>NW_028270166.1:54909229-56151729 GCF_037043375.1 Chiloscyllium plagiosum
TATTAATGAACCAAAATACATCCGTTCCTTCGATGAAACAAACTGCATTGATTGAATCATTGTATCAAACTACAATCATTGATTCAATGTGTCAAACCTTATTCCTTTTTCAATCGAACAAACCTAACTTAATTACTTAGCGAAACCTACTACACTTGTTCATTTAATGAAACAGACTGCACATGATAATTCAATGAGTAGAGGTACTCATAATTAATTGATTCAATGAGACATATTGCAAACATTTAGTTCATGAAACAAACTGCATTTGTCAATTCAATGAATGAAGCTACTCTAATTCTCTCAATGTCAAAAGCGTCGCACATTACCGCATTCAAACAACACACATTCACTCCATGAACCAAACTGCTCGTGTTCTTTCAATGTGTTGAGCTTCTCTCATTCATTCAATTGTTCAAGCTTAACGCTTTCATTCAAGGAAACAAGCTGCATTCATTGAATCATTGAATCAAACTTTAATGATTGGTTCAATGAATCAAACGTTATTCAATGTTTCAATGAAACAAACTTTACACGCTTATTTAGTGAATGAAACTGCACACCTTCATTCAATGAAATATGTTTCTCTTGTCATTTCAATGAGTAGAGGTACTCGATTTCTTTCAATGCCTCAAGCTTAACACGTTGATTCAAACAAACAAATTGCACACATATACTTCATGAAGCAAACTGCATTTGTCAATTCGATGAATACAGCTATTCTCATTCTCTCAACGTCACAAGCTTCACACATTGTCTCAATCAAATTAAACACAATCACTCCATGAACCAAACTGTACGTGTTAATTCAATGAGTTCAGCTTCTCTCATTCATTCAATGTGTCAAGCTGAACGCTATCATTAAAGGAAACATACTTCATTCATTGAATCATTGAATGAAACTACAATCATTGATTGAATCAATCACACCGTATTCTTTATTACAATGGTACAAACCTAACTCCCTTATTAATGAACCAAAATACATCCGTTCCTTCGATGAAACAAACTGCATTGATTGAATCATTGTATCAAACTACAATCATTGATTCAATGTGTCAAACCTTATTCCTTTTTCAATCGAACAAACCTAACTTAATTACTTAGCGAAACCTACTACACTTGTTCATTTAATGAAACAGACTGCACATGATAATTCAATGAGTAGAGGTACTCATAATTAATTGATTCAATGAGACATATTGCACACATTTAGTTCATGAAACAAACTGCATTTGTCAATTCAATGAATGAAGCTACTCTAATTCTCTCAATGTCAAAAGCGTCGCACATTGCCGCATTCAAACAACACACATTCACTCCATGAACCAAACTGCTCGTGTTCTTTCAATGTGTTGAGCTTCTCTCATTCATTCAATGTGTCAAGCTTAACGCTTTCATTCAATGATTCAAATTGCATTCGTTGATGCATTGATTCATTGATTCAATGAATCAAACGTTATTCAATGTTTCAATGAAACAATCTGAACACGCTTATTTAGTGAATGAAACTGCACACGATCATTCAATGAAAGAGGGTGCACTTGTGAATTCAAAGAGTAGACGTACTCTCTTTCGTTCAATGCCTCAAGCTTAACACATTGATTCAAACAAACAAATTGACACATTTAGTTCATTAAGCCAACAGCATTTGTCAATTCAATAAATGCAGCGACTCCTTCATTCAATATCACAAGCTTCACACATTGTCTCAATCAAACAGCACACATTCACTCCATGAACCAAACTGCTCGTGTTATTTCAATGAGTTTAGCTTCTCTCATTTATTCAATGTGTCAAGCGAAACGCTTTCATTCAAAGAAACAAACGGCATTCATTGAATCATTGAATCAAACCACAATCATTGATTGAATGAACCAAACGTTATTCAATGTTTAAATGAAACAAACTTAACACGCTTATTTAGTGAATGGCACTGCACACTTTCATTCAATGAATGAGGCTGCACTTGTCAATTCAAAGAGTAGAGTTACTCTCTTTCGATCAATGCTTCATCCTTAACGCATTGATTCAAACAAAATGCACACATTCAATTCATGAAGCAAACTGCATTTGTCAATTCAATGCATACAGCTACTCTCATTCTCTCAATGTCACAAGCTTCGCACATTGTCTCAATCAAACTGCACACATTCACTACATGAACCAAACTGCACGTGTTAATTCCAAGGTAACAAACCGCATTCATTGAATCATTGAATCAAACTACAATCATTGATTCAATGAATTAATCATTATTCAATGTTTCAATGGAACAATCTTAACACGCTTATCTAGTGAATGAAACTGCACACGTTCATTCAATGAAAGAGGCTGCACTTGTCAATTCAAAGAGTAGAGATACTCTCTTTCGTTCAATTCCTCAAGCTTAACGGATTCATTCAATGAAACAAACTGCACACATTTAGGTCATGAAGCAAACAGCATTTCTCAATTCAATGAATCACGTGGTAACTCAATGAGTATAGCTTCTATCACTCATACAATGTGTCAAGCTTAACGCTTTCATTCAAAGAAACAAACGGCATTCATTGAATCATTGAATCAAACTTTAATAATTGGTTCAATGAATCATACGTTATTCAATGTTTCAATAGAGTTACTCTCTTTCGATCAATGCTTCATCCTTAACGCATTGATTCAAACAAAATGCACACATTCAATTCATGGAGCAAACTGCATTTGTCAATTCAATGAATGCAGCTACACTTTCTCTCAATCTCACAGGCTTCGCACATTGTCTTAATCAAACGGAACACAATCACTCCATGAACCAAACTGCACGTGTTAAGTCAGTTAAATTGATCTTGTCTCATTCATTCAATGTGTCAAGCTTAACGCTTTCATTCAAGGAAACACTGCATTCATTGAATAATTGAATCAAACTTCAATCATTGATTCAATGAATCACACCTTATTCTGTATTTCAATGGAACAAACCTATCTCCCTTATTAATGAACCAAAATGCATACGTTCATTCCATGAAACAATCTGCATTGATGGAATCAATGTATCAAACTACAATAATTGATTCAATGAATCTAACCTTATTCCTTATTTTAATCGAACAAATCTAACTCACTTGTTTAGTGAATCCTACTACACTCGTTCATTCAACGAAACAGACTGCACATGATAATTCAATGAGTAGAGGTACTCTTAATGCATTAGTTCAATCAGATAAATTGCACACATTTAGGTCAATGAAAAAGGGTGCACTTGTGAATTCAAAGAGTAGAGGTACTCTCTTTCGTTCAATGCCTCAAGCTTAACAGATTGATTCAAACAAACAAATTGACACATTTAGTTCATTAAGCCAACAGCATTTGTCAATTCAATAAATGCACCGACTCCTTCATTCAATATCACAAGCTTCACACCTTGTCTCAATCAAACAGCACACATTCACTCCATGAACCAAACTGCTCCTGTTATTTCAATGAGTTTAGCTTCTCTCATTTAATCAATGTGTCAAGCGAAACGCTTTCATTCAAAGAAACAAACGGCATTCATTGAATCATTGAATCAAACCACAATCATTGATTGAATGAACCAAACGTTATTCAATGTTTAAATGAAACAAACTTAACGCTTATTTAGTGAATGGCACTGCACACGTTCATTCAATGAATGAGGCTGCACTTGTCAATTCAAAGAGTAGAGTTACTCTCTTTCGATCAATGCTTCATCCTTAACGCATTGATTCAAACAAAATGCACACATTCAATTCATGAAGCAAACTGCATTTGTCAATTCAATGAATGCAGCTACACTCTTTCTCTCAATCTCACAGGCTTCGCACATTGTCTTAATCAAACGGAACACAATCACTCCATGAACCAAACTGCACGTGTTAAGTCAGTTAAATTGATCTTGTCTCATTCATTCAATGTGTCAAGCTTAACGCTTTCATTCAAGGAAACACTGCATTCATTGAATAATTCAATCAAACTTCAATCATTGATTCAATGAATCACACCTTATTCTGTATTTCAATGGAACAAACCTATCTCCCTTATTAATGAACCAAAATGCATACGTTCATTCCATGAAACAATCTGCATTGATGGAATCAATGTATCAAACTACAATAATTGATTCAATGAATCTAACCTTATTCCTTATTTTAATCGAACAAATCTAACTCACTTGTTTAGTGAATCCTACTACACTCGTTCATTCAACGAAACAGACTGCACATGATAATTCAATGAGTAGAGGTGCTCTTAATGCATTAGTTCAATCAGATACATTGCACACATTTAGGTCATGAAACAAACTGCATTTGTCAATTCATTGAATGCAGCTACTCTTATTCTCAATGTCACAAGTTTCACTCATTGTCTCAATCAAACTGCACACATTCACTCCAAGAACCAAACTGCACGTGCTAACTCAATGAGTATAGCTTCTCTCACTCATACAATGTGTCAAACATAACGCTTTTATTCAATGAAACATACTGTATTCATTGAATCATTGAATCAAACTGCAAGCATTGATTCAATGTATCAAACCTTATTCCTTGTTTCAATCGAACAAACCTAACTCCCTTATTTAGTGAAAACTACAACACTCGTTCATTTCATGAAACAGACTGCACATGATAATTCCATGAGTAGAGATACTCTTAATGCATTGATTCAATCAAAGAAATGGCACACAATTAGGTCATAAAGCAAACAGCATTTCTCAATTCAATGAATACAGCTACTCTAATTATCTCAATGTCACAAGATGCACACATGTTCTCAATCAAAAAGCACACATTCACTCCATGAACCAAACTGCACGATTTATTTCAATAAGAGAGCTTCTCTCATTTAATCAATGTGTCAATCTTAACGCTTTCATTCAAGGAAACAAGCTGCATTCATTGAATAATTGAATCAAACTTTAATGATTGGTTCAATGAATCAAACGTTATTCAATGTTTCAATGAAACAAACTTAACACGCTTATTTAGTGAATGAAACTGCACACCTTCATTCAATGAAATATGTTTCACTTGTCATTTCAATGAGTAGAGGTACTCGATATCTTTCAATGCCTCAAGCTTAACACGTTGATTCAAACAAACAAATTGCACACATATACTTCATGAAGCAAACTGCATTTGTCAATTCGATGAATACAGCTATTCTCATTCTCTCAACGTCACAAGCTTCACACATTGTCTCAATCAAACTAAACACAATCACTCCATGAACCAAACTGTACGTGTTAATTCAATGAGTTCAGCTTCTCTCATTCATTCAATGTGTCAAGCTGAACGCTATCATTAAAGGAAACATACTTCATTCATTGAATCATTGAATGAAACTACAATCATTGATTGAATCAATCACACCGTATTCTTTATTACAATGGTACAAACCTAACTCCCTTATTAATGAACCAAAATACATCCGTTCCTTCGATGAAACAAACTGCATTGATTGAATCATTGTATCAAACTACAATCATTGATTCAATGTGTCAAACCTTATTCCTTTTTCAATCGAACAAACCTAACTTAATTACTTAGCGAAACCTACTACACTTGTTCATTTAATGAAACAGACTGCACATGATAATTCAATGAGTAGAGGTACTCATAATTAATTGATTCAATGAGACATATTGCAAACATTTAGTTCATGAAACAAACTGCATTTGTCAATTCAATGAATGAAGCTACTCTAATTCTCTCAATGTCAAAAGCGTCGCACATTACCGCATTCAAACAACACACATTCACTCCATGAACCAAACTGCTCGTGTTCTTTCAATGTGTTGAGCTTCTCTCATTCATTCAATTGTTCAAGCTTAACGCTTTCATTCAAGGAAACAAGCTGCATTCATTGAATCATTGAATCAAACTTTAATGATTGGTTCAATGAATCAAACGTTATTCAATGTTTCAATGAAACAAACTTTACACGCTTATTTAGTGAATGAAACTGCACACCTTCATTCAATGAAATATGTTTCTCTTGTCATTTCAATGAGTAGAGGTACTCGATTTCTTTCAATGCCTCAAGCTTAACACGTTGATTCAAACAAACAAATTGCACACATATACTTCATGAAGCAAACTGCATTTGTCAATTCGATGAATACAGCTATTCTCATTCTCTCAACGTCACAAGCTTCACACATTGTCTCAATCAAATTAAACACAATCACTCCATGAACCAAACTGTACGTGTTAATTCAATGAGTTCAGCTTCTCTCATTCATTCAATGTGTCAAGCTGAACGCTATCATTAAAGGAAACATACTTCATTCATTGAATCATTGAATGAAACTACAATCATTGATTGAATCAATCACACCGTATTCTTTATTACAATGGTACAAACCTAACTCCCTTATTAATGAACCAAAATACATCCGTTCCTTCGATGAAACAAACTGCATTGATTGAATCATTGTATCAAACTACAATCATTGATTCAATGTGTCAAACCTTATTCCTTTTTCAATCGAACAAACCTAACTTAATTACTTAGCGAAACCTACTACACTTGTTCATTTAATGAAACAGACTGCACATGATAATTCAATGAGTAGAGGTACTCATAATTAATTGATTCAATGAGACATATTGCACACATTTAGTTCATGAAACAAACTGCATTTGTCAATTCAATGAATGAAGCTACTCTAATTCTCTCAATGTCAAAAGCGTCGCACATTGCCGCATTCAAACAACACACATTCACTCCATGAACCAAACTGCTCGTGTTCTTTCAATGTGTTGAGCTTCTCTCATTCATTCAATGTGTCAAGCTTAACGCTTTCATTCAATGATTCAAATTGCATTCGTTGATGCATTGATTCATTGATTCAATGAATCAAACGTTATTCAATGTTTCAATGAAACAATCTGAACACGCTTATTTAGTGAATGAAACTGCACACGATCATTCAATGAAAGAGGGTGCACTTGTGAATTCAAAGAGTAGACGTACTCTCTTTCGTTCAATGCCTCAAGCTTAACACATTGATTCAAACAAACAAATTGACACATTTAGTTCATTAAGCCAACAGCATTTGTCAATTCAATAAATGCAGCGACTCCTTCATTCAATATCACAAGCTTCACACATTGTCTCAATCAAACAGCACACATTCACTCCATGAACCAAACTGCTCGTGTTATTTCAATGAGTTTAGCTTCTCTCATTTATTCAATGTGTCAAGCGAAACGCTTTCATTCAAAGAAACAAACGGCATTCATTGAATCATTGAATCAAACCACAATCATTGATTGAATGAACCAAACGTTATTCAATGTTTAAATGAAACAAACTTAACACGCTTATTTAGTGAATGGCACTGCACACTTTCATTCAATGAATGAGGCTGCACTTGTCAATTCAAAGAGTAGAGTTACTCTCTTTCGATCAATGCTTCATCCTTAACGCATTGATTCAAACAAAATGCACACATTCAATTCATGAAGCAAACTGCATTTGTCAATTCAATGCATACAGCTACTCTCATTCTCTCAATGTCACAAGCTTCGCACATTGTCTCAATCAAACTGCACACATTCACTACATGAACCAAACTGCACGTGTTAATTCCAAGGTAACAAACCGCATTCATTGAATCATTGAATCAAACTACAATCATTGATTCAATGAATTAATCATTATTCAATGTTTCAATGGAACAATCTTAACACGCTTATCTAGTGAATGAAACTGCACACGTTCATTCAATGAAAGAGGCTGCACTTGTCAATTCAAAGAGTAGAGATACTCTCTTTCGTTCAATTCCTCAAGCTTAACGGATTCATTCAATGAAACAAACTGCACACATTTAGGTCATGAAGCAAACAGCATTTCTCAATTCAATGAATCACGTGGTAACTCAATGAGTATAGCTTCTATCACTCATACAATGTGTCAAGCTTAACGCTTTCATTCAAAGAAACAAACGGCATTCATTGAATCATTGAATCAAACTTTAATAATTGGTTCAATGAATCATACGTTATTCAATGTTTCAATAGAGTTACTCTCTTTCGATCAATGCTTCATCCTTAACGCATTGATTCAAACAAAATGCACACATTCAATTCATGGAGCAAACTGCATTTGTCAATTCAATGAATGCAGCTACACTTTCTCTCAATCTCACAGGCTTCGCACATTGTCTTAATCAAACGGAACACAATCACTCCATGAACCAAACTGCACGTGTTAAGTCAGTTAAATTGATCTTGTCTCATTCATTCAATGTGTCAAGCTTAACGCTTTCATTCAAGGAAACACTGCATTCATTGAATAATTGAATCAAACTTCAATCATTGATTCAATGAATCACACCTTATTCTGTATTTCAATGGAACAAACCTATCTCCCTTATTAATGAACCAAAATGCATACGTTCATTCCATGAAACAATCTGCATTGATGGAATCAATGTATCAAACTACAATAATTGATTCAATGAATCTAACCTTATTCCTTATTTTAATCGAACAAATCTAACTCACTTGTTTAGTGAATCCTACTACACTCGTTCATTCAACGAAACAGACTGCACATGATAATTCAATGAGTAGAGGTACTCTTAATGCATTAGTTCAATCAGATAAATTGCACACATTTAGGTCAATGAAAAAGGGTGCACTTGTGAATTCAAAGAGTAGAGGTACTCTCTTTCGTTCAATGCCTCAAGCTTAACAGATTGATTCAAACAAACAAATTGACACATTTAGTTCATTAAGCCAACAGCATTTGTCAATTCAATAAATGCACCGACTCCTTCATTCAATATCACAAGCTTCACACCTTGTCTCAATCAAACAGCACACATTCACTCCATGAACCAAACTGCTCCTGTTATTTCAATGAGTTTAGCTTCTCTCATTTAATCAATGTGTCAAGCGAAACGCTTTCATTCAAAGAAACAAACGGCATTCATTGAATCATTGAATCAAACCACAATCATTGATTGAATGAACCAAACGTTATTCAATGTTTAAATGAAACAAACTTAACGCTTATTTAGTGAATGGCACTGCACACGTTCATTCAATGAATGAGGCTGCACTTGTCAATTCAAAGAGTAGAGTTACTCTCTTTCGATCAATGCTTCATCCTTAACGCATTGATTCAAACAAAATGCACACATTCAATTCATGAAGCAAACTGCATTTGTCAATTCAATGAATGCAGCTACACTCTTTCTCTCAATCTCACAGGCTTCGCACATTGTCTTAATCAAACGGAACACAATCACTCCATGAACCAAACTGCACGTGTTAAGTCAGTTAAATTGATCTTGTCTCATTCATTCAATGTGTCAAGCTTAACGCTTTCATTCAAGGAAACACTGCATTCATTGAATAATTCAATCAAACTTCAATCATTGATTCAATGAATCACACCTTATTCTGTATTTCAATGGAACAAACCTATCTCCCTTATTAATGAACCAAAATGCATACGTTCATTCCATGAAACAATCTGCATTGATGGAATCAATGTATCAAACTACAATAATTGATTCAATGAATCTAACCTTATTCCTTATTTTAATCGAACAAATCTAACTCACTTGTTTAGTGAATCCTACTACACTCGTTCATTCAACGAAACAGACTGCACATGATAATTCAATGAGTAGAGGTGCTCTTAATGCATTAGTTCAATCAGATACATTGCACACATTTAGGTCATGAAACAAACTGCATTTGTCAATTCATTGAATGCAGCTACTCTTATTCTCAATGTCACAAGTTTCACTCATTGTCTCAATCAAACTGCACACATTCACTCCAAGAACCAAACTGCACGTGCTAACTCAATGAGTATAGCTTCTCTCACTCATACAATGTGTCAAACATAACGCTTTTATTCAATGAAACATACTGTATTCATTGAATCATTGAATCAAACTGCAAGCATTGATTCAATGTATCAAACCTTATTCCTTGTTTCAATCGAACAAACCTAACTCCCTTATTTAGTGAAAACTACAACACTCGTTCATTTCATGAAACAGACTGCACATGATAATTCCATGAGTAGAGATACTCTTAATGCATTGATTCAATCAAAGAAATGGCACACAATTAGGTCATAAAGCAAACAGCATTTCTCAATTCAATGAATACAGCTACTCTAATTATCTCAATGTCACAAGATGCACACATGTTCTCAATCAAAAAGCACACATTCACTCCATGAACCAAACTGCACGATTTATTTCAATAAGAGAGCTTCTCTCATTTAATCAATGTGTCAATCTTAACGCTTTCATTCAAGGAAACAAGCTGCATTCATTGAATAATTGAATCAAACTTTAATGATTGGTTCAATGAATCAAACGTTATTCAATGTTTCAATGAAACAAACTTAACACGCTTATTTAGTGAATGAAACTGCACACCTTCATTCAATGAAATATGTTTCACTTGTCATTTCAATGAGTAGAGGTACTCGATATCTTTCAATGCCTCAAGCTTAACACGTTGATTCAAACAAACAAATTGCACACATATACTTCATGAAGCAAACTGCATTTGTCAATTCGATGAATACAGCTATTCTCATTCTCTCAACGTCACAAGCTTCACACATTGTCTCAATCAAACTAAACACAATCACTCCATGAACCAAACTGTACGTGTTAATTCAATGAGTTCAGCTTCTCTCATTCATTCAATGTGTCAAGCTGAACGCTATCATTAAAGGAAACATACTTCATTCATTGAATCATTGAATGAAACTACAATCATTGATTGAATCAATCACACCGTATTCTTTATTACAATGGTACAAACCTAACTCCCTTATTAATGAACCAAAATACATCCGTTCCTTCGATGAAACAAACTGCATTGATTGAATCATTGTATCAAACTACAATCATTGATTCAATGTGTCAAACCTTATTCCTTTTTCAATCGAACAAACCTAACTTAATTACTTAGCGAAACCTACTACACTTGTTCATTTAATGAAACAGACTGCACATGATAATTCAATGAGTAGAGGTACTCATAATTAATTGATTCAATGAGACATATTGCAAACATTTAGTTCATGAAACAAACTGCATTTGTCAATTCAATGAATGAAGCTACTCTAATTCTCTCAATGTCAAAAGCGTCGCACATTACCGCATTCAAACAAAACACATTCACTCCATGAACCAATCTGCTCGTGTTCTTTCAATGTGTTGAGCTTCTCTCATTCATTCAATTGTTCAAGCTTAACGCTTTCATTCAAGGAAACAAGCTGCATTCATTGAATCATTGAATCAAACTTTAATGATTGGTTCAATGAATCAAACGTTATTCAATGTTTCAATGAAACAAACTTTACACGCTTATTTAGTGAATGAAACTGCACACCTTCATTCAATGAAATATGTTTCTCTTGTCATTTCAATGAGTAGAGGTACTCGATTTCTTTCAATGCCTCAAGCTTAACACGTTGATTCAAACAAACAAATTGCACACATATACTTCATGAAGCAAACTGCATTTGTCAATTCGATGAATACAGCTATTCTCATTCTCTCAACGTCACAAGCTTCACACATTGTCTCAA
Source organism: Chiloscyllium plagiosum (assembly GCF_037043375.1). Lineage (NCBI taxonomy): Eukaryota > Metazoa > Chordata > Chondrichthyes > Orectolobiformes > Hemiscylliidae > Chiloscyllium > Chiloscyllium plagiosum. The sequence continues at coordinate 54,920,810 of NW_028270166.1, forward strand.
TCAAATTAAACACAATCACTCCATGAACCAAACTGTACGTGTTAATTCAATGAGTTCAGCTTCTCTCATTCATTCAATGTGTCAAGCTGAACGCTATCATTAAAGGAAACATACTTCATTCATTGAATGAAACTACAATCATTGATTGAATCAATCACACCGTATTCTTTATTACAATGGTACAAACCTAACTCCCTTATTAATGAACCAAAATACATCCGTTCCTTCGATGAAACAAACTGCATTGATTGAATCATTGTTTCAAACTACAATCATTGATTCAATGTGTCAAACCTTATTCCTTTTTCAATCGAACAAACCTAACTTAATTACTTAGCGAAACCTACTACACTCGTTCATTTAATGAAACAGACTGCACATGATAATTCAATGAGTAGAGGTACTCATAATTAATTGATTCAATGAGACATATTGCACACATTTAGTTCATGAAACAAACTGCATTTGTCAATTCAATGAATGCAGCTACTCTAATTCTCTCAATGTCAAAAGCGTCGCACATTGCCGCATTCAAACAACACACATTCACTCCATGAACCAAACTGCTCGTGTTCTTTCAATGTGTTGAGCTTCTCTCATTCATTCAATGTGTCAAGCTTAACGCTTTCATTCAATGATTCAAATTGCATTCGTTGATGCATTGATTCATTGATTCAATGAATCAAACGTTATTCAATGTTTCAATGAAACAATCTGAACACGCTTATTTAGTGAATGAAACTGCACACGATCATTCAATGAAAGAGGGTGCACTTGTGAATTCAAAGAGTAGACGTACTCTCTTTCGTTCAATGCCTCAAGCTTAACACATTGATTCAAACAAACAAATTGACACATTTAGTTCATTAGGCCAACAGCATTTGTCAATTCAATAAATGCAGCGACTCCTTCATTCAATATCACAAGCTTCACACATTGTCTCAATCAAACAGCACACATTCACTCCATGAACCAAACTGCTCATGTTATTTCAATGAGTTTAGCTTCTCTCATTTATTCAATGTGTCAAGCGAAACGCTTTCATTCAAAGAAACAAACGGCATTCATTGAATCATTGAATCAAACCACAATCATTGATTGAATGAACCAAACGTTATTCAATGTTTAAATGAAACAAACTTAACACGCTTATTTAGTAAATGGCACTGCACACGTTCATTCAATGAATGAGGCTGCACTTGTCAATTCAAAGAGTAGAGTTACTCTCTTTCGATCAATGCTTCATCCTTAACGCATTGATTCAAACAAAATGCACACATTCAATTCATGAAGCAAACTGCATTTGTCAATTCAATGAATGCAGCTACATTCTTTCTCTCAATCTCACAGGCTTCGCACATTGTCTTAATCAAACGGAACACAATCACTCCATGAACCAAACTGCACGTGTTAAGTCAGTTAAATTGATCTTGTCTCATTCATTCAATGTGTCAAGCTTAACGCTTTCATTCAAGGAAACACTGCATTCATTGAATAATTGAATCAAACTTCAATCATTGATTCAATGAATCACACCTTATTCTGTATTTCAATGGAACAAACCTATCTCCCTTATTAATGAACCAAAATGCATACGTTCATTCCATGAAACAATCTGCATTGATGGAATCAATGTATCAAACTACAATAATTGATTCAATGAATCTAACCTTATTCCTTATTTTAATCGAACAAACCTAACTCACTTGTTTAGTGAATCCTACTACACTCGTTCATTCAACGAAACAGACTGCACATGATAATTCAATGAGTAGAGGTACTCTTAATGCATTAGTTCAATCAGATAAATTGCACACATTTAGGTCATGAAACAAACTGCATTTGTCAATTCATTGAATGCAGCTACTCTTATTCTCAATGTCACAAGATTCACTCATTGTCTCAATCAAACTGCACACATTCACTCCAAGAACCAAACTGCACGTGCTAACTCAATGAGTATAGCTTCTCTCACTCATACAATGTGTCAAACATAACGCTTTTATTCAATGAAACATACTGCATTCATTGAATCATTGAATCAAACTGCAAGCATTGATTCAATGTATCAAACCTTATTCCTTGTTTCAATCGAACAAACCTAACTCCCTTATTTAGTGAAAACTACAACACTCGTTCATTTCATGAAACAGACTGCACATGATAATTCCATGAGTAGAGATACTCTTAATGCATTGATTCAATCAAAGAAATGGCACACAATTAGGTCATAAAGCAAACAGCATTTCTCAATTCAATGAATACAGCTACTCTAATTATCTCAATGTCACAAGATGCACACATGTTCTCAATCAAAAAGCACACATTCACTCCATGAACCAAACTGCACGAGTTATTTCAATAAGAGAGCTTCTCTCATTTAATCAATGTGTCCAGCTTAACGCTTTCATTCAAGGAAACAAGCTGCATTCATTGAATCATTGAATCAAACTTTAATGATTGGTTCAATGAATCAAACGTTATTCAATGTTTCAATGAAACAAACTTAACACGCTTATTTAGTGAATGAAACTGCACACCTTCATTCAATGAAATATGTTTCACTTGTCATTTCAATGAGTAGAGGTACTCGATTTCCTTCAATGCCTAAAGCTTAACGCATTGATTCAAACAAACAAATTGCACACATTTACTTCATGAAGCAAACTGCATTTGTCAATTCAATGCATACAGCTACTCTCATTCTCTCAATGTCACAAGCTTCGCACATTGTCTCAATCAAACTGCACACATTCACTACATGAACCAAACTGCACGTGTTAATTCCAAGGTAACAAACCGCATTCATTGAATCATTGAATCAAACTACAATCATTGATTCAATGAATTAATCGTTATTCAATGTTTCAATGGAACAATCTTAACACGCTTATCTAGTGAATGAAACTGCACACGTTCATTCAATGAAAGAGGCTGCACTTGTCAATTCAAAGAGTAGAGATACTCTCTTTCGTTCAATTCCTCAAGCTTAACGGATTCATTCAATGAAACAAACTGCACACATTTAGGTCATGAAGCAAACAGCATTTCTCAATTCAATGAATCACGTGGTAACTCAATGAGTATAGCTTCTATCACTCATACAATGTGTCAAGCTTAACGCTTTCATTCAAAGAAACAAACGGCATTCATTGAATCATTGAATCAAACTTTAATAATTGGTTCAATGAATCATACGTTATTCAATGTTTCAATGAAACAAACTTAACACGCTTATTTAGTGAATGGCACTGCACACGTTCATTCAATGAATGAGGCTGCACTTGTCAATTCAAAGAATAGAGTTACTCTCTTTCGATCAATGCTTCATCCTTAACGCATTGATTCAAACAAAATGCACACATTCAATTCATGGAGCAAACTGCATTTGTCAATTCAATGAATGCAGCTACACTTTCTCTCAATCTCACAGGCTTCGCACATTGTCTTAATCAAACGGAACACAATCACTCCATGAACCAAACTGCACGTGTTAAGTCAGTTAAATTGATCTTGTCTCATTCATTCAATGTGTCAAGCTTAACGCTTTCATTCAAGGAAACACTGCATTCATTGAATAATTGAATCAAACTTCAATCATTGATTCAATGAATCACACCTTATTCTGTATTTCAATGGAACAAACCTATCTCCCTTATTAATGAACCAAAATGCATACGTTCATTCCATGAAACAATCTGCATTGATGGAATCAATGTATCAAACTACAATAATTGATTCAATGAATCTAACCTTATTCCTTATTTTAATCGAACAAATCTAACTCACTTGTTTAGTGAATCCTACTACACTCGTTCATTCAACGAAACAGACTGCACATGATAATTCAATGAGTAGAGGTACTCTTAATGCATTAGTTCAATCAGATAAATTGCACACATTTAGGTCATGAAACAAACTGCATTTGTCAATTCATTGAATGCAGCTACTCTTATTCTCAATGTCACAAGATTCACTCATTGTCTCAATCAAACTGCACACATTCACTCCAAGAACCAAACTGCACGTGCTAACTCAATGAGTATAGCTACTCTCACTCATACAATGTGTCAAACATAACGCTTTTATTCAATGAAACATACTGCATTCAATGAATCATTGAATCAAACTGCAAGCATTGATTCAATGTATCAAACCTTATTCCTTGTTTCAATCGAACAAACCTAACTCCCTTATTTAGTGAAAACTACAACACTCGTTCATTTCATGAAACAGACTGCACATGATAATTCCATGAGTAGAGATACTCTTAATGCATTGATTCAATCAAAGAAATGGCACACAATTAGGTCATAAAGCAAACAGCATTTCTCAATTCAATGAATACAGCGACTCTAATTATCTCAATGTCACAAGATGCACACATGTTCTCAATCAAAAAGCACACATTCACTCCATGAACCAAACTGCACGATTTATTTCAATGAGAGAGCTTCTCTCATTTAATCAATGTGTCAAGCTTAACGCTTTCATTCAAGGAAACAAGCTGCATTCATTGAATCATTGAATCAAACTTTAATGATTGGTTTAATGAATCAAACGTTATTCAATGTTTCAATGAAACAAACTTTACACGCTTATTTAGTGAATGAAACTGCACACCTTCATTCAATGAAATATGTTTCACTTGTCATTTCAATGAGTAGAGGTACTCGATATCTTTCAATGCCTCAAGCTTAACACCTTGATTCAAACAAACAAATTGCACACATATACTTCATGAAGCAAACTGCATTTGTCAATTCGATGAATACAGCTATTCTCATTCTCTCAACGTCACAAGCTTCACACATTGTCTCAATCAAACTAAACACAATCACTCCATGAACCAAACTGTGCGTGTTAATTCAATGAGTTCAGCTTCTCTCATTCATTCAATGTGTCAAGCTGAACGCTATCATTAAAGGAAACATACTTCATTCATTGAATCATTGAATGAAACTACAATCATTGATTGAATCAATCACACCGTATTCTTTGTTACAATGGTACAAACCTAACTCCCTTATTAATGAACCAAAATACATCCGTTCCTTCGATGAAACAAACTGCATTGATTGAATCATTGTATCAAACTACAATCATTGATTCAATGTGTCAAACCTTATTCCTTTTTCAATCGAACAAACCTAACTTAATTACTTAGCGAAACCTACTACACTTGTTCATTTAATGAAACAGAATGCACATGATAATTCAATGAGTATTTGTACTCATAATTAATTGATTCAATGAGACATATTGCACACATTTAGTTCATGAAACAAACTGCATTTGTCAATTCAATGAATGAAGGTATTCTAATTCTCTCAATGTCAAAAGCGTCGCACATTGCCGCATTCAAACAACACACATTCACTCCATGAACCAAACTGCTCGTGTTCTTTCAATGTGTTGAGCTTCTCTCATTCATTCAATGTGTCAAGCTTAACGCTTTCATTCAATGATTCAAATTGCATTCGTTGATGCATTGATTCATTGATTCAATGAATCAAACGTTATTCAATGTTTCAATGAAACAATCTGAACACGCTTATTTAGTGAATGAAACTGCACACGATCATTCAATGAAAAAGGGTGCACTTGTGAATTCAAAGAGTAGAGGTACTCTCTTTCGTTCAATGCCTCAAGCTTAACACATTGATTCAAACAAACAAATTGACACATTTAGTTCATTAAGCCAACAGCATTTGTCAATTCAATAAATGCACCGACTCCTTCATTCAATATCACAAGCTTCACACCTTGTCTCAATCAAACAGCACACATTCACTCCATGAACCAAACTGCTCCTGTTATTTCAATGAGTTTAGCTTCTCTCATTTAATCAATGTGTCAAGCGAAACGCTTTCATTCAAAGAAACAAACGGCATTCATTGAATCATTGAATCAAACCACAATCATTGATTGAATGAACCAAACGTTATTCAATGTTTAAATGAAACAAACTTAACGCTTATTTAGTGAATGGCACTGCACACGTTCATTCAATGAATGAGGCTGCACTTGTCAATTCAAAGAGTAGAGTTACTCTCTTTCGATCAATGCTTCATCCTTAACGCATTGATTCAAACAAAATGCACACATTCAATTCATGAAGCAAACTGCATTTGTCAATTCAATGAATGCAGCTACACTCTTTCTCTCAATCTCACAGGCTTCGCACATTGTCTTCATCAAACGGAACACAATCACTCCATGAACCAAACTGCACGTGTTAAGTCAGTTAAATTGATCTTGTCTCATTCATTCAATGTGTCAAGCTTAACGCTTTCATTCAAGGAAACACTGCATTCATTGAATAATTCAATCAAACTTCAATCATTGATTCAATGAATCACACCTTATTCTGTATTTCAATGGAACAAACCTATCTCCCTTATTAATGAACCAAAATGCATACGTTCATTCCATGAAACAATCTGCATTGATGGAATCAATGTATCAAACTACAATAATTGATTCAATGAATCTAACCTTATTCCTTATTTTAATCGAACAAATCTAACTCACTTGTTTAGTGAATCCTACTACACTCGTTCATTCAACGAAACAGACTGCACATGATAATTCAATGAGTAGAGGTGCTCTTAATGCATTAGTTCAATCAGATACATTGCACACATTTAGGTCATGAAACAAACTGCATTTGTCAATTCATTGAATGCAGCTACTCTTATTCTCAATGTCACAAGTTTCACTCATTGTCTCAATCAAACTGCACACATTCACTACAAGAACCAAACTGCACGTGCTAACTCAATGAGTATAGCTTCTCTCACTCATACAATGTGTCAAACATAACGCTTTTATTCAATGAAACATACTGCATTCATTGAATCATTGAATCAAACTGCAAGCATTGATTCAATGTATCAAACCTTATTCCTTGTTTCAATCGAACAAACCTAACTCCCTTATTTAGTGAAAACTACAACACTCGTTCATTTCATGAAACAGACTGCACATGATAATTCCATGAGTAGAGATACTCTTAATGCATTGATTCAATCAAAGAAATGGCACACAATTAGGTCATAAAGCAAACAGCATTTCTCAATTCAATGAATACAGCTACTCTAATTATCTCAATGTCACAAGATGCACACATGTTCTCAATCAAAAAGCACACATTCACTCCATGAACCAAACTGCACGATTTATTTCAATGAGAGAGCTTCTCTCATTTAATCAATGTGTCAAGCTTAACGCTTTCATTCAAGGAAACAAGCTGCATTCATTGAATCATTGAATCAAACTTTAATGATTGGTTCAATGAATCAAACGTTATTCAATGTTTCAATGAAACAAACTTTACACGCTTATTTAGTGAATGAAACTGCACACCTTCATTCAATGAAATATGTTTCACTTGTCATTTCAATGAGTAGAGGTACTCGATATCTTTCAATGCCTCAAGCTTAACACGTTGATTCAAACAAACAAATTGCACACATATACTTCATGAAGCAAACTGCATTTGTCAATTCGATGAATACAGCTATTCTCATTCTCTCAACGTCACAAGCTTCACACATTGTCTCAATCAAACTAAACACAATCACTCCATGAACCAAACTGTACGTGTTAATTCAATGAGTTCAGCTTCTCTCATTCATTCAATGTGTCAAGCTGAACGCTATCATTAAAGGAAACATACTTCATTCATTGAATCATTGAATGAAACTACAATCATTGATTGAATCAATCACACCGTATTCTTTGTTACAATGGTACAAACCTAACTCCCTTATTAATGAACCAAAATACATCCGTTCCTTCGATGAAACAAACTGCATTGATTGAATCATTGTATCAAACTACAATCATTGATTCAATGTGTCAAACCTTATTCCTTTTTCAATCGAACAAACCTAACTTAATTACTTAGCGAAACCTACTACACTTGTTCATTTAATGAAACAGACTGCACATGATAATTCAATGAGTATTTGTACTCATAATTAATTGATTCAATGAGACATATTGCACATATTTAGTTCATGAAACAAACTGCATTTGTCAATTCAATGAATGAAGGTATTCTAATTCTCTCAATGTCAAAAGCGTCGCACATTGCCGCATTCAAACAACACACATTCACTCCATGAACCAAACTGCTCGTGTTCTTTCAATGTGTTGAGCTTCTCTCATTCATTCAATGTGTCAAGCTTAACGCTTTCATTCAATGATTCAAATTGCATTCGTTGATGCATTGATTCATTGATTCAATGAATCAAACGTTATTCAATGTTTCAATGAAACAATCTGAACACGCTTATTTAGTGAATGAAACTGCACACGATCATTCAATGAAAGAGGGTGCACTTGTGAATTCAAAGAGTAGACGTACTCTCTTTCGTTCAATGCCTCAAGCTTAACACATTGATTCAAACAAACAAATTGACACATTTAGTTCATTAGGCCAACAGCATTTGTCAATTCAATAAATGCAGCGACTCCTTCATTCAATATCACAAGCTTCACACATTGTCTCAATCAAACAGCACACATTCACTCCATGAACCAAACTGCTCATGTTATTTCAATGAGTTTAGCTTCTCTCATTTATTCAATGTGTCAAGCGAAACGCTTTCATTCAAAGAAACAAACGGCATTCATTGAATCATTGAATCAAACCACAATCATTGATTGAATGAACCAAACGTTATTCAATGTTTAAATGAAACAAACTTAACACGCTTATTTAGTGAATGGCACTGCACACTTTCATTCAATGAATGAGGCTGCACTTGTCAATTCAAAGAGTAGAGTTACTCTCTTTCGATCAATGCTTCATCCTTAACGCATTGATTCAAACAAAATGCACACATTCAATTCATGAAGCAAACTGCATTTGTCAATTCAATGAATGCAGCTACATTCTTTCTCTCAATCTCACAGGCTTCGCACATTGTCTTAATCAAACGGAACACAATCACTCCATGAACCAAACTGCACGTGTTAAGTCAGTTAAATTGATCTTGTCTCATTCATTCAATGTGTCAAGCTTAACGCTTTCATTCAAGGAAACACTGCATTCATTGAATAATTGAATCAAACTTCAATCATTGATTCAATGAATCACACCTTATTCTGTATTTCAATGGAACAAACCTATCTCCCTTATTAATGAACCAAAATGCATACGTTCATTCCATGAAACAATCTGCATTGATGGAATCAATGTATCAAACTACAATAATTGATTCAATGAATCTAACCTTATTCCTTATTTTAATCGAACAAACCTAACTCACTTGTTTAGTGAATCCTACTACACTCGTTCATTCAACGAAACAGACTGCACATGATAATTCAATGAGTAGAGGTACTCTTAATGCATTAGTTCAATCAGATAAATTGCACACATTTAGGTCATGAAACAAACTGCATTTGTCAATTCATTGAATGCAGCTACTCTTATTCTCAATGTCACAAGATTCACTCATTGTCTCAATCAAACTGCACACATTCACTCCAAGAACCAAACTGCACGTGCTAACTCAATGAGTATAGCTTCTCTCACTCATACAATGTGTCAAACATAACGCTTTTATTCAATGAAACATACTGCATTCATTGAATCATTGAATCAAACTGCAAGCATTGATTCAATGTATCAAACCTTATTCCTTGTTTCAATCGAACAAACCTAACTCCCTTATTTAGTGAAAACTACAACACTCGTTCATTTCATGAAACAGACTGCACATGATAATTCCATGAGTAGAGATACTCTTAATGCATTGATTCAATCAAAGAAATGGCACACAATTAGGTCATAAAGCAAACAGCATTTCTCAATTCAATGAATACAGCGACTCTAATTATCTCAATGTCACAAGATGCACACATGTTCTCAATCAAAAAGCACACATTCACTCCATGAACCAAACTGCACGAGTTATTTCAATAAGAGAGCTTCTCTCATTTAATCAATGTGTCCAGCTTAACGCTTTCATTCAAGGAAACAAGCTGCATTCATTGAATCATTGAATCAAACTTTAATGATTGGTTCAATGAATCAAACGTTATTCAATGTTTCAATGAAACAAACTTAACACGCTTATTTAGTGAATGAAACTGCACACCTTCATTCAATGAAATATGTTTCACTTGTCATTTCAATGAGTAGAGGTACTCGATTTCCTTCAATGCCTAAAGCTTAACGCATTGATTCAAACAAACAAATTGCACACATTTACTTCATGAAGCAAACTGCATTTGTCAATTCAATGCATACAGCTACTCTCATTCTCTCAATGTCACAAGCTTCGCACATTGTCTCAATCAAACTGCACACATTCACTACATGAACCAAACTGCACGTGTTAATTCCAAGGTAACAAACCGCATTCATTGAATCATTGAATCAAACTACAATCATTGATTCAATGAATTAATCATTATTCAATGTTTCAATGGAACAATCTTAACACGCTTATCTAGTGAATGAAACTGCACACGTTCATTCAATGAAAGAGGCTGCACTTGTCAATTCAAAGAGTAGAGATACTCTCTTTCGTTCAATTCCTCAAGCTTAACGGATTCATTCAATGAAACAAACTGCACACATTTAGGTCATGAAGCAAACAGCATTTCTCAATTCAATGAATCACGTGGTAACTCAATGAGTATAGCTTCTATCACTCATACAATGTGTCAAGCTTAACGCTTTCATTCAAAGAAACAAACGGCATTCATTGAATCATTGAATCAAACTTTAATAATTGGTTCAATGAATCATACGTTATTCAATGTTTCAATGAAACAAACTTAACACGCTTATTTAGTGAATGGCACTGCACACGTTCATTCAATGAATGAGGCTGCACTTGTCAATTCAAAGAATAGAGTTACTCTCTTTCGATCAATGCTTCATCCTTAACGCATTGATTCAAACAAAATGCACACATTCAATTCATGGAGCAAACTGCATTTGTCAATTCAATGAATGCAGCTACACTCTTTCTCTCAATGTCACAGGCTTCGCACATTGTCTTAATCAAACGGAACACAATCACTCCATGAACCAAACTGCACGTGTTAAGTCAGTTAAATTGATCTTGTCTCATTCATTCAATGTGTCAAGCTTAACGCTTTCATTCAAGGAAACACTGCATTCATTGAATAATTGAATCAAACTTCAATCATTGATTCAATGAATCACACCTTATTCTGTATTTCAATGGAACAAACCTATCTCCCTTATTAATGAACCAAAATGCATACGTTCATTCCATGAAACAATCTGCATTGATGGAATCAATGTATCAAACTACAATAATTGATTCAATGAATCTAACCTTATTCCTTATTTTAATCGAACAAATCTAACTCACTTGTTTAGTGAATCCTACTACACTCGTTCATTCAACGAAACAGACTGCACATGATAATTCAATGAGTAGAGGTACTCTTAATGCATTAGTTCAATCAGATAAATTGCACACATTTAGGTCATGAAACAAACTGCATTTGTCAATTCATTGAATGCAGCTACTCTTATTCTCAATGTCACAAGATTCACTCATTGTCTCAATCAAACTGCACACATTCACTCCAAGAACCAAACTGCACGTGCTAACTCAATGAGTATAGCTACTCTCACTCATACAATGTGTCAAACATAACGCTTTTATTCAATGAAACATACTGCATTCATTGAATCATTGAATCAAACTGCAAGCATTGATTCAATGTATCAAACCTTATTCCTTGTTTCAATCGAACAAACCTAACTCCCTTATTTAGTGAAAACTACAACACTCGTTCATTTCATGAAACAGACTGCACATGATAATTCCATGAGTAGAGATACTCTTAATGCATTGATTCAATCAAAGAAATGGCACACAATTAGGTCATAAAGCAAACAGCATTTCTCAATTCAATGAATACAGCTACTCTAATTATCTCAATGTCACAAGATGCACACATGTTCTCAATCAAAAAGCACACATTCACTCCATGAACCAAACTGCACGATTTATTTCAATGAGAGAGCTTCTCTCATTTAATCAATGTGTCAAGCTTAACGCTTTCATTCAAGGAAACAAGCTGCATTCATTGAATCATTGAATCAAACTTTAATGATTGGTTTAATGAATCAAACGTTATTCAATGTTTCAATGAAACAAACTTTACACGCTTATTTAGTGAATGAAACTGCACACCTTCATTCAATGAAATATGTTTCACTTGTCATTTCAATGAGTAGAGGTACTCGATATCTTTCAATGCCTCAAGCTTAACACCTTGATTCAAACAAACAAATTGCACACATATACTTCATGAAGCAAACTGCATTTGTCAATTCGATGAATACAGCTATTCTCATTCTCTCAACGTCACAAGCTTCACACATTGTCTCAATCAAACTAAACACAATCACTCCATGAACCAAACTGTGCGTGTTAATTCAATGAGTTCAGCTTCTCTCATTCATTCAATGTGTCAAGCTGAACGCTATCATTAAAGGAAACATACTTCATTCATTGAATCATTGAATGAAACTACAGTCATTGATTGAATCAATCACACCGTATTCTTTGTTACAATGGTACAAACCTAACTCCCTTATTAATGAACCAAAATACATCCGTTCCTTCGATGAAACAAACTGCATTGATTGAATCATTGTATCAAACTACAATCATTGATTCAATGTGTCAAACCTTATTCCTTTTTCAATCGAACAAACCTAACTTAATTACTTAGCGAAACCTACTACACTTGTTCATTTAATGAAACAGAATGCACATGATAATTCAATGAGTATTTGTACTCATAATTAATTGATTCAATGAGACATATTGCACACATTTAGTTCATGAAACAAACTGCATTTGTCAATTCAATGAATGAAGGTATTCTAATTCTCTCAATGTCAAAAGCGTCGCACATTTCCGCATTCAAACAACACACATTCACTCCATGAACCAAACTGCTCGTGTTCTTTCAATGTGTTGAGCTTCTCTCATTCATTCAATGTGTCAAGCTTAACGCTTTCATTCAATGATTCAAATTGCATTCGTTGATGCATTGATTCATTGATTCAATGAATCAAACGTTATTCAATGTTTCAATGAAACAATCTGAACACGCTTATTTAGTGAATGAAACTGCACACGATCATTCAATGAAAAAGGGTGCACTTGTGAATTCAAAGAGTAGAGGTACTCTCTTTCGTTCAATGCCTCAAGCTTAACACATTGATTCAAACAAACAAATTGACACATTTAGTTCATTAAGCCAACAGCATTTGTCAATTCAATAAATGCACCGACTCCTTCATTCAATATCACAAGCTTCACACCTTGTCTCAATCAAACAGCACACATTCACTCCATGAACCAAACTGCTCATGTTATTTCAATGAGTTTAGCTTCTCTCATTTAATCAATGTGTCAAGCGAAACGCTTTCATTCAAAGAAACAAACGGCATTCATTGAATCATTGAATCAAACCACAATCATTGATTGAATGAACCAAACGTTATTCAATGTTTAAATGAAACAAACTTAACGCTTATTTAGTGAATGGCACTGCACACGTTCATTCAATGAATGAGGCTGCACTTGTCAATTCAAAGAGTAGAGTTACTCTCTTTCGATCAATGCTTCATCCTTAACGCATTGATTCAAACAAAATGCACACATTCAATTCATGAAGCAAACTGCATTTGTCAATTCAATGAATGCAGCTGCACTCTTTCTCTCAATGTCACAGGCTTCGCACATTTTCTCAATCAAACGGAACACAATCGCTCCATGAACCAAACTGCACGTTTAAGTCAGTTAAATTGATCTTGTCTCATTCATTCAATGTGTCAAGCTTAACGCTTTCATTCAAGGAAACACTGCATTCATTGAATAATTGAATCAAACTTCAGTCATTGATTCAATGAATCACACCTTATTCTGTATTTCAATGGAACAAACCTATCTCCCTTTTTTTCTGAACGAAAATGCATACGTTCATTCCATGAAACAATCTGCATTGATGGAATCAATGTATCAAACTACAATAATTGATTCAATGAATCTAACCTTATTCCTTATTTTAATCGAACAAACCTAACTCACTTGTTTAGTGAATCCTACTACACTCGTTCATTCAACGAAACAGACTGCACATGATAATTCAATGAGTAGAGGTACTCTTAATGCATTAGTTCAATCAGATAAATTGCACACATTTAGGTCATGAAACAAACTGCATTTGTCAATTCATTGAATGCAGCTACTCTTATTCTCAATGTCACAAGATTCACTCATTGTCTCAATCAAACTGCACACATGCACTCCAAGAACCACGTGCTAACTCAATGAGTATAGCTTCTCTCACTCATACACTGTGTCAAACATAACGCTTTTATTCAATGAAACATACTGCATTCATTGAATCATTGAATCAAACTGCAAGCATTGATTCAATGTATCAAACCTTATTCCTTGTTTCAATCGAACAAACCTAACTCCCTTATTTAGTGAAAACTACAACACTCGTTCATTTCATGAAACAGACTGCACATGATAATTCCATGAGTAGAGATACTCTTAATGCATTGATTCAATCAAAGAAATGGCACACAATTAGGTCATAAAGCAAACAGCATTTCTCAATTCAATGAATACAGCTACTCTAATTATCTCAATGTCACAAGATGCACACATGTTCTCAATCAAAAAGCACACATTCACTCCATGAACCAAACTGCACGATTTATTTCAATGAGAGAGCTTCTCTCATTTAATCAATGTGTCAAGCTTAACGCTTTCATTCAAGGAAACAAGCTGCATTCATTGAATCATTGAATCAAACTTTAATGATTGGTTCAATGAATCAAACGTTATTCAATGTTTCAATGAAACAAACTTAACAGGCTTATTTAGTGAATGAAACTGCACACGATCATTCAATGAAAAAGGGTGCACTTGTGAATTCAAAGAGTAGAGGTACTCTCTTTCGTTCAATGCCTCAAGTTTAACACATTGATTCAAACAAACAAATTGACACATTTAGTTCATTAAGCCAACAGCATTTGTCAATTCAATAAATGCAGCGACTCCTTCATTCAATATCACAAGCTTCACACATTGTCTCAATCAAACAGCACACATTCACTCCATGAACCAAACTGCTCGTGTTATTTCAATGAGTTTAGCTTCTCTCATTTATTCAATGTGTCAAGCGAAACGCTTTCATTCAAAGAAACAAACGGCATTCATTGAATCATTGAATCAAACCACAATCATTGATTGAATGAACCAAACGTTATTCAATGTTTAAATGAAACAAACTTAACACGCTTATTTAGTGAATGGCACTGCACACGTTCATTCAATGAACGAGGCTGCACTTGTCAATTCAAAGAGTAGAGTTACTCTCTTTCGATCAATGCTTCATCCTTAACGCATTGATTCAAACAAAATGCACACATTCAATTCATGAAGCAAACTGCATTTGTCAATTCAATGAATGCAGCTGCACTCTTTCTCTCAATGTCACAGGCTTCGCACATTGTCTCAATCAAACGGAACACAATCACTCCATGAACCAAACTGCACGTTTAAGTCAGTTAAATTGATCTTGTCTCATTCATTCAATGTGTCAAGCTTAACGCTTTCATTCAAGGAAACACTGCATTCATTGAATAATTGAATCAAACTTCAATCATTGATTCAATGAATCACACCTTATTCTGTATTTCAATGGAACAAACCTATCTCCCTTATCAATGAACCAAAATGCATACGTTCATTCCATGAAACAATCTGCATTGATGGAATCAATGTATCAAACTACAATAATTGATTCAATGAATCTAACCTTATTCCTTATTTTAATCGAACAAACCTAACTCACTTGTTTAGTGAATCCTACTACACTCGTTCATTCAACGAAACAGACTGCACATGATAATTCAATGAGTAGAGGTACTCTTAATGCATTAGTTCAATCAGATAAATTGCACACATTTAGGTCATGAAACAAACTGCATTTGTCAATTCATTGAATGCAGCTACTCTTATTCTCAATGTCACAAGATTCACTCATTGTCTCAATCAAACTGCACACATTCACTCCAAGAACCAAACTGCACGTGCTAACTCAATGAGTATAGCTTCTCTCACTCATACAATGTGTCAAACATAACGCTTTTATTCAATGAAACATACTGCATTCATTGAATCATTGAATCAAACTGCAAGCATTGATTCAATGTATCAAACCTTATTCCTTGTTTCAATCGAACAAACCTAACTCCCTTATTTAGTGAAAACTACAACACTCGTTCATTTCATGAAACAGACTGCACATGATAATTCCATGAGTAGAGATAATCTTAATGCATTGATTCAATCAGATAAATTGCACACATTTAGGTCATGAAACAAACTGCATTTGTCAATTCATTGAATACAGCTACTCTTATTCTCTCAATGTCACAAGCTTCGCTCATTGTCTCAATCAAACTGCACACATTCACTCCATGAACCAAACTGCACGATTTATTTCAATGAGAGAGCTTCTCTCATTCATTCAATGTTTCAAGCTTAAAGCTTTCATTCAAGGAAACAAGCTGCATTCATTGAATCATTGAATCAAACTTTAATGATTGGTTCAATGAATCAAACGTTATTCAATGTTTCAATGAAACAAACTTTACACGCTTATTTAGTGAATGAAACTGCACACCTTCATTCAAAGAAATATGTTTCTCTTGTCATTTCAATGAGTAGAGGTACTCGATTTCTTTCAATGCCTCAAGCTTAACACCTTGATTCAAACAAACAAATTGCACACATATACTTCATGAAGCAAACTGCATTTGTCAATTCGATGAATACAGCTATTCTCATTCTCTCAACGTCACAAGCTTCACACATTGTCCCAATCAAATTAAACACAACCACTCAATGAACCAAACTGTACGTGTTAATTCAATGAGTTCAGCTTCTCTCATTCATTCAATGTGTCAAGCTGAACGCTATCATTAAAGGAAACATACTTCATTCATTGAATCATTGAATGAAACTACAATCATTGATTGAATCAATCACACCGTATTCTTTATTACAATGGTACAAACCTAACTCCCTTATTAATGAACCAAAATACATCCGTTCCTTCGATGAAACAAACTGCATTGATTGAATCATTGTATAAAACTACAATCATTGATTCAATGTGTCAAACCTTATTCCTTTTTCAATCGAACAAACCTAACTTAATTACTTAGCGAAACCTACTCCACTCGTTCATTTATTGAAACAGACTGCACATGATAATTCAATGAGTAGAGGTACTCATAATTAATTGATTCAATGAGACATATTGCACACATTTAGTTCATGAAACAAACTGCATTTGTCAATTCAATGAATGAAGCTACTCTAATTCTCTCAATGTCAAAAGCGTCGCACATTGCCGCATTCAAACAACACACATTCACTCCATGAACCAAACTGCTCGTGTTCTTTCAATGTGTTGAGCTTCTCTCATTCATTCAATGTGTCAAGCTTAACGCTTTCATTCAATGATTCAAATTGCATTCGTTGATGCATTGATTCATTGATTCAATGAATCAAACGTTATTCAATGTTTCAATGAAACAATCTGAACACGCTTATTTAGTGAATGAAACTGCACACGATCATTCAATGAAAGAGGGTGCACTTGTGAATTCAAAGAGTAGAGGTACTCTCTTTCGTTCAATGCCTCAAGCTTAACACATTGATTCAAACAAACAAATTGACACATTTAGTTCATTAAGCCAACAGCATTTGTCAATTCAATAAATGCAGCGACTCCTTCATTCAATATCACAAGCTTCACACATTGTCTCAATCAAACAGCACACATTCACTCCATGAACCAAACTGCTCATGTTATTTCAATGAGTTTAGCTTCTCTCATTTATTCAATGTGTCAAGCGAAACGCTTTCATTCAAAGAAACAAACGGCATTCATTGAATCATTGAATCAAACCACAATCATTGACTGAATGAACCAATCGTCATCAATGTTTAAATGAAACAAACTTAACACGCTTATTTAGTGAATGGCACTGCACACGTTCATTCAATGAATGAGGCTGCACTTGTCAATTCAAAGAGTAGAGTTACTCTCTTTCGATCAATGCTTCATCCTTAACGCATTGATTCAAACAAAATGCACACATTCAATTCATGAAGCAAACTGCATTTGTCAATTCAATGAATGCAGCTATACTCTTTCTCTCAATCTCACAGGCTTCGCACATTGTCTTAATCAAACGGAACACAATCACTCCATGAACCAAACTGCACGTGTTAAGTCAGTTAAATTGATCTTGTCTCATTCATTCAATGTGTCAAGCTTAACGCTTTCATTCAAGGAAACACTGCATTCATTGAATAATTGAATCAAACTTCAATCATTGATTCAATGAATCACACCTTATTCTGTATTTCAATGGAACAAACCTATCTCCCTTATTAATGAACCAAAATGCATACGTTCATTCCATGAAACAATCTGCATTGATGGAATCAATGTATCAAACTACAATAATTGATTCATTGAATCTAACCTTATTCCTTATTTTAATCGAACAAACCTAACTCACTTGTTTAGTGAATCCTACTACACTCGTTCATTCAACGAAACAGACTGCACATGATAATTCAATGAGTAGAGGTGCTCTTAATGCATTAGTTCAATCAGATAAATTGCACACATTTAGGTCATGAAACAAACTGCATTTGTCAATTCATTGAATGCAGCTACTCTTATTCTCAATGTCACAAGATTCACTCATTGTCTCAATCAAACTGCACACATTCACTCCAAGAACCAAACTGCACGTGCTAACTCAATGAGTATAGCTTCTCTCACTCATACAATGTGTCAAACATAACGCTTTTATTCAATGAAACATACTGCATTCATTGAATCATTGAATCAAACTGCAAGCATTGATTCAATGTATCAAACCTTATTCCTTGTTTCAATCGAACAAACCTAACTCCCTTATTTAGTGAAAACTACAACACTCGTTCATTTCATGAAACAGACTGCACATGATAATTCCATGAGTAGAGATACTCTTAATGCATTGATTCAATCAAAGAAATGGCACACAATTAGGTCATAAAGCAAACAGCATTTCTCAATTCAATGAATACAGCTACTCTAATTATCTCAATGTCACAAGATGCACACATGTTCTCAATCAAAAAGCACACATTCACTCCATGAACCAAACTGCAAGAGTTATTTCAATAAGAGAGCTTCTCTCATTTATAGAATGTGTCAAGCTTAACGCTTTCATTCAAGGAAACAAGCGGCATTCATTGAATCATTGAATCAAACTTTAATAATTGGTTCAATGAATCATACGTTATTCAATGTTTCAATGAAACAATCTGAACACGCTTATTTAGTGAATGAAACTGCACACGATCTTTCAATGAAAAAGGGTGCACTTCTGAATTCAAAGAGTAGAGGTACTCTCTTTCGTTCAATGCCTCAAGCTTAACACATTGATTCAAACAAACAAATTGACACATTTAGTTCATTAAGCCAACAGCATTTGTCAATTCAATAAATGCAGCGACTCCTTCATTCAATATCACAAGCTTCACACATTGTCTCAATCAAACAGCACACATTCACTCCATGAACCAAACTGCTCGTGTTATTTCAATGAGTTTAGCTTCTCTCATTTATTCAATGTGTCAAGCGAAACGCTTTCATTCAAAGAAACAAACGGCATTCATTGAATCATTGAATCAAACCACAATCATTGATTGAATGAACCAAACGTTATTCAATGTTTAAATGAAACAAACTTAACACGCTTATTTAGTGAATGGCACTGCACACGTTCATTCAATGAATGAGGCTGCACTTGTCAATTCAAAGAGTAGAGTTACTCTCTTTCGATCAATGCTTCATCCTTAACGCATTGATTCAAACAAAATGCACACATTCAATTCATGAAGCAAACTGCATTTGTCAATTCAATGAATGCAGCTATACTCTTTCTCTCAATCTCACAGGCTTCGCACATTGTCTTAATCAAACGGAACACACTCACTCCATGAACCAAACTGCACGTGTTAAGTCAGTTAAATTGATCTTGTCTCATTCATTCAATGTGTCAAGCTTAACGCTTTCATTCAAGGAAACACTGCATTCATTGAATAATTGAATCAAACTTCAATCATTGATTCAATGAATCACACCTTATTCTGTATTTCAATGGAACAAACCTATCTCCCTTATTAATGAACCAAAATGCATACGTTCATTCCATGAAACAATCTGCATTGATGGAATCAATGTATCAAACTACAATAATTGATTCATTGAATCTAACCTTATTCCTTATTTTAATCGAACAAACCTAACTCACTTGTTTAGTGAATCCTACTACACTCGTTCATTCAACGAAACAGACTGCACATGATAATTCAATGAGTAGAGGTGCTCTTAATGCATTAGTTCAATCAGATAAATTGCACACATTTAGGTCATGAAACAAACTGCATTTGTCAATTCATTGAATGCAGCTACTCTTATTCTCAATGTCACAAGATTCACTCATTGTCTCAATCAAACTGCACACATTCACTCCAAGAACCAAACTGCACGTGCTAACTCAATGAGTATAGCTTCTCTCACTCATACAATGTGTCAAACATAACGCTTTTATTCAATGAAACATACTGCATTCATTGAATCATTGAATCAAACTGCAAGCATTGATTCAATGTATCAAACCTTATTCCTTGTTTCAATCGAACAAACCTAACTCCCTTATTTAGTGAAAACTACAACACTCGTTCATTTCATGAAACAGACTGCACATGATAATTCCATGAGTAGAGATACTCTTAATGCATTGATTCAATCAAAGAAATGGCACACAATTAGGTCATAAAGCAAACAGCATTTCTCAATTCAATGAATACAGCTACTCTAATTATCTCAATGTCACAAGATGCACACATGTTCTCAATCAAAAAGCACACATTCACTCCATGAACCAAACTGCAAGAGTTATTTCAATAAGAGAGCTTCTCTCATTTATAGAATGTGTCAAGCTTAACGCTTTCATTCAAACAAACAAACGGCATTCATTGAATCATTGAATCAAACTTTAATAATTGGTTCAATGAATCATACGTTATTCAATGTTTCAATGAAACAATCTGAACACGCTTATTTAGTGAATGAAACTGCACACGATCTTTCAATGAAAAAGGGTGCACTTGTGAATTCAAAGAGTAGAGGTACTCTCTTTCGTTCAATGCCTCAAGTTTAACACATTGATTCAAACAAACAAATTGACACATTTAGTTCATTAAGCCAACAGCATTTGTCAATTCAATAAATGCAGCGACTCCTTCATTCAATATCACAAGCTTCACACATTGTCTCAATCAAACAGCACACATTCACTCCATGAACCAAACTGCTCGTGTTATTTCAATGAGTTTAGCTTCTCTCATTTATTCAATGTGTCAAGCGAAACGCTTTCATTCAAAGAAACAAACGGCATTCATTGAATCATTGAATCAAACCACAATCATTGATTGAATGAACCAAACGTTATTCAATGTTTAAATGAAACAAACTTAACACGCTTATTTAGTGAATGGCACTGCACACGTTCATTCAATGAATGAGGCTGCACTTGTCAATTCAAAGAGTAGAGTTACTCTCTTTCGATCAATGCTTCATCCTTAACGCATTGATTCAAACAAAATGCACACATTCAATTCATGAAGCAAACTGCATTTGTCAATTCAATGAATGCAGCTATACTCTTTCTCTCAATCTCACAGGCTTCGCACATTGTCTTAATCAAACGGAACACAATCACTCCATGAACCAAACTGCACGTGTTAAGTCAGTTAAATTGATCTTGTCTCATTCATTCAATGTGTCAAGCTTAACGCTTTCATTCAAGGAAACACTGCATTCATTGAATAATTCAATCAAACTTCAATCATTGATTCAATGAATCACACCTTATTCTGTATTTCAATGGAACAAACCTATCTCCCTTATCAATGAACCAAAATGCATACGTTCATTCCATGAAACAATCTGCATTGATGGAATCAATGTATCAAACTACAATAATTGATTCAATGAATCTAACCTTATTCCTTATTTTAATCGAACAAACCTAACTCACTTGTTTAGTGAATCCTACTACACTCGTTCATTCAACGAAACAGACTGCACATGATAATTCAATGAGTAGAGGTACTCTTAATGCATTAGTTCAATCAGATAAATTGCACACATTTAGGTCATGAAACAAACTGCATTTGTCAATTCATTGAATGCAGCTACTCTTATTCTCAATGTCACAAGATTCACTCATTGTCTCAATCAAACTGCACACATTCACTCCAAGAACCAAACTGCACGTGCTAACTCAATGAGTATAGCTTCTCTCACTCATACAATGTGTCAAACATAACGCTTTTATTCAATGAAACATACTGCATTCATTGAATCATTGAATCAAACTGCAAGCATTGATTCAATGTATCAAACATTATTCCTTGTTTCAATCGAACAAACCTAACTCCCTTATTTAGTGAAAACTACAAGACTCGTTCATTTCATGAAACAGACTGCACATGATAATTCCATGAGTAGAGATACTCTTAATGCATTGATTCAATCAAAGAAATGGCACACAATTAGGTCATAAAGCAAACAGCATTTCTCAATTCAATGAATACAGCTACTCTAATTATCTCAATGTCACAAGATGCACACATGTTCTCAATCAAAAAGCACACATTCACTCCATGAACCAAACTGCAAGAGTTATTTCAATAAGAGAGCTTCTCTCATTTATAGAATGTGTCAAGCTTAACGCTTTCATTCAAGGAAACAAGCGGCATTCATTGAATCATTGAATCAAACTTTAATAATTGGTTCAATGAATCATACGTTATTCAATGTTTCAATGAAACAATCTGAACACGCTTATTTAGTGAATGAAACTGCACACGATCATTCAATGAAAAAGGGTGCACATGTGAATTCAAAGAGTAGAGGTACTCTCTTTCGTTCAATGCCTCAACTTTAACACATTGATTCAAACAAACAAATTGACACATTTAGTTCATTAAGCCAACAGCATTTGTCAATTCAATAAATGCAGCGACTCCTTCATTCAATATCACAAGCTTCACACATTGTCTCAATCAAACAGCACACATTCACTCCATGAACCAAACTGCTCGTGTTATTTCAATGAGCTTAGCTTCTCTCATTTATTCAATGTGTCAAGCGAAACGCTTTCATTCAAAGAAACAAACGGCATTCATTGAATCATTGAATCAAACCACAATCATTGATTGAATGAACCAAACGTTATTCAATGTTTAAATGAAACAAACTTAACACGCTTATTTAGTGAATGGCACTGCACACGTTCATTCAATGAATGAGGCTGCACTTGTCAATTCAAAGAGTAGAGTTACTCTCTTTCGATCAATGCTTCATCCTTAACGCATTGATTCAAACAAAATGCACACATTCAATTCATGAAGCAAACTGCATTTGTCAATTCAATGAATGCAGCTATACTCTTTCTCTCAATCTCACAGGCTTCGCACATTGTCTTAATCAAACGGAACACAATCACTCCATGAACCAAACTGCACGTGTTAAGTCAGTTAAATTGATCTTGTCTCATTCATTCAATGTGTCAAGCTTAACGCTTTCATTCAAGGAAACACTGCATTCATTGAATAATTGAATCAAACTTCAATCATTGATTCAATGAATCACACCTTATTCTGTATTTCAATGGAACAAACCTATCTCCCTTATTAATGAACCAAAATGCATACGTTCATTCCATGAAACAATCTGCATTGATGGAATCAATGTATCAAACTACAATAATTGATTCATTGAATCTAACCTTATTCCTTATTTTAATCGAACAAACCTAACTCACTTGTTTAGTGAATCCTACTACACTCGTTCATTCAACGAAACAGACTGCACATGATAATTCAATGAGTAGAGGTGCTCTTAATGCATTAGTTCAATCAGATAAATTGCACACATTTAGGTCATGAAACAAACTGCATTTGTCAATTCATTGAATGCAGCTACTCTTATTCTCAATGTCACAAGATTCACTCATTGTCTCAATCAAACTGCACACATTCACTCCAAGAACCAAACTGCACGTGCTAACTCAATGAGTATAGCTTCTCTCACTCATACAATGTGTCAAACATAACGCTTTTATTCAATGAAACATACTGCATTCATTGAATCATTGAATCAAACTGCAAGCATTGATTCAATGTATCAAACCTTATTCCTTGTTTCAATCGAACAAACCTAACTCCCTTATTTAGTGAAAACTACAACACTCGTTCATTTCATGAAACAGACTGCACATGATAATTCCATGAGTAGAGATACTCTTAATGCATTGATTCAATCAAAGAAATGGCACACAATTAGGTCATAAAGCAAACAGCATTTCTCAATTCAATGAATACAGCTACTCTAATTACCTCAATGTCACAAGATGCACACATGTTCTCAATCAAAAAGCACACATTCACTCCATGAACCAAACTGCAAGAGTTATTTCAATAAGAGAGCTTCTCTCATTTATAGAATGTGTCAAGCTTAACGCTTTCATTCAAACAAACAAACGGCATTCATTGAATCATTGAATCAAACTTTAATAATTGGTTCAATGAATCATACGTTATTCAATGTTTCAATGAAACAATCTGAACACGCTTATTTAGTGAATGAAACTGCACACGATCTTTCAATGAAAAAGGGTGCACTTGTGAATTCAAAGAGTAGAGGTACTCTCTTTCGTTCAATGCCTCAAGTTTAACACATTGATTCAAACAAACAAATTGACACATTTAGTTCATTAAGCCAACAGCATTTGTCAATTCAATAAATGCAGCGACTCCTTCATTCAATATCACAAGCTTCACACATTGTCTCAATCAAACAGCACACATTCACTCCATGAACCAAACTGCTCGTGTTATTTCAATGAGTTTAGCTTCTCTCATTTATTCAATGTGTCAAGCGAAACGCTTTCATTCAAAGAAACAAACGGCATTCATTGAATCATTGAATCAAACCACAATCATTGATTGAATGAACCAAACGTTATTCAATGTTTAAATGAAACAAACTTAACACGCTTATTTAGTGAATGGCACTGCACACGTTCATTCAATGAATGAGGCTGCACTTGTCAATTCAAAGAGTAGAGTTACTCTCTTTCGATCAATGCTTCATCCTTAACGCATTGATTCAAACAAAATGCACACATTCAATTCATGAAGCAAACTGCATTTGTCAATTCAATGAATGCAGCTATACTCTTTCTCTCAATCTCACAGGCTTCGCACATTGTCTTAATCAAACGGAACACAATCACTCCATGAACCAAACTGCACGTGTTAAGTCAGTTAAATTGATCTTGTCTCATTCATTCAATGTGTCAAGCTTAACGCTTTCATTCAAGGAAACACTGCATTCATTGAATAATTCAATCAAACTTCAATCATTGATTCAATGAATCACACCTTATTCTGTATTTCAATGGAACAAACCTATCTCCCTTATCAATGAACCAAAATGCATACGTTCATTCCATGAAACAATCTGCATTGATGGAATCAATGTATCAAACTACAATAATTGATTCAATGAATCTAACCTTATTCCTTATTTTAATCGAACAAACCTAACTCACTTGTTTAGTGAATCCTACTACACTCGTTCATTCAACGAAACAGACTGCACATGATAATTCAATGAGTAGAGGTACTCTTAATGCATTAGTTCAATCAGATAAATTGCACACATTTAGGTCATGAAACAAACTGCATTTGTCAATTCATTGAATGCAGCTACTCTTATTCTCAATGTCACAAGATTCACTCATTGTCTCAATCAAACTGCACACATTCACTCCAAGAACCAAACTGCACGTGCTAACTCAATGAGTATAGCTTCTCTCACTCATACAATGTGTCAAACATAACGCTTTTATTCAAGGAAACATACTGCATTCATTGAATCATTGAATCAAACTGCAAGCATTGATTCAATGTATCAAACCTTATTCCTTGTTTCAATCGAACAAACCTAACTCCCTTATTTAGTGAAAACTACAAGACTCGTTCATTTCATGAAACAGACTGCACATGATAATTCCATGAGTAGAGATACTCTTAATGCATTGATTCAATCAAAGAAATGGCACACAATTAGGTCATAAAGCAAACAGCATTTCTCAATTCAATGAATACAGCTACTCTAATTATCTCAATGTCACAAGATGCACACATGTTCTCAATCAAAAAGCACACATTCACTCCATGAACCAAACTGCAAGAGTTATTTCAATAAGAGAGCTTCTCTCATTTATAGAATGTGTCAAGCTTAACGCTTTCATTCAAACAAACAAACGGCATTCATTGAATCATTGAATCAAACTTTAATAATTGGTTCAATGAATCATACGTTATTCAATGTTTCAATGAAACAATCTGAACACGCTTATTTAGTGAATGAAACTGCACACGATCATTCAATGAAAAAGGGTGCACATGTGAATTCAAAGAGTAGAGGTACTCTCTTTCGTTCAATGCCTCAACTTTAACACATTGATTCAAACAAACAAATTGACACATTTAGTTCATTAAGCCAACAGCATTTGTCAATTCAATAAATGCAGCGACTCCTTCATTCAATATCACAAGCTTCACACATTGTCTCAATCAAACAGCACACATTCACTCCATGAACCAAACTGCTCGTGTTATTTCAATGAGCTTAGCTTCTCTCATTTATTCAATGTGTCAAGCGAAACGCTTTCATTCAAAGAAACAAACGGCATTCATTGAATCATTGAATCAAACCACAATCATTGATTGAATGAACCAAACGTTATTCAATGTTTAAATGAAACAAACTTAACACGCTTATTTAGTGAATGGCACTGCACACGTTCATTCAATGAACGAGGCTGCACTTGTCAATTCAAAGAATAGAGTTACTCTCTTTCGATCAATGCTTCATCCTTAACGCATTGATTCAAACAAAATGCACACATTCAATTCATGAAGCAAACTGCATTTGTCAATTCAATGAATGCAGCTGCACTCTTTCTCTCAATGTCACAGGCTTCGCACATTGTCTCAATCAAACGGAACACAATCACTCCATGAACCAAACTGCACGTTTAAGTCAGTTAAATTGATCTTGTCTCATTCATTCAATGTGTCAAGCTTAACGCTTTCATTCAAGGAAACACTGCATTCATTGAATAATTGAATCAAACTTCAATCATTGATTCAATGAATCACACCTTATTCTGTATTTCAATGGAACAAACCTATCTCCCTTATCAATGAACCAAAATGCATACGTTCATTCCATGGAGCAATCTGCATTGATGGAATCAATGTATCAAACTACAATAATTGATTCAATGAATCTAACCTTATTCCTTATTTTAATCGAACAAACCTAACTCACTTGTTTAGTGAATCCTACTACACTCGTTCATTCAACGAAACAGACTGCACATGATAATTCAATGAGTAGAGGTACTCTTAATGCATTAGTTCAATCAGATAAATTGCACACATTTAGGTCATGAAACAAACTGCATTTGTCAATTCATTGAATGCAGCTACTCTTATTCTCAATGTCACAAGATTCACTCATTGTCTCAATCAAACTGCACACATTCACTCCAAGAACCAAACTGCACGTGCTAACTCAATGAGTATAGCTTCTCTCACTCATACAATGTGTCAAACATAACGCTTTTATTCAATGAAACATACTGCATTCATTGAATCATTGAATCAAACTGCAAGCATTGATTCAATGTATCAAACCTTATTCCTTGTTTCAATCGAACAAACCTAACTCCCTTATTTAGTGAAAACTACAACACTCGTTCATTTCATGAAACAGACTGCACATGATAATTCCATGAGTAGAGATACTCTTAATGCATTGATTCAATCAAAGAAATGGCACACAATTAGGTCATAAAGCAAACAGCATTTCTCAATTCAATGAATACAGCTACTCTAATTATCTCAATGTCACAAGATGCACACATGTTCTCAATCAAAAAGCACACATTCACTCCATGAACCAAACTGCAAGAGTTATTTCAATAAGAGAGCTTCTCTCATTTATAGAATGTGTCAAGCTTAACGCTTTCATTCAAACAAACAAACGGCATTCATTGAATCATTGAATCAAACTTTAATAATTGGTTCAATGAATCATACGTTATTCAATGTTTCAATGAAACAATCTGAACACGCTTATTTAGTGAATGAAACTGCACACGATCTTTCAATGAAAAAGGGTGCACTTGTGAATTCAAAGAGTAGAGGTACTCTCTTTCGTTCAATGCCTCAAGTTTAACACATTGATTCAAACAAACAAATTGACACATTTAGTTCATTAAGCCAACAGCATTTGTCAATTCAATAAATGCAGCGACTCCTTCATTCAATATCACAAGCTTCACACATTGTCTCAATCAAACAGCACACATTCACTCCATGAACCAAACTGCTCGTGTTATTTCAATGAGTTTAGCTTCTCTCATTTATTCAATGTGTCAAGCGAAACGCTTTCATTCAAAGAAACAAACGGCATTCATTGAATCATTGAATCAAACCACAATCATTGATTGAATGAACCAAACGTTATTCAATGTTTAAATGAAACAAACTTAACACGCTTATTTAGTGAATGGCACTGCACACGTTCATTCAATGAATGAGGCTGCACTTGTCAATTCAAAGAGTAGAGTTACTCTCTTTCGATCAATGCTTCATCCTTAACGCATTGATTCAAACAAAATGCACACATTCAATTCATGAAGCAAACTGCATTTGTCAATTCAATGAATGCAGCTATACTCTTTCTCTCAATCTCACAGGCTTCGCACATTGTCTTAATCAAACGGAACACAATCACTCCATGAACCAAACTGCACGTGTTAAGTCAGTTAAATTGATCTTGTCTCATTCATTCAATGTGTCAAGCTTAACGCTTTCATTCAAGGAAACACTGCATTCATTGAATAATTGAATCAAACTTCAATCATTGATTCAATGAATCACACCTTATTCTGTATTTCAATGGAACAAACCTATCTCCCTTATTAATGAACCAAAATGCATACGTTCATTCCATGAAACAATCTGCATTGATGGAATCAATGTATCAAACTACAATAATTGATTCATTGAATCTAACCTTATTCCTTATTTTAATCGAACAAACCTAACTCACTTGTTTAGTGAATCCTACTACACTCGTTCATTCAACGAAACAGACTGCACATGATAATTCAATGAGTAGAGGTGCTCTTAATGCATTAGTTCAATCAGATAAATTGCACACATTTAGGTCATGAAACAAACTGCATTTGTCAATTCATTGAATGCAGCTACTCTTATTCTCAATGTCACAAGATTCACTCATTGTCTCAATCAAACTGCACACATTCACTCCAAGAACCAAACTGCACGTGCTAACTCAATGAGTATAGCTTCTCTCACTCATACAATGTGTCAAACATAACGCTTTTATTCAATGAAACATACTGCATTCATTGAATCATTGAATCAAACTGCAAGCATTGATTCAATGTATCAAACCTTATTCCTTGTTTCAATCGAACAAACCTAACTCCCTTATTTAGTGAAAACTACAACACTCGTTCATTTCATGAAACAGACTGCACATGATAATTCCATGAGTAGAGATACTCTTAATGCATTGATTCAATCAAAGAAATGGCACACAATTAGGTCATAAAGCAAACAGCATTTCTCAATTCAATGAATACAGCTACTCTAATTATCTCAATGTCACAAGATGCACACATGTTCTCAATCAAAAAGCACACATTCACTCCATGAACCAAACTGCAAGAGTTATTTCAATAAGAGAGCTTCTCTCATTTATAGAATGTGTCAAGCTTAACGCTTTCATTCAAACAAACAAACGGCATTCATTGAATCATTGAATCAAACTTTAATAATTGGTTCAATGAATCATACGTTATTCAATGTTTCAATGAAACAATCTGAACACGCTTATTTAGTGAATGAAACTGCACACGATCTTTCAATGAAAAGGGTGCACTTGTGAATTCAAAGAGTAGAGGTACTCTCTTTCGTTCAATGCCTCAAGTTTAACACATTGATTCAAACAAACAAATTGACACATTTAGTTCATTAAGCCAACAGCATTTGTCAATTCAATAAATGCAGCGACTCCTTCATTCAATATCACAAGCTTCACACATTGTCTCAATCAAACAGCACACATTCACTCCATGAACCAAACTGCTCGTGTTATTTCAATGAGTTTAGCTTCTCTCATTTATTCAATGTGTCAAGCGAAACGCTTTCATTCAAAGAAACAAACGGCATTCATTGAATCATTGAATCAAACCACAATCATTGATTGAATGAACCAAACGTTATTCAATGTTTAAATGAAACAAACTTAACACGCTTATTTAGTGAATGGCACTGCACACGTTCATTCAATGAATGAGGCTGCACTTGTCAATTCAAAGAGTAGAGTTACTCTCTTTCGATCAATGCTTCATCCTTAACGCATTGATTCAAACAAAATGCACACATTCAATTCATGAAGCAAACTGCATTTGTCAATTCAATGAATGCAGCTATACTCTTTCTCTCAATCTCACAGGCTTCGCACATTGTCTTAATCAAACGGAACACAATCACTCCATGAACCAAACTGCACGTGTTAAGTCAGTTAAATTGATCTTGTCTCATTCATTCAATGTGTCAAGCTTAACGCTTTCATTCAAGGAAACACTGCATTCATTGAATAATTCAATCAAACTTCAATCATTGATTCAATGAATCACACCTTATTCTGTATTTCAATGGAACAAACCTATCTCCCTTATAAATGAACCAAAATGCATACGTTCATTCCATGAAACAATCTGCATTGATGGAATCAATGTATCAAACTACAATAATTGATTCATTGAATCTAACCTTATTCCTTATTTTAATCGAACAAACCTAACTCACTTGTTTAGTGAATCCTACTACACTCGTTCATTCAACGAAACAGACTGCACATGATAATTCAATGAGTAGAGGTGCTCTTAATGCATTAGTTCAATCAGATACATTGCACACATTTAGGTCATGAAACAAACTGCATTTGTCAATTCATTGAATGCAGCTACTCTTATTCTCAATGTCACAAGATTCACTCATTGTCTCAATCAAACTGCACACATTCACTACAAGAACCAAACTGCACGTGCTAACTCAATGAGTATAGCTTCTCTCACTCATACAATGTGTCAAACATAACGCTTTTATTCAATGAAACATACTGCATTCATTGAATCATTGAATCAAACTGCAAGCATTGATTCAATGTATCAAACCTTATTCCTTGTTTCAATCGAACAAACCTAACTCCCTTATTTAGTGAAAACTACAACACTCGTTCATTTCATGAAACAGACTGCACATGATAATTCCATGAGTAGAGATACTCTTAATGCATTGATTCAATCAAAGAAATGGCACACAATTAGGTCATAAAGCAAACAGCATTTCTCAATTCAATGAATACAGCTACTCTAATTATCTCAATGTCACAAGATGCACACATGTTCTCAATCAAAAAGCACACATTCACTCCATGAACCAAACTGCAAGAGTTATTTCAATAAGAGAGCTTCTCTCATTTATAGAATGTGTCAAGCTTAACGCTTTCATTCAAACAAACAAACGGCATTCATTGAATCATTGAATCAAACTTTAATAATTGGTTCAATGAATCATACGTTATTCAATGTTTCAATGAAACAATCTGAACACGCTTATTTAGTGAATGAAACTGCACACGATCTTTCAATGAAAAGGGTGCACTTGTGAATTCAAAGAGTAGAGGTACTCTCTTTCGTTCAATGCCTCAAGTTTAACACATTGATTCAAACAAACAAATTGACACATTTAGTTCATTAAGCCAACAGCATTTGTCAATTCAATAAATGCAGCGACTCCTTCATTCAATATCACAAGCTTCACACATTGTCTCAATCAAACAGCACACATTCACTCCATGAACCAAACTGCTCGTGTTATTTCAATGAGTTTAGCTTCTCTCATTTATTCAATGTGTCAAGCGAAACGCTTTCATTCAAAGAAACAAACGGCATTCATTGAATCATTGAATCAAACCACAATCATTGATTGAATGAACCAAACGTTATTCAATGTTTAAATGAAACAAACTTAACACGCTTATTTAGTGAATGGCACTGCACACGTTCATTCAATGAATGAGGCTGCACTTGTCAATTCAAAGAGTAGAGTTACTCTCTTTCGATCAATGCTTCATCCTTAACGCATTGATTCAAACAAAATGCACACATTCAATTCATGAAGCAAACTGCATTTGTCAATTCAATGAATGCAGCTATACTCTTTCTCTCAATCTCACAGGCTTCGCACATTGTCTTAATCAAGCGGAACACAATCACTCCATGAACCAAACTGCACGTGTTAAGTCAGTTAAATTGATCTTGTCTCATTCATTCAATGTGTCAAGCTTAACGCTTTCATTCAAGGAAACACTGCATTCATTGAATAATTGAATCAAACTTCAATCATTGATTCAATGAATCACACCTTATTCTGTATTTCAATGGAACAAACCTATCTCCCTTATTAATGAACCAAAATGCATACGTTCATTCCATGAAACAATCTGCATTGATGGAATCAATGTATCAAACTACAATAATTGATTCATTGAATCTAACCTTATTCCTTATTTTAATCGAACAAACCTAACTCACTTGTTTAGTGAATCCTACTACACTCGTTCATTCAACGAAACAGACTGCACATGATAATTCAATGAGTAGATGTGCTCTTAATGCATTAGTTCAATCAGATAAATTGCACACATTTAGGTCATGAAACAAACTGCATTTGTCAATTCATTGAATGCAGCTACTCTTATTCTCAATGTCACAAGATTCACTCATTGTCTCAATCAAACTGCACACATTCACTCCAAGAACCAAACTGCACGTGCTAACTCAATGAGTATAGCTTCTCTCACTCATACAATGTGTCAAACATAACGCTTTTATTCAATAAAACATACTGCATTCATTGAATCATTGAATCAAACTGCAAGCATTGATTCAATGTATCAAACCTTATTCCTTGTTTCAATCGAACAAACCTAACTCCCTTATTTAGTGAAAACTACAACACTCGTTCATTTCATGAAACAGACTGCACATGATAATTCCATGAGTAGAGATACTCTTAATGCATTGATTCAATCAAAGAAATGGCACACAATTAGGTCATAAAGCAAACAGCATTTCTCAATTCAATGAATACAGCTACTCTAATTATCTCAATGTCACAAGATGCACACATGTTCTCAATCAAAAAGCACACATTCACTCCATGAACCAAACTGCAAGAGTTATTTCAATAAGAGAGCTTCTCTCATTTATAGAATGTGTCAAGCTTAACGCTTTCATTCAAGGAAACAAGCGGCATTCATTGAATCATTGAATCAAACTTTAATAATTGGTTCAATGAATCATACGTTATTCAATGTTTCAATGAAACAATCTGAACACGCTTATTTAGTGAATGAAACTGCACACGATCTTTCAATGAAAAGGGTGCACTTGTGAATTCAAAGAGTAGAGGTACTCTCTTTCGTTCAATGCCTCAAGTTTAACACATTGATTCAAACAAACAAATTGACACATTTAGTTCATTAAGCCAACAGCATTTGTCAATTCAATAAATGCAGCGACTCCTTCATTCAATATCACAAGCTTCACACATTGTCTCAATCAAACAGCACACATTCACTCCATGAACCAAACTGCTCGTGTTATTTCAATGAGTTTAGCTTCTCTCATTTATTCAATGTGTCAAGCGAAACGCTTTCATTCAAAGAAACAAACGGCATTCATTGAATCATTGAATCAAACCACAATCATTGATTGAATGAACCAAACGTTATTCAATGTTTAAATGAAACAAACTTAACACGCTTATTTAGTGAATGGCACTGCACACGTTCATTCAATGAATGAGGCTGCACTTGTCAATTCAAAGAGTAGAGTTACTCTCTTTCGATCAATGCTTCATCCTTAACGCATTGATTCAAACAAAATGCACACATTCAATTCATGAAGCAAACTGCATTTGTCAATTCAATGAATGCAGCTATACTCTTTCTCTCAATCTCACAGGCTTCGCACATTGTCTTAATCAAACGGAACACAATCACTCCATGAACCAAACTGCACGTGTTAAGTCAGTTAAATTGATCTTGTCTCATTCATTCAATGTGTCAAGCTTAACGCTTTCATTCAAGGAAACACTGCATTCATTGAATAATTGAATCAAACTTCAATCATTGATTCAATGAATCACACCTTATTCTGTATTTCAATGGAACAAACCTATCTCCCTTATTAATGAACCAAAATGCATACGTTCATTCCATGAAACAATCTGCATTGATGGAATCAATGTATCAAACTACAATAATTGATTCATTGAATCTAACCTTATTCCTTATTTTAATCGAACAAACCTAACTCACTTGTTTAGTGAATCCTACTACACTCGTTCATTCAACGAAACAGACTGCACATGATAATTCAATGAGTAGAGGTGCTCTTAATGCATTAGTTCAATCAGATAAATTGCACACATTTAGGTCATGAAACAAACTGCATTTGTCAATTCATTGAATGCAGCTACTCTTATTCTCAATGTCACAAGATTCACTCATTGTCTCAATCAAACTGCACACATTCACTCCAAGAACCAAACTGCACGTGCTAACTCAATGAGTATAGCTTCTCTCACTCATACAATGTGTCAAACATAACGCTTTTATTCAATGAAACATACTGCATTCATTGAATCATTGAATCAA
The DNA here is from genome assembly GCF_037043375.1 of Chiloscyllium plagiosum. Lineage (NCBI taxonomy): Eukaryota > Metazoa > Chordata > Chondrichthyes > Orectolobiformes > Hemiscylliidae > Chiloscyllium > Chiloscyllium plagiosum. The sequence continues at coordinate 54,955,904 of NW_028270166.1, forward strand.
ACTGCAAGCATTGATTCAATGTATCAAACCTTATTCCTTGTTTCAATCGAACAAACCTAACTCCCTTATTTAGTGAAAACTACAACACTCGTTCATTTCATGAAACAGACTGCACATGATAATTCCATGAGTAGAGATACTCTTAATGCATTGATTCAATCAAAGAAATGGCACACAATTAGGTCATAAAGCAAACAGCATTTCTCAATTCAATGAATACAGCTACTCTAATTATCTCAATGTCACAAGATGCACACATGTTCTCAATCAAAAAGCACACATTCACTCCATGAACCAAACTGCAAGAGTTATTTCAATAAGAGAGCTTCTCTCATTTATAGAATGTGTCAAGCTTAACGCTTTCATTCAAGGAAACAAGCGGCATTCATTGAATCATTGAATCAAACTTTAATAATTGGTTCAATGAATCATACGTTATTCAATGTTTCAATGAAACAATCTGAACACGCTTATTTAGTGAATGAAACTGCACACGATCTTTCAATGAAAAGGGTGCACTTGTGAATTCAAAGAGTAGAGGTACTCTCTTTCGTTCAATGCCTCAAGTTTAACACATTGATTCAAACAAACAAATTGACACATTTAGTTCATTAAGCCAACAGCATTTGTCAATTCAATAAATGCAGCGACTCCTTCATTCAATATCACAAGCTTCACACATTGTCTCAATCAAACAGCACACATTCACTCCATGAACCAAACTGCTCGTGTTATTTCAATGAGTTTAGCTTCTCTCATTTATTCAATGTGTCAAGCGAAACGCTTTCATTCAAAGAAACAAACGGCATTCATTGAATCATTGAATCAAACCACAATCATTGATTGAATGAACCAAACGTTATTCAATGTTTAAATGAAACAAACTTAACACGCTTATTTAGTGAATGGCACTGCACACGTTCATTCAATGAATGAGGCTGCACTTGTCAATTCAAAGAGTAGAGTTACTCTCTTTCGATCAATGCTTCATCCTTAACGCATTGATTCAAACAAAATGCACACATTCAATTCATGAAGCAAACTGCATTTGTCAATTCAATGAATGCAGCTATACTCTTTCTCTCAATCTCACAGGCTTCGCACATTGTCTTAATCAAACGGAACACAATCACTCCATGAACCAAACTGCACGTGTTAAGTCAGTTAAATTGATCTTGTCTCATTCATTCAATGTGTCAAGCTTAACGCTTTCATTCAAGGAAACACTGCATTCATTGAATAATTCAATCAAACTTCAATCATTGATTCAATGAATCACACCTTATTCTGTATTTCAATGGAACAAACCTATCTCCCTTATAAATGAACCAAAATGCATACGTTCATTCCATGAAACAATCTGCATTGATGGAATCAATGTATCAAACTACAATAATTGATTCATTGAATCTAACCTTATTCCTTATTTTAATCGAACAAACCTAACTCACTTGTTTAGTGAATCCTACTACACTCGTTCATTCAACGAAACAGACTGCACATGATAATTCAATGAGTAGAGGTGCTCTTAATGCATTAGTTCAATCAGATAAATTGCACACATTTAGGTCATGAAACAAACTGCATTTGTCAATTCATTGAATGCAGCTACTCTTATTCTCAATGTCACAAGATTCACTCATTGTCTCAATCAAACTGCACACATTCACTCCAAGAACCAAACTGCACGTGCTAACTCAATGAGTATAGCTTCTCTCACTCATACAATGTGTCAAACATAACGCTTTTATTCAATGAAACATACTGCATTCATTGAATCATTGAATCAAACTGCAAGCATTGATTCAATGTATCAAACCTTATTCCTTGTTTCAATCGAACAAACCTAACTCCCTTATTTAGTGAAAACTACAACACTCGTTCATTTCATGAAACAGACTGCACATGATAATTCCATGAGTAGAGATACTCTTAATGCATTGATTCAATCAAAGAAATGGCACACAATTAGGTCATAAAGCAAACAGCATTTCTCAATTCAATGAATACAGCTACTCTAATTATCTCAATGTCACAAGATGCACACATGTTCTCAATCAAAAAGCACACATTCACTCCATGAACCAAACTGCAAGAGTTATTTCAATAAGAGAGCTTCTCTCATTTATAGAATGTGTCAAGCTTAACGCTTTCATTCAAACAAACAAACGGCATTCATTGAATCATTGAATCAAACTTTAATAATTGGTTCAATGAATCATACGTTATTCAATGTTTCAATGAAACAATCTGAACACGCTTATTTAGTGAATGAAACTGCACACGATCTTTCAATGAAAAGGGTGCACTTGTGAATTCAAAGAGTAGAGGTACTCTCTTTCGTTCAATGCCTCAAGTTTAACACATTGATTCAAACAAACAAATTGACACATTTAGTTCATTAAGCCAACAGCATTTGTCAATTCAATAAATGCAGCGACTCCTTCATTCAATATCACAAGCTTCACACATTGTCTCAATCAAACAGCACACATTCACTCCATGAACCAAACTGCTCGTGTTATTTCAATGAGTTTAGCTTCTCTCATTTATTCAATGTGTCAAGCGAAACGCTTTCATTCAAAGAAACAAACGGCATTCATTGAATCATTGAATCAAACCACAATCATTGATTGAATGAACCAAACGTTATTCAATGTTTAAATGAAACAAACTTAACACGCTTATTTAGTGAATGGCACTGCACACGTTCATTCAATGAATGAGGCTGCACTTGTCAATTCAAAGAGTAGAGTTACTCTCTTTCGATCAATGCTTCATCCTTAACGCATTGATTCAAACAAAATGCACACATTCAATTCATGAAGCAAACTGCATTTGTCAATTCAATGAATGCAGCTATACTCTTTCTCTCAATCTCACAGGCTTCGCACATTGTCTTAATCAAGCGGAACACAATCACTCCATGAACCAAACTGCACGTGTTAAGTCAGTTAAATTGATCTTGTCTCATTCATTCAATGTGTCAAGCTTAACGCTTTCATTCAAGGAAACACTGCATTCATTGAATAATTCAATCAAACTTCAATCATTGATTCAATGAATCACACCTTATTCTGTATTTCAATGGAACAAACCTATCTCCCTTATAAATGAACCAAAATGCATACGTTCATTCCATGAAACAATCTGCATTGATGGAATCAATGTATCAAACTACAATAATTGATTCATTGAATCTAACCTTATTCCTTATTTTAATCGAACAAACCTAACTCACTTGTTTAGTGAATCCTACTACACTCGTTCATTCAACGAAACAGACTGCACATGATAATTCAATGAGTAGAGGTGCTCTTAATGCATTAGGTCAATCAGATAAATTGCACACATTTAGGTCATGAAACAAACTGCATTTGTCAATTCATTGAATGCAGCTACTCTTATTCCCAATGTCACAAGATTCACTCATTGTCTCAATCAAACTGCACACATTCACTCCAAGAACCAAACTGCACGTGCTAACTCAATGAGTATAGCTTCTCTCACTCATACAATGTGTCAAACATAACGCTTTTATTCAATGAAACATACTGCATTCATTGAATCATTGAATCAAACTGCAAGCATTGATTCAATGTATCAAACCTTATTCCTTGTTTCAATCGAACAAACCTAACTCCCTTATTTAGTGAAAACTACAACACTCGTTCATTTCATGAAACAGACTGCACATGATAATTCCATGAGTAGAGATACTCTTAATGCATTGATTCAATCAAAGAAATGGCACACAATTAGGTCATAAAGCAAACAGCATTTCTCAATTCAATGAATACAGCTACTCTAATTATCTCAATGTCACAAGATGCACACATGTTCTCAATCAAAAAGCACACATTCACTCCATGAACCAAACTGCAAGAGTTATTTCAATAAGAGAGCTTCTCTCATTTATAGAATGTGTCAAGCTTAACGCTTTCATTCAAACAAACAAACGGCATTCATTGAATCATTGAATCAAACTTTAATAATTGGTTCAATGAATCATACGTTATTCAATGTTTCAATGAAACAATCTGAACACGCTTATTTAGTGAATGAAACTGCACACGATCTTTCAATGAAAAAGGGTGCACTTGTGAATTCAAAGAGTAGAGGTACTCTCTTTCGTTCAATGCCTCAAGTTTAACACATTGATTCAAACAAACAAATTGACACATTTAGTTCATTAAGCCAACAGCATTTGTCAATTCAATAAATGCAGCGACTCCTTCACTCAATATCACAAGCTTCACACATTGTCTCAATCAAACAGCACACATTCACTCCATGAACCAAACTGCTCGTGTTATTTCAATGAGTTTAGCTTCTCTCATTTATTCAATGTGTCAAGCGAAACGCTTTCATTCAAAGAAACAAACGGCATTCATTGAATCATTGAATCAAACCACAATCATTGATTGAATGAACCAAACGTTATTCAATGTTTAAATGAAACAAACTTAACACGCTTATTTAGTGAATGGCACTGCACACGTTCATTCAATGAATGAGGCTGCACTTGTCAATTCAAAGAGTAGAGTTACTCTCTTTCGATCAATGCTTCATCCTTAACGCATTGATTCAAACAAAATGCACACATTCAATTCATGAAGCAAACTGCATTTGTCAATTCAATGAATGCAGCTATACTCTTTCTCTCAATCTCACAGGCTTCGCACATTGTCTTAATCAAACGGAACACAATCACTCCATGAACCAAACTGCACGTGTTAAGTCAGTTAAATTGATCTTGTCTCATTCATTCAATGTGTCAAGCTTAACGCTTTCATTCAAGGAAACACTGCATTCATTGAATAATTGAATCAAACTTCAATCATTGATTCAATGAATCACACCTTATTCTGTATTTCAATGGAACAAACCTATCTCCCTTATTAATGAACCAAAATGCATACGTTCATTCCATGAAACAATCTGCATTGATGGAATCAATGTATCAAACTACAATAATTGATTCATTGAATCTAACCTTATTCCTTATTTTAATCGAACAAACCTAACTCACTTGTTTAGTGAATCCTACTACACTCGTTCATTCAACGAAACAGACTGCACATGATAATTCAATGAGTAGATGTGCTCTTAATGCATTAGTTCAATCAGATAAATTGCACACATTTAGGTCATGAAACAAACTGCATTTGTCAATTCATTGAATGCAGCTACTCTTATTCTCAATGTCACAAGATTCACTCATTGTCTCAATCAAACTGCACACATTCACTCCAAGAACCAAACTGCACGTGCTAACTCAATGAGTATAGCTTCTCTCACTCATACAATGTGTCAAACATAACGCTTTTATTCAATGAAACATACTGCATTCATTGAATCATTGAATCAAACTGCAAGCATTGATTCAATGTATCAAACCTTATTCCTTGTTTCAATCGAACAAACCTAACTCCCTTATTTAGTGAAAACTACAACACTCGTTCATTTCATGAAACAGACTGCACATGATAATTCCATGAGTAGAGATACTCTTAATGCATTGATTCAATCAAAGAAATGGCACACAATTAGGTCATAAAGCAAACAGCATTTCTCAATTCAATGAATACAGCTACTCTAATTATCTCAATGTCACAAGATGCACACATGTTCTCAATCAAAAAGCACACATTCACTCCATGAACCAAACTGCAAGAGTTATTTCAATAAGAGAGCTTCTCTCATTTATAGAATGTGTCAAGCTTAACGCTTTCATTCAAGGAAACAAGCGGCATTCATTGAATCATTGAATCAAACTTTAATAATTGGTTCAATGAATCATACGTTATTCAATGTTTCAATGAAACAATCTGAACACGCTTATTTAGTGAATGAAACTGCACACGATCTTTCAATGAAAAGGGTGCACTTGTGAATTCAAAGAGTAGAGGTACTCTCTTTCGTTCAATGCCTCAAGTTTAACACATTGATTCAAACAAACAAATTGACACATTTAGTTCATTAAGCCAACAGCATTTGTCAATTCAATAAATGCAGCGACTCCTTCATTCAATAAAACAAGCTTCACACATTGTCTCAATCAAACAGCACACATTCACTCCATGAACCAAACTGCTCGTGTTATTTCAATGAGTTTAGCTTCTCTCATTTATTCAATGTGTCAAGCGAAACGCTTTCATTCAAAGAAACAAACGGCATTCATTGAATCATTGAATCAAACCACAATCATTGATTGAATGAACCAAACGTTATTCAATGTTTAAATGAAACAAACTTAACACGCTTATTTAGTGAATGGCACTGCACACGTTCATTCAATGAATGAGGCTGCACTTGTCAATTCAAAGAGTAGAGTTACTCTCTTTCGATCAATGCTTCATCCTTAACGCATTGATTCAAACAAAATGCACACATTCAATTCATGAAGCAAACTGCATTTGTCAATTCAATGAATGCAGCTATACTCTTTCTCTCAATCTCACAGGCTTCGCACATTGTCTTAATCAAACGGAACACAATCACTCCATGAACCAAACTGCACGTGTTAAGTCAGTTAAATTGATCTTGTCTCATTCATTCAATGTGTCAAGCTTAACGCTTTCATTCAAGGAAACACTGCATTCATTGAATAATTCAATCAAACTTCAATCATTGATTCAATGAATCACACCTTATTCTGTATTTCAATGGAACAAACCTATCTCCCTTATAAATGAACCAAAATGCATACGTTCATTCCATGAAACAATCTGCATTGATGGAATCAATGTATCAAACTACAATAATTGATTCATTGAATCTAACCTTATTCCTTATTTTAATCGAACAAACCTAACTCACTTGTTTAGTGAATCCTACTACACTCGTTCATTCAACGAAACAGACTGCACATGATAATTCAATGAGTAGAGGTACTCTTAATGCATTAGTTCAATCAGATAAATTGCACACATTTAGGTCATGAAACAAACTGCATTTGTCAATTCATTGAATGCAGCTACTCTTATTCTCAATGTCACAAGATTCACTCATTGTCTCAATCAAACTGCACACATTCACTCCAAGAACCAAACTGCACGTGCTAACTCAATGAGTATAGCTTCTCTCACTCATACAATGTGTCAAACATAACGCTTTTATTCAATGAAACATACTGCATTCATTGAATCATTGAATCAAACTGCAAGCATTGATTCAATGTATCAAACCTTATTCCTTGTTTCAATCGAACAAACCTAACTCCCTTATTTAGTGAAAACTACAACACTCGTTCATTTCATGAAACAGACTGCACATGATAATTCCATGAGTAGAGATACTCTTAATGCATTGATTCAATCAAAGAAATGGCACACAATTAGGTCATAAAGCAAACAGCATTTCTCAATTCAATGAATACAGCTACTCTAATTATCTCAATGTCACAAGATGCACACATGTTCTCAATCAAAAAGCACACATTCACTCCATGAACCAAACTGCACGTGTTATTTCAAGGAGAGAGCTTCTCTCATTTAATCAATGTGTCAAGCTTAACGCTTTCATTCAAGGAAACAAGCGGCATCCATTGAATCATTGAATCAAACTATAATAATTGGTTCAATGAATCAAACGTTATTCAATGTTTCAATGAAACAATCTGAACACGCTTATTTAGTGAATGAAACTGCACACGATCATTCAATGAAAGAGGGTGCACTTGTGAATTCAAAGAGTAGAGGTACTCTCTTTCGTTCAATGCCTCAAGCTTAACACATTGATTCAAACAAACAAATTGACACATTTAGTTCATTAAGCCAACAGCATTTGTCAATTCAATAAATGCAGCGACTCCTTCATTCAATATCACAAGCTTCACACATTGTCTCAATCAAACAGCACACATTCACTCCATGAACCAAACTGCTCGTGTCATTTCAATGAGTTTAGCTTCTCTCATTTATTCAATGTGTCAAGCGAAACGCTTTCATTCAAAGAAACAAACGGCATTCATTGAATCATTGAATCAAACCACAATCATTGATTGAATGAACCAAACGTTATTCAATGTTTAAATGAAACAAACTTAACACGCTTATTTAGTGAATGGCACTGCACACGTTCATTCAATGAACGAGGCTGCACTTGTCAATTCAAAGAGTAGAGTTACTCTCTTTCGATCAATGCTTCATCCTTAACGCATTGATTCAAACAAAATGCACACATTCAATTCATGAAGCAAACTGCATTTGTCAATTCAATGAATGCAGCTGCACTCTTTCTCTCAATGTCACAGGCTTCGCACATTGTCTCAATCAAACGGAACACAATCACTCCATGAACCAAACTGCACGTTTAAGTCAGTTAAATTGATCTTGTCTCATTCATTCAATGTGTCAAGCTTAACGCTTTCATTCAAGGAAACACTGCATTCATTGAATAATTCAATCAAACTTCAATCATTGATTCAATGAATCACACCTTATTCTGTATTTCAATGGAACAAACCTATCTCCCTTATCAATGAACCAAAATGCATACGTTCATTCCATGAAACAATCTGCATTGATGGAATCAATGTATCAAACTACAATAATTGATTCAATGAATCTAACCTTATTCCTTATTTTAATCGAACAAACCTAACTCACTTGTTTAGTGAATCCTACTACACTCGTTCATTCAACGAAACAGACTGCACATGATAATTCAATGAGTAGAGGTGCTCTTAATGCATTAGTTCAATCAGATAAATTGCACACATTTAGGTCATGAAATAAACTGCATTTGTCAATTCATTGAATGCAGCTACTCTTATTCTCAATGTCACAAGATTCACTCATTGTCTCAATCAAACTGCACACATTCACTCCAAGAACCACGTGCTAACTCAATGAGTATAGCTTCTCTCACTCATACAATGTGTCAAACATAACGCTTTTATTCAATGAAACATACTGCATTCATTGAATCATTGAATCAAACTGCAAGCATTGATTCAATGTATCAAACATTATTCCTTGTTTCAATCGAACAAACCTAACTCCCTTATTTAGTGAAAACTACAAGACTCGTTCATTTCATGAAACAGACTGCACATGATAATTCCATGAGTAGAGATACTCTTAATGCATTGATTCAATCAAAGAAATGGCACACAATTAGGTCATAAAGCAAACAGCATTTCTCAATTCAATGAATACAGCTACTCTAATTATCTCAATGTCACAAGATGCACACATGTTCTCAATCAAAAAGCACACATTCACTCCATGAACCAAACTGCAAGAGTTATTTCAATAAGAGAGCTTCTCTCATTTATAGAATGTGTCAAGCTTAACGCTTTCATTCAAGGAAACAAGCGGCATTCATTGAATCATTGAATCAAACTTTAATAATTGGTTCAATGAATCATACGTTATTCAATGTTTCAATGAAACAATCTGAACACGCTTATTTAGTGAATGAAACTGCACACGATCATTCAATGAAAGAGGGTGCACTTGTGAATTCAAAGAGTAGAGGTACTCTCTTTCGTTCAATGCCTCAAGCTTAACACATTGATTCAAACAAACAAATTGACACATTTAGTTCATTAAGCCAACAGCATTTGTTAATTCAATAAATGCAGCGACTCCTTCATTCAATATCACAAGCTTCACACACTGTCTCAATCAAACAGCACACATTCACTCCATGAACCAAACTGCTCATGTTATTTCAATGAGTTTAGCTTCTCTCATTTATTCAATGTGTCAAGCGAAACGCTTTCATTCAAAGAAACAAACGGCATTCATTGAATCATTGAATCAAACCACAATCATTGATTGAATGAACCAAACGTTATTCAATGTTTAAATGAAACAAACTTAACACGCTTATTTAGTGAATGGCACTGCACACGTTCATTCAATGAATGAGGCTGCACTTGTCAATTCAAAGAGTAGAGTTACTCTCTTTCGATCAATGCTTCATCCTTAACGCATTGATTCAAACAAAATGCACACATTCAATTCATGAAGCAAACTGCATTTGTCAATTCAATGAATGCAGCTATACTCTTTCTCTCAATCTCACAGGCTTCGCACATTGTCTTAATCAAACGGAACACAATCACTCCATGAACCAAACTGCACGTGTTAAGTCAGTTAAATTGATCTTGTCTCATTCATTCAATGTGTCAAGCTTAACGCTTTCATTCAAGGAAACACTGCATTCATTGAATAATTCAATCAAACTTCAATCATTGATTCAATGAATCACACCTTATTCTGTATTTCAATGGAACAAACCTATCTCCCTTATAAATGAACCAAAATGCATACGTTCATTCCATGAAACAATCTGCATTGATGGAATCAATGTATCAAACTACAATAATTGATTCATTGAATCTAACCTTATTCCTTATTTTAATCGAACAAACCTAACTCACTTGTTTAGTGAATCCTACTACACTCGTTCATTCAACGAAACAGACTGCACATGATAATTCAATGAGTAGAGGTACTCTTAATGCATTAGTTCAATCAGATAAATTGCACACATTTAGGTCATGAAACAAACTGCATTTGTCAATTCATTGAATGCAGCTACTCTTATTCTCAAAGTCACAAGATTCACTCATTGTCTCAATCAAACTGCACACATTCACTCCAAGAACCAAACTGCACGTGCTAACTCAATGAGTATAGCTTCTCTCACTCATACAATGTGTCAAACATAACGCTTTTATTCAATGAAACATACTGCATTCATTGAATCATTGAATCAAACTGCAAGCATTGATTCAATGTATCAAACATTATTCCTTGTTTCAATCGAACAAACCTAACTCCCTTATTTAGTGAAAACTACAAGACTCGTTCATTTCATGAAACAGACTGCACATGATAATTCCATGAGTAGAGATACTCTTAATGCATTGATTCAATCAAAGAAATGGCACACAATTAGGTCATAAAGCAAACAGCATTTCTCAATTCAATGAATACAGCTACTCTAATTATCTCAATGTCACAAGATGCACACATGTTCTCAATCAAAAAGCACACATTCACTCCATGAACCAAACTGCAAGAGTTATTTCAATAAGAGAGCTTCTCTCATTTATAGAATGTGTCAAGCTTAACGCTTTCATTCAAGGAAACAAGCGGCATTCATTGAATCATTGAATCAAACTTTAATAATTGGTTCAATGAATCATACGTTATTCAATGTTTCAATGAAACAATCTGAACACGCTTATTTAGTGAATGAAACTGCACACGATCATTCAATGAAAGAGGGTGCACTTGTGAATTCAAAGAGTAGAGGTACTCTCTTTCGTTCAATGCCTCAAGCTTAACACATTGATTCAAACAAACAAATTGACACATTTAGTTCATTAAGCCAACAGCATTTGTTAATTCAATAAATGCAGCGACTCCTTCATTCAATATCACAAGCTTCACACACTGTCTCAATCAAACAGCACACATTCACTCCATGAACCAAACTGCTCATGTTATTTCAATGAGTTTAGCTTCTCTCATTTATTCAATGTGTCAAGCGAAACGCTTTCATTCAAAGAAACAAACGGCATTCATTGAATCATTGAATCAAACCACAATCATTGATTGAATGAACCAAACGTTATTCAATGTTTAAATGAAACAAACTTAACACGCTTATTTAGTGAATGGCACTGCACACGTTCATTCAATGAATGAGGCTGCACTTGTCAATTCAAAGAGTAGAGTTACTCTCTTTCGATCAATGCTTCATCCTTAACGCATTGATTCAAACAAAATGCACACATTCAATTCATGAAGCAAACTGCATTTGTCAATTCAATGAATGCAGCTATACTCTTTCTCTCAATCTCACAGGCTTCGCACATTGTCTTAATCAAACGGAACACAATCACTCCATGAACCAAACTGCACGTGTTAAGTCAGTTAAATTGATCTTGTCTCATTCATTCAATGTGTCAAGCTTAACGCTTTCATTCAAGGAAACACTGCATTCATTGAATAATTGAATCAAACTTCAATCATTGATTCAATGAATCACACCTTATTCTGTATTTCAATGGAACAAACCTATCTCCCTTATAAATGAACCAAAATGCATACGTTCATTCCATGAAACAATCTGCATTGATGGAATCAATGTATCAAACTACAATAATTGATTCATTGAATCTAACCTTATTCCTTATTTTAATCGAACAAACCTAACTCACTTGTTTAGTGAATCCTACTACACTCGTTCATTCAACGAAACAGACTGCACATGATAATTCAATGAGTAGAGGTGCTCTTAATGCATTAGTTCAATCAGATAAATTGCACACATTTAGGTCATGAAACAAACTGCATTTGTCAATTCATTGAATGCAGCTACTCTTATTCTCAATGTCACAAGATTCACTCATTGTCTCAATCAAACTGCACACATTCACTCCAAGAACCAAACTGCACGTGCTAACTCAATGAGTATAGCTTCTCTCACTCATACAATGTGTCAAACATAACGCTTTTATTCAATGAAACATACTGCATTCATTGAATCATTGAATCAAACTGCAAGCATTGATTCAATGTATCAAACCTTATTCCTTGTTTCAATCGAACAAACCTAACTCCCTTATTTAGTGAAAACTACAAGACTCGTTCATTTCATGAAACAGACTGCACATGATAATTCCATGAGTAGAGATACTCTTAATGCATTGATTCAATCAAAGAAATGGCACACAATTAGGTCATAAAGCAAACAGCATTTCTCAATTCAATGAATACAGCTACTCTAATTATCTCAATGTCACAAGATGCACATATGTTCTCAATCAAAAAGCACACATTCACTCCATGAACCAAACTGCAAGAGTTATTTCAATAAGAGAGCTTCTCTCATTTATAGAATGTGTCAAGCTTAACGCTTTCATTCAAACAAACAAACGGCATTCATTGAATCATTGAATCAAACTTTAATAATTGGTTCAATGAATCATACGTTATTCAATGTTTCAATGAAACAATCTGAACACGCTTATTTAGTGAATGAAACTGCACACGATCTTTCAATGAAAAAGGGTGCACTTGTGAATTCAAAGAGTAGAGGTACTCTCTTTCGTTCAATGCCTCAAGTTTAACACATTGATTCAAACAAACAAATTGACACATTTAGTTCATTAAGCCAACAGCATTTGTCAATTCAATAAATGCAGCGACTCCTTCATTCAATATCACAAGCTTCACACATTGTCTCAATCAAACAGCACACATTCACTCCATGAACCAAACTGCTCGTGTTATTTCAATGAGTTTAGCTTCTCTCATTTATTCAATGTGTCAAGCGAAACGCTTTCATTCAAAGAAACAAACGGCATTCATTGAATCATTGAATCAAACCACAATCATTGATTGAATGAACCAAACGTTATTCAATGTTTAAATGAAACAAACTTAACACGCTTATTTAGTGAATGGCACTGCACACGTTCATTCAATGAATGAGGCTGCACTTGTCAATTCAAAGAGTAGAGTTACTCTCTTTCGATCAATGCTTCATCCTTAACGCATTGATTCAAACAAAATGCACACATTCAATTCATGAAGCAAACTGCATTTGTCAATTCAATGAATGCAGCTATACTCTTTCTCTCAATCTCACAGGCTTCGCACATTGTCTTAATCAAACGGAACACAATCACTCCATGAACCAAACTGCACGTGTTAAGTCAGTTAAATTGATCTTGTCTCATTCATTCAATGTGTCAAGCTTAACGCTTTCATTCAAGGAAACACTGCATTCATTGAATAATTGAATCAAACTTCAATCATTGATTCAATGAATCACACCTTATTCTGTATTTCAATGGAACAAACCTATCTCCCTTATTAATGAACCAAAATGCATACGTTCATTCCATGAAACAATCTGCATTGATGGAATCAATGTATCAAACTACAATAATTGATTCATTGAATCTAACCTTATTCCTTATTTTAATCGAACAAACCTAACTCACTTGTTTAGTGAATCCTACTACACTCGTTCATTCAACGAAACAGACTGCACATGATAATTCAATGAGTAGAGGTGCTCTTAATGCATTAGTTCAATCAGATAAATTGCACACATTTAGGTCATGAAACAAACTGCATTTGTCAATTCATTGAATGCAGCTACTCTTATTCTCAATGTCACAAGATTCACTCATTGTCTCAATCAAACTGCACACATTCACTCCAAGAACCAAACTGCACGTGCTAACTCAATGAGTATAGCTTCTCTCACTCATACAATGTGTCAAACATAACGCTTTTATTCAATGAAACATACTGCATTCATTGAATCATTGAATCAAACTGCAAGCATTGATTCAATGTATCAAACATTATTCCTTGTTTCAATCGAACAAACCTAACTCCCTTATTTTGTGAAAACTACAAGACTCGTTCATTTCATGAAACAGACTGCACATGATAATTCCATGAGTAGAGATACTCTTAATGCATTGATTCAATCAAAGAAATGGCACACAATTAGGTCATAAAGCAAACAGCATTTCTCAATTCAATGAATACAGCTACTCTAATTATCTCAATGTCACAAGATGCACACATGTTCTCAATCAAAAAGCACACATTCACTCCATGAACCAAACTGCAAGAGTTATTTCAATAAGAGAGCTTCTCTCATTTATAGAATGTGTCAAGCTTAACGCTTTCATTCAAGGAAACAAGCGGCATTCATTGAATCATTGAATCAAACTTTAATAATTGGTTCAATGAATCATACGTTATTCAATGTTTCAATGAAACAATCTGAACACGCTTATTTAGTGAATGAAACTGCACACGATCATTCAATGAAAAAGGGTGCACATGTGAATTCAAAGAGTAGAGGTACTCTCTTTCGTTCAATGCCTCAAGTTTAACACATTGATTCAAACAAACAAATTGACACATTTAGTTCATTAAGCCAACAGCATTTGTCAATTCAATAAATGCAGCGACTCCTTCATTCAATATCACAAGCTTCACACATTGTCTCAATCAAACAGCACACATTCACTCCATGAACCAAACTGCTCGTGTTATTTCAATGAGCTTAGCTTCTCTCATTTATTCAATGTGTCAAGCGAAACGCTTTCATTCAAAGAAACAAACGGCATTCATTGAATCATTGAATCAAACCACAATCATTGATTGAATGAACCAAACGTTATTCAATGTTTAAATGAAACAAACTTAACACGCTTATTTAGTGAATGGCACTGCACACGTTCATTCAATGAACGAGGCTGCACTTGTCAATTCAAAGAGTAGAGTTACTCTCTTTCGATCAATGCTTCATCCTTAACGCATTGATTCAAACAAAATGCACACATTCAATTCATGAAGCAAACTGCATTTGTCAATTCAATGAATGCAGCTGCACTCTTTCTCTCAATGTCACAGGCTTCGCACATTGTCTCAATCAAACGGAACACAATCACTCCATGAACCAAACTGCACGTTTAAGTCAGTTAAATTGATCTTGTCTCATTCATTCAATGTGTCAAGCTTAACGCTTTCATTCAAGGAAACACTGCATTCATTGAATAATTGAATCAAACTTCAATCATTGATTCAATGAATCACACCTTATTCTGTATTTCAATGGAACAAACCTATCTCCCTTATCAATGAACCAAAATGCATACGTTCATTCCATGAAACAATCTGCATTGATGGAATCAATGTATCAAACTACAATAATTGATTCAATGAATCTAACCTTATTCCTTATTTTAATCGAACAAACCTAACTCACTTGTTTAGTGAATCCTACTACACTCGTTCATTCAACGAAACAGACTGCACATGATAATTCAATGAGTAGAGGTACTCTTAATGCATTAGTTCAATCAGATAAATTGCACACATTTAGGTCATGAAACAAACTGCATTTGTCAATTCATTGAATGCAGCTACTCTTATTCTCAATGTCACAAGATTCACTCATTGTCTCAATCAAACTGCACACATTCACTCCAAGAACCAAACTGCACGTGCTAACTCAATGAGTATAGCTTCTCTCACTCATACAATGTGTCAAACATAACGCTTTTATTCAATGAAACATACTGCATTCATTGAATCATTGAATCAAACTGCAAGCATTGATTCAATGTATCAAACCTTATTCCTTGTTTCAATCGAACAAACCTAACTCCCTTATTTAGTGAAAACTACAAGACTCGTTCATTTCATGAAACAGACTGCACATGATAATTCCATGAGTAGAGATACTCTTAATGCATTGATTCAATCAAAGAAATGGCACACAATTAGGTCATAAAGCAAACAGCATTTCTCAATTCAATGAATACAGCTACTCTAATTATCTCAATGTCACAAGATGCACACATGTTCTCAATCAAAAAGCACACATTCACTCCATGAACCAAACTGCACGTGTTATTTCAAGGAGAGAGCTTCTCTCATTTAATCAATGTGTCAAGCTTAACGCTTTCATTCAAGGAAACAAGCGGCATCCATTGAATCATTGAATCAAACTATAATAATTGGTTCAATGAATCAAACGTTATTCAATGTTTCAATGAAACAATCTGAACACGCTTATTTAGTGAATGAAACTGCACACGATCATTCAATGAAAGAGGGTGCACTTGTGAATTCAAAGAGTAGAGGTACTCTCTTTCGTTCAATGCCTCAAGCTTAACACATTGATTCAAACAAACAAATTGACACATTTAGTTCATTAAGCCAACAGCATTTGTCAATTCAATAAATGCAGCGACTCCTTCATTCAATATCACAAGCTTCACACATTGTCTCAATCAAACAGCACACATTCACTCCATGAACCAAACTGCTCGTGTTATTTCAATGAGTTTAGCTTCTCTCATTTATTCAATGTGTCAAGCGAAACGCTTTCATTCAAAGAAACAAACGGCATTCATTGAATCATTGAATCAAACCACAATCATTGATTGAATGAACCAAACGTTATTCAATGTTTAAATGAAACAAACTTAACACGCTTATTTAGTGAATGGCACTGCACACGTTCATTCAATGAACGAGGCTGCACTTGTCAATTCAAAGAGTAGAGTTACTCTCTTTCGATCAATGCTTCATCCTTAACGCATTGATTCAAACAAAATGCACACATTCAATTCATGAAGCAAACTGCATTTGTCAATTCAATGAATGCAGCTGCACTCTTTCTCTCAATGTCACAGGCTTCGCACATTGTCTCAATCAAACGGAACACAATCACTCCATGAACCAAACTGCACGTTTAAGTCAGTTAAATTGATCTTGTCTCATTCATTCAATGTGTCAAGCTTAACGCTTTCATTCAAGGAAACACTGCATTCATTGAATAATTCAATCAAACTTCAATCATTGATTCAATGAATCACACCTTATTCTGTATTTCAATGGAACAAACCTATCTCCCTTATCAATGAACCAAAATGCATACGTTCATTCCATGAAACAATCTGCATTGATGGAATCAATGTATCAAAATACAATAATTGATTCAATGAATCTAACCTTATTCCTTATTTTAATCGAACAAACCTAACTCACTTGTTTAGTGAATCCTACTACACTCGTTCATTCAACGAAACAGACTGCACATGATAATTCAATGAGTAGAGGTGCTCTTAATGCATTAGTTCAATCAGATAAATTGCACACATTTAGGTCATGAAATAAACTGCATTTGTCAATTCATTGAATGCAGCTACTCTTATTCTCAATGTCACAAGATTCACTCATTGTCTCAATCAAACTGCACACATTCACTCCAAGAACCACGTGCTAACTCAATGAGTATAGCTTCTCTCACTCATACAATGTGTCAAACATAACGCTTTTATTCAATGAAACATACTGCATTCATTGAATCATTGAATCAAACTGCAAGCATTGATTCAATGTATCAAACATTATTCCTTGTTTCAATCGAACAAACCTAACTCCCTTATTTAGTGAAAACTACAAGACTCGTTCATTTCATGAAACAGACTGCACATGATAATTCCATGAGTAGAGATACTCTTAATGCATTGATTCAATCAAAGAAATGGCACACAATTAGGTCATAAAGCAAACAGCATTTCTCAATTCAATGAATACAGCTACTCTAATTATCTCAATGTCACAAGATGCACACATGTTCTCAATCAAAAAGCACACATTCACTCCATGAACCAAACTGCAAGAGTTATTTCAATAAGAGAGCTTCTCTCATTTATAGAATGTGTCAAGCTTAACGCTTTCATTCAAGGAAACAAGCGGCATTCATTGAATCATTGAATCAAACTTTAATAATTGGTTCAATGAATCATACGTTATTCAATGTTTCAATGAAACAATCTGAACACGCTTATTTAGTGAATGAAACTGCACACGATCATTCAATGAAAGAGGGTGCACTTGTGAATTCAAAGAGTAGAGGTACTCTCTTTCGTTCAATGCCTCAAGCTTAACACATTGATTCAAACAAACAAATTGACACATTTAGTTCATTAAGCCAACAGCATTTGTTAATTCAATAAATGCAGCGACTCCTTCATTCAATATCACAAGCTTCACACACTGTCTCAATCAAACAGCACACATTCACTCCATGAACCAAACTGCTCATGTTATTTCAATGAGTTTAGCTTCTCTCATTTATTCAATGTGTCAAGCGAAACGCTTTCATTCAAAGAAACAAACGGCATTCATTGAATCATTGAATCAAACCACAATCATTGATTGAATGAACCAAACGTTATTCAATGTTTAAATGAAACAAACTTAACACGCTTATTTAGTGAATGGCACTGCACACGTTCATTCAATGAATGAGGCTGCACTTGTCAATTCAAAGAGTAGAGTTACTCTCTTTCGATCAATGCTTCATCCTTAACGCATTGATTCAAACAAAATGCACACATTCAATTCATGAAGCAAACTGCATTTGTCAATTCAATGAATGCAGCTATACTCTTTCTCTCAATCTCACAGGCTTCGCACATTGTCTTAATCAAACGGAACACAATCACTCCATGAACCAAACTGCACGTGTTAAGTCAGTTAAATTGATCTTGTCTCATTCATTCAATGTGTCAAGCTTAACGCTTTCATTCAAGGAAACACTGCATTCATTGAATAATTCAATCAAACTTCAATCATTGATTCAATGAATCACACCTTATTCTGTATTTCAATGGAACAAACCTATCTCCCTTATAAATGAACCAAAATGCATACGTTCATTCCATGAAACAATCTGCATTGATGGAATCAATGTATCAAACTACAATAATTGATTCATTGAATCTAACCTTATTCCTTATTTTAATCGAACAAACCTAACTCACTTGTTTAGTGAATCCTACTACACTCGTTCATTCAACGAAACAGACTGCACATGATAATTCAATGAGTAGAGGTACTCTTAATGCATTAGTTCAATCAGATAAATTGCACACATTTAGGTCATGAAACAAACTGCATTTGTCAATTCATTGAATGCAGCTACTCTTATTCTCAAAGTCACAAGATTCACTCATTGTCTCAATCAAACTGCACACATTCACTCCAAGAACCAAACTGCACGTGCTAACTCAATGAGTATAGCTTCTCTCACTCATACAATGTGTCAAACATAACGCTTTTATTCAATGAAACATACTGCATTCATTGAATCATTGAATCAAACTGCAAGCATTGATTCAATGTATCAAACATTATTCCTTGTTTCAATCGAACAAACCTAACTCCCTTATTTAGTGAAAACTACAAGACTCGTTCATTTCATGAAACAGACTGCACATGATAATTCCATGAGTAGAGATACTCTTAATGCATTGATTCAATCAAAGAAATGGCACACAATTAGGTCATAAAGCAAACAGCATTTCTCAATTCAATGAATACAGCTACTCTAATTATCTCAATGTCACAAGATGCACACATGTTCTCAATCAAAAAGCACACATTCACTCCATGAACCAAACTGCAAGAGTTATTTCAATAAGAGAGCTTCTCTCATTTATAGAATGTGTCAAGCTTAACGCTTTCATTCAAGGAAACAAGCGGCATTCATTGAATCATTGAATCAAACTTTAATAATTGGTTCAATGAATCATACGTTATTCAATGTTTCAATGAAACAATCTGAACACGCTTATTTAGTGAATGAAACTGCACACGATCATTCAATGAAAGAGGGTGCACTTGTGAATTCAAAGAGTAGAGGTACTCTCTTTCGTTCAATGCCTCAAGCTTAACACATTGATTCAAACAAACAAATTGACACATTTAGTTCATTAAGCCAACAGCATTTGTTAATTCAATAAATGCAGCGACTCCTTCATTCAATATCACAAGCTTCACACACTGTCTCAATCAAACAGCACACATTCACTCCATGAACCAAACTGCTCATGTTATTTCAATGAGTTTAGCTTCTCTCATTTATTCAATGTGTCAAGCGAAACGCTTTCATTCAAAGAAACAAACGGCATTCATTGAATCATTGAATCAAACCACAATCATTGATTGAATGAACCAAACGTTATTCAATGTTTAAATGAAACAAACTTAACACGCTTATTTAGTGAATGGCACTGCACACGTTCATTCAATGAATGAGGCTGCACTTGTCAATTCAAAGAGTAGAGTTACTCTCTTTCGATCAATGCTTCATCCTTAACGCATTGATTCAAACAAAATGCACACATTCAATTCATGAAGCAAACTGCATTTGTCAATTCAATGAATGCAGCTATACTCTTTCTCTCAATCTCACAGGCTTCGCACATTGTCTTAATCAAACGGAACACAATCACTCCATGAACCAAACTGCACGTGTTAAGTCAGTTAAATTGATCTTGTCTCATTCATTCAATGTGTCAAGCTTAACGCTTTCATTCAAGGAAACACTGCATTCATTGAATAATTGAATCAAACTTCAATCATTGATTCAATGAATCACACCTTATTCTGTATTTCAATGGAACAAACCTATCTCCCTTATAAATGAACCAAAATGCATACGTTCATTCCATGAAACAATCTGCATTGATGGAATCAATGTATCAAACTACAATAATTGATTCATTGAATCTAACCTTATTCCTTATTTTAATCGAACAAACCTAACTCACTTGTTTAGTGAATCCTACTACACTCGTTCATTCAACGAAACAGACTGCACATGATAATTCAATGAGTAGAGGTGCTCTTAATGCATTAGTTCAATCAGATAAATTGCACACATTTAGGTCATGAAACAAACTGCATTTGTCAATTCATTGAATGCAGCTACTCTTATTCTCAATGTCACAAGATTCACTCATTGTCTCAATCAAACTGCACACATTCACTCCAAGAACCAAACTGCACGTGCTAACTCAATGAGTATAGCTTCTCTCACTCATACAATGTGTCAAACATAACGCTTTTATTCAATGAAACATACTGCATTCATTGAATCATTGAATCAAACTGCAAGCATTGATTCAATGTATCAAACCTTATTCCTTGTTTCAATCGAACAAACCTAACTCCCTTATTTAGTGAAAACTACAAGACTCGTTCATTTCATGAAACAGACTGCACATGATAATTCCATGAGTAGAGATACTCTTAATGCATTGATTCAATCAAAGAAATGGCACACAATTAGGTCATAAAGCAAACAGCATTTCTCAATTCAATGAATACAGCTACTCTAATTATCTCAATGTCACAAGATGCACATATGTTCTCAATCAAAAAGCACACATTCACTCCATGAACCAAACTGCAAGAGTTATTTCAATAAGAGAGCTTCTCTCATTTATAGAATGTGTCAAGCTTAACGCTTTCATTCAAACAAACAAACGGCATTCATTGAATCATTGAATCAAACTTTAATAATTGGTTCAATGAATCATACGTTATTCAATGTTTCAATGAAACAATCTGAACACGCTTATTTAGTGAATGAAACTGCACACGATCTTTCAATGAAAAAGGGTGCACTTGTGAATTCAAAGAGTAGAGGTACTCTCTTTCGTTCAATGCCTCAAGTTTAACACATTGATTCAAACAAACAAATTGACACATTTAGTTCATTAAGCCAACAGCATTTGTCAATTCAATAAATGCAGCGACTCCTTCATTCAATATCACAAGCTTCACACATTGTCTCAATCAAACAGCACACATTCACTCCATGAACCAAACTGCTCGTGTTATTTCAATGAGTTTAGCTTCTCTCATTTATTCAATGTGTCAAGCGAAACGCTTTCATTCAAAGAAACAAACGGCATTCATTGAATCATTGAATCAAACCACAATCATTGATTGAATGAACCAAACGTTATTCAATGTTTAAATGAAACAAACTTAACACGCTTATTTAGTGAATGGCACTGCACACGTTCATTCAATGAATGAGGCTGCACTTGTCAATTCAAAGAGTAGAGTTACTCTCTTTCGATCAATGCTTCATCCTTAACGCATTGATTCAAACAAAATGCACACATTCAATTCATGAAGCAAACTGCATTTGTCAATTCAATGAATGCAGCTATACTCTTTCTCTCAATCTCACAGGCTTCGCACATTGTCTTAATCAAACGGAACACAATCACTCCATGAACCAAACTGCACGTGTTAAGTCAGTTAAATTGATCTTGTCTCATTCATTCAATGTGTCAAGCTTAACGCTTTCATTCAAGGAAACACTGCATTCATTGAATAATTGAATCAAACTTCAATCATTGATTCAATGAATCACACCTTATTCTGTATTTCAATGGAACAAACCTATCTCCCTTATTAATGAACCAAAATGCATACGTTCATTCCATGAAACAATCTGCATTGATGGAATCAATGTATCAAACTACAATAATTGATTCATTGAATCTAACCTTATTCCTTATTTTAATCGAACAAACCTAACTCACTTGTTTAGTGAATCCTACTACACTCGTTCATTCAACGAAACAGACTGCACATGATAATTCAATGAGTAGAGGTGCTCTTAATGCATTAGTTCAATCAGATAAATTGCACACATTTAGGTCATGAAACAAACTGCATTTGTCAATTCATTGAATGCAGCTACTCTTATTCTCAATGTCACAAGATTCACTCATTGTCTCAATCAAACTGCACACATTCACTCCAAGAACCAAACTGCACGTGCTAACTCAATGAGTATAGCTTCTCTCACTCATACAATGTGTCAAACATAACGCTTTTATTCAATGAAACATACTGCATTCATTGAATCATTGAATCAAACTGCAAGCATTGATTCAATGTATCAAACATTATTCCTTGTTTCAATCGAACAAACCTAACTCCCTTATTTTGTGAAAACTACAAGACTCGTTCATTTCATGAAACAGACTGCACATGATAATTCCATGAGTAGAGATACTCTTAATGCATTGATTCAATCAAAGAAATGGCACACAATTAGGTCATAAAGCAAACAGCATTTCTCAATTCAATGAATACAGCTACTCTAATTATCTCAATGTCACAAGATGCACACATGTTCTCAATCAAAAAGCACACATTCACTCCATGAACCAAACTGCAAGAGTTATTTCAATAAGAGAGCTTCTCTCATTTATAGAATGTGTCAAGCTTAACGCTTTCATTCAAGGAAACAAGCGGCATTCATTGAATCATTGAATCAAACTTTAATAATTGGTTCAATGAATCATACGTTATTCAATGTTTCAATGAAACAATCTGAACACGCTTATTTAGTGAATGAAACTGCACACGATCATTCAATGAAAAAGGGTGCACATGTGAATTCAAAGAGTAGAGGTACTCTCTTTCGTTCAATGCCTCAAGTTTAACACATTGATTCAAACAAACAAATTGACACATTTAGTTCATTAAGCCAACAGCATTTGTCAATTCAATAAATGCAGCGACTCCTTCATTCAATATCACAAGCTTCACACATTGTCTCAATCAAACAGCACACATTCACTCCATGAACCAAACTGCTCGTGTTATTTCAATGAGCTTAGCTTCTCTCATTTATTCAATGTGTCAAGCGAAACGCTTTCATTCAAAGAAACAAACGGCATTCATTGAATCATTGAATCAAACCACAATCATTGATTGAATGAACCAAACGTTATTCAATGTTTAAATGAAACAAACTTAACACGCTTATTTAGTGAATGGCACTGCACACGTTCATTCAATGAACGAGGCTGCACTTGTCAATTCAAAGAGTAGAGTTACTCTCTTTCGATCAATGCTTCATCCTTAACGCATTGATTCAAACAAAATGCACACATTCAATTCATGAAGCAAACTGCATTTGTCAATTCAATGATTGCAGCTGCACTCTTTCTCTCAATGTCACAGGCTTCGCACATTGTCTCAATCAAACGGAACACAATCACTCCATGAACCAAACTGCACGTTTAAGTCAGTTAAATTGATCTTGTCTCATTCATTCAATGTGTCAAGCTTAACGCTTTCATTCAAGGAAACACTGCATTCATTGAATAATTGAATCAAACTTCAATCATTGATTCAATGAATCACACCTTATTCTGTATTTCAATGGAACAAACCTATCTCCCTTATCAATGAACCAAAATGCATACGTTCATTCCATGAAACAATCTGCATTGATGGAATCAATGTATCAAACTACAATAATTGATTCAATGAATCTAACCTTATTCCTTATTTTAATCGAACAAACCTAACTCACTTGTTTAGTGAATCCTACTACACTCGTTCATTCAACGAAACAGACTGCACATGATAATTCAATGAGTAGAGGTACTCTTAATGCATTAGTTCAATCAGATAAATTGCACACATTTAGGTCATGAAACAAACTGCATTTGTCAATTCATTGAATGCAGCTACTCTTATTCTCAATGTCACAAGATTCACTCATTGTCTCAATCAAACTGCACACATTCACTCCAAGAACCAAACTGCACGTGCTAACTCAATGAGTATAGCTTCTCTCACTCATACAATGTGTCAAACATAACGCTTTTATTCAATGAAACATACTGCATTCATTGAATCATTGAATCAAACTGCAAGCATTGATTCAATGTATCAAACCTTATTCCTTGTTTCAATCGAACAAACCTAACTCCCTTATTTAGTGAAAACTACAAGACTCGTTCATTTCATGAAACAGACTGCACATGATAATTCCATGAGTAGAGATACTCTTAATGCATTGATTCAATCAAAGAAATGGCACACAATTAGGTCATAAAGCAAACAGCATTTCTCAATTCAATGAATACAGCTACTCTAATTATCTCAATGTCACAAGATGCACACATGTTCTCAATCAAAAAGCACACATTCACTCCATGAACCAAACTGCAAGAGTTATTTCAATAAGAGAGCTTCTCTCATTTATAGAATGTGTCAAGCTTAACGCTTTCATTCAAGGAAACAAGCGGCATTCATTGAATCATTGAATCAAACTTTAATAATTGGTTCAATGAATCATACGTTATTCAATGTTTCAATGAAACAATCTGAACACGCTTATTTAGTGAATGAAACTGCACACGATCATTCAATGAAAAAGGGTGCACATGTGAATTCAAAGAGTAGAGGTACTCTCTTTCGTTCAATGCCTCAAGTTTAACACATTGATTCAAACAAACAAATTGACACATTTAGTTCATTAAGCCAACAGCATTTGTCAATTCAATAAATGCAGCGACTCCTTCATTCAATATCACAAGCTTCACACATTGTCTCAATCAAACAGCACACATTCACTCCATGAACCAAACTGCTCGTGTTATTTCAATGAGTTTAGCTTCTCTCATTTATTCAATGTGTCAAGCGAAACGCTTTCATTCAAAGAAACAAACGGCATTCATTGAATCATTGAATCAAACCACAATCATTGATTGAATGAACCAAACGTTATTCAATGTTTAAATGAAACAAACTTAACACGCTTATTTAGTGAATGGCACTGCACACGTTCATTCAATGAACGAGGCTGCACTTGTCAATTCAAAGAGTAGAGTTACTCTCTTTCGATCAATGCTTCATCCTTAACGCATTGATTCAAACAAAATGCACACATTCAATTCATGAAGCAAACTGCATTTGTCAATTCAATGAATGCAGCTGCACTCTTTCTCTCAATGTCACAGGCTTCGCACATTGTCTTAATCAAACGGAACACAATCACTCCATGAACCAAACTGCACGTTTAAGTCAGTTAAATTGATCTTGTCTCATTCATTCAATGTGTCAAGCTTAACGCTTTCATTCAAGGAAATACTGCATTCATTGAATAATTGAATCAAACTTCAATCATTGATTCAATGAATCACACCTTATTCTGTATTTCAATGGAACAAACCTATCTCCCTTATCAATGAACCAAAATGCATACGTTCATTCCATGAAACAATCTGCATTGATGGAATCAATGTATCAAACGACAATAATTGATTCAATGAATCTAACCTTATTCCTTATTTTAATCGAACAAACCTAACTCACTTGTTTAGTGAATCCTACTACACTCGTTCATTCAACGAAACAGACTGCACATGATAATTCAATGAGTAGAGGTACTCTTAATGCATTAGTTCAATCAGATAAATTGCACACATTTAGGTCATGAAACAAACTGCATTTGTCAATTCATTGAATGCAGCTACTCTTATTCTCAATGTCACAAGATTCACTCATTGTCTCAATCAAACTGCACACATTCACTCCAAGAACCAAACTGCACGTGCTAACTCAATGAGTATAGCTTCTCTCACTCATACAATGTGTCAAACATAACGCTTTTATTCAATGAAACATACTGCATTCATTGAATCATTGAATCAAACTGCAAGCATTGATTCAATGTATCAAACCTTATTCCTTGTTTCAATCGAACAAACCTAACTCCCTTATTTAGTGAAAACTACAAGACTCGTTCATTTCATGAAACAGACTGCACATGATAATTCCATGAGTAGAGATACTCTTAATGCATTGATTCAATCAAAGAAATGGCACACAATTAGGTCATAAAGCAAACAGCATTTCTCAATTCAATGAATACAGCTACTCTAATTATCTCAATGTCACAAGATGCACACATGTTCTCAATCAAAAAGCACACATTCACTCCATGAACCAAACTGCAAGAGTTATTTCAATAAGAGAGCTTCTCTCATTTATAGAATGTGTCAAGCTTAACGCTTTCATTCAAGGAAACAAGCGGCATTCATTGAATCATTGAATCAAACTTTAATAATTGGTTCAATGAATCATACGTTATTCAATGTTTCAATGAAACAATCTGAACACGCTTATTTAGTGAATGAAACTGCACACGATCATTCAATGAAAAAGGGTGCACATGTGAATTCAAAGAGTAGAGGTACTCTCTTTCGTTCAATGCCTCAAGTTTAACACATTGATTCAAACAAACAAATTGACACATTTAGTTCATTAAGCCAACAGCATTTGTCAATTCAATAAATGCAGCGACTCCTTCATTCAATATCACAAGCTTCACACATTGTCTCAATCAAACAGCACACATTCACTCCATGAACCAAACTGCTCGTGTTATTTCAATGAGTTTAGCTTCTCTCATTTATTCAATGTGTCAAGCGAAACGCTTTCATTCAAAGAAACAAACGGCATTCATTGAATCATTGAATCAAACCACAATCATTGATTGAATGAACCAAACGTTATTCAATGTTTAAATGAAACAAACTTAACACGCTTATTTAGTGAATGGCACTGCACACGTTCATTCAATGAACGAGGCTGCACTTGTCAATTCAAAGAGTAGAGTTACTCTCTTTCGATCAATGCTTCATCCTTAACGCATTGATTCAAACAAAATGCACACATTCAATTCATGAAGCAAACTGCATTTGTCAATTCAATGAATGCAGCTGCACTCTTTCTCTCAATGTCACAGGCTTCGCACATTGTCTTAATCAAACGGAACACAATCACTCCATGAACCAAACTGCACGTTTAAGTCAGTTAAATTGATCTTGTCTCATTCATTCAATGTGTCAAGCTTAACGCTTTCATTCAAGGAAATACTGCATTCATTGAATAATTGAATCAAACTTCAATCATTGATTCAATGAATCACACCTTATTCTGTATTTCAATGGAACAAACCTATCTCCCTTATCAATGAACCAAAATGCATACGTTCATTCCATGAAACAATCTGCATTGATGGAATCAATGTATCAAACGACAATAATTGATTCAATGAATCTAACCTTATTCCTTATTTTAATCGAACAAACCTAACTCACTTGTTTAGTGAATCCTACTACACTCGTTCATTCAACGAAACAGACTGCACATGATAATTCAATGAGTAGAGGTACTCTTAATGCATTAGTTCAATCAGATAAATTGCACACATTTAGGTCATGAAACAAACTGCATTTGTCAATTCATTGAATGCAGCTACTCTTATTCTCAATGTCACAAGATTCACTCATTGTCTCAATCAAACTGCACACATTCACTCCAAGAACCAAACTGCACGTGCTAACTCAATGAGTATAGCTTCTCTCACTCATACAATGTGTCAAACATAACGCTTTTATTCAATGAAACATACTGCATTCATTGAATCATTGAATCAAACTGCAAGCATTGATTCAATGTATCAAACCTTATTCCTTGTTTCAATCGAACAAACCTAACTCCCTTATTTAGTGAAAACTACAAGACTCGTTCATTTCATGAAACAGACTGCACATGATAATTCCATGAGTAGAGATACTCTTAATGCATTGATTCAATCAAAGAAATGGCACACAATTAGGTCATAAAGCAAACAGCATTTCTCAATTCAATGAATACAGCTACTCTAATTATCTCAATGTCACAAGATGCACACATGTTCTCAATCAAAAAGCACACATTCACTCCATGAACCAAACTGCAAGAGTTATTTCAATAAGAGAGCTTCTCTCATTTATAGAATGTGTCAAGCTTAACGCTTTCATTCAAGGAAACAAGCGGCATTCATTGAATCATTGAATCAAACTTTAATAATTGGTTCAATGAATCATACGTTATTCAATGTTTCAATGAAACAATCTGAACACGCTTATTTAGTGAATGAAACTGCACACGATCATTCAATGAAAAAGGGTGCACATGTGAATTCAAAGAGTAGAGGTACTCTCTTTCGTTCAATGCCTCAAGTTTAACACATTGATTCAAACAAACAAATTGACACATTTAGTTCATTAAGCCAACAGCATTTGTCAATTCAATAAATGCAGCGACTCCTTCATTCAATATCACAAGCTTCACACATTGTCTCAATCAAACAGCACACATTCACTCCATGAACCAAACTGCTCGTGTTATTTCAATGAGTTTAGCTTCTCTCATTTATTCAATGTGTCAAGCGAAACGCTTTCATTCAAAGAAACAAACGGCATTCATTGAATCATTGAATCAAACCACAATCATTGATTGAATGAACCAAACGTTATTCAATGTTTAAATGAAACAAACTTAACACGCTTATTTAGTGAATGGCACTGCACACGTTCATTCAATGAACGAGGCTGCACTTGTCAATTCAAAGAGTAGAGTTACTCTCTTTCGATCAATGCTTCATCCTTAACGCATTGATTCAAACAAAATGCACACATTCAATTCATGAAGCAAACTGCATTTGTCAATTCAATGAATGCAGCTGCACTCTTTCTCTCAATGTCACAGGCTTCGCACATTGTCTCAATCAAACGGAACACAATCATTCCATGAACCAAACTGCACGTTTAAGTCAGTTAAATTGATCTTGTCTCATTCATTCAATGTGTCAAGCTTAACGCTTTCATTCAAGGAAACACTGCATTCATTGAATAATTGAATCAAACTTCAATCATTGATTCAATGAATCACACCTTATTCTGTATTTCAATGGAACAAACCTTATTCCCTTATCAATGAACCAAAATGCATACGTTCATTCCATGAAACAATCTGCATTGATGAAATCAATGTATCAAACTACAATAATTGATTCAATGAATCTAACCTTATTCCTTATTTTAATCGAACAAACCTAACTCACTTGTTTAGTGAATCCTACTACACTCGTTCATTCAACGAAACAGACTGCACATGATAAT
This sequence comes from Chiloscyllium plagiosum, assembly GCF_037043375.1. Taxonomy (NCBI): domain Eukaryota; kingdom Metazoa; phylum Chordata; class Chondrichthyes; order Orectolobiformes; family Hemiscylliidae; genus Chiloscyllium; species Chiloscyllium plagiosum. The sequence continues at coordinate 54,986,046 of NW_028270166.1, forward strand.
CAATGAGTAGAGGTACTCTTAATGCATTAGTTCAATCAGATAAATTGCACACATTTAGGTCATGAAATAAACTGCATTTGTCAATTCATTGAATGCAGCTACTCTTATTCTCAATGTCACAAGATTCACTCATTGTCTCAATCAAACTGCACACATTCACTCCAAGAACCACGTGCTAACTCAATGAGTATAGCTTCTCTCACTCATACAATGTGTCAAACATAACGCTTTTATTCAATGAAACATACTGCATTCATTGAATCATTGAATCAAACTGCAAGCATTGATTCAATGTATCAAACCTTATTCCTTGTTTCAATCGAACAAACCTAACTCCCTTATTTAGTGAAAACTACAACACTCGTTCATTTCATGAAACAGACTGCACATGATAATTCCATGAGTAGAGAGAATCTTAATGCATTGATTCAATCAAAGAAATGGCACACAATTAGGTCATAAAGCAAACAGCATTTCTCAATTCAATGAATACAGCTACTCTAATTATCTCAATGTCACAAGATGCACACATGTTCTCAATCAAAAAGCACACATTCACTCCATGAACCAAACTGCACGAGTTATTTCAATAAGAGAGCTTCTCTCATTTAATCAATGTGTCAAGCTTAACGCTTTCATTCAAGGAAACAAGCTGCATTCATTGAATCATTGAATCAAACTTTAATGATTGGTTCAATGAATCAAACGTTCAATGAATCAAATGTTTCAATGAAACAAACTTAACACGCTTATTTAGTGAATGAAACTGCACACCTTCATTCAATGAAATATGTTTCACTTGTCATTTCAATGAGTAGAGGTACTCTTAATGCATTGATTCAATCAGATAAATTGCACACATTTAGGTCATGAAACAAACTGCATTTGTCAATTCATTGAATGCAGCTACTCTTATTCTCAATGTCACAAGATTCACTCATTGTCTCAATCAAACTGCACACATTCACTCCAAGAACCAAACTGCACGTGCTAACTCCATGAGTATAGCTTCTCTCACTCATACAATGTGTCAAACATAACGCTTTTATTCAATGAAACATACTGCATTCATTGAATCATTGAATCAAACTGCAAGCATTGATTCAATGTATCAAACCTTATTCCTTGTTTCAATCGAACAAACCTAACTCCCTTATTTAGTGAAAACTACAAGACTCGTTCATTTCATGAAACAGACTGCACATGATAATTCCATGAGTAGAGATACTCTTAATGCATTGATTCAATCAAAGAAATGGCACACAATTAGGTCATAAAGCAAACAGCATTTCTCAATTCAATGAATACAGCTACTCTAATTATCTCAATGTCACAAGATGCACACATGTTCTCAATCAAAAAGCACACATTCACTCCATGAACCAAACTGCAAGAGTTATTTCAATAAGAGAGCTTCTCTCATTTATAGAATGTGTCAAGCTTAACGCTTTCATTCAAGGAAACAAGCGGCATTCATTGAATCATTGAATCAAACTTTAATAATTGGTTCAATGAATCATACGTTATTCAATGTTTCAATGAAACAATCTGAACACGCTTATTTAGTGAATGAAACTGCACACGATCATTCAATGAAAAAGGGTGCACATGTGAATTCAAAGAGTAGAGGTACTCTCTTTCGTTCAATGCCTCAAGTTTAACACATTGATTCAAACAAACAAATTGACACATTTAGTTCATTAAGCCAACAGCATTTGTCAATTCAATAAATGCAGCGACTCCTTCATTCAATATCACAAGCTTCACACATTGTCTCAATCAAACAGCACACATTCACTCCATGAACCAAACTGCTCGTGTTATTTCAATGAGTTTAGCTTCTCTCATTTATTCAATGTGTCAAGCGAAACGCTTTCATTCAAAGAAACAAACGGCATTCATTGAATCATTGAATCAAACCACAATCATTGATTGAATGAACCAAACGTTATTCAATGTTTAAATGAAACAAACTTAACACGCTTATTTAGTGAATGGCACTGCACACGTTCATTCAATGAACGAGGCTGCACTTGTCAATTCAAAGAGTAGAGTTACTCTCTTTCGATCAATGCTTCATCCTTAACGCATTGATTCAAACAAAATGCACACATTCAATTCATGAAGCAAACTGCATTTGTCAATTCAATGAATGCAGCTGCACTCTTTCTCTCAATGTCACAGGCTTCGCACATTGTCTTAATCAAACGGAACACAATCACTCCATGAACCAAACTGCACGTTTAAGTCAGTTAAATTGATCTTGTCTCATTCATTCAATGTGTCAAGCTTAACGCTTTCATTCAAGGAAACACTGCATTCATTGAATAATTGAATCAAACTTCAATCATTGATTCAATGAATCACACCTTATTCTGTATTTCAATGGAACAAACCTATCTCCCTTATCAATGAACCAAAATGCATACGTTCATTCCATGAAACAATCTGCATTGATGGAATCAATGTATCAAACTACAATAATTGATTCAATGAATCTAACCTTATTCCTTATTTTAATCGAACAAACCTAACTCACTTGTTTAGTGAATCCTACTACACTCGTTCATTCAACGAAACAGACTGCACATGATAATTCAATGAGTAGAGGTACTCTTAATGCATTAGTTCAATCAGATAAATTGCACACATTTAGGTCATGAAATAAACTGCATTTGTCAATTCATTGAATGCAGCTACTCTTATTCTCAATGTCACAAGATTCACTCATTGTCTCAATCAAACTGCACACATTCACTCCAAGAACCACGTGCTAACTCAATGAGTATAGCTTCTCTCACTCATACAATGTGTCAAACATAACGCTTTTATTCAATGAAACATACTGCATTCATTGAATCATTGAATCAAACTGCAAGCATTGATTCAATGTATCAAACCTTATTCCTTGTTTCAATCGAACAAACCTAACTCCCTTATTTAGTGAAAACTACAACACTCGTTCATTTCATGAAACAGACTGCACATGATAATTCCATGAGTAGAGATAATCTTAATGCATTGATTCAATCAAAGAAATGGCACACAATTAGGTCATAAAGCAAACAGCATTTCTCAATTCAATGAATACAGCTACTCTAATTATCTCAATGTCACAAGATGCACACATGTTCTCAATCAAAAAGCACACATTCACTCCATGAACCAAACTGCACGAGTTATTTCAATAAGAGAGCTTCTCTCATTTAATCAATGTGTCAAGCTTAACGCTTTCATTCAAGGAAACAAGCTGCATTCATTGAATCATTGAATCAAACTTTAATGATTGGTTCAATGAATCAAACGTTCAATGAATCAAATGTTTCAATGAAACAAACTTAACACGCTTATTTAGTGAATGAAACTGCACACCTTCATTCAATGAAATATGTTTCACTTGTCATTTCAATGAGTAGAGGTACTCTTAATGCATTGATTCAATCAGATAAATTGCACACATTTAGGTCATGAAACAAACTGCATTTGTCAATTCATTGAATACAGCTACTCTTATTCTCTCAATGTCACAAGGTTCGCTCATTGTCTCAATCAAACTGCACACATTCACTCCAAGAACCAAACTGCACGTACTAACTCATGAGTATAGCTTCTCTCACTCATACAATGTGTCAAACATAACGCTTTTATTCAATGAAACATACTGCATTCATTGAATCATTGAATCAAACTGCAAGCATTGATTCAATGTATCAAACCTTATTCCTTGTTTCAATCGAACAAACCTAACTCCCTTATTTAGTGAAAACTACAAGACTCGTTCATTTCATGAAACAGACTGCACATGATAATTCCATGAGTAGAGATACTCTTAATGCATTGATTCAATCAAAGAAATGGCACACAATTAGGTCATAAAGCAAACAGCATTTCTCAATTCAATGAATACAGCTACTCTAATTATCTCAATGTCACAAGATGCACACATGTTCTCAATCAAAAAGCACACATTCACTCCATGAACCAAACTGCAAGAGTTATTTCAATAAGAGAGCTTCTCTCATTTATAGAATGTGTCAAGCTTAACGCTTTCATTCAAGGAAACAAGCGGCATTCATTGAATCATTGAATCAAACTTTAATAATTGGTTCAATGAATCATACGTTATTCAATGTTTCAATGAAACAATCTGAACACGCTTATTTAGTGAATGAAACTGCACACGATCATTCAATGAAAAAGGGTGCACATGTGAATTCAAAGAGTAGAGGTACTCTCTTTCGTTCAATGCCTCAAGTTTAACACATTGATTCAAACAAACAAATTGACACATTTAGTTCATTAAGCCAACAGCATTTGTCAATTCAATAAATGCAGCGACTCCTTCATTCAATATCACAAGCTTCACACATTGTCTCAATCAAACAGCACACATTCACTCCATGAACCAAACTGCTCGTGTTATTTCAATGAGTTTAGCTTCTCTCATTTATTCAATGTGTCAAGCGAAACGCTTTCATTCAAAGAAACAAACGGCATTCATTGAATCATTGAATCAAACCACAATCATTGATTGAATGAACCAAACGTTATTCAATGTTTAAATGAAACAAACTTAACACGCTTATTTAGTGAATGGCACTGCACACGTTCATTCAATGAACGAGGCTGCACTTGTCAATTCAAAGAGTAGAGTTACTCTCTTTCGATCAATGCTTCATCCTTAACGCATTGATTCAAACAAAATGCACACATTCAATTCATGAAGCAAACTGCATTTGTCAATTCAATGAATGCAGCTGCACTCTTTCTCTCAATGTCACAGGCTTCGCACATTGTCTTAATCAAACGGAACACAATCACTCCATGAACCAAACTGCACGTTTAAGTCAGTTAAATTGATCTTGTCTCATTCATTCAATGTGTCAAGCTTAACGCTTTCATTCAAGGAAATACTGCATTCATTGAATAATTGAATCAAACTTCAATCATTGATTCAATGAATCACACCTTATTCTGTATTTCAATGGAACAAACCTATCTCCCTTATCAATGAACCAAAATGCATACGTTCATTCCATGAAACAATCTGCATTGATGGAATCAATGTATCAAACGACAATAATTGATTCAATGAATCTAACCTTATTCCTTATTTTAATCGAACAAACCTAACTCACTTGTTTAGTGAATCCTACTACACTCGTTCATTCAACGAAACAGACTGCACATGATAATTCAATGAGTAGAGGTACTCTTAATGCATTAGTTCAATCAGATAAATTGCACACATTTAGGTCATGAAACAAACTGCATTTGTCAATTCATTGAATGCAGCTACTCTTATTCTCAATGTCACAAGATTCACTCATTGTCTCAATCAAACTGCACACATTCACTCCAAGAACCAAACTGCACGTGCTAACTCAATGAGTATAGCTTCTCTCACTCATACAATGTGTCAAACATAACGCTTTTATTCAATGAAACATACTGCATTCATTGAATCATTGAATCAAACTGCAAGCATTGATTCAATGTATCAAACCTTATTCCTTGTTTCAATCGAACAAACCTAACTCCCTTATTTAGTGAAAACTACAAGACTCGTTCATTTCATGAAACAGACTGCACATGATAATTCCATGAGTAGAGATACTCTTAATGCATTGATTCAATCAAAGAAATGGCACACAATTAGGTCATAAAGCAAACAGCATTTCTCAATTCAATGAATACAGCTACTCTAATTATCTCAATGTCACAAGATGCACACATGTTCTCAATCAAAAAGCACACATTCACTCCATGAACCAAACTGCAAGAGTTATTTCAATAAGAGAGCTTCTCTCATTTATAGAATGTGTCAAGCTTAACGCTTTCATTCAAGGAAACAAGCGGCATTCATTGAATCATTGAATCAAACTTTAATAATTGGTTCAATGAATCATACGTTATTCAATGTTTCAATGAAACAATCTGAACACGCTTATTTAGTGAATGAAACTGCACACGATCATTCAATGAAAAAGGGTGCACATGTGCATTCAAAGAGTAGAGGTACTCTCTTTCGTTCAATGCCTCAAGTTTAACACATTGATTCAAACAAACAAATTGACACATTTAGTTCATTAAGCCAACAGCATTTGTCAATTCAATAAATGCAGCGACTCCTTCATTCAATATCACAAGCTTCACACATTGTCTCAATCAAACAGCACACATTCACTCCATGAACCAAACTGCTCGTGTTATTTCAATGAGTTTAGCTTCTCTCATTTATTCAATGTGTCAAGCGAAACGCTTTCATTCAAAGAAACAAACGGCATTCATTGAATCATTGAATCAAACCACAATCATTGATTGAATGAACCAAACGTTATTCAATGTTTAAATGAAACAAACTTAACACGCTTATTTAGTGAATGGCACTGCACACGTTCATTCAATGAACGAGGCTGCACTTGTCAATTCAAAGAGTAGAGTTACTCTCTTTCGATCAATGCTTCATCCTTAACGCATTGATTCAAACAAAATGCACACATTCAATTCATGAAGCAAACTGCATTTGTCAATTCAATGAATGCAGCTGCACTCTTTCTCTCAATGTCACAGGCTTCGCACATTGTCTCAATCAAACGGAACACAATCATTCCATGAACCAAACTGCACGTTTAAGTCAGTTAAATTGATCTTGTCTCATTCATTCAATGTGTCAAGCTTAACGCTTTCATTCAAGGAAACACTGCATTCATTGAATAATTGAATCAAACTTCAATCATTGATTCAATGAATCACACCTTATTCTGTATTTCAATGGAACAAACCTTATTCCCTTATCAATGAACCAAAATGCATACGTTCATTCCATGAAACAATCTGCATTGATGAAATCAATGTATCAAACTACAATAATTGATTCAATGAATCTAACCTTATTCCTTATTTTAATCGAACAAACCTAACTCACTTGTTTAGTGAATCCTACTACACTCGTTCATTCAACGAAACAGACTGCACATGATAATCAATGAGTAGAGGTACTCTTAATGCATTAGTTCAATCAGATAAATTGCACACATTTAGGTCATGAAATAAACTGCATTTGTCAATTCATTGAATGCAGCTACTCTTATTCTCAATGTCACAAGATTCACTCATTGTCTCAATCAAACTGCACACATTCACTCCAAGAACCACGTGCTAACTCAATGAGTATAGCTTCTCTCACTCATACAATGTGTCAAACATAACGCTTTTATTCAATGAAACATACTGCATTCATTGAATCATTGAATCAAACTGCAAGCATTGATTCAATGTATCAAACCTTATTCCTTGTTTCAATCGAACAAACCTAACTCCCTTATTTAGTGAAAACTACAACACTCGTTCATTTCATGAAACAGACTGCACATGATAATTCCATGAGTAGAGATAATCTTAATGCATTGATTCAATCAAAGAAATGGCACACAATTAGGTCATAAAGCAAACAGCATTTCTCAATTCAATGAATACAGCTACTCTAATTATCTCAATGTCACAAGATGCACACATGTTCTCAATCAAAAAGCACACATTCACTCCATGAACCAAACTGCACGAGTTATTTCAATAAGAGAGCTTCTCTCATTTAATCAATGTGTCAAGCTTAACGCTTTCATTCAAGGAAACAAGCTGCATTCATTGAATCATTGAATCAAACTTTAATGATTGGTTCAATGAATCAAACGTTCAATGAATCAAATGTTTCAATGAAACAAACTTAACACGCTTATTTAGTGAATGAAACTGCACACCTTCATTCAATGAAATATGTTTCACTTGTCATTTCAATGAGTAGAGGTACTCTTAATGCATTGATTCAATCAGATAAATTGCACACATTTAGGTCATGAAACAAACTGCATTTGTCAATTCATTGAATACAGCTACTCTTATTCTCTCAATGTCACAAGGTTCGCTCATTGTCTCAATCAAACTGCACACATTCACTCCAAGAACCAAACTGCACGTACTAACTCAATGAGTATAGCATCTCTGACTCATACAAGGCGTCAATCTTAACGCTTTTATTCAATGAAACATACTGCATTCATTGAATCATTGAATCAAACTGCATGCATTGATTCAATGTATCAAACCTTATTCCTTGTTTCAATCGAACAAACCTAACTCACTTATTTAGTGAAAACTACAACACTCGTTCATTTCATGAAACAGACTGCACATGATAATTCCATGAGTAGAGATACTCTTAATGCATTGATTCAATCAAAGAAATTGCACACAGTTAGGTCATGAAGCAGACAGCATTTCTCAATTCAATGAATACAGCTACTCTAATTCTCTCAATGTCACAAGATGCACACATTTCCTCAATCAAAAAGCACACATTCACTCCATGAACCAAACTGCACGATTTATTTCAATGAGAGAGCTTCTCTCATTCATTCAATGTTTCAAGCTTAACGCTTTCATTCAAGGAAACAAGCTGCATTCATTGAATCATTGAATCAAACTTTAATGATTGGTTCAATGAATCAAACGTTATTCAATGTTTCAATGAAACAAACTTTACACGCTCATTTAGTGAATGAAACTGCACACCTTCATTCAAAGAAATATGTTTCTCTTGTCATTTCAATGAGTAGAGGTACTCGATTTCTTTCAATGCCTCAAGCTTAACACGTTGATTCAAACAAACAAATTGCACACATATACTTCATGAAGCAAACTGCATTTGTAAATTCGATGAATACAGCTATTCTCATTCTCTCAACGTCACAAGCTTCACACATTGTCTCAATCAAATTAAACACAACCACTCAATGAACCAAACTGTACGTGTTAATTCAATGAGTTCAGCTTCTCTCATTCATTCAATGTGTCAAGCTGAACGCTATCATTAAAGGAAACATACTTCATTCATTGAATCATTGAATGAAACTACAATCATTGATTGAATCAATCACACCGTATTCTTTATTACAATGGTACAAACCTAACTCCCTTATTAATGAACCAAAATACATCCGTTCCTTCGATGAAACAAACTGCATTGATTGAATCATTGCATCAAACTACAATCATTGATTCAATGTGTCAAACCTTATTCCTTTTTCAATCGAACAAACCTAACTTAATTACTTAGCGAAACCTACTACACTCGTTCATTTAATGAAACAGACTGCACATGATAATTCAATGAGTAGAGGTACTCATAATTAATTGATTCAATGAGACATATTGCACACATTTAGTTCATGAAACAAACTGCATTTGTCAATTCAATGAATGCAGCTACTCTAATTCTCTCAATGTCAAAAGCGTCGCACATTTCCGCATTCAAACAACACACATTCACTCCATGAACCAAACTGCTCGTGTTCTTTCAATGTGTTGAGCTTCTCTCATTCATTCAATGTGTCAAGCTTAACGCTTTCATTCAATGATTCAAATTGCATTCGTTGATGCATTGATTCATTGATTCAATGAATCATACGTTATTCAATGTTTCAATGAAACAATCTGAACACGCTTATTTAGTGAATGAAACTGCACACGATCATTCAATGAAAAAGGGTGCACATGTGAATTCAAAGAGTAGAGGTACTCTCTTTCGTTCAATGCCTCAAGTTTAACACATTGATTCAAACAAACAAATTGACACATTTAGTTCATTAAGCCAACAGCATTTGTCAATTCAATAAATGCAGCGACTCCTTCATTCAATATCACAAGCTTCACACATTGTCTCAATCAAACAGCACACATTCACTCCATGAACCAAACTGCTCGTGTTATTTCAATGAGTTTAGCTTCTCTCATTTATTCAATGTGTCAAGCGAAACGCTTTCATTCAAAGAAACAAACGGCATTCATTGAATCATTGAATCAAACCACAATCATTGATTGAATGAACCAAACGTTATTCAATGTTTAAATGAAACAAACTTAACACGCTTATTTAGTGAATGGCACTGCACACGTTCATTCAATGAACGAGGCTGCACTTGTCAATTCAAAGAGTAGAGTTACTCTCTTTCGATCAATGCTTCATCCTTAACGCATTGATTCAAACAAAATGCACACATTCAATTCATGAAGCAAACTGCATTTGTCAATTCAATGAATGCAGCTGCACTCTTTCTCTCAATGTCACAGGCTTCGCACATTGTCTTAATCAAACGGAACACAATCACTCCATGAACCAAACTGCACGTTTAAGTCAGTTAAATTGATCTTGTCTCATTCATTCAATGTGTCAAGCTTAACGCTTTCATTCAAGGAAATACTGCATTCATTGAATAATTGAATCAAACTTCAATCATTGATTCAATGAATCACACCTTATTCTGTATTTCAATGGAACAAACCTATCTCCCTTATCAATGAACCAAAATGCATACGTTCATTCCATGAAACAATCTGCATTGATGGAATCAATGTATCAAACGACAATAATTGATTCAATGAATCTAACCTTATTCCTTATTTTAATCGAACAAACCTAACTCACTTGTTTAGTGAATCCTACTACACTCGTTCATTCAACGAAACAGACTGCACATGATAATTCAATGAGTAGAGGTACTCTTAATGCATTAGTTCAATCAGATAAATTGCACACATTTAGGTCATGAAACAAACTGCATTTGTCAATTCATTGAATGCAGCTACTCTTATTCTCAATGTCACAAGATTCACTCATTGTCTCAATCAAACTGCACACATTCACTCCAAGAACCAAACTGCACGTGCTAACTCAATGAGTATAGCTTCTCTCACTCATACAATGTGTCAAACATAACGCTTTTATTCAATGAAACATACTGCATTCATTGAATCATTGAATCAAACTGCAAGCATTGATTCAATGTATCAAACCTTATTCCTTGTTTCAATCGAACAAACCTAACTCCCTTATTTAGTGAAAACTACAAGACTCGTTCATTTCATGAAACAGACTGCACATGATAATTCCATGAGTAGAGATACTCTTAATGCATTGATTCAATCAAAGAAATGGCACACAATTAGGTCATAAAGCAAACAGCATTTCTCAATTCAATGAATACAGCTACTCTAATTATCTCAATGTCACAAGATGCACACATGTTCTCAATCAAAAAGCACACATTCACTCCATGAACCAAACTGCAAGAGTTATTTCAATAAGAGAGCTTCTCTCATTTATAGAATGTGTCAAGCTTAACGCTTTCATTCAAGGAAACAAGCGGCATTCATTGAATCATTGAATCAAACTTTAATAATTGGTTCAATGAATCATACGTTATTCAATGTTTCAATGAAACAATCTGAACACGCTTATTTAGTGAATGAAACTGCACACGATCATTCAATGAAAAAGGGTGCACATGTGCATTCAAAGAGTAGAGGTACTCTCTTTCGTTCAATGCCTCAAGTTTAACACATTGATTCAAACAAACAAATTGACACATTTAGTTCATTAAGCCAACAGCATTTGTCAATTCAATAAATGCAGCGACTCCTTCATTCAATATCACAAGCTTCACACATTGTCTCAATCAAACAGCACACATTCACTCCATGAACCAAACTGCTCGTGTTATTTCAATGAGTTTAGCTTCTCTCATTTATTCAATGTGTCAAGCGAAACGCTTTCATTCAAAGAAACAAACGGCATTCATTGAATCATTGAATCAAACCACAATCATTGATTGAATGAACCAAACGTTATTCAATGTTTAAATGAAACAAACTTAACACGCTTATTTAGTGAATGGCACTGCACACGTTCATTCAATGAACGAGGCTGCACTTGTCAATTCAAAGAGTAGAGTTACTCTCTTTCGATCAATGCTTCATCCTTAACGCATTGATTCAAACAAAATGCACACATTCAATTCATGAAGCAAACTGCATTTGTCAATTCAATGAATGCAGCTGCACTCTTTCTCTCAATGTCACAGGCTTCGCACATTGTCTCAATCAAACGGAACACAATCATTCCATGAACCAAACTGCACGTTTAAGTCAGTTAAATTGATCTTGTCTCATTCATTCAATGTGTCAAGCTTAACGCTTTCATTCAAGGAAACACTGCATTCATTGAATAATTGAATCAAACTTCAATCATTGATTCAATGAATCACACCTTATTCTGTATTTCAATGGAACAAACCTTATTCCCTTATCAATGAACCAAAATGCATACGTTCATTCCATGAAACAATCTGCATTGATGAAATCAATGTATCAAACTACAATAATTGATTCAATGAATCTAACCTTATTCCTTATTTTAATCGAACAAACCTAACTCACTTGTTTAGTGAATCCTACTACACTCGTTCATTCAACGAAACAGACTGCACATGATAATCAATGAGTAGAGGTACTCTTAATGCATTAGTTCAATCAGATAAATTGCACACATTTAGGTCATGAAATAAACTGCATTTGTCAATTCATTGAATGCAGCTACTCTTATTCTCAATGTCACAAGATTCACTCATTGTCTCAATCAAACTGCACACATTCACTCCAAGAACCACGTGCTAACTCAATGAGTATAGCTTCTCTCACTCATACAATGTGTCAAACATAACGCTTTTATTCAATGAAACATACTGCATTCATTGAATCATTGAATCAAACTGCAAGCATTGATTCAATGTATCAAACCTTATTCCTTGTTTCAATCGAACAAACCTAACTCCCTTATTTAGTGAAAACTACAACACTCGTTCATTTCATGAAACAGACTGCACATGATAATTCCATGAGTAGAGATAATCTTAATGCATTGATTCAATCAAAGAAATGGCACACAATTAGGTCATAAAGCAAACAGCATTTCTCAATTCAATGAATACAGCTACTCTAATTATCTCAATGTCACAAGATGCACACATGTTCTCAATCAAAAAGCACACATTCACTCCATGAACCAAACTGCACGAGTTATTTCAATAAGAGAGCTTCTCTCATTTAATCAATGTGTCAAGCTTAACGCTTTCATTCAAGGAAACAAGCTGCATTCATTGAATCATTGAATCAAACTTTAATGATTGGTTCAATGAATCAAACGTTCAATGAATCAAATGTTTCAATGAAACAAACTTAACACGCTTATTTAGTGAATGAAACTGCACACCTTCATTCAATGAAATATGTTTCACTTGTCATTTCAATGAGTAGAGGTACTCTTAATGCATTGATTCAATCAGATAAATTGCACACATTTAGGTCATGAAACAAACTGCATTTGTCAATTCATTGAATACAGCTACTCTTATTCTCTCAATGTCACAAGGTTCGCTCATTGTCTCAATCAAACTGCACACATTCACTCCAAGAACCAAACTGCACGTACTAACTCAATGAGTATAGCATCTCTGACTCATACAAGGCGTCAATCTTAACGCTTTTATTCAATGAAACATACTGCATTCATTGAATCATTGAATCAAACTGCATGCATTGATTCAATGTATCAAACCTTATTCCTTGTTTCAATCGAACAAACCTAACTCACTTATTTAGTGAAAACTACAACACTCGTTCATTTCATGAAACAGACTGCACATGATAATTCCATGAGTAGAGATACTCTTAATGCATTGATTCAATCAAAGAAATTGCACACAGTTAGGTCATGAAGCAGACAGCATTTCTCAATTCAATGAATACAGCTACTCTAATTCTCTCAATGTCACAAGATGCACACATTTCCTCAATCAAAAAGCACACATTCACTCCATGAACCAAACTGCACGATTTATTTCAATGAGAGAGCTTCTCTCATTCATTCAATGTTTCAAGCTTAACGCTTTCATTCAAGGAAACAAGCTGCATTCATTGAATCATTGAATCAAACTTTAATGATTGGTTCAATGAATCAAACGTTATTCAATGTTTCAATGAAACAAACTTTACACGCTCATTTAGTGAATGAAACTGCACACCTTCATTCAAAGAAATATGTTTCTCTTGTCATTTCAATGAGTAGAGGTACTCGATTTCTTTCAATGCCTCAAGCTTAACACGTTGATTCAAACAAACAAATTGCACACATATACTTCATGAAGCAAACTGCATTTGTAAATTCGATGAATACAGCTATTCTCATTCTCTCAACGTCACAAGCTTCACACATTGTCTCAATCAAATTAAACACAACCACTCAATGAACCAAACTGTACGTGTTAATTCAATGAGTTCAGCTTCTCTCATTCATTCAATGTGTCAAGCTGAACGCTATCATTAAAGGAAACATACTTCATTCATTGAATCATTGAATGAAACTACAATCATTGATTGAATCAATCACACCGTATTCTTTATTACAATGGTACAAACCTAACTCCCTTATTAATGAACCAAAATACATCCGTTCCTTCGATGAAACAAACTGCATTGATTGAATCATTGCATCAAACTACAATCATTGATTCAATGTGTCAAACCTTATTCCTTTTTCAATCGAACAAACCTAACTTAATTACTTAGCGAAACCTACTACACTCGTTCATTTAATGAAACAGACTGCACATGATAATTCAATGAGTAGAGGTACTCATAATTAATTGATTCAATGAGACATATTGCACACATTTAGTTCATGAAACAAACTGCATTTGTCAATTCAATGAATGCAGCTACTCTAATTCTCTCAATGTCAAAAGCGTCGCACATTTCCGCATTCAAACAACACACATTCACTCCATGAACCAAACTGCTCGTGTTCTTTCAATGTGTTGAGCTTCTCTCATTCATTCAATGTGTCAAGCTTAACGCTTTCATTCAATGATTCAAATTGCATTCGTTGATGCATTGATTCATTGATTCAATGAATCAAACGTTATTCAATGTTTCAATGAAACAATCTGAACACGCTTATTTAGTGAATGAAACTGCACACGATCATTCAATGAAAGAGGGTGCACTTGTGAATTCAAAGAGTAGAGGTACTCTCTTTCGTTCAATGCCTCAAGCTTAACACATTGATTCAAACAAACAAATTGACACATTTAGTTCATTAAGCCAACAGCATTTGTTAATTCAATAAATGCAGCGACTCCTTCATTCAATATCACAAGCTTCACACACTGTCTCAATCAAACAGCACACATTCACTCCATGAATCAAACTGCTCATGTTATTTCAATGAGTTTAGCTTCTCTCATTTATTCAATGTGTCAAGCGAAACGCTTTCATTCAAAGAAACAAACGGCATTCATTGAATCATTGAATCAAACCACAATCATTGATTGAATGAACCAAACGTTATTCAATGTTTAAATGAAACAAACTTAAAACGCTTATTTAGTGAATGGCACTGCACACGTTCATTCAATGAATGAGGCTGCACTTGTCAATTCAAAGAGTGGAGTTACTCTCTTTCGATCAATGCTTCATCCTTAACGCATTGATTCAAACAAAATGCACACATTCAATTCATAAAGCAAACTGCATTTGTCAATTCAATGAATGCAGCTATACTCTTTCTCTCAATCTCACAGGCTTCGCACATTGTCTTAATCAAACGGAACACAATCACTCCATGAACCAAACTGCACGTGTTAAGTCAGTTAAATTGATCTTGTCTCATTCATTCAATGTGTCAAGCTTAACGCTTTCATTCAAGGAAACACTGCATTCATTGAATAATTCAATCAAACTTCAATCATTGATTCAATGAATCACACCTTATTCTGGATTTCAATGGAACAAACCTATCTCCCTTATTAATGAACCAAAATGCATACGTTCATTCCATGAAACAATCTGCATTGATGGAATCAATGTATCAAACTACAATAATTGATTCATTGAATCTAACCTTATTCCTTATTTTAATCGAACAAACCTAACTCACTTGTTTAGTGAATCCTACTACACTCGTTCATTCAACGAAACAGACTGCACATGATAATTCAATGAGTAGAGGTGCTCTTAATGCATTAGTTCAATCAGATAAATTGCACACATTTAGGTCATGAAACAAACTGCATTTGTCAATTCATTGAATGCAGCTACTCTTATTCTCAATGTCACAAGATTCACTCATTGTCTCAATCAAACTGCACACATTCACTCCAAGAACCAAACTGCACGTGCTAACTCAATGAGTATAGCTTCTCTCACTCATACAATGTGTCAAACATAACGCTTTTATTCAATGAAACATACTGCATTCATTGAATCATTGAATCAAACTGCAAGCATTGATTCAATGTATCAAACCTTATTCCTTGTTTCAATCGAACAAACCTAACTCCCTTATTTAGTGAAAACTACAACACTCGTTCATTTCATGAAACAGACTGCACATGATAATTCCATGAGTAGAGATACTCTTAATGCATTGATTCAATCAAAGAAATGGCACACAATTAGGTCATAAAGCAAACAGCATTTCTCAATTCAATGAATACAGCTACTCTAATTATCTCAATGTCACAAGATGCACATATGTTCTCAATCAAAAAGCACACATTCACTCCATGAACCAAACTGCAAGAGTTATTTCAATAAGAGAGCTTCTCTCATTTATAGAATGTGTCAAGCTTAACGCTTTCATTCAAACAAACAAACGGCATTCATTGAATCAAACTTTAATAATTGGTTCAATGAATCATACGTTATTCAATGTTTCAATGAAACAATCTGAACACGCTTATTTAGTGAATGAAACTGCACACGATCATTCAATGAAAAAGGGTGCACTTGTGAATTCAAAGAGTAGAGGTACTCTCTTTCGTTCAATGCCTCAAGTTTAACACTTTGATTCAAACAAACAAATTGACACATTTAGTTCATTAAGCCAACAGCATTTGTCAATTCAATAAATGCAGCGACTCCTTCATTCAATATCACAAGCTTCACACATTGTCTCAATCAAACAGCACACATTCACTCCATGAACCAAACTGCTCGTGTTATTTCAATGAGTTTAGCTTCTCTCATTTATTCAATGTGTCAAGCGAAACGCTTTCATTCAAAGAAACAAACGGCATTCATTGAATCATTGAATCAAACCACAATCATTGATTGAATGAACCAAACGTTATTCAATGTTTAAATGAAACAAACTTAACACGCTTATTTAGTGAATGGCACTGCACACGTTCATTCAATGAACGAGGCTGCACTTGTCAATTCAAAGAGTAGAGTTACTCTCTTTCGATCAATGCTTCATCCTTAACGCATTGATTCAAACAAAATGCACACATTCAATTCATGAAGCAAACTGCATTTGTCAATTCAATGAATGCAGCTGCACTCTTTCTCTCAATGTCACAGGCTTCGCACATTGTCTCAATCAAACGGAACACAATCATTCCATGAACCAAACTGCACGTGTTAAGTCAGTTAAATTGATCTTGTCTCATTCATTCAATGTGTCAAGCTTAACGCTTTCATTCAAGGAAACACTGCATTCATTGAATAATTGAATCAAACTTCAATCATTGATTCAATGAATCACACCTTATTCTGTATTTCAATGGAACAAACCTATCTCCCTTATCAATGAACCAAAATGCATACGTTCATTCCATGAAACAATCTGCATTGATGGAATCAATGTATCAAACTACAATAATTGATTCATTGAATCTAACCTTATTCCTTATTTTAATCGAACAAACCTAACTCACTTGTTTAGTGAATCCTACTACACTCGTTCATTCAACGAAACAGACTGCACATGATAATTCAATGAGTAGAGGTACTCTTAATGCATTAGTTCAATCAGATAAATTGCACACATTTAGGTCATGAAACAAACTGCATTTGTCAATTCATTGAATGCAGCTACTCTTATTCTCAATGTCACAAGATTCACTCATTGTCTCAATCAAACTGCACACATTCACTCCAAGAACCACGTGCTAACTCAATGAGTATAGCTTCTCTCACTCATACAATGTGTCAAACATAACACTTTTATTCAATGAAACATACTGCATTCATTGAATCATTGAATCAAACTGCAAGCATTGATTCAATGTATCAAACCTTATTCCTTGTTTCAATCGAACAAACCTAACTCCCTTATTTAGTGAAAACTACAACACTCGTTCATTTCATGAAACAGACGGCACATGATAATTCCATGAGTAGAAATAATCTTAATGCATTGATTCAATCAAAGAAATGGCACACAATTAGGTCATAAAGCAAACAGCATTTCTCATTTGAATGAATACAGCTACTCTAATTATCTCAATGTCACAAGATGCACACATGTTCTCAATCAAAAAGCACACATTCACTCCATGAACCAAACTGCACGAGTTATTTCAATAAGAGAGCTTCTCTCATTTAATCAATGTATCAAGCTTAACGCTTTCATTCAAGGAAACAAGCTGCATTCATTGAATCATTGAATCAAACTTTAATGATTGGTTCAATGAATCAAACGTTATTCAATGTTTCAATGAAACAAACTTAACACGCTTATTTAGTGAATGAAACTGCACACCTTCATTCAATGAAATATGTTTCACTTGTCATTTCAATGAGTAGAGGTACTCTTAATGCATTGATTCAATCAGATAAATTGCACACATTTAGGTCATGAAACAAACTGCATTTGTCAATTCATTGAATACAGCTACTCTTATTCTCTCCATGTCACAAGATGCACACATTTTCTCAATCAAAAAGCACACATTCACTCCATGAACCAAACTGCACGATTTATTTCAATGAGAGAGCTTCTCTGATTCATTCAATGTCACAAGATGCACACATTTTCACTTATTTAGTGAAAACTACAACACTCGTTCATTTCATGAAACAGACTGCACATGATAATTCCATGAGTAGAGATACTCGATTTCTTTCAATGCCTCAAGCTTAACACGTTGATTCAAACAAACAAATTGCACACATATACTTCATGAAGCAAACTGCATTTGTCAATTCGATGAATACAGCTATTCTCATTCTCTCAACGTCACAAGCTTCACACATTGTCTCAATCAAATTAAACACAACCACTCAATGAACCAAACTGTACGTGTTAATTCAATGAGTTCAGCTTCTCTCATTCATTCAATGTGTCAAGCTGAACGCTATCATTAAAGGAAACATACTTCATTCATTGAATCATTGAATGAAACTACAATCATTGATTGAATCAATCACACCGTATTCTTTATTACAATGGTACAAACCTAACTCCCTTATTAATGTACCAAAATACATCCGTTCCTTCGATGAAACAAACTGCATTGATTGAATCATTGTATCAAACTACAATCATTGATTCAATGTGTCAAACCTTATTCCTTTTTCAATCGAACAAACCTAACTTAATTACTTAGCGAAACCTACTACACTCGTTCATTTGATGAAACAGACTGCACATGATAATTCAATGAGAAGAGGTACTCATAATTAATTGATTCAATGAGACATATTGCACACATTTAGTTCATGAAACAAACTGCATTTGTCAATTCAATGAATGCAGCTACTCTAATTCTCTCAATGTCAAAAGCGTCGCACATTGCCGCATTCAAACAACACACATTCACTCCATGAACCAAACAGCTCGTGTTCTTTCAATGTGTTGAGCTTCTCTCATTCATTCAATGTGTCAAGCTTAACGCTTTGTTTGTTTCGTTTGTTTCTTTGAATGAAAGCGTTAAGCTTGACACATTGAATAAATGAGAGAAGCTAAACTCATTGAAATAACACGAGCAGTTTGGTTCATGGAGTGAATGTGTGCTGTTTGATTGAGACAATGTGTGAAGCTTGTGATATTGAATGAAGGAGTCGCTGCATTTATTGAATTGACAAATGCTGTTGGCTTAATGAACTAAATGTGTCAATTTGTTTGTTTGAATCAATGTGTTAAGCTTGAGGCATTGAACGAAAGAGAGTACCTGTACTCTTTGAATTAACAAGTGCACCCTTTTTCATTGAATGATCGTGTGCAGTTTCATTCACTAAATAAGCGTGTTCAGATTGTTTCATTGAAACATTGAATAACGTTTGATTCATTGAATCAATGAATCAATGCATCAACGAATGCAATTTGAATCATTGAATGAAAGCGTTAAGCTTGACACATTGAATGAATGAGAGAAGCTCAACACATTGAAAGAACACGAGCAGTTTGGTTCATGGAGTGAATGTGTGTTGTTTGAATGCGGCAATGTGCGACGCTTTTGTCATTGAGAGAATTAGAGTAGCTGCATTCATTGAATTGACAAATGCAGTTTGTTTCATGAACTAAATGTGTGCAATATGTCTCATTGAATCAATTAATTATGAGTACCTCTACTCATTGAATTATCATGTGCAGTCTGTTTCATTAAATGAACGAGTGTAGTAGGTTTCGCTAAGTAATTAAGTTAGGTTTGTTCGATTGAAAAAGGAATAAGGTTTGACACATTGAATCAATGATTGTAGTTTGATACAATGATTCAATCAATGCAGTTTGTTTCATCGAAGGAACGGATGTATTTTGGTTCATTAATAAGGGAGTTAGGTTTGTACCATTGTAATAAAGAATACGGTGTGATTGATTCAATCAATGATTGTAGTTTCATTCAATGATTCAATGAATGAAGTATGTTTCCTTTAATGATAGCGTTCAGCTTGACACATTGAATGAATGAGAGAAGCTGAACTCATTGAATTAACACGTACAGTTTGGTTCATTGAGTGGTTGTGTTTAATTTGATTGAGACAATGAGCGAAGCTTGTGACATTGAGAGAATAAGAGTAGCTGTATTCAATGAATTGACAAATGCAGTTTGTTTCATGACCTAAATGTGTGCAATTTACCTGATTGAATCAATGCATTAAGAGTACCTCTACTCATTGAAATGACAAGTGAAACATATTTCATTGAATGAAGGTGTGCAGTTTCATTCACTAAATAAGCCTGTTAAGTTTGTTTCATTGAAACATTGAATAACGTTTGATTCATTGAACCAATCATTAAAGTTTGATTCAATGATTCAATGAATGCAGCTTGTTTCCATGAATGGAAGCGTTAAGCTGGACACATTGATTAAATGAGAGAAGCTCTCTTATTGAAATAACTCGTGCAGTTTGGTTCATGGAGTGAATGTGTGCTTTTTGATTGAGAACATGTGTGCATCTTGTGACATTGAGATAATTAGAGTAGCTGTATTCATTGAATTGAGAAATGCTGTTTGCTTTATGACCTAATTGTGTGCCATTTCTTTGATTGAATTAATGCATTAAGAGTATCTCTACTCATGGAATTATCATGTGCAGTCTGTTTCATGAAATGAACGAGTGTTGTAGTTTTCACTAAATAAGGGAGTTAGGTTTGTTCGATTGAAACAAGGAATAAGGTTTGATACATTGAATCAATGCTTGCAGTTTGATTCAATGATTCAATGAATGCAGTATGTTTCATTGAATAAAAGCGTTATGTTTGACACATTGTATGAGTGAGAGAAGCTATACTCATTGAGTTAGTACGTGCAGTTTGGTTCTTGGAGTGAATGTGTGCAGTTTGATTGAGACAATGAGCGAACCTTGTGACATTGAGAGAATAAGAGTAGCTGTATTCAATGAATTGACAAATGCAGTTTGTTTCATGACCTAAATGTGTGCAATTTATCTGATTGAATCAATGCATTAAGAGTACCTCTACTCATTGAAATGACAAGTGAAACATATTTCATTGAATGAAGGTGTGCAGTTTCATTCACTAAATAAGCGTGTCAAGTTTGTTTCATTGAAACATTGAATAACGTTTGATTCATTGAACCAATCATTAAAGTTTGATTCAATGATTCAATGAATGCAGCTTGTTTCCTTGAATGAAAGCGTTAAGCTTGACACATTGATGAAATGAGAGAAGCTCTCTTATTGAAATAACTCGTGCAGTTTGGCTCATGGAGTGAATGTGTGCTTTTTGATTGAGAACATGTGTGCATCTTGTGACATTGAGATAATTAGAGTAGCTGTATTCATTGAATTGAGAAATGCTGTCTGCTTCATGACCTAACTGTGTGAAATTTCATTGATTGAATCAATGCATTAAGAGTATCTCTACTCATGGAATTATCATGTGCAGTCTGTTTCATGAAATGAACGAGTGTTGTAGTTTTCACTAAATAAGGGAGTTAGGTTTGTTCGATTGAAACAAGGAATAAGGTTTGATACATTGAATCAATGCTTGCAGTTTGATTCAATGATTCAATGAATGCAGTATGTTTCATTGAATAAAACCGTTATGTTTGACACATTGTATGAGTGAGAGAAGCTATATTCATTGAGTTAGCACGTGCAGTTTGGTTCTTGGAGTGAATGTGTGCAGTTTGATTGAGACAATGAGTGGATCTTGTGACATTGAGAATAAGAGTAGCTGCATTCAATGAATTGACAAATGCAGTTTGTTTCATGACCTAGATGTGTGCAATTTATCTGATTGAACTAATGCATTAAGAGCACCTCTACTCATTGAATTATCATGTGCAGTCTGTTTCGTTGAATGAACGAGTGTAGTAGGATTCACTAAACAAGTGACTTAGTTTTGTTCTATTAAAATAAGGAATAAGGTTAGATTCAATGAATCAATTATTGTAGTTTGATACATTGATTCCATCAATGCAGATTGTTTCATGGAATGAACGTATGCATTTTGGTTCATTAATAAGGGAGATAGGTTTGTTCCATTGAAATACAGAATAAGGTGTGATTCATTGAATCAATGATTGAAGTTTGATTGAATTATTCAATGAATGCAGTGTTTCCTTGAATAAAAGCGTTAAGCTTGACACATTGAATGAATGAGACAAGATCAATTTAACTGACTTAACACGTGCAGTTTGGTTCATGGAATGATTGTGTTCCGTTTGATTAAGACAATGTACGAAGCCTGTGAGATTGAGAGAAAGAGTATAGCTGCATTCATTGAATTGACAAATGCAGTTTGCTTCATGAATTGAATGTGTGCATTTTGTTTGAATCAATGCGTTAAGGATGAAGCATTGATCGAAAGAGAGTAACTCTACTCTTTGAATTGACAAGTGCAGCCTCATTCATTGAATGAACGTGTGCAGTGCCATTCACTAAATAAGCGTGTTAAGTTTGTTTCATTGAAACATTGAATAACGTATGATTCATTGAACCAATTATTAAAGTTTGGTTCAATGATTCAATGAATGCCGTTTGTTTCTTTGAATGAAAGCGTTAAGCTTGACACATTGTATGAGTGATAGAAGCTATACTCATTGAGTTACCACGTGATTCATTGAATTGAGAAATGCTGTTTGCTTCATGACCTAAATGTGTGCAGTTTGTTTCATTGAATGAATCCGTTAAGCTTGAGGAATTGAACGAAAGAGAGTACCTCTACTCTTTGAATTGACTAGTGCAGCCTCTTTCATTGAATGAACGTGTGCAGTTTCATTCACTAGATAAGCGTGTTAAGATTGTTCCATTGAAACATTGAATAACGATTAATTCATTGAATGAATGAATGCGGTTTGTTACCTTGGAATTAACACGTGCAGTTTGGTTCATGTAGTGAATGTGTGCAGTTTGATTGAGACAATGTGCGAAGCTTGTGACATTGAGAGAATGAGAGTAGCTGTATGCATTGAATTGACAAATGCAGTTTGCTTCATGAAGTAAATGTGTGCAATTTGTTTGTTTGAATCATTGCGTTAAGCTTTAGGCATTGAAGGAAATCGAGTACCTCTACTCATTGAAATGACAAGTGAAACATATTTCATTGAATGAAGGTGTGCAGTTTCATTCACTAAATAAGCGTGTTAAGTTTGTTTCATTGAAACATTGAATAACGTTTGATTCATTGAACCAATCATTAAAGTTTGATTCAATGATTCAATGAATGCAGCTTGTTTCCTTGAATGAAAGCGTTAAGCTTGACACATTGATTAAATGAGAGAAGGTCTCTTATTGAAATAACTCGTGCAGTTTGGTTCATGGAGTGAATGTGTGCTTTTTGATTGAGAACATGTGTGCATCTTGTGACATTGAGATAATTAGAATAGCTGTATTCATTGAATTGAGAAATGCTGTTTGCTTTATGACCTAATTGTGTGCCATTTCTTTGATTGAATCAATGCATTAAGAGTATCTCTACTCATGGAATTATCATGTGCAGTCTGTTTCATGAAATGAACGAGTGTTGTAGTTTTCACTAAATAAGGGAGTTAGGTTTGTTCGATTGAAACAAGGAATAAGGTTTGATACATTGAATCAATGCTTGCAGTTTGATTCAATGATTCAATGAATGCAGTATGTTTCATTGAATAAAAGCGTTATGTTTGACACATTGTATGAGTGACAGAAGCTATACTCATTGAGTTAGCACGTGCAGTTTGGTTCTTGGAGTGAATGTGTGCAGTTTGATTGAGACAATGAGTGAATCTTGTGACATTGAGAATAAGAGTAGCTGCATTCAATGAATTGACAAATGCAGTTTGTTTCATGACCTAAATGTGTGCAATTTATCTGATTGAACTAATGCATTAAGAGCACCTCTACTCATTGAATTATCATATGCAGTCTGTTTCGTTGAATGAACGAGTGTAGTAGGATTCACTAAACAAGTGTGTTAGGTTTGTTCGATTAAAATAAGGAATAAGGTTAGATTCAATGAATCAATTATTGTAGTTTGATACATTGATTCCATCAATGCAGATTGTTTCATGGAATGAACGTATGCATTTTGGTTCATTAATAAGGGAGATAGGTTTGTTCCATTGAAATACAGAATAAGGTGTGATTCATTGAATCAATGATTGAAGTTTGATTCAATTATTCAATGAATGCAGTGTTTCCTTGAATGAAAGCGTTAAGCTTGACACATTGAATGAATGAGACAAGATCAATTTAACTGACTTAACACGTGCAGTTTGGTTCATGGAGTGATTGTGTTCCGTTTGATTAAGACAATGTGCGAAGCCTGTGAGATTGAGAGAAAGAGTAGCTGCATTCATTGAATTGACAAATGCAGTTTGCTTCATGAATTGAATGTGTGCATTTTGTTTGAATCAATGCGTTAAGGATGAAGCATTGATCGAAAGAGAGTAACTCTACTCTTTGAATTGACAAGTGCAGCCTCATTCATTGAATGAACGTGTGCAGTGCCATTCACTAAATAAGCGTGTTAAGTTTGTTTCATTGAAACATTGAATAACGTATGATTCATTGAACCAATTATTAAAGTTTGATTCAATGATTCAATGAATGCCGTTTGTTTCTTTGAATGAAAGCGTTAAGCTTGACACATTGTATGAGTGATAGAAGCTATACTCATTGAGTTACCACGTGATTCATTGAATTGAGAAATGCTGTTTGCTTCATGACCTAAATGTGTGCAGTTTGTTTCATTGAATGAATCCGTTAAGCTTGAGGAATTGAACGAAAGAGAGTACCTCTACTCTTTGAATTGACAAGTGCAGCCTCTTTCATTGAATGAACGTGTGCAGTTTCATTCACTAGATAAGCGTGTTAAGATTGTTCCATTGAAACATTGAATAACGATTAATTCATTGAATGAATGAATGCGGTTTGTTACCTTGGAATTAACACGTGCAGTTTGGTTCATGTAGTGAATGTGTGCAGTTTGATTGAGACAATGTGCGAAGCTTGTGACATTGAGAGAATGAGAGTAGCTGTATGCATTGAATTGACAAATGCAGTTTGCTTCATGAAGTAAATGTGTGCAATTTGTTTGTTTGAATCATTGCGTTAAGCTTTAGGCATTGAAGGAAATCGAGTACCTCTACTCATTGAAATGACAAGTGAAACATATTTCATTGAATGAAGGTGTGCAGTTTCATTCACTAAATGAGCGTGTTAAGTTTGTTTCATTGAAACATTGAATAACGTTTGATTCATTGAACCAATCATTAAAGTTTGATTCAATGATTCAATGAATGCAGCGTGTTTCCTTGAATGAAAGCGTTAAGCTGGACACATTGATTAAATGAGAGAAGCTCTCTTATTGAAATAACTCGTGCAGTTTGGTTCATGGAGTGAATGTGTGCTTTTTGATTGAGAACATGTGTGCATCTTGTGACATTGAGATAATTAGAATAGCTGTATTCATTGAATTGAGAAATGCTGTTTGCTTTATGACCTAATTGTGTGCCATTTCTTTGATTGAATCAATGCATTAAGAGTATCTCTACTCATGGAATTATCATGTGCAGTCTGTTTCATGAAATGAACGAGTGTTGTAGTTTTCACTAAATAAGGGAGTTAGGTTTGTTCGATTGAAACAAGGAATAAGGTTTGATACATTGAATCAATGCTTGCAGTTTGATTCAATGATTCAATGAATGCAGTATGTTTCATTGAATAAAAGCGTTATGTTTGACACATTGTATGAGTGACAGAAGCTAATGCATTAAGAGCACCTCTACTCATTGAATTATCATGTGCAGTCTGTTTCGTTGAATGAACGAGTGTAGTAGGATTCACTAAACAAGTGAGTTAGTTTTGTTCTATTAAAGTAAGGAATAAGGTTAGATCAATGAATCAATTATTGTAGGTTGATACATTGATTCCATCAATGCAGATTGTTTCATGGAATGAACGTATGCATTTTGGTTCATTAATAAGGGAGATAGGTTTGTTCCATTGAAATACAGAATAAGGTGTGATTCATTGAATCAATGATTGAAGTTTGATTCAATTATTCAATGAATGCAGTGTTTCCTTGAATGAAAGCGTTAAGCTTGACACATTGAATGAATGAGACAAGATCAATTTAACTGACTTAAACGTGCAGTTTGGTTCATGGAGTGATTGTGTTCCGTTTGATTAAGACAATGTGCGAAGCCTGTGAGATTGAGAGAAAGAGTAGCTGCATTCATTGAATTGACAAATGCAGTTTGCTTCATGAATTGAATGTGTGCATTTTGTTTGAATCAATGCGTTAAGGATGAAGCATTGATCGAAAGAGAGTAACTCTACTCTTTGAATTGACAAGTGCAACCTCATTCATTGAATGAACGTGTGCAGTGCCATTCACTAAATAAGCGTGTTAAGTTTGTTTCATTGAAACATTGAATAACGTATGATTCATTGAACCAATTATTAAAGTTTGATTCAATGATTCAATGAATGACGTTTGTTTCTTTGAATGAAAGCGTTAAGCTTGACACATTGTATGAGTGATAGAAGCTATACTCATTGAGTTACCACGTGATTCATTGAATTGAGAAATGCTGTTTGCTTCATGACCTAAATGTGTGCAGTTTGTTTCATTGAATGAATCCGTTAAGCTTGAGGAATTGAACGAAAGAGAGTACCTCTACTCTTTGAATTGACAAGTGCAGCCTCTTTCATTGAATGAACGTGTGCAGTTTCATTCACTAGATAAGCGTGTTAAGATTGTTCCATTGAAACATTGAATAACGATTAATTCATTGAATCAGTGATTGTAGTTTGATTCAATGATTCAATGAATGCGGTTTGTTACCTTGGAATTAACACGTGCAGTTTGGTTCATGTAGTGAATGTGTGCAGTTTGATTGAGACAATGTGCGAAGCTTGTGACATTGAGAGAATGAGAGTGCATTGAATTGACAAATGCAGTTTGCTTCATGAAGTAAATGTGTGCAATTTGTTTGTTTGAATCAATGCGTTAAGCTTTAGGCATTGAAGGAAATCGAGTACCTCTACTCATTGAAATGACAAGTGAAACATTGAATGAAGGTGTGCAGTTTCATTCACTAAATAAGCGTGTTAAGTTTGTTTCATTGAAACATTGAATAACGTTTGATTCATTGAACCAATCATTAAAGTTTGATTCAATGATTCAATGAATGCAGCTTGTTTCCTTGAATGAAAGCGTTAAGCTGGACACATTGATTAAATGAGAGAAGCTCTCTTATTGAAATAACTCGTGCAGTTTGGTTCATGGAGTGAATGTGTGCTTTTTGATTGAGAACATGTGTGCATCTTGTGACAT
The DNA here is from genome assembly GCF_037043375.1 of Chiloscyllium plagiosum. Lineage (NCBI taxonomy): Eukaryota > Metazoa > Chordata > Chondrichthyes > Orectolobiformes > Hemiscylliidae > Chiloscyllium > Chiloscyllium plagiosum. Next base: position 55,013,953 of record NW_028270166.1, read on the forward strand.
TGAGATAATTAGAGTAGCTGTATTCATTGAATTGAGAAATGCTGTTTGCTTTATGACCTAATTGTGTGCCATTTCTTTGATTGAATCAATGCATTAAGAGTATCTCTACTCATGGAATTATCATGTGCAGTCTGTTTCATGAAATGAACGAGTTTTGTAGTTTTCACTAAATAAGGGAGTTAGGTTTGTTCGATTGAAACAAGGAATAAGGTTTGATACATTGAATCAATGCTTGCAGTTTGATTCAATGATTCAATGAATGCAGTATGTTTCATTGAATAAAAGCGTTATGTTTGACACATTGTATGAGTGACAGAAGCTATACTCATTGAGTTAGCACGTGCAGTTTGATTCTTGGAGTGAATGTGTGCAGTTTGATTGAGACAATGAGTGAATCTTGTGACATTGAGAATAAGAGTAGCTGCATTCAATGAATTGACAAATGCAGTTTGTTTCATGACCTAAATGTGTGCAATTTATCTGATTGAACTAATGCATTAAGAGCACCTCTACTCATTGAATTATCATGTGTAGTCTGTTTCGTTGAATGAACGAGTGTAGTAGGATTCACGAAACAAGTGAGTTAGGTTTGTTCGATTAAAATAAGGAATAAGGTTAGATTCAATGAATCAATTATTGTAGTTTGATACATTGATTCCATCAATGCAGATTGTTTCATGGAATGAACGTATGCATTTTGGTTCATTAATAAGGGAGATAGGTTTGTTCCATTGAAATACAGAATAAGGTGTGATTCATTGAATCAATGATTGAAGTTTGATTCAATTATTCAATGAATGCAGTGTTTCCTTGAATGAAAGCGTTAAGCTTGACACATTGAATGAATGAGACAAGATCAATTTAACTGACTTAACACGTGCAGTTTGGTTCATGGAGTGATTGTGTTCCGTTTGATTCAGACAATGTGCGAAGCCTGTGAGATTGAGAGAAAGAGTATAGCTGCATTCATTGAATTGACAAATGCAGTTTGCTTCATGAATTGAATGTGTGCATTTTGTTTGAATCAATGCGTTAAGGATGAAGCATTGATCGAAAGAGAGTAACTCTACTCTTTGAATTGACAAGTGCAGCCTCATTCATTGAATGAACGTGTGCAGTGCCATTCACTAAATAAGCGTGTTAAGTTTGTTTCATTTAAACATTGAATAACGTTTGGTTCATTCAATCAATGATTATGGTTTGATTCAATGATTCAATGAATGCCGTTTGTTTCTTTGAATGAAAGCGTTTCGCTTGACACATTGAATAAATGATTGAAGTCATTGAAATAACATGAGCAGTTTGGTTCATGGAGTGAATGTGTGCTGTTTGATTGAGACAATGTGTGAAGCTTGTGATATTGAATGAAGGAGTCGCTGCATTTATTGAATTGACAAATGCTGTTGGCTTAATGAACTAAATGTGTCAATTTGTTTGTTTGAATCAATGTGTTAAGCTTGAGGCATTGAACGAAAGAGAGTACCTCTACTCTTTGAATTCACAAGTGCACCCTCTTTCATTGAATGATCGTGTGCAGTTTCATTCACTAAATAAGCGTGTTCAGATTGTTTCATTGAAACATTGAATAACGTTTGATTCATCGAATCAATGCATCAATGCATCAACGAATGCAATTTGAATCATTGAATGAAAGCGTTAAGCTTGACACATTGAATGAATGAGAGAAGCTCAACACATTGAAAGAACACGAGCAGTTTGGTTCATGGAGTGAATGTGTGTTGTTTGAATGCGGCAATGTGCGACGCTTTTGACATTTAGAGAATTAGAGTAGCTGCATTCATTGAATTGACAAATGCAGTTTGTTTCATGAACTAAATGTGTGCAATATGTCTCATTGAATCAATTAATTATGAGTACCTCTGCTCATTGAATTATCATGTGCAGTCTGTTTCATTAAATGAACGAGTGTAGTAGGTTTCGCTAAGTAATTAAGTTAGGTTTGTTCGATTGAAAAAGGAATAAGGTTTGACACATTGAATCAATGATTGTAGTTTGATACAATGATTCAATCAATGCAGTTTGTTTCATCGAAGGAACGGATGTATTTTGGTTCATTAATAAGGGAGTTAGGTTTGTACCATTGTAATAAAGAATACGGTGTGATTGATTCAATCAATGATTGTAGTTTCATTCAATGATTCAATGAATGAAGTATGTTTCCTTTAATGATAGCGTTCAGCTTGACACATTGAATGAATGAGAGAAGCTGAACTCATTGAATTAACACGTACAGTTTGGTTCATGGAGTGGTTGTGTTTAATTTGATTGAGACAATGTGTGAAGCTTGTGACGTTGAGAGAATGAGAATAGCTGTATTCATCGAATTGACAAATGCAGTTTGCTTCATGAAGTATATGTGTGCAATTTGTTTGTTTGAATCAACATGTTAAGCTTGAGGCATTGAAAGAAATCGAGTACCTCTACTCATTGAAATGACAAGAGAAACATATTTCTTTGAATGAAGGTGTGCAGTTTCATTCACTAAATAAGCGTGTAAAGTTTGTTTCATTGAAACATTGAATAACGTTTGATTCATTGAACCAATCATTAAAGTTTGATTCAATGATTCAATGAATGCAGCTTGTTTCCTTGAATGAAAGCGTTAAGCTTGAAACATTGAATGAATGAGAGAAGCTCTCTCATTGAAATAACTCGTGCAGTTTGGTTCATGGAGTGAATGTGTGCTTTTTGATTGAGAAAATGTGTGCATCTTGTGACATTGAGAGAATTAGAGTAGCTGTATTCATTGAATTGAGAAATGCTGTCTGCTTCATGACCTAACTGTGTGCAATTTCTTTGATTGAATCAATGCATTAAGAGTATCTCTACTCATGGAATTATCATGTGCAGTCTGTTTCATGAAATGAACGAGTGTTGTAGTTTTCACTAAATAAGTGAGTTAGGTTTGTTCGATTGAAACAAGGAATAAGGTTTGATACATTGAATCAATGCATGCAGTTTGATTCAATGATTCAATGAATGCAGTATGTTTCATTGAATAAAAGCGTTAAGATTGACACCTTGTATGAGTAAGAGATGCTATACTCATTGAGGTAGTACGTGCAGTTTGGTTCTTGGAGTGAATGAGTGCAGTTTGATTGAGACAATGAGCGAAGCTTGTGACATTGAGAGAATAAGATTAGCTGTATTCAATGAATTGACAAATGCAGTTTGTTTCATGACCTAAATGTGTGCAATTTATCTGATTGAATCAATGCATTAAGAGTACCTCTACTCATTGAAATGACAAGTGAAACATATTTCATTGAATGAAGGTGTGCAGTTTCATTCACTAAATAAGCGTGTTAAGTTTGTTTCATTGAAACATTGAATAACGTTTGATTCATTGAACCAATCATTAAAGTTTGATTCAATGATTCAATGAATGCAGCTTGTTTCCTTGAATGAAAGCGTTAAGCTTGACACATTCTATAAATGAGAGAAGCTCTCTTAATCAAACGGAACACAATCACTCCATGAACCAAACTGCACGTGTTAAGTCAGTTAAATTGATCTTGTCTCATTCATTCAATGTGTCAAGCTTAACGCTTTCATTCAAGGAAACACTGCATTCATTGAATAATTGAATCAAACTTCAATCATTGATTCAATGAATCACACCTTATTCTGTATTTCAATGGAACAAACCTATCTCCCTTATTAATGAACCAAAATGCATACGTTCATTCCATGAAACAATCTGCATTGATGGAATCAATGTATCAAACTACAATAAATGATTCATTGAATCTAACCTTATTCCTTATTTTAATAGAACAAAACTAACTCACTTGTTTAGTGAATCCTACTACACTCGTTCATTCAACGAAACAGACTGCACATGATAATTCAATGAGTAGAGGTGCTCTTAATGCATTAGTTCAATCAGATAAATTGCACACATTTAGGTCATGAAACAAACTGCATTTGTCAATTCATTGAATGCAGCTACTCTTATTCTCAAAGTCACAAGATTCACTCATTGTCTCAATCAAACTGCACACATTCACTCCTAGAACCAAACTGCACCTGCTAACTCAATGAGTATAGATTCTCTCACTCATACAATGTGTCAAACGTAACGCTTTTATTCAATGAAACATACTGCATTCATTGAATCATTGAATCAAACTGCAAGCATTGATTCAATGTATCAAACCTTATTCCTTGTTTCAATCGAACAAACCTAACTCCCTTATTTAGTGAAAACTACAAGACTCGTTCATTTCATGAAACAGACTGCACATGATAATTCCATGAGTAGAGATACTCTTAATGCATTGATTCAATCAAAGAAATGGCACACAATTAGGTCATAAAGCAAACAGCATTTCTCAATTCAATGAATACAGCTACTCTAATTATCTCAATGTCACAAGATGCACACATGTTCTCAATCAAAAAGCACACATTCACTCCATGAACCAAACTGCACGAGTTATTTCAATAAGAGAGCTTCTCTCATTTATAGAATGTGTCAAGCTTAACGCTTTCATTCAAACAAACAAACGGCATTCATTGAATCATTGAATCAAACTTTAATAATTGGTTCAATGAATCATACGTTATTCAATGTTTCAATGAAACAATCTGAACACGCTTATTTAGTGAATGAAACTGCACACGATCATTCAATGAAAAAGGGTGCACTTGTGAATTCAAAGAGTAAAGGTACTCTCGTTCAATGCCTCAAGTTTAACACATTGATTCAAACAAACAAATTGACACATTTAGTTCATTAAGCCAACAGCATTTGTCAATTCAATAAATGCAGCGACTCCTTCATTCAATATCACAAGCTTCACACATTGTCTCAATCAAACAGCACACATTCACTCCATGAACCAAACTGCTCGTGTTATTTCAATGAGTTTAGCTTCTCTCATTTATTCAATGTGTCAAGCGAAACGCTTTCATTCAAAGAAACAAACGGCATTCATTGAATCATTGAATCAAACCACAATCATTGATTGAATGAACCAAACGTTATTCAATGTTTAAATGAAACAAACTTAACACGCTTATTTAGTGAATGGCACTGCACACGTTCATTCAATGAATGAGGCTGCACTTGTCAATTCAAAGAGTAGAGTTACTCTCTTTCGATCAATGCTTCATCCTTAACGCATTGATTCAAACAAAATGCACACATTCAATTCATGAAGCAAACTGCATTTGTCAATTCAATGAATGCAGCTGCACTCTTTCTCTCAATGTCACAGGCTTCGCACATTGTCTCAATCAAACGGAACACAATCACTCCATGAACCAAACTGCACGTTTAAGTCAGTTAAATTGATCTTGTCTCATTCATTCAATGTGTCAAGCTTAACGCTTTCATTCAAGGAAACACTGCATTCATTGAATAATTGAATCAAACTTCAATCATTGATTCAATGAATCACACCTTATTCTGTATTTCAATGGAACAAACCTATCTCCCTTATTAATGAACCAAAATGCATACGTTCATTCCATGAAACAATCTGCATTTGTCAATTCATTGAATGCAGCTACTCTTATTCTCAATGTCACAAGATTCACTCATTGTCTCAATCAAACTGCACACATTCACTCCAAGAACCACGTGCTAACTCAATGAGTATAGCTTCTCTCACTCATACAATGTGTCAAACATAACGCTTTTATTCAATGAAACATACTGTATTCATTGAATCATTGAATCAAACTGCAAGCATTGATTCAATGTATCAAACCTTATTCCTTGTTTCAATCGAACAAACCTAACTCCCTTATTTAGTGAAAACTACAACACTCGTTCATTTCATGAAACAGACTGCATATGATAATTCCATGAGTAGAGATAATAATAATGCATTGATTCAATCAAAGAAATGGCACACAATTAAGTCATAAAGCAAACAGCATTTCTCAATTCAATGAATACAGCTACTCTAATTATCTCAATGTCACAAGATGCACACATGTTCTCAATCAAAAAGCACACATTCACTCCATGAACCAAACTGTACGAGTTATTTCAATAAGAGAGCTTCTCTCATTTAATCAATGTGTCCAGCTTAACGCTTTCATTCAAGGAAACAAGCTGCATTCATTGAATCATTGAATCAAACTTTAATGATTGGTTCAATGAATCAAACGTTATTCAATGTTTCAATGAAACAAACTTAACACGCTTATTTAGTGAATGAAACTGCACACCTTCATTCAATGAAATATGTTTCACTTGTCATTTCAATGAGTAGAGGTACTCGATTTCCTTCAATGCCTAAAGCTTAACGTATTGATTCAAACAAACAAATTGCACACATTTACTTCATGAAGCAAACTGCATTTGTCAATTCAATGCATACAGCTACTCTCATTCTCTCAATGTCACAAGCTTCGCACATTGTCTCAATCAAACTGCACACATTCACTACATGAACCAAACTGCACGTGTTAATTCCAAGGTAACAAACCGCATTCATTGAATCATTCAATCAAACTACAATCATTGATTCAATGAATTAATCGTTATTCAATGTTTCAATGGAACAATCTCAACACGCTTATCTAGTGAATGAAACTGCACACGTTCATTCAATGAAAGAGGCTGCACTTGTCAATTCAAAGAGTAGAGGTACTCTCTTTCGTTCAATTCCTCAAGCTTAACGGATTCATTCAATGAAACAACCTGCACACATTTAGGTCATGAAGCAAACAGCATTTCTCAATTCAATGAATCACGTGGTAACTCAATGAGTATAGCTTCTATCACTCATACAATGTGTCAAGCTTAACGCTTTCACTCAAAGAAACAAACGGCATTCATTGAATCATTGAATCAAACTTTAATAATTGGTTCAATGAATCATACGTTATTCAATGTTTCAATGAAACAAACTTAACACGCTTATTTAGTGAATGGCACTGCACACGTTCATTCAATGAATGAGGCTGCACTTGTCAATTCAAAGAGTAGAGTTACTCTCTTTAACACGCTTATTTAGTGAATGGCACTGCATTCATTGAATCATTGAATCATACTTTAATGATTGGTTCAATGAATCAAACGTTATTCAATGTTTCAATGAAACAAACTTAACACGCTTATTTAGTGAATGAAACTGCACACCTTCATTCAATGAAATATGTTTCACTTGTCATTTCAATGAGTAGAGGTACTCTTAATGCATTGATTCAATCAGATAAATTGCACACATTTAGGTCATGAAACAAACTGCATTTGTCAATTCATTGAATACAGCTACTCTTATTCTCTCAATGTCACAAGCTTCGCTCATTGTCTCAATCAAACTGCACACATTCACTCCAAGAACCAAACTGCACGATTTATTTCAATGAGAGAGCTTCTCTCATTCATTCAATGTTTCAAGCTTAACGCTTTCATTCAAGGAAACAATGAGTATAGCATCTCTGACTCATACAAGGTGTCAATCTTAACGCTTTTATTCAATGAAACATACTGCATTCATTGAATCATTGAATCAAACTGCATGCATTGATTCAATGTATCAAACCTTTTTCCTTGTTTCAATCGAACAAACCTAACTCACTTATTTAGTGAAAACTACAACACTCGTTCATTTCATGAAACAGACTGCACATGATAATTCCATGAGTAGAGATACTCTTAATGCATTGATTCAATCAAAGAAATGGCACACAGTTAGGTCATGAAGCAGACAGCATTTCTCAATTCAATGAATACAGCTACTCTAATTCTCTCAATGTCACAAGATGCACACATTTTCTCAATCAAAAAGCACACATTCACTCCATGAACCAAACTGCACGATTTATTTCAATGAGAGAGCTTCTCTCATTCATTCAATGTTTCAGGCTTAACGCTTTCATTCAAGGAAACAATCAATGTTTCAATGAAACAATCTGAACACGCTTATTTAGTGAATGAAACTGCACACGATCATTCAATGAAAAAGGGTGCACTTGTGAATTCAAAGAGTAGAGGTACTCTCTTTCGTTCAATGCCTCAAGCTTAACACATTGATTCAAACAAACAAATTGACACATTTAGTTCATTAAGCCAACAGCATTTGTCAATTCAATAAATGCAGCGACTCCTTCATTCAATATCACAAGCTTCACACATTGTCTCAATCAAACAGCACACATTCACTCCATGAACCAAACTGCTCGTGTTATTTCAATGAGTTTAGCTTCTCTCATTTATTCAATGTGTCAAGCGAAACGCTTTCATTCAAAGAAACAAACGGCATTCCTTGAATCATTGAATCAAACCACAATCATTGATTGAATGAACCAAACGTTATTCAATGTTTAAATGAAACAAACTTAACACGCTTATTTAGTGAATGGCACTGCACACGTTCATTCAATGAATGAGGCTGCACTTGTCAATTCAAAGAGTAGAGTTACTTTCGATCAATGCTTCATCCTTAACGCATTGATTCAAACAAAATGCACACATTCAATTCATGAAGCAAACTGCATTTGTCAATTCAATGAATGCAGCTACACTTTCTCTCAATCTCACAGGCTTCGCACATTGTCTTAATCAAACGGAACACAATCACTCCATGAACCAAACTGCACGTGTTAAGTCAGTTAAATTGATCTTGTCTCATTCATTCAATGTGTCAAGCTTAACGCTTTCATACAAGGAAACACTGCATTCAAACTTCAATCATTGATTCAATGAATCACACCTTATTCTGTATTTCAATGGAACAAACCTATCTCCCTTATTAATGAACCAAAATGCATACGTTCATTCCATGAAACAATCTGCATTGATGGAATCAATTTATCAAACTACAATAATTGATTCAATGAATCTAACCTTATTCCTTATTTTAATCGAATAAACCTAACTCACTTGTTTAGTGAATCCTACTACACTCGTTCATTCAACGAAACAGACTGCACATGATAATTCAATGAGTAGAGGTACTCTAAATGCATTAGTTCAATCAGATAAATTGCACACATTTAGGTCATGAAACAAACTGCATTTGTCAATTCATTGAATGCAGCTACTCTTATTCTCAATGTCACAAGATTCACTCATTGTCTCAATCAAACTGCAGACATTCACTCCAAGAACCAAACTGCACGTGCTAACTCAATGAGTATAGCTTCTGTCACTCATACAATGTGTCAAACATAACGCTTTTATTCAATGAAACATACTGCATTCATTGAATCATTGAATCAAACTGCAAGCATTGATTCAATGTATCAAACCTTATTCCTTGTTTCAATCGAACAAACCTAACTCCCTTATTTAGTGAAAACTACAACACTCGTTCATTTCATGAAACAGACTGCACATGATAATTCCATGAGTAGAGATAATCTTAATGCATTGATTCAATCAAAGAAATTGCACACAATTAGGTCATAAAGCAAACAGCATTTCTCAATTCAATGAATACAGCTACTCTAATTATCTCAATGTCACAAGATGCACACATTTTCTCAATCAAAAAGCACACATTCACTCCATGAACCAAACTGCACGAGTTATTTCAATAAGAGAGCTTCTCTCATTTAATCAATGTGTCAAGCTTAACGCTTTCATTCAAGGAAACAAGCTGCATTCATTGAATCATTGAATCAAACTTTAATGATTGGTTCAATGAATCAAACGTTATTCAATGTTTCAATGAAACAAACTTTACACGCTTATTTCGTGAATGAAACTGCACACCTTCGTTCAATGAAATATGTTTTACTTGTCATTTCAATGAGTAGAGGTACTCGATTTCTTTCAATGCCTCAAGCTTAACACGTTGATTCAAACAAACAAATTGCACACATATACTTCATGAAGCAAACTGCATTTGTCAATTCGATGAATACAGCTATTCTCATTCTCTCAACGTCACAAGCTTCACACATTGTCTCAATCAAATTAAACACAATCACTCCATGAACCAAACTGTACGTGTTAATTCAATGAGTTCAGCTTCTCTCATTCATTCAATGTGTCAAGCTGAACGCTATCATTAAAGGAAACATACTTCATTCATTGAATCATTGAATGAAACTACAATCATTGATTGAATCAATCACACCGTATTCTTTATTACAATGGTACAAACCTAACTCCCTTATTAATGAACCAAAATACATCCGTTCCTTCGATGAAACAAACTGCATTGATTGAATCATTGTATCAAACTACAATCATTGATTCAATGTGTCAAACCTTATTCCTTTTTCAATCGAACAAACCTAACTTAATTACTTAGCGAAACCTACTACACTCGTTCATTTAATGAAACAGACTGCACATGATAATTCAATGAGTAGAGGTACTCATAATTAATTGATTCAATGAGACATATTGCACACATTTAGTTCATGAAACAAACTGCATTTGTCAATTCAATGAATGCAGCTACTCTAATTCTCTCAATGTCAAAAGCGTCGCACATTGCCGCATTCAAACAACACACATTCACTCCATGAACCAAACTGCTCGTGTTCTTTCAATGTGTTGAGCTTCTCTCATTCATTCAATGTGTCAAGCTTAACGCTTTCATTCAATGATTCAAATTGCATTCGTTGATGCATTGATTCATTGATTCAATGAATCAAACGTTATTCAATGTTTCAATGAAACAATCTGAACACGCTTATTTAGTGAATGAAACTGCACACGATCATTCAATGAAAAAGGGTGCACTTGTGAATTCAAAGAGTAGAGGTACTCTCTTTCGTTCAATGCCTCAAGCTTAACACATTGATTCAAACAAACAAATTGACACATTTAGTTCATTAAGCCAACAGCATTTGTCAATTCAATAAATGCAGCGACTCCTTCATTCAATATCACAAGCTTCACATATTGTCTCAATCAAACAGCACACATTCACTCCATGAACCAAACTGCTCGTGTTATTTCAATGAGTTTAGCTTCTCTCATTTATTCAATGTGTCAAGCGAAACGCTTTCATTCAAAGAAACAAACGGCATTCATTGAATCATTGAATCAAACCACAATCATTGATTGAATGAACCAAACGTTATTCAATGTTTAAATGAAACAAACTTAACACGCTGATTTAGTGAATGGCACTGCACACGTTCATTCAATGAATGAGGCTGCATTTGTCAATTCAAAGAGTAGAGTTACTCTCTTTCGATCAATGCTTCATCCTTAACGCATTGATTCAAACAAAATGCACACATTCAATTCATGAAGCAAACTGCATTTGTCAATTCAATGAATGCAGCTACACTCTTTCTCTCAATCTCACAGGCTTCGCCCATTGTCTTAATCAAACGGAACACAATCACTCCATGAACCAAACTGCACGTGTTAAGTCAGTTAAATTGATCTTGTCTCAATCATTCAATGTGTCAAGCTTAACGCTTTCATTCAAGGAAACACTGCATTCAAACTTCAATCATTGATTCAGTGAATCACACCTTATTCTGTATTTCAATGGAACAAACCTATCTCCCTTATTAATGAACCAAAATGCATACGTTCATTCCGTGAAACAATCTGCATTGATGGAATCAATGTATCAAACTACAATAATTGATTCAATGAATCTAACCTTATTCCTTATTTTAATCGAACAAAACTAACTCACTTGTTTAGTGAATCCTACTACACTCGTTCATTCAACGAAACAGACTGCACATGATAATTCAATGAGTAGAGGTACTCTTAATGCATTAGTTCAATCAGATAAATTGCACACACTTAGGTCATGAAACAAACTGCATTTGTCAATTCATTGAATGCAGCTACTCTTATTCTCAATGTCACAAGATTCACTCATTGTCTCAATCAAACTGCAGACATTCACTCCAAGAACCAAACTGCACGTGCTAACTCAATGAGTATAGCTTCTGTCACTCAAACAATGTGTCAAACATAACGCTTTTATTCAATGAAACATACTGCATTCATTGAATCATTGAATCAAACTGCATGCATTGATTCAATGTATCAAACCTTATTCCTTGTTTTAATCGAACAAACCTAACTAACTTATTTAGTGAAAACTACAACACTCGTTCATTTCATGAAACAGACTGCACATGATAATTCCATGAGTAGAGACACTCTTATTGCATTGATTCAATCAAAGAAATTGCACACAGTTAGGTCATGAAGCAGACAGCAATTCTCAATTCAATGAATACAGCTACTCTAATTCTCTCAATGTCACAAGATGCACACATTTTCTCAATCAAAAAGCACACATTCACTCCATGAACCAAACTGCACGATTTATTTCAATGAGAGAGCTTCTCTCATTCATTCAATGTTTCAAGCTTAACGCTTTTCAAGGAAACAAGCTGCATTCATTGAATCATTGAATCAAACTTTAATGATTGGTTCAATGAATCAAACGTTATTCAATGTTTCAATGAAACAAACTTTACACGCTTATTTAGTGAATGAAACTGCACACCTTCATTCAAAGAAATATGTTTCTCTTGTCATTTCAATGAGTAGAGGTACTCGATTTCTTTCAATGCCTCAAGCTTAACACGTTGATTCAATAAACAAATTGCACACATATACTTCATGAAGCAAACTGAATTTGTCAATTCGATGAATACAGCTATTCTCATTCTCTCAACGTCACAAGCTTCACACATTGTCTCAATCAAATTAAACACTATCAATCCATGAACCAAACTGTACGTGTTAATTCAATGAGTTCAGCTTCTCTCATTCATTCAATGTGTCAAGCTGAACGCTATCATTAAAGGAAACATACTTCATTCATTGAATCATTGAATGAAACTACAATCATTGATTGAATCAATCACACCGTATTCTTTATTACAATGGTACAAAGGTTTAACTCCCTTATTAATGAACCAAAATACATCCGTTCCTTCGATGAAACAAACTGCATTGATTGAATCATTGTATCAAACTACAATCATTGATTCAATGTGTCAAACCTTATTCCTTTTTCAATCGAACAAACCTAACTTAATTACGTAGCGAAACCTACTACACTCGTTCATTTAATGAAACAGACTGCACATGATAATTCAATGAGTAGAGGTACTCATAATTAATTGATTCAATGAGACATATTGCACACATTTAGTTCATGAAACAAACTGCATTTGTCAATTCAATGAATGCAGCTACTCTAATTCTCTCAATGTCAAAAGCGTCGCACATTGCCGCATTCAAACAACACACATTCACTCCATGAACCAAACTGCTCGTGTTCTTTCAATGTGTTGAGCTTCTCTCATTCATTCAATGTGTCAAGCTTAACGCTTTCCATCAATGATTCAAATTGCATTCGTTGATGCATTGATTCATTGATTCAATGAATCAAACGTTATTCAATGTTTCAATGAAACAATCTGAACACGCTTATTTAGTGAATGAAACTGCACACGATCATTCAATGAAAAAGGGTGCACTTGTGAATTCAAAGAGTAGAGGTACTCTCTTTCGTTCAATGCCTCAAGCTTAACACATTGATTCAAACAAACAAATTGACACATTTAGTTCATTAAGCCAACAGCATTTGTCAATTCAATAAATGCAGCGACTCCTTCATTCAATATCACAAGCTTCACACATTGTCTCAATCAAACAGCACACATTCACTCCATGAACCAAACTGCTCGTGTTATTTCAATGAGTTTAGCTTCTCTCATTTATTCAATGTGTCAAGCGAAACGCTTTCATTCAAAGAAACAAACGGCATTCCTTGAATCATTGAATCAAACCACAATCATTGATTGAATGAACCAAACGTTATTCAATGTTTAAATGAAACAAACTTAACACGCTTATTTAGTGAATGGCACTGCACACGTTCATTCAATGAATGAGGCTGCACTTGTCAATTCAAAGAGTAGAGTTACTCTCTTTCGATCAATGCTTCATCCTTAACGCATTGATTCAAACAAAATGCACACATTCAATTCATGAAGCAAACTGCATTTGTCAATTCAATGAATGCAGCTACACTTTCACTCAATCTCACAGGCTTCGCACATTGTCTTAATCAAACGGAACACAATCACTCCATGAACCAAACTGCACGTGTTAAGTCAGTTAAATTGATCTTGTCTCATTCATTCAATGTGTCAAGCTTAACGCTTTCTTACAAGGAAACACTGCATTCAAACTTCAATCATTGATTCAATGAATCACACCTTATTCTGTATTTCAATGGAACAAACCTATCTCCCTTATAAATGAACCAAAATGCATACGTTCATTCCATGAAACAATCTGCATTGATGGAATCAATGTATCAAACTACAATAATTGATTCAATGAATCTAACCTTATTCCTTATTTTAATCGAATAAACCTAACTCACTTGTTTAGTGAATCCTACTACACTCGTTCTTTCAACGAAACAGACTGCACATGATAATTCAATGAGTAGAGGTACTCTTAATGCATTAGTTCAATCAGATAAATTGCACACATTTAGGTCATGAAACAAACTGCATTTGTCAATTCATTGAATACAGCTACTCTTATTCTCTCAATGTCACAAGCTTCGCTCATTGTCTCAATCAAACTGCACACATTCACTCCAAGAACCAAACTGCACGTACTAACTCAATGAGTATAGCATCTCTGACTCATACAAGGTGTCAATCTTAACGCTTATATTCAATGAAACATACTGCATTCATTGAATCATTGAATCAAACTGCATGCATTGATTCAATGTATCAAACCTTATTCCTTGTTTCAATCGAACAAACCTAACTCCCTTATTTAGTGAAAACTACAACACTCGTTCATTTCATGAAACAGACTGCACATGATAATTCCATGAGTAGAGATACTCTTAATGCATTGATTCAATCAAAGAAATGGCACACAATTAGGTAATAAAGCAAACAGCATTTCTCAATTCAATGAATACAGCTACTCTAATTATCTCAATGTCACAAGATGCACACATGTTCTCAACCAAAAAGCACACATTCACTCCTTGAACCAAACTGCACGAGTTATTTCAATAAGAGAGCTTCTCTCATTTAATCAATGTGTCAAGCTTAACGCTTTCATTCAAGGAAACAAGCTGCATTCATTGAATCATTGAATCAAACTTTAATGATTGGTTCAATGAATCAAACGTTATTCAATGTTTCAATGAAACAAACTTTACACGCTTATTTAGTGAATGAAACTGCACACCTTCGTTCAATGAAATATGTTTTACTTGTCATTTCAATGAGTAGAGGTACTCGATTTCTTTCAATGCCTCAAGCTTAACACGTTGATTCAAACAAACAAATTGCACACATATACTTCATGAAGCAAACTGCATTTGTCAATTCGATGAATACAGCTATTCTCATTCTCTCAACGTCACAAGCTTCACACATTGTCTCAATCAAATTAAACACAATCACTCCATGAACCAAACTGTACGTGTTAATTCAATGAGTTCAGCTTTTCTCATTCATTCAATGTGTCAAGCTGAACGCTATCATTAAAGGAAACATACTTCATTCATTGAATCATTGAATGAAACTACAATCATTGATTGAATCAATCACACCGTATTCTTTATTACAATGGTACAAACCTAACTCCCTTATTAATGAACCAAAATACATCCGTTCCTTCGATGAAACAAACTGCATTGATTGAATCATTGTATCAAACTACAATCAATGATTCAATGTGTCAAACCTTATTCCTTTTTCAATCGAACAAACCTAACTTAATTACTTAGCGAAACCTACTACACTCGTTCATTTAATGAAACAGACTGCACATGATAATTCAATGAGTAGAGGTACTCATAATTAATTGATTCAATGAGACATATTGCACACATTTAGTTCATGAAACAAACTGCATTTGTCAATTCAATGAATGCAGCTACTCTAATTCTCTCAATGTCAAAAGCGTCGCACATTGCCGCATTCAAACAACACACATTCACTCCATGAACCAAACTGCTCGTGTTCTTTCAATGTGTTGAGCTTCTCTCATTCATTCAATGTGTCAAGCTTAACGCTTTCATTCAATGATTCAAATTGCATTCGTTGATGCATTGATTCATTGATTCAATGAATCAAACGTTATTCAATGTTTCAATGAAACAATCTGAACACGCTTATTTAGTGAATGAAACTGCACACGATCATTCAATGAAAGAGGGTGCACTTGTGAATTCAAAGAGTAGAGGTACTCTCTTTCGTTCAATGCCTCAAGCTTAACACATTGATTCAAACAAACAAATTGACACATTTAGTTCATTAAGCCAACAGCATTTGTCAATTCAATAAATGCAGCGACTCCTTCATTCAATATCACAAGCTTCACATATTGTCTCAATCAAACAGCACACATTCACTCCATGAACCAAACTGCTCGTGTTATTTCAATGAGTTTAGCTTCTCTCATTTATTCAATGTGTCAAGCGAAACGCTTTCATTCAAAGAAACAAACGGCATTCATTGAAGCATTGAATCAAACCACAATCATTGATTGAATGAACCAAACGTTATTCAATGTTTAAATGAAACAAACTGAACACGCTTATTTAGTGAATGGCACTGCACACGTTCATTCAATGAATGAGGCTGCACTTGTCAATTCAAAGAGTAGAGTTACTCTCTTTCGATCAATGCTTCATCCTTAACGCATTGATTCAAACAAAATGCACACATTCAATTCATGAAGCAAACTGCATTTGTCAATTCAATGAATGCAGCTACACTTTCTCTCAATCTCACAGGCTTCGCACATTGTCTTAATCAAACGGAACACAATCACTCCATGAACCAAACTGCACGTGTTAAGTCAGTTAAATTGATCTTGTCTCATTCATTCAATGTGTCAAGCTTAACGCTTTCATACAAGGAAACACTGCATTCAAACTTCAATCATTGATTCAATGAATCACACCTTATTCTGTATTTCAATGGAACAAACCTATCTCCCTTATTAATGAACCAAAATGCATACGTTCATTCCATGAAACAATCTGCATTGATGGAATCAATGTATAAAACTCCAATAATTGATTCAATGAATCTAACCTTATTCCTTATTTTAATCGAATAAACCTAACTCACTTGTTTAGTGAATCCTACTACACTCGTTCATTCAACGAAACAGACTGCACATGATAATTCAATGAGTAGAGGTACTCTTAATGCATTAGTTCAATCAGATAAATTGCACACATTTAGGTCATGAAACAAACTGCATTTGTCAATTCATTGAATACAGCTACTCTTATTCTCAATGTCACAAGATTTAATCATTGTCTCAATCAAACTGCAGACATTCACTCCAAGAACCAAACTGCAAGTGCTAACTCAATGAGTATAGCTTCTGACACTCATACAATGTGTCAAACATAACGCTTTTATTCAATGAAACATACTGCATTCATTGAATCATTGAATCAAACTGCAAGCATTGATTCAATGTATCAAACCTTATTCCTTGTTTCAATCGAACAAACCTAACTCCCTTATTTAGTGAAAACTACAACACTCGTTCATTTCATGAAACAGACTGCACATGATAATTCCATGAGTAGAGATAATCTTAATGCATTGATTCAATCAAAGAAATGGCAAACAATTAGGTCATAAAGCAAACAGCATTTCTCAATTCAATGAATACAGCTACTCTAATTCTCTCAATGTCACAAGATGCACACATTTTCTCAACCAAAAAGCACACATTCACTCCATGAACCAAACTGCACGAGTTATTTCAATAAGAGAGCTTCTCTCATTTAATCAATGTGTCAAGCTGAACGCTTTCATTCAAGGAAACAAGCTGCATTCATTGAATCATTGAATCAAACTTTAATGATTGGTTCAATGAATCAAACGTTATTCAATGTTTCAATGAAACAAACTTTACACGCTTATTTCGTGAATGAAACTGCACACCTTCGTTCAATGAAATATGTTTTACTTGTCATTTCAATGAGTAGAGGTACTCGATTTCTTTCAATGCCTCAAGCTTAACACGTTGATTCAAACAAACAAATTGCACACATATACTTCATGAAGCAAACTGCATTTGTCAATTCGATGAATACAGCTATTCTCATTCTCTCAACGTCACAAGCTTCACACATTGTCTCAATCAAATTAAACACAATCACTCCATGAACCAAACTGTACGTGTTAATTCAATGAGTTCAGCTTCTCTCATTCATTCAATGTGTCAAGCTGAACGCTATCATTAAAGGAAACATACTTCATTCATTGAATCATTGAATGAAACTACAATCATTGATTGAATCAATCACACCGTATTCTTTATTACAATGGTACAAACCTAACTCCCTTATTAATGAACCAAAATACATCCGTTCCTTCGATGAAACAAACTGCAATGATTGAATCATTGTATCAAACTACAATCATTGATTCAATGTGTCAAACCTTATTCCTTTTTCAATCGAACAAACCTAACTTAATTACTTAGCGAAACCTACTACACTCGTTCATTTAATGAAACAGACTGCACATGATAATTCAATGAGTAGAGGTACTCATAATTAATTGATTCAATGAGACATATTGCACACATTTAGTTCATGAAACAAACTGCATTTGTCAATTCAATGAATGCAGCTACTCTAATTCTCTCAATGTCAAAAGCGTCGCACATTGCCGCATTCAAACAACACACATTCACTCCATGAACCAAACTGCTCGTGTTCTTTCAATGTGTTGAGCTTCTCTCATTCATTCAATGTGTCAAGCTTAACGCTTTCATTCAATGATTCAAATTGCATTCGTTGATGCATTGATTCATTGATTCAATGAATCAAACGTTATTCAATGTTTCAATGAAACAATCTGAACACGCTTATTTAGTGAATGAAACTGCACACGATCATTCAATGAAAGAGGGTGCACTTGTGAATTCAAAGAGTAGAGGTACTCTCTTTCGTTCAATGCCTCAAGCTTAACACATTGATTCAAACAAACAAATTGACACATTTAGTTCATTAAGCCAACAGCATTTGTCAATTCAATAAATGCAGCGACTCCTTCATTCAATATCACAAGCTTCACACATTGTCTCAATCAAACAGCACACATTCACTCCATGAACCAAACTGCTCGTGTTATTTCAATGAGTTTAGCTTCTCTCATTTATTCAATGTGTCAAGCGAAACGCTTTCATTCAAAGAAACAAACGGCATTCATTGAATCATTGAATCAAACCACAATCATTGATTGAATGAACCAAACGTTATTCAATGTTTAAATGAAACAAACTGAACACGCTTATTTAGTGAATGGCACTGCACACGTTCATTCAATGAATGAGGCTGCACTTGTCAATTCAAAGAGTAGAGTTACTCTCTTTCGATCAATGCTTCATCCTTAACGCATTGATTCAAACAAAATGCACACATTCAATTCATGAAGCAAACTGCATTTGTCAATTCAATGAATGCAGCTACACTCTTTCTCTCAATCTCACAGGCTTCGCCCATTGTCTTAATCAAACGGAACACAATCACTCCATGAACCAAACTGCACGTGTTAAGTCAGTTAAATTGATCTTGTCTCATTCATTCAATGTGTCAAGCTTAACGCTTTCATTCAAGGAAACACTGCATTCAAACTTCAATCATTGATTCAATGAATCACACCTTATTCTGTATTTCAATGGAACAAACCTATCTCCCTTATTAATGAACCAAAATGCATACGTTCATTCCATGAAACAATCTGCATTGATGGAATCAATGTATCAAACTACAATAATTGATTCAATGAATCTAACCTTATTCCTTATTTTAATCGAACAAACCTAACTCACTTGTTTAGTGAATCCTACTACACTCGTTCATTCAACGAAACAGACTGCACATGATAATTCAATGAGTAGAGGTACTCTTAATGCATTAGTTCAATCAGATAAATTGCACACATTTAGGTCATGAAACAAACTGCATTTGTCAATTCATTGAATGCAGCTACTCTTATTCTCAATGTCACAAGATTCACTCATTGTCTCAATCAAACTGCAGACATTCACTCCAAGAACCAAACTGCACGTGCTAACTCAATGAGTATAGCTTCTGTCACTCATACAATGTGTCAAACATAACGCTTTTATTCAATGAAACATACTGCATTCATTGAATCATTGAATCAAACTGCAAGCATTGATTCAATGTATCAAACCTTATTCCTTGTTTCAATCGAACAAACCTAACTCCCTTATTTAGTGAAAACTACAACACTCGTTCATTTCATGAAACAGACTGCACATGATAATTCCATGAGTAGAGATAATCTTAATGCATTGATTCAATCAAAGAAATGGCACACAATTAGGTCATAAAGCAAACAGCATTTCTCAATTCAATGAATACAGCTACTCTAATTCTCTCAATGTCACAAGCTTCGCTCATTGTCTCAATCAAACTGCACACATTCACTCCATGAACCAAACTGCACGAGTTATTTCAATAAGAGAGCTTCTCTCATTTAATCAATGTGTCAAGCTTAACGCTTTCATTCTAGGAAACAAGCTGCATTCATTGAATCATTGAATCAAACTTTAATGATTGGTTCAATGAATCAAACGTTATTCAATGTTTCAATGAAACAAACTTTACACGCTTATTTCGTGAATGAAACTGCACACCTTCGTTCAATGAAATATGTTTTACTTGTCATTTCAATGAGTAGAGGTACTCGATTTCTTTCAATGCCTCAAGCTTAACACGTTGATTCAAACAAACAAATTGCACACATATACTTCATGAAGCAAACTTGCATTTGTCAATTCGATGAATACAGCTATTCTCATTCTCTCAACGTCACAAGCTTCACACATTGTCTCAATCAAATTAAACACAATCACTCCATGAACCAAACTGTACGTGTTAATTCAATGAGTTCAGCTTCTCTCATTCATTCAATGTGTCAAGCTGAACGCTATCATTAAAGGAAACATACTTCATTCATTGAATCATTGAATGAAACTACAATCATTGATTGAATCAATCACACCGTATTCTTTATTACAATGGTACAAACCTAACTCCCTTATTAATGAACCAAAATACATCCGTTCCTTCGATGAAACAAACTGCATTGATTGAATCATTGTATCAAACTACAATCATTGATTCAATGTGTCAAACCTTATTCCTTTTTCAATCGAACAAACCTAACTTAATTACTTAGCGAAACCTACTACACTCGTTCATTTAATGAAACAGACTGCACATGATAATTCAATGAGTAGAGGTACTCATAATTAATTGATTCAATGAGACATATTGCACACATTTAGTTCATGAAACAAACTGCATTTGTCAATTCAATGAATGCAGCTACTCTCATTCTCTCAATGTCAAAAGCGTCGCACATTGCCGCATTCAAACAACACACATTCACTCCATGAACCAAACTGCTCGTGTTCTTTCAATGTGTTGAGCTTCTCTCATTCATTCAATGTGTCAAGCTTAACGCTTTCATTCAATGATTCAAATTGCATTCGTTGATGCATTGATTCATTGATTCAATGAATCAAACGTTATTCAATGTTTCAATGAAACAATCTGAACACGCTTATTTAGTGAATGAAACTGCACACGATCATTCAATGAAAGAGGGTGCACTTGTGAATTCAAAGAGTAGAGGTACTCTCTTTCGTTCAATGCCTCAAGCTTAACACATTGATTCAAACAAACAAATTGACACATTTAGTTCATTAAGCCAACAGCATTTGTCAATTCAATAAATGCAGCGACTCCTTCATTCAATATCACAAGCTTCACACATTGTCTCAATCAAACAGCACACATTCACTCCATGAACCAAACTGCTCGTGTTATTTCAATGAGTTTAGCTTCTCTCATTTATTCAATGTGTCAAGCGAAACGCTTTCATTCAAAGAAACAAACGGCATTCATTGAATCATTGAATCAAACCACAATCATTGATTGAATGAACCAAACGTTATTCAATGTTTAAATGAAACAAACTTAACACGCTTATTTAGTGAATGGCACTGCACACGTTCATTCAATGAATGAGGCTGCACTTGTCAATTCAAAGAGTAGAGTTACTCTCTTTCGATCAATGCTTCATCCTTAACGCATTGATTCAAACAAAATGCACACATTCAATTCATGAAGCAAACTGCAATGAATGCAGCTACACTTTTTCTCTCAATGTCGCAGGCTTCGCACATTGTCTCAATCAAACGGAACACAATCACTCCATGAACCAAACTGCACGTGTTAAGTCAGTTAAATTGATCTTGTCTCATTCATTCAATGTGTCAAGCTTAACGCTTTCATTCAAGGAGCACTGCATTCATTGAATAATTGAATCAACCTTCAATGATACAATGAATCACACCTTATTCTGTATTTCAATGGAACAAACGTATCTCCCTTATTAATGAACCAAAATGCATACGTTCATTACATGAAACGATCTGCATTGATGGAATCAATGTATCAAACTACAATAATTGATTCAATGTATCAAACCTTATTCCTTGTTTTAATCGAAAAAAACCTAACTCACTTGTTTAGTGAATCCTACTACACTCGTTCATTCAACGAAACAGACTGCACATGATAATTCAATGAGTAGAGGTACTCTTAATGCATTGATTCAATCAAAGAAATGGCACACAATTAGGTCATAAAGCAAACAGCATTTCTCTATTCAATGAATATAGCTACTCTAATTATCTCAATGTCCCAAGATGCACACATGTTCTCAATCAAAAAGCACACATTCACTCCATGAACCAAACTGCACGTGTTATTTCAAGGAGAGAGCTTCTCTCATTTAATCAATGTGTCCAGCTTAACGCTTTTATTCAAGGAAACAAGCTGCATTCATTGAATCATTGAATCAAACTTTAATGATTGGTTCAATGAATCAAACGTTATTCAATGTTTCAATGAATCAAACTTTACACGCTTATTTAGTGAATGAAACTGCACACCTTCATTCAATGAAATATGTTTCACTTGTCATTTCAATGAGTAGAGGTTCTCTTAATGCATTGATTCAATCAGATAAATTGCACACATTTAGGTCATGAAACAAACTGCATTTGTCAATTCATTGAATGCAGCTACTCTTATTCTCTCAATGTCACAAGCTTCGCTCATTGCCTCAATCAAACTGCACACATTCATTCCAAGAACCAAACTCCACGTACTAACTCAATGAGTATAGCTTCTCTCAATCATACAATGTGTCAATCTTAACGCTTTTATTCAATGAAACATACTGCATTCATTGAATCATTGAATCAAACTACAATCATTGATTCAATGAATCACACCGTATTCTTTATTTCACTGGAACAAACCTGTCTCCCTAATGAATGAACCAAAAAACATCCGTTCCTTCTTTGAAACAAACTGCATTTTTTGAATCATTGTATCAAACTACAATCATTGATTCAATCTCTCAAAACTTATTCCTTCTTTTAATGGAACAAACCTAACTCACATGTTTAGTGAATCCTACTACACTCGTTCATTCAATGAGTCAGACTGCACATGATTATTCAATGAGTAAATGTACTCTTAATGCATTGATTCAATCAGATAAATTGCGCACATTTAGGTCATGAAACAAACTGCATTTGTCAATTCAATGAATTCAGCTACTCTTATTCTCTCAATGTCACAAGCTTCACTCATTGTCTCAATCAAACAAAACACATTCACTCCATGAACCAAACTGCACGTGTTATTTCAATGAGAGAGCTTCTCTCATTTAATCAATGTGTCAAGCTTAACGCTTTCATTCATGGAAACAAGCTGCATTCATTGAATCAAACTTTAATGAACTAAACTGCACGTGTTAATTCGATGAGTATAGCTTTTCTCATTCATTCAATGAAACTAATTTAATTCATTGATTTTTTGAATCAATCTACGATCATTGATTCATAAATCAATCGTTATTCAATGTTTAAAGAAACAATCTGAACACGCTTATTTAGTGAAGGAAACTGCACACGATCATTCAATGAACGAGGGTGCACTTCTTAATTCAAAGAGTAGAGGTACTGTCTTTCGTTCAAAGCCTCAAAGCTTAACACATTGATTCAAACAAACAAATTGACACATTTAGTTCATTAAGCCAAGAGCATTTGTCATTTCAATAAATGCAGCGATTCGTTCATTCAATGTCTCAAGCTTCTCACATTGTCTCAATCAAACTGCACACATTCACTCCATGAACCAAACTGCACGTGTTAATTCAATGAGTATAGGTTCTCTCATTTATCCAATGAACCAAACGTTATTCAATGTTTAAATGAAACAAACTTAACACGCTTATTTAGTGAATGGAACTGCAGACGTTCATTCAATGAATGAGGCTGCACTTGTTAATTCAAACAGTGGAGTTACACTCTTACGTTCAATGCCTCATCCTTAGCGCATTGATTCGAACAAACAATATGCACACATTTAATTCATGAAGCAAACTGCATTTGTCAATTCAATGAATGCAGCTACACTCTTTATCTCAATATCACAGGCTTCGCACATTGCCTCAACCAGCGGAACACAATCACTCCATGAACCAAACTGCACGTGTTAAGTCATTTAAGTTGATCTTCTCTCATTCAAACAATGTGTCTAGCTTAACGCTTTCATTCAAGGAAACACTGCATTCATTGAATCATTGAATCAAAGTACAATCTTTGATTCAATGAATCAAATCGTATTCTTTATTTCAATGGAACAAACCTATCTCCTTTATTAATGAACAAATTGCATACGTTCATTCAATGATACAAACTGCTTTCATTGAATTATTGTATCAAACTACAAGCATTGATTCAATCTCTCAAACCTTATTCCTTGTTTCAATCGAACAAACATATCTTACTTGTTTAGTGAATTCACATGTTTCATTCAACGAAACACATTGCACATAATAATTTCATGAGTAAAGGTACTCTGGATGCATTGGTTCAATCAAATAATTTGCACACTTTTAGGTCATGAAACAAACTGCATTTGTCAATTCAATGAATTCAGCTAATCTTATTCTATCAATGTCACAAGCTTCACACATTGTCCCTATCAAACTGCACACATTCACTCCAAGAAACAATCTTCACGTGCGAACTCAATGAGTATAGCTTCTCTCACTCATGCACTGTGACAATCTTAACGCTTTCATTCAAGGAAACAAGCTGCATTCATTGAATCATTAAATCAAACTTTAATGATTGGTTCAATGAATAATACGTTATTCAATGTTTCAATGAAACAAACTTAACACGCTTACTTAGTGAATGAACTGCACACGTTCATTCAATGAAAGATGTTGCACTTGTCTATTGAAAAAGTAGAGGTACTCGATTTCCTTCAATGCCTCAAGCTTAACACATTGATTCAAACAAATAATTTGCACACATTTACTTAATGAAGCATTTGTCAATTCAATGAATACAGCTACTCTCATTCTCTCAATGTCACTAGCTTCGCACATTGTCTCAATCAAACTGAACACAATCACGCCATGAACCAAACTGCATTCATTGAATCATTGAATCAAACGACAATCATTGATTCTTTATTTCAATGGAACCGTGTTGTTTATTTCAATGGAAAAAACCTATCTCCCTTATTAATGAACCAAAATGCATACGTTCTTTCTATGAAACAAACTGCATTCATTGAATCATTGTATCAAACTACAACCGTTGATCCAATGAATCAAATCTTATTCTTTCTTTCAATCGAACTCACTTATTTAGTGAAACCTACTACACTCGTTCATTTAATGAAACAGACTGTAAGTAATCTAATCGAAACCTACTACACTCGTTCATTTAATGAAACAGACTGCACATGATAATTCAATGAGTGGAGGTACTCTTAATGCATTGATTCAATCAGACAAGTTGCACACATTTAGTTCATGAAGCAAACTGCATTCGTTGAATCATTGAATCAAACTAGAATCATTGATTCAATGAATCAAACGTTATTCAAAGTTTGAATGAAACAAACTTAACACGCTTATTTAGTGAATGGAACTGCACACGTTCATTCAAGGCAAGTCGCTGCATTTGTCAATTCAAAGAGGAGAGTTGCGCTCTTTCGTACAATGCCTCAAATTTAACGCATTGATTCAAACAATCAAATTGCACACATTTAGTTCATGAAGCAAACTGCATTCGTTGAATCATTGTATCAAACTACAACCGTTGATCCAATGAATCAAATCTTATTCTTTCTTTCAATCGAACTCACTTATTTAGTGAAACCTACTACACTCAATCAAACGTTATTCAAAGTTTGAATGAAACAAACTTAACACGCTTATTTAGTGAATGACACTGGACACATTCATTCAATGAAAGATGTTGCACTTGTCATTTCAAAAAGTAGAGGTACTCGATTTCCTACAATGCCTCAAGCTTAACGCATTGAGTAAAACAATCAAATTGCACACATTTAGTTCATGAAGCAAACTGCATTCGTTGAATCAAACTACAATCATTGATTCAAGGAATCAAACGTTATTCAAAGTTTGAATGAAACAAATTTAACACGCTTATTTAGTGAATGACACTGCACACATTCATTCAATGAAAGATGTTGCACTTGTCATTTCAAAAATAGAGGTACTCGATTTCCTACAATGCCTCAAGCTTAACGCATTGAGTCAAACAATCAAATTGCACACATTTAGTTCATGAAGCAAACTGCATTTGTCAATTCAATGAATACAGCTACTCTCATTCTCACAACCTTCGCACATTGTCTCAATCAAACTGCACACATTTACTCCATGAACCAAAGTGCACGTGTTATTTCAGTGAGAGAGCTTCTCTCATTCATTCAATTTTCCAAGCTCAACGCTTCCGTTCAATTATATAAACTATATTCATTGAATCATGGAATCAAACCTTATTCCTTCTTTCAATCGAACAAACCTAACTCACTTATTTAGTGAAAAATACTACACTCGTTCATTTAATGGAACAGACTGCACATGATAATTCAATGAGTAGAGGTACTCTTAATGCATTGATTCAATCAGACTAATTGCACACATTTAGTTCATGAAGCAAACTGAATTTGGCAATTCAATGAATGCAGCTACTCTCATTTTCTCAATGTCATAACCTACGCACATTGTCACAATCAAACTGCACACATTCATTCCACGAACCAAACTGCACGTGTTAATTCAATGAGAGAGCTTCTCTCATTCATTC
This sequence comes from Chiloscyllium plagiosum, assembly GCF_037043375.1. NCBI lineage: Eukaryota > Metazoa > Chordata > Chondrichthyes > Orectolobiformes > Hemiscylliidae > Chiloscyllium > Chiloscyllium plagiosum. The sequence continues at coordinate 55,041,158 of NW_028270166.1, forward strand.
AATGTGTCAACGCTTCCATTCAATTATATAAACTGCATTAATTCAATCATTGAATCAAACTCCAAGCATTGATTCAAAGAATCAAACCTTATCCCTTGTTTCAATCGAACAACCCTTACTCACTTATTTAGTGAAATCTAATACACTCGTTCAGTACATGAAACACACTGCACAATATAATTCAATGAGTAGAGGTACTCTTAATGCATTGATTCAATAAGACATATTGCACACATTTAGTTCATGAAGCAAACTGCATTTCTCAATTCAATGAATGCAGCTACTCTATTTCTCTCAATGTCACAAGCTTCACACATTGCCTCAATCAAACTGCACTCATTCACTCCATGAACCAAACTACACGTGTTATTTCAAGGAGAGATCTTCTCGCATTCAATCAATGTGTCAAGCTTAACGCTTTCATTCAAGACAACAAACTGCATTCATTGAATCAAACTTTAATGATTGGTTCAATGAATCAAACGTTATTCAATGTTTCAATGAAATAAACTTAACATGCTTATTTGGTGAATAAAACTGAACACGTTCATTCAATGAAAGATGAGGCACTTGTCATTTCAAAGAGAAGAAGTACTCGATTTCGTTCAAGGCCTCAAGCATAAAGGATTAATTCAATCAAACAAATTGCACGCATTTAGTTCATGAAGCAAACTGCACTTGTCAATTCAATGAATACAGCTACTCTCATTTTCTCAATGTCACAAGCTTCACACATTGTCTCAATCAAACTGCACACATTCATTCCATGAACCAAACTGCACGTGTTACTTCAATGAGAGAGCTTCCCAAATCTATGGGAGCTATCCCAGGTTACTGAGGGAGGTGAGAGAGGAAATAGCTGGGGCCCTGAGAAATATCTTTGTGGCATCCTTAAGTACAAGTGATGTGCCAGAGGACTGAAGTTTGCTCATGTTGTCCCCCAGTACAAGAAAGGTAGTAGGGATATTTCCGGTAACTACAGACCAGTGAGCCTGACGTCGGTGGTGGAGAAGGTACTGAGAGATAGGATCTATTTATATTTAGAAAAGAATGGGCTTATCAGTGATAGGCAACATGGTTTTGTGCGAGGTAGATCGTGCCTAACCAACTTAATAGAGTTCTTTGAAGAAGTGACCAAGTTGTTAGATGCAGGAAGGGCTGTTGATGTCATATACATGGACTTTAGTAAGGCCTTTGATCAGGTTCCCCATTGTAGACTAATGGAGAAAGTGAAGTCACATGGTATGCAGGGTGCTCTCGCTAGGTGGATAAAGTACTGGTTGAGCAACAGCAGACAGAGAGTAGTAGTTGAAGGGAGTTTCTCGAAGTGGAGAAAGGTGACCAGTGGTGTTCCACAGGGGTCAGTATTGGGGCCACTGTTGTTTGTAATATACATAATTGATCTGGAAGAGGCACTGTTGGTATGATCAGCAAATTTGCAGATGACACGAAGATTGGTGGAGTAGCACAGAGCAGAAAGAAGAAAGTTGGGCGGCATGGTGGCGCCAGAGACCCGGGTTCAATTCCCGACTCAGGCGACTGACTGTGTGGAGTTTGCACGTTCTCCGTGGGTTTCCTCCGGGTGCTCCGGTTTCCTCCCACAGTCCAAAGATGTGCACGTCAGGTGAATTGGCCATGCTAAATTGCCCGTAGTGTTAGGAAAGGGGTAAATGTACGGGAATGGGTGGGTTACACTTTGGCGATTCGGTGTGGACTTGTTGGGTCGAAGGGACTGTTTCCACACTGTAAGTAATCTAAAGTAATCTAATCTAATAAGGGATTGACAGAGAATACAGGAGGATATAGATAAACTGGAGAGTTGGGCGGAAAATGGCAGATGGCTTTCAATCTAGACAAATGTGAGGTGATGCAAGTCTAATTCTAGAGCGAATTATACAATGAATGGAAGAGCCTTGGAAAAAGTTGATGGGCAGAGAGATCTGGGACTGCAGGTCCATTGTTCCCTGAATGTTACTGCACAGGTGGATAGAGTGGTCAAGAAGGCGCATAGTATGCTTGGCTTCACTGGATGGGGCATTGCGTATAAGAGCTGGCAAGTTATGGTAAAATTGAACAAGACATTGGTTCGGCTGCATTTAGAATACTACGTGCAGTTCTGGTCGCCACATTACCAAAAGGATGTGGACGCTTTGGAGAGGGTTCAGAGAAGGTTTACGAGGATGTTGCCTGGTACGGAAGGCGTTAGCTATGAAGAGAGGGTGAGTAGGTTAGGTTTATTGTCATTAGAAAAAAGGAGATGGGAGGGACCTCATTGAGGTTTACAAAATCATGAAGGGTATAGACAGGGTGGACAAATTTTTCCCAGTGTGAAGGGGATTCAATAACGAGAGGTCATGCTTTCAAGGTGAGAGGTGAAAAGTTTAAGGGGGATACTTCACACAGAGGTTGGTGGGCATTTGGAAAGCGTTGCCAGCAGAGGTGGTAGAGGCAGGCACGGTGAATTCATTTAAGATGTGCCTGGATAGATGCATGAGCAGGTGGGGAGCAGAGGGATACAGATGCTTAGGAATTGACCGGCAGTTTCAGACAGTACATTTGGATCGGCTCAGGCTTGAAGGGCCGAAGGGCCTGTTCCTGGGCTGTAAATCTTCTTTGTTCTGTGTGTGTGTGTGTGTATCTGTACTGAACTGTCTCTGCTGATCTATCTTTGCTCTGTTTGTTAATGTGTGCACATCAACTGCTGTGGATGAGTGTGCGTCTCTCTGTCTCAGTGTGTCTCTAAGTCTGTGTCACTGTGCAGTGGGATCTCTGTTGTTCTGGGGGTGAATCCATTGATTCACCCGTCTCTCCCCATTCTTTCTGTCTGTCTGTCTGTTTTGTGTGTAAAGTGATACAATTGTCATATATATTGGTGTGTATCTCTACCTGTGTGTCTCTATGTGTTTGTGCCTGTGGATCTGTCTCTCGGTGCAATGGGAGTGGAGCCACGTTTGAATAAATGAATGAATGAAAAAGTGATAAATCAAAGAGTCTCTTTTGCTCCCCCTCCCCCTCCCCCTCCACGCCCAAACAGATTGTGTTTAATGCAATACAATGCCACCCTCTGCTGGTCTCGACATGCTACTACATGAATGGATGCTCTTTTCTGTGGTGAGAGCATCACAGCTTGTGAATCTCTCATGTTGAAGGATATTTTACAATTCACTGAGACCAGAGTGAGATTTTCAAAATGAAATGTTCAGAGATTTATTGATGTAGTTGTAGCTGGAATAACACATGGTAAATTCTGAATTACTGACAGAAATGTGATTTAATACAGAAGAAACCCTCCCTCCCTAAACGCACAGACACGCATCTATAAGAACCGATGCTTTCTAGAACATTCCCACACACTCAATCACGCAAAAGCAGACAGGTCAGTTCTTTACAGTTCCGAAGACAGAGAGTAAACATTGCCGTCTTGAAGGATTCTGTCCCAGTTCCTTGAAGGCAAACGGACGTTAGAACATTCTGTCTTTTAGTCTAAATTGTGGTTGATCGATTCTCTGAGTTGAAGAAATGTAATGGAAGGGAAAGCCCTTTAACTGCCTGAGGGACTTCGAAACAGTGTTTCCTTCTCCATGGAACAGAATCTTTGCCCTCGGGATTTTATCTTCTTTCAATTAAATGTCATTCGGCTGTTCACAAATAATGTCAGTTTTAGAATGTTTTGGAGAATGTTGCTTATAGAATGATCAAGAGAATGTTGGATATAGATTGTTCAGGGGAATGTTAGTTACAGAATGTTCCGGGGAATGTAGGTTGTAGAATTTTCCTAAAAATGTTGGTAAAAGAATGTTCTGGAGAATGTTGGTTATAGATTGTTCCAGAGAATGTTGGTTATAAAATGTGTTAACAGAATGTCAATAATAGAATATTCTGGGAATGATGGTGATGGAATGTTCAGAGAATGTGAATTGTAGAAGGTTCCAGAGAATGCCATTTATAGAATGTTCCGGAGAATGTCAGTTATATAATGTGTTGGAGAATGTCAGTCATAGACTGTTCCGGAGGAATGTTGGTTAGAGAATGTTCCGGAGAATATCAGTTTGAGAATATGACAGGGTCATAAAAAGCCACATCACTCAGGCCCTTCTGTCCATTAGGTTTGGTGAAATCCACTCAGCGTCATTGTGAAAATCTCTCTCCAAACTCAACTCAACTGGCACTTTGTGTACAGAAACAATAAGATTAAGCCAAAAACTGGAAGATTTGATGTAAGATTCTCTTCAAAGTTTGTGCAAAGATTTGTAGCTCGGGTGCACGTTGTTGTGGTTCTGTTCGCCGAGCTGGAAGTTTTTGTTGCAAACGTTTCGTCCCCTGGCTAGGCGACATCATCAGTGCTTGGGAGCCTCCTGCGAAGCACTTCTTTGATGTTTCCTCCGGCGTTTATAGTGGTCTATCCCTGCCGCTTTCGGTTGTCAGTTTCAGATGTCCGCTGTAATGGTTGGTATATTGGGTCCAGGTCGATGTGTTTGTTGATGGAGTTTGTGGATGAATGCCATGCCTCTAGGAATTCCCTGGCTGTTCTCTGTCTGGCTTGCCCTATGATAGTAGTGTTGTCCCAGTCGAATTCATGTTGCTTGTTGTCTGCGTGTGTGGCTACTAAGGATAGCTGGTCGTGTCGTTTCGTGGCTAGTTGATATTCATGTATGCGGATTGTTAGCTGTCTTCCTGTTTGTCCTATATAGTGTTTTGTGCAGTCGTTGCTTGGTATTTTGAATACTACGTTAGATTTGCTCATGTTGGGTATCGCGTCCTACGTTCTGGTGAGTTGTTGTCTGAGCGTGGCTGTTGGTTTGTGTGCCGTTATGGGTCCTAGGGGTCGCGTAGTCTGTGAAAACCTTAGCCAGAGAAACAATAGCCAACCTACTGGACATACAGAACAGAAACAGGACGCTGAACCTATCAACAAAGACGGCATACTTAAACTACTGGACTTGTGCCTCACAACGCACTTCACATTCAACAACCAGATATACGAACAAATCAACGGAACATCCATGGGATCACCAATCTCGGGACTCATAGCAGAGGCAGTTATGCAAAGGATAGAACAAACAGTCCTACCACAAATTCAACCCAAACTCTGGGTCAGATATGTCGATGACACGTTTGTACTCATTAAAAACACGGAAAAAAAAAGCACAACGGATCATCAACGCCACACTCACAGGAATCCGATTCACGAGAGAAGAAGAAAAGGATAGCCAACTCCCATTCCTAGACGTGATGGTACAGAGAACACCGAACGGAGAATTCACTACAAGGGTATACAGGAAAGCCACACACACAGACCAAGTCCTAAACTATGAAAACAACCACCCCAACGCACACAAATGAAGCTGCATCAGGACACTATTCAAAAGGGCCACAACACAGTGCAGTACACCAGAACTGCAAAAAGAAGAGTAACACCTATACAAGGTATTCGCCAAAAACGGATACTCGCGCAACTTCATCAACAGATGCCTTTGAGAAAAACCACGAAACGAGGACATACCACAACCAAGAGGACTAGCCACACCACCAGACATCAGGAGCATCTCAGAACTGATAGCCAGACTACTGCGATCCCTAGGACTCATAACGGCACACAAACCAACAGCCACGCACAGACAACAACTCACCAGAATGAAGGACCCGATACCCAACATGAGCAAAACCAATGTAGTGTACAGAATACCATGCAAGGACTGCACAAAACACTGTATCATTTATAGAATTTCTTCGGTGTGGGAACAGGTCCTTTGGCCCAACATGTCCACACCTGCCTTGTCACAAATGCAAGGAGTGATTCAGTGATTGTGGGGGTAAAGGGACAATCGTTGTGTTACAGAGATAGCAAATCGTATAGGGATTCTAAGATGTTACAAAGTTAAGCACCGGTTGAGAATATTAGTGGGTGAAAGGACTTTAAGGGATTAGAGGAAGCTACAGAGATAGTGGTGGCTGGATTAAATTCCAGAGATAGAGCTGGGTGTTGGTAGAGAGTGGCAGACAACCTGAAAGGCAAAGATAAGAGCATTTAAGAGAGAAGACAATTGTATAAACTAGAGCAACGAACAGATATATGGAAGGTTGTGGAGACTGAAGAAGTTTACAGGTATCAGAACAAAGAGCAAAGAACAAAGAAAATTACAGCACATGAACAGGCCCTTCAGTCCTCGAAGCCCACGCCAATCCAAATCCTCTATTTAAACCTGTTGCCTATTTCCTAAGGATCTGTATCCCTCTGCTCCCTGCCCATTCATGTGTCTGTCTAGATGCATCTTAAATGACACTTTCGTACCTGCCTCTATCACCTCCACAGCCAATGCATTCTGGACATCCATGACCCTCTGTGTAAAGACCTTTCCATGCATATTTCCCTGAAACTTTTCTCCTCTCACCTTAAACTCGTGACCCCGAAACAATTAATCCTCACTCTGGGGAAAAAGTATCTCTCATGATTTTGTAGACATCAATCAGGTTCAACCGCCATTTTTCTCATGAAAATAATCCTATTCTACTCAACTTCTCTTCATAGCAACTGCTCACCATACCAGGCAACATTCTGGTGAACCTCCTGTGCACCCCACATCCTTCTGGTGATGCGGCAACCAGAACTGTACACAGTACTCCAAAGTCCGATACAACTCTGACATGCCCTGCCAGCTCTTATACTCAGTACCCGGTCCGATGAAGGAAAGCATGCCATATGCCTTCTTGACCACTCTATCGAACTCCATTGCCATCTTCAGGGAACAATTAACCTGAACACCAAGATATCTCTCTACATCAATTTTCAACAGGCCTTTCCATTTACCGTGTAATTCGCTCTTGAATTGGAACTTACAAAATGTACCACCTCACATTTGCCCAGATTGAACTCCATCTGCCATTTCTCCGTCCAACTCTCCAATCTATCTATATTCTGCTGCATTCTCTGACCGGTCCCTTCATTAACTGCTACTCCAACAATCTTAGCGTCGCCTGCAAATGTGCTAATCAGACCACCTATATCTTCCTCCAGATCACTTATGTATATCATAAACAACAGTGGTCTCAACACTGATCCCTGTGAAACACCATTTCTCCATTTTGAGAAACTGCCTTCCACTCCTACTCTCTGTCTCTTGCAGACCAGCCAGGCCTCTATCCAAACAGCTAGTAAACCCTGGACCACACACAACTTCATTTTATCCATCAACCCACCATGAGGAAACATATCAAACACCTTACTGAAGTCCATGTATGTGGCACTTACAATACTTCTCTCATCAGTCACGTTTGTCATTTCCTCAAAGATTTCTGTTAAGTTGGTAAGACATGACATTCCCTGCACAAAACCATGTTGCCTATCACTGCTAAGCCCTTCTAAATGTCATCCCATCCCTCAGTATCTTCTCCAGCAGTTTCCCTACCACTGACATCAGGCTCACCGATCTATAATTTCCTTGATTATCCCTTGCTGCCCTTCTTAAACAAGAGGAAACATTAACAATTCTACAGTCCTCCTGGACTTTGCCCGTGTTCAAGCTTGCTGCAAAGATATCTGTTAATGCCCAGCTATTTCCTCTTTTATTTCCCTCAGCAACCTGGGACAGATCCCATCTGGATCTGGGGAAGTGTCTACCTTAATGCCTTTTAGAATATTCAACACTTTCTCCCTTTTTATGCTGACTTGACTGAGAGTAGTCAAATATCTATCTCAAAACTCAGCATCCATCACGTCCCTCCTCTCGGTGATCACTGATGCAAAGTACTTGCTAAGACTCTCACCCATATTTTTCTGACTCCAAGCATAACTTTCCTCCTTTTGTCCTGAGCGGGCCAAAGCATTCTCTCGTTACCCTCTTGCTCCTTCTGTGTGAATTAAAAGGTTTTGGAATTTTCCTTAACCCTGTTTGTTAAAGATAATTCATAAGCCCTTTTCATCCTTGTAATTTATCATTTCAGATTGGTCCTACTTTCCTGACATTCTTCCCAAGCTTTGCCAGTTTTTATCGCCTTGACCTTATGTATGCTTCGTTATTCCTCCTAGCTCGTCTCACAATTTCACCTGTCATCCATTGCTCCCTAATCTTGCCAGTTCTATCTCACATTTTCAAAGGAACATGTCTGTCCTACATTATAATCAACCTCTCTTTAATAGCCTCCCATGTATCAAATGTGGATTTGTCTTCAAAAAGCTGCTCCCAATCCACATTCCCGACTTCCTGCTAAATTTTGCTATCGTTGGCCTTCCCCCAATTTCGCACTCTTCCTTTATGACCACACTCATCTTTGTTCAAAAGTATTCTAAAACTTACAGAATTGTGATGACTATTTCCAAAGCACTCCCCCACTGAATGTTCAACCACCTGGCCAGGCCCATTCCCCCAAACCAGGTCCTTTCTGGCCCCTTCCCAAGTTGGACTATTTACTCTCTGCTCTACTGAAACTTTCTGTGTGCTCCCTACAAATTCTGCTCCATCTAGACCTTTAACAATAAGTGAATCCGAGTCATTTTTGCGAAAATTAAAATCCTCTATCATCACCACCTTGCTGCTCCTACATCTTTCCATAATCTGGTTACATATTGTCCCTCTGTCTCACGCTCATGGTTGGGAGGACTGTAGTACAGAATCGGAAGCTTCATGGGTGTGGAGAAACTAAGTCAGGTATGTACGTTTGTTTAGGCTGGAGAGCTTTACACAAGGGGGCAGCATGGTGGCTCAGTCATTAGCACTATTGCCTCACAGCACTTGGGTCCAAGGATTGATTCCAGCCTTGGGCGACTGCCTGTATGGAGTTTGCACATTCTCCAAGTGTCTGCGTGGGTTTCCTCCAGGTGCTCCAGTTTCCTCCTACAGTCCAAAGATGTGCATGTCTGGAGGAGGTTAAAGGTGTAAAGGTTTCTACTGATTGAAGGAGATTACATGCAAAGGGAGGGGAATAGGGATCGTCGAGGTTTGCAGTGATTGAGTGTGATTTAGAGACAGGAGGAGTTGAAAGCAGGGACTAAATTATGTGTTAAGGAGAGTAACTCTGGATGGTGTCCAGAGACAATGAAGATTCTAATAGCTGGTGGGGGTTATAAAGGTAGGGTCGATTTTTTTGTAGAGATAGGGGAAGGTGTCACAGATAGTGAGGTTCGTAAGAGCATGACATGGTTACATAGAACATAGAACATGGAACATCGAAGAATACAGCGCAGTACAGGCCCTTCGGCCCTCGATGTTGCGCCGATTCAAGACCACCTAACCTACATTAGCCCACTATCCTCCATATGCCAATCCAATGCCCGCTTAAATGCCCACAATGAGGGAGAGTCCACCACAGCTACTGGCAGGGCATTACATGAACTCACGACTCGCTGAGTAAAGAACCTACCCCTAACGTCTGTCCTAAACCTACCCCCCCTTAATTTAAAGCTATGCCCCCTTGCAATAGCTGACTCCATACGTGGATAAAGATTCTCACTGTCGACCCTATGTCAACCCCTAATCGTCTTGTACACCTCTATCAAGTCACCCCTAAACCTTCTTTTCTCCAATGAAAACAGCCCCAAGTGCCTCAGCCTTTCCTCATACGATCTTTCTACCATACCAGGCAACATCCTGGTAAACCTCCTCTGCACCCGTTCCAGTGCCTCCACATCCTTCCTATAGTATGGCGACCAAAACTGCACACAATACTCCAGATGTGACCGCACCAGAGTCTTATACAACTGCAACATGATCTCAGTACTCCAGAACTCAATTCCTCTACCAATAAAAGCCAGTATGCCATATGCCTTCTTCACCGCACTATTTACCTGGGTAGCAACTTTCAAAGATCTGTGGACATGGACACCAAGATCCCTCTGCTCATCCACACTACCAAGTATCCGTCCATTAGCCCAGTACCCATCTTTTTATTAAAATACCAAAGTGAATCACCTCACACTTAGCTACATTGAACTCCATTTGCCACCTTTCTGCCCAGTTCTGCAGCTTATCTATATCCCGCTGTAACCTGCCACATCCTTCCTCACTGTCTACAACTCCTCCGACTTTTGTATCATCCGCAAACGTGCTCACCCAACCTTCTAACCCCTCCTCCAGGTCATTTATAAAAATGACAAACAGCAATGGTCCCAAAACAGATCCTTGCGGAACACCGCTAGTGACGGCACTCCAAGATGAACCTTTGCTATCAACTACTACCCTCTGTCTTCTTCCAGCCAGCCAACTCCTAATCCAAACCTCCAACTCACCCTCAATGCTATGCCTCCGTATGTTTTGCAGTAGTCTACCATGGGGAACCTTATCAAACGCCTTACTAAAATCCATATACACCACATCTACCGCTTTCCCCTCGTCCACCTCCTTAGTCACCTTCTCAAAGAATTCAATAAGGTTTGTGAGGCACGACCTGTCCTTCACAAAACCATGCTGACTATCCTTGATCACATTATTCCTATCCAGATGTTCATAAATCCTATCCCTTACAATTCTCTCTAAGATTTTGCCCACAACAGAAGTGAGACTCACCGGCTTATAGTTACTAGGGTTATCCCTACTCCCCTCCTTGAACAAGGGAACCACATTTGCTAGCCTCCAATCTTCTGGCACTACTCCTGTAGACAACGAGGACATAAAAATCAAGGCCAATGGCTCTGCAATCTCCTCCCTTGCTTCCCAGAGAATCCTAGGATAAATGTCATCAGGCCCAGGGGACTTATCTATTTTCACCCTTTCCAAAATTTCCAACACCTCTTCTCTACATACCTCAAAGCCATCCATTCTACTTAATTGTGACTCAGTACTCACATTGACAACAATGTCCTGTTCCTGATTGAATACTGACGAAAAGTATTCATTCAATGTCTCCCCAATCTCTTCAGCCTCCACACGCAACTTCCCACTACTATCCTTGACTGGACCTATTCCTACCCGAGTCATTCTTTTATTCCTGACATACCTATAGAAAGCCTTAGGGTTTTCCCTAATCCTACTAACTAAGGACCTTTCATGTCCCCTCCTTGCTGCTCTTAGCTCTCTCTTCAGGTCCTTCCTGGCTACCTTATAACTCTCAATCGTCCCAATTGAACCTTCACTCCTCATCTTTACATGGGCCGCCGTCTTCCATTTAACAAGGGATTCCAATTCCTTATTAAACCACAGCTCCCTCACACGACCCTTTCCTCCCTGCCTGACGGGTACATACTTATCAAGGACACTCAATAGTTGCCCCTTGAACAAGCTCCACATATGAATTACGCCCTTGCCTTGAAGCTTACTTTTCCAAGCCACACATCCTAAGTCATGCCTCACCATATCATAATTTCCCTGCCCCCAGCTATAACTCTTGCCCTGTAGTGCACACTTATCCCTCTCCATCACTAGAGTAAAAGTCACTGAATTGTGGTCACTGTCCCCAAAGTGCTCACCTACCTCTAATTCTAACACCTGGCCTGGTTCATTACCCAGAACCAAATCCAGTATGGCCTCACCTCTTGTTGGCCTATCTACATATTGTGTCAGGAAACCCTCCTGCACACATTGGACAAACACTGACCCATCTAACGAACTTGAGCTATAACTTTCCCAATCAATATCAGGAAAGTTAAAGTCCCCCATAACAACCACCCTATTACTTTCACTCTTCTCTTGAATCATCCTCGCAATCCTTTCTTCATACGTAAGAAGGATTTTTTTTCCAGCCAGGAAAGGATTGCACTGACAGAGCTGGCTCAAGGGGCTAATAATTCTTTTTCACAGATAAGGAGTGCTCTAGAGTCTAAAGAAAATTACACAGATAGGGACAGATAAAGGATTAAAGGCAAAGGATTAAAGATGTATTCCCTGGGGTTTGTTGTGAAACTGAAGGGGTCTATTCAAAGTTCAGGCATTCGTTTCAGGAGGAGACTAACATAGACTGGGTCTGCAAGGACTCCATATGTAAAACTCTGGATGGGGAGGGGGAGTGCATGAAGAATTTCCACAATGTTCCTCTCATCCTGATGGCTACATTTGTGTATGGCTGCATCGAGCTGTGTGTACACCCTCAGTACCCTAACGCCAAGTGTCATCTGGACTGAGGCTCGATCAGTCCTGGATTTTGCAAAGAATGGGACTGACCTTGCTGCCGCAGAATGCTCCAAATGGTTGGTCTGTTCCTGTCACCAGTCCTTGGTTGAGAAATCTGCCCAGACAAGCACCTTTGACCACCAGTCCATGTAGTGCCCTCGATACCCTTGGGGGGCGGGGGGGAGGGGGCGGGTGGATCCTGTCACATGGTTTTTGAGCAGGCTGTCAAAGCAATTTGGCAGAATGCCTCACCACCAAACCTTTCTGACAAGCAGGAGAAAATGAGGACTGCAGTATTACAGCGGTGGAAAGGACGATGGATGAGGACTTGCCATCTGAGGTAGTTTGGGCTGAGGTTAGGAATAGGAAAGGTGAGGTCACCCTGTTAGGAGTCTTTTACAGGCCTCCTAATAGTCCTAGAATCATTGAAGAAAGGATTGGGAAGGTGATTCAGGAGATGAGTGACAGTAATAGGGTGGTTGTTATGGGGGACTTTAACTTTCCTGATATTGATTGGGAAAGCTATAGCTCAAGTTCGTTAGATGGGTCAGTGTTTGTTCAATGTGTGCAGGAGAGTTTCCTGACACAATATGTAGACAGGCCAACAAGAGGTGAGGCCATACTGGATTTGGTTCTGGGTAACGAACCAGGCCAGGTGTTAGAATTAAAGGTAGGTGAGCACTTTGGGGATAGTGACCATAATTCGGTGATTTTTACACTCGTGATGGAGAGGGATAAGTGTGTACTACAGGGCAAGAGTTATAGTTGGGGTAAGGGAAATTATGATGCGGTGAGGCATGACTTAGCATGTGTGGCTTGGAAAAGTAGACTCCAAGGCAAGAGTGTAAAGGATATGTGGAACTTGTTCAAGGGGCAACTATTGAGTGTCCTTGATAATTATGTACCTGTCAGGCAGGAAGGAAAAGGTCGTGCGAGGGAGCCGTGGTTTAATAAGGAATTGGAATCCCTTGTTAAATGGAAGAGGGCGGCCTATCTCAAGATGAGACGTGAAGGTTCAATTGGGGCGATTGAGAGTTATAGGGTAGCCAGGAAGGACCTGAAGAGAGAGCTAAAAGCAGCAAGGAGGGGACATGAAAGGTCCTTAGTCGATAGGATTAGGGAAAACCCTAAGGCTTTCTATAGGTATGTTAGGAATAAAAGAATGACTAGGGTAGGAATAGGTCCAGTCAAGGATAGTAGTGGGAAGTTGCGTGTGGAGGCGGAAGAGATTGGGGAGACACTGAATGAATACTTTTCTTCAGTATTTACTCAGGAACAGGGCATTGTTGTAGATGAGAATACTGAGTCACAAATAAGTAGAATGGATGGCTTTGAGGTATGTAGAGAAGAGGTGTTGGAAATCCTGGAAAAGGTGAAAATTGATAAGTCCCCTGGGCCTGATGGCATTTATCCTAGGATTCTCTGGGAAGCAAGGGAGGAGATTGCAGAGCCATTGGCCTTGATTTTTATGTCCTCTTTGTCTACAGGAGTAGTCCCAGAAGACTGGAGGATAGCAAATGTGGTTCCCTTGTTCAAAAAGGGGAGTAGGGATAGCCCTAGTAACTATAGGCCGGTGAGTCTCACTTCTGTTGTGGGCAAAGTCTTAGAGAGAATTGTAAGGGATAGGATTTATGCACATCTGGATAGGAATAATGTGATCAAGGATAGTCAGCATGGTTTTGTGAAGGGCAAGTCGTGCCTCACAAACCTTATTGAATTCTTTGAAAAGGTGACGAAGGAGGTTGATGAGGGGAAAGCGGTAGATGTGGTATATATGGATTTTAGTAAGGCGTTTGATAAGGTTCCCCATGGTAGGCTACTGCAGAAAATACGGAGATATGGCATTGAGGGTGAATTGGAGGTTTGGATTAGGAATTGGCTGGATGGAAGAAGACAGAGGGTAGTAGTTGATGGCAAAGTTTCTTCATGGAGTGCCGTCACTAGCGGTGTTCCGCAAGGATCTGTTTTGGGACCATTGCTGTTTGTCATTTTTATAAATGACCTGGAAGAGGGGTTAGAAGGTTGGGTGAGCAAGTTTGCGGATGATACGAAAGTCGGAGGAGTTGTTGACAGTGAGGAAGCATGTGGCAGGTTACAGCAGGATATAGAGAAGCTGCAGAGCTGGGCAGAAAGGTGGCAGATGGAATTCAATGTAGCTAAGTGCGAGGTGATTCACTTTGGGAAGAATAACAAAAAGATGGGGTACTGGGCTAATGGTCGGATACTTGGTAGTGTGGATGAACAGAGGGATCTTGGTGTCCATGTACACAGATCTCTGAAAGTTGCCACCCAGGTAAATAGTGCGGTGAGGAAGGCATATGGCGTACTGGCTTTTATTGGTAGAGGAATTGAGTTCCGGAGTCCTGAGGTCATGATGCAGTTGTATAAGACTCTGGTACGGCCGCATCTGGAATATTGTGTGCAGTTTTGGTCGCCATACTATAGGAAGGATGTGGAGGCATTGGAACGGGTGCAGAGGAGGTTTACCAGGATGTTGCCTGGTATGGAAGGAAAATCGTATGAGGAAAGACTGAGGCACTTGGGGCTGTTTTCACTAGAGAAAAGAAGGTTTAGGGGTGACTTGATTGAGGTGTACAAGATGATTAGGGGTTTAGATAGGGTAGACAGTATGAACCTTTTCCCGCGTATGGAGTCGGGTATTACAAGGGGGCATAGCTTTAAATTAAGGGGGGGTAGATATAGGACTGATGTTAGGGGTAGGTTCTTCACTCAGCGAGTCGTTAGTTCATGGAATGCCCTGCCAGTAACAGTGGTGGACTCTCCCTCTTTATGGGCATTTAAGAGGGCATTGGATAGGTATATGGAGGATAGTGGGTTAGTGTAGTTTAGGTGGGCTTGGATCGGCGCAACATCGAGGGCCCAAGGGCCTGTACTGCGCTGTATTCTTCTATGTTCTATGCTGGAGATCAGAGTCGAGAGTGTGGTGCTGGAAAAGCACAGCAGGTCAGGCAGCATCTGAGGAGCAGGAGAATCGAGATTGTGCCTGACCTGCTGTGCTTTTCCAGCACCACACTCTTTCTAACAGGCACCAAGCCATCGTTTGGCTGGTGATGTGAAGGACACTAGATGTGAGATTTTTTATATCTGCCTGGTCAGTCTGTGTTACCACAAGCTGCTGTTGAAGTGACTTCAGGAGGATGAGACTGTCACACATCTCCCTCTGGGATGTGCTTTCGCAAAGGATATCTGAAGAGAGATGTAATGGATTTGCCGAGATTTGTCCCGAGCAGCTCCGTAACACAAGACTCTGTGCTATGTGGTGTGTTCCCTCAGATACGTGTAAACTGGTCCCAGTACCCAACATTGTTCAGAAATGCAGTTAGATTCATTGTAACTATTGAGAACTTCTTTAGTAATTGTACGTTTATAACAATTTTCTTCATGTAAGATTAGATGAGATTACTTATAGTGTGGAAACAGACCCTTAGGGCCAACAAGCCCACACCAACTCGCTGAAGTGTAACCCATGCAAACCCATTCCCTTACATTTACCCCTTCACCTAACACTACGGGCAATTTAGCATGGCCAATTCACCGAACCTGCACATTTTTGGATAGTGGGAGGAAACCGGAGCACCCGGAGGAAATCCACGCAGACACCGGGAGAATGTGCAAACTCCATACAGACAGTTGCCTGAGGTGGGAATTGAACCCAGGTCTCTGGCGCTGTGAGGCAGCAGTGCTAACCACTGTGCCACTGTTGGCAGTCAACAGTTCTACAAAAATTGAAATAAATATGCAGAAGATAACTGTTACTTAAATATAAGTATTGTGCAATGAGTCAGCTCCTTTAGAAACTCAGACTAAGGCTGTGATGGACTCCTTTTGACTGCAAAACAAGTATCAGACTTTTTCCTGTGGGCATTTGAGATTCAGTTTTCAATGTACCTTTCAAGTTTTAAAAGTACAGATGTAAAAGCAATGTAAAAAAGCATATTTTTGCAAAAAATAATCTCAATAACAGTTCTCAATCAATTTACATTTAATCTTATTACTGGGACATGAGCAAGGTGAGAGAGAGCAGCATTCACAGCTGTGCTGCTGTGAGAGTTCTCCCACAGCACTGTTCATTGAGGATTGACAGGATTGTCAGACAGCAGCTGTCAAAAAACAGCAATATGTGTCCACAAGAGGGCAATGTGTGTCTGGGAGGGGATTCCACACGTGATTTTACCCCATACACTGTCTTGACTTTCTTGGGAGAGGATCTGTCACTGTTATTCCTGTGATGTCTTTAGGTCCTTCCTGGAAAACTTGTAACACTCAAGCATCCTTAACTGGGCCTTCACGTCTCATCTTTACATAAGTCTCCTTCTTACTCTTGACAAGAGATTCATTTTCTCCAGTAAACAACGGCTACCTCCCTGTCTGACAGGCACATGCTTACCAAGGACATGCAGAAGCTGTTCTTTGAACAAGCTGCACATTTCAATAGTGCCCATTCCCTGCAGTTTCCTTCCCCACACTGTGCATCCTAAATCTTGCCTAATCATTCATAACTGCCTTTCCCCCGGCTAATAAATCTTGCTCTGTATTACATATTTCCATCATTAGAGTAAGCGTAATCGAATTATGGTCACTATCACCAAAGTGCTCATCTACCTCCAAATCTAACACTTGCCTACTTCACACATCATTTACTATTCACCTGCATCTCCACACACATCATTTTCTAATCACTTGCACCTCCACACACATCATTTTCTGATCACTTGCACCTCCACACACATCATTTACTCTGCATTCCAGAAAGATCACTCCCTCCGCGACTCCCTCGTCAGGTCCACACCCCCCACCAACCCAACCTCCAATCCCGGCACCTTCACCTGCAACCGCAAGAAATGCAAAATTTGCGCCCACACCTCCCCCCTCACTTCTTTCCAAGGCCCCAAGGGATCCTTCGATATCCGTCACAAATTCACCTGCACCTCCACACACATCATTTACTGCATCCTCTGCACCCGATGTGGCCTCCTCTACATTGGGGAGACAGGCCGCTTACTTGCGGAATGTTTCAGAGAACACCTCTGGGACACCCGCACCAACCAACCCAACCGCCCTGTAGCTGAACACTTTAACTCCCCCTCCCACTCCACCAAGGACATGCAGGTCCTTGGCCTCGTCCATCGCCAGACCATGGCAACATGACGCCTGGAGGAAGAACGCCTCATCTTCCGCCTAGGAACCCTCCAACCACAAGGGATGAACTCAGATTTCTCCAGTTTACTCATTTCCCCTCCCCCCACCTGGTCTCAGTCAAATCCCTCGAACTCAGCACCGCCTTCCTAACCTGCAATCTTCTTCCTGACCTCTCCGCCCCCACCCCCACTCCGGCCTATCACCCTCATCTTGACCTCCTTCCCAGCGCCCCTCCCCCAAGTCTCTCCTCCCTACCTTTTATCTTAGCCTGTTTAGCAGACCTTCCTCATTCCTGAAGAAGGGCTTATGCCCGAAACGTCGATTCGCCTGCTCCTCGGATGCTGCCTGACCTGCTGCGCTTTTCCAGCAACACATTTTTCAGCTCTGATCTCCAGCATCTGCAGTCCTCACTTTCTCCTAGTTGATTTTAACCTACTGCGAATACTCTTGAAGAAACTCTTCTCCTCTCTCTACAGGGATCTTAGCGAGTCCCTCTCTCACTGCACCCCCCAGGTCATCTCCTCTGCCCTGAAGCTCTTCAGCCACGTCCTCAAACAGACTCGCTACCACAGCCACATCTCCTTCCTCAGCACCTGTCTACCGAACTGACTGATCCCGCATGGACTCCAGACTACGTTCAGACCAACAACATTTGGACCAGTACCTACAACAAATCCGAAGACTCCAGCAACAGACCTCCCTCTGGAATCCACTCCACGCTTGCAGCCATGCACCGCTACCTACATTCCCTGCAGTCAGCCTTACCCCAACTCAGGACAACACTCTCACAGACCTGCAAAGGACCTCTACTGTTCTTCATCCACAGAAGAATCCATACACTAAACAAACAGTTCTTACTAGCCATATCGGAAATTAAAGACAGTAAGTACCAAAAACTTTCATGTACTTACCCCACACTCCGGATTCCTCAACCGTTCCAGTATCTTCCATCAGCCTCCGGAACCGCTCGGGAGCCATTACCCAAGTGGCCACTGCAGCAACCGCCGCCGTGAACCATGACGTCAATTCCACTCCCACTGACCATACAGCCTCTGTGATCGCCGCCCAGACAACCGGCTCCACGATCGCCAGGAAGACCATCGCCAACAGATTCGCGGCCTCCGGAGAGTCCACAGCCACCGGGAACAACACCGTTTCTGCCATTGCCACAACCAATTCCGCCCCCGGAGTTACCATCGCCGCATCTACTTCTGCCCCCAGTGATGTCGCTCACCTGCACAACGACCACGCCACATGCATCTCCGCCACGTGCAGATCTCTGCCCCCACGCCGATCTCCGCCCCAGCACCGATCTCCGCCCCAGCACCGATCTCCGCCCCAACACCGATCTCCATCCCCACGCCTAACCCCGCCCCCATTCCAATCTACGCCCCCACGCCCAACGCCACCCCCACGCCCAACTCCACTCCCAAGCCCAACTCCGTCCCCACGCCTAACTCCACCCACACACCTAACTCTGCCCCCACACCTAATCCTGCCTACACTCCCAGCTCCAGCCCCACACCAGGTGCGAGCTGCCGTATTTTCACCATCCCTCCATACCTCCCCCTCTCTGAGGATGAAAGATCAGTCCTCAGCAGAGGCCTCACCTTCATCCCCCTACACTCCTGGATTAACAATAGACAATAGATGCAGGAGTAGGTCATGGCTGATCATCCTTAATCAGTATCCTGTTCCTGCCTTATCTCCATAACCCTTGATTCCACTATCCTTGAGAACTCTATCCAACTCTTTCTTAAATGAATCCAGAGACTGGGCATCCACTGCCCTCTGGGGCAGAGCATGCCACAGCCACCACTCTCTGGATGAAGAAGTTTCTCCTCATCTCTGTCCTAAATGATCTATCCCGTATTTTAAAGCTGTGTCCTCTGGTTTGGTACTCAACCATCGGCGGAAACATGTTTCCTGCCTCCAGAGTGACCAATCCTTTTCATAATCTTATATGTCTCAATCAGATTCCCTCTCAGTCTTTTAAACTCAAGGATTTACAAGCCCAATCGCTCCAGCCTTTCAGCATAAGGTAGTCCCGCCATTCCAGGAATTGACCTCGTGAACCTACGCTGCACTCCCTCAATAACCAGAATGTCTGTCTTCAAATTTGGAGACCAGAACTGCGCACAATACTCCAGGTGTGGTCTCACCAGGGCCCTGTACAGCTGCAGAAGAACCTCTTTGCTTCTATACTCAATCCTTCTTGTTAAGAAGGCCAGCATGCTATTAGCCTTCTTCACTACCTGCTGTACCTGCATGCTTACCTTCGTTGACTGGTGTATAAGAACACCTAGATCTCCTTGTACTGACCCTTTACCTAAATTGATTCCATTTAGGTAGTAATCTGCCTTCCTGTTCTTGCCACCAAAGTGGATAACCATACATCCATCCACATTAAACTGCATCTGCCATGCATCTGACCACTCACCTAACCTGTCCAGGTCACCCTGTAGTCGCCTAGAACATAGAACAAAGAACAATACAGCACAGAACAGTCCCTTTGGCCCACGATGTCGTGCCAAACATTTGTCCAAGTTTAAGCACCCATCCATGTACCTATCCAATTGCCACTTAAAGGTCACCAAAGATTCTGACTCTACCACTTCCACAGGCAGCACATTCCATGTCCCCACCACTCTCTGGGTAAAGAA
Source organism: Chiloscyllium plagiosum (assembly GCF_037043375.1). Taxonomy (NCBI): domain Eukaryota; kingdom Metazoa; phylum Chordata; class Chondrichthyes; order Orectolobiformes; family Hemiscylliidae; genus Chiloscyllium; species Chiloscyllium plagiosum. The sequence goes on from NW_028270166.1 coordinate 55,061,019, forward strand.
CCCACCCCTGACATCTCCCCTATACCTTTCCACCATTCACCTTAAATTTATGTCCCCTTGTAACACTCTGTTGTACCCGGGGAAAAAGTTTCTGACTGTCTACTCTATCTATTTCATCTTATAAACCTCTATAAAGTCACCCCTCATCCTTCGCCGTTCCAACGAGAAAAGGCCTAGCACTCTCAACCTATCCTCGTACGACCTATTCTCCATTCCAGGCAACATCCTGGTAAATCTTCTCTGCACCCTCTCCAAAGCTTCCACATCTTTCCTAAAGTGAGGCGACCAGAACTGCACACAGTACTCCAAATGTGGCCTAACCAAAGTCCTGTACAGTTGCAACATCACTTCACAACTCTTGAATTCAATCCCTCTGCTAATGAACGCTAATACACCATAGGCCTTCTTACAAGCTCTATCCACCTGAGTGGCATCCTCCTCACATTTCACTCTGCCACCCAGCTGAGTATCATCAGCAAATTTGCTAATGTTATTACTAATACCATCTTCCATATCATGAATAAATATTGTAAAAAGCTGCGGTCCCAGCACTGATCCCTGCGGTACCCCACTGGTCACTGCCTGTCATTCTGAAATGGAGCCCTTTGTTTCCTATCAGCCAACCAACTTTCAATCCAAGTTAGTACTTTGCCCCCAATACCATGCGCCCGAATTTCGATTACTAACCTCCTATGTGGGACTTTATCAAAGGTTTTCTGAAAGTCCAGGTACACTACATCTACTGGATCTCCCTCGTCCATTTTCAGAGTTACATCCTCAAAACATTCCAGAAGATTAGTCAAGCATGATTTCCCCTTCATTAATCCATCCTGACTCTGTCCTATCCTGTTACTACTATCCAGATGTGCAGTAATTTCATCCTTTATAATAGACTCCAGCATCTTTCCCACCACTGAGGTCAGACTAACTGGTCTATAATTTCCTGCTTTCTCTCTCCCACGTTTCTTAAAAAGTGGTGCAACATTAGCCACCCTCCAATCCGCAGGAATTGATCCTGAATCTATCAAACTCTGGAAAATAATCACCAACGCATCCACGATTTCTAGAGCCACCTCCTTCAGTACCCTGGGATGTAGACCATCAGGCCCTGGGGACTTATCAGCCTTCAGACCTAACAGTCTCTACAACACCAATTCCTGGCAAATATAAATTCCCTTCAGTTCAGGTCCTTTAGCCACTGTTACCTCAGGGAGATTGCTTGTGTCTTCCCCGGTGAACACAGATCTGAAGTACCAATTCATTCTTCTGCCATTTCTTTGTTCCCCGTAATATATTCCCCTGTTTCTGTCTTCATGGGCCCAATTTTAGTCTTAACCATTTGTTTTTGCCGTTCACATACGTAGAAAAGCTTTTACTATCCTCCTTTATATTTTTGGCCAGTTTACCTTCGTACCTCATTTTTTCTCTGCGTATTTCCTTCTTAGTAATCCTCTGTTGTTCTTTAAAAGCTTCCCAGTCCTCCGTTTTCCCACTTATCTTTGCTATGTTATACTTGTTCTCTTTTATTGTGGTTCTGTTCACCGAGCTGGAAGTTTTTGTTGCAAATGTTTCGTCCCCTGGCTAGGCGACATCTTCAGTGCTTGGGAGCCTCCTGCGAAGCGCTTCTTTGATGTTTCCTCCGGTGTTTATAGTGGTCTGTCCCTGCGACACAGAAGTGGAATTAAGCCATTTGGCCCATCAGGTATATCTGCGATGGAATGAGATCATGGCAGATCTGATGATCCCAAACTCTACTTTCCTGTGTTTTCAATGTAACCCTTTTTTGCCTGCTTAAATAAAATGTGGCCATTTCTACTGTAAACATACTGAAAGACCCAGCCTTGACAGCCTTCTGCAGTAAGGAATTCCACAGATTCATGATCCTCTGAGTGAAAACATTACTCCTCATCACTGTCTTTAGATTAGATTCCCTACAGTGTGGAAACAGGCTATTTGGCCCAACAAGACCCTCTGAAGAGTATCCATTCCCCTACATTTTACCTCTGACTAATGCACGTAACACTGTGGTCAACGTAGAGTCATGGAGATGTACAGCATGGAACCAGACACTTCAGTCCAACATGTCCATGCCGACCAGATATCCCAACCCAATTTAGTCCCACCTGCCAGCACCCGGCCCATATCCCTCCTAACCCTTCCTATTCATATACCCATCCAGATGCCTCTTAAGTGTTGCAATTGCACCAGCCTCCACCACTTCCTCTGGCAGCTCATTCCATACACGTACCACCCTCTGCGTGAAAAAGTTGCCCCTTAGGTCTCTTTTATATCTTTTCCCTCTCATCCTAAGGATGCAAAAGCAGATTACCAGAATGTTGCCTGTGTTCGATGTTTTGAGTGTGTGTTAGCTTTCTGGTGAGATTGGACAAACTTGGATTGTTTTGTCAGAGTGTAAGTGACTGAGGGGTGACCAGGTACAGGAATATAAAATTAGGAGAGGCAAGGATAATGTGATTAGTTGAAATTTCTTTTTGAATGTGCAAGTATCAAAAACAATGGTGCATAGGATTAAGGTGAGACGGAAATGTTTAAATGTTTAAATGCCTGAGGCAAGAATTTTTTTTATGTAAAGAATAGAAAGTGCCTTGGGAGATTGTAGAAGCAGAAATGTTAGCAAAGTTTTCAAGTGGCATTTACACAGACATCTGAACATATAGCGAGTAGAGCAATATGGACCATTTGCAGGCAGATGGTATTCGACTGGAATAACATCATGGTCAAAAAGGCCATGGTGAGCACTAATCTATTTTCTAACTTGCAGGCAACTACCCTGTCAAAACCCTTTGGAATCTTGAATGTTTCATGAAATATTTCACACATTCTTCTCAACTCCAATGAGTTCAAACTCAATCCATTCATGACCTTCTCATTAGCAAAGCCCTTGATTGTCAAGATCAGTCTAGTGAACCTTCTCTCGCCTGCCTTCAATGCAATTATTCTGTTCAGAACGTTCTGGGTGAGGTCTAACTCGTACCTTGTATAGTTTCAGCAACACCTCCCTGTTTTTATTGTCCATTCCCTTAGAAATAAATGCCAGCATTTGATTTGCCTTCTCCACTACCCGTGGAACCTGGAAGCAACCTTTTTCAGATTGATACACAAGGGACTCCCAAAACCCTTTGAGCAAATACTCTCAAACCAAATGGTGTTAGCCTAACAGTAAGTTTGAAATGTGCTGGAATGTATTAGAAAGGATATGACAATCAAGAATAACAGGACTCTTAGGAACAATGGGAGACATGTTTTATAAAAGATATTTCTTTCTATGAGCCTATTTGATTTTATTTGTTGGTATGGCTATAGGCAGAATAATTGGTAGAATAGTGAAGAATGAGGGAGGGGCATGGTGGGTGGGGGAATATGGTTTATTTGAAGTTTCAGGAGCTTTTTGACAAGGTTCCACAAGGGCTAAACAATAAATAAGGAAAGAATAGAGGCCTGTAAAAATCAACAATGCCGTCTAGGTGTGGAACTAGAGGAGATGGTTAGGATATTAACAAATATTTCCCTTCAGAATTTACTGTGGAGAAAGACATGAACAGTTGGGAATATGGGAAATAAATAGTAATGCTTTGGAAAGATTCCACAACAGAGAAGAGACGGTGCTGGAACTCTTCAAACGTATAGAGGTAGCTTAATCCTCAGGAGCTCATTAGTTGGATCCCATGGTATTCTGGCAATCTAGGGGAACTGAACAGAGATTATGTGCGTCATCGACAGCCACAGTGAGGTGCCGTAAGACTGGAGGGTAGCTAATGCTGTTCCATCACTTCCTGCCATTGTAATACTGTCCTTCACGAACAATGCCACATCTCCGCCTCTTTCACCATCTTCCTTGTTCTTACTGAAACATCTAAACCCTGAAACCTGCAACAACATTCCTGCCCCTGCTCCATCTATGTCTCCGAAATGGCCACAGTATTGAAGTCCCAGGTACCAACACATGCTGCAAGTTTACCCACCTTATTCCGGATGTTCCTGGTGTTGAAGTAGATGCACTTCAAACCACCTTCCTGCTTACCGGTACATTCTTTCGAGCTTGAACTCTTATTTATGACCTCACTGCTCTCAACCTCATGTACAGTGGCTCTACAATTCAGGTTCCAAGCTGAATTACTTTAAACTCTCTCAAACAGCATGAGCAAATTTCCCTCCCAGGATATTGGTACCCCTTGGTTCAGGTGTAAACAATCCCATTTGTAGAAGTCCCACTTACCCCAGAATGAGCCTCAATTATCCAAGTATCTGAGCCCCACCCCCTGCACCATCCCTGTGTTCAACTCCTCTCTCTTCCTATTCCTCGCCTCGCCAGCACGTGGCATGGTTAACAAACCAGAGATAATAACTCTGTTTGTTCGAGCTCTAAGTTTCAACCACAACTCCCTGAATTTCTGCCTTAAATCCCAATCCCTTCTCCTACCTATGTCATTAATGCCTCTGTGGACCATGACTTGGAGCTGCTCCCACTCCCCCCTCAAGGAATCCAAAAACATGATCCAAGACATAACAAATCCTGGCGCCTGGGGGGCAACACACAAACTGTGATTCCACTCTGTTGATATGACATGTCCTTCCCTGCACAAAATGCATGTTTCCTATCACTGATAAGCCCATTTTCTTCCAAATGGGACTAAATTCTATCCCTCAGTATCTTCTCCAGTAATTTCCCTACCACGAATGTCAGGCTCATCGGTCTATAATGATCTGAATTACCCCTGCTACCCTTTTTAAACAAGGGGCAGCATTAGTAGTTCACCAGTCCTCCGGGACCTCACCAGTGTTTAAGGATGCCGCAACTGTTAAGGCTCCAGCTACTTCTGATCTTGCTTCCTGCAGTAACCTTGGATAGATTCCAGGCAAACAAAAGTGAGGGCTTCAGATGCTGGAAACCAGAGTTTAGATCAGATTGGTGCTGGAAAAGCACAGCAGGTCAGGCAGCATCCAAGGAGCAAGAACATCGATGTTTCAGGCAAAAGGCCTTCATCAGGATTCACCTGATTCCAGCACCACTCTGATCTAGATTTCATCCAGACTTGGGACTTGTCCACCTCAATGCCTTTTAGAATACCCAACACTTCCTCCCTCCTTATGTTGATTTGACCTAGAGTACTCAAAGATCTATCCCTAACCTCAGTATCCGTCATGTCCCTCTCCTCGGAGAACACTGACACAAAGTACTCATTAAGAATGTTATCCATTTTCTCTGACACCACACATATCTTTCCTCCTTTGTCCTTGAGTGAGCTAGCCATTTCTCTCATCAGCCTCTAGTTCCTTATATATGAATAAAAGGCTTTGGGATTTTCCTTAACCCTTTTTGCTAAAAGGTATCTCATGACCCCTTTTAGCCCTGTTAATTCCTCATTTCAGATTGGTCCTACATTCTCGATATTCTTCCAAAACTTTGTCTGTCTTCAATCACCTAGACCTTATGTTTGCTTCCTATTTCCTCTTAGCTAGTCTCACAGTTTCACCTGTTATCCTTGGTTCCCTAATCTTGACAATTTTATGCCTCAATTTCACAAGGGCATTTCGCTCTTGCAATCTGATCAACAACAAAAATCTGCCATTCCAAGATGTCATAGTAGAGCCAACGCTCAATGGGGAACTTCAAACGTGTATCAACAGGAAAATAACATGCACGGACCAAATACTGAACAATGGAAGCAATCATCTTAAAACCCACAAACGAAACTGCATTCGGCCATTATTTCAATGAGCCACCACACACTACAGCACTGAGGAACTACGAAGAGCAGAAGAGAAATACCTATACATTGTATTCAAGAAGAATGTGTACCCAGTGAACACAGTCTGCCGATTCCTCAGCAACAAACCCAAATAAGCAAACACAGCATGCCCAGAAACCCTAGCCACTTTACCCTACAACAAAAAGATCTCTGAAATAAAATCCAGCCTACTCAGACTGCTTGGCATCACGGTAGCCCACAAACCTAACAACGCACTGAAACAGCGGCGAATTAACTTAAACATCCCGTGACAAACAACAAGCAAAACGAATGTCATTTACAAAATACCTTGCAAGGACTGAAGCAAAAATCTCATGAGACAAACAGGCAGAAAACTAACTACCACAATGCATGTACATCAACCTGCCACAAAATGATATGACCCACTATCACTAGTACATACAGACAAATAAGGACACCACCTTGACAATACATCCATCCCAGGACAGGTATAGCTGAGATTTCCTTGAAGCAAGGCATTCTAATCAGAACTCTATCAATAAACACATTGATTTGGACTCCATCTCCCAACCTCTGAGAAAAAGAACTGGAAATGACATCACCCACACAAAGAAACCTAAACACATAAATAGAAAGCAGAACGGACCATCAGTACTTCACCAGAGACTCACTGATAATGTTGTGGTGCCTAGTGTGGTGACGAAACGTCTGACAACAAACCTTCCAGATCAGTGAGCAGACTTACTTGCGAAATGTCTACCTGAGCTACAAATCTGTTCAAAAATTGATTTCCATTTACCCTTCCACTATTACTCTCTGTCATCTGTTGCCAGCCAGTTCTCTATCCATCTCGCTCGTACACCATGGACCCCATACGACTTCACTTTCTCCATCAGCCTAACATGGGGAATCTTATCAAACGCTTTATACTGTGTTTTTAAATAAATATTTGTGTCTTGAAATCTCTTATGTTCTTTCAATTGATATTATGGGAGGTATCGAGTTATTATACTAAGGGAATAATTGGTTTTCTTTGCACATCTTCTGGGAGGAACTTCAAAATTTGTCACCGTTGGCAACAGTTTGAAGGAAACCAAATCGCGTACTGACACACAACATGCAAAAGGTGAAAAGAAAGCAGGTAAGTCATCCTTTATGTTCCTTATCAGAAATGAAACATTCTGAAATTGTAATACATAAACTTTAAACTATACAACTAAGTCTGATTCATCTTTCCACAAGCTGGCACTTTGTCCTCAATATGCCGTGAAACAGTTCTCCTTACAATTATAATGAAGGCATCAGCATTTGCATGTTTGAAGCTATAATCATGAGCTTTTTGCACGTACACATGTGTTGCTTTCTGAATAGAATATTTCTATGTGTAAGATGAGTGAACTTGTGGGCTGGGTTCGTATGCATAAACATTTCCTATGTGGGAGGAAAAGGTGAGGACTGCAGATGCTGGATATCAGAGACGTGAGTGTGGGACTGAAAAAACACAGAAGATCCAAGGAGCATCCAAGGAGCAGAAGAATCGATATTTCGGGCAAAAGCCCTTCATCAGGAATAATTTCCCATCCAACATCTTGCTTCAAACATTGGCATTTTTCAATGTTCACAAAGTCAGGGATTGAGGTCTGCAATTGTTCGTTCTTTTTAGGATAGGGAAGGAAGAACTGAACCTAGGTTATACAATAACTCAGATAGCCATCATCTGTGAAGCTGGCTCAATAGAGTATTCACGACAATGCCCTTTGTCTCTGCCCAAGTCATAAATCAGCCATCTATTCTTATCCCATTTTCTATCACTTAGCCCACAGCCTTCCAGGTATTTTTAATCAACATATTCTGACACATGATGACATTTGTCTGACACAAGTGAAACTCAAACCCAGATGTCCTCGCTCAGCACATGACCATTTTAAAGAATTTGCATTTCTTGGTGTTTTAATCTATCTATTCAGACAGACTTATGACTATCTTCTGAAGCAGGAAGAACCTGAACTGGATCCCATGCCACAAAGATAGGAATGATATCTACACAATGCCACAAGAGCACCACCCCAAACCACATCCCCACCCAGGAGCTTTGGGTGCTATGGCATTTCAAGAGCCCAGTAAAATAGTTCTTCAATGTCTCGAGGGTTCCTGTCTCTGCCAATCTTTTAAGCAGTGAGTTGTAGATATCCACCACCTCCTGGATGAAACGTTTTTACTCAATTCCCCTCTAAACATTCTGCTTCATGTATTACACTGTAGCCCCTGTTATTAACGAGGAAGGAAAGAAACTTTTCCACACCCTTTTCAATCTTTACACCTTAACCAGATTCCCCCTCAGCCTTCTGTGCTCTATTGAAGACATCCCCAGCTTATTTAGTTCTTTTTCATAGCTGAATTCTTCCAGACCAAGCAATTCTTCCAGACCAAACAGGAATCTCATGTGCATCCTCTCGTGTGCAGTTACATACTTGCTATCGTGTGGTGACAAGAACTGTACACGGTATTCCATCTGTAGCTTAACTAGTGTTATTTTCATTTCCGTCATTACCTCCTTGCTCTTACATTCAATGCCTTCACCAATAAAGGCAACTATACAATAGCTGCTTTAACCACCTTAACCACTGGTCCTCCTGCGTTCACGAATATATCTGATCCTCTGTACTTCCCAAAATTTTAATTTAGTATGCATTGTCCTGACTTATTAATTCTCCCACTTCAGCTCTCACTTTTCAGGACAGAATTCTACTTGTCTCTGCACAGGCCTTGTCACCATCTGTGTTATCCTGGAGACTAAGACATTTTGTGACTGAGTACATCTTCAAATGTTGTGTTGCCTATGAACTTACTGTTCACACTTGGAACATTCGTGTCTTTATCATTAATGTGCACAGCGGTAAAGGACCAACACTGTACCTGTGATATATCGCTGGGTGAAAGACTCCAGTTGCAGAGGCCCCCTTCAAACATCATCCTTACTTTCTGCCATGAAGCCAATGTTGGATCCAATTTGTCAATGGCAGTGGATCTCTTAGGATTTTCACTTCTTAACCAACATTCCATATGAGACCACTAAATGAATCCTTGGGGTGAGACGATTCCTATGAAGGAACATTAAGAAGGACTATATTCTTGAGTTTAGAAGAATGAGACCTAATCTTACTTGACAAAAATTTGGAGATCTGGAGAGATATGTTGTTGTCATCCTCAAGGGAGATTCTGCAATTCTTAGAAAACTTCCAATCTCCAATGACCAACTAATGCAAATGGGTCAAAACAATGACTGCAGATGCTGGAAACCAGATTCTGGATCAATGGTGCTGGAAGAGCACAGCAGTTCAGGCAGCATCGTGGAGCTTCAGCAAAATCGACGTTTCGGGCAAAAGCCCTTCATCAGGAATAAAGCAAATACTAAGTTTGGTTGACACTTCACAGATCATGAATCAAACTCTGAACTTGCTTGACTTTTACAGGCCTATTTTTGTATTCCTCTGTATAACTGTGTCTAAGAATTGATTAAAAGTGTGTTTAAGTTGATTTTGTTGCGTGATAAAGCGGATAAATAAGGCATGAGTGGTATGTTTAGGAAATACATTCAATATGGATGAAACAAATTCACCTCACTTTTTATCATGTTGAGGTCGGAGAATTGTGCCGTCCCTAACATATCTCAGAGTGCTGGATTCGGTTTTCCCTTACTATTGTTTTGTAAGTCTGTTTTACAAGATTTTGGATTCCTTATTTGCTGATGAGCACCAATTATTTCACTTTCATTGCAAGTTGCTTGTAGATGAAATTTAAAACAATAATTTAAAAAATCAGTATGTTTAATGATGTGGATTAAATTAATTTGGTGCTTTGTGCTGTGAATCAAATAACTTGTTAATAAAGGAACACATAAATCATTTTGCAGTTGATTGAATATTGACTTCGTTCAGAAAAAGAAGGAAACATATGTCAGGTATAGACAGGATGGATCGAGTGAATCCTTAGAAAATTATAAAGACAGTAGGAGTGTACCTTAGAGAGAAGTCAGGAGGGCAAAAAGGGGATATGAGATAGCTTTGGCAAATAGACTTAAAGAGAATCCAAAGGGATTTTACTATGAAGGACAAAAGGGTAACTCGGGAGAGAATAGGGCCGTTCAAAGATCAGCAAGGCGGCCTTTGTGTGGAGCCGCAGGAGATGGGGCAGATATGAAACGTGTATTTTGCATCAGTATTTACTGTTGAAAAGGACAGGGAAGGTATAGAATGTAAGGAAATAGATGGCGATATCTTGAAAAATGTTCATATTACAGAGGAGGAAGTGCTGGATGCCTTGAAACACATAAAAATGGACAAATCCCCAGGACCTGATCAGGTGTACCCTGGAACTCTGTGGGAAGCTAGGGAAGTGATTGCTGGGCCTCTTGCTGAGAAATTTGGATCATCGATAGTCACAATTGGGTGCCAGAAGACTGGAGGTTGGCTAACGTGGCACCACCGTGTAAGAAGGGTGGTAAGGACAAGACAGGGAACTATAGACCAGCCAGCCTGACATCGGTGGTGGGCAAGTTGTTGTAGAGAATCCTGAGGGACAGGATGTACATGTATTTGGAAAGGTAAGGACTGATTAGGGACAGTCAACATGGCTTTGTGCGTGGGAAATCATGTCTCACAAACTTGATTGAGTTTTTTGAAGAAGAAACAAAGAGAATTGATGAGGGCAGAGTGATAGATGTGATCTATATGAACTTCAGTAAGGCGTTCGACAAGGCTCCCCATGGGAGACTGTTGAGCAAGGTTCGATCCAATGAAATACAGGGAGAACTAGCTATTTGGATACAGAGCTGGCTCACAGGTAGAAGACAGAGGGTGGTGGTGGAAGGTTGCTTTTCAGACTGGAGGCCTGTGACCTGTGGAGTGCCACAAGGATCGGTGCTGGGTACACTATTTGTCATCATTTATATAAATGATTTGGATGTGTGCATAAGAGATATAGTTAGTAAGTTTGCTGACGACACCAAAACTAGAGGTGTAGTGGACAGTGAAGAAGGTCACCTTAGGATCTTAATCAGATGGGCCCATGGGCTGAGAGGTGGCAGATGGAGTTTAATAAAGATAAATGTGTGGTGCTGCATTTTGGGAAAGCAAATCTTAGCATGACTTATACACTTAATGGTAAGGTCCTAGGGAGTGTTGCTGAACATAGAGATCTTGGAGTGCTGGTTCATAGCTCCTTGAAAGCTGATAGGATAGGATAGTGAAGAAGGCATTTGGTATGCTTTCCTTTATTAGTCAGAGTATTAGGTGCAGAAGTTGGGAGGTCATTGCTTAGGCCACTGTTGGAATATTGAGTGTAATTCTGGTCTCCTTCCTGTTGGAAAGATGTTGTGAAACTTGAAAGGGTTCAGAAAAGATTTACAAGAATGTTATCAGGTTTGGAGGATTTGAGCTTTAGGGAGAGACTGAACAGGCTAGGGCTGTTTTCCCTGGAATGTAGGAGGCTGAGGGGTGACCTTATAGGGGTTTACAAAATTATGAGGGGCATGGATAGGGTAAATAGGCAAAGTCTTTTCCCTGGGGTGGGGGAGTCCAGAACTAGAGGGTTTAGGGTGAGAGAAAGATATAAAAGAGATCTAAGAGGCAACATTTTCACTCAGAGGGTGATATGTGCATGGAAAAAATTGCAGGAGAAGCTTTTTTGCTCCAAGCAGGCAGTGTGCAGAACCTGCTGCCACCAGGGATTGTTGGGAACATTTGCGTCAATGGACAGTATTTGAGGGAACTTTAGATGTCAAAAAGGGCACAGGGAGCATATTAAGAGTTTGAAGCAAGGTAGGAGAAGTGTAAATACCAGTATGGCCTGTTTTTGTTCTGCTGATTTGATGCAATTTCCCTTTCAGCGCTCACAACCAATTATAAGATGGACCAGATTATGAAGTTGTTGTTAACTCCGTCTTGATATAACAAATTATTTTGCCCCATTAATGCTGTTGTGTGACCAGTACATCATATTGATGTTTTCCCCGAGCAGCAGCCTCTTCATTCAAAAGCAGTCAGCCATTCCCATCATTTTCGGATCTTCAAGTGGAAAGAAAGGATGGCCTCTTGGATAAAGGCCACAGCTTTGTAAATTGTTCAAAGCTCTGTCCTCCATACAACTCCCTACCACCAACCAAACACATCGAAATATCCCCTGTGTACTGACAGCAATGGGGCCATTGACCATTAGTGATGTCAGAATGGGTCAGACTGAACTCTCCAATACACACTGTAACACTAACTCTTATGATAACCCTCAATTTATGTAATATTCAGTCTTTTATTCTTTCTGAAATAATCACAGGTTCACATTTCCCAACATTGTATTCCATCTGCCAATGTGTTGCCCATTGCTTATCCATTTCCAGAGTCTTTGTTGAGAGATGTGAAGGAAGAGTGGAGGACTGCTGGGAGAGTGAGTAAAATGTGTACTTACCTGAGGTTTCGGGGCCTCCATTTGTTGAGAGTTGCAGAGGAGGAGCAGAGGACGGCTAGGAAGGTGTGTTAAAAAAAATTGTTTTTTTTTACTGAGTGGTGAGGAGAAAGGGCAAAGAGAAACGAGGGCTGCCGGGAAGTTTTTAAGTGGGTGATATCTGAAAAGTGACCACAGAGAGCTAGGTTGGAAGCTGAAAAGCAGGACGAGATCTCGGGTTTGTTACCAGTGCTACGAGATAGTGACAGGAGGAACAGTCAGTGAATGCAGCTTAACACGTGGCAGCGAGGCTGGTGCACGAGGGAGGGCTTCAGATACCTCGACCATTGGGAGATCTTCTGGGGAAGATGGGACCTGTACATGAAGGACACGTTGCACCTGAAATGGAGAGGCACAAATTTCCTGGGTGGGAGATTTGGTCGTGTGGTTTGGGAGGGTTTAAACTAGTCTGGTAAGGGGTGGGAATCAGAGCTACATATCTGAGAGGGGGGCACTAGTAGATGGGGCACAGAATGTAGTGAATCTATCGGGAAGGTTTCTCACACAATGAAACAAAGGGATTGGTTAAAGTGTGTCTGCTTTAATGCAAGGAGTATCAGAAATAAGAGTGACAAACTTAGAGCATGGATCAGTACTTGGAGCTACTGTACTGTGGCCATAACAGAGACGTGGGTTTCACAGGGAGAGGAATGGTTCCTTGAATTTCCAGGGTTTAAAACGTTTAAAAAGGGTGGGTAGAAAAACAGGAGGGGGTGTAGCATTGCTAATCAGAGAGTTCATCACAGCTACAGAAATGAAGGTTGTTGAGGAGAGTCTGTCTACTGAGTCAGTTTGGGTGGAAGTCAGTTGCAGCAAGGGAACAGTCACCTCATTGGGGGTTTTCTACAGACCCCCTAATAGCAGTAGAAAGATTGAAGAACTCATAAGCTGGCAGATTTTGAAAAAATGCATATGTAGCAGGGTTGTTGTTATGGGTGATTTCAACTTTCCCAATATCGACTGGACTCTCCTAAGTGCAGGTGGTTTGGATGGGGCCGGTTTTGTCTGGTGAGTTCAGGAGAGTTTCCTTACTCAGTATGCAGACAGGCTGACAAGGGGAGACACCATTTTGCATTTGGTCCAAGTTTACCAGGATGCTGCCTGGATTTGAGGGCTTGCCTTCTGAAGAAAGGTTGAATAAGCTTTGACTTTTCTCTCTGGAGAGAAGGAGGAAGAGAGGAGACCTGATCGAGGTGTACAAAATAATGAGAGGAATAGATAGAATAAATAGCCAGAGACTTTTCCCCAGGACAGGATTGACTGGTACAAGGAGTCATAGTTTTAAGATATTAGGAGAATTGGAGAGAGGGGACATCAGAGGAAGGTTCTTTATGCAGAGATTTGTGAATGTATGGACCACGTTGCCAGTGGTGGTGGTGAAAGTAAAGTCATTAGGGACATTTAAGCCACTTCTGGACATGCACATGAATAGCAGTGAGTTGTGGGGTGCGTAGGTTAAGTTATTTTGTTTTACATTAGGATTACACTCGGCACAACATCATGGGCCAAAGGGCCTATTCTGTGCTGTATGTTTCTACATTCTATGTTCTAAAAGCACAGAACAGGCCAGTCAGCCCATTGTGTCCATGCGGTTCTCTAAATGATCTTTCCGGCCATGTGCCATTTTCTTACATTGTTTATCATCAAATAATCATCTACTGCCTTTGATTGAACCTGCCGAAACCACTGTTTCATGCAATGTCTTCCAGATCTAATTACTCGCTGAGTGAAGTTTCTTTCTCACATCCAGTTCCTTCTCTTGCAATGTATTTGAAATCGACCCTCTTATTCTCAATGCTTCTACTACTGGGAGGGATTTGGTTGAGGCCAGTTGTCTGGGTCAATGGTTTGCAGAGCAGTGTGATGTCAACAGTAGGTTTAACAGCCATTGCCTGTTTCAGGTTCCCATGAAGGGCTTTCCTTCACAACCTCTGTCCTTATCTGAGGTCTGCTGACCCTCAGCTTAAATCATCACCAGTTGCTTCTCACTTGAATGAGGAAGCAGCGGCTGTGGTCTGGTTAGACTATGGCAACATGACATACTAGCCAGCATGGTGTCACATTATCTACTCTAGGTAGGCTGTGCATGATTTTGAAAACTTCTTTCAAATTTTCTGCCAGCCTTGTCCAATCTAACTTTCTGACTGAAATTTCTTACTGCTGGAGCCATTCATGTGAAGGTGGTTTCTCCAAACCCCCCAGTATTCCCTCTGCTCCTTCTCTTCAGTTGAAGCTAAATTAACCCCAGAACAGTTTCATGGTCCATTCTGGTGCCTGAGTCTCTTCACTCTGATAAACTAACTCCAGTTACTTGTTTTATTTCAGAAATATACTTTATTCATAAAATAATTTGATGGTCTGTACTGTTGGTCATGCCATACTTATGTAAACATGTACATACAGAGATCAAAATTTATCATTTTTATACAGGTCTGTACATTTTTCAATCATATGCCCATATAATTAGCTGAGGCGTCAGCAGAGCCCAAATGACCGTATGGGCCCCCTGTTCTTCGTTAGGCAGGCAGACTTTACACAGTGGTCTTTCCCCACCGCGCCTTGGTGGCAGCTGCCCCAAGCTTCAGCGCGTCCCTCAACACGTCGTCCTGGACCTTGGAATGTGCCAGTCTGCAACACTCAGTCGGGGTCAACTCCTTCAGCTGGAAGATCAGCAGGTTTCGGACCACCCAGAGAGCGTCCTTCACCGAGTTGATGATCCTCCAGGCACAGTTGATGTTCGTCTCGGTGTGCGTCCTGGGGAACAGGCCGTAGAGCACGGAGTCCCGCGTCACGGCACTGCTCGGGACGAACCTCGACAAACACCACTGCATTTCTCTCCAGACTTCCTCTGCATAGGCATATTCCAGATGGTGGTGTGTGACAGTCTCGTCCCCCCCGCAGCCGCTTCGAGGGCAGCGTGCGGTGTGGCTGAGAGTCCAGGCGTGCATAAAGGATCTCATTGGCAGAGCCCTTCTCACCACCAGCCAAGCCATGTCTTGGTGCTTGTTGGAAAGTTCTGGCGATGAGGCATTCTGCCAAATTGCTTTGACAGTCTGCTCAGGGAACGGCTCGATAGGATCCGCCCTCTCCTTTTCCCGAAGGGTCTCAAGTACACTACGTGCTGACCACTTCCTGATGGACTTGTGGTCAAAGGTGTTTTGCTTCATAAACTTCTCCACGAAGGACAGGTGATACGGAACGGTCCAACTACTCGGAGCGTTCCGCGGCAGCGAGGCCAGGCCCATCCTTCACAACACCGGGGACTGGTAGAACCTCAGTACGTAGTGACACTTAGTGTTTGCGTACCGGGGATCCACGCACAGCTTGATGCAGCCACACAAAAAGGTGGCCATCAGGGTGAGGGTGGCATTGGGTGGCATACGGCATGCTTTCCTTCAACGGACAGGGTACTGAGTATAAGAGCTGGCAGGTCATGTCTGAGTTGTATAAGACTTTGTAGTGCTGCGTACAGTTTTGGTTGCCGCATCACCAGCAGGATGTGGACGTATTGAAGAGTGTGCAGAGGAGGTTCACCAGGATGTTGTCTGGTCTGGTGATCACTTGCTATGAAGAGAAAAAAGGGGGTTCAAGTGGAACCTGATTGATGTCTACAAAATCATGAGAGGTATAGACACGGTGGATAGCAAAAAGCTTTTTCCCCAGAGTGAGGGATTAATTGCTCGGGGTCACAAGTTCAAGGTGAGAGGGGAAAAGTTTCAGGGCGATATGCATGGAAAGTTCTTTACACAGAGGGTGGTGGATGTCCAGAACGCATTGGCTGGGCAGATGGTAGAGGCAGGTACCATAGCGTCATTTAAGATGTATCTGGACAGACACATGAATGGATAGGGAGCAGAGGGATACAGATCCTTAGGAAATTGGCAACAGGTTCAGATAGAGGCTCTGGATTGGCGCAGGCTTGGAGGGCTGAAGGGCCTATTTCTGTACTGTAATTTTCTTTGCTCTTTGTTCTGATACCTGGAAACTTCTTCAGTCTCCACAACCTTCCATATCTCTGTTCATTGCTCCAGTTTATACAATTGTCTTCTCTCTAAAATGCTCTTATCTTTGCCTTTCGGATTGTCTGCCACTCTCTACCTACACCCAACTCTATCTCTGGAATCTACTCCAGCCACCACTATTTCTGTAACTTCCTTTAATCTCGAAAGTTCTTTCACCCACTAATATTCTCAACCGGTGCTTAATCTGTAACATCTTAGAATCCCTACAATATTTGTTATTTCTGTGACATCTATCTGTCCCTTTACCCCCACAATCACTGAAACATTCCTTGCATTTGTGACAAGGCAGGTGGAATGACAGCATTAACTGAAATGATCTGATATGATTGAACTGT
Source organism: Chiloscyllium plagiosum (assembly GCF_037043375.1). Lineage (NCBI taxonomy): Eukaryota > Metazoa > Chordata > Chondrichthyes > Orectolobiformes > Hemiscylliidae > Chiloscyllium > Chiloscyllium plagiosum. Next base: position 55,077,606 of record NW_028270166.1, read on the forward strand.
CAATATGAAGGTGCGACTGCAGAATGACCATGGCTGGGAAGTGAATATCGAAGGGTTGTCGGGATTTAGGCAAAATAGGCAAAAAAAAACAAATGAGGTCAAGCTGTGTTGTGAAGAACAGATGCAGTCAGTGTGTTAGTGAGACAGCCATGTGGATTGGAAGATCAAAATGCAGATTCTTTCTGGCTGAAGCTGAAAAACAACAAGGGGCAGCAACTGTTAGTAGAAATTCTTGTGCAGGCACCAGCCAGTGATGGTCATGCAAATATGATTTCATGTCAGGAAATTAGATGTTCTTGTTGCAAGGGCACGAAAGTTACTACGTGTGATAGGAGTCTCATTCCCGACTGGATAACTGCAATGAATGGAGTCGTATATTGTATCTAAGATGGTTTTCTATCACAACATAGAATGGGCTATTCTGGATCAAATGCTGTGTAATGATAAATGTCTAATAATCTCATTATAAACGAGTTCTGTGAGCACAGAACCATAATATTATACAATCTTTTATTGAGGTTGAAACTGATTAAGCGAAGATCATGCGACACAAAAGTGGAATTAAGCCATTTGGCCCATCAGGTATTTCTGCGATTGAATGAGATCATGGCAGATCTGATGATCCCAAACTCTACTTTCCCGTGTTTTCCATGTAACCCTTGTTTCCCTGCTTAAGTAAAATGTGGCTATTTCTACTGTAAACATACTGAAAGACCCAGACTTGACAGCCCTCTGCAGTAAGGAATTCCACAGATTCACGATCCTCTGAGTGAACACATTCCTCCTCACCACTGTCTTTAGATTAGATTCCCTACAGTGTGGCAACAGAGTATTTGGCACAAAAAGACCCTCCGGAGAGTACCCAATCCAGACCCATTCCCCTACATTTTATCCTGACTAATGGACCGAACACTGTGGGTAACTTAGCATGACTTGATCTGCACATCTTCAGATTGTGAGAGGAAACGAGAGCACCCAGACGAAGCCCACGCAGACACGGGGAGAATGTGCACACTCCACATAGACAGTCACCCGAGGCTGGAATCGAACACAGGTCCCTAAAAGTGTGAGGCAGCAGTGCTAACCACTGAGCTATCATGCATCGTGAACTAGCGAGCCCTTGCTTGGATTTTATGCCACCTGTTTTCAGCTTCTCCCACTAGAGAAACCAAAGGAAATGCCAAAGATAATTATTGCAGATGGCAAGATGATTGGTGGAGTTGTGGACACTAAGGAAGGCTATCAAAGTTTACAGCAGGATACACATCAGCTTGAAAGGTAGGTGGCGAAATAACAAACTGAGTTTAATCTGGACACGTGTGAGATAGTTAGGAGACTGTGGGGCAATAATACATTCAGAGGTCTTGGTGCATGTCCATAGCTGTCTGAAATTGGTAAAACAAGTGGGTAAGGTGGGAAAGAAAGCGCATCGAAAGCCTGTTCCATTTACTTGCAGATTTGAATATCGAGGGTTGAACATCATGCTCTAACTCTTTGAGACTTGTTTGGATACAATTGATGAACTGCGGGCAGTTCTCATTACCACACAATAGGAAGGATATGGAGAATTTGGAAAGGGTGCAAAAGCAGATTACCAGCATGTTGCCTATGTTCAATGTTTTGAGAATGTGTTAGCTTTCGGGTGAGATTAGACAAACTTGGATTGTTTTTTCAGAGTGTAAGTGACTGAGGGGCGAGCAGGTACAGGAATATAAAATTAGGAGAGGCAAGGATAATGTGAATAGTTGAAATCTCTTTTTGAATGTGCAAGTGTCAAATACAATGGTGCATAGGATTAAGGTAAGACGGAAATGTTTAACTGAGATGTCTGACGCAAGTGTTTTTTTTTAACGTAAAGAATAGAAAGTGCCTTGGGAGATTGTCGAAGCAGAAATGTTAGCAAAGTTTTCAAGTGGCATTTAGACATACATCTGAACATATAGCAAATAGAGCAATATGGACCATTTTCAGGCAGATAGCATTAGATTGGAATAACATCATGGTCAAAAAAGCCATTGTTGTCGCTAAACTATTTTCTGACTTCCAGGCATCTACCCTGTCAAAACTCTTTGGAATCTTGAATGTTTCATGAAATGTTTCACACATTCTTCTAAATTCCAATGAGTTCAAACTCAATCCATTCATGACCTTCTCATGAGCAAAGCCTTCGATTGTCAAGATCAGTCTAGTGAACCTTTTCGCGCCTGCCTTCAATGCAATCATCCTGTTCAGAACGTTCTGGGTGTGGCCTGACTCGTACCTTGTATAGTTTCAGCAACACCTCCCTGTTTTTATTCTCCATTCCCTTTGAAATAAATGCCAGCATTTGATTTGCCTTCTCCACTTCCCGAGGAACCTGTCAGCAACCTTTTTCAGACTGATACACAAGGGACTCCCAAAAGCCTTTGAGCAAATACTCAGAAACCAAATGGTGTTCGCCTAACAGTAAGTTTGAAATGTCCTGGAATGTGTTAGAAAGGATATGACAATAAAAATAACTGGGCTCTTAGAAACAATGGGAGACATGTTTCATGAAAGATGTTTCTTTTTATGAGCCTATTTGATTTTTTTTATTGGTATGGCTATAGGCAGAATAATTGGTAGAATAATTAAGAATGAAGGAGGGGAATGGTGGTGGGGAAATATGGTTTATTTGAAGTTTCTGAAGCTTTTTGACAAGGTTCCAAAGAATGAATAAGGAAAGAATAGAGGCCTGTAAAGATCAACAATGCAGTCTAGGTTTGTAACCAGAGGAGATGGGTAGGATATTGACAAAAAGTTCCCGTCAGAATTTACTGTGGAGAAAGACATGAACAGTTCGGAACATGGGAAATAAATAGTGATGCTTTGGAAAGAATCCACAACAGAGAAAAAAAGGTACTGGAAGTCTTCAAACGAATAGAGCTAGCTTTATCCTCAGGAACTCATCAGGTGGATCCCAGGATATTTTGGCAAGCTAGGGACCCCAACCAAGATTATGTGTGTCATCGACATCCACAGTGAGGTGCCGTAAGACTGGAGGGTAGCTAATGCTTTTCCATCACTTCCTGCCTTTGTAATACTATCCTTCACTAACAATGCCACATCTCCCCCTCTTTCATCATCTTCCTTGTTCTAACTGAAACATCTAAACCCTGAAACCTGCAACAACATTCCTGTCCCTGCTCTATCCATGTCTCCGAAATGGCCACAGTATTGAAGTCCCAGGTACCAACACATGCTGCAAGTTTACCCACCTTATTCCGGATGTTCCTGGGGTTGAAGTAGATGCACTTCAAACCACCTTCCTGCTTGCCGGTACATTCATTCGACCTTGAACTCTTATTTATGACCTCACTGCTCTCAACCTCATGTACAGTGGCGCTACAATTCAGGTTCCCAGCTGAATTACTTTGAACTCTCTCAAAAAGCATGAGCAAATTTCCCTCCCAGGATATTGGTACCCCTTGGTTCAGGTGTAAACAATCCCATTTGTAGAAGTCCCACTTACCCCAGAATGAGCCTCAGTATCTGAGTCTCTCCCCCCTGCACCATCCCTGTAGCCATGTGTTCAACTCCTCTCTCTTCCTATTCCTCACCTCGCCAGCACGTGGCATGGTTAACAAACCAGAGATAATAACTCTGTTTGTTCGAGCTCTGAGTTTCAACCACAACTCCCTGAATTTCTGCCTTAAATCCCAAACCCTTCTCTACCTATGTCATTGGTGCTTATGTGGACCATGACTTGGGGCTGCTCCCCCTCCCTTCTCAAGGAATCCGAAAACAGGATCTAAGACATAACAAATCCTGGCACCTGGGAGGCAACACACCAACTGTGATTCGACTCTGTTGATAAGACATGACCTTCCCTGCACAAAACCATGTTGCCTATCACTGATAAGCCCATTTCCTTCCAAATGGGATTAATTCTATTCCTCATTATCTTCTCCAGCAGTTTCCCTACCACGAATGTCAGGCTCATCGGTCTGTAATGATCTGAATTACTCCTGCTACCCTTCTTAAACAAGGGGCAGCATTAGTATTTCACCAGTCCTCTGGACCTCACCTGTGTTTAAGGATGCCGCAAAGATAACTGTTAAGGTTCCAGCTATTTCTGATCCCGCTTCCTGCAGTAACCTTGGATAGATTCCATCCAGGCAAAAGTGAGGAATGCAGATGCTGGAAACCAGAGTTTAGATCAGATTGGTGCTGGAAAAGCTCAGTTGGTCAGGCAGCATCCGAGAAGCAGGAAAATTGATGTTTCGGGCTAAAGGATTCACCTGCTGTTCTTTTCGAGCACCACTCTGATCTAGATTCCATCCAGACCCGGGGACTTGTCCACCACAATGCCTTTTAGAATACCCAACACTTCCTCCTTCCTCATGTTGATTTGACCTAGAATACTCAAAGATCTATCCCTAACCTCAGTATCCATCATGTCCCTCTCCTCGGTGAATACTGACACAAAATACTCATTAAGAATGTCATCCATTTTCTCTGACACCACACATTTCTTTCCTCCTTTGTCATTGAGTGAGCCAGCCAGCTCTTTCGTCAGCATCTAGTTCCTTATTTATGAATAAAAGGCTTTGGGATTCTCCTTCACCTTTTTTGCTAAAAGGTATCTCATGGCCCCTTTTAGCTCTCTTCATTCCTCATTTCAGATTGGTCCTACATTCCCGATATTCTTCCAGAACTTTGTCTGCCTTCAATCACCTAGACCTTATGTTTGCTTCCTATTTCCTCTTAACTAGTCTCACAATTTCACCTGTCATCCTTGGTTCCCTAATCTTGCAATTTTTAAGCCTCATTTTCACAGGAACATGTCTCTTTTGCAACCTAATCAACAACAACAATCTGCCATTCCTAGATGTCACAGTCGAGCCGACTCTCAATGGGGAACTGCAAACGTGTATAGACAGGAAAACAACATGAACGGACCAAATACTGAACAATGGAAGCAATCGTCTTAAACCCACAAACGAAACTGGATTAGGCCATTATATCAATAAGCCATCACACACTACAGCACTGAGGAACTACGAAGAGCAGAAGAGAAATACCTACACATTGCATTCAAGAAGAATGTGTACCCAATAAACACAGTCCGTAGATTCCTCAGCAACAAACACAAACAAGCAAACACAGCAAGTCCAGAATCCCTAGCCACTTTACCCTACAACAAAAAGATCTCTGAAATAACATCCATCCTACTCAGACCTCTTGGCATCACTGTAGCCCACAAACCTAACAACACACTGAAACAGCGGCGAATTAACAAACACATCCCGAGACAAGCAACCAGCAAAATGAATGTCATTTACAAAATACCTTGCAAGGACTGAAGCAAACACTACATTAGACAAACAAACAGAAAACTAGCTACCACAATGCATGTACATCAACCTGCCACAAAATGATATGACCCACTATCACTAGTACACACAGACAAAGAAGGACACCACCTTGACTGGGACAATACATCCATCCCAGGACAGGTAAAGCTGAGATACACACAAGAATTCCATGAAGCAAGGCATTCCAACTAGAACTCGATCAATAAATACATTGATTTGGACTCCATCTCCCATCCTCTGAGAAAAAGAACTGGAAATGACATCACCCACCCAAAGAAACCTAAACACATAAATAGAAAGCAGAACGGACCATCAGTACTTCACCAGAGACTCACTGATGATGTCACCTGGTATTGTGTCAAAACGTCTAACAACAAACCTTCCAGATCAGTGAGCAGGCTTACATCTGAAACATCTACCTGACCTACAAATCTTTTCAAAAAGTTGAACTCCATTGCTATTTCTGTTGTCTATATTTGACAAGGACAGAAACTATCAACTTCAGTTTCAATTAAACACTCCATTCATTATCCACAAATTTCAGACCCCTGCCTCACAAGCATCTGATACCGAGACTGCTCACAATGCCGAGGCCCCTTTTTGCCCGAACCAATTTGTGTCTTGGTATTGTGTCCATCATCAAACCTGTTCATTGCCGGCTCCATAATACCACCAGACTCCACCCATATTTCAGTGCATTTGCTGAATCACCAATTCTCTAAGCCTTGACAAAATTCAGATTTTACTATTGCAACTCTCTTCTCGTCACGCTTTTAGTTGCAAATATTTTGATCACAAACTTGTTTTTGTCACTAAAGTAATTCCATGATATGGACACTGTGCCAGAGTATTAATGTCACTGGAAGGTTAATTCAGAGCCACAAGCTAATTATCTAAAGACACTGATTCATATCTGACAACAACTGATAACAGCCCTTAAATTCAAATCACAAGAATTGGAACAAAAGTAAATTTCATTGATAATAACTATAAGTGCCTCAGGATTTTGTCTAAAAACCGAGCTGTTTCGCTAATGTCGTTTGGAAAAGAAATCGAACATTCTTATCTGGTTTGGGTTATGTGTGACTTCAGACCCAAAACATTGTTCTTGGCTCTATTCTGCCTTGTGGAATGACCTCACAGTCAAGGTGATGGTCACAATCAGTGATGGTCACCAAATGCTGTCCTTCCCAGTGATGTCGACATTCCCATGAAATCAAAGAAATTAGGAGTTAAATCAAACAATGGAAGATGCTGCCATTTTGAAACCAAAAAAAAAATGTGTTGGGGAAAATGAACATGTTTGCCTGCCTCTGTTGAGAGAAAGACAGAGTTCACATTTCGAGTCCACAGACCATACATGAGAACTGAAAGCAGCTGGGAAATATTGTGATTATTTTAGTGACAGAATTGCTTGTTATGAAGAGGAGAAGGAGTGAGTTGAACAGAAGGAGAGAGAGAGGGAGAGAAAAAGAAGCAAACAAAGGGATTGTTGATTGGCTGGGATGGAAATAAAATGCACCATGAATCTCATTTATTTTCTGCCTTTTCCCATACTCTTGAAAATCATTCCAAGTCGCTGTTTAAACTGAGTTATGTCCCCTCTGCCTCTCTTCCCAGAGTGTGCTCATCTCCTTATATTCACTAATGGGACATGGGTATCACAGACTGGGCCAGCGTTTATTTCCCCTGCCAATTGCCCTTGAGAAGATGCTGCTGAGCTGCCTTCTTGACCAACTGAAGGTGCCTAGTTAAGCTGCAGATGGAACTAGTGTAGCTTTATTGTATAGTTGCCTTCATAGAATGAGACCTCATCTTACTGAGACAAACATTTGGAGATCTGGAGAGATATGTTGTTGTCATCCTCAAGGGAAATTCTGCAATTCTTAGAAAACTTCCAATCTCCAATGACCAACTAATGCAAATGGGTCAAAACAATGTCTGCAGATGCTGGAAACCAGATTCTGGATCAATGGTGCTGGAAGAGCACAGCAGTTCAGGCAGCATCGAGGAGCTTCAGAAAAATCGACGTTTCAGGCAAAAGCCCTTCATCAGGAATAAAGCAAATACTGAGTTTGGTTGACACTTCACAGATCAGGAATCAAACTCTGAACTTGCTTGACTTTTACAGGCCTATTTTTGTATTCCTCTGTATAACTGTGTCTAAGAATTGATTAAAAGTGTGTTTAAGTTGATTTTGTTGCGTGATAAAGCGGATAAATAAGGCATGAGTGGTATGTTTAGGAAATACATTCAATATGGATGAAACAAATTCACCTCACTTTTTATCGTGTTTAGGTCAGAGAATTGTACCGTCCCTAACATATCTCAGAGTGCTGGATTCGGTTTTCCCTTACGATTGTTTTGTAAGTCTGTTTTACAAGATTTTGGATTCCTTATTTGCTGATGAGCACCAATTATTTCACTTTCATTGCAAGTTGCTTGTAGATGAAATTTAAACCAATAATTTAAAAAATCAGTATGTTTAATGATGTGGATTAAAATAATTTGGTGCTTTGTGCTGTGAATCAAATAACTTGTTAATAAAGGAACACATAAATCATTTTGCAGTTGATTGAATATTGACTTAGTTCAGAAAAAGAAGGAAGCATATGTCAGGTATAGACAGGATGGATCGAGTGAATCCTCAGAAGAGTATAAAGACAGTCGGAGTGTACCTTCGAGAGAAATCAGGAGGGCAAAAAGGGGATATGAGATAGCTTTGGCAAATAGACTTAAAGAGAATCCAAAGGAATTTTACAAATACATGAAGGACAAAAGGGTAACTCGGGAGAGAATAGGGCCGTTCAAAGATCAGCAAGGCTGCCTTTGTGTGGAGCCGCAGGAGATGGGGCAGATATGAAACGTGTATTTTGCATCAGTATTTACTGTGGAAAAGGACAGGGAAGGTATAGAATGTAGGGAAATAGATGGCGATATCTTGAAAAATGTTCATATTACAGAGGAGGAAGTGCTGGATGCCTTGAAACACATAAAAATGGACAAATCCCCAGGATCTGATCAGGTGTACCCTGGAACTCTGTGGGAAGCTAGGGAAGTGATTGCTGGGCCTCTTGCTGAGAAATTTGGATCATCAATAGTCAGAATTAGGTGCCAGAAGACTGGAGGTTGGCTAACGTGGGGCCACCGTGTAAGAAGGGTGGTAAGGACATGACAGGGAACTATAGACCAGCCAGCCTGACATCGGTGGTGGGCAAGTTGTTGTAGAGAATCCTGATGGACGGGATGTACATGTATTTGGAAAGGTAGGGACTGATTAGGGACTGTCAACATGGCTTTGTGCATGGGAAATCATGTCTCACAAACTTGATTGAGTTTTTTGAAGAAGAAACAAAGAGAATTGATGAGGGCAGAGTGATAGATATGATCTATATGGACTTCAGTAAGGCGTTCGACAATGCTCCCCATGGGAGACTGTTGAGCAAGGTTCGATCCAATGGAATACAGGGAGAACTGGCTATTTGGATACAGAGCTGGCTCGCAGGTAGAAGTGGTGGTGGAAGATTGTTTTTCAGACTGGAAGCCTGTGACCAGTGGAGTGCCACAAGGATCGGTGCTGGGTCCACTATTTGTCATCATTTATATAAATGATTTGGATGTGAGCATAAGAGATATAGTTAGTAAGTTTGCTGATGACACCAAAACTAGAGGTATAGTGGACTGTGAAGAAGGTCACCTTAGGATCTGTGGTGAAACGGTTAAAAATTATGTCCCAATACATGTGTGAATCTAACCGGAATGGAGGTGTTGCTTAGTCCCGTGTGAATCTTATTACACACCTCCCCGTGTGAATCTTCTTATCTGTATGTAACCAGAATGGAATGTGTTTTTTAGCCTTGCTCTGCTGTTCACATGAATGTTTATATCTGGAAAAGAGTATATCAGCTGGAAAAGTCTCCAGTTCGGTGAGTCTGCTCCGGGGTTGCGTTTAACCGCCGAGCGTGGGTTGTTGGCAACCGCTCTACGAGAACTGACGGCTCCCAGTTCCGGTAACACGTAGAGTGAGTATAAACCAGACCCGTTGTAAGTACGAGACCTGGTTGTGGCGACGCTGCGGGGAATAAAACACTTATATTCTAGCAGACTCGCCTCTTGGCTGTTTGTTCTGTGTCAGACTACTTTCCTGCGAGCCTGGTCCTTGACCTTGAGAATTTTTAAAAACATTTTGGCGTAGTCGGCAGGATCAATCGCAATTGAGGAAAGATTTTGATACAGAACAATGTTTTGGAAAAAGGCTAAGAAACCAGAAGAACAAACTGTGGAGGTCCCGACCGTCCCGGGATGGCATGGACCGTGGCATGACGTGGCAGTTTGTTTGAGAAATGGTGGGGGCGACCGGAGGAACCCCAGGGTCGCTGCTGTCCACCCTTGAGAGGATCCCAGTCCTGCCGAAGAACCCCTTGCCTGGGGTACAGCGGAGGATGTGGGCATGTCCAAAAAGCTGAAGCGGAGTTAACAGAATTGAATGGGATTGAACTGAACTGAACTGAGTGGAACTGAACTGAATTGAACTGAAGTGAATCAAATTGAACGGAACAAAATGGAACTGAGCTAAATTGAATTGAAATGGACGGAACTGAATTGAACACAATTGAATTGAACTGAACAGACCTGAACTGAGCTGAATTGAACTACACTGAATTGACTGAACTGAAATTAACTGAAACGAATTGAACTGAATTAAGCATAATGTAACACATGTATTGGGCCAAGCAGTGGAATGTGGTGAAACGGTTAAAAATTATGTCCCAATACATGTGTGAATCTAACCGGAATGGAGGTGTTGCTTAGTCCCGTGTGAATCTTATTACACACCTCCCCGTGTGAATCTTCTTATCTGTATGTAACCAGAATGGAATGTGTTTTTTAGCCTTGCTCTGCTGTTCACATGAATGTTTATATCTGGAAAAGAGTATATCAGCTGGAAAAGTCTCCAGTTCGGTGAGTCTGCTCCGGGGTTGCGTTTAACCGCCGAGCGTGGGTTGTTGGCAACCGCTCTACGAGAACTGACGGCTCCCAGTTCCGGTAACACGTAGAGTGAGTATAAACCAGACCCGTTGTAAGTACGAGACCTGGTTGTGGCGACGCTGCGGGGAATAAAACACTTATATTCTAGCAGACTCGCCTCTTGGCTGTTTGTTCTGTGTCAGACTACTTTCCTGCGAGCCTGGTCCTTGACCTTGAGAATTTTTTAAAACAGGATCTTAATCAGATGGGCCCATGGGCTGAGAAGTGGCAGATGGAGTTTAATCGAGATAAATGTGTGGTGCTGCATTTTGGGAAAACAAATCTTAGCATGACTTATACACTTAATGGTAAGGTCCTAGGGAGTGTTGCTGAATATAGAGATCTTGGAGTGCTGGTTCATAGCTCCTTGAAAGCTGATAGGATAGGATAGTGAAGAAGGCATTTGGTATGCTTTCCTTTATTCGTCAGAGTATTGGGTACAGAAGTTGGGAGGTCATTGCTTAGGCCACTGTTGGAATATTGAGTGTATTGCTGGTCTCCTTCCTGTTGGAAAGATGTTGTGAAACTTGAAAGGGTTCAGAAAAGATTTACAAGGATGTTACCAGGGTTGGAGGATTTGAGCTTTAGGGAGAGACTGAACAGGCTAGGGCTGTTTTCCCTGGAATGTAGGAGGCTGAGGGGTGACCTTATAGGGGTTCACAAAATTATGAGGGGCATGGATAGGGTAAATAGGCAAAGTCTTTTCCCTGGGGGGGGGGGGGGGGGGGGGGGGGGGAGTCCAGAACTAGAGGGTTTAGGGTGAGAGAAAGATATAAAAGAGATCTAAGAGGCAACTTTTTCACTCAGAGGGTGATATGTGCATGGAAAAAATTGCAGGAGAAGCTTTTTTGCTCCGAGCAGGCAGTGTGCAGAACCTGCTGCCACCAGGGATTGTTGGGAAAATTTGCGTCAATGGACAGTATTTGAGGGAACTTTAGATGTCAAAAAGGGCACAGGGAGCATATTAAGAGTTTGAAGCAAGGTAGGAGAAGTGTAAATACCAGTATGGCTTGTTTTTGTTCTGCTGATTTGATGCAATTTCCTTTTCAGCGCTCACAACCAATTATAAGATGGACCAGATTATGAAGATGTTAACTCCGTCTTGATATAACAAATTATTTTGCCCCATTAATGCTGTTGTGTGACCAGTACATCATATTGATGTATACCCCGAGCAGCAGCCTCTTCATTCAAAAGCAGTCAGCCATTCCTATCATTTTCAGATCTTCAAGTGGAAAGAAAGGATGGCCTCTTGGATAAAGGCCACAGCTTTGTAAATTGTTCAAAGCTCTGTCCTCCATACAACTCCCTACCACCATCCAAACACATTGAAATATCCCCTGTGTACTGAGAGCAATGGGGCCATTGACCAATAGGGTGATGGAGTGATGTCAGAATGGGTCAGACTGAACTCTCCAATACACACTGTAACACTAACTCTTATGATAACCCTCAATTTATGTAATATTCAGTCTTTTATTCTTTCTGAAATAATCACAGGTTCACATTTCCCAACATTGTATTCCATCTGCCAATGTGTTGCCCATTGCTTATCCATTTCCAGAGTCTTTGTTGAGCGATGTGAAGGAGGAGTGGAGGACTGCTGGGAGAGTGAGTAAAATGAGTACTTACCTGAGGTTTCGGGGCCTCCATTTGTTGAGAGTTGCAGAGGAGGAGCCAGGAAGGTGTGTTAAAAAAATTTGTTTTTTTTACTGAGTAGTGAGGAGAAAGGGCAAAGAGAAACGAGGGCTGCCGGGAAGTTTTTAAGTGGGTGATATCTGAAAAGTGACCACAGAGAGCTAGGTTGGAAGCTGAAAAGCAGGACGAGATCTCGGGTTTGTTACGAGTGCTACGAGATAGTGACAGGAGGAACAGTCAGTGAATGCAGCTAAACACGTGGCAGCGAGGCTGGTGCACGAGGGAGGGCTTCAGATACCTAGACCATTGGGAGATCTTCTGGGGAAGGTGGGACCTGCACCTGAAATGGAGAGGCACAAATTTCCTGGGTGGGAGATTTGGTCGTGTGGTTTGGGAGGGTTTAAACTAGTCTGGTAAGGGGTGGGAATCAGAGCTACATATCTGAGAGGGGGGCACTAGTAGATGGGGCACAGAATGTAGTGAATCTATCGGGAAGGTTTCTCACACAATGAAACAAAGGGATTGGTTAAAGTGTGTCTGCTTTAATGCAAGGAGTATCAGAAATAAGAGTGACAAACTTAGAGCATGGATCAGTACTTGGAGCTACTGTACTGTGGCCATAACAGAGACGTGGGTTTCACAGGGAGAGGAATGGTTCCTTGAATTTCCAGGGTTTAAAACGTTTAAAAAGGGTGGGTGGAAAAACATGAGGGGGTGTAGCATTGCTAATCAGAGAGTTCATCACGGCTACAGAAATGAAGTTTGTTGAGGAGAGTCTGTCTACTGAGTTAGTGTGGGTGGAAGTCAGGTGCAGCAAGGGAACAGTCACCTCATTGGGGGTTTTCTACAGACCCCCTAATAGCAGTAGAAAGATTGAAGAACTCATAAGCTGGCAGATTTTGAAAAAATGCATATGTAGCAGGGTTGTTGTTGTGGGTGATTTCAACTTTCCCAATATCGACTGGAATCTCCTAAGTGCAGGTGGTTTGGATGGGGCCGGTTTTGTCTGGTGAGTTCAGGAGAGTTTCCTTACTCAGTATGCAGACAGGCCGACAAGGGGAGACACCATTTTGCATTTGGTCCAAGTTTACCAGGATGCTGCCTGGATTTGAGGGCTTGCCTTATGAAGAAAGGTTGAATAAGCTCAGACTTTTCTCTCTGGAGAGAAGGAGGAAGAGAGGAGACCTGATCGAGGTGTACAAAATAATGAGAGGAATAGATAGAATAAATAGCCAGAGACTTTTCCCCAGGGCAGGATTGACTGGTACAAGGGGTCATAGTTTTAAGATATTAGGAGAATTGTATAGAGGGGACATCAGAGGAAGGTTCTTTATGTAGAGATGTGTGAATGCATGGACCGCGTTGCCAGTGGTGGTGGTGAAAGCAAAGTCATTATGGACATTTAAGCCACTGCTGGACATGCACATGGATAGCAGTGAGTTGTGGGGTGCGTAGATTAAGTTATTTTGTTTTACATTAGGATTACACTCGGCACAACATCATGGGCCAAAGGGCCCATTCTGTGCTGTATGTTTCTACATTCTATGTTCTAAAAGCACAGAACAGGCCAGTCAGCCCATTGTGTCCATGCGGTTCTCTAAATGATCTTTCCGACCATGTGCCATTTTCTTACATTGTTTATCATCAAATAATCATCTACTGCCTTTGATTGAACCTGCCGAAACCACTCTTTCATGCAATGTCTTCCAGATCTAATTACTCGCTGAGTGAAGCTTCTTTCTCACATCCAGTTCCTTCTCTTTCAATGTATTTGAAATCGACCCTCTTATTCTCAATGCTTCTACTGCTGGGAGGGATTTGGTTGAGCCCAGTTGTCTGGGTCAATGGTTTGCAGAGCAGTGTGATGTCAACAGTGGGTTTAATACCCATTGCCTGTTTCAGGTTCCCAAGAAGGGCTTTCCTTCACAACCTCTGTCCTTGTCTGAGGTCTGCTGACCCTCAGATTAAATCATCACCAGTTGCTTCTCTCTTGAATGAGGAAGCAGTGGCTGTGGTCTGGTTAGACTATGGCAACACGACATACTAGTCAGCCCAGATCTTTGTACAGCGAGTCCCTTCGGACCCGGTCCATCTTTGACCTCCATATGGAAGATGGCCCAGGTGACTGCAGCGGCACAGGTTCTGTGAATAGGCCAGACCTGTGCCACGTATAACAGCAATTACAGTGCCTCACACCTGATGACCAGGTTTTTTCCCGCGATGGAGAGCGACCGTAGCGTCCATCTGCCCAGTTTCTGCCTCACTTTGTTGATGCGCTCCTCCCAAGACTTGGCGCACGCCCCAGCCCCCCCGAACCAAATACCCAGCACCTTCAGGTGGTCGGTCCTGACGGTGAAGGGGATCGAGGATTGTCAGCCCAGTTCCCAAAGGGCATGGCCTCGCTCTTGCCTCAGTTTACCTTGGCCCCCGAGGCCCGTTCGAACTCGTCACATATGGACATGAGTCTGCGCACGGACAGCGGATCCGAGCAGAAAACGGTGACGTCATCCATGTACAGGGAGGCCTTAATCTGCAGGCCCCCGCTGCCAGGAATAGTCACCGCTCTCAGGCTCGCATCCTTCCTGATGGACTCGGCAAATGGCTCTATGCAGCACACAAACAAGGCAGGAGAGAGAGGGCAGCCCTGCCTGACTCCAGATCTGATTGAGAAGTTATCTGATTCCCACCCATTGATTGAGACTGCACTGACAATGTTGGTGTAGAGCAGTCTGATCCAATTGCAGATTCCCTCCCCAAAGCCCATTTTGGAGAGAACATCTCTCATATACGTATGTGATATCCTGTCAAAGGCTTTCTCCTGGTCCAGGCTGATCAGGCAGGCGTCCAACCCTCTGTCCTGCACGTAGGCGATCGTATCCCTGAGGAGTGCGAGACTCTCAGCGATCCTCCTGCCCGGCACAGCACAGGTTTGGTCAGGGTGAATCACCGACCCTACAGCAGACCTGACCCGGTTGGCGGTTACCTTTGACAGAATTTTGTAATCCGCATTCAACAGTGAGATTGGTCTCCAATTTTTGAGTTCCTCCCTCTCCCCCTTCCGCTTGTAGATGAGGGTGATGATGCCTTTCCTCATGGATTCACTCATGGTACCTGCCCGAAGCATACTGACATACACCTCCAGCAGGTCCTGGCCAATCAAGTCCCATAGAGCTCGACCGGTAAGCCGTCACTTCCGGGAGTTTTATTCTTTTCGAAGGACTCGAGGGCATTAGTCCAGAGATAGCGGCTGGTCCAGCCTCTCCCGTGTTCTGTCGTCTAAGACCTCCGTGATAGAGGACAGGAACAACTGGGAGGCCGTGCTGTCAGTCAGCTTCGCGTCATACAGACTGGCATAGAAGGATTTACTGATCCTCATGACGTCAGCCTGAGATGACGTTATCGAGCCATCTTCTTCCTTCAGGCTGCTGAGCACGGAGCTCTCTTTGTGCACCTTCTGGAAGAAGAAACGTGAGCACATCTCGTCCTGCTCCACCGAGCGGACCCTGGACAAGAAGATTATCTTGGAGGCCTCCGAAGCAAAGAGCGAGGCTTGCTGGCCCTTCACCTCCTTGAGGTCCTCCGTGACATCCACCCCCATCGGCTGCAGCAGGAGCAGGTTCTGCATACTTTCCTGGAGCTGGGACAGTTTTCCCCGCCTCTCTCTCGCCTCCTGAACACCTTTGAGGATGAAGAACCTCTTGATGTTCCCTTTTACTGTTTCCCGCCAGTCCGCTGGGGACTCTCAAAGAGGGGCTTCACGGTTCTCCAACCTGCGTAGTCCCTCTTGAGCTCCTCAATGTTTCCCGGGGTCAACAGCTTTGTGTTCAGCTTCCACGTTCCCTTACCAGCCCGCTGCTCGTCCTGTAGGTGACAGTCGGCCAGCAGGAGGCAGTGGTCAGAGAAGAACACCGGCTTGACGTCGGTGGATCTGACCGAGATCGTTTGGGACACAAACAGGTAATCTATCCTTGAGCGGATAGACCCGTCTGCCCGTGACCAGGTGTATCTACGCTGCGCTCCGTCTGCAGGGGCGCTGAAGACGTCGTGCAGCTTGGCATCTTTTACCGTGTCCATCAGGGCTCTGGACGTGGTGTCCAGTTTACTGTCCCCCCCCGCCGGATCGTCCATCTGCATCAATGATACAGTTGAAGTCTCCCGCCAGAATGACCGGCCTGGACGTAACCAGCAACAGTGGAAGCTGCTGCAGGACGGCCAACCGTCCACTCTTACCCACTGGGGAATACGCATTAATCAGTCTCAGGGGAGCATTCCTGTACATGACGTCAGCGACGAGGAGGCGCCCGCCCACCACCTCCTTAACCTCGGAGATGGTGAAGTTGCCTCCTCGCAACAGGATACCCAGGTCGGAGGCGCGGCTATCGTTGCCCCCCGACCAAACTGATGGCCCATGGGCCCACAAGCTCGACCATCTCCTGTAGCTGCTGAGGCGCGGTATCCCACACTCCTGCAGAAACAGGACGTTGTCTTTAACGTTGGCTAGGAAGGCCATCGTAGAAACACATCGCGTAGCCGATTTGATGCTACGCACATTGATGCTGGCAATTTTTAACACCATTTTAACAGTTTACAAGGTTAACACTGTCCATTTGCTGCTGGTCTTGCCCCTCTGGGGTAGCTGTGTACATTCCCGTGGTGACGGCAAACTGCTGGACCCTCCCAGGGCGGAGGTAGCTGTCCGGCTCCACGATGGAGCCATTTCCCCACTCTGGTGTCTTCGGGTCGGGCCCAGGGTCCGCATAGTTCAGTTCTCCATCTGACAACAGAGCTGTCACAGGACCGCTGCTCCCAGTTACCTGGAGCTGTGGGGAGGTGGGTACCTCTTGGTTCTCACTGGGTGGGGGGAGGCCTTTACCCATCCCTTCAGAGGGATCGTCTTTTCCTGCTTGGGCGGTGCTGCCCTCCTTTTTCCCCACGGCGCTCTGTCTCTTCCTCTGGTGACAACTCTCCTTGCGCCCGTCCTCACCGTTGGAAGAGCTGCCTGTATCCTCGTCACGTAGGTGTCGCTTCCCCCCTCGCTGGGTGGCTTTGGGAGGTTTCCTCTTCCTGCTTTTCACGGTAATCCAATCCTCTGCCTCCTTTGATCCCTTCTCTTCCATTTCCTCCGTCTATCCTGAAGGAGCTTGGATCGGCTGCTGCACCTCCCCGCTGTCTGCCGTCTGCTCCGCTACAGCCTGCCCTTCCTTCTGGGTGCCTCCAGACACCGTTCCCGTGCTGTTTTTTGGTACCTTGCTGGTCTTAGGCGGTCCACGGCTCGTGTTGCCACCTCCGGCCATCTGTGCGTAGGTGGCGGCCCCTCGTCTTGGGCAGGCCTTGTACATGTGGCCCGCCTCTCCGCACAGATTACAGTTCTTGGCCTCCTTACAGTCCTTGGTCGGGTGGTCTTCCTGCTTGCAGTTTCGGCAGACGGTCACCTTGCAATCCGCCGCCATGTGGCCTGACCTCCCGCAGGTTCGGCACACTTTTGGCTGCCCTGCGTATGTCAGGTAGCCTCTGCTTCCTCCGATGGCAAAGCTGGAGGGTGGGTGGAGGATGTTCCCACTGGCATCGACCCTCAGGGTTACCCTGACCTGTCGTTTGCTGGTCCAGATCCCGAAAGGATCGATCACATCGGTACTCTCTCCCTCGACCTGGACGTATCTCCTCACATCTGCTGCTGGGACGTGAGGGTTGTACATCTGGATTGTTACGACCCGACTCCTCTGCGCAGGAAGCACACACAATGGGACCACCGACAAGATGGAGAACAGAGATTCCCCTTCCTTCTATTTGAAGAACTTCAGGAGCTGCTCGCAATTCTTCACGCTCCTGAAGGTCACATTGAAATAGCCTGCCGCAGGGAAATCCTGCAGACAGTACACGTCCGCTTTTTTATTTATTTCAAAAATATACTTTATTCATAAAATAATTTGATGGTCTGTACAGTTGGTCATGCCATACTTATGTAAACATGTACATACAGAGATCAGAATTCATCATTTTTATACAGGCCTGTACATTTTCCAATCATATGCCCATATAATTAGCTGAGGTGTCAGCAGAGCCCAAATGACTGCATGGGCCCCCTGTTCTTCGTTAGGCAGGCAGACTTTACACAGTGGTCTTTCCCCACCGCGCCTTGGCGGCAGCTGCCCGAAGCTTCAGCGCATCCCTCAACATGTAGTCCTGGACCTTGGAATGTGCCAGTCTGCAGCACTCAGTCAGGGTCAACTCCTTCAGCAGGTTTCGGACCACCCAGAGAGCGTCCTTCACCGAGTTGATGATCCTCAAGGAACAGTTGATGTTCGTCTTGGTGTGCGTCCCGGGGAACAGGCCGTAGAGCACGGAGTCCCGCGGGGCGTGCATAAAGGATCTCACAGGCAGAGCCCTTCTCACCACCAGCCAAGCCATGTCTTGGTGCTTGTTGGAAAGTTCTGGCGATGAGACAGTCTGCTCAGGGAACCGCTCGATAGGATCCGCCCTCTCCTTTTCCCGAAGGGTCTCAAGGACACTACGTGCTGACCACTTCCTGATGGACTTGTGGTCAAAGGTGTTTTTCTTCATAAACTTCTCCACGAAGGACAGGTGATACGGAACGGTCCAACTACTCGGAGCGTTCCGCGGCAGCGAGGCCAGGCCCATCCTTCACAACACCGGGGACAGGTAGAACCTCAGTACGTAGTGACACTTGGTGTTTGCGTACCGGGGATCCACGCACAGTTTGATGCAGCCACACACAAAGGTGGACATCAGGGTGAGGGTGGCATTGGGTGTATTTTTTCCCCCGTTGCCCAGATCTTTGTACAGCGAGTCCCTTCGGACCCGGTCCATCTTTGACCTCCATATAAACTGGAAGATGGCCCGGGTGACTGCAGCGGCACAGGTTCTGGGAATAGGCCAGACCTGTGCCATGTATAACAGCAATGACAGTGCCTCACACCTGATGACCATGTTTTTTCCCACGATGGAGAGCGACCGTAGCGTCCATCTGCCCAGTTTCTGCCTCACTTTACTGATACGCTCCTCCCAAGACTTGGCGCACGCCCCAGCCCCCCCGAACCAAATACCCAGCACCTTCAGGTGGTACACGAACGCTGCTTCGAACCCGCAGCACTCCAGAAAAATCTTCTTCACAAACACCATCCGATCGACCGGTGTGTGATCCTTCACCTTCTTCACAGTCACCCTGATTGTGTTGCGAATGCCCTGGCCAGGGCTGCGAGCGGCTGCTGAGGCCATAGCTCTGAGGTTGGCTGGTACCTGAATTGGCGTTAGGCCGAAGCCAGCATAAAGATCCACCAAGAGCAGGTCAGCACAACCAAACGATCCTCCAACGTCCAATCATGATCCAGCGAAGGTCTCCAGCAGCTCCGACGACTCGCAGCACAATCCCTGCGGTTTCTCCCCCGCCAGCACACGTCCGCTGCGCTAACCGACAGCACTCGAGCAGAATCTCTTCTTCTGGTCCTCAGAAACTACACATATTCCGAGCCAAAAGGCCGAGAAGCGACCGAACTCCAGTTACACACCAAGAAGAATGAAGCCGCTGTTTCCAGTCCCTGCTCCAATTTTCATTCCTGAGCTATCTCCTCGATCCCTCTCTCCTGTAACTCATTATGATTCAGCCAGTTTGTTCACAACTTGGTGCTGCATTTGATTCTGAGAGGAGCTGCTGATCTCAGACTAAAGAAAAAAAAAACAATTTTCTCTACTCAAAAACATCAGACCAGCTGATTGGTTTTATGTCATTCATAACGGTAAAATACAAATTCAATTGGATTTTGGTATCTCGGACATAATTTAAACTGATTGGTCAAATTTGAATCTGTTGTGTACAATGGCAACGCAGCTCCAGCTATTTGTTACACAACCAAATGTTACATTTTTAAATGTTTCAGCACACTCTGTGACAGCCAGAAGTTTCAGCTCCCTTAAAGGGACAGTACAGTTTCAGAACCAAGAAGTCATGCTTCAGCAAGACAAGACACTGGTAAGACCTGGAGTATTGCATACAAGGATGTGGAAGCTTTGGAAAGTATTCAGAATGGATTTACTAGGCTGTTGCCTAGTATGGAAGGAATGTCTTACGAGGAAACGCTGAGGGAACTGAGGCTGTTTTTATTGGAGAGAAGAAGATTCGGAGGTGACTGAATTGAGATTTATTAGATAATCGGGGGTTAGATAGGTTGGACAGTGAGAGCCTTTTTCCTTGGATGGTGAAGGCTAACAAGAGGGGATATAACTTTAAATTGAGGGGTTGAAAAATTTAGGACAGATATCAGGGTAGTTTCTTTACTCAGAGAGTAGTAGGGGTGTGGAACGGCCTGCCTGCAACACGAGTAGACTCAAAGGCATTTAAATGGGCTTTAGACATGCACTGATAATAATGGAATGGTGTAGGTGAGATTATTTTCACGGATCCGCACAGGATCGAGGGCCGAAGGGCCTGTACTACACTCTAACATTCTATGTTCCATGTTCTTTGAGTCACAAGATCATGGAGACAGTCAACAAGTTCAGTGAGTGTATGGAAAGAAGAAGTTTATTCTTCTTTGAGAAATAAAACTCTTATAGCTGGAAGAATGCATTATAATGAATGAAAAGCTGTATCCATGGTATCGGTGTTGTTAAAGTTATAGTGGGAAACAGCTGGAATAACGTTGGCATTGAACAATTATTACAGTGACCATATTCTGTTTTATTCATTCACAGGATGAGGGCGTCACTGGCGAGGCAGCATTTTGTGTCCATCCCTAATTGCCCAAAGTGCAGTTAAGAGGCAACAATATTGCTGTGGGTCACATGGAGGTCAGACCATGTAAGGATGGCAGTTTCCTTCCCTAATGGACATTAATGAAGCAGACCCAAATCCGTGGGAAATAAATCAATAATGGGCATTCCTATGCACATCCCCAGGTTCCCATGATCTCATGGTGTTTACCAGACATTGTAGTGTCCAGGCCATGGGATCTTTCTATGCATCCTATGCATTCGCATTCCGACATGACAAGTTATGCTCCCTCAGGTACGTTTCAGGCTTGCTTATATCTAATTTACTGTTCCTTCACGATCATTTTTTTAGAATTCTTGGAATCCCCTTACAAACAGCTCTGTGCATTCGACTGTGCCACTTGGATAGAAGAGGTTCAAGGTGGCAGCTCTCTGTTACCTTGTCCAGAGCTGTGGAGAATAACAAATAAACTCACCACTTGCTGGTGCCTTCCAAAACCCATAAACAAATATGTTAAAATACCAAGATATTTTATGTTTTCGTGGTTTGTTCTGAAGTCTCAGAAACGGAAGACCTTGCTGTATGAGTGTGACCCCAGTGACATCAGGAGCACGACATGACACTGAGGTAACAATCTCATTTGGTTTCAAACAGTCAGGGGATTGATCGTGTGATGCCAACGCCACTGAGTTCAACATTTTCATGACAAGTTATAAAAAAACAACACATCATCGACATCGGGACGTTTAATATGGACTCTGAGTAATTTCTCATTTACTGTCCATCACCAAATACTTGACAGTGCTCTGACACGGTAGCTTTGCTGTTCCCATTCACAGCAGACAATTTGTCATAGTTCAGAAAGAAGAGAAACTCAGTCGGTCTGGCAACATCTGAATAGTCAAAAACTGAGTTAACGTCTTGACTCCAATATAACTTTTTCACAATAACTTCATATTAAAGTCGATATGTTAACTCTATTTCTCTATTTAGATGTAACCTCATCTGCTGCATGTCTCTCCCACTTCCTGTTTGAATTTCAGGTTTCCATTGTACCCAGTGTCTTGGTTTCTTTGATGAACCAAGAGGTTGAACTTGGTTATATTTGCCCAATATGGTCCTGAAGAAGGGCTTATGCCCGAAACGTCGATTCTCCTGTTCCCTGGATGCTGCCTGACCTGCTGCGCTTTTCCAGCAACACATTTCCAGCCAATATGGTCCGTGACTTGAGCTGATGTGCCAGTGACACTTGTGTTACATCGGAGGCTGTATCTTCTTTAAGTTCCAAGGAAAAAATGTTTTGCTAAAATCCATCTAAATATGGGAATCTCAGGAATTCGATTTTACTTGAAAAGGCATTTTTCAGGCAACTGCACTTCATGAAACAACAGGAATAGGTTATTGATGATGCCACAATCTATGGCCTTCACTGAACAGGTTTGTCTCCTCAGACTCCAAATGCATTTAGTACATATCAGAGACTAATTACAGCAAAACCGATTGGTAATTCAGCCAACTACCTCTGCACTGGCACAGAGTGAGTTATATATCTGCTGCTTTTATCCTGGAATCTCCCTATACCCCTACACATTTTGTTGCCTGTGTCTGTTTGAATTCTGAATATCCTGTTCAGGCATGAACAATCTTAGCAGCCTGTTAGCCTGCGATGACAAAGTGTGTCTGTAAAATATATTGCCTGAATCACATTTATAACTTTCCTGTTCTATTCAGATTATCGATTGACATTCCATCTCCCAAATGTAATCTGCCTCCTTGCTCTGCATTATATGTCATTCCATCTGTCAGAAAGAGTGATGTTTGAATACCGGTGACTGGAGGATATCATTGTACTCCCCTCCAACCTCCACAGCCAAAGGCCCCATTCCTCTGTATCTCCGAGGCAATGTCAAAGTCATTCTGTCCCTGATTCCTTAATAAGTAATGTTTTAATAAACAAGATGATTGTACATGTCACATTTAGCTTTGGTCTAAAGTCAAAGAATGTAAATATTGCTGATTTAAAGCAAATAAACTGCAATAAGATATTTGTTATTTTTTTAAAAAAGCTGAAGCACATTTTGTGCTGAAATTACAAAGTTGCCTGATTAAATCAGTGAAACAAACATTCAGGCAAATCCATGGTCGGGGTAATTATGCCCAGTGACAATCTGTTGGTTGGCGGTTGATCGCATGATCAGCACAGTAACAACCTCTTGACTGCTTTTTTTGAGGGGGGGCTGTTGGGTGTAGCAGTGTATATGATCAACATGACAAAATCATGGGCAAAAAGGAAACATCCGTCATTCTCCCTCCCCACTGACTTCACAAGAACAGTTGGTATTGGGAGATAAGACCAATAGCCAGCGATGCCAACATCCAGTCCAGTCCAGTTATTGTTGTGAACTGGAAGTGCTGTATTGAAAAGGGGTTAACTGGAAATGTTTATTCAGTGACTGTGATTAATGTCAATCTCCATGGAATCTAATTGTGTAACTGGAGGCTTTCCCTCTCCTATTAGTAAGGGCGTCTTTCAATGCATCATCCCCTTGTTTCTGCAACTGCTTCACATCCACCACTAACGGCAGCTGCAGAGACAGGGAAAGGCGAGACCAGAATCTGAGAACAATGGACTGGAATGTTCCAACATTGGACAGGAGTTTATCTTTGGGTTTTAACTTTCTTTCCTGGTCTTTATTGTCTTTTTGGATAGAAGGTGTACTGCTGATTATTCAGGCGGGTTACTATCCCATCCTCGCTATTGTTGGTGTTCCTGGTAAGTCTCTTTATGTCTATCTCCATTCATTCATTCCCTAAACCATGTTGAACTCCATTGCTATTTCTGTTGTCTGTATTTGACAAGGACAGGAACTATTAACTTCAGTTTCAATTAAACACTCCATTCACTATCCACAAATTTCAGACCCCTGCCTCACAAGCATCTGATACCGAGACTGCTCACAATGTCGAGGCCCCTTTTTGCCCTGAACCAATTTGTGTCTTGGTATTGTGTCCATCATCAAACCTGTCCATTGCCGGCTCCATAATATCACCAGACTACACCCATATTTCAGTACTGTTGCTGAATAAACAATTCTCTAAGCCTTGGTAAAATTCAGATTTTACTATTGCAACTCTCTTCTCGTCATGCTTTCAGTTGCAAATATTTTGATCACAAACTTGTTTTTGTCACTAAAGTAATTCCATGATAGGGACACTGTGCCAGAGTATTAATGTCACTGGGAGGGTAAGTCAGAGCCTCAAGCTAATTTTCTGAAGGCACTCATTCATATCTAACAACAACTGATAACAGACCTTAAATTCAAATGACAAGAATTGGAAAAAAATTGAATTTCACTAATAACAACCATAAGTCCCTCAGGGTTTTGTCCAAACACCGAGCTGTTTCACTGATGTCGTTTGGGAAAGAAATCTAACATTCTTATCTGGTTTGGGTTAAATGTGCCTTCAGACCCAAAACATTGTGCTTGGCTCTATTCTGCCTTGTGGAATGGCCTCACAGTCAAGGTCAATCAGTGATGGTCATCAAATTCTGTCCCGACCAGTGATCCCGACATTCCCATGAAATCAAAGAAATTAAGAGTTAAATCAAACAAAGGACGACGCTGGCATTTTGAAACCAGAAAAAAAGTGTTGGGGAAAATGAACATGTCTGCCTGCCTCTGTCGAGAGAAAAACAGAGTTCACATTTCGAGTCCACTGACCATACATGAGAAGTGAAAGCAGCTGGGAAATATTATGATTTTTTTAGTGACAGAATTGTTTGTTTTCAAGGGGGGAAGGAGCGAGTTGACCAGTAGGAGAAGGGTGGGGTGGGGAGAGGGAGAGAAAAAGAAGCAATCAAAGAGATTGTTGATCGGCTGGGATGGAAATAAAATGTGGCATCATCTTATTTATTTTCTGCCTTTTCCCATACTCTTGAAAATCATTCCAAGTCATTGTTTAAACTGAGTTATGTCCCCTCTGCCTCTCTTCCCAGAGTGTGCTCATCTCCTTATATTCACTAATGGGACATGGGTATCAGTGACTGGGCCAGTATTTATTTCCCCTGCCAATTGCCCTTGAGAAGATGCTGCTGAGCTGCCTTCTTGACCAACTGCAGGTGCCTCGGCCCATTCAGTTTCATTTCTCTGAGACTTTGTAATGATTGATCCAGCTGAGTGGCTGACTTGGTCATTTCAAAGGGCAGTTGCGAGTCAACCCTGTTGCTGAGTGTCTTGAGTCACATGTAGGTCAGACCAGGTGAAGGTGGTAAATTTCCTTTCCTGAAGAACATTAGATTAGATTAGATTAGATTACAGTGTGGAAACAGGCCCTTCGGCCCAACAAGTCCACACCGACCCGCCAAAGCGAAACCCACCCATACCCCTACATTTACCCCTTACCTAACACTACGGGCAATTTAGTATGGCCAATTCACCTGACCTGCACATCTTTGGACTGTGGGAGGAAACCAGAGCACCCGGAGGAAACCCACGCAGACAGGGGGAGAATGTGCAAACTCCACACAGTCAGTCGCCTGAGGCGGGAATTGAACCCGGGTCTCTGGCGCTGTCAGGCAGCAGTGCTAACCGCTGTGCCACCGTGCCGCCCACGACATTAGGGAGCCAGGTGGGTTTTCCTGACAACAAACGATGGTTTCATAGTTTCGTTTGAGTCATAATTCCAGATGTTTGATTGAATTCAAACTCCACCATCTGCCGTGGTGGGATCAAATCCGGGGTCTCGGTTATTGCTTGGGTCCCTGGACCATCTGGAGACCTCACCTTCCCTGGATTAATAGACCACAGGCTGAACCATCGCCTCCCCGTCTTATCTAATCAACTCCCCATGCTGTCACCGTGACTGAGGTACAGAAAATGGTGCAATTCTACTGCTATGGAGACTGGAATTGCAAATATTTCAGGACACTGGGACTGTGCAGAGATGTAACAGTTCATCAGCAACTGACAAGAATCTGAGAATGAAGGCATTTTCAACACAGAGTGGGTGTGCCATGCATACAATGATTTTACCTGCTCCTGTCACTGGAACATCAGTGAAGGTTCTGTAAATGGCTTACTCAGGTTTGTGTATCAGCTGCTGCATTCATTCAGGGAGAGCTGAGGGTCTGGTGACCCCACTCTGAACAAGGTGTGGGCAGGGCATTCACAGTGTATCGGGGTCTTCAACACGGCTAACAAATGGAGCAGAGACTGCATAGAAGGGAAGCTCTGTAAACAGTGGGGAGCAGGGCACCACAATCTCCTCTCTGGCATTTCCAGGAATATTTTCCAATGTTGTACCGATTCCAGGTGCAATGTGTGAAGCCAGTTTGATTAGACAATGAGGAGGTCACAGAGCTGTGTCGCCTGCTTCAGCAGAACCTGTGGTCTCACACCAGGGAGAGGACTGTGCTGATACTGACTATGAAGTGAACTGGTTTGATTCTGGAACTTTCCGTGCAAGAATGGGTGTCATATCCATCATGTGCCATCGTGCCATCCTTGGAGGTATTCAAGAGGTGACATAGACTTTCTCTGTCCCCAGAGGTTGATTCAGTTTCCACAGAAAACTGAAGGAACAGAAAATCTTGCAGAAATATTAGGGAACAGGGTGACTGGTGAAGATGAGAAAGTGCAAGGAATTTGATTTATTAAAGAGCAATTACTTGAAAAACTGATTGCATTGAAGTGTGGTAATTGCTGCACCAAATAAGTGATGAATTTCATGGACTGCGGAGGTGGGGCTGCAGATGAAGTATGCTGGATAGCTCTTTTGGGAGCCAGTATAGAGATGATGGGTCAGTGGCCTCTTTTGGTCCTTTAATTCCTTGATTCTATGAGGCATTTCCATGACTATTGAGGGAAGTGAAAGTTCTTCAAAGCTCTTTCGATTCTGGGAAAGATCCTGGACAGTTGTAAGTAGGTGCTGTGGCTGCAAATATTTAAAACATGATGCAGAGGGAATAATTTGATGTCAGTTGGTAGAAGATATGAGCACATTTTGTGAGGAATGTGATAACTGGATAATTGGAGAGTAATGATGTGATTTAGCAGAGCCAGCCTACATTCAGAAATTAGCTTTAATAAATCTGCTGAGGTTTGTGGAAGATGTTGTTTGTGACGTCTACAAATGAGAACAGTGGGACTGGAATATTTCAGTTTTCAGATGAATATTGAAACGCTTGCACGTTGGTGAGTGAAGAAGGTTAGAGCCCAGGGGTAAGGGGGGATATATTACATGGATTGACGTTACAGAGTCGAAAGACTGCATGGTCACTTTAAGAAAGATGGTGCAGGAACCATGGTTTCGATGTCTGGCTGAAGGAGCAGCGGGTGTGTAGCTGGCAGTACTGCCAGTGCCACAAGTGCCACCTGGTCACCGAGTGGCAGCGTATCATGGCAGTGCAGAAAGGGCTCCACAAACAGCAGCAGCGAGAGGAGGAAATGGGGATAACCGGCCCTTCTCTGGGGGCAGACGCCAGAAACACCAGCCTCCTGCCACGGGGCAAGAAAGAGGCCAGCTCCTCAGCCCAATGTTGGAGGAAGACACCTCTGTCTCAGATAGGCATGGCCCCTCAATGGGGCAGCAGGGTAAACAGGGCAGTGGCAACAGGAACAACAGTCCGTCTGCCCATGTGGTCCACACCTCTGACTCCTTTGATCATCCTCCTCGATACCAGGAGGTTTGAACTCAGTTTATCAAAGATAATTCCCCACTCCTGACACCAACTTGTTTAAATGCAGAGGTCTAGCTCCTCTGCTAATTAAAACCAATATCCCAGGAAAGGTTCCCTCACTTCGTAATCTGGGCAAAAAAATGGAATGGGAGTGAAAGAAAACTCCTGATTTCCACTGTTTAAAGAAAAATAACAATTTCCTTTTCCTAACTCTAACAGTGAACAGTAAACAAAACTATTAACAAATCTGAGCCCACTTTTTCTTAGCTACTCACTGCTTGACTCCAATTTTTAAAATTCTCCTCCAATAACACACAATGATTACCCATTAAAGTAACTTAATCTCTCAAAGTCCATACAGATCCTTACTCTGTCTTCCTTCTATCCTTCCATTTCTGCCGTCATCTCCCTGGGCCATCTTCTTACACTTTTTCCTGTTTTCACTGGAAAAGGTATGTTTGATAGGTAGTGCCTTTAAAGAGATTTCTTTGAGAGGGTGAAGAGCCCCTTCAGATGACATATGCTCTGACTAATTTTCAAAATGCACTTGCTTTTAAATGTCCAAGAGTCATTTGGTCAGATGTTGTCAATACAATTAAATTCAAATTCAATTGGTTTTTGGTATCCTGGGCATAATTTAAATTCATTGGTTAAATTCAAATCTGATTGCCTTGACATCAAAACACAACCCCAAGCTAACGGTTACATTTTCTCAATTTTCAGCAATCTCTGCACTCACAGACACATGGGCTGTCATAATCTCTCCACTTAGAAACACACCCTCTCTTTTAAAGTAACCATGCACTCCTTCGACTTTGTAACTATTGATTATTGGTTAATGGAGAGAATACAGAGAGTTGGGTTCTGCTCTCTACTGCTCTCTTCTGCTCTCTCACTCATGGGGTATCATCTGTATTCCTGAAGAAGGGCTCATGCCCGAAACGTCGATTCTCCTGCTCCTTTAAATGCTGCCTGACCTGCTGCGCTTTTCCAGCAACACATTTTCAGGGTATCATCTGTATCAGTGCTTGGAGCATCGGTATTGACAAGGCAAAGGAATGATTTGGGTGTGGGCAACAAATACCATCCTTCTGATTTTATATTGATTAGAAGGTGTGAGGTTGGGAAGTGCTGTTGGTGAAAGGATCTGAATGGCCTTGGTCATGAGTCACTGACAGAATTCATACAGGGCAGCAAGCAATCAGGACTGTTAATAGTATGTTGTCCTTTGTCGCAAAATGATTCAAGTACAGGAATAAAGACAGCTTCCTGCTGTTGTTGAGTGTTGGTGAGACAATATCTGGGGCACTGTGTACAGATTTTCTCTCCTTTATGAGGAATGATTTCCTAGCCACGTAAACAGTGTAAAGGAGGTCCACCAGAATAATCCCTGGGAAGATGGTACCATGAGGAGAGTGTGAAGGAAATGAGTATATCATCTGTAGTGTTGGGAGGCAATAAGTGGTGGTAGTGCTGAACCGGTGGGTTATGGCCTAACACCCATTATGTCCAAACAAATGACACCGATAGCATGAAAAATTGCATCTTTATTTCCTCCATGATATGTGTTTCCTGATAGTTTACATACCTCTGCAACTCCCATGTTGGTTGAGAGAGAGCTCCAGGCTCTGAATGAACTCTCACCACCTCAGTGTGTGCTGCTGTGTGACCCTGCATTGAAAATCACATTGTTCGCAAATCTAACAGCAGCCACAATGCCTTCCTCCTGAAAGAGTTAGCCGTTCCCACCAGATTCCGACCACCAATGAGAATGCCAGTTTGTCTTCTTGGAGATGGAAGCTGCATCCTTGAGACTTGGCATAAACCATCCCCTTTCCCTCCTCACCCTAAGCAAACCTCAGTAAAGTAGCACATGCATACCATTATCAATGGAGCCAGGAGGGACAATGTGGAGAAGTCTGCCTGTGCAGTCTCTGCATCATTGGTTTGTCATGTTGGAGCATCAATGACATCCTGCAATGTCTGTATAAGCAGCTTGAGGGGCTGAATGGTCTCTTCCTGTTGCTGTGTTAGGGACTCATGCAGTGATTTGGGGATCGAGAGTGTGGTTCTGGAAAAGCACAGCAGGTCAGGCAGGTCCGAGGTACAGGAGAATCGACGTTTCAGGCAGAAGTTCTCACTTTCTCCTCAAACGGTGAGTTGTCCTGGTCCCATGGAAGAGGCTCAGTGAGCTGATTGGGTGATCGCTGGTTCCTGTTTAACAGCTCGATGTGCAGTACAGACCTCTTTTTCTGGCCCTCTTCTTCTCCAATAGTTTCAATGTTATTTTCCTGTGAAACCAGCTTGAGGTGCTGAATGAGATCCTCTTCCTCTTCACTGTGGAAATGGGCAGTGTCCAACAGTCCTGATGCATGAATGTTACAGACACTTTAACAGCACAAGCTGAAATGTTGTCCAGCCCTTGCTGCACATGGCCACAGGAGCTGAGGGCTAACAAATAGTTTTGAACATTGTGTAATCTTCAGTGAACATCCCCACTTCTGACCTTATATGGGGAAAGACATTGATGAAGTAGTTGAAGATGTGCCGAGGAAACTATCCTGAGGATCTCCTGCACAAATGTACCGGGACTGAGAGGATTGATGTTCATAGATCACAAACATGTTCATTTGTGCTCTGAATGACCCCAACCAGCGGGGATTTTACAATTCATTCCTATTAAGTTCAACTTTGTTTGCTTTCCTTGCTGTCATCCTTATTCAATGTCCAGATCCTTGGTTTTTTAGATTAGATTAGATTACTTACAGTGTGGAAACAGGCCCTTCGGCCCAACAAGTCCACACCGAACCGCTGAAGCGTAACCCACCCAGACCCATTCCCCTACATTTACCCCTTCACCTAACACTACGGGCAATTTAGCATGGCCAATTCACCTAACCTGCACATTTTTGGATTGTGGGAGGGAACCGGAGGAACCCACGCAGACACGGGGAGAATGTGCAAACTACACACAGTCAGTCACCTGAGGCGGGAATTGAACTCGGGTCTCTGGTGCTGTGAGGCAACAGTGCTAACCACTGTGCCACCGTGCTGCCCTCTCACTGTGCCACCGTGCTGCTCATGGTATTAACCCGTTGCCTATTTTCATAGGGTGTGCATCCCTCTGCTCCCTGCCCAATCATGTATCTGTCTAGATACATCTTAAATTACACTATTCTTCCCGTCTCGACAGCCTCCACTGGCAACACGTTCCAGGCACCCACCAACCTCTGTGATAAGACTTTTCCACTCATATCCCCTCAAAACCTTTTCCCTCTCACTTTGAACTCCTGACCCCTAGTAATTGGGTTCCGCACTCTGTGAAAAAGCTTCTTGCTATCCACACTGTCTGCACCTCTCATGATTTTGTAGACCTCAATCAGGTCACCCCTCACCTCCATCTTTATACAAGACTCATAAAGTTATAGAGATGTACAGCATGGAAACAGTCCCTTCGGTCCAACCCATCCATGCTGACCAGATATCCCAACCCAATCTAATCTCATCTGGCAGCACCCGGCCCATATGCCTCCAAACCATTCCTATTCATATACCCATTCAAATGCCTCTTAAATGTTGCAATTGTACCAGCCTCCACCACTTCCTCTGGCAGCTCATTCCATACACATATTACCCTCTGTGTGAAAACATCACCCCTTAGGTCTTTTTTATATCTTTCCCCTCTCACCATAAACCTATGCCCTCTAGTTCTGGACTTCCCCCCCGCCCAGGGAAAAGACTTTGCCTATTTACCCTATCCATGCCCCTTACAATTTTGTCAACCTCTAAAAGGTCAACCCTCAGCCTCCAACTCTCCAAGGAAAACAGCCTGTTCAGCCTCTCCCTATAGCTCAAATCCTCCAACCCTGGCAACATCCTTGTAAATGTTTTCAGAACCCTTTCAAGTTTCACAACATCTTTCCGATAGGAAGGAGACCAGAACTGCATGCAATATTTCTACAGTGGCCTAACCAATGTCCTGTACAGCCATAACATGACCTCCCAACTCCTGTACTCAATACTCTGACCAGTAAAAGAAAACATACCAAACACCTTAATCACTATCCTATCTACTTGCGACTTCACTTTCAAGGAGCTATGAACCTGCAGCCCAAGGTGTCTTTGTTCAGCAACATTCCCTAGGACCTTACCATTAAGTGTATAAGACCTGCTAAGTTGCAAACTTACTAACTGTACCTCTAATGCTCATATCCAGATCATTTATGTAAATGACAAAAAGTAGAGGACCCAGCACCGATCCTTGTGGCACACCACTGGTCACAGGCCTCCAGTCTGAAAAACAACCCTCCACCACCATCCTCTGTCTTCTACCTTTGAGCCAATTCTGTATCCCAATGGCTAGTTCTCCCTGTATTCCATGAGATCTAACCTTGCTAATAGTCTCCCATGGGGAACCTTGTCGAACGCCTTACTGAAATTCAATTAGATCACATCTTCCGCTCTGCCCTCATCAATCCTCTTTGTTACTTCTTCAAAAAACTCAATCAAGTTTGTGAGACATGATTTCCCAAGCACAAAGCCATGTTGACTATCCCTAATCAGTCCTAGCCTTTCCAAATGCATGTACATCCTTTCCCTCAGAATTCCCTCCAACAACGTGCCCACCACCGATGTCAGGCTCGCTGGTCTATAGTTCCCGGCTTGTCCTTACCACCATTCTTAAACAGTGGCACCATGTTTGTCAACCTCCAGTCTTCCGGGACCTCATCTGTGAATATCGATGATACAAATATCTCAGCAAGAGGCCCAGCAATCACTTATCTAGCTTCCCACAGAGTTCTCGGGTACACCTGATCAGGTCCTGGGGATTTATTCATCGTTACCCGTTTCAAGACATCCAGCACTTCCTCCTCTGTGAAAATAATCCTAATCTATTCAACCTCTCTTCAAAGCTAGCACCCTCCATATCATGCAACACCCTGGTGAACCTCCTCTGCACCCTCTCCAAAGCATCCACATCTTTTTGGTAAAGTTGCGACCAGAACTGTCAGCTGAATTCCAAATGGGG
Source organism: Chiloscyllium plagiosum (assembly GCF_037043375.1). Classification (NCBI taxonomy): domain Eukaryota; kingdom Metazoa; phylum Chordata; class Chondrichthyes; order Orectolobiformes; family Hemiscylliidae; genus Chiloscyllium; species Chiloscyllium plagiosum. Next base: position 55,110,044 of record NW_028270166.1, read on the forward strand.
CCGAACTAAAGTCCTATACAACTGTAACATGATCTGCCAACTCTTGTACGCAATACCCCGTCCAATGAAGGAAAGCATGCCATAAGCCTTCTTGACCACTTTGCTGACCTGCACCTTCCTGGAACAATGGACCTGAACACACAGATCTCTCTGTACATCAATTCTCCCCAGGACTTTTCCATTTACTGTTTCATTCGCTCTTGAATTAGATCTTCCAAAATGCATCACCTTGCATTTGCCCGGCTTGAATTCCATCTGCCATTTCTCTGCCCATCTTTCCAATTTATCTATATTCTGCTGTATTCTCTGACAGTCCCTTTCACTCTCTGCTACTTCACCAATCTTGATGTCATCTGCAAACTTGTTATTCAGAGCTGAAAATGTGTTGCTGGAAAAGCGCAGCAGGTCAGTCAGCATCCAAGGAACAGGAGAATCGACGTTTTGGGCATAAGCCCGTCTTCAGGAACTTGTTATTCAGGCAACCTATACCTTCCTCCAAATCATTTATATATATCACAATCAAGAGTCAGCCCAGCACGAATCCCTGTGGAACTCTACTGGTCACAGGTGACAGTGAAGCCTGTAGATGCTGGAGATCAGAGCTGAGAGTATGTTGCTGAAAAAGCTTGAGCTCCAAGCCTTATTCCTGATGAAGGGCTCCGGCTCGAAATGCCGATTCTCCTGCTCCTCAGATGTTGCCTGAACTACTGTGCTTTTCTAGCAACACACTGGTCACAGGTCTCCATTTTGAGAAACTCCTTTCCGCTACTACTCTACTGCCCAACCCATTCCCTATCCATGTAGCTAGAACACCCTGGACACCATGCAACTTCACCTTCTCCATCAGGGGAATCTTATTAAATGCCTTACTAATGTTCATGAATATAGCCCTTCCCCCATCAGTCAATGTTGTCACCTCCTCAAAGAATTCTCTTAGGTTTGTAAGACATGACCTTTCCCGCATAAACTCATGCTGCCTATTACTGATAAGCCTATTTTCTCCCAAATGGAAATAGATTCTATCCCTCAATATCTTCTCCAGCAGCTCCCCTACCACTGATGTAAGGGCTATAATTTTCTGGAGTTTCCCTGCTACCCTTCTAAGACAAGGGGACAACATTCGCAATTCTCCAGTCCTCCGGGTCCTCACCCGTGTTCAAGGATGCTGCAAAGATATCTGTTAAAGCCCCAACTATTTCTTCCCTTGCTTCCCTCAATAACCTAAGGTAGATCCCATCTGACCTGGGAACTTGTCTACCTTTTAGAATACCCGGAACTCACTCCCTCCTTATGCTGACTTGACCTAGAGTACTCAAAGAACTATCCCTAACCTCAGCATCTATCATCTCCCTCTCTCCTTGGTGAAAATCAATGCAAAATACTTATAAAGAATCTCACCCATGTTTTCTGACCCCACACACATAACTTTCCTCCTTTGTCCTTGACTAGACCAACCCTTTCTCTTGTTACCCTCTAGTTCCTTATATATGAAAAAAAGACTTTGGGATGTTGCTTAACCCTGTTTGCTAAAGGTATCTCATGACCCCTTTTAGCCCTCTTAATTTCTCATTTCAGATTACTCCTAGATTCCCAATGTTCATCTAAAGCTTTGCCTGTGTTCTGCATCCTTCATCCAGGTAGCTAGTCTCACAACTTCACCTGTCAGGCACAGTTCCCTGACCTTGCCATTTCTATCCCTCATTTTCACAGGATCATAACTCTTCTGAAATCTAATCAACCTCTCTTTCAAGGCATATCGAAGGTGGATTTACCTTCAAACAGCTGTTCCCAATTTACGTTCCCCAGCTCCTGCTGAATTTTGGGAGAGTTGGCCTTTCCCCAATTTTGCACTCTTCCTTTAGGACCACTTTCATCTTCGTCCATGAGTGTTCTAAAACTCCCGAAATTGTGATCACTATTCCCAAAATAATCCTCTCCTGAAACTTCAACCACCTGGCCAGACTCATTCCCCAACACCAGGTCCAGTATGGCCCCTTCCCTACATACTGCTCTAAAGAGTCCTCCTGGATGCTCCTTACAAATTCTGCTCCAAGCTCTAACACAAAGTGAATCCCAGTCATTGTTGGGAAAATTAAAATCTCCCATCACTACCACCAGTTGCTCATCCATCTTCCCATGATCCTTTTAGATATTTGTACCTCTATCTCCCGCTTGCTGTTGGGAGGCCTGTAGTACAACCCTAACATTGTCACTGCACCCTTCCTGTCTCTGAGCCCTGCCCATATCGCCTCATTGCTCGAGTCTTCCATAGTGTCCTCCTTCAGCCCAGCTGTGACATTCTCTCTGACCAGGAATGCAACTTCTCCACCCCTTTTACCTCACTCTCTTTCCTGCCTGAAGCATCGATATCCTGGGATATTTCACTGCCAATCATGATCTTCCCTGAACCAAGTCTCAGTGATAGCAATACATCATATAACCAGCTACTAATCCAAGCCCTAAGTTCATCTGCCTCACCTACTACACTTCTCGCATGAAAACAAATGCACCTCAGATCACCAGAGCTTTTGCTCCCTGCCTCCTCTTCCCCTTCGTCATGCTGACTTCATTATCTAGTTTATTTCAGGCTTTAGTTACTACCTCCTCACTGTCAGTTTAAACCCTCCCCAACAGCGTTAGCAAAAGGACCCCCAAGGACATTGGTTCCAGTCCAGCCCAGGTGGAAACCATCCAATTTGTAATAGTCCCACCTCCCCCAGAACCGGTCCCAATGTCCCAAAAATCTAAACCCCTCCCTCCTGCACCATCTGTCAAGCCACTCATTCATCCTGTTTATTCTATCCCTCTGACGAGCACGTGGCACCGGTAGCAATATTGAGATTACTACCTCTGAGGTTCGACTTTTTAACTTGGCTCCAGACTCCCTGAATTCTATTTGTAGGCGTTCATCTTGTTTTTTACCTATATTGTTTGTGTCTTTATACACTACGACAACTGGCTGATCACTCTCCCCCCTTGAGAATGTTCTGCAGCCGATCTGAGATATCTCTGATCCTTGCACCTGGGAGGCAACACTCCATTCGGGAGTCTCGTTTTCAAACATAGAAATGCCTACCTACTCCTCTACAATTGAACCCCCTCTGACTATAGCCCTTCCACTCTTTTTCCTGCCCTTTTGTACAGCAGGGACAGACATGGTGCGATGAACATGGCGACTGCTACCTTCCCCTGGTGAGCTCTCAGCGCCACTCGGTCCCACTCAGCACCTCATTCTCCCCACTCCCACTCAGCTCCTCGCTCTCCCCACTCCCACTCAGTTCCTCACTCTCCACCCTCCCACTCAACTCCTCGCTCTCCCTGTTCCCACTCAGCTCCTCACTCATCCCGCTCTCACTCAGCTCCTCACTCAAACTGCTCCCACTCAGCTCCTCACTATCCCTACTCACACTCAGCTCCTCACTCTCCCCGCTCCCACTCAGCTCCTCGCTCTCCCCGCTCTCACTCAGCTCCTCTCTTTCCCCGCTCCCACTCAGTTCCTCACTCTCCCCCCCACTCAGCTCCTCACTCTCCCCGTTCCCACTCAGCTCCTCACTCTCCACGCTCCCACTCAGCTCCTCACTCTGCCCGCTCCCACTCAGCTCCTCACTCTCCCCCCTCCCACTCAGCTCCTCACTCTCCCCGCTCCCACTCAGCTCCTCACTCTCCCCGCTCCCACTCAGCTCCCCTCTCTCCCTGCTCCCACTCAGCTCCTCTCTCTCCCTGCTCCCACTCAGCTCCTCTCTCTCCCCGCTCCCACTCAGCTTCTCTCTCTCCCTGCTCCCACTCAGCTCCTCACTCTCCCCGCTCCCACTCAGCTCCTCACTCTTCCCGTTCCCACTCAGCTCTTCACTCTCCCTGCTCCCTCTCAGCTCCTCTCTCTTCCTGCTCCAATTCAGCTTCTCTCTCTCCCCACGCCCACCGTTGCTGAAAATAGGCAGCTGATGCTTGTGGTAAGTCCCTTTTGAGTGTGAAATACACCCAGGTCCTCTCTCTCTATCTTGCCCGTCCTGAAAATACTCTCCCCATCTCTGCCTCACACAAGGATTGTTCCCTTTGACAGTCCTTGGTTTATGCCACTCTCCCCACTGACAGCCCCCTCCTCCAGGAATGTTGCCCTGCAACCGGAAAAGATGCAAAACCAGGCAAGGCCCCAAACAGTCCTTCGAGTGAGACAGACCTTTACCTGCCTCACTTCCAACCCAGTTTACTGCATCAGGTGTTCCCGATGTGGCCTTTTCTACTTTGGGCAGACCGAATGTAAACTTAGGGAACTTAGGCAGCCAAATCCGCAGGGACCGACCGACCTCCCAGTCACTGCCCATTTCAATTCCCCCAACCATTCCCTTTCCAACATCACCGTCCTCCCAATCACTGACCATTTCAATTCCCCCAACCACTCCCTTTCCAACATCACTGACCTCCCAGTCACGGCCCATTTCAATTCCCCCAAACATTCCGTTTCCGATATGACCACCTCCAAGTGCTCTGGTTTCCTTGAACAATCCAAAGGTGTGCAGATTGAGTGAATTGGCCATGCTGAGTTGCCCATCGTGTTCAGGGATGTGAGGTATGGGGCATTGGTCAGGGGTAAATGTCAAGTAATTAGGGAGGGAAATAGGTTTAAGTGGGATCCTCTTCAGAGTGTTGGTGTGGACTTGTTGGGCCAAAGGGCCTGTTCCCACACCGAAGAAATTCTATAAATGATACAGAAATGATCTGGAAAAGGGCATTGTTGGAATGATCAGCAAATTTGCAGAAGACACAAAGATTGGTGGAGTAGCTGGAAGCATAAGGGACTGTCAAAGAATGCAGGAGGATATAGATAGACTGGAGAGTTGGGTGGAAAAGTAACAGATGAAGTTCAATCCAGACAAATGTGAGGTAACGCATTTCGGCAAGTCTAATTCTCGAGTGAATTATACAATGAATGAAAGAGCCTTGGGAAAGGTTGATGGGCAGAGAGACCATGGAGTGCAGGTCCATTGTTCCCTGAAGGTTGCTGCACAAGTTGCTAGGGTTGTGAAGAAGGCATATAGTATGCTTGCCTTCATCGGATGGGGTATTGCGTATAAGAGCTGGCCAGTCATGTTAAAATTGTACAAGACATTGGTTCGGCCGCATTTCGAATACTGTGTCCAGTTCTGGTCACCACATTACCAATACGATGTGAACACGTTGGAGAGGGTGCAGAGAAGGTTGACGAGGATGTTGCCTGGTATGGAAGATGCGAGCTGTGAAGAGAGGTTGAGGAGGTTAAGATTGTTTTCCTTAGAAAAAAGGAGATGGTGGGGGGCTGATTGAGGTCTATAAAATCATGAAGGGTTTAGACAGGGTGGATAGAGGTACGCTTTTTCCCATGGTGAAGGATTCAGTAATGAGAGGTCACACTTTCAAGGTGAGAGGTGAAAAGATTAAGGGGGTTACACGCAGCAAGTACTTCACATAGAGGGTGGTGTGTGTCTGGAACGCATTGCCATCAAAGGTGGTAAAAGCAAGCACGCTAGATTCATTTAAGATGCATGTGGACAGAGGCACGAGTAGGTGGGGAGCAGTGGGAAACAGATGCTTAGGAATTGGGCGACAGGTTTAGACAGTGGATTTGGATCGACTCAGGCTTGGAGGGCCGAAGGGCCTGTTCCTGGCCTGTAAATTTTCATTGTTCTTCTCTTTGTTCTTTATAACTATAACTAACATCTCATCTTCCACCTGGGCAGCCAAGAGCCCAGAGGACTCACGAGTGATTCTCCAATTTCAAAATGCCTTCCTTCCCATCACCCCACCCCCTTCTCAACCCTCCCCATCCCTTCCACTGCACCCTGCCACCAAACGGATTCAGTCCTCCCATTGACCAATCAGGTTGTACCTTTCACCTGCCTTCACCTATCCCCACTTCACGACCCCACCCTCTGCAAACCCCTATATCTGCAGCTCCCCCTACACCCACACCAAGTCCTGAATAAGGGGTACACCTTCGATTTCTCCACTTCCTGATGTTGACCGGCTTGCTATCTTCTCCCAATTTATGGTATCTGGGCTGATTCTCTTGGGGAGACTCAGAATTCCATGGAATAAACTGTTTCAGCTGATCTGGCAATGTCCTAATTCAATTTTCTCATTGTTGTGACAGTACTCTCCAAGCTCTCACTCCTCCAGTTAGTCCCACTCCCTTGTCTTCTTCTCCATGTTCCCACACCACATTCTCCATTAATTAATTATCTGTTTCTGTCTTTAATATGAATCTTTGTGTCCCTCTGTATCTTTCCCTGGCCTTGGTTTATCGCTCCCCAGTCTATCGAGTGCTGCCATTGTGAAGCTCAGAAACAAGAAAAAGGTTTGTGTCGGGCTATTGTTCACTTCCCGGTATGTCCCATGTGACGCTCCATGTGGGACAGAGGGTTACAGCAGCTTTGACACAAATCCTTGAAACTTGGTCTGTGCCTGTCGACTGAACGCCTGTGTTTGTCCCTCTCAGCTGATCGTGCGGTCAGTAACACGGGGAAAGCCCTCGAGTATTATTGTAAAGGAGCAGGTGTCTGGCTTGTAGCTGAGGGGCTTCTGACTGACTCCTGTTATTGAAACGTTAGTGGAGGTGCTGGGGATGGTTTGCTGGAGGTTGTGCTGTGAGCTGCCTCAGACATTCAGGGAGACCTGAGGATTTGGTGGCCCAACTCTGGATGGAGCCTGGGGACTGTAGTTACAGCATCTGGGTCTGTAACATGAACAACAAATGGAGCAGGGGCTGGAGAGTGGGGCAGCTCTGAAACCACGGAGTGAGTGTGGGTGGGGAAAGGGATCTGCCGTATCCACTCCGGGTTTTCCAAGAACAGCTTCCCAAGCGACACTTAACCTAGGAGCAGAGTGCGAGGGATTCCCTGATTGAAGAAGGAGCTGGTCACAGAGCAGTGTCACCTCCTTCAACATGACCTGCAGCTTCACACCAGGGGTGGACGGTGCTGCCAGTGGCTGTTAGGGTCACAGCTTCATTCAGCTTCTAGGATCCGGAACTTTCCAGGCAGGCGTGGGGGACATATCCATCATCTCCCAGTATGGATCTCCCGCCATTTGGTGACGGAGGATATATATGGTGGATGAGGTGAATACAATGTTTCCTCCCTCAGCGGAAAGCTGCCAGGGCTACCCTTGTTTTCAGAGTATAGTGGGATTCCCGATGGTGTACATGGCTCTGCAGGGTCACCATGTCAATGGGGAGGGTTAGAGGAACTGAAAGACCTCTCACTCCATTAATGGTGCAGTGTGACCATGCACAGTACATCATGTTAGTGAATACCCACTGTCCTGGCAGCAGCCACAGCCTCTTCATTCAGAAGCAGTCAGCCATTCCCATCATCTTCAGGTCTCCACGTAGAAAGAAAGGATGGTGTCTCAGATGAGGCCACCCCCTTCGGACACGGTTCAACGCACCCTGCCCCTCACCACTCCCCACCGCCAACCAACCACATCAAAATATCCCGTGTGCACTGAGAGCAATGGGAACACTGGGAACATTAGGGATCAGACCATCAGGGAGATGGAGCAACACTTCCGATGTTTGAACAAGCTCCTGCAATCTCCCTCCATTTATGTAATCTATAGCCTTGTATCCTTTCTGAAAAATTCACAGGTTTACAATTAGCCACACTAATTCCATCTGCCAAATGGTTATTTACTGCTTATCCATTTACAGATCCTCCACCTCCTCTTGATAACTTTGTTTCCTTCCTATCTCAGCAACATTGCTGAATTTAGTGTGAATGCATTTGTTCCATTTATCTAAACCGTTGATATAATTTGCAAATAGATGAGGACCCAGCAGGTGTCTGTGCAGTCATTATTTCCTGTTAAACTGATAAAGACTGATTTACCCCACTGGATGGTGTCTTCAATATGAGGCTGAGCCTTTCCTTCCACCAGGACTGTGTGCCGGCTGGTGTGGAGGCAGTAGATATCCATCATCAGGCACGCTCCTTGAACATCTTTGACCTGTCACCATGAGAATTCTTGGGTTCTGGAATCAATGTTGGGGAATTACAAGGTAACTCCTTTCTTGACTGTACAGCACGGTTCCATCACCATCGGTGGGTCTGTCCTGCCGTTGGGACAGGATATACCCAGGATTAGTGATGGGGCTTTGTGAAACATTACCCATCAGGTTTGATTCTGTGTGTAATGGCAATATCAGACTGTTTCTTGCCTGGTCAAAATGAGGAATATAGGTGACAATGGAGCAGGGAATAATGGCTTAAAAAGCTGAATGAAAGACACGCCATCTGATTACACATTGTATCTTCAAAAATGATTGAGGAACTCAATGCATACATTGAGGTAAATGGATACAATTTAATGACATCAGAGTGTCTGATATTTGGAACTGAACATCCAGGACCTTTTATATTTGGGGACGTAATACAAAACATAAAAGGAGGTGGGGTAGATCTCCAAGTAAAAGTTGAGATCTGTACAATTGTAAACAGAGAATCTTACATCAAATCTTCAAGTTTTTGGCTTAATCTTATTGTTTCTGTATGCAAAGTGCCAGTTGAGTTGGGTTTGGAGAGAGATTTTCACAATGACGCTGAGTGGATTTCACCAAACCTAATGGACAGAAGGGCCTGAGTGATGTGGCTTTTTATGACGCTATCACATTCTCAAACGGATATTCTCCGGAACATTCTCTAACCAACATTCCTCCGGAACAGTCTATGACTGACATTCTCCAACACATTATATAACTGATATTCTCCAGAACATTCTATAAATGGCATTCTCTGGAACATTCCACAAGTCACATTCTCTGAACATTCCATCACTAACATTCCCAGAATATTCTATTATTGACATTCTCTTAACACATTCTGTAACCAACATTCTCTGGAACATTCTATAAACAGCATTCTCCAGAACATTCTCTGACCCACCTTCCCTGGAACAATCTATAACCAACATTCTTCAGAACATTCTTTTACCAACATTTGTAGGAAAATTCTACAGCCTACGTTCCCCGGAACATTCTGTAACTACATTCCCCTGAACAATCTATATCCAACATTCTCTTGATCATTCTATAAGCGACATTCTATGAGCAAGATCCAGTTCCATGGAGGAGGAAACACTGTTTCGAACTCCCCTCAGCAGTTAAAGGGCTTTCCCCTACGTTTACACTTCTTCACCTCAGAGGATCGATCGACCACAATTTAGACTAAAAGACAGAAATTTCTAACGTCCGTTTTCTTTAAAGAACTGCAAGAGAATTCTTCAGGATAGCATTAGGAACTGTATTAGGAACTGTAAAGACGTGATCTATCTGCTTTCGAGTGATCGAGAGTGTGGGAATATTCTAGAATCCATCTGTTTTTATAGATGCTTGTCTGTGCGTTTAGGGATGGAGGGTTTCTTTTGTATTACATCACATTTCTGTCAGTAATTCAGAATTTACCATGTGTTATTCCAGCTCCAACTACATCAATAAATCTCTGAACATTTCATTTTGAAAATCTCACTCTGATCTCAATCAATTGTAAAATGTCCTTCAGGTTGATGTATAAATTGTTGGTTTTCCTTCCTCACAGTTAACATCATGACGATCTTCGTCCTGCTTTATAAAGATTGTGGATTGTCTCCATGTATCAGGCATTACCTGGAGGCAATGGCAGTGACGGATCTACTGGTCATTATCCTCGACCTGATATTGAGACACATTCCCATTGTTTATCAGGAACAGTTTTATTTCCTGTGGGACATCCCCGTGTGTAATATCCACGCCGTCCTGCTTTATGCAGCCACTGACTGTTCTGTCTGGTTCACCGTCACTTTCACCTTTGATCGGTTTGTGGCCATTTGTTGCCAGAAGCTGAAAAATAAATATTGCAGTGAGAAAACGGCGGCTGTGGTTCTGGGAACAGTGACTGTGCTGAGCTGCTTAAAGAACATTTTCTGGTATTTCATGCTCACGGGTCTTTATCGGTTGGTGAACTCCCCCTGGTTTTGTTACATAAGGAACGGTGTTCTATCTTCTCGTGTCTGGGTCACAATCGAGTTCCTCCATCACATTCTAACACCAGCTCTCCCATTTCTCCTGATTCTGCTGCTCAATGTTTTCACCATCAGACACATTTTAGTGACCAGCAGAGCCCGCAAGAGACTCCGGATTCACACCAATGGGGACACTCACCATGATACAGAAATGCAAAATCGCAAAACATCGATCATTTTATTGTTTGTGATCTCAGCCAATTTCATCCTGTTATGGTCAACATTAATGCTGTATTCAATATGGACTCGGATGTATGCCTTGGCATATAATTTTGTGTATCTGCATCGCTTTGTGCGGGAATTGGGCTTCATGCTGCAGCTCCTCAGTTGCTGCACTAACACTGCGATTTACGCTGTGACCCAGACTAAGTTCAGACAGCAGCTGAAAAATGTGCTGAAATATCCCTTCGCCCAAATTCATCAATCAATCAAATTCACTGATTCGTCAATTTATCCAGGATTTTCTCATTTCAGTTCAATGTTTCAGCAACGAAAAAGCCTGTCACTATGATAACAGACTGAGGGCAGTGCTGTTTTTTCCAACCTGATTCAACAGGGGGTTACATGGACACATTTCAATGTTTCTCAACTCGGGGATCAGTGAAAAAAGGCACCATTTCACTGAATGTATCTGTCACTTCAATCTGTAAAAATGAAATTGTTCATTAAGAAGTACCAAGCAGCAGAACAAACTATTTTGTTGTTTGTGTTGAAGCAGCTGAGCTGGAGAGAGACAGACTCAGCCCCAAGTCCTGGTCATTCGGGAAGGGGAGGGAACTGGGTCTGAGCTCAGGAGTTGGGTTTAAGTCACTCTGTCCTTTACTTTCACCTCAGGATCACTGACTCTGACCTGACCTCGGCAGATTTCATCTCTCTCTCCATATCCAGCTCTCATTCTCACAATGTCCCCCTCTTTCTCGCATCCTCCCATTTTTGTTTCCTGTTGCTCATATCTCAGATGCAACATCGGTCAGCCAAAACTGCTGTGTCGCCAAAGAAATTGTTTGAAGAATAACACAACTGTGCAACATGAGAGATTCACAAGCTGTGATGCTCTCACCACAGAAAAGATCATCCACTCATGTAGCGGCATGTAGCGAACAGCAGAGAGTGGCATTGTATCACATTAAACAATTCCGGGGAGAGAGAGGGGTGTTTAACGGGGGCGTGTGTGTGCGTGTGTGCAAAAGAGACTCAGCCTTTGATTCATCACTTTTTAATTCATTCACTCATTCAAACTTCCCTCCAGTCCCATTGCATGAGAGACAGATCCACAGGCACAAATATACAGAGACACAATTTGGAGATACTCTCCAATATGACACTTTACACACAAGATAGACAGACAGAAAGAAAGGGGAGAGACGGGTAAACACCATTTCAATGGATTCACCCCCAGAACAACAGAGGTCACTGCACAGTGACACAGACTTAGAGATACACTGAGTCAGAGGGACGCACACTAATACACACACTCATCTGCAGCAGTTGATGGGCACACAGCTACAATAAGAGCTGAAATAGATCAGAAGAGACAGTTCAGTACAGATATACACACACACACAGATACACGCATAGATATATATATATATATATATACACACATACACACACACAGATACACACACATAGATACACACACACTGACACAAAGACACAGACAGATAGACACACACACAAAGATACACACATAGAGGTATACATACACACATAGATACACACACACATACAGATACACAGACACACACACACAAATACACAGACACACACAAACACAGATACACACATTCACACACACACAGGTACAGATACACACACACACTCACACGCACACAGATACACACACACCCAGATACATGCAGACACACAGTCACACACACATGCACACAGACACACACAGATATACACACACATACAGACATACACACATACACAGATATACACACACACACTCACCCACACACACACAGATACACACATATACACACAGACATACACAGATACACACACACAGACGCACACAGATACATACACACACATGCACACACACACACAGATGTACACAAACACACGCACACACATTTATGGAGATACACACAGGTACACACAGACACACACACACAGATACACACATACACACACACGCAGATACACACACATACAGACACACGCAGATACACACATAGATCCACACAGATACATATGCACACACACATGCACACACAGATACACACACACAGGCATGTACAGATACACACAGACACACATGCACACAGACACACACACATGCACACGCACATACACACAGATACACGCACACACACAGATCAACACTAATACACACATCCATAAACACTGCCTCAAACACTCAGAGCTACGAATATGCAGATATAGTTTGTTTGGGATAGACACGCAGACAGTTACAGATAGAGAATCACATACAGACACAGAGATACACACAGGCACATTTATACACACAAACATATGGACCGACATAGATTCATACACATACAAAGACAGAAACAGACACAGACTGAGGTGCAGACGTGCAAACAGACCTTTACACAGACACAGACACAGAAACATATACATACAAACTCAAACACACAACCAAGCGCACAGACACATGTTATTGTGGGTAAAAACAAGGACTGCACATGCTGGAAACCAGAATCTAGATTAGAGTGGTGCTGGAAAAGCACAGCACGTCAGGCAGCATCCGAGGAGCAGGAAAACCAGGCCAGACCACCTCAAATATATTTTGGTAGTTTAGACCCTAACCTTTTTTTATTTTAAAGGCAGATGGGAAATCAATATTCCAGGTGTGATGCAGCTGGTCAGACCACTCAATACATAATTTATGAAAACACAGCAGTATAACAAAAGAAAATCAAATTTAGAATAACGTAATTATTGGAAAACCTAACTATCCAGATACAGTAAATTAATGAAGGGACTGTACCCATCCAGACATCCCAGAATACACACTTTGGCAAAATAGGGAAACTGAAACAGATTCTTGCAGGCAGGAGGAAACAACATCCAAAGAAATTCGAGAGCGACAGTAAGTTAGGATTCATCTGCTGAGGGTTGGAATCATTTCTGGAACCCAGCATCTTGTGACTGCCACAGTTAAACCAAACTGGAAAGAAAAACGTGAACTGGGAGAACTGGCCACTCCCCTGCCATTGTTAACCTTGGCTCTTTCTAACCCCTTCAACACCTCTGCCTTTACAATCTCTCTTATCCGTGTCGGTGGAATTGAAGAATTGCATAGGTATAAATAAAACCATAGTTGGAGTTATGTACAGGCCTCCAAACAGTCGTCAGGCAAGATACAACCGGAGATGCAAAAGATTTGAAGGAACTGCAAAGTTACAGTGATCATTGGGGATTTCAATATGCAGGTGGACTGGGAAAATCAGGTTTGGAATTTGTGGAATGTCTATGGGATGGCTTTTTGGACCAACTTGTGGTGGAGCCCAGTAGGGAACAGGCAATACTGGACTTAGTGATATGCAATGAGGCAGACTTGATCAGGGAGCTTAAGGTAAAGGAATCCTCAGCATAATATGATCATAATATGTCTGAAATTACTCTGCAATTTGAGAGGGAGATGATAGAATCAAAGGCAACGGCATTACAGCTGAATAAAGGCAACTACAGAGGCTTGAGAGAGGAGGTGGGGAGAATTGACTGGGAGAGGAGTGTATCAGGAAAGACAGTGGAACAGCAATGGCAGGAGGTTCTGGGGGAGTAACTCAGGAGACACAGCAGAGATTCATCCCGAGGGAAAAGAAGCATGGTACAGGAAGGATGAGGCAACCATGGCTGACGAAGGAATTCAGGGATACGGTAAAAGTAAAAGATAAAACAGATCATTTGGGGAAGGGCAGTGGGAAACCAAAGCATTAGGCACTTGCAACGACCAATAGAGAGCAACAACAAAAGAAATAAGGAGGGCCACGATGAAATATGAGGGTAAGCTAGCCAGACATATCAAGCAATACAGTAAGAGTTTCTTTGGACAGATAAAGGGCAAAAGAGAGGAAGAAGAGGACATTGGGCCGCTGGCAAATGACGCAGAAAGATAGTGGCGGGGAAAAGGAAATGGCTGAAGAATTAAATAATTATTCTGTGTCAGCCTCTATTGTGGAAGATATGATTAATATCTCAAAAAAACTCAAGAGAGGGTAGGGACAGAGCTCAGTGTGGTGGCCATCACCAAAGAGATCAACTGCATCAATCTTGATCTGTTCCAGCCTGATTCCCAGCTCCTCAAAGTTCTCATTCACAACAAGGTCCCTTTCCTTAGTGAAAACTGAAGCAAAACTCTCATTTAGGGCTTCCTCTATCTCTTCAGATTCCACACACAAGTTCCGTACGCTATCCCTGACTGACCCTACGCTCTCTTATTCCTCACATATGAGTAAAATGCCTTTGGGCTCTCCCTAATCCTTCTTGCCAAGCCTTTTTCATGCCCTCTCCTGGCTTTCCTCAGTCCATTTCTGAGCTCCTTTCCAGTAAGCCTGTAATCCTCTAAAGCTGTGCTCGATCCTTGATTCCTTCACCTCACATTAGCTGCCTTCTTCCTTTTGACAACAAGCTCCCCTGTTCTTTGAGGAGAATGTAAGGTCTGCAGATGCTGGAGATCAGAGCTGAAAATGTGTTGGACACCCGGACCAGCCAACCCAACCACCCCGTGGCTCAACACTTCAACTCCCCCTCCCACTCCACCAAGGATATGCAGGTCTTTGGACTCCTCCATCGCCAGACCACAACAACACGACGGTTGGAGGAAGAGCGCCTCATCTTCCGCCTAGGAACCCTCCAACCACAAGGGATGAACTCGGATTTCACCAGTTTCCTCATTTCCCCTCCCCCCACCTTGTCTCAGTCAAATCCATCGAATTCAGCACCGCCTTCCTAACCTGCAATCTTCTTCCTGACCTCTCCGCCCCCACCCCAGTCTGACCTATCACCCTCACCTTGACCTCTTTCCACTATCACATTTCCGACGCCCCTCCCCCAAGTCCCTCCTCCCTACCTTTTATCTTAGCCTGCTGGACAAACGTTCCTCATTCCTGAAGAAGGGCTTATGCCCGAAACGTCGATTCTCCTGTTCCCTGGATGCTGCCTGACCTGCTGCGCTTTTCCAGCAACACATTTTCAGCTCCCCTGTTCTTGTCAACCAAGGTTCCTTAGTCTTACCTCTTTTTGCCTGTGTCAGTGGACAAATTATGTGTAACACTCGCAACAACTGCTCCTTAAATACTCTCCACATGTCTGTTATACCCTTTCTGTGGAACAATTGCTCCCAATCTGTACTTCCCAACTCCTGTCTGATAGTGTCATAATTTCCTTTTCCCCAGTTAAATATCTTCCCTTGGAAACTGCTCCTTTCCCTCTCCAAGGCTATGGTAAATGTGAGGCAGTTGTGGTCACTGTAACCAAAGTGTTTCCCACTGCGAGATCTGCCACCTGTCCTGGCTCATTGCCGAGCACCAAATCCAAAATGGCCTCTCCCCTCGTCGGCCTGTCTACATACTGAATAAGGAAACTCACCTGAACACACCTGACAAAAATGGCTCCGTCCAAACCATCTGAACTAAGGAGGTTCCAGTCAATATTTGGAAAGTGGAAGTCACCCACAACAACCCTGTGACATCTGCATTTTTCCAAAATCTGCCTGCCGATGAGTTCTTTGATCTCTCTCCTGCTATTAGGGTGTCTGTAGGAAACCCCCAATGAGGTGGATGCTCCCTTGCTGTTCCATACTGACTCAGTAGACAAACCTTTCTCAACAGCCTTCCTTTCTGTAGCTGAGATGCACTCTCTGATTAGCAATGCTGCACCCCCTCCTCTTTTTCCATCCTCCCTGTTCTTTTTAAATGTTCTAAACCCTGGAACATCTAGCAACCATCCCTGCCCCTGTGAAACCCACGTCTCCGTTATGGCCTCAACATCATAGTCCCAAGTACTGATCCACGCTGTCAGTTCATCACTCTTATTTCTGACACTCCTGGATGTACTGGCCCTGGAGTCTGTTCAGAGAAGGTTCACGAGAATGGACCAAAGGAATGAAAAGCTTAACATACGAGGAATGTTTCCGGACTCTGGATGGGGTTCAGAAGAATGAGGGGGAATCTAATTGAAACCTGGAATACTGAATGTCCTGGACAGAATGGATTAGAATAGATTATATTACAGTGTGGAAACAGGCCCTTCGGCCCAACAAGTCCACACCGACCCGCCGAAGTGAAACCCACCCATACCCCTACATTTACCCCTTACCTAACACTACGGGCAATTTCGTCAGACCACAACAAAACGACGGTTGGAGGAAGAACGCCTCATCTTCCGGCTAGGAACCCTCCAACCACTAGGAATGAACTCGGATTTCACCAGTTTCCTCATTTCCCCTCCCCCCACCCTGTCTCAGTCAAATCCATCAAATTCAGCACCGCCTTCCTAACCTGAGATCTTCTTCCCGACCTCTCCGCCCCCACCCCAGTCTGACCTATCACCCTCACCTTGACCTCTTTCCACCTATCACATTTCCGACGCCCCTCCCCCAAGTCCCTCCTCCCTACCTTTTATCTTCGCCTGCTGGACAAACTTTCCCCATTCCTGAAGAAGGGCTTATGCCCGAAACGTCGATTCTCCTGTTCCCTGGATGCTGCCTGACCTGCTGCGCTTTTCCAGCAACACATTTCCAGCTCTGATCTCCAGCATCTGCAGACCTCACTTTCTCCGCAATTTAGTATGGCCAATTCACCTGACCCTGCACATCTTTGGACTGTGGGAGTTGGGAAGATGCTTCCATTGGTCGGAAAGACTAGGACCGAGGGCACAGCTTTAGGGTAAAGGGAAGACCTTTTTAAATGGAGTCAAGGAGAAACGTCTTCAGCCAAATAGTGATGCATCTATGGAATTCACTGCCTCAGAAGGCTGTGGGGGCCAGGACTTTGAATATATTTAAGACAGAGAGAGATAATTTCTTAACTGTCAGGGGGATCAAGTGTTACAGGGAGAATAGGGATGAGAAATGTAGCAGCCATGATTGAATAGTGGAGAAGGTTCGATGGGCTGAATGGCCTAATTTCTGCTTTTATGTCTTATAGCTGTTTTTAAAAAATGAAGGACAAAATAAGCTTGTCACATCCAGATGCACTGACACAGACATACATACAGATACACAGAAACACACACACCAACACACAGAAACATGTACACACAGACACACTGACTCGCACATCTATACAGATACACAGAAACATGCACACACAGACACACTGCCTCACTCATATATACAGACACACAGAAACATATACACACAGTGCAGTAAATGACACTTGCCTGTGTATAACCATTGAGAGAGTGAAACAGTGCTGTGATGTCCCTCAGCTATTGTCCGGGAGGGGGTGAATGTGTCTAACAAACCCATGATCATGAACAAACGTCCACTGGTACAATAGATCCATTAGTCCCTTTGTGTCCATCTGTGAAATAGTTTGACATTCACTCTCAGAAACTTGTCTGTGGAGAAATACAATGTTCCCCTGTGGGATAAATCTGTGTTCCTTGGCTGCAGAAGACTGTTCCCTTGTCTGAATAAAGGCATTTTGTAACTGGTTTGAGACTGCAGCTTTGTCTCTGTGTGGATTTCAGGTCTGGGGCCAGTTTGTGTGTGTGTGTGTGTGTGTGTGTGTGTGTGTGTGTGTGTGTGTGTGTGTGTGTGTGTGTGTGTGTGTGTGTGTGTGTGTGTGTGTGTGTGTGTGTGTGTGTGTGTGTGTGTGTGTGTGTGTGTGTGTGTGAGAGAGAGAGAGAGAGAATGTGGGTTCTGCTGGAAGCTCAGTTCCAGTTTTGAACTTTTATCAATCCATCACTGAAACAGACCCTGTCTGAAGTGACCCCTGGAGCAGTGTCTATCCCTCATGGGAGCGAGGGAGAGTGAGAAGTCAGACAGAGAGAGAGCTGGGACCCACAGGAATGGTGAGTATCACCGTTTCAGACTGTCCTTCGTGAACTCCCGCCTGTCTCTGGCTGATTTCCCATCTCTTTCTCAAATTGTCATTTTATGTCTCTTTGTTTCTTACTTTGTGTCCCTGTATCTTTCTCTCAAAGTCTCTCCTCCTTTCTCTCTTTTGGTCTTTCTGTCTTTCCCTCCTGCATCTCTGTCTGTCACACTCTCAACTCTTTATTTCATTCTCCCTCTGTCTGTCCATTCCCTCCAGTTGTGTGTCCCCCTCCATCTCTGTCTGCATTTTTTCTATCTCCTATCTCCACCTTTCTGCCCCTCCCTCTCTCTGCATTTTTCCTGCCCCTCCCAAAAATGTTTTTCTCGATCCAAAATTACTGAATGTGACTCCCTGCCAAATGTGACTTATCGAACTTTGTGTCATCCAATTTTGCGACCCCATACACCCCCCATTTCACACCCTCGTCTTCTCATTTTTGCCCCCGCAGATATTCCCTCAACATGTTTCACTACCTCCCACTTTTGCCCTTGTCTTTACTCCACAACTTTGCCCCACCCACACTGCAATTTGCCCCATCCCAAAATCTAGAGTCACCTCAGAAGAACAGATGTTGCCCTCCCCCCCGCACAAATATTTCGCCCACCATCTGTCAAATATTGTCTCGTCAAATGTAGTGTCCCATCAATTCAGTAGTCCCCAAATATCTTCCCACAGTTCACCCTCCATCCCAATTTTGGATCTTATGGGAAGACCCATGCCCTTAGTCACTAGGCCCCACAAACCTCTCCACAGATACAGCACTACCCCCGACACAGGAGGCTCTGCTGGATTAGGGCCAAGCCCTCAGTAGGGTCATTAACCTTCACCATGATTTGATAAAGGCAGCGATGCCCAGACCCCGCCAGGAGGCACCTCATCCGTTCCAACCTGGGGACTATGTAATGATCAAATCACTGGGAAAGGATTCTCGCTCTCCTCGGTGGAAAGGCCCATACTTGGTGCCTCTGACAGCCCCGACAGCTGTCAAACTGAAGGGAAAACCTGATTGGACACACAGGACCTGCTGCAAGTGAGCTCCGCCCCCAAAAGACAACAACCAGGAAGCACAGCAAACGACAGCTCCACACCCCAAGGAAAGCTCCAGCTAACCACCACAGCCATCACCATCTTTATACTCCCCCTGATCATCCTGCCACGGGATGACTGGAACCAGGATCATGCAGTGAGACACCTTACCGTTCGCGAGTCACTGGTCAATACATTCCTCTGTGTGACCTGTGTGTATGCTCAGGGGGTCAGCCAGAGTAGCTGTTGGGTTTGTGCTCATGTCCCCATGCACTCCCAAGGGGGCATTCCCCTGAGACCCTTCCCTTTTAATGAATCTGACAATGCTGAATGGTGGGTGGGATGGGTCAGGTCCCCTGAAGTAACCGCTCTCAGTCTACCACCGTGAATGGGATCTTACAGAGATAATTCTCCAGCCTGCTGGAAATCCACAGAGTACCCATTAAACAATTTTCAGGGATGGTTCTATCCCTCATATAATCTTCCCCATGAACCCCCGGCCCTACTCCTCACAAACATTCCCGGAAAGGGCACAGCCATCGGATCGATTTGCCTCAAAAGCAACCATCCATCCAGATGGAATGCTGGCTGGAGCCGGTGCGCCAACTCCTTGCTCCTCACCCCGCAGCAAGTCAGTCCACAGCAGAGGGCAGGATACTGAACCTTCACATCCCCAACAGGAGCAGGCAAAACCCCACTTTCACCACCACCTGGACAGGGACCCAGACCGACCGCCTGAGAACCTATAATGGCACTTACTTTATTTACAGCCACAAAGCCTCCCCTTGGTTCCTGTTATCCTGGACCAGGAGCTGCTGTGTTGGGTACGTGGTCCTATTTGTATAACATTCCCAGTCTCCTCCCTTCACGAAGCCACCGTCTCACAGGAAGTGAACCCTCAACACCCTTGACCAGATTCTCTCTGTCTGTTCACCCACCTATGCAGCCATTCAATTGGAAATACAAGCCCAGCTGCTGGCCATCCCCTTGGAGGAGGTAGCCAATGCCACATCCAAAGCACTCACCCAGCTGAATGCGGAAGTTCTTGCCGTTCACACTGTGGCCCAATAAAACAGGTCTGCCCCTGGATTATCTGCTGGCGGAGAAAGGGGGCACATGTGCCCTCATCGGCTCTGATTGCTGCAGTTACATACCCGGCCCCAGTGGGAACATTACTAACTCAGCCCGACATATCCAACAGGCTGCCGCTGTACTGCACAACCCAAAACCAAAATGGGACCCATGGAACTGGGCACGCTCCTGGCTGGGTTCCTGTGGCACGGCCTTGCTCCAGGGTCTCATAGTCCTCATTCCTATCATTGTCATTATTGCAGTTCTTGTCATGGCTATTAAAATGTGCTGCCTGAGCTTGTGCTCAATGCTGCTACCCCCTGCCCTGACCTTACCACCCAACTAGTGAAGATCCACAGGGACAATAACTTTGCCCCCAACGCGGAATATGTGGTTTCAGACTCGGACTCCAAATACTACCCCACTGATTCCGAGCCTCCCCCTGGCTCTGGCTACATTCCCCCCTTCGCCTCTACCCCTAACTCAACGCTTCCCTGACAAAACCAAAAAAAGGGGAATTGTAGGAGAAAAGATAAACCACTCTGCCTGCCCACTGCATGTTCACAGAAACCATGCCTGTTCTTAGCAAAACAGAGCATACTGGGACTGCAGGTCCATTGTACCCTGAAGGTTACTGCACAGGTGGATAGAGTGGTCAAGAAGGCATATGGTATGCTTGCCTTCATTGGATGCGGTATTGAGTGTGAGAGCTGGTAAGTCATGTTAACATTGCACAAGACATTCGTTCAGCCACATTTGGAATACTGTGTACAATTCTGGTCAGCACATTACCAAAAGGATGAGGATACTTTGGAGAGGGTGCAGAGAAGGTTTATGAGGATGTTGCCTGGTATGGATGATGCTAGCTCTGAAGAGAGGTTGAGTAGGTTAGTTTTATTTTCATTAGGAAAAAGGAGATTATGGAGGGACCTGATTGAGGTTTACAAAATCATGAAGGGTATGGACAGGGTGGATAGAAACAAGCTTTTTCCCAGGATGAAGGATTCAATCGTGAGAGTTCACGTTTTCAAGCTGAGAGGTGGAAAGTTTAAGGGGGATAACACGCGGCAAGTGCTTCACACAGAGAGGGTGGTAGGCATTTGGAACGTGTTGCTAGCAGAGTTGGTAGAGGCAGGCACGGTAGATTCATTTAAGATGCGTCTGGACAAATGCTTGAATGAGTGGGGAGCAGAGGGGTACAGATGCTTAGGAATTGATCGACAGGTTTAGAGAGTACATTTGGATTGGCTCAGGCTTGGAGGGCCGAAGGGCCTGTTCCTGGGTTGTAAATTTTCTTTCTTTGTTCTATAATCCCTCAACTTCACGACAACCAGCTCAGGAACTAAAAAGCAAAACAAGACATTACCGAAACGGCTTCCAGACTGAAGGAATACACTCCTCAGATGATCTGATAACAGGCTTCCTACCTCACAATAGCATCACCGCTCCTGCAGCCCCGAGGGCATTCACAGTGCCCTCAGGTACTGAAGCCCCACAAAGTCTCCCTAGACTGAGTGGCACCCAGATACCTAACAAGAATACGCACCACCCTGCAGGCCCATTGGAACCAGGATACTGGACATTAGCACCTGCTCTCGCAGAGGGACGGAACCTCCTGTTATAGTTATTACCTGATTGCTGTGACCGGCCAGCCGATTGTTTTCCATTGAATGTAATTTAATTCGTCTTGTCTTGTAATTAACACTACACTACTGTAACACCACTGTAACACTATAAAACTGTCTGTATCTGCAGCTTGGGGAAAAGAATCCAAGACTTAACTGGACAAAGTGTCCGTTTTCTATGAGTATTGTCAATTTCTCTTTCCCACCAGAAAGTGAGAAATAAACTAGTGTTCGTCAATTTCACAAGATCGGTGTGTGGCCTCTATTTGTAATTGGACGATTCTCCGACAGTGTCCTATATTGCAACAAGTGGCTCAGAGTCAAAATGTAATTTGCAGAGGCTGTGATTTTACATTTTCTTTCTCCCTCTCTGTCCCGCTGTGTCCATTTCCTTCTGTCTGACCTCCCTCAGTCTTGGGTCTTCGTCCATTTCTCTCTCTCCATCGTCTGGCTCTTTCTTCCTCACTCCATTCCCCTCTCTCTGTCTCTCTCTCTCTCTCACACACACACGCACACCTACTCACTTTCTGCTTCTCCATCACAATTCTTCTGTCTGTCATCTTCCCCCGCCTCCCCATCAAACTCTCTAGAACGTCCCATCATGTTAATCCATCAATGCTGTAATGTTTCGAGTCAGGTTTACAAAATGCAACGAACTCCAACATTTCAGAGACAGAGGTTTCAATCACGGAAACATTTTTTTAATATTCTTTTGTGGGGCTTGGGCGCCACTGGCTGGCTAACATTGACAGCCCATCCTTGTTTGCCCTTGAGAAGGTGGTGGTGAGCTCCATCTTGAATCACTGCAGTCCCCAATGCCGGTAGGGAGGGAATTCCAAGATTTTCCCCCAACAATTGTGAAGGAATAGCGATATATTTCCAAGCCAGGGTGGCGAGTGGCTTGGAGGGGAACTTGCGGGTGGGTGGTGCACCTGCTGCCGTTGTCCTCCTAGATGGGAGTGGCCGTGGATTTGGAAGATGCTGTTGAAGGGTCTTTGGGGGATTTCTGCAGTGCATTTTGTAGATAGCACACACCGCTGCCACTGGGCGCCAGTGGTGGAGGGGTTGAATATTTGTCGATGTGGTGCCAATCAAGTGGGTTGCTTTGTCTTGGATGGTGTCAAGCTCCTTGAGTGTTGTTGGAGCTGCACCCATCCAGGCAAGTGGGGAGTATTCCATCACATTCCTGACTTGTACCTTGCAGACAGTGGATAGAATTTGGGGAGTCAGGAGGTGAATTACTCGCCACAGTGTCCCTAGTCTCTGACCTGCTTGTGTAACCACTGTGTTCATGTGGTGAGTCCACTGAGTTTCCGGTCAATGGTAACTCCAAGGATGTTGACAGTGGGGGATTCAGTGACGGTAACACTGTTGAATGTCAAGGAGTGGTGATTACAGTGTCTTTTATTGGTGATGGTCATGGTCTGGCATTTGTGTGGCGTGAATATTACTTGTCACTTGTTGGCCCAAGCCTGGATATTGTCCAGATCTTGTTGCATTTGAGCACGAATTGCTTCAGTATCTAAGGAGTCATGAAATGTGCAAACATCAGTGAACATCCCCACTTCTGACCTTACGACAGAGGGAAGGTAATTGATGAAGCAGCTGAAGATCATTGGGCCTAGGACACTACCCATTTCTCCTGCAGAGATGTCCTAGAGCTGAGCTGTCTGACCCTCTGCAACCACAATCATCTTCCTTTGTGCCAGGTATGACTCTAACCAGTGAAGTGTTTGCCCCCAATACCTATTGATTCCATTTTTGACAGGACTCCTTGATGCCATACCCGGTCAAATGCAGCCTTGATGTCAAGGGCTCACATCTAACCTCTGGAATTCAGCTCTTTTGTCCATGTTTGAACTGAGGCTGCAATGAGATCAGGAGCTGAATGACTTTGGCCAAACCCAAACTGGGCATCACTGAGCAGGTTATTGCTGAGCAGGTGCTGTTTGATAGCCCTCGACAAAAGTGAGGAGTGCAGATGTTGGAAACCCGAGTTTAGATCAGAGTGGTGCTGGAAAAGCACAGCAGGTCAGGCAGCATTTCACTCCTCAGATGCTGCCTGACCTGCTGTGCTTTTCCAGCACCACTCTGTTTGATAGCCCTGTTGATGGAGAGTCGGCAGATTGAGTGGTAATTAGCCAGGTTGGATTTGTCAAGCTTTTTATGTACAGGAAATACCTGGGCAATTTTCCACATTGTCAGGGAGATGCCAATGTTGTAACTGTGCGGGAAGAGTTTGGCTAGGGGAGCAACAAGTACTGGAGTGCACTTCTACAGTACTATTGCCAGAATGTTCTCAGGGCCCATTGCCTTTGCAGTATCCACGGGGAGTGAATCGAATTGTCTGGAGACTGGTATCTGTGATGCTGGGGAGCACTGGAGAAGTCCAAGATGGATCATCTACTCAGCACTTCTGACTGAACATTGATGCGAATGCATCAGCCTTATCTTTTGCACTGATGTGCTGGGCTCCTCCATTATTGAGGATGGGGATATTTGTGGAGCATCTCCTCCAGTGAGTTGCTAAATTGTCCATCACCATTCACGACTGGATGTGGAAGGACTGCAGAGCTTAGATCTGATGCATTGGTTGTGGGAGCACTTAGCTCTGTCTATCACTTCCTGTTTATGCCATTTGGCACGCAAGTACTCCTGTTTAGTAGCTTCACCGGGTTGACACCTCATTTTTAGGTCTGCCTGATGCTGCTCCTGGCACACTCTCCTGAACTCTCCATTGAACCAAGATTGATCCCCTGGCTTGATGGTAATGGTTGAGTGGGGGATGTACCAGGCCATGAGGTTACAGATTGTGCTGGAGTACAGCAGTTTTGATGACCCACAGTGCTTCATGGATACCCAGTATTGAGCTGCTAGATCGGTTCAAAGTCCGTCCCATTTAGCACAGTGATAGCACCACACAGCAAGATGGAGGCTATTCTCAATGTGAAGGCAGGACTTTGTCTCTATCAGGACAGTGCGGTGGTCACTTTTATCTATACTGTCATGGACAGAGGCGATTGCAACTGGCAGATTAGTAAGGGTGAGGTCAAATACATTTTCTGCTCTTGTTGGTTCCTTCACCCAGTGTAGCAGTTATATCCTTTAGGACTTGACCGACCCGATCAGTAATGCTGCTGCTGTCGAGCCACTCTTGGTGGTGGACGTTGAAATCCCGCACCCAGTAGATATTTTACCACCCTCAGTGCTTCCTAGAGGTGTTGTTCAACATGGAGGGGCACTGATTCATCGGCTGAAGGAGGATAATATGTGATAACCAGTAAGAGGTTTCCTTGCCTCTATTTAACTTGAAGCCATGAGAGTTCATGAGGTCCAGAGTCGATGTCAAGGACTCCCAGGGCAACTCCCTCCCGACCGTATGCCACTGTGCTACCACTTCTGTTGGGTATGTCCTGCCAGTGGGACCGGATATATCCAGGGATGGTAATGGTGGTGTCTGGGTACATAAAGTATGATCTGATAAGAATGAATATATCAGGCTGCTGCGTGACTTGTTTGTGAGACAGTTTTCTCAATTTCGGCACTAGCTCCCAGATGCCAGTATAGAGGACAGGGCCGTTGTCTTTTCTGGTTTCAAGGTCGATGCCAGGTGGTCCAGGGTTTCATTTCTTTATTGTGAGTTTCTAGCGATTGATACGACTGAGTGGTTTGTGAGGCCATTTCAGAGGGCAGTGGAGAATCAACCACATTGCTGTGGCTCTGGAGTCACATGAAGGCCAGACCCAGTAATGATGGCAAATTTCCTTCCCTAAAGGACATAATGAATCTGATAGTTTTTTCCAACAATTGACAATGGTTTCACGGTTAACCCTTAATTCCGTTTTTAAAAAAAATTGAATTCAAACTCCATCATCTGCCATGGCACGATTTGAACCCAGGTCCCCAGAGCATTATTCTGAGTTTCTGGATTAAAAGTCAAGCGACAATACCACTAGACTATCAATTCCACTGAGGAGGTAGATGGGGTTGCAGTGAGAGGGAGGGTGTGGAAAGGCAGGAATGGGAGTCAGCCTGGAGGGCCGTGGGAATGGGGATGTGTGGGGCAGGGAATAGGTACAAGGGCTGGGTTGGGGGTGGTGATAATCTCCTGTCACTGAGCATTGAAATTGCAGGAGAAATAGTTCTCAGCACATGAGTGAAGATGACAGCCTAGGAGAGAGAGAATGAGACAGAGAGAAGTTGGACAGATACACAAACATGAAGGGAGGGGGTGACAGTTTCTCAACCTTTGCAGTCTCTGGTTTCTAACCGTGTGTGTGATGTGCTTTTGTTGAAATGCAGTGAGACTGCGTGTGGAATCTTCCTTCATTCGACAAGGTATTGCACAAAAGGGCATAAGCTAAACATACAGGCCATGTATTAGCATGGATACAGGATGGGTTAACTGACAGGAAGCAAAGAATGGGGATAAATGAGTGCGTTTCTGGTTGGTGATCAGTGACAAGTGTTTGCTTCAGTGATTACCATTAGGACCACAATTATTCACAATTTATAGAGATGATTTGGAGTTGGGACGACATTTAGTGTCAATGTTTATGGATGACACGAAGGTGAGTGGTAGAGTAAAGTGTGCAGAGCACTCTGAAAGTTTCCAAAGGGACATCGATAGTTCAAGTGAGTGGACAAAGGTCTGGTAGATGGAGTACAATGTTAATAAATGTGAAATCATCCAATTTGGAATAACTGTGAGAAGGATTGTTTCTGAATGGTGAAAGAAAACTGCAGCATGATGCTGTGCAGAGGGACCTGGGGGTCCTTGGGCGTGGATCAGAGAATGTTAGTCTGCAGGTGCAACAAGTAATTCAAAAGGAAAGTGGAATTTTGTCTTTCATCGCTAAAGGGATTGAGTTTAAAAGTAGGGAGGTTACATTGCAGCTGTATAGGGTGCTGGGGAGGCCACACCTGGAGGACTGTGTGCAGGCTTTGGTTCCGTACTTGAGAAAGGATGTACTGGCACTGGAGGTGGTGCAGAGGAGGAGGTTCACTAGGTTGATTCCGGAGTTCAAGGGGGTGGCTTATGAGGAGAGACTGAGCAGACTGGGATAATATTCCTTGGAATTTCCTGGAATATTGGGGATGGTGGGGTGGAAGTGGAATAAATAAGATAGAAGTAAACAGGGTGTTTCCACCGGCAGGTGAAACTGGGACAAGTGGGCATAGCCTCAAAATAAGAAGGAACAGATTAGGACTGAATTGAGAAGGAAGTTCTTCACCCAGAGGGTTGGGAATCTGTGGAAATCCCTGCACAATGAAGTAGTGAGGCTTCCTCAGTAAATGAGTTTAAAGTTAAGAGAGATAGATTTTTGAACAGGAAAGGAATTAAGGGTGATGGTGAGAGGGTGGGTATGTGGAGATGATCCCAAAAAAAGACCAGCCACGATCATATTGAATGACTCAGGAGGCTCAAAGGGCAAGACGGACATTTCCCGCTCCTCATTCTTATGGTCTCATGGATTCGAACATGAACCTCTTCTGGGGGGTTGTGTGTATGTGTGTGGGGGTGGGAGGGTGAGGGTGGACATGTGTGTGTGGCGGGGTGGGGGTGGTGAGGATGGAGGTGTTGGGTAGGGTTGGGGGTGAGGATGGAGTCCTGAGCCTCTGAAGCTTTTTTTCAATCATTGTGGAAGGGTTGGATTATTACTTCAGACAGTGCTAAATGGAAGTTGCACGTGACACTCAAATGTAGTTTATTGGTCAGCTGAGGCTAATGGGGGAGGGAAAGAGAGGGTTGGATTTTTCTGTCTCTCCACCCAGCCGTTTTCTTTTCTGTATTTCCTCTCGGAATATCTGGGACAGACTCCACTGGGACTTGTCGCCATTTTAATGGGGAGGTGGGTGAGTGGTCAGTGGGGATCATGGTGTGGGAAGGGAGTGGGATCCCAACCCCCCCCCCCCCCACCTCCCCACAACATGTCCCACTCCCTCCTCCTACCCTTCTCAGTCTATCTGTGAGGTTTGGGGGATGAACAGAAGGAATTGTTGCCATTGACTGGGAACTTATTACGGGTAAAAACAATGACTGCAGATGCTGGAAACCAGATTCTGGATTAGTGGTGCTGGAAGAGCACAGCAGTTCAGGCAGCATCCGAGGAGCAGTAAAATTGACGTTTTGGGCAAAAGCCCTTCATCAGGAATAAAGGCAGAGAGCCTGAAGCGTGGAGAGATAAGCTGGAGGAGAGTGGGGGTGGGGAGAGAGTAGCATAGAGTACAATAGGTGAGTGGGGGAGGGGATGAAGGTGATAGGTCAGGGAGGAGGGTGGAGTGGATTGGTGGAAAAGGAGACAGACAGGTAGGCATGGTTGAAGAGCTTCAGGGCAGAGGAAATGACCTGGGAGTTGCAGTGGCAGAGGGACTCCCTGAGATTCTTGTAGAGAGAGGAGGAAAACATCTTCAAGGCAGGCATCCTTGCAAGAGGATTCGCAGTAGGGTTAAGATCAACTAGGTAAAAGCAATGACTCCAGATGCCTCCCCCACTCACCTATTGTACTCTATGCTACTTTCTCCCCACCCCCACTCTCCTCCAGTTTATCTCTCCTACTTGTCACCTCTTCAGAGAATTCCAACAGGTTTGTCAGGCACGACCTCCCCTTACTAAATCCATGTTGACTTGTTCTAATCCGACCCTACTCTTCCAAGAATTTAGAAACATCATCCTTAATGATGGATTCTAGAATTTTACCAACAACTGAGGTTAGGCTATTTGGCCTATAATTTTCCAACTTTTGTCTTGATCCTTTCTTGAACAAGGGGGTTACAACAGCGGTCTTCCAATCATCCAGGACTTTCCCTGACTCCAGTGACTTTTGAAAGATCTCAACCAACACCTCCGCTATTTCCTCAGAACTCTAGGATGTAGCCCATCGAGGCCAGGAGATTTATCAATTTTAAGACCTTTTAGCTTTTCTAGCACTTTCTCTTTTGTAATGGCAACCACACTCAACTCAGCCCCCTGACTCCCTTTAATTGTTGGAATATTACTCATGTCTTCCACTGTGAAGACTGATGCAAAGTACTTATTAAGTTCTCCAGCTATTTCCTTATCTCCCAACACTAGGCTTCTAGCATCAGTTTGAAGTGGCCCAATGTCTACTTTTGCCTGTCGTTTGTTTCTTATGTATTGAAAGAAACTTTTACTATCATTTCTAATATTACTGGCTAGCCTATCTTCATATTTGATCCTCGCCTTCCTTATTTTTCTCCTTGTTATCCTCTGTTTTTGTAGCCTTCCCAATCTTCTGATTTCCCAGTGCTCTTGGCCACTTTATAGGATCTCTCTTTTTCTTTAATACATTTCCTGACTTCCTTTGTCAGCCATGGTTGTCTAATCCCTCCCCGGATAATCTTTCTCTTCTTGGGGATGAACCTCTGTACAGTGTCCTCAATTATACCCACAAACTCCCGCCATTTTTGCTCTACTGTCTTCCCTGCTAGGCTCTGCTTCCAGTCTATTTTTGTCAGTTCCTCTCTCATGCCCTCATAATTACCTTTATTTAACTGTAACACCATTACGTCCGATTTTGCCTTCTCTCTTTCAAACTGCAGACTGAACTCTACCATATTATGATCGCTGCTTCCTAAGTGGTCCCTTACTTTCAGATTTTTTATAAAGTCTGGTTCATTACATAGCACTAGGTCCAGAATAGCCTGCTCCCTTGTGAGCTCCATGACAAGCTGTTCCAAAAAGCCATCCTGTAAGCATTCCATGAATTCCCTTTCTTTGGATTCACTGGCAACATTATTTACCGAGTCTACCTGCATATTGAAGTCTCCCATGATCACCGTGACCTTGCCTTTCTGACATGCCTTCTCTATTTCCCGGTACATGTTGCGCCCCTGGTCCTGACCACTGTTAGGAGGTCTGTACATAACTCCCATTATGGTTTTTTTGCCTTTGTGGTTCCTCAATTCCACCCACAGCGACTCCATATCATCCAACGCTTTGTCATTCAGTGCCATAGATTTAATTTTGTTCTGAACTTACAAGGCAACCCCGCCCCTTTGCCCGCCTCCCTGTCTTTTCGATAAGCTGAAAATCCTTGGATGTTTAACTGCCAGTCCTGACCCCCCTGCAACCACGTCTCTGTGATGCCTACCACATCATAATCATTCACGATGATCTGTGCCGTTAGTTCATCTGCTTTGTTACGACTGCTACGAGCATTCAGGTAAAGTGCCTTAATGCTAAATTCCTTATCATTAGAGGTATTGGAAGTCCTAAGTTGTCCTAAGATGTCCTAAGTTATCCTTCCTTTTTGCTGCACTCCCAGTCTGCCTCAAGTTTAAATCCGCCTGCACACATGCTATCCTGCTGCTTGCTTATCTTTCCATTTAACTCCATACTCCCTGTCGCTTTCACTTTCCCTTCCCCCCAACTCAGAAGATTAAAGTCTGACTGATGTAACACAAGTGTCACCAGCACATCAGCTCAAGTCACAGACCATATTGGGCAAATATAACCAAGTTCAACCTCTTGGCTCATCAAAGAAACCAAGACACTGGGTACAATGGAAACCTGAAATACAAACAGGAAATTGTAGAGACACCACCACAGGCAATGCATTCCATGCATTCACAACTCTCTGCGTAAAGAACCTTCCTCTGATGTCGTCTCTATACCTTTCTCCTAATATCTTAAAACTATGACACCTCATACCAGTCATTACTGCCCTGGGAAAAAGTCTCTGACTATTGACTCTATCTATTCCTCTCATTATTTTGTACACCTCGATCAGGTCACCTCTCTTCATCCTCTCCAGACAGAAAAGTCCGAGCTTATTCAACCTCTCTTCATAAGGCAAGCCCTCCAGTCCAGGCAGCATCCTGTTAAACCTTCTTTGTACCCTCTCCAAAGCCTTTGTATCTAGAACTGGACACAATATTCCAAGTGTGGTCTCACCAGGGACTTATAGAGCTGTCACAAAACCTCGCTGCTCTTAAACTCGATTCCCCTGTTAATGAAAGCTAAAACACCATATGCTTTCTTAATAACCCTATCCACTTGGGTGACAACTTTGAAGGATCTATGTACTTGCACACCAAGATCCCTCTGTTGCTCCACACTGCTAAGAATCCTGTCTTTAATCCTATATTCAGCATTCGAGTTTGAACTTCCAAAATGCATCACTTCACATTTATCCAGGTTGAATCCCATCTGCCATTTCTCAGCCAGGCTCTGCATCCTGTCTGTCACACTGCAGAATGCAATAGCCCTCGATACTATCAACGGCAACTCCAACCTTTGTGTCATCTGCAAATTTACTAATCCACCCCTCAAACTCCTCATCCAAGTCATTTATAAAAACGACAAAGAGTAGAAGCCCAAGAAAGAGCCCTGCGGGATCCCACTCAACAGTGACCTACAGGCAGAATACTTTCCAATTACAACCACTCTACAACCACTCTCTGACTTCTGTCAGCCAGCCATTTCTGAATCCAGATCGCCAAATCTCCCTATATCCCATACTTCCTGAATGAGCCTACCATGGGGAACCTTATCAAATGCCTTGCTAAAGTCATATACACCACATCCACTGCTCGACATTTGTCGACCTGTCTTGTCACCTCCTCAAAGAACTCAATAAGATTTGTGAGGCATAACCTGCCTCTCACAAAACCATACTGACTGCCTTTCATCACACTACGCTTTGCCAAATAGTCATAAATCCAACTCTCAGAATTCTTTCCAAAACTTTGTTGACCACAGACTAAGACTGACTGGTCTGTAATTGCCTGGGATTTCCCTATTACCCTTCTTGAAAAGAGGAACAACATTTGCCTCCTTCCAATCCTCCGGTACGACTCCCATGGAGAGTGAGGAGGCAAAGATCTTCACCAGTGTCTGAGTAACCTCCTTTCTTGCTTCCCGGAGCAGGCTAGGATAAAACTGGTCTAACCATGGGGACTTATCAATCTTAATGTTTTCCAATATTTCCAGTACATCAACTTCTTGATCTGGTCAAGCCTGTACCCCAGCTCCTCAAAGTTCTCATTCACAACAATGTCACTTTGCTCAGTGGAAACTGAAGCAAAAAACTCATTTAGGGCTTCCCTATCTGCTCAGACTCCACACACAAGTTCCCAACGCTATCCCTGATCGGCCCTACCTACTCCCTGATCGTTCTCTTATTCCTCACAAATGAGTAAAATGCCTTTGGGTTCTCCATAATCCTTCCTGCCAAGCCTTTTTTTGTGCCCCCTCCTGCTCTCCTCAGTCCACTTCTGAGCACCTTTCTAGCAAGCCTGTAATCCTCTAAAGCTGTGCTAGATCCTTGCTTCCTCCACCTTACATAAGCGGCCTTCTTCCTTTTGACGAGAAACTCCTCTGTTCTCGTCATCCAAGGTTCCTTAATCCTACCCCTTCTTACCTGTCTCAGAGGAACAAATTTGTGCATCACTCACAACAACTGCTCCTTAAATAGTCTCCACATGTCTGCTGTTCCCTTATTGTGGAACAATTGCTCCCAGTCTGTACTTCCCAACTCATCTGATCGCATCATAATTTCCTTTTCCCCAATTAAATATCTTCCCTAGTTGACTGCTCCTTTGCTCCAGTGAACTGGATCAGGACCAAGCTGACAACATTCTTCGTTGTTCAACTGCTCAGTAGGCAGTGACATCCAGGTAACGTATACACCTGTACAAAATAAAAAATGTGCAATTTATCCAAACTTGTCATGGCACAGAAAAAAATAAGTCAGAGAGAGTCATAGAGTCATAGAGATGTACAGCACAGAAACAGCCCCTTCGGTCCAAATATCCCAACCCAATCTAGTCCCACCTGCCAGCACCCGGCCCATATCCCTCCTAAGCCATCCTATTTATATACCCACCCAGATGCCTTTTAAATGTTGCAATTGTACTAGCCTCTACCACTTCCTCTGGCAACTTATTCCGCACACATACCACCCTCTGAGTGAAAAAGTTACCTCTTAGGTCTCTTTTATATCTTTCCCCTCTCACCCTACACCTATGCCCTCTAGTTCTGGACACCCCCACCCCAGGGAAAAGACTTTGCTTATTTACCCAATAATTGCGGTCTTTGAAGAAGGAGGCCATCTGGGTTGTACGGTATTGGAACTGTCCTCCTGGTAGCAGATGCGGCGGAGACGAAGGAATTGGGAATTCCCCCCAGACGTGATCAACGATGTCCTCCACTGCTTCCCGCTCCTCCGCCCTTGAGCCCCACACCTCCAATCACCACCAGGACAAAACCCCACTGGTCCTCATCTACCATCCCACCAACCTCCATATACATCGTATCATCCGTCGTCATTTCCGCCACCTCCAAACGGACCCCACCACCAGGGATATATTTCCCTCGCCTCCCCTATCAGCATTCCGAAAAGACCACTCCCTCCATGACTCCCTCGTCAGGTCCACACCCCCCACCAACCCTACCTCCACTCCCGGCACCTTCCCCTGCAACCACAAGAAATGCAAAACTTCCGCCCACATCTCCCCCCTTACTTCCCTCCAAGGCCCCAAGGGATCCTTCCATATCCACCACAAATTCATCTGCACCTCCACACACATCATCTACTGCATCCGCTGCACCCGATATGGCCTCCACTATATTGGGGAGACAGCCCGCCTACTTGCGGAACGTTTCAGAGAACACCTCTGGGACACCCGGACCAACCAACCCAACCACCCCGTGGCTCAACACTTCAACTCCTCCTCCCACTCCACCAAGGACATGCAGATCCTTGGACTCCTCCATTGCCAGACCATAGCAACATGACGGTTGGAGGAAGAACGCCTCATCTTCCGCCTAGGAACCCTCCAACCACAAGGGATGAACTCAGATTTCTCCAGTTTACTCATTTCCCCTCCCCCCACCTAGTCTCAGTCAAATCCCTCAAACTCAGCAGCGCCTTCCTAACCTGCAATCTTCTTCCTGACCTCTCCGCCCCCAACCCCACTCCGGCCTATCACCCTCACCTTGACCTCCTTCCACCTATCGCATTTCCAACGCCCCTCCCCCAAGTCCCTCCTCCCGACCTTTTATCTTAGCCGGCTGGACACACTTTCCTCATTCCTGAAGAAGGGCTCATGCCCGAAACGTCGATTCTCCTGCTCCTTGGATGCTGCCTGACCTGCTGCGCTTTTCCAGCAATACATTTTCAGCTCTGATCTCCAGCATCTGCATTCCTCACTTTCACCTCCCTGACTGCAGGGAAAAGACTTTGCCTATTTATCCTATCCATGCCCCTCATAATTTTGTAGACCTCTATAAGGTCACCCCTCAGCCTCTGACGCTCCAAGGAAAACAGCCCCAGCCTGTTCAGCCTCTCTCTATAGCTCAGATCCTCCAACCCTGGCAACATCCTTGTAAATCTTTTCTGAACCCTTTCAAGTTTCACAACATCTTTCCGATAGGAAGGAGACCAGAATTGCACGCAATATTCCAACAGTGGCCTAACCAATGTCCTGTGTAGCCGCAACATGACCTCCCAACTCCTGTACTCAATTCTCTGACAAATAAAGGAAAGCATACCAAACACTTTCTTCACTATCCTATCTACCTGCAACTCCACTTTCAAGGAGCTATGAACCTGCACTCCAAGGTCTCTGTTCAGCAACACTCCCTAGGACCTTACCATTAAGTGTATAAGTCCTGCTAAGATTTGCTTTTCCAAAATGCAGCACCTCGCATTTATCTGAATTAAACTCCATCTGCCACTTCTCAGCCCATTGGCCCATCTGGTCAAGATCCTGTTGTACTCTGAGGTAACCCTCTTTGCTGTCCACTACACCTCCAATTTTGGTGTCATCTGCAAACTTACTAACTGTACCTCTTATGCTCGCATCCAAATCATTTATGTAAATAACAAAACGTAGAGGACCCAGCACCGATCCTTGTGGCACTCCACTGGTCACAGGCCTCCAGTCTGAAAAACAACCCTCCACCACCACCCTCTGTCTTCTACCTTTGAGCCAGATCTGTATCCAAATGGCTAGTTCTCCCTGTATTCCATGAGATCTAACCTTGCTAATTAGTCTCCCGTGGGGAACCTTGTCAAACGCCTTACTGAAGTCCATATAGATCACATCTACTGCTCTGCCCTCATCAGTCTTCTTTGTTACTTCATCAAAAAACTCAATCAAGTTTGTGAGACATGATTTCCCTCGCACAAAACCATCTTGACTATCCCAAATCAGTCCTTGCCTTTCCAAATACATGTACATCCTGTCCCTTAGGATTCCCTCCAACAACTTGCCCACCACCGAGGTTAGATTCACTGGTCTATAGTTCCCTGGCTTGTCCTTACCACCCTTCTTAAACAGTGGCACCATGTTTTCCAACCTCCAGTCTTCCGGCACCCCACCTGTGACTATCAATGATACAAATATCTCAGCAAGAGGCCCAGCAATCACTTCTCTAGCTTCCCACAGAGTTGTCAGGTATACCTGATCAGGTCCTGTGGATTTATCCACCTTTAACCGTTTCAAGACATCCAGCACTTCCTCCTCTGTAATCTGGACATTTTGCAAGATGTCACCATCTTTTTCCCTCCAGTCTATATCTTCCATATCCTTTTCCACTGTAAATACTGATGCAAAATATTCATTTAGTATCTCCCCCATTTTCTGTGGCTACACACAAAGGCCACTTTGCTGATCTGTGAGGGGCCCTATTCTCTCCCTAGTCCTCAATATATTTGTAAAACCCCTTTGGATTCTCCTTAATTCTATTTGCCAAAGCTATCTCATGTCCCCATTTTGCCTTCCTGATTTCCCTCTTAAGTATACTCCTACTTTCTTTATACTCTAAGGATTAACTCGATCTATCCTGACTGTACCTGACATATGCTTCCTTCTTTTTCTTAACCAAACCCTCAATTTCTTTAGTCATCTAGCATTCCCTATATCTACCAGCCTTCCCTTTCACTCTGACAGAAATATACTTTCTCTGGATTCTTGTTATCTCATTTCTGAAGGCTTCCCATTTTCCAGCCCGTCTCTTTACCTGCAAACATCTGCCTCCAATCAGCTTTTGAAAGTTCTTGCCTAATACTGTCAAAATTGGCCTTTCTCCAATTTAGAACTTCAACTTTTAGATCTGGTCTATCCTTTTACATCACTATTTTAAAACAAATAGAATTATGGTAACTGGCCCCAAAGTGCTCCCCCATTGACACCTCAGTCACCTGCCCTGCCTTATTTCCCAAGAGTAGGTCAAGTTTTGCACCTTCTCTAGTAGGTACATTCACATACTGAATCAGAAAATTGTCTTGTACACACTTAAGAAATTCCTCTCCATCTCAACCTTTAACACTATGGCAGCCCCAGTTGATGTTTGGAAAGTTAATATCCCCTATTATTCTTACAGATAGCTGAGATCTCCTTACAAGTTTGTTTCTCAATTTCCCTCTGACTATTAGGGGGTCTATAATACAATCCCAATAAGGTAATCATCCCTTTCTTATTTCTCAATTCCACCCAAATAACTTCGCTGGATGTATTTCCGGGAATATCGTCCCTTAGCACAGCTGTAATGCTATCCCTTATCAAAAATGCCACTCTCCCTCCTCTTTTGCCTCCCTTTATATCCTTCCTGTAGCATTTGTATCCTGGAATATTCAGCTGCCAGTCCTGCCCATTCCTGAGCCATGTTTCCATAATTGCTATGATATCCCAGTCCCATGTTCCTAACCATGCCCTGAGTTCATCTGCCATCCCTGTTAGGCCCCTTGCATTGAAATAAATGCAGTTTAATTTATTAGTCCTACCTTGTCCCTGCCTGCCCTGACTGTTTGACTCACTTCTGTTCTCAGCTGTACCCGTCTCAGATCGATCTCTTTCCTCACTATCTCCCTGGATCCCACCCCCCCACCTTACTAGTTTAAATCCTCCCAAGCAGTTCTAGCAAATTTCCCTGCCAGTATATTAGTCCCCTTCCAATTTAGGTGCAATCTGTCCTTCTTGTACAGGTCACTTCTACCCCAAAAGGGATTCCAATGATCCAAAGATGTGAATCCGTCTCCCAAATACCAGCTCCTCAGCCATGCATTCATCTGCTCTCTCCTCCTATTCCTGCCCTCACTAGCTCGTAGCACTGGGGGTATTCCAGATAATACTACCCTTCGATGGACCCAATAAGGAGAGACTTTTATTTTAATTCTACTTTCGGTTCAAAGCAGTAGAGGGAACCCCACATTGAGTCGAAGCCGTTGTTGTCTCTGTCGTTGGACTGTTTAATGACAATGATGAGGCAGCTGTACTTTCATTTTAAAAGAGTAGAGTCAGATTTAATTTCTATCTACCCTGTGCCAAACCTATTCCAAGGTGTCTGATGGAGACAGTATGTGGAGAAAGTGAGGACTGCAGATACTGGAGATCAGAGTCGAGAGTGTGCTGCTGGAAAAACACAGCAGGTCAGGCAGCATCCAAGGGACAGGAGAATCAATGTTTCAGGCATAAGCCCTTCAACAGGAATCAGGAGACAGTATGTGGCATGATT
Source organism: Chiloscyllium plagiosum (assembly GCF_037043375.1). Taxonomy (NCBI): domain Eukaryota; kingdom Metazoa; phylum Chordata; class Chondrichthyes; order Orectolobiformes; family Hemiscylliidae; genus Chiloscyllium; species Chiloscyllium plagiosum. The sequence continues at coordinate 55,147,300 of NW_028270166.1, forward strand.
TAATGAATATCTAATTCCATGTTGAACACAGCCTGGGGATTTGAAAGGGCCTAGTGTAGAGAGAGATATACATTGTAATTAAACATGTGCATACCTGTTCTCGAATGTTTGATGAGGGAGGTTTATTTTCCAAGTGGAGGCACAGGAAAGGTGTTGGCGAGGTGCTCATCCTCGTCGATAATGTGTTGCAGGCAGCAAAGAACGTGTTGCAGTCATTTGGCTCTCGGGAAGGACTGGACAATGAAGTGTACACTGTCTGTTGTAGACTGTGGCTGTCTCCTGAGGAGGTCACTACGCTTTCTCACTATGGCACAACAGAACTGGCAGTCGATGAGTTGAGCATTGTACCCTGTTCTTATGAGGGCATCCTTGAGCACTGTCAAGTGTCCATCATGCCTCCTCCTCCTCTGAGTTGACTGAGTGTGACATCAAGGAGCCTGAGCAAAACTATGATCAATGGGAATTGGAGAAAATTCTGCACTGGCAATGCCCTCAACTGTAAATGGGAAATCCAATCTCTGTCAGTTGTCTTCCAAGTCACTTAACATCCTGACCAGGGACTAATTTACTGCTCCTTCACTATCGTTTATTAAAAATCTTGGAATCCCCTTCCAAACAGCTCTGTGTGTACGACTGCACCACTTGGATAGAAGAGGTTCGAGACGGCAGCTCCCTGTTACCTTCTGCAGAGCTGTTGGGAATAACAAATAAACTCTGTCTTTACTAGTAGAAAGTGAGGACTGCAGATGCTGGCGATCAGAGCTTAAAAATGTGTTGCTGGAAAAGCGCAGCAGGTCAGGCAGCATCAAAGGAGAAGGAGAATCGACGTTTCGGGCATAAGCCCTTCTTCTTTGATGCTGCCTGACCTGCTGTGATTTTCTGGCAACACATGTTTAAGCTCTGCGCTTGCTAGTGCCTGCCAATACCCATGAACCGATGTGTTAAAATCGGTTTTATGTTTTCACAGTTTGTTCTGAAGTCTCAGAAAGGGAAGACCTTGCTGTATGAGTGCGACACCAGTTACATCAGGAGCACCACATGACATTGAGGTAACAATTCCCTTCGTTTTCACACAGTCAGAGGATTGATCGTGTGATGTCAATGCCCTTGAGATCAACATTTACATCGCAAGTTATAAAAATGCAACACATCATTGATATCGGGACATTTAATATGGAAACTTAGTAATTTCTCATTTACTGTCCATCACCAAATACTTGAGAGTCCTCTGACACGGTAGCTTTGCTGTTCCTGTTCACATCAGACAATTTGTCACAGTACAGAAAGAAGAAACAAAAATTAAACTGCTGGAGAGAAACTCAGCAGGTGAAAAGACAGAAACAGAATTAATGTTTTGAGGCCAATGAAACTTACTCACAACAGCTTTATGTCAGAGTCAATATGTTTACTCTGTTTCCCTATTCAGATGTAACCTCATCTGCTGCATGTCTCTACCGGTTTCTGTTTGTATTTCAGGTTTCAGTTGCTTTTTCTGACGGGTCTCGAGGTTGAACTTGGTTATATTTGCCCAATATGGTCCACTCCTTGAGCTGTTGTGCCAGTGACAGTTGTGTTACACTGGAGTCTGTTTTTTCTTCATGTTCCAAAAAATCTCTTTTTGCTCATATCCATCCAAATATGCAAATCTCAGGAAATCGGTTTTATTTGAAAAGGCATTTTGCGGAAACTGCATTTCACGAAACAGCAGGAATAGATTATTGATGATGCCGCACTCTATGGCCTTCATTCAACAAGTTTGTCTCCTCAGACTCCAAAAGATTTTAATACATATCAGAGACTAATTACAGCAAAGCCCACCATCTCTGCACTGACCCAGACTGAGTTATATATCTCCTGTTATTATCATGTAATCTCCCTGTACCCCTGCACATTTTGTTGTCTCTGCCTGTTTTAATTCTGAATATCCTGTGCAGATATGAACAATCTTTTCAACCTGTTACCCTGCGATGAAAGAATGTGTCTGTAAAATCTATTGCCTGAATCACATTTATAATTCTCGTGTTCTATTCAGATTATCGATTGACATTCCATCTCCCAAATGTAATCTGTCTCCTTGCTCTGCATTATATTTCATTCCACCTGTTTGAAAGCGTGATGTTTGAATACTGGTGACTGGAGGATATCATTGTACTCCTCTCCAATCTCCACAGCCAAAGCCTCCAATCCCCTGTATCTCCGAGGCAATGTCAAATTCATTCTGTCCCTGATCCCTTAATAAGCAATGATTTAATAAACTGTTGTACATATCACATTTTGGTCTAAAGTCAAAGAATGTAAATATTGCTGATTTAAACCAAATAAACTGCAATAATATATTTGCTATTTTAAAAAAATGCTGAAGAGCACTTTGTGGTGAAGTTACAAAGTTGCCTTATTAGATCAGTGAAAGGAACATTCAGGCAAATCCATACTTCCTGCAAATGGTCAGAGTAATTATGGTGACAATCTGGTGGTTGGCGGTTGATCGAGTGATCAGCACAGTAACAACCTCTTGACTGCTTTTTTTGAGGAGGGCTGTTGGATGCAGCATTGTGCAGGGAAAACACAACAGGATCATCCAGCCTGCGAAAAAGAAACATCCATCATTCTCCCTCCCCACTGACTTCACTAGAACAATTGGCAATGGGAGATAAGAACAATAGCCAGTGATATCAAATCCAGTCCCGTTATCAATGTGTACTGAAAGTGTTGTATTGTAAAGGGGTTAACTAGAAATGTTTGTTCAGTCACTGTGATTAACGTCAATCTCCATGGAATCTAATTGCGTAACTGGAGGCTTTCTCTCTCCTATTAGTAAGGGCTTCTTTCAATGCATCATCCCCTTGTTTCAGCAACTGCATCACATCCACCACTAACGGCAGCTGCAGAGACAGGGAAAGGAGAGATCAGAATCTGAGAACAATGGACTGGAATGTTCCAACAATGGACAGGAGTTTATCCTTGGGGCTTAACTTCCTTTCCTGGTCTTTATTATCTTATCGGATAAAAGGTGTACTGCTGATTATTCAGGCAGGTTACTATCCCATCCTCGCTATTGTTGGTGTTCCTGGTAAGTCCCTTTATGTCTATCTCCATTCATTTGTTTCCCTAAATCATGTTGAACTCCATTGCTATTTCTGTTGTCTGTATTTGACAAGGACAGAAACTATTAACTTCAGTTTCAATTAAACACTCCATTCATTATCCACAAATTTCAGACCCCTCCCTCACAAGCATCTGATACCGAGACTGCTCACAATGTCGAGGCCCTTTTTATCCTGAACCGATTTGTGTCTTGGTATTGTGTCCATCATCAAACCTGTCCATTGCCGGCTCCATAATACCACCAGATTCCACCTACATTTCAGTACTGTTGATGAATAAACAATTATCTCAGCCTGGTCACACGTTCAGTTGTGAATATTTCAATTGCAAACTTGTTCTTGGCTCGAAAGTAATTCCATGACAGAAACACCATGTCATGAATTAATGTCACTGGAAGGATAATTCAGAGACACAAGCTAATGTGCGAAAGACACTGTTTCATATTCTATCACAACTGAAAACAGACCTTAAATTCAAATGACAAGAATTGGAGAAAAAGTGAGTTTCACTAATAACAACCATAAGACCCCCACGATTTTGTCTGAAATCCGAGCTGTTTCACTGATGTTGTTTGGGAAAGAAATCTAACATGCTTATCTGGTTTGGGTTAAGTGTGACTTCGGATCCAAAACATGTCATTAAACTTGTAATCTGAGGCCAAATAGTAGAAGATAGACTGGGACCTTTTTCACAGGAGTGCAGGAGATGGAGAGGCAACCTGATAGGAGTTTATAAAATGATGAGAGGAACAGATCGTTGTCTTTTCTCTATGATGGGGGATTTCAAGACTGAGGGCACCTTTTTCTGGTGAGAGGAGAGAGATGTGAAAGACATGAGAGGCAAAGCTTTTACACAGGAGGTGGTTCACATGTGGAATGAATTTCCTGAGGAAGTGGTGGATGTGGGTACAATTACAACATTCCAAAGAGATTTGGATAAGTACATGAGTAGGGAAGATTTGGAGGGTTTTGAACAAGGAGCAGGGAGGTAGGAAAAGTTTAGTTTGGGATTATGTTCAGCATGGACTGGTTGGACTGAAGGGTCTGCTTCTGTGCTGCTATGTAATGTGCTTGGCTCTATTCTGCCTTGGGGAATGGCCTCTCAGGTCAAGGTCAATCAGTGTTGGTCATCAAACGCTGTCCATACCAGTGATCAGGACATTCCCATGGAATCAAAAACATCAAGGGTTAAATCAAACAAAGGAATATGCTGCCGTTTTGAAACAAAAAAAAGTGTTGGGAAAAATGAACATGTTTGCCCGCCTGTGTCGAAAGAAAGACAGAGTTCACATTTCGAGTCCACTGACCATACGTGAGAACTGAAAGCAGCTGGGAAATATTGTGATTATTTTAGTGACAGAAATGTTTGTTATGAAGAGGAGAAGGAGTCAGTTGAACAGAAGGAGAAAGAGAGAGGGAGAGAAAAAGGAGCAAACAAAGGGATTGCTGATCGGCTGGGATGGAAATAAATTGTGGCATTAATCTCATTTATTTTTCGCCTTTTCCCATACTCTTGAAAATCATTCCAAGTGGCTGTTTAAACTGAGTTATGACCCCTCTGTGTCTCTTCCCAGAGTGTGCTCATCTCCTTATATTCACTAATGGGACATTAGTCAGACTGAGCCAGTATTTATTTCCCCTGCCAATTGCCCTTGAGAAGATGCTGCTGAGCTGCCTTCTTGACCAACTGCAGGTGCCTCGGCCCATTCAGTTTCATTTCTCTGAGACTTTGTAGTGATTGATCCAGCTGAGTGGCTGACTTGGCCATTTCAAAGGACAAGTGTCAACCTTATTGCTGAGAGTCTGGAGTCACATGTAGGCCAGACCAGGTGAAGGTGGTAAATTTCCTTCCCTGAAGGACATTAGGGAGCCAGGTGGGTTTTCCTGACAACAAACGATGGTTTCAGAGTTTCATTTGAGTCATAATTCCAGATGTTTGATTGAATTCAAATTCCACCATCTGCCACAGTGGGATCAAATCCGAGGTCTCGGTTCTTACCTGGGTCCCTGGATTAATAGACCACAGGCTGGACCATCGCCTCCCCATCTTCTCTAATCACCTCCCCATGCAATAGTGGTGTTGCTGTCATCGTGACTGAGGTACAGAAAATGGTGCGATTGTCAACTACTTCTATGGAGACTGGAACTGCTAATATTTCGGGTCAGTGGGACTGTGCAGAGATGTAACAGTTCATCAGCAACTGACAAGAATCTGAGAACGAAGGCATTTTCAACACAGAGTGGGTGTACCATGTATATGTGGATTTGACCTGCTCCTGTCACTGGAACATCAGTGAAGATTCTGTAAATGGTTTCCTCAGGTTTGTGTATCAGCTGCTGCATTCATTCAGGGAGAGCTGAGTGTCTGGTGAGCCCACTCTGTACAAGGTGTGGGCAGGGCATTCACAGTGTATCAGGGTCTTCAACACGGCTAACAAATGGAGCAGAGACTGCACAGAAGAGACGCTCTGTGAACAGTGGGGAGCAGGGCACTACAATCTCCTCTCTGGAATTTCCAGGAATATTTTCCAATGTTGTACCTATTCCAGTTGCAATGTGTGACGCCAGTTTGATTAGACAATGAGGAGGTCACAGAGCTGTGTCGCTTGCTTCAGCAGAACCTGTCACACCAGGGAGAGGACTGTGCTGATATGGACCATGAAGTGAACTGGTTTGATTCTGGAAGTTCCAATCCAAAAATGTGCAACAGAGGTGAATTGGACTAAATTGCCCATTGGATTGGTTATTAGTGAGGGGTAAATATACAATAGCTGAATGGTTCTGAGTGGGTTACTCTTTGGAGGGTCGATGTGGACTTGTTGGGCCGAAGGGCCTGTTTCCACAATGTAGGGATTCTAATTCTAAAAGAATAGGTGTCATATCCCTCAGGTGCCATAATGCCATTTCTGAGATATTCAGGCTATCTCTGTCCCATGAGGTGAATATGTTGGTTCTGTCTCCACAGTGAAAGGAACAGAAAATCTTCCAGAAATATTAGGGAACAGAGTGACCAGTGAAGATGAGTGAGTGCAGGAAATTAGAATTATTGAAAAGGAATTACTTGAAAAACACATTACATTGAAGTGTGGTAATTGCTGCACCAAATGAGTAATGAATTTCGAGGGCTGCGGAGATGGGGCTGCAGACAGAGCATGCTGGACAGCTCTTTTGGGAGCCGGTATTGACATGATGGGTCAATGGCCTCTTTTCATCCTGTAAATTCCTTGATTCTATGAGGCACTTCCCTGAGTCTTGAGGGAAGTCAAAGTTCTTCAAAGCTCTTCCGATTCTGGGAAATATCCAGGACCGTAGTGAGTAGGTGCTGTGGATGCAAATATTTAAAACACGGTGCAGAGGGAAAACAGAAAACAAAATCGTGGATAACTTGACATCAGTTGTGAGGAAAGTATTAGCATGTTTGTAAGGTATGTGATAACTGGATAATTGGAGAATAATGGTATAACTTAACAGAGTCAGCCCAGATTCACAAAAGGGAAATTATCTTTGATAAATCTGCTGGGGTTTGTGGAGAATGTTGTTTCTGACATTGACAAATGAGAACAGTGGAACTGGAATATTTCAATTTTCAGAAGAATTTGAGATGTTTGGTTACAGGTAAGTGAAGAACGTTAGAGCCCAGGAGTAAGAGGGGAATATACTGCAAGGATTGATGTTACGAAGTTGAAAGAGTGTTTGGTCACTACAAGAAGGAGGGTGCATTTCTGAGCTGAGAGAGTTTCATAGCCCATGTGCCTGTGACTAGGTGACAGCTGCAGAGAGTGCTGAGAATTGAGAAAATGTAACCAAAGGCTTCGAGTTGTGTTTTTGGGTTAATGAAACCGGATTTGAATTTATCCAATTAATTGAAGTTATGCCCAGGATATCAAAAACCAATTGAATTTGAATTTAATTGTATTGACAACATTTGACCAATGTGAGGTTATGAGTCTTCGTGTTTTAAAAGGAAGGACATTTTAAAAAGTAGTCCACCACCAGCGTCCATTTGTCTTTGAGGAACTGGGAGAGAATGCTTCAGGACAACAATGTTTATTCTCCATATTAGGAGCTGTAAAGCAATGACCTGTCTGCTCTCGAGTAATCACGAGTTTGGGAATTAGATTAGATTACATTACAGTGTGGAAACAGGCCCTTTGGCCCAACAAGTCCACACCGACCCGCCGAAGCACAACCCACCCATACCCCTACATTTACCCCTATATCTAACACTACGGGCAATTTAGCATGGCCAATTCCCCTGACCTGCACATCTTTGGACTATGGGAGGAAACCGGAGCACCCGCAGCTCCACGCAGACACAGAGAGAATGTGCAAACTCCACACAGACAGTCACCTGAGGCAGGAACTGAACCCGAGTCTCTGGCGCTGTGAGGCAGCAGTGCTAACCACTGTGCCACCGTGCCGCCCAGTGTTCTGGGAATGTTCTAGAAACCATCTGTTCTTGTGGATGTGTGTCTGTGTGTTTAGGGAGGGAAGGTTTCTTCTGTATTACATCACCTATCTGTCAGTAATTCGGAATTTGCCATGTGTTATTCCAGCTACAACTACATCAATAAATCTCTGAACATTTCATTTTGAAAATCTCACTCTGATCTCAATCAATTATAAAACGTCCATCAGGCTGATGTATAAATTGTTGGTTTTCCTTCCTCACAGTTAACGTCATGACGATCTACGTCCTGCTTTATAAAGATTGTGGATTGTCTCCATGTGTCAGGCGTTACCTGGAGGCAATGGCAGTGACGGATCTACTGGTCATTATCCTCGACCTGATATTGAGACACATTCCCAACGTTTATCGGGAACAGTTTTATTTCCTGTGGGACATCCCCGTGTGTAATATCCACGGCGTCCTGCTTTATGCAGCCACTGACTGTTCTGTCTGGTTCACCGTCACTTTCTCACCGTCACTTTCACCTTTGATCGGTTTGTGGCCATTTGTTGCCAGAAGTTGAAAAATAAATATTGCAGTGAGAAAACGGCGGCTGTGGCTCTGGGAACAGTGACTGTGCTGAGCTGTTTAAAGAACATTTTCTGGTATTTCATGCTCACGGGTCGTTATCGGTTGGCGAACTCCACCTGGTTTTGTTACATAAGGAACGGTGTTCTATCTTCTCGTGTCTGGGTCACAATCGAGTTCCTCCATCACATTCTAACACCAACTCTCCCATTTCTCCTGATTCTGCTGCTCAATGTTTTCACCATCAGACACATTTTGGTGACCAGCAGAGCCCGCAGGAGACTCCGGAGTCACACCAATGGGGACTCTCACCATGATAAAGAAATACAACACCGAAAAAAATCTATTGTTTTATTGTTTGTGATCTCGGCCAATTTCATCCTGTTATGGTCAATGTTAATGCTGTATTCAATATGGAACCGAATGTATAGTCTGGCATATGACTCTGTGTATCTAGATGCCTATGTGCAGGAATTAGGCTTCATGCTGCAGCTCCTCAGTTGCTGCACTAACACCGCGATTTACGCTGCGACCCAGACTAAATTCAGACAGCAGCTGAAGAATGTGCTGAAATATCCCTTTACCCAAATTCATCAAACAATCAAATTCGCTTATTAATCAATCCATCCAGGATTTTCTCATTTCAGTTCCATGTTTCAGCAATGAGGCAGCCTGTTGCTATGGTAACAGACTGAGGGTAGTGCTGGTTTATGCAATTTTTTCCCACAGGGGGTTACCAGGACACATTTCAATGTTTCTCACAACTTGGGAGCCAGTGAGAAAAGGCACCATTTCACTGACTGTATCTGTGACTTCAATTTGTAAATAATGAAAATGTTCATTAAGAAGTGCCAAGCAGTGGAACAAACTGCTTTATTGTTTATCTTTGTTTTGAAGAAGCTGAACTGGACAGAGACAGACCCGACCCAAGTCCTGGTCCTTAGGGAAGGGAAGGGAACCGGGGCCGAGTTCAGGAGTTGGGGTTCAGTCACTTTGTCCTTTACCTTCACCTCAGGATCACTCTCTCTGACCTGGCATCAGCAGGATTCATCTCTCTCCCTTGATTCCTCTCCCTCCATTTACAGCTCTCACTCTCACAATGTCTCCCTCTCTCTCCTCTCCACCCATTGTTGTCTCCTTTTGCTCACATCAATGATGCAACATCAGTCGGACAAAACTGCTCTGTGTCGCCAAAGACATTGTTTGAAGAACGAGACACCAGCAACCTGAGAGATTCACAAGCTGTGATGCTCTGTCTGAAGGAAAATATCGGCCACTTTTGTAGTGGCATGTCGAGGCCACCAGAGGGTGGCATTGTATTACATTAAACACAGGAAGGGAGCAAGAGAGACTCAGCCTTTAATTCATCACTTTTTAATTCATCAATTCATTCAAACTTTCCTCCAGTCCCATTGCAGCCAGAGACACAGGCTGCACAAACACATACAAACACACATTTGGAGATAAACATCAAAAGGACCATTGAATGTGCACACAGATACATAACACAGTTCGGCCGACAAAGACACACATACACACACATACACACAGATACGGAGACACACACTAATACACACATCCATATACATTACCTCACACACTTATAACTACAAACACGCAGAGATAGATCGACTGAGATAACGCACACAGTTCAAGAGAGAGAATCACATACAGACACACACAGGCACATTTATACACACAAACATGCAGACCGACACAGATTCATACACATACAAAGACAGAAACAGACACAGACTGAGGTGCAGATGTGCAACAGGCCTTGACGCAGACACACACAAACACACAGAAACACATTGTTATGGACCAGGCCAGACCACCTTAAAATATTTGAAGGCAGTAGCTTAGACCCTAGCATTTTACTCTTTTAAAGACAGATGTGAAATCGATATTCTCATATACTTCGGGAGTGTTGCTGAACAAAGAGACCTTGGAGTGCCGGTTCGTCGCTCCTTGAAAGTGGTGTCGCAGGTAGATAGGATAGTGAAGAAGGCGTTTTATATGCTTTCCTTTGTTGGTCAGAGTATTGAGTACAGGAGTTGGCAGGTCATGTTGTGGCTGTAGAGGACATTGGTTAGGCCACTGTTGGAATATTGCATGCAATTCTGGTCTCCTTCCTATTGGGAAGATATTGTGAAACTTGAAAGGGTTCAGAAAAGATTTACAATGATGTTGCCAGGGTTCGAGGATCTGAGCTACAGGGAGAGACTGAACAGGTTGGGGTTGTTTTCCCTGGAGTGTCAGAGGCTGAGGGGTCACCTTATAGAGGAATACAAAATCATAAGGTGCATGGATAGGATAAACAGACAAAGTCTTTTCCCTGGGTTTGGGAGTCCAGAATGAGAGGGCATAGGTTTAGGGTGAGAGGGGAAAGATATAAAAGAGACCAAAAGGGCAACTTTTTCACACAGAGGGTGGTATGTGTATGGAATGAGCTGCCAGAGGAAGTGGTAGAGGCTGGTACAATTGCAACATTTAAAAGGCATCTGGATGGGTATATGAATAGGAAGGGTTTGGATGGATATGGGCCGGGTGCTGGCAGGTGGGGCTAGATTGGGTGGGGATATCTGGTTAGCATGGAAAGGTTGGACCGAAGGGCCTGTTTCCATGTTGTACATCTCTTTGATTCTATATCTCTATTCCAGGTGTAATGCAGCTGGTCAGGCCGCTCAACTTTCAGCAAAACAGAGTTTATTTAAACATGAGAGTTTAACAAAACAAAACAGAATTTAGAATAACGTAACTATTGGAAAACATAACTGACCAGATACAGCAACTTCGTTCAGGCACTATTCCAATGCAGTAACATCCCATAACACACACAATCCTGATATATCAGGAATAAAAGAATGACTAGAGTAAGATTAGGACCAATCAAGGATAGTAGTGGGAAGTTGTGCATGGAGTCCGAGGTGAATAGGGAAGCATGAAATGAATATCTGTCAGTACTTACACTAGAAAAAGACAATGTTGTTGAGGGGAATACTGAGATACAGGCTACAAGGCTCGAGGTGAATGAAGTTCACAAGGAGGAGGTGTTAGCAATTCTAGAAAGTTTGAAAATAGATAAGTCCCCTGGACCAGATGGGATTTATCTTCGGATTCTCTGGGAAGTAAGAGAGGAGATTTCCAAGCCTTTGGCTTTGATCTTGATGTCACCATTGTCGAAAGGAATAGTGCCAGAAGGCTGGAGGATAACAAATGGAACACAGAATATAGAACAATACAGCACAGAACAGGCCCTTTGGCCCTCGATGTTGCACTGACCTGTGAGCTATTCTCAGCTCGTCCACCTACACTATCCCATTGTCATCCATTATCCAATGATTGTTTAAATCTCCATAATGTGGAGGAGTTAAGTACATTGGCAGGTAGGGCATTCCATACCCTTAACACTCTCTGAATAAAGAACCTGCCTCTGTCATCTGTCTTAAATCTATCACCTATCAATTTGTAGTTATTCCCCCTTGCACAAGCTGGCGTCGTCATCCCAGGAAAAAGACTTTCACTGTGTACCCTATCTTATCCTCTGATCATCGTGCATGTCTCTATCAAATCCCCTCTTAGCCTTCTTCTTTCCAATGAGACCAGAGCCACGTCTCTCAGCCTTTCCTCATGAGACCTTCCCTCAGAGCAGGCAACATCCTGGGTAAATCTCCTCTGACTCTTTTCCAGTGCTTCCACATCCTTCCCAAAATATGGCGACCAGAACTGTACACAATATTCCAAGTGTGGCCGCACAAGCGTTTTGTATAGTTGCAGCATAAAATTGCTGCTCCGGAACTCAATCCCTCTACCAATGAAACCTAACACACCGTATGCCTTCTTAACAGCACTATCTACCTGGGTGGCAACTTTCAGAGATCTATGTACATGGACTCCAAGATCCCTCTGCACATCCACACTACCAAGAATCTTTCCATTGACCCAGTACTCTGCCTTCTTGTTATTCTTCCCAAAGTGCATCACCTCACATTTATCTGCATTGAACTCCATTTGCCATCTCTCAGCCCAATTCTGCAGTTTATCCAAGTCCCCTGCAACCTGTAACATTCTTCCAAACTATCCACTACCCACCGACTTCAGTGTCATCTGCAAATTTACCTATGCCTGCGTCAAAGTCATTTATCAAAAATGACAAACAACAGTGGCACTAAAACAGATCCTTGTGGCACACCACTAGTAACTGGAGTCCAGGCCGGATATTTTACATCAACCACTACTCGCTGCCTACTTTCAGAGAGCCAGTTTCTAATCCAAGCTCCAAAATCACCCGCAATCCCATGTCTCTGCATTTTCTCCAACAGCTTACCATGTGGGACCTTATCAAAGGCCTTACTGAAGTCTATGCATACCACATCAACTGCCCTATCCTCATCTACATGCTTGGTCACCTTCTCAAAAAACTCAATGAGGCTTGTGAGACATGACCTGTCCTTGATGAAACCATGTTGACCATCTGAAATCAAATTGTTGCTTGCTAGAATAATCCTTTCCAAAACCTTTCCTACAACAGAAGTACGACTCACTGGTCTATAATTACCTGGATCATCTCTACTGCCTTCTTGAACAAGGGCACAACATTTGCAATCCTCCAGTCCTCTGGTACAAAACCTGGAGAAAATGACGACTCAAATATCAAAGCCAAAGGCTCTGCTATCTCCTTCCTAGCTTCCCAGAGAATCTTCGGATAAATCCCATCCGGACCAGGGGACTTGTCTACTTTCGTTCCTTTGAGAATTGATGACACCTGTTTGTAACTAACCTCGATTCTTCCTGGTCTAATATCTCGTACCTCGTTCTTCTCCTCTACAATATTCTCCTTTTCCTGAGTGAAAACTGATGAGAAATGTTCATTTAGGATCTCTCCGATCTCGACAGGGTCCACACTCAACTTCCCACTTCTGTCTTTGACTGGCCCTATTCCTACACTAATCATCCTTTTATTCCTCACATCCTTTTATTCCTTTATTCTATTTGCTAAACACTGCTCATGTCCTCTCTTTGCTCTTCTTAACTCTCTCTTTAAATCCTTCCCAACTGATCCGTATCCCTCCATCACCTCATCTGAACCATCTTGCCTCATCAACACATAAACCTCCTTCTTCTGCTTAACAATTTCTGCTGTAAACCACGGTTCCGTTACCTTATCACTTCCCCCCTGCCTGACAGGGACATACCTATCAAGGACACACAATATCCGATCCTTAAACCAGCTCCACGTTTCCATTGTCTGCATCCTCTGCATTTTGTTACCCCATTCTTTGCATCCTAATTCTTGCCTAATCGCATTATTACTGCCTTGCCCCATCAATAACTCTTGCCCTGTGGCATGTACGTATCCCTTTCCATCGTTAAACTAAACATGACTGAATTATGGTCACTCTCTCCAAAGTGCTCACCTACAACTAAATCAAACACCTGGCCTGGTTCATTCCCAAGCACCAGATCCAGTGTGGCCTCCCCTCTTGTCAGCCCTTCGACATACTGGGTCAGGAAACCCTCCTGTACACATTGGGCAAAAACTGATCCATCCGAGGTACTAGAGATATAGCATTTCCAGTCAATGTTGGGGAAGTTAAAGACACTATACTGATCACCCTGTTCCTTTCACTCCTACCCAGATTAATGTTGCTAATCCTCTCTTTCACCTCCCTGGAACTCTGCAGAGGCCGATGAAAAACTCCAAGTAATGTGACCTCTCCTCTCCAGTTTCTAACCTCAGCCCACACTATCTCAATGGATGTGTCCTCATCAAAGGTTCTCTCAGCCACTGTTATACTATCCTTGACTAACAAGGCCACACCTTCCCCTCTTTTACTGCTTTGCCTGTTCTTAATGAAAGATCTAAACCCCTGGAACCCATTCCTCACCCTGATCTATCCATGTCTCCGAAATGGTCACAACATCGAAGTCCCAGGTACCTATCCATGCTGCAAGCTCACCAACTTACTTCGGATACTCCTGGCGTTGAAGTAGATACACTTCAAACCAGCTTGCTGTCTGCCAGCACATTCCTGTGACCCTGAAATCCTGTCCCTCTCCTTCCTACTATCATCCTCCGGTGCACTGCAACTACACCTCAGGTTCCCATTCCCCTGCTGAGCTAGTTTAAACCCACCCGAATAGCACCAGGATATTAGTACCCCTCTGGTTCAAGTGAAGACTGTTTGTACAGGTCCCACCTTCCCCAGAATGAGCCCCAATTATCCAAGTACCTGAAACCCTCCCTCCTGCACCATCCTTGCAGCTACGAGATCAGCTGATGTCTTTCTCTATTCCATGCCTCGCTATCACGTGGCACGGGTAACAAACCAGAGATAACAACAAACATTGTCCCCTTGTTAAAGAAGGGGAGTAGAGACAACCCTGGCAATTATAGACCTGTGAGCCTTACTTCAGCTGTGGGTAAAGTATTGAAAAATGTTATAAGAGTTAGGATTTATAATCATCTACAAAGGAATAATTCGATTAGGGATCGTCAATATTGTTTTGTGAAGGGTAGGACGTGCCTCACAAGCATTATGGAGTTCTTTGAGAAGGTGACCAACAGGTAGATGAGGGTTAAGCAGTTGGTGTGGTAGATGTGGATTTCAGTGAGATGTTTGATAAGGTTCCCCATGGTAGGCTATTGCACAAACTACGGAGGCATGAGATTGAGGGTGATTCAGCAGTTTCGATCAGAAATTGGCAAGCTGAAAGAAGACAGGGGATAGTGTTTGATGGGAAATGTTCATCTTGGAGTTCAGTTACTACTGGTTACTGCAGGGATCTGTTTTGGGTCCACTGCTGTTTGACATTTTTATAAATGATCTGGATGAGGTCGTCTGGATGGTAGTAAATTTGTGGATGACACTAAGGTCGGTAGAGTTGTGGGTAGTGCCGAAGGATGTTGTAGGTTACAAAGGGATACAGGTAAGCTGCAGAGCTGGGCTGAGAGGTGGCAAATGGAGTTAATGCGGAAAAGTGTGAGGTGATTAACTGTGGAAGGAGCAACAGGAATACAGAGCACTGGCCTCACGGTAAGATTCTTGGTAGTGTCGATGAGCAGAAAGATCTTGGTGTCCATGTACATAGAAAGTTGTCACCCAGGTTGATAGGGTTGTTAAGAAGTCATTTGGTGTGTTAGCTTTTATTAGTAGAGGGACTGAGTTTCAGAGCCATGACGTCATGCTGCCGCTGTACACAACTCTGGTGCAGCCGCACTTGGAGTATTGTATACAGTTCAGGTAACCGCATTTTTGGAAGGATGTGGAAGCTTTGGAAAGGGTTCAGAGGAGATTCACTAAGATGTTGCCTGGTATGGTGGGAAGGTCTGACCAGGAAAGGTTGATGAACCTGAGACTGTTTTCATTAGAAAGAAGAAGGTTGAGAGGTGACTTAATTGAGACATATAAAATAATTAAAGGGTTAGATAGGGTGGACAGTGCAAACATTTTCCTCGGATGGTGATAGCTCGCACAAGGGGGCATACTTTAATTTGAGGGGTGATGGATATAGGACAGATGTCAGAGGTAGGTTTTTCACTCAGAGGATAGTAGGGACATGGAATGCACTACCTACTACAGTTGGAGACTCGCCAACCTTAAGGACATTTAAATGGTCATTGGATAGACATATGGAATAGTGTAGGTTAGATGGGCTTCAGATGGGCTTCACAGGTCGGCGCAACATTGAGGGCCGAAGGGCCTGTACTGCGCTGTAATGTTCTATGTTCAATAATATAAACTGGAACACAGATTCTTACAGGCTAGAGGCAGACTTGGTCAGGGAGCTTAAGGTGAAGGAATCCTCAGCAGGCAGTGATCATAATATGACTGAAATTACTCTTCAATTTGAGAGGGAGATGATAGAATCAAAGGTAATGGAATACAGCTGAATAAAGGCAACTACAGAGGCATGAGAGAGGAAGTGGGTAGAATTGACTGGGAGAGGAGTGTATCAGGAAAGACAGTGGAACAGCAATGGCAGGAGGTTCTGGGAATAACTCAGGAGACACAGCAGAGATTCATCCCAAGGGAAAGAAGCCTGGTACAGGGAGGAAGAGGCAACCATGGCTGACTAGGGAAGGTAGAGATAGCATAAAAGTTATAGAGAAAACAGATCATTTGGGGAAGGGCAGTGGGAAACCAAAGGATTGGGAACTTGCAAAGACCAATGGAGAGCAACAACAAAAGATATAAGGACGGTCACGATGAACTATGAGGGTAAGCTAGCCAGACATATCAAGGAATACTGCAAGAGTTTCTACAGATATATAAAGGGCAAAAGAGAGGCAAAAGTGGACATTGGATCACTGGAAAATGAGGCTGGAAAGATAGTTGTGGGGAAAAGGAAATGGCTGAGGAATTGAATAATTATTTTGTGTCTGATTCATGGTGGAAAATACGAGTAATATCAAATATATTCAAGAGAGTCTCGTGGCAGAGCTGAGTATGATTGTCATCACCAAAAGAGAAGGTTCTAGATAAACCGAATGGCCAGAGAGACACAGACAGACAGAGATGCACGGTGGCTCAGTGGTAAACACTGCTGCCTTAGTGCCAGGGACCCAGGTTCAAATCCAGCCTTGAATGACCGTCTGTGTGGAGTTTGTACATTCTCCTTGTGTCTGCCTGGGTTTCCTCTGGGTGCTTTGGTTTCCTTCCACAGTCCAAAGATGAGCAGATTAAGTGGACAAGCCATGGGAAGTGTAGGGTTACAGAGATGGGAAAGGTTTGGGGAGGCTGTCCTTCAGAGGGTTGGTGTGGAATCAATGGGCTGAATGGCCTGCTTCCATCCTGTGGGGAATCGATGGAAACCCAAGGAGAGAAAGAAGTCGGTGGGGAGAAAGGCAAACAGATACCATTGAGCATGAGCGATGGAGAGGGACAGAGAACGAGGGGGATGTGGCTCAAATGACCCTCAGGGAGCAATAGCAAGATCACAGAGGGCAGAGAGAGGTTGGCGGGAAAGGCCAAAGATCGGAAATACTGAACGACAGATCAGTTCCTGAAAAACCTGGGGAGAGGGTGAGAGAGTGGGCAGGGGTAGATGTGAAGGATATGGCAGAGACAAGAATGTATAGAAAGCTGCGTGAGGGACAGGCAGCTGGGAATATGGAGGCAGAGAGAGAAGGAGGCAGTGAAATCTGTGGGATCAGACTGTGCAGCAACTCCCTTTTTGCCCTTCTGTCTTCCCACACCCTCTACCCCCCCAGAGTTCACCCCCTTGTGGTACAAACCCCGGAGACTGCCTGAGCCCCACAATTGTTCTCCCCCGGGAGTGTGTGTTTGTGTGAAAATGAATGACAGGAGATGGGACAGTTTATAATAATTGTCTCTCTCTCTGTCTCTGCATCATCCCGTGTTTCAGCTCCCGAATCAAATCTCCCCGGGAATGGGGGCGGAAGGACTGAGAGAGAAATGAAAATTAATTAGTTTTTCACAAACTCCTGCACCAAAAGCACAGCAAGATCCCACCGCTCGCTGCCTCCACAATCTGACAGGCTCCTCCCAATACAGCCCCTGATATTAAATACATGGATCGGGAACGGGAAGGTTACTCAGACTGCCTCAGGACTGTCCCAGTGTTTCTGTTTGAGGGGAGCAGGGTCAGAAATATTTATTGTCTCCCATCATCCCAACTCCCCCTCCCCACACACCACCCCCATTTCCACTGTCAGAGTATGTCTCTCCCTCAGTGTCCAAGGTTCAGTGTCTCAGATATCCCCCCAGGAGAGAGATGGAAATTGATCAAATCAAAGCTAAGATGTTCTGAAACAAAACTGGGGAGAAACAAATGAGATCCCATCACTGACTGACTTCCAAAGTCTCTATGTTTAATCAGCACCTCGCCCTGATCTTAAACCCAGAGAATAGGAACAGATTTCAAATGGGATCAGGGGCAAATGCTTTCTGACTGCCCCCAGGGTTTATTTTCTGAGGGGCTGGGCAATGACTCAGTGGTGGAGAGTCACTCACCACAACTTGTGTCCCTCTCCCCCTTTTCCCACCACTCGCCCCCAGCCCCCACCATCCATTGGGTTTCATCTGCCCTGTCCAGCTGGTTCTCTGACACTCCAGGGGTTACGAAAAGCACAAGAAATAAGACCAATGTTCCCCTGACCCACTCCCATTCAAAGGGCGCCACCCCCGTGCCCACTCCATCTGGAATTAGTGCAGTTTCTATATGAAATATTAATGAGGAACCTTTCCCTGGTACAGGCACCTCTCGATCTGTGTGTCCCTGTCTCTCTCTTTCACTCCTCTCTCCCTCTGTCTGACCCTATCCACTTGTCCATCTCTGTTCAGCTTTCTCCTCCTGTTCTCGCAAATCAATCAATGTCTTTCCTTCTCTGACCCCTTCTCCCTCTTCCTCTTTCACTGTCCCAGCCACACCTCCATCTCTGGTCAGATTTCCCTTTCCTCTCGATAATCTCTCTCTCTTTCTCTCCATTCCACACATGTTTTGATTGAAATGCCCTCTCCTGCCTCACGTTTGCCTTGTGCTCCAATCTCTGCACCATGTCTCGGAGAGTGTGGGGATGACGAGAAGTGGTGGGAGGGTCAGAGCTATGGGGGAAATGGAGGCTCGGTGCAGCCCAAAACACTATCAGACCATCAGTGACCTCAGCCTGGGGCCCGATGGATAGGCTAACGTAACATGTGAGGGTGAGCTGCAGGCCGAGGGAGTGCACTGCAAGATCCCATAGGGAGCTGAATGCAGGACTGCCATGGCATTCCTTCAACAACCTGTCAGAGCCCACATCCACTCACCAACCCCCCCACCTCCCCAGTGCCCCCACAGAGAGGGGCTGACATTGGAGTGAAGGGTATTCTGCACAGCTGGATCCCACCAGCTGTCCCCAGTTTCCCCCACTCCACGTTGAATGAAACTGAAGGTTTCTGTACCTTCACCATCCACGTTCAGAACCCCTAGCCCTCACCTCCTGAATTTCCTGAATGTGGAAAGTGTTGCTCCCTGTTACTGTAAAGGAAATGGCTGCAGTCTATCCCTACACAGCAAGATCCCACAGACTGTAATGTGAAAACAGCAGACCCCCCCCCCACCCCCCATCCCCACTAAGCCACCAGCAAATACTAAACCCTCCCGTTTCAACCTGGAGATGGGCTGGGACTGAACACTGGAGTAAACCCTCACACCCTCCCTCTAGATCCCGTACCTTGCCCCCCACCACCCCATCCCTCTTTCACTCCAACAGCCCCATCTTCACCCCCCGCCCCCACAATCCCTGCTGTGCAGGATCCCACAAGAAGCAAAATGACAAAATGGCCAATCGTTGATGGAGTGGGTTAATATCATCCTGAACGTTGGCCAAAAGGGAGTGGGGCGGCGTGGGAGGGTGGTGAGGTGGGGGCTGTGCAGGGCGGTGTGGGAGGGTGGTGAGGTGGGGGCTGTGCAGGGCGGTGTGGGAGGGTGGTGAGGTGGGGGCTGTGCAGGGCGGTGAGGTGGGGGTTGTGCAGGGCGGCGTGGGAGGGTGGTGAGGTGGGGGCTGTGCAGGGCGGTGTGGGAGGGTGGTGAGGTGGGGGCTGTGCAGGTCCTGCATTTCTTGTCCCTTTGCAATGCTGAGGACCCTCCTCAGTCCCAGAGCCTACTCCAAAACCCCACCCCCTAACCCCAGAGACAGTAATAAGATCCCAGTCAATAGCAACAATTCCTTCTGTTCATCCCCCAATCCTCACAGATAGACTGAGAAGGATAGGAGGAGGGAGTGGGACATGTTGTGGGGGAGATGAGGGGTCTTGTGATCCCCTCTGACCACTCACCCACCTCCCCATTAAAATGGCGACAAGTCCCAGTGGAGTCTCTCCCAGATATTCCGAGAGGAATTACAGAAAAGAAAACGGCTGGTGGAGAGACAGGAAAATCCAACCCTCTCCGCGCACCTCCCACCGCCGCCATTAGCCTCAGCTGACCAATAAACTACATTTGAGTGGCACCTGCAACTTCCATTTAGCACTGTCTGAAGTAATAATCCAACCCTTCCACAATGATTGAAAAAAAGCTTCAGAGGCTCAGGACTCCACCCTCTACCCCCAACTCCCCCCCCCCACCACCAACACCTCCATCCTCACCGCCCCCACCCCTGCCACACACACACCCCCACCCTCACCCCCCACTGCCCTAACACCTCCATCCTCACCGCCCCCCACCCCACACATACACACAACCCCCCAGAAGAGGTTAATGTTTAAATCCATAAGACCATAAGAATGAGGAGCAGGAAATGGCCGTCTGGCCCTTTGAGCCTCCTGCGTCATTCAGTGTGATCACGGCTGGTCTTTTTGTGGCATCAGCTCCACATACCCACCCTCTCACCATCACCCTTAATTCCTTTCCTGTTCAAAAATCTATCTCTCTTAACTTTAAACTCATTCACTGAGGAGGTCTCAACTGCTTCACTGGGCCGGGATTTCCACAGATTCCCAACCCTCTGGGTGAAGAACTTCCTTCTCAATTCAGTCCGAATCTGTTCCTTCTTATTTTGAGGCTATGCCCACTTGTCCCAGTTTCACCTGCCAGTGGAAACACCCTGTTTACTTCTATCTTATCTATTCCACTCCCACCCCACCATCCCCAATATTCTAGGAAATTCCAAGGAATATTATCCCAGTCTGCTCAGTCTCTCCTCATAAGCCACCCCCCCTGAACTCCGGAATCAACCTAGTGAACCTCCTCCTCTGCACCACCTCCAGTGCCAGTACATCCTTTCTCAAGTACGGAAACAAAGCCTGCACACAGTCCTCCAGGTGTGGCCTCCCCAGCACCCTATACAGCTGCAACGTAACCTCCCTGCTTTTAAACTCAATCCCTTTAGCGATGAAAGACAAAATTCCACTTTCCTTCTGAATTACTTGTTGCACCTGCAGACTGACATTCTCTGATCCACGCACAAGGACCCCCAGGTCCCTCTGCACAGATCATGCTGCAGGTTTCTTTCACCATTCAGAAACAGTCCCTCTCACAGTTATTCCAAATTGGATGATTTCACATTTATTCACATTGTCCTCCATCTTCCAGACCTTTGCCCACTCACTTGAACTATCGATGTCCCTTTGGAAACCTTCAGAGTGCTCTGCACACTTTACTCTACCACTCACCTTCATGTCAACCGCAAACATTGGCACTAAATATAAATTGTGAATAATTGTGGTCCTAATGCTAATCACTGAGGCAAACACTCGTCACTGATCACCAACCAGAAAGGCACTCATTTATCCCCACTCCTTGCTTCCTGTCAGTTAACCTATCCTGTATCCATGCTAATACATGGCCTGTATGTTTAGCTTATGCCAGAATCTTTTGTGCAACCCCTTATCGAATGAAGGAAGATCCCACACGCAGTCTCACTGCATTCCAACAGAAGCACATCACACACACGGTTAGAAACCAGAGGCTGCAAAGGTTGGGACACAGTCACCTCCCCCCTCATGTTTGTGTATCTGTCCGACTTCTCTCTGTCTCATTCTCTCTATCCCAGGCTGTCATCTTCACTCATGTGCTGAGAACTATTTCTCTTGCAATTTCATTGCTCAGTGACTGGAGAAAAATAAATAGCCCTGTCCTCCAACCTGGAATCTGGGAGCTCATGCCGAAATTGAGAAAACTATCTCACAGACGAGTCAAGCAACAGCTTGATATAATCATTCTTATCAGGTCATACCTTACATACCCAGACACCACCATTACCATCCCTGGATATGTCCGGTCCCACTGGCTGGACAGACCCAGCCGAGGTGGCAGCACAGTGGCACACAGTCAGGAGGGAGTTGCCCTGGGAGCCCTTGACATCGACTCTGGACCTCATGAGGTCTCATGGCTTCAAGTGAAACAGAAGCAAGGAAAGCTCTTACTGCTTATCACCTATCGTCGTCCTTCAGCTGATGAATCAGTGCCCCTCCATGTTGAGCAACACTTGGAGGAAGCACTGAGGGTGGCAAAATATCATACTGTGTGGGGGATTTCAGTGTCCACCACCAAGAGTGGCTCAGCAGCAGCAGCATTACTGATCGGGTTGGTCGGGTCCTAAAGGATATAACTGCTACACTGGGTCTCTGGCAGGTGGTGTAGGAACCAACAAGAGCAGAAAATGTATTTGACCTCACCCTTACGAATCTGCCAGCTGCAATCACCTCTGTCCATGACAGTATTGATAAAAGTGACCACCGCACTGCCCTTACGGAGACAAAGTCCCGCCTTCACATTGAGAATACCCTCCACCTTGCTGTGTGGTGCTATCACTGTGCTAAATGGGACAGACTTTGAACCGATTTAGCAACTCAATATTGGGTATTGAGCTGTGGGTTATCAACAGCAGCAGAACTGTACTCCAGCACAATCTGTAACCTCATGGCCCAGCATATCCCCCACTCAACCATTACCATCAAGCCAGGGATCAATCTTGGTTCAATGGAGAGTTCAGGAGGGCGTGCCAGGAGCAGCACCAGGCAGACCTAAATATGAGGTGTCAACCTGGTTCTAAACAGGAGTACTTGCACGCCAAATGGCATAACCAGGAAGTGATAGACAGAGCTACGTGCTCCCACAACCAACGCATTAGATCTAAGCTCTGCAGTCCTTCCACATCGTGAATGGTGGTGAATGGTGGTGAACAATTTAACAACTCACTGGAGGAGATGCTCCACAAATATCCCCATCCTCAATAATGGAGGAGCCCAGCACATCAGTGTAAAAGATAAGGCTGATGCATTCGCAACAATCTTCAGTCAGAAGTGCTGAGTAGATGGTCCATCTCAGGCTACTAGAGTGGTCCCCAGCCTCACAGATACCAGTCTCCAGACAATTCCATTCACTCCCCGAGACATCCAGAAATGGCTGAGGCACTGGATAGGGCAAAGGCAATGGGCACTGAGAACATTCTGGCAATAGTACTGAAGTACTTACCACTCCCCTAGCCAAGCTCTTCCCGCACAGTTACAACACTGGCATCTCCCTGACAATGTGGAAAATTGCCCAGGTATTTCCTGTACATGAAAAGCATGACAAATCCAACCCGGCTAATTACTACCCAATCTGCCGACTCTCCATCAACAGGGCTATCAAACAGAGTGATGCTGGAAAAGCACAGCAGGTCAGGCAGCATCCAAGGAGTGAAATGCTGCCTGATCTGCTGTGCTTTTCCAGCACCACTCTGATCTAAACCCGGGTTTCCAGCATCTGCACTCCTCACTTTTGTCGAGGGCTATCAAACAGCACCTGCTCAGCAATAACCTGCTCAGTGATGCCCAGTTTGGGTTTGGTCAAAGTCATTCAGCTCCTGATCTCATTACAGCCTCGGTTCAAACATGGACAAAAGAGCTGAATTCCAGAGGTTAGGTGTGAGTGACAGCCCTTGACATTAAGGCTGCATTTGACCGGGTATGGCATCAAGGAGTCCTGACAAAAATGGAATCAATAGGTAATGGGGGCAAACACTTCACTGGTTAGAGTCATACCTGGCACAAAGGAAGATGATTGTGGTTGCAGAGGGTCAGACATCTCAGCTCCAGGACATCTCTGCAGGAGAAATGGGTATTGTCCTAGGCCCAATGATCTTCAGCTGCTTCATCAATTACCTTCCCTCTGTCATAAGGTCAGAAGTGGGGATGTTCGCTGATGTTTGCACAGTTTTCAGCACCTTTCACGAATCCTTAGATACTGAAGCAATCCATGCTCAAATGCAACAAGATCTGGACAATATCCAGGCATGTGCCAACAAGTGGCAAGTAACATTCACACCACACAAATGCCAGACCATGACCATCACCAATAAAAGACACTCTAATCACCATTCCTCGACATTCAACGGTATTACCATCAGTGAATCCCCCCACTGTCAACATCCTTGGAGTTACCATTGACCAGAAACTCAGTGGACTCACCACATGAATACAGTGGTTACAAGAGCAGGTCAGAGACTAGGGATACTGTGGCGAGTAATTCACCTCCTGACTCCCCAAATTCTATCCACTCTCTACAAGGTACAAGTCAGGAATGTGATGGAATACTCCCCACTTGCCTGGATGGGTGCAGCTCCAACAACACTCAAGGAGCTTGACACCATCCAGGACAAAACAATTCACTTGATTGGCACCACATCGACAAATATTCAAACCCTCCACCACCGGTGCCCAGTGGCAACAGTGTGTGCTATCTACAAGATGCGCTGCAGAACTTCACCAAAGATTCTTCAACAGCACCTTCCAAATCCACGACCACATCCGTCTAGAAGGACAAGGGCAGCAGGTACTTGGGAACACCACCACCTGCAAGTTCCCCTGCAAGCCACACACCACCCTCACTTGGAAATATATCACCATTCCTTCACAATTGTTGGGTGAAAATCTTGGCATTCCCTCCCTACCGGCATTGTGGGTCAACTCACAGCAAGGGGACTGCAGTGATTCAAGAAGGCAGCTCACCACCACTTTCTCCAGGGCAAATAAGGATGGGCTGTCAATGTTAGCCAGCCAGTGATGACCAAGTCCCACAAAAGAATATTAAAAGAAGTTTCTATGATTTAAACCTCTGTCTCTGAAATGTTGTAGTTCCTGTCATTTTGTAAATCTGACTCGAAACATTACAGCATTGATGGTTTAAACTGATGGGATGGTCTAGGGCGTCTGATGGGGAGGCGGGGAAAGATGACAGACAGAGGAATTGTGATGGAGAGGTAGAAAGGGAGTGTGTGTGTTTGTAAGATATCATGGGAAAGAGAGTTGACCAGACTGACAGAAAACGGACACTTTGCTCAGTTATGTTAGGAATCTATTCCCCAAGCTGCAGATACAGACAGTTTTTATCATATTACAGTAGTGTACTGTTAATTACAAGAAAATACGAATTAAATTACATTCAATGGAAAACAATCAGCTGGCCGGTCACAGCAATCAGGTAATAACTATAACAGGAGGTTCCGTTCCTCTGCGAGAGCAGGTGCTAATGTCCAGTATCCTGGTTCCAATGGGCCTGCACTGGGGTGCGTATTCTTGTCAGGTATCTGGGTGCCACTCAGTCTATGGAGACTTTGTGGGGCTTCAGTACGTGAGGGCACTGTGGATGCCCTCAGGGCTGCAGGAGCGGTGATGCTATTGTGAGGTAGGAAGGCTGTTATCAGATCATCTGAGGAGTAGTAATCCTTCAGTCTGGAAGCTGTTTAGGTAATGTCTGGTTTTGCTGTTTAGTTCCTCAGCTGGTTGTAGTCAAGCTGATGGATTATGGTATGCTCTGTTCAGATAAGAACAGACATGGTTTCTGTGAACATGCAGTGGGCAGGCAGAGTCGTTTATTTTTTCTCCGACAATTCCCTTTTTTTGTTTTTGTCAGGGAAGCGCTGAGTTAGGGGTAGAGGCGAAGGGGGGAATGTAGCCAGAGCCAGGGGGAGGGTCGGAATCAGTGGGGGAGTATTCAGAGTCCGAGTCTGAAACCACATATCCCGTGTCGGGGCAAAGTTCTTATCCCTGTGAACCTTCACTAGTTGGGTGGTAAGGTCAGGGCAGGGGGGGTAGCAGCATTGAGCACAAGCTCAGACAGCACATTTTAATAGCCATGACAAGAACTGCAATAATGACAATGATAGGAATGAGGACTATGAGACCCTGGAGCAAGGCCGTGCCCCAGGAACCCAGCCAGGAGCGTGCCCAGTTCCGTGGGTCCCATTTTGGTTTTGGGTTGTGCAGTACAGCGGCAGCCTGTTGGATATGCCGGGCTGAGTTAGTAATGTTCCCACTGGGGCAGGGTATGTAACTGCAGCAATCAGAGCCGATGAGGGCACATGTGCCCCTTTCTCTGCCAGCAGATAATCCAGGGGCAGACCTGTTTTATTGGGCCACAGTGTGAACGGCAAGAACTTCCGCATTCAGCTGGGTGAGTGCTTTGGATGTGGCATTGGCTACCTCCTCCAAGGGGATGGCCAGCAGCTGGGCTTCTATTTCCAATCGAATGGCTGCATAGGTGGGTGAACAGACAGAGAGAATCTGGTCAAGGGTGTTGGGGGTTCACTTCCTGTGAGACGGTGGCTTCGTGAAGGGAGGAGACTGGGAATGTTATACCATGGGACCACGTGCCCAACACAGCAGCTCCTGGTCCAGGATAACAGGAACCAAGGGGAGGCTTTGTGGCTGTAAATAAAGTAAGTGCCATTATAGGTTCTCAGGCAGTCGGTCTGGGTCCCTGTCCAGGTGGTGGTGAAAGTGGGGTTTTGCCTGCTCCGGTTGAGGATGTGAAGGTTCAGTATCCTGCCCTCTGCTGTGGACTGACTTGCTGCGGGGTAAGGAGCAAGGAGTTGGCGCATGGCTCCAGCCAGCATTCCATTCGGATGGATGGCTGCTTTTGAGGCAGATCGATCCGATGGGTGTGCCCTGTCCGGGAATGTCTGTGAGGAGTAGGGCCAGGGGGTTTATGGGGAAGATTGTATGAGGGATAGAACCATCCCTGAAAATTGTTTAATGGGTACTCTGCGGATTTCCAGCAGGCTGGAGAATTACCTCTGTGAGATCCCATTCACGGTGGTAGACTGAGAGTGGTTACTTCAGGGGACCTGACCCATCCCACCCACCTTTCAGCCATGTCTGATTCATTAAAAGGGAAGGGTCTCAGGGGAATGCCCCCTTGGGAGTGTATGGGGACATGAGCACAAACCCAACAGCTCCTCTGGCTGACCCTCTGAGCATACACACAGGTCACACAGAGGAATGTATTGACCAGTGACTCACGAACGGTAAGGTGTCTCACTGCATGATCCTGGTTCCAGTCATCCCGTGGCAGGATGATCAGGGGGAGTATAAAGATGGTGATGGCTGTGGCGGTTAGCTGGAGCTTTCCTTGGGGTGTGGAGCTGTCGTTTGCTGTGCTTCCTGGTTGTTGTCCTTTGGGGGCGGAGCTCACTTGCAGCAGGTCCTGTGTGTCCAATCAGGTTTTCCCTTCAGTTTGACAGCTGTCGGGGCTGTCAGAGGCACCAAGTATGGGCCTTTCCACCGAGGAGAGCGAGAATCCTTTCCCAGTGATTTGATCATTACATAGTCCCCAGGTTGGAACGGATGAGGTGCCTCCTGGCGGGGTCTGGGCATCGCTGCCTTTATCAAATCATGGTGAAGGTTAATGACCCTACTGAGGGCTTGGCCCTAATCCAGCAGAGCCTCCTGTGTCGGGGGTAGTGCTGTATCTGTGGAGAGGTTTGTGGGGCCTGGTGACTAAGGGCATGGGTCTTCCCATAAGGGCCAAAATTGGGATGGAGGACAAACTTTGTGATGATATTTGGGGACTACTGAATTGATGGTAACACAACATTTGATGAAACAATATTTGGCAGATGGTGGGCAAAATATTTGTGCGGGGGGAGTGCAACATCTGAGAGAGGATGATATTCTTTTGGGGTGACTCAAGAGTTTGGGAAGGGACATATTATTGTGAGGGTGGGGCAAAGTTGTGGAGTAAAGACAAGGGCAAAAATGGGAGGTAGTGAAACGTGTTGAGTGAATATTTGAGGGGGAAAAATAGAAGGCGAGGGTGTGAAATGGGGTGTGTATGGGGTCACAAAATTGGATGACACAAAGTTCGAGAAGTTACATTTGGCAGGGAGTCACATTCAGCAATTTTGGATCGAGAGAAAAATTTGGAGGAGGGGCAGGAAAAATGCAGAGAGAGGGAGGAACAGAAAGGTAGAGACAGGGGACAGAAAAAATGCAGTCAGAGAGGAAGGGGGACACACAGCTGGAGGGAATGGACAGACAGAGGGAGAATGAAATAAAAAGTTGAGAGTGTGACAAACAGAGACACAGGAGGGAAAGACAGAAAGACCAAAAGAGAGAAAGGAGGAGAGACTTTGAGAGAAAGATACAGGGACACAAAGTGAGAAACAAAGAGACATAAAGTGACAATGTGAGAAAGAGATGGGAAATCAGCCAGAGACAGGCAGGAGTTCAGGAAAGACACAGTCTGAAATGGTGATACTCACCACTACTGTAGGTCCCAGCTCTCTCTCTCACTGATTTCTCACACTCCCTCGCTCCCATGAGGCATGAACACTGCTCCTGCGGTTCACTTCAGACAGAGTCTATTTTGGGGACAAGTTGGTAAAGGTTCAAAACTGGAACTGAGCTTCCAGCAGTACTCCCCCCCCCCCCTCCACACACACACACACGCGCGCACACACACACACACACGCATGCAGGCAGAGAGAGCCTGACACCCTCTGGGCTCCATTCACAGAGCAAAAGGAAGTCTGACGGCCAAGACCTGCTTTATAAACGCCCAGGTCTGTCACTCAAACCTCTTTCTCTTCCCAAATCTCACTTCATCCTGTCAGTTTCCAGTTTCCTCTACCTGAAACACACCACCCCCAGATACAGAGCAAAGCAAGAGGCTTATTTGGGAGATTAAAGTGGGGAGGGATATGGGTTGAGAGAAACAGCAATTCAATAGTACAGTCCAATGGCTCTTGTTTGACGCTGCATTCCCCCTTCACACAATTATTCACACTCTGTGTCTCTCTCTCTCTCTCTCACACACACAGGCACCAGAGCTGAAATCCACACTGAGACAAAGCTGCAGTTTCAAACCAGCTACAAAACGCTTTTATTCAGACAAGGGAACAGTCTTCTTCTGCCAAGGAACACAGATTTATCCCACAGGGGAACATCGTATTTCCACACTGACAAACACAAGGTGTGAGTGGGATGAACTTAACCAGTAAAGTTAGTGAGTTTCTGAGAATTAAAATCTAACTATTTCACAGATGTGTGTGAAGGGCCTACATGGATCGGTTGTACCAGTTGGCATTTTTTCATTGTACAAATGATCATGTGTTTATTAAACACATTCACCTCCTCCCTGACAATAGCTGAGGGACATCACAGCACTGTCTCACATTCTCATTGATGTTTCATCAGGAAAAGCTGGGAATTATCAGATTGACTCAAACCCTTTTAAAAATAGTTAAACCCAGGCAAGTGTCATTTACTGCACACACAGTCTGTGTGTGTATGTTTCTGTGTGTCTGTGTATATGAGTGAGGCAGTGTGTCTGTGTGTGTATGTTTCTGTGTGTATGTTTCTGTATATGTGGGAGTCAGCGTGTCCGTGTGTGTACATGTTTCTATGTGTGTTTATATGTGCCAGTGTGTCCGTGTGTGTACATGTTTCTCCGTGTGTTTATGTGTGTCAGTGTGCGTGTTTCAGCCTATCTGTAAGTATGTCTGTGTCAGTGTGTCTGTACGTGTGTATTGTGATGATGCTGTCACTTTAACAAACTTATTTTGTCCTTGGGTTTTTTTTTAAGACTATAAGACATAAAAGCTGAAATTAGGCCATTCAGCCCATTGAGCCTGTTCCACCACTCAATCACGGCTGCTACGTTTCTCATCCCTGTAACACTTGATCCCCTGGACAGTTAAGAAATTATCTATCTCCCTCTTAAATATATTCAATGACCTGGTCTCCACAGCCTTCTGAGGCAGTGAATTCCATAGATTCATTACGATTTGGCTGAAGACATTTCTCCTTATCTCCAATTAAAGAGGTCTTCCCTTTACACTACAGCTGTGTCCTCGGTCCTTATCTTGCCTACCACTTGAAACATCTTCCCAACATCCATTCAGTATTCCAACATCTAATTGTATTCCCCCTCCTCCTTCTGAACTCCATCGAGTGAAGACCCAGAGTCCTGCAACGTTCCTCATCTGTTAAGCTTTTCATTCCTGAGGCCATTCTCATGAACCTTCTCTGAACAGACTCCAACGCCAGGACATCCAGGGGTGTCAGAAATAAGAGTGATGAACTGACAGCGTGGATCAGTACTTGGAACTATGATGTTGAGGCCAGAATGGAGATGTGGGTTTCACAGGGGCAGGGATGGTAGGTAGATGTTCCAGGGTTTAGAACATTTAAAAAGAATAGGGAGGGTGGATAAAGGGGAGGGGGTGTGACATTGCTAAGCAAAGAGTGCGTCACAGCTACAGAAACGAAGGCTGTTGAGGAAGGTTTGTCTTCTGAGTCAGTATGGGTAGACGTAAGGAATAACAAGGGAGCAGCCACCTCATTGGGGGTTTTCTACAGACCCTCTAATTGCAGTAGAGAGATTGAAGAATTCAGAGGCTGACAGATTTTGGAAAAATGCAGATGTAGCAGGGTTATTGTGATGGGTGACTTCAAACTTCCCAATATTGACTGGAACCTCCTTAGTGCAGATGGTTTGGAGGGAGCCGTTTTTGTCAGGTGTGTTCAGGAGGGTTTCCTTACTCAGTTTGTAGACAGGCCGACAAGGGGAGAGGCCATTTTGGATTTGGTGCTCGGCAATGAGCCAGGACAGGTGTCAGATCTTATGCTGGGAGAGCACTTTGGTGACAGTGACCACAACTGCCTCACATTTACATAGATTTGGAGAGTGAAAGGAGCAGTTACCGAGGGAAGATATTTAATTGAGGAAAAGGAAATTAGGGCATTGGGAAGTACAGATTGGGAGCAATTGTCCCACAGAAAGGGCACAGCAGACATGTGGAGACTATTTAAGGAGCAGTTGTTGCGAGTGATGCACAAATTTGTTCCACTCAGACAGGTAAGAAGGGGTAAGATTAAGGAGCCTTTGTTGTCGATAACAGGGGAGCTTCTTGTCAAAAGGAAGAACACAGCTTATGTGAGGTGCAGGAAGCAAGGATCGAGCTCAGCTTTAGAAGATTACAGGTTTACGAGAATGGAGCTCAGAAATGGACTGAGGAAAGCCAGGAGGGGTCATAAAAAAGGCTTGGCAGGAAGGACTGGGGAGACCCCAAAGGCATTTTACTCATATGTGAGGAATAAGAGAACGATCAGGGAGAAGGTAGGGCTGCTCAGGGATAGTGTAGGGAACTTGTGTGTGGAGTCTGAGCAGATAGGGGAAGCCCTAAATGAGATTTTTGCTTCGGCTTTCACTAAGGAAAGGGACCTTGTTGTGAATGAGAATTTTGAGGAGCTGGGAAACAGGCTGGAACAGATCAGGATTGATGAAGTTGATGTCTTTGGTGATGGCCACCACACTGAGCTCTGTCCCTACCCTCTCTTGATATTTTGAGATATTAATCATGTCTTCCACAATAAAGACTGACGCAGAATAATTATTCAATTCCTCAGCCATTTCCTTTTCCCCATCACATCTTTCCAGTGTCATTTTCCAGTGATCCAATGTCACTTCTTCCTCTCTTTTGCCCTTTATGTATCTGAAGAAACTCCTGCAGTATTCCTTGATATGTCTGGCTAGCTTACCCTCATATTTCATCGTGACCCTCCTTATATTTTTTGTTGTTGCTCTCTATAGGTCTTTGCAAGTTCCCAATCCTTTGGTTTCCCACTGCCCTTCCCCAAATGATCTGTTTTCTCTTTTACTTTTATGCTATCCCTGCCTTCCCTCGTCAGCCATGGTTGCCTCATCCTCCCTGTACCAGGCTTCTTTTCCCTTGGGATGAATCTCTGCTGTGTCTCCTGAGTTACTCCCAGAACCTCCTGCCATTGCTGTTCCACTGTCTTTCCTGATACACTCCTCTCCCAGTCAATTTTAAGATTAGATTCCCTACAGTGTGGAAACAGGCTCTTCAGCCCAACAAGTCCACACCGACCCTTCGAAGAGTAACCCACCCAGACCCATTTCCCTCTGACTAATGCACCTAACACTATGGGCAATTTAGATTAGATTAGATTTAGATTAGATTAGATTAGATTACATTACAGTGTGGAAACAGGCCCTTCGGCCCAACAAGTCCACACCGACCCGCCGAAGCGCAACCCACCTATTCCCCTACATTTACCCCTTTACCTAACACTATGGGCAATTTAGCCTGTGGGAGGAAACCGGAGCACCCAGAGGAAACCCACGCCAACACGGGGAGAACGTGCAAACTCCACACAGTTAGTCGCCTGAGGTGGGAATTGAACCCGGGTCTCTGGCACTGAGGCAGCAGTGCTAACCACTGCGCTACCGTGCCGCTGTGTGGCATTGTTAAGCAAAGGTAGTATTACAGCAGCTGAGATAAAGTAGTATTACAGCAGTTTGAGGACTTATCCACTGAGATACTTTGGGCTGAGGTTAGAAACAGGAAAGGAGAGGGCACCCTGTTGGAAGTTTTCTGTCGGCATCAAAGTTAAAAATCACACAACATCAGGTTATAGTCCAACAGGTTTATTTGGATGCAGTAGGTCTCAGAGCACTGCTCCTTCATCAGGAATAAAACATCATAAGACACAGAATTTAGAGCAGAAGTTTACAGTGTGATGTAACTGTAATTATATGTTGGAAAAGACCTGGATTGTTTGTTCAATCTCTCATTTTCTTCGAATGAACATGTTGGTTTCAGTTCTTTCATATGCAAATCGCATAACTTTTCTAAAGATATGTACTTCAATGCCAGGAGCATCCGGAATAAGGTGGGTGAATTTTAACAATTGGTGCCATGTCAGATCAGATGATGCATTGAAGGTGTGAGGTGCCCTGTGTAACACTGTCTGTGCCACTACAATGGTCAGGCTGATTCTGATCTCAAAACCGGATTTAATGAATCTTATGTGGATTCATGCAGTTTTTGAGCAAAATAAAATGCAATTCTGCAAGTATAATTCACCCCACATGTGTGGGGTGTACATGTGTGTGAGTGTGAGTGTAAAGGGGTAAAAGTCTGTGAAAGGGCACATGAGTGTGTGTGTGTGTGTGTGTGAGCATGCGTGTGTGAAGGAATGTGTATGTGCGTAGGAGTGGGTATCTGTTGTGTGTGGGGGGGAGCGGTGTGGTGGAGCTGTATGACATGAACCCAAGGTCCTGGTTGAGGCCATCCCCATGTTCACTGAACTTGGCTATCAGCCTCTGTTTGGCCACTTTGCATTGTTGACTGTCCCAAAGTCTGCCTTGGAGGACAGTCCCCCAAAGGTCGAATGTCCCAGCCTGCTGAAGTGTTCTCTGACTGGGAGGGAACACTCCTGTCTGTTGATTGTTGTGTGGTGTCCATTCATCTGTTGCTGTAGCCTCTGCTTGGTCTTGCCAATTGACCATGCCTCAGGGCATCCTCGCCTGCAGGGTATGAGTTAGACAACATTGGCTGAGTCACATGAGTACCTGCTGCGTACACGGTGGGAGGTGTCCCCACATGTAATGGTGGTATCTGTGTTGACACTCTGACACGTCTTGCAGCATCTATTGTGACAAGGTTGTATGGTGTTGTCCTGAAAACCAGGCAGTTTGCTACGAACAATGATCTGTTTGAGGTTTGGTGGTTGTTTAAATGTGAAAAGTGGATGTGTAGGGAAGGTCTTGACGAGGTGCTCATCCCCATTGGTAATGTGTTGGAGGCTGCGAAGAACATGGTGTAGTTTTCCGGCTCCTGGGAAGTACTGAACAATGAAGGGGACCCTGTCGGGTGCAGCTCATATCTGCCTCCTGAGAAGGTCATTACGGTTTCTCGCTGTGGCATGTCACAACTGGCAGTTGATGAGTTGAGCATCATAGCCCATTCTTATGGGGGCATCCTGGAGTACTTCCAGGTGCCTGTCACACATCCTTGAGTACTTCCAGGTGCCTGTCACACATCCTTGAGTACTTCCAGGTGCCTGTCCTGCATCCTTGAGTACTTCCAGGTGCCCATCATGTGCTTCCTCATCTGAACACATCCTGGCATTCATTAGTTTCGGAGCCACAAGGTCATGCTGGTAAGGGTAAGGCTGCACCTGGAGTATTGTGTACAGTTCTGGTCACCGCATTCTAGGAAGGATGTGGAAGCTCTGGAAAGGGTTCAGAGGAGATTTACCGGGATGTTGCCTGGTATGGAAGGAACGAAAGGCTGAGGGAACTGAGGCTGTTTTCATTGGAGAGAAGACGGTTGAGAGGTGACTTAATTGAAATGTATAATATAATCAGAAGGTTAGATAGGGTGAAGAATGAGAGCGTTTTCCTCAGATGGTGAAAGCAAACACAAGGGGACACAGCTTTAAATTGAGGGTTGACAGATTTAGGGCAGATGTCAGGGGTAGTTTCTTTACTCAGAGTAGTAGGAGGGTAGAACATTCTGCCTGCAACAGTAGTAGACTCGACAATGTTAAGGGCATTTAAATGGGCATTGAACATATGTAATGGAACAGTTAGGTTAGCTGGGCATCAGATTAATTTCATAGGTCAGCGCAACATAGGTCAGGGCCGAAGGGCCTGTACTGTGCTGTAACGTTCTATGCTCTGTGTTCTATTTGTAATTCTAATGAAAACCACCCTCATCCCCTCAATTAAATTCTAGTTTGTAATTCAAAACCAGTATCTATTATTCCACCAATAAGTTCCACCTCTGGAACTTTTTGGAGGCCGATAGAAAACTCCCAACAGGCTGACCTCTCCTTTCCTGTTTCCTACCTTAGCCCATATTACCTCAGTAGAGTTCTCCATTCTGCTACCGCAATATTGTCCTTGATGAACAATGCCACCCCACCCCAACCTTTGTCATCTTCTCTGTTCTTAATGAAACATCTCAACCCGGAACCTGCACCAACCGTTCCTGTCCCTGCTCTATCCATGTCTCCAAAATGGCCACAACATCAATGTCCCAGGTACCAACCCATGCTGCAAGTTCACCCACCTGATTCCGGATGCTCCTGGCATTGAAGTAAAAAGGCTTCAAACCACCTTCCTATTTTCCGGTACACTTTTGCAACCTTCAAACCTTATTTATGACCTCACTACTCTCAAGCTCCTGCACACTGGAGCTATAATTCAGCTTCTTATTCACCTGTTGAATTAATTTCCCTTCCAGGATATTGGGACCTCTCTGGTTCAGGGGTAGACCATCCTGTTTGTAGAGGTCCTACTTACCCCAGAATGAACCCCAATTATCCAGGTTTCTGAAAACCTCCCTCCTGCACCATTCCTGTAGCCAATTGCTCTCTCTCCTCATTCATCGTCTCATTGCACGAGGCACAGGTAGCAAACCAGAGTGGCAGCATGGTGGGTAAGTGGTTAGCACTGCTGCCTCACAATGCCAGAGACCTGGCTTCAATTCCTGCCTCAGGTGACTATCTGTGTGTAGTTTGCACATTCTCCCCATGTCTGCGTGGGTTTCCTCTGGTTGTTCTGGCTTTCTCCCACAATACAAAGATGTGTGGATTGGCCATGCTAAATTGTCCATAGTGATAGGTACATGAGTCAGGGGTAAATATTGGGTCTGTGTGGGTTACTCTTTGGAGGATTAGTTTGGGCTGAAGGGCCTGTTTCCATACTGTAGAGAATCTACTCTAAACTCTGTTCGTTCTGGCTCTAAGCTTCTACCCTAGCTCCCTGAATTTCTGCCTTACATCTCCATCCCTTTTCCTATCTATGTCATTGTTGCCTATGTGGACCATGACGTGGGGCTGCTCCTTCACCCACTTAAGGAACCCGAAACTGCACTTCAAGACATCATGGACCCTGGCAGCTGGGAGACAACACATGAAGTGTGTGTCTCTCTCATTCCCACAGGATCTCCTATCTGTCCCCCTAACTATGGAGTCCCCAATGACTAATGCCCTGCTTCTCTCCCCCTTTCCTTCTGAGCAACAAAGACAGACTTTGTGCCAGAGACATGTACCTCATGGCTTACCCCGGTAAGTCATCGCTCCCAACAGGCAAGTGCAAAGTGATGTATTTTGGAAGGTCCAATTCAAGAGCGAACTATATGGTAAATGGAAAAGTCCTGGGGAAAATTGATCTGGGTGTTCAGGTCCATTGTTCCCTGAAGGTGGCATCAGGTCAATAGAATGGACAAGAAGGCATACAGCATGCTCTCCTTCATCGGACAGGGTATTGAATACAAGAGTTGGCAGATCATGTTATATTTGTATAAGACCTTGGTTCGGCCACATTTGGAATACTGAATACAGTTCTGGTTGCCACATCACCAAAAAGATGTGGATGCTTTACAGAGGGTGCAGAGGAGTTCACAAGGATGATGCCTGATATGGAGGGCACTAGCGATGAGGAGAGGTTGAGTAGGTTAGAATTATTTTCACTAGAAAGACGGAGGTTGAAGGGTAACCTGATTGAGGTCTACAAAATCTATGTATAGACAGGATGGATAGTGAGAAGTTTATTTTCCCAGAGTGTGAACTCAACTACAAGTGGTCACACGTTCAAAGCGAGAGCGGAAAAAGTTTATGGGAGATATGGTTGCAAAGTTCTTTAAGGAGTGGGTAGTGAAATGCATTGCCAGTGGAGATGGTAGAGGTGGGCACAATAGCATCATTTAAGATGCATCAAGACAGATACATAAATGGGCAGGGAGCAGAAGGATACCAGTCCTTAGAAATCAGATGACAGGTTTAGATGGAGGATCTGGATTAGCACAGGCTTGAAGGCCCAAACGGCCTGTTCCTGTGCTGTAATTTTCTTTGTTTTTTTAGTTGTTTAGAACATGGAACATAGAACGATATAGCTCAGTACAGGCCCTTATGTCTTTGATATTGCGCCAACCTGTGGAGACAATCTGAACTGATCTATCTTACACTATTCCATTTTCATCCATATGTTTTGGGTGTAGGTTTGCTCGCTAAGCTGGAAGGTTCATCTCCAGATGTTTCGTTACCTTACTAGGTAACGTTTTCAGTGGGCCTCAGGCGAAGCAATGCTGAAAATTCCTGCTTTCTATTTATATGTTTGGGTTTCTTTGGGTGGTTGATGTCATTTCCTTTGGTGATGTTATTTCCTGTGGTGAAGTCACTTCCTGTTTGTTTTCTCAGGGGGTGGTAGATGGGGTCTAACTCGATGTGTCTATTGATAGAGTTCGGTTGGAATGCCATGCTTCTAGGAATTCTTGTGCGTGTCTTTGTTTGGCTTGTCCTAGGATGGATGTGTTGTCTCAGTCGAAGTGGTGTCCTTCGTCATCCGTGTGTAAGGATACTAGTGACAGAGGGTCACGTCTTTTTGTGGCTCGTTGATGTTCATGTATCCTGGTGGCTAGTTTTCTGCCTGTTTGTCCAGTGTGGTGTTTGTTACAGTCCTTGCATGGTATTTTGTAAATGGCATTAGTTTTGCTTGTTGTCTGTAGAGGGTCTTTCAAGTTCATTAGCTGCTGTTTTAGTGTGTTGGTGGGTTTGTGGGCTGCCATGATGCCAAGGGGTCTGAGTAGTCCAGCAGTCATTTCCGAGATGTCTTTGATGTAGGGAAGAATGGCTAGGGTTTCTGAACGTGTTTTGTCTGCTTGTTTGGGTTTGTTGCAGAGAAATCGGTGGACTGTGTTCATTGGGGACCCATTCTTTTTGAATACACCATATAGATGATTTTCCTCTGCTCTGCATAGTTCCTCTGTGCTGCAGTGTGTGTTGGCTCATTGAAATAATGTTCTGATGCAGCTTCATTTGTGGGTGTTGAGATGATTACTTCTGCAGGTCAATATTTGGTCTGTATAGTCTTTGGTCCAAGGACAAGCCAAGCAAAGACACACACGAGAATTCCTGGAAGCACAGCATTCCAATCGGAACTCTATCAACAAACACATCGAGTTAGACCC
This sequence comes from Chiloscyllium plagiosum, assembly GCF_037043375.1. Lineage (NCBI taxonomy): Eukaryota > Metazoa > Chordata > Chondrichthyes > Orectolobiformes > Hemiscylliidae > Chiloscyllium > Chiloscyllium plagiosum. The sequence goes on from NW_028270166.1 coordinate 55,184,879, forward strand.
CATCTACCACCCCCTGAGAAAAGAAACAGGAAGTGACTTCACCACAGGAAATAACATCACCAAAGGAAACGACATCACCAACCCAAAGAAACCCAAACATAAATAGAAAGCAGGAATTTTCAGCATTGCTTCGCCTGAGACCCACTGAAGATGTTACCTAGTAAGGTAACAAAATGTCTGGAGATGAACCTTCCAGCTGAGCGAGCAACCTACATCCAAAACCTCAACCTGAGCTACAAATCTTCTCAAAACTTGCTCATCCATATGTCTATTCACTGACCATTTAGATGCTCTCATGTTGGTGAGTCTACTACTATTGCAGGCAGTGCGTTCCACGCTCCTACTACTCTCTGAATAAGAACTACCTCTGACATCTGTCCTCTATCTAACACCCCTCAATTTAAAGCTATGACCACTCATGCTGGCCATCAACATCCAAAGAAAAAGGTTTTCACTGTCCACCCCATTTAACCTTCTGATTATCTTGTATGTCTCTATCTTGTACCTCTCAAACTTCTTCTCTCTAATGAAAACAGGTTCAAGTCCCTTAGCGTTTCCTCATAAGAGTTTCCCTCCAAAGCAGGCAACGTTCTAGTAAATGTCCTCTGAATCCTCTCCAAAGCTTCCACCTCCTTCCCATAATGCTGTGACCAGATCTGTACACAATACTTCAAGTGCAGCTGCACCACAGTTTTGTACATCTGCAGCATGACCTCGTGGCTCCTCGTGGTAGAAGGATTGAGATTCCTCCACCAATAAAAGCGAACATACAATATGCTTCCTAACAACCCTGTCAACCTGGGTGGCGACTTTCAAGGATCTATGTGCATAAACACCAAGATTTCTCTGCTCATCTGCACTACCAATAATCTTACCATTAGTCCAGTCCTTTTTATTCCTGTTGCTCCTTCCAAAGTGAATCACCTCACTCGCTCTGTGTCCTCCATATGTTTTGACACCGGGACGAGGAAACAATTCTCACCTGGAACAGTTCATGTTCAGCTTCTTACTTTTAACTGCTTCTTCTTCATAATTAACTTTTCAGTCACCTTTGAGTTGACTGTTTTGTTTTTGTGACTCCCAGATGTAAATCTTGTAAGTTGTCTGGATCTATGCTGGAGTCCTATCCTAGAACAGGGCTATCCTGCATCTGTCAGTCAGTAAACTGCTATAAAATCTTTCTTCACAAGATCAAAGACTGAGTATTTTCTGTAACAGTACATTTCTGAAGATTTTATCGGTTTATGAGACAGTCATTTCCCACAATCTGTTACTAGGATTATAGTTGGCTCCATTCCTGTCCCATTGGGAATTCCAGACCAGATAAGAGAGCACACATTTGGGGGCTCTCGCTTCTCCACCAATCCCCATTCCCTTTCATGCTGGTGGAGAATGAAGAAGCCGCTGTGAGGAACTTGCAACTCAGTCAGAATTGTCAGCAAGAATCCATCAGCACATTCTCATTGGAGATGCTATTGAGTAGAACATCTCAGATACAGAATTGCAAAGTTTGCAGCAAAATCAATTCAGGATGAAATCAGAAAGTGCATAAAGTGATTTTAAAGTATTTCTGATGTAAGTTCCTGTATTATGGGGAATGATCAGATGGAGCTTTTTAAAGGGACATGGCAGCCATGACAGTCCAATCGGTTGTGGATCCAGTACCTCAATCTCCAGTTACTGGCTGTATTAAAATTGGCAGAAGCAGACAGCAATTTTCAGAAGGAACATGGGTCAGTCCTTGATGTGTGTAATTACAGAATCATTGCTGCAGTTGCTTGTCAATGCACTAGTGTCTGCAACTGGGATGAGTCAATGAATCCCTTCCCACACTGAGAGCAGGTGAATGCTCCTTCCCCAGTGTGACCTCACTGGTGTACAGTGGAATTGTTTGGTCTGATTGAACCTCTTTCCACAGTCAGTACTGAAGGACCTCTCCTCAGTGTGACCTTGCTGGAGCCCAAGAAGTGTAGCTTTCCAGTAAATGGGAAAGTGTTCTTTTCCCGGCTCTGGAACTGGCTAAAAGTTTTTTGTAACCTTCAATTCACTCAAACACTCTCACAGGTGTTTTTTTTTTCTTCTGCTTTTCCAGTCGCAGACTGATGTTTGAAAGTTTTTTTTCCCACTGATAGATCAGATGTACACAATGAAAGATCACATTAAGGTGAAGGATTCAGTGACTGTCTCAGATCTTAGTGTGATGTACGATTGAAGTTTCTCATCAGCAATTCATATCTTACTAATTTCTTGAAAAATGTATTTATATAAGTTAGCACTGTTAAATACAGGATGGAACTTCGAAACAGACAATTTCAGTTTGTTCCCCGAAGCTGCAAATCCCTGTCTCCCATTTCTACCCTCCTTCTGCCAATCCAAATAAAGGATTGAATAATCCTTTCTGAAAGTTTAACAGAAATGTGCACCGACAGATAGCATATGTTCCATATCTCACTTTATAGAAACATAGCTAATAGGAGCGTTAGGAGACTGTTTGATCCATTGAGCCATGATTCAAAATGATCCTGGGAATAGGCCCTTCAGCCCAACAAGTCCACACCTACCCTCTGAAGAGTAACTCATCCAGACTCATTTTCCCTACATTTCCCCCTGATGTAAGCACCTAACATATGGGCAATGCAGCATAGCCAATTCATCTAACCTGTACATCTTTTGGAATGTGGGAGGAAGCCCACACAGACAAAGGGACAGTGTGCAAACTCCAAACATACAGTTGCCCATGGCAAGAATTGAACCTGGGCACCTGCTTCTGTGAGGCAGCAGTGCTAACCATTGAGCCACCACGCTGCTAGGAATAATTCAGGGGTAAATGTAGGGAAATGAATCTGGCTGGGTTACTCTTCGGAGGGTCAGTATGGACATGTTGGGTTGAAGGACCTGTTTCCACACTGCGCAGAATCTAATCACATGATTTATATCTACTTCCTTTTATAAAACACACTTTTTGGCCTCAACTGCTTTCTGTGGTGTGATTTCCACAGGCTCACCACTCTCTGGGTGAAGACACTTCTCCTCATCTCAGATCAAAAAGATTTACCCCTAAATCTTAAACTGTATCCCACGGCCACCATCAGGAATATCCTTCTTACATTTAACCTGGCTGGTCCCAGCAGAATTTTATAGGTTTCCATGTGATCCCTCAGTCTTAGTTCCAGTGAATACAATCTTTACCTCAATCTCTCCTCATGTGTCAATCCTGTCATCTCAAGACTCAATTTGGTAAATCTTCACTTCACTCCCTCGATTGCAAGAACATTCTTTCCCAAACAAGGATACCAAAACTGCACCCAGTATTTCAGATGTGGCCTCACCAATGCCCTGTTTAATCGCAGTGAGACATGTTATTCCTTTCCTCTTGCTATGAATGCCAACTTGTAGTTAGCCGACTTTACTGCCTCCTGCACCAACGCACTTCCTTTCAGTGACTTATGCACAAAAACACCCTTCTCCCAATGTACAGTCATTCAAATAACCTGCCTTTCTGGTTTTGCTACCAAAGTGGAAAACTTCACATTTATCCACACAAAACTACATCTGCCACGCAGATTGCCCACTAACGCAGCCAATCCAATTAACTTTACATCCTCCTCAAAGCTGACCCTTTAATACAGCTTTGTGTCATCTGCAAATTTTGAAACACTACATTTCGATCTGAATCATTGACATACCTTATGAATAGCTGGGGTCCTAGTCCCAATCTCTGCACATTCCTGTCATTTATATCACTCAACATACTGAATAGCAGAAGTTCAAAACTGACTATATGGAGGTTCAATTAGCAATTGTGATTCACCAAATTATAAAAGCACAGAAACAGGCCAGTTGGCCCATTGTGTCCAAGCTTTCTGACCATGTGCCATTCTCTTACATTGTTTATCATCAAATAATCATTTAATGCCCTTGATTGAACCTGCCGAAACCACTGTTTCATGCAATGTCTTCCAGATCTAATTACTCACTGAGCGAAGTTTCTTTCTCACATCCAGTTCCTTCTCTTGCAATGTATTTGAAATCAACCCTCTTATTCTCAATGCTTCTACTATTGGGAGGGATTTGGTTGAGCCCAGTTGTCTGGGTCAATGGTTTGCAGAGCAGTGTGATGTCAACAGTGGGTTTAATACCCATTGCCAGTTTCAGGTTCCCATGAAGGGCTTTCCTTCTCAACCTCTTCCCTTGCCCGAGGTTTGCTGACTCTCAGATTAAATCATCACCAGTTGCTTCTCTCTTGAATGAGGAAGCAGCCCCTATGGTCAGGTAAGACTATGGCACCATGACATGCTAGTCAGCATGGCATCACATTATCTACACTGGCTAGGTTGTGCATGATTTTGAAAACTTCTTTCAAATCTTCTGCCAGCCTTCTCCAATCTAACTTTCTGACTGAAATTTCTTACTGCTGGAGCCATTTAAGTGAAGGCGGTTTCTCCAAACCCCCCAGTATTCCTTCTGCTCCTTCTCTTCAGCTGAAACTAAATTAACCCCAGAACAGTTTCATGGTCCATCGTGGTGCCTGAGTCTCTTCATGCTGATAAACTAACTCCAGTTCAACACCAAGAAGAATGAAGCCGCTGTTTCCAGTCCCTGCTCCAATTTTCATTCCTGAGCTACCTTCTCGATCCCTCTCTCCTGTATCTCATTGTGATTCAGCCAGTTTGTTCACAACTTGGTGCTGCATTTGATTCTGAGAGGAGCTGCTGATCTCAGACCAAAGCAAAAAGAACAAAGTAATATACAGCACAGGAACAGGCCCTTCGGCCTTCCAAGCCTGCGCCGATCCACATCTTCTAACTAAAAGTATCACGTATTTTCCAAGGGTCTATATCCCCCTGCCCCCTGCCCATTCATGTATTTGTCTAGATACATCTTAAATGACACTATCATGCCTTACTCTACCATCTCTGCTGGCAATGTGTTCCAGGAGGTAAAAACAATGACTGCAGATGATGGAAACCAGATTCTGGATCAATGATCCTGGAAGAGCACAGCAGTTCAGGCAGCATGCTAGAAGCTTCAGCAAAATCGACGTTTCGGGCAAAAGCCCTTCATCAGGAATAAAGGCAGAGAGCCTGAAGCATGGAGAGATAAGCTAGAGGAGGGTGGGGGTGGGGAGAGAGTAGCATAGAGTACAATAGGTTAGTGGAACCTCCCCCACTAACCTATTGATCTCTATGCTACTTTCTCCCCACCCCAACCCTCCTCAGCTTATCTCTCCATGCTTCAGGCTCTCTGCCTTTATTCCTGATGAAGGGCTTTTGCCCGAAACGTCGATTTTGCTGAAGCTCCTCGGATGCTGCCTGAACTGCTGTGCTCTTCCAGCACCATTGATGCAGAATGTGTACCAGGAACCGACCACCCTCTGTGTAAAGAACTTTCCACACATATTTAATTTAAAAGTTTCCAGTCTCCCCTTGAATTTGTGACCCCTGGGAATTGAATCCCCTACTCTGGGAAAAAGCATCTTGCTATCTACCCTGTCCATACTTTTCATGATTTTGTAGACCAGGTGCCCTCTAATGAAAATAATCCTAATCTACTCAACCTCTCTTTATAGCCAGCACCCTCCAGAGCAGGCAACATACCAATCAATCTCCTCTGTACCCTCTCCAAAGCACATTCTTCCAGTAATGTGGCAAACAGAACTGTACGCAGTACTCCAAATGTGACCGAAGCAATTGTAACATGACCTGCCAACTCTTATACTCAATACCGCGTCTGATGAAAGAAAGCTTGCCATATGCCTTCCAGACCACTCCATTGACCTGCGTTGCCACCTTCAGGGTACAATGAACCTGAACACCCAGATCTCTCTGTACATCAAATTTCCCCAGGACTTTTCCATTTACTGGAAAGTTCGCTCTTGAATTGGATCTTCCAAACTACATCACCTTGCATTTTTCCAGATTGAATTCCATCTGCCATTTCTCTGCTCAGTTCTCCAATCTATCTACATTCTGCTGCAATCTCTGACAGTTCCATTCTCAATCTGCAACTCCATCAAAATTAGTGTCATCTCTAAACTTGCTATTCAGACCATCTACAGCTTCCTCCAGACCATTTATGGATATCACAAACAATAGTGTCTCTGCACGGAGCCTTGTGGAACCACTGTTCACAGTTCTCCATTTTGAGAAATACCCTTCCACTACTACTCTCTATCCATCTCCTAGTACACCCTGGACCCGCGTGACTTCACTTTCTCCATCAGCCTACCGTGGGGAACCTTATCGAACACCTTACTGCAGTCCACGTATTTGACATCTACAGTTGCTTCAATCAAATTTGTCACTTCCACAAAGAATTCTTTTCAACTGGTAAGACATGACCTTTCCTGCATAAAACCATGTTGCCTATCATTGATAAACCCATTTTCTTTCAAATGTAAATAGATACCATCCCTTAGTAACTTCTCCAGCAGCTTCCCTACCACTGATGTCAGGCTCACTGGTCTGTAATTACCTGGATTATCCTTGTTACCCTTCTTAAAAATGGGGACATTAGCAGCTCTCCAGTCCTCCAGTACCTCACCCGTGTTCAAGGATGCTGCAAAGATATCTGTTAATGCTTAGCTATTTCCTCATTTGCTTCCCTCTGTAACATGGGATAGACCCCATCCAGACCTGGGGCCTTCCTCCCTCCTTATGCTGACCTGACCTTGAGTAATCAAACATCTATCCCTCGTCTCAATATCCGTTATGTACCTGTCCGCGGTGAATGCTGATGCAAAGTACTCATTAAGAATCTTACCCATTTTCTCTCACTCCACGCATATCTTTCCTGCTTTGTCCTTGAGTGATCCAACCCTTTCTCTAGTTATCCTCTTGCTCTTTATATAGGAATAAAAAGCTTTGGGATTTCCCTTATCCCTGTTTGCTAAAGTTATTTCATGACCCCTTTTTGCCCTCTTAATTCCTTGTTTCAGACTGGTCCTCCTTTCCCGATGTTCTTCCAAGGCATTATCTGTCTTCAGTCACCTCGATCTTATGTATGCTTCCTCTTAGCTAGACTCACAATTTCACCTCTCATCCATGGTTGCCTAATGTTGCCTTTTTTATCTCTTGTTTTCACAGGGACATGTCTGTCATGCACTCTCATCAATCTCTCTTTAAAAGCCTGCCACATATCAAATGTGGATTTACCCTCAAACAGCTGCTCCCAAACTACATTCCCCAGCTCCTGCTGAATTTTGGTACAGTTGGCCTTCCCCAAATTTACCTTTCTTCCTTTAGGACAACTCTTGTCTTTGTCCATGAGTATTCTAAAACTCACAGAATTGTTATCAGTGTTGCCAAAGTAATCCCCTACTGGAACTTCAGCCACCTGGTCGGGCATATTCTCCAACACCAGGTCCACTATGGTTTCTTCCCAAGTTGGAATATTTCCATCCTGCTCGAAAAAAGCCCTCCCTGATGCTTATACCGACACAGGGTAAACCTTTCTGCTAATTTAAACCAGACATACAGAGAAACTCACCTCGCACTGTAATGTGTTACATTTTGAGTAGCAAAGTGCAATCCCAAAGCTCACTACTGAAGAAAACTCAACAATTTTATTCTTTAAGTCCAAAGGAGAACATTAAACAACTATTTACAACTCCTTTCTCTGAAACCTATTTTGACCTTCCACTCGCCAAAACCGGTCCGATAAATTCCCTCTTAAATTTTACGGCAAATCAATTTTCAAACCTCATTATCATCTTCAGATGTCAAACCTCCTCTGTAGATTCCTCGAGGTCGTCTTTGGTCTTCTGCTGCACGAATTTCTTACAGACAGGTACCTTTCAGGGAGCCATTCTGCAGGGAGTCTGTTGGTGCTTGGCTGTTTTTTGCTGTTCTCCCCAACTGTTCAAAATACCTGATTTTATATACGCCAAAACATCAGACCAGCTCATTGGTTTGATATCATTCATGTCAGTAAAATGCAAATTCAATTGGATTTTGGTATCTGGGGCAAAATTTAAAGTGATTGGCCAAATTTGAATCTGTTGTGTACAATATCAATGCAGCTCCAGCTATTTGTTACACAACCAAATGTTACATTTTTAAATGTTTCAGCACACTCTGTGACAGCCAAAAGTTTCAGCTCCCTTAAAGGTACAGTACAGTTTCAGAACCAAGAGGTCATGCTGCAGCAGTACAAGACACTGGTAAGGCTACACCTGGAGTATAGCATCCATTTCTGGTCACCACATTATCGAAAGGATGTGAGAGCTTTGGAAAGGGTTCAGAAGAGATATACTAGGATGTTGCCTGGTTTGGAAAGCAAGTCTTATGAGGAAAGTCTGAGGGAACTGAGGCTTTTTCGTTGGAGAGAAGACGTTTCAGAGGTGATTGAATTGAGATTTATAAGATAATCAGAGGGTTAGATATGGTGGACAGTGAGAGCCTTTTTCCTTGGATGGGGAAGGCTAACATGAGGGGACGTAGCTTTAAATTGAGAGGGCGAAAAATTTAGAACAGATATCAGGGGTAGTTTCTTTACTCAGGAAGGAGTAGGGGTGTGGAATGGCCTGCCTGCAACAGGAATGGACTTAAGGGAATTTAAATGGGCATTAGACAGACATGAATAATAATAGAACGGTGTAGATTAGATGGGCATCAGATTATTTTCACAGGTCGGCAGAGCATTGAGGGCCGAAGGGCCTGTACTACACTGTAACATTCTATGTTCTATGTTCTTTGAGTCACAAGAACATGAGACCCAATCATGGAGACAGTCAACAAGTTCAGTGAGTGTCTAGAAAGAAGAAGTTTATTCTTCTTTGAGAAATAACACTCTTACAGCTGGAAGTCTGTATCATAATGAAGGAAAAGCTGTATCCAATATATTGGTGTCATTAAAGTTATAGTGAGAAACAGCTGGAATAACATTGGCATTGAACAATTATTACAGTGACCATATTCTGTTTTATTCATTCACAGGACGTGGGCGTCGCTGGCGAGGCAGCATTTTATGCCCATCACTAATTGCATCCTATGCATTCGCATTTCAAGATTACTAGTTATACTTCCTCAGGTATATTTCAGGCTTGCTTATATCTAATTTACCGTTCCTTTACTATCATTTGTTAGAAATCTTGGAATCCCCATCCAAACAGCTCTGTGCATACAACTGCGCCACTTGGATTGAAGAGATTCAAGGCGGCAGCTCTCTGTTACCTTGTCCAGAGCTGTTGGGGATAACTAATAAACTCTACCCTTGCTGGTGCCTTCCAAAACCTATGAACACATACGTTAAAATACCAAGATATTTTATGTTTTCACAACTTATTCAGAAGTCTCAGTCGGGAAGACCTTGCTGTATGAATGTGACCCCAGTGACATCAGGAGCATGACATGACATTGAGGTAACAATCTCATTTGTTTTCAGTCAGAGGATTGATCATGTGATGTCAATGCCACTGAGGTCAACATATTCATGGCAAGTTATAAAAACGCAACATATCATTGATATAGCGACGTTTAAGAAGGAAACTTCGTAATTTCTCATTTGCTGTCCATCACTAAATACTTCAGAGTCCTCTGACATGGTAGCTTTGCTGTTCCTGTTCACATCAGACAATTTGTCACAGTACAGAAAGAAGACACAAAAATTAAACTGCTGGAGAGAAACTCAGGAGGTCTGGCAGCGTCTGAATAGACAGAAACCGAGTTAACGTCTTGACTCCAATATAGGTTTTTCACAACAACATCATATCAGAGTCGATATGTTTACTCTGTTTCTCTATTCAGATGTAACCTCAGCTGCTGCGTTTCTCTCCCATTTCCTGTTTGTATTTCAGGTTTCCATTGTGCCAACTGTTTTGCTTTATTTTGATGAGTCTCGAGGTTGAACTTGGTTATATTTGCCCAATATGGTCCATTACTTGAGCTGTTGTGCCAGTGACACTTGTGTTACATCGGAGTCTGGTTCTTCTTCATGTTGCAAAAAAAGACGTTGTGCTAAAATCCATCTCAATATGCGAATCTCAGGAAATCGGTTTTATTTGAAAAGGCATTTTGCAGGCAGCTGCACTGCATGAAACAACAGGAATAGATTATTGATGATGCCACACTCTATGGCCTTCATTGAACATGTTTGTCTCCTCAGACTCTGAAAGCTTTTAATACATATCAGAGAAAATTGTGGCAAAGCACATTGGTCATTCAGCTCACCATCTCTGCACCGGCACAGATTGAGAAATACTTCTACTGTTGGAGCTTCATCCAGAGGCTCACTGAAGATGTTACCCAGTATGGTGACGAAACATCTGAAAATGAACCTAACAGCTCAGCCAGCAAACTTACATCCAGAACCTCAACCTGAGCTGCAAATCTTCTCAAAACTCGCTAACATCTACTGTTATTATCCTGGAATCCCTCTGTACCCTTGCACATTTTGTTGTCTGTGCATGTTTAAATTCTGAATACCCTGCGTTGATATGAACAATCTTATCAACCTGTTACCCTGTGATTAGACAGTGTGTACAAAAAATATGTTCCCTTCCTCACATTTACAACTCTCCCATTCTGTTCAGATTGTTGATTGACAGTCCATCTCCCAAATGTAATCTGTCTTCTTTCTCTGTATTATATTTCATTCTATATGCCAGAAAGAGTAATGTTTGAATACTGGTGACTGGAGGATATTATTATATTCCACCCCAATCTCCACAGCCAAAGCCCCAATTCCTCTGTATCTCTGAGCCAATGTCAAATTCATTCCATCCCTGGCTCTTTAATAAACAAGGTTTTAATAAACAAATTGGTTGTACATGCCACACTTGGCTTTGGTCTGAAGTCAAAAAATGTAAATATTGCTGCTTTAAAACAAATAAACTGCAAGAAGAAGTTCATAGAATCTGTACAGTGTGGAAACAGGCCCTTCAGCCCAACAAGTCCACACCAACCCTCACCCAGGCCCATTACCCAAAACTAATACTGTACATTTACATCAAACTAATGCACCTAACCTACATATTCCTGAACACGATGGGTAATTTAGCATTCCCAATGAACTGAACCTACACACCTTTAGATTGTGGGAGGAAACTGGAGCACCCAGAGGAAACTCAAGCAGACACTGAGAGAATGTGCAAACTCCGCACAGACAGTCAGCTGAGGCTGGAATCGAACCCATGTCACTGGACCTGTGAGCACCAGTGCTAACCACTGAGCTAACCACATGCTGCAATAAACTTTATTTAAAAAAAAATTGAAGCTTGTTTTGGAGTGAAGTTACAAAGTTGCGTTACTAAATCAGTGAAAGAAACATTCAGGCAAATCCATATTTCTTGCCTATGCTCAGGGTAATTATGTCCAGTGACAATCTGTTGGTTGGCGATTGATCGCATGATCAGCACAGTAACAATCTCTTGACTGCTTTTTTTAAGGGAGGCTGTTGGATGTAGCATTGTACATGAACAACATGACAGAGTCATGAGCAAAAAGGAAACGTCCGTCATTCTCCCTCCCCACTGACTTCACAAGAACAGTTGGTATTGGGAGATAAGACCAATAGCCAGTGATGCCAACATCCAGTCCAGTCCAGTTATGATTGTGAACTGAAAGTGCTGTATTGAAAAGGGGTTAACTGGAAATGTTTATTCAGTGACTGTGATTAGTGTCAATCTCCATGGAATCTAATTGTGTAACTGGAGGCTTTCCCTCTCATATTAGTAAGGGCGTCTTTCAATGCATCATCCCATTGTTTCTGCAACTGCATCACATCCACCACTAACGGCAGCTGCAGAGACAGGGAAAAGAGAGATCAGAATCTGAGAACAATGGACTGGAATGTTCCAACAATGGACAGGAGTTTATCCTTGGCTCTTAATTTTCTTTCCTGGTCTTTATTATCTTTTCGGATAGAAGGTGTACTGCTGATTTTTCAGGCAGGTTACTATCCCATCCTCGCTATTGTTGGTGTCCTTGGTGTCCCTTTATGTCTATCTCCATTCATTCATTCCCTAAACCATGTTGAACTCCATTGCTATTTCTGTTGTCTGTATTTGACAAGGACAGAAACTATTAACTTCAGTTTCAATTAAACACTCCATTCATTATCCACAAATTTCAGACCCCTGCCTCACAAGCATCTGATACCGAGACTGCTCACAATGCCGAGGCCCCTTTTTGCCCTGAACCAATTTGTGTCTTGGTATTGTGTCCATCATCAAACCTGTTCATTGCCGGCTCCATAATATCACCAGACTCCACCCATATTTCAGTACACCAATTCTCTAAGCCTTGACAAAATTCAGATTTTACTATTGCAACTCTCTTCTCGTCACGCTTTTAGTTGCAAATATTTTGATCACAAACTTGTTTTTGTCACTAAAGTAATTCCATGATAGGGACACTGTGCCAGAGTATTAATGTCACTGGAAGGTTAATTCAGAGCCACAAGCTAATTATCTAAAGACACTGATTCATATCTGACAACAACTGATAACAGCCCTGAAATTCAAATCACAAGAATTGGAACAAAAGTAAATTTCATTGATAGTAACTATAAGTCCCTCAGGATTTTGTCTAAAAACCGAGCTGTTTCGCTGATGTCGTTTGGAAAAGAAATCGAACATTCTTATCTGGTTTGGGTTATGTGTGACTTCAGACCCAAAACATTGTGCTTGGCTCTATTCTGCCTTGTGGAATGACCTCACAGTCAAGGTCAATCAGTGATGGTCATCAAATGCTGTCCTTCCCAGTGATGTCGACATTCCCATGAAATCAAAGAAATTCGGAGTTAAATCAAACAATGGAAGATGCTACCATTTTGAAACCAAAAAAAAATGTGTTGGGGAAAATGAACATGTTTGCCTGCCTCTGTTGAGAGAAAGACAGAGTTCACATTTCGAGTCCACTGACCACACATGAGAACTGAAAGCAGCTGGGAAATATTGTGATTATTTTAGTGACAGAATTGCTTGTTCTGAAGAGGAGAAGGAGTGCGTTGAACAGAAGGAGAGAGAGAGGGAGAGAAAAAGGAGCAAACAAAGGGATTGTTGATTGGCTGGGATGGAAATAAAATGCACCATGAATCTCATTTATTTTCTGCCTTTTCCCATACTCTTGAAAATCATTCCAAGTGGCTGTTTAAACTGAGTTATGTCCCCTCTGCCTCTCTTCCCAGAGTGTGCTCATCTCCTTATATTCACTAATGGGACATGGGTATCACAGACTGGGCCAGCGTTTATTTCCCCTGCCAATTGCCCTTGAGAAGATGCTGCTGAGCTGCCTTCTTGACCAACTGTAGGTGCCTCGGCCCATTCAGTTTCATTTCTCTGAGACTTTGTAGTGATTGATCCAGCTGAGAGTGGCTGACTTGGCCATTCAAAGGGCAGCTGAGAGACAACCCTGTTGCTGAGAGTCTGGAGTCACATGTAGGCCAGACCAGGTGAAGGTGGTAAATTTCCTTCCCTGAAGGACATTAGGGAGCCAGGTGGGTTTTCCTGACAACAAACGATGGTTTCATAGTTTCATTTGATTCATAATTCCAGGTGTTTTATTGAATTCAATTTCTACCATTTACCGTGGTGGGATCAAATCCGAGGTCTCGGTTATTACCTGGATCCCTCGTTAATAGACCACAAGCTGGACCATCGCCACCCCGTCTTCTCTAACCAAATCCCCATGCAATAGTGGTGTTGCTGTCATCGTGACTGAGGGACAGAAAATGGTGTGATTGTCAACTAACTCTATGGCGGGTGGAACTGCAAATATTTCAGGACTCTGGGGCTGTGCAGAGATGTAAACAGTTCATCAGCAACTGACAAGAATCTGAGAACGAAGGCATTTTCAACACAGAGTGGGTGTGCTATGTATACATGGATTTGACCTGCTCCTGTCACTGGAACAACAGTGAAGGTTCTGTAAATGGTTTCCTCAGGTTTGTGTACCAGCTGCTGCATTCATTCAGGGAGAGCTGAGTGTCTGGTGAGCCCACTCTGAACAAGGTGTGGGCAGGGCATTCACAGTGTATCAGGGTCTTCAACACGGCTAACAAATGGAGCAGAGACTGCATAGAAGGGAAGCTCTGTAAACAGTAGGGAGCAGGGCACCACAATCTCCTCTCTGGGATTTCCAGGAATATTTTCCAATGTTGTACCTATTCCAGGTGCAATGTGTGAAGCCAGTTTGATTAGACAATGTGGAGGTCGCAGAGCTATGTCACCTGCTTCAGCATAACTTGTGGTCTCACACCAGGGAGAGGACCATGAAGCGAACTGGTTTGATTCTGGAACTTTCCATCAAAGAATGGTTGTCATATCCACCATGTGCCATAGGTACTCACGAGGTGACATAGATGATCCCTGTCCCCTGAGGTGAGTACGTTGGTTCTGTCTCCACAGAGGAAGGAACAGAAAGTCTTCCAGAAATATTAGGGAACAGGGTGACTATTGAAGATGAGGAAGTGCAGGAAATTTGAATTATTAAAGAGCAATTACTTGAAAAACTGATTGGATTGAAGTGTGGTAAGTTGCTGCACCAAATGACTGATGAATTTAGAACACTGGAGAGATGGGGCTGCAGACTGAGCATGCTCTTTTGGGAGCCAGTCTGGAAATGATGGGTCAATAGCCTCTTTTCATCCTGTAAATTCCTTGATTCTATGCAGCATTTCCATGACTAATGAGGGAATTCAAAGTTCTTCAAAGCCCTTTGGATTCTGGGAAAGATCCAAGACAGTGGTGAGTAGGTGCTATGGCTGCAAATATTTAAAACATGATGCAGAGGGAATTATTAACCAAACAGTTAGTAATTTGATGCCAGTTGATTAAAGATATGAGCACGTTTTGTGAGGAAGGAGGTAACTGGATAATTGGAGAGTAATGATATGATTTTGCAGAGGAGAAAGTGAGGTCCCCAATATAGAGGAGGCCACACCGGCTGCAGCGGATGCAGTAGATGATGTGGGTGGAGGTGCAGGTGAATCTGTGGCGGATATGGAAGTTTCCTTTGGGGCCTTGGAGAGAAGTGAGGGGGGAGGTGTGGGCGCAAGTGTTGCAACTCCTGCGGTTGCAAGGGAAGGTGCCGGGAGTGGAGTTTGGGTCGGTGGGGGGTGTGGATCTGACAAGGGAGTCGCGGAGGGAGTGGTCTCTACGGAAAGCTGATAGGGGAGGGGAGGGAAATATATCCTTGGTGCTGGGGTCTGTTTGGAGGTGGCGGAAGTGACGGCGGATGATGCGCTGTACATGGAGATTGGTGGGGTGGTAGGTGAGGACCAGTGGGGTTCTGTCCTGGTGGCGGTTGGAGGGGCGGGGCTCAAGGGCGGAGGAGCGGGAAGTGGAGGAGATGCGGTGGAGGGCACCGTCGACCACGTCAGGGGGGAAATTGCGGTCCTTGAAGAAGGAGGCCATCTGTGTTGTACGTATTTTGAACTGGTCCTCCTGGGAGCAGATGCTGCGGAGACGAAGGAATTGGGAGAATGGGATGGCGTTTTTACAGGGGACAGGATGGGAGGAGGTGTAGTCCAGGTAGCTGTGGGAGTCAGTTGGTTTGTAGTCGATGTCCGTGTTGATTCGGTCGCCTGAGATAGAAACAGAAAGGTCTAGGAATGGGAGGGAGGAGTCCGAGACTGTCCAGGTGAATTTGAGGTCGGGGTGGAAGGTGTTAGTGTAGTGGATGAACTGTTCAACCTCCTCGTGGGAGCACGAGGTAGCGCCAATACAGTCATCAATGTAGCGAAGGAAAAGATGGGGGGTGGGGCCAGTGTAGTTGCGGAAGATGGATTGTTCGCCAGTGTAGTTGCGGAAGATGGATTGTTCGCCAGTGTAGTTGCGGAAGATGGATTGTTCATGGGCACCCGCATGGGCCCCAGCTATGCCTGCCTCTTCGTAGGGTAAGTGGAACAATAGGGTATATTGGGGAGACAGGCCGCCTACTTGCGGAGCGATTCAGAGAGCACCTCTGGGCCACCCGGACGAACCAACCCAACCACCCTGTAGCACAGCATTCCAACTCCCCCTCCCACTCCACCGAGGATATGCAGGTCATTGGACTCATCCACCGCCAAACCACAACAACCCGACGGTCGGAGGAGGAGCGTCTTATCTTCCGACTGGGAACCCTCCAACCACAGGGGATGAACTTGGACTTCATCAGTTTCTTCATCCCCCCTCCCCCCACCTTGTCTCAGCCGAATCCCTCCAGCCCGGCACCGCCTTCCTGACCTGCAGTCTTCTTCTTGACCTCTCCGCCTCCATCCTACTCCGACCTATCACCCTCACCTTGACCTCTTTCCACCTATCACATTTCCAACGCCCCTCCTCCAAGTCCCTCCTCCCTACCTTTTATCTTCTCCTGCTGAACACTCTCTGCTCATTCCTGAAGAAGGGCCTGTGCCCGAAACGTTGAATCTCCTGTTCCCTGGATGCTGCCTGACCTGCTGTGCTGTTCCAGCAATAAAGTTTCAACTATGATTTTGCAGAGCCAGCCGACATTCAGAAATTATCTTTAATAAATGCGCTGCGGTTTGTGGAGGATGTTGTTTGTGACATTGTCTAATGAGAACAGTGGGACTGGAATATTTCAATGTTCAGATGAATTTTGTAATGCTTGCATACTGGTGAGTGAAGAAGGTTAGAGCCCAGGGGTAAGAGGAGAATATATTACACGGTTGGATTTACACAGTCGAAAGACTGCATGGTCACTTTAAGAAAGACGATGCAGGAACCATGGTTTCGATGTCTGGCTGAAGGAGCAGCGGGTGTGTAGCTGGCAGTAATGCCAGTGCCACAAGTGCCACCTGGTCACTGAGTGGCAGCGTATCATGGCAGTGCAGAAAGGGCTCCACAAACAGCAGCAGCGGGAGGAGGAAATGGGGATAACCGGCCCTTCTCTGGGAGCAGACGCCAGAAACACTAGCCTCCTATCATGGGGCAAGCAACAGGCCAGCTCCCCAGCCCAATGTTGGAGGGAGACACCTCTGTCTCGGATAGGTATGGCCCCTCAATGGGGCAGGTGGGTAAACAGTGCAGTGGCGACAGGAACAACAGTCCGTCTGCCCGTGTGGTCCACACCTCTGACTCCTTTGATAATCCTCCTCGATCCCAGGAGGTTTGAACTCGGTTTATCAAAGGTAACTCCCCACTCCTGTCTCCAACCTGTTTTAATGCAGAGGTCTAGTTCCTCTGCTAATTAAAACCAATAACCCAGGAAAGCTCGCCTCACTTCGTAATCTGGTAAGAAAAAGGCTAATTGAGTAAAAGAAAACTCATGATTTCCACTGTTTAAAGAAAAATAATTTCTTTTTCCTAACTCTAACAGTGAACACTAAACAAAACTATTAACAAATCTGAGCCCACTTTTTCTTAACTAACCGCTACTTGACTCCAACTCTTTAAAAATGCTGGTCCAATAACACAATTATTACCCATTAATGTAACTTAATCTCTCAAAGTCCAAACAGACCCTTCTGCTGTCTTCCTTCTATCCTTCCAAATCTGCTGTCATCTCCCTGGGCTGTCTTCTTACACTTTTTCCTGTTTTCACTGGAAAAGGTATGTTTGATAGATAGTGCCTTCTGAGAGATTTCTTTGAGAGGGTGAAGAGCCCCTTCAGATGACATGTGCTCTGACTAATTTTCAAAATGCACTTGCTTTTAAATATCCAAGAGTCATTTGGTCAGATGTTGTCAATACAATTAAATTCAAGTTCAATTGGTTTTTGGTATCCTGGGCATAATTTATATTCATTGGTTAAATTCAAATCTGATTGCCTTAAAATCAAAACGCAACCCCAAGCTAACGGTTACATTTTCTCAATTTTCAGCAATCTCTGCACTCACAGACACATGGGCTGTCACAATCTCTCAGCTTAGAAACACACCTTCTCTTTTAAAGTAACCATACATTCCTTTGACTTTGTAACTATTGAGAATTGGTTCATGGAGAGAATACAGAGAGTTGGGTTCTGCTCTGGACTGAAGGTCATCACTCATGGGCGTCACCTGTATCAGTACTTGGAGCATCGGGATTGACAAGGCAAAGGAATGATTTGGGTGTGGGCAACAAATACCATCCTTCTGATTTTATATTGATTAGAAGGTGTGAGGTTGGGAAGTGCTGTTGGTGAAAAGACCTGAATGCCCTTGGTCATGAGCCACTAGGGATTCATACGGAGCAGCAAGTAATCAGGACAGTTAATAGTATGTTGTCCTTCATTGCAGAATGTTCATTGTAGGAGCAAAGACAGCTTCCTGCTGTTGTCAAGTGTTGGTGAGACAATATTTGGGGCACTGTGTACAGATTTTCTCTCCTTTATGAGGAATGATTTCCTAACCACATAGACAGTGTAAAGGAGGTCCACCAGAATAATCCCTGGGAAGATGGTACCATGAGGAGAGTGTGAAGGAAACGAGTGGTTAATCTCTCGTGTTGGGAGGCAATAAGAGGTGATCGCATTGAAACCGGAGGGTAATGGGCTAACATTCATTATGTCGAAAATAATGATACTGACAGCGTAAAAAATTGCATATTAATTTCCTCCATGATACATGTTTCCCAATAGTTTTTCTCTGCGAAGCTCCCATCTTGGTTGAATGAACTCTCACCACCTCAGTGTGTGCTGCCGTGTGACCCTGCACTGAAACTCACGTTGTTCACAAATCTGTCAGCAGCCATGATGCCTTACTCCTGAAAGAGTTAGCCATTCCCACCAGCTTCTGACCTCCATCGAGAATGCCAGTCTGTCTTCTCGGAGATGGAAGCTGCATCCTTGAGATTTGGCACAAACCATCCCATTTCCCTCCTCACCCTAAGCAAACCTTGGTAAAGTAACACGTGTGTACCATTATCAATGGAGCCAGGAGGGACAACATGGAGAAGTCTGTCTGTGCAGTCTCTGCTTCATTGGTTTGTCATGTTGGAGCATCAATGATATCCTCCTATCAGAGGCTTGAGGGGCTGAATGGCCTCTTGCTGTTGCTGTGTCAGGGACTCAAGCAGTGATTTGGAGATTGAGAGTGTGGTTCTGGAAAAGCACAGCAGGTCAGGCAGGTCCTAAGTGCAGGAGAACCAACGTATTAGGAATAAATCCTCAGTTTCTCCTGAAGAGGTGAGTTGTCCTGGTCCCATGGAAGAGACTCAATGAGCTGATTGTGTGATCGCTGGTTCCTGTTTAACAGCTCGATGTGCAGTACAGACGACTTTTTCTGGGCCTCTTCTTCTCCAATAGTTTCAATGTTATTTTTCTGTGAAACCAGCTTGAGGTGCTGGTTCTTCCTCTTCACTGTGGAAATGGGCAGTGCCCAACAGTCCTGTTGCATGAATGTTACAGGCATTTTAACAGCACAAGCTGAAATGTTGTCCAGGCCTTGCTACCCATGGCCACAGGAACTGAGGGCTAACAAATTGTTTTGGACATTGTGTAATCTTCAGTGAACATCCCCACTTCTGATCTTATGATGGAGAAAGACATTGATGAAGCAGCTGAAGATGTTTGGTTCAGCGAGGAAGCTATCCTAAGGAACTCCTGCACAAATGTACCGGGACTGAGAGGATTGATGTCCAGGGATCACAAACACGTTCATTTATGCTCTGAATGAGCCCCTTCCAAGCTGTACTATTTACGTACTGCTCTAAAAAAAACCTCCTGGATGCTCCTTACAAATTCTGCTCCAAGCTCTAACACGAAGTGAATCCCAGTCAATGTTGGGAAAATTAAAATCTCCCATCACCACCACCCTGTTGGTCCTCCATCTTTCCATGATCCTTTTACATATTTGAACCTCTATCTCCCACTTGCTGTTGGGAGGCCTGTAGTACAGCCCTAACATTGTTACTGCATCCTTCCTGTCTCTGAGCCCTGCCCATATCGCCTCACTGCTCGAGTCTTCCATAGTGTCCTCCTTCAGTCCAGCTGTGACGTTCTCTCTGACCAGGAATGCAACTTCTTCACCCATTTTACCTCCCTCTCTATCCTGCCTGAAGCATCGATATCCTGGGATATTTCACTGCCAGTCATGATCTTCCATTAACCAAGTCTCAGTGATACCAATAACATCATGCTCCCAGCCCTAAGTTCATCTGCCTTATCTACGACACTTCTTGCATTAAAACAATGCACCTCAGACCACCAGCCTCTTTGTGTTCATCATCTGCTCCCTGTCTCCTCTTCCCCTTCGTCACCCTGACTTCATTATCTAGTTTATTACAGGCTTTAGTTACTACCTCCTCACTGTCAGTTTAAACCCTCCCCAACAGCGTTACCAAAAGGACCCGCAAGGACATTGGTTCCAGTCCAGTCCAGGTGGAGACCGTCCAATTTGTAATAGTCCCACCTCCTCCAGAACTGGTCCCAAAGTCCCAAAATCTAAACCCCTCCTTCCTGCACCATCTGTCAAGCCACTCATTCATCCTGTTTATTCTATCCCTCTGACGAGCACGTGACTCTATTAGCAATCCTGAGATTACTACTTCAGAGGTCCGAATTTTTAACTTGACTCCAGACTCCCTGAATTCTGTTTGTTGGCCCTCATCCCATTTTCTTTACCTACATAGTTTGTGCCTTTATACACCACGACAACCGGCTGTTCACCCTCCCCCTTGAGAATCTTCTGCAACCGATCTGAGACATCCCTGACATGTGCACATGGGAGGCAACGTACCATCTGGGAGTTTCAACCACAGAACTGCCTACCTACTCCTCTACAATTGAACCCCCTCTGACTATAGCCCTTCCACACTTTTTTCTTCCCTTCTGTACAGCAGAGCCAGCCACGGTGCCATGAACCTGGCTACTGCTGCCATCCCCTGGTGAGCTCTCCCCGCTCCCAGTCAGTTCCTCCCTCACCCTGCTCCCACTCAGCTCCTCACTCTCCCCGCTCCCACACAGCTCCTCACTCTCCCTGCTCCCACACAGCTCCTCATTCTCCCCGCTCCCACTCAGCTCCTCAATCTCCCCGCTCCCCACTCAGCTCCTCACTCTCCCTGCTCCCACTCAGCTCTTCGCTCTCCGCACTCCCACTCAGCTCCTCACTCTCCCCACTCCCACTCAGCTCCTTCACCTGCCTCTCTTCCAACTAGGCTTGCTGCATCAGGTTTTCCCACTGTCACCTTTTCTACATCGGAGAGACCGAATGTAAACTTAGGCTCACGAGCATCACAGCTGGGTCCGCAGGGGCCGACCAGATCTCCCAGTCACTGCCCATTTCAATTCCCCTCACCACTCCCTTTCCAAAATCTCCATCCTCCAAGGCTTCGCCCATTTCAATTCCCCCAATCACTCCCTTTCCAACATGACCATCCTCCCACAATCCAAAGATGTGCAGATTGGGTGAATTGGCCATGCTAAATTGCCCATATTTTTCAGGGATGTGAGGTATGGAGCATTAGTCAGGGGTAAATGTCAAGTAATAAGGGAGGGGAATAGGTTTGTGTGGGATCCTCTTCGGAGTGTTGGTGTGGACTTGTTGGGCCAAAGGGCCTGTTCCCATACTGGAGGGATTCTGTCACTATAATGATCATCTCATCTTCCGCCTGGGCAGCCGAGAGCACGATGGACTCACAACTGAGTTCTCCAATTTCAAAAAGCCTTCCTTCCCATCGCCCGACTACCTTCCCAGCCCTCCCCATCCCTTCCACTGCTCCCTGCCACCAACTGGATTCGGTCCTCCCATTGACCAATTAGGTTGTACCTTTATTAGATTAGATTAGATTTTTTTAGATTAGATTAGATTAGATTAGATTACTTCCAGTGTGGAAACAGGCCCTTTGGCCCAACAAGTCCACACCGACCCGCTGAAGCGCAACCCACCCATACCCCTACATTTACCCCTTACCTAACACTACGGGCAATTTAGCATGGCCAATTCACCTAACCTGAACATCTTTGGACTGTGGGAGGAAACCGGAGCACCCGGAGGAAATCCACGCAGACACGGGGAGAACGTGCAAACTCCACACAGTCAGTCGCCTGAGGCGGGAATTGAACCCGGGTCTCTGGTGCTGTGAGGCAGCAGTGCTAACCACTGTGCCACCGTACCTTTGACCTGCCTTCACCTATCCCCACTTCACCACCCTGCCTCTGCCACCCCCATTATCTGCAGCTTCCCCTACATCTGGTTAAGGGAAATCCTAAAGCTTTTTATTCCATTAAACGGAGCAAGAGGATAACTAGAGAAAGGCTTGGATCATTCAAGGACAAAGCAGGAAAGATATGCGTGGAGTGTGAAAAAATCAGTAAGATTTTTAATGAGTACTTTGCATCAGCATTCACCGAGGACAGGGACATGACGGATATTGAGACGAGGGATAGAAGTTTGATTACTCGAGGTCAAATCAGCATAAGGAAGGAGGAAGGCATTAAGGTGGACAAGACCCCAGGTCTGGATGGGGTCTATCCCATGTTACTGAGGGAAGCGAATGAGGAAATAGCTAAGCATTAACAGGTAATTTTGCAGCGTCCTTGAACACGGGTGAGGTACTGGAGGACTGGAGAGCTGCTAATGTCCCCATTTTTAAGAAGGGTAACAAGGATAATCTAGGTAATTACAGACCAGTGAGCCTGACATCAGTGGTAGGGAAGCTCCTGGAGAAGTTACTAAAGGATGGTATCTATTTACTTTGAAACAAAATAGGTTTATCAATGATAGGCAACATGGTTTTATGCAGGAAAGGTCATGTCTTACCGGTTGAAAAGAATTCTTTGTGGAAGTGACAAATTTGATTGATGCGACTGTAGATGTCAAAGACATGGACTGCAGTAAGGAGTTTGATAAGGTTCCCCACGGTAGGCTGATGGAGAAAGTGAAGTCACATGGGTCCAGGGTGTACTAGGGGGTGGATAGAGAGTAGTAGTGGAAGGATATTTCTCAAAATGGAGAACTGTGAACAGTGGTGTTCCACAAGGCTCCGTGCAGAGACACTATTGTTTGTGATATCCATAAATGGTCTGGAGGAAGCTGTAGATGGTCTGAATAGCAAGTTTGCAGATGACACTACTTTTGGTGGCGTAGCAGATCGTGAATGGAACTGTCAGAGATTGCAGCAGAATGTAGATAGATTGGAGAACTGAGCAGAGAAATGGCAGATGGAGTTCAATCTGGAAAAATGTAAGGT
Organism: Chiloscyllium plagiosum; assembly: GCF_037043375.1. Lineage (NCBI taxonomy): Eukaryota > Metazoa > Chordata > Chondrichthyes > Orectolobiformes > Hemiscylliidae > Chiloscyllium > Chiloscyllium plagiosum. Next base: position 55,207,935 of record NW_028270166.1, read on the forward strand.
GATGTATTTTGGAAGATGCAGTTCAAGGAACTATACAGCAAATGGAAAAGTCCTGGGGAAAATTGATGTACAGAGAAATCTGGGTGTTCAGGTTCATTGTACCCTGAAGGTGGCAACGCAGGTCAACAGAATGGTCTGGAAGGCATATGGCAAGCTTCTAGACACGGTATTGAGTACAAGAGTTGGCAGGTCATGTTACAGCTGTAGAAGCCATTGCTTCAGTCACATTGGGAGTACTGCGTACAGTTCTGTTTGCCACATTATCAGAAGGATGTGCTTTGGAGAGGGTACAGAGGAGATTGATTGGTATGTTGCCCGGTCTGGAGGGCGCTGGCTATAAAGAGAGGTTGAGTAGATTAGGATTATTTTCATTAGAAAGGCAAAAGTTGAGGGGGCACCTGGTTGAGGTCTACAAAATCATGAAAAGTATGGACTGGGTAGATAGCAAGACACTTTTTCCCAGAGTAGGGGATTCAATTCCTAGGGGTCACAAGTTCAAGGGGAGAGTGAAAACCTTTAAATGAAATATGCGTGGAAAGTTCTTTACACAGAGGGTGGTGGGTTCCTGGAACACATTGCCAGCAGAGATGGTAGAGTTAGGCATGATAGTGTCATTTAAGATGTGTCTAGACAGATACATGAATGGGCAGGGGGCAGGGGGATACAGACCCTTGGAAAATAGGTGACACTTTTAGTTAGAAGATCTGGATCGCCGCAGGCTTTTTCTTTGTTCTTTTTGCTTGGTCTGAGATCAGCAGCTCCTCTCAGAATCAAATGCAGCACCAAGTTGTGAACAAACTGGATGAATCACAATGAGTTACAGGAGACAGGGACCGAGGAGGTAGCTCAGGAATGAAAATTGGAGCAGGGAAAATTGGAAACAGCGGCTTCATTCTTCTTGGTGTTTAACTGGAGTTAGTTTATCAGCATGAAGAGACTCAGGCACCAGGATGAACCATGAGTCTGTTCTGGGGTGAATTTAGTTTCACCTGAAGAGAAGATTAGATTAGATTAGATTAGATTCCCTACAGTGTGGAAACAGGCCCTTCGGTCCAACAAGTCCACACTGACCCTCCGAAGAGTAACTTATCCATTCCCATTTCCCTCTGCCTAATGCACCTAACACTACGGGCAATTTAGCTTGGCTAATTCACCTGACCTGCACATTTTTACTATGGGAGGAAACCGGAGCACCAGGGGGAAACCCACGCAGACACAGGGAGAATGTGCAAACCCCATACAGACAGTAGCCCAAGGAGGAGAAGGAGCAGAAAGAATACTGGGGGGTTTGGAGAAACCGCCTTCATACAAATGGTTCCAGTAGCAAGAAATTTCAGTCAGAAAGTTAGATTGGAGAAGGCTGGCAGAAGATTTGAAAGAAGTTTTCAAAATTATGCACAGCCTAGCCAGAGTAGATAATGTGATGCCATGCTGACTAGTATGTCATGGTGCCATAGTCTTACCTGACCACAGGTGCTTCTTCCTCATTCAAGAGAGAAGCAACTGGTGATGATTTAATCTGAGGGTCAGCAAACCTCAGACAAGCACAGAGGTTGTGAAGGAAAGCCCTTCATGGGAACCTGAAACTGGCAATGTGTATTAAACCCACTGTTGACATCACACTGCTCTGCAAACCATTGACCCAGACAACTGGGCTCAGCCAAATCCCTCCCAATAGTAGAAGCATTGAGAATAAGAGGGTCGATTTCAAATACATTGCAAGAGAAGGAACTGGATGTGAGAAAGAAACTTCGCTCAGTGAGTAATTAGATCTGGAAGACATTGCATGAAACAGTGGTTTCGGCAGGTTCAATCAAGGGCAGTAGATGATTAATTGATGATAAACAACGTAAGAGAATGGCACATGGTCAGAAAGCTTGGACACAATGGGCCAACTGGTCTGTTTCTGTGCTTTTATAATTTGGTGAATCACAATTGCTAATTGAACCTCCACATAGTCAGTTTTGAACTTCTACTATTCGGTATGTTGAGTGATATAAATGACAGGAATGTGCAGAGATTGGGACTAGGACCCCAGCTATTCACAAGGAATGTCAATGATTCAGATCGAAATGTAGTGTTTCAAAATTTGCAGATGACACAAAGCTGTATTAAAGGGTCAGCTTTGAGGAGGATGTAAAGTTAATTGGATTGGCTGCGTTAGTGGGCAATCTGCGTGGCAGATGCAGTTTTGTGTGGATAAATGTGAAGTTTTCCACTTTGGTAGAAAAACCAGAAAGGCAGGTTATTTGAATGGCTGTACATTGGGAGAGGGGTGTTTTGTGCATCAGTCACTGAAAGGAAGTGTGTTGGCGCAGTAGTCAGTAAAGGAAACTGACTGTGTGTTGACATTAATAGCAAACAGAAAGGAATAACGTGTCTCACTGCGATTAAACAGGGCATTGGTGAGGCCACATCTGAAATACTGGGTGCAGTTTTGGTATCCTTGTTTGGGAAAGAATGTTCTTACGATCGAGGGAGTGCAATGAAGATTTACCAAATTGAATCCTGAGATGACAGGATTGACACATGAGGAGAGATTGAGGTAAGGATTGTATTCATTGGAACTAAGAATGAGGGATCTCATGGAAATCTATAAAATTCTGCTGGGACCAGCCAGGTTAAATGTAAGAAGGATATTCCTGATGGTGGGCGTATCGAGAGCCGTGGGATACAGTTTAAGATTTAGGGGTAAATCTTTTCGATCTGAGATGAGGAGAAGTGTCTTCACCCAGAGAGTGGTGAGCCTGTGGGATTCACACCACAGACCCTCCGAAGAGTAACCCAGCCAAATTCATTTCCCTACATTTACCCCTGAATTATTCCTAGCAGCGTGGTGGCTCAATGGTTAGCACTGCTGCCTCACAGAAGCAGGTGCCCAGGTTCAATTCTTGCCTTGGGCAACTGTATGTTTGGAGTTTGCACACTGTCCCTTTGTCTGTGTGGGCTTCCTCCCACATTCCAAAAGATGTACAGGTTAGATGAATTGGCTATGCTGCATTGCCCATATGTTAGGTGCTTACATCAGGGGGAAATGTAGGGAAAATGAGTCTGGATGAGTTACTCTTCAGAGGGTAGGTGTGGACTTGTTGGGCTGAAGGTCCTATTCCCAGGATCATTTTGAATCATGGCTCAATGGATCAAACAGTCTCCTCACGCTCCTATTAGCTATGTTTCTATAAAGTAGATATGGAACATATGCTATCTGTCGGTGCACATTTCTGTTAAACTTTCAGAAAGGATTATTCAATCCTTTATTTGGATTGGCAGAAGGAGGGTAGAAATGGGAGACAGGGATTTGCAGCTTCGGGGAACAAACTGAAATTGTCTGTTTCGAAGTTCCATCCTGTATTTAACAGTGCTAACTTATATAAATACATTTTTCAAGAAATTAGTAAGATATGAATTGCTGATGAGAAACTTCAATCGTACATCACACTAAGATCTGAGACAGTCACTGAATCCTTCACCTTAATGTGATCTTTCATTGTGTACATCTGATCTATCAGTGGGAAAAAAAACTTTCAAACATCAGTCTGCGACTGGAAAAGCAGAAGAAAAAAAAACACCTGTGAGAGTGTTTGGGTGAACTGAAGGTAACAAAGACCTTGAGCCAGTTTCAGAGCCTGGAAAAGAACACTTTCCCATTTACTGGAAAGCTACACTTCTGGGGCTCCAGCAAGGTCACACTGAGGAGAGGTCCTTCAGTACTTACTGTGGAAAGAGGTTCAATCAGACCGAAAAATTCCACTGTACACCAGTGAGGTCACACTGGGGAAGGAGCATTCACCTGCTCTCAGTGTGGGAAGGGATTCATTGACTCATCCCAGTTGCAGACACTAGTGCATTGACAAGCAACTGCAGCAATGATTCTGTAATTACACACATCAAGGACTGACCCATGTTCCTTCTGACAATTGCTGTCTGTTTCTGCCAATTTTAATACAGCCAGTAACTGGAGATTGAGGTACTGGATCCACAACCGATTGGACTGTCATGGCTGCCATGTCCCTTTAAAAAGCTCCATCTGATCATTCCCCATAATACAGGAACTTACATCAGAAATACTTTAAAATCACTTTATGCACTTTCTGATTTCATCCTGAATTTATTTTGCTGCAAACTTTGCAATTCTGTATCTGAGATGTTCTACTCAGTAACATCTCCAATGAGAATGTGCTGATGGATTCTTGCTGACAATTCTGACTGAGTTACATGTTCCTCACAGCGGCTTCTTCCTTCTCCACCAGCACGAAAGGGAATGGGGATTGGTGGAGAAGCGAGAGCCCCCAAATGTGTGCTCTCTTATCTGGTCTGGAATTCCCAATGGGACAGGAACGGAGCCAACTATAATCCTAGTAACAGATTATGGGAAATGACTGTCTCATAACCCGATTAAATCTTCAGAAATGTACTGTTACAGAAAATACTCAGTCTTTGATCTTGTGAAGAAAGATTTTATAGCAGTTTGCTGACTGACAGATGCAGGATAGCCCTGTTCCAGGGGACTCCAACATAGATCCAGACAACTTACAAGATTTACATCTGGAAGTCACAGACACCCCAAAAACAAAACAGTCAACTCATATGTGACTGAAAAGTTAATTATGAAGAAGAAACAGTTAAAAGTAAGAAGCTGAACACGAACTGTTCCAGGTGAGAATTGTTTCCTCGTCCCGGTGTCAAAACATATGGAGGACACAGAGCGAGTGAGGTGATTCACTTTGGAAGGAGCAACAGGAATAAAAAGGACTGGACTAATGGTAAGATTATTGGTAGTGCAGATGAGCAGAGAAATCTTGGTGTTTATGCACATAGATCCTTGAAAGTCGCCACCCAGGTTGACAGGGTTGTTAGGAGGCATATTGTATGTTCGTTTTCATTAGTGGAGGGATCTCAATCCTTCTACCACGAGGAGCCACGAGGTCATGCTGCAGATGCACAAAACTGTGGTGCAGCTGCACTTGAAGTATTGTGTACAGATCTGGTCACAGCATTATGGGAAGGAGGTGGAAGCTTTGGAGAGGATTCAGAGGACATTTACGAGAACGTTGCCTGGTTTGGAGGGAAACTCTTATGAGGAAAGGCTGAGGGACTTGAGGCTGTTTTCATTAGAGAGAAGAAGTTTTAGAGGTATCTTAATAGAGACATACAAGATAATCAGAAGGTTAAATGGGGTGGACACTGAAAACCTTTTTCTTTGGATGTTGATGGCCAGCATGAGTGGTCATAGCTTTAAATTGAGGGGTGTTAGATAGAGGACAGATGTCAGAGGTAGTTCTTATTCAGAGAGTAGTAGGAGCGTGGAACGCACTGCCTGCAATAGTAGTAGACTCACCAACATGAGAGCATCTAAATGGTCAGTGGATAGACATATGGATGAGCAAGTTTTGAGAAGATTTGTAGCTCAGGCTGAGGTTTTGGATGTAGGTTTGCTGTCTGAGCTGCAAGGTTCATCTCCAGACATTTTGTTACCTTACTAGGTAACATCTTCAGTGGGCCTCAGGCGAAGCAATGCTGAAAATTCCTGCTTTCTATTTATGTTTGGGTTTCTTTGGGTTGGTGATGTCATTTCCTTTGGTGATGTTTTTCCTGTGGTGAAGTCACTTCCTGTTTCTTTTCTCAGGGAGTGGTAGATGGGATCTAACTTGATGTGTTTGTAGAGTTCCGGTTGGAATGCTGTGCTTCCAGGAATTCTCGTGGGTGTCTTTGAAGCGGTTAATGTCATGGCAACAGTTGGCTATGAAGAGATCGAGGGCGGGTAAGAGGCCAGCACGGGGTGTCCAGTGGATGGGGTGTGTTGGAGGAGGGAGAAGGGGTCGTCAGAGGGTGGGCGAGAATCCTGGTTGGAGGCGAAGGCGGTGGAAGAATTATTCGACGTCTCGCCACGTGTTGAACTCGAGATGGATTCTTAGAACAGCTGGTGCTGGAGCCTACCAGGGAGAAGGCAATTCTGGATCTGGTATTGTGCAATGAACCAGAATTGATCAGGGACCTCGAATTGAAGGAGTCATTGGGAAGTAGTGACCATAATACAATAAGCTTCAATCTACAATTTGAAAGGGAGAGGGTACAATCGGAAGTGACAATATTTCAGTTGACTGGGAGTTGGCTATCCTTTTCTTCTTCTCTCGTGAATCGGATTAAAAACACGGAAATCACGGAATTCCGTGTTTTAATCATCAAAAACACGGAAATAGAAAAAACACACCGGATCATCAACGCCACACTCACAGGAATCCGATTCACGAAAGAAGAAGAAAAGAATAGCCAATTCCCAGTCCTAGACGTGATGGTACAGAGAACACCAGACGGAGAATTCACTACAAGGGTACACAGGAAAGTCACACACACAGGCCAAGTCCTAAACTATGAAAGTAACCACCCCAACACACACAAACGAAGCTGCATCAGGACACTATTCAAAAGGGCCACAACACACTGCAGTACACCAGAACTGCAAAAAGAAGAAGAGGAACACCTATACAAGGTATTCGCCAAAAACAGATACCCGCGCAATTTCATCAGCAGATGCCTAAGAGAAAGACCACGGAATCAGGACATACCACAACCAAAAGGACGAGCCACACTACCATACATCAGGAGCATCTCAGAACTGATAGCCAGACTACTGCGACCCCTAGGACTCATAACGGCACACAAACCAACAGCCACACTCAGACAACAACTCACCAGAACGAAGGACCCGATACCCAACATGAGCAAAACTAATGTAGTGTACAAAATACCATGCAAGGACTGCACAAAACACTATATAGGACAAACAGGAAGACAGCTAACAATCCGCATACATGAACATCAACTAGCCACGAAACGACACAACCAGCTATCCTTAGTAGCCACACACGCAGACAACAAGCAACATGAATTCGACTGGGACAACACTACTATCATAGGGCAAGCCAGACAGAGAACAGCCAGGGAATTCCTAGAGGCATGGCATTCATCCACAAACTCCATCAACAAACACATCGACCTGGACCCAATATACCAACCATTACAGCGGACAGCTGAAACTGACAACCGGAAGCGGCAGAGACAGACCACTATAAACACCAGAGGAAACATCAAAGAAGCGCTTCGCAGGAGGCTCCCAGGCACTGATGATGTCGCCTAGCCAGGGGACAAAACGTTTGCAACAAAAACTTCCAGCTCGGCGAACAGAACCACAATAAAAGAGAAAAAATATAACATAGCAAAGATAAGTGGGAAAACGGAGGACTGGGAAGCTTTTAAAGAACAACAGAGGATTACTAAGAAGGAAATACGCAGAGAAAAATGAGGTACGAAGGTAAACTGGCCAAAAATATAAAGGAGGATAGTAAAAGCTTTTCTACGTATGTGAAAGGCAAAAACAAATGGTTAAGACTAAAATTGGGCCCTTGAAGACAGAAACAGGGGAATATATTACGGGGAACAAAGAAATGGCAGAAGAATCAATTGGTACTTCAGATCTGTGTTCACCGGGGAAGACACAAGCAATCTCCCTGAGGTAACAATGGCTAAAGGACCTGAACTGAAGGGAATTTATATTTGCCAGGAATTGGTGTTGTAGACACTGTTAGGTCTGAAGGCTGATAAGTCCCCGGGGCCTGATGGTCTACATCCCAGGGTACTGAAGGAGGTGGCTCTAGAAATCGTGGATGCGTTGGTTTTCCAGAGTTTGATAGATTCATTATCAATTCCTGCGGATTGGAGGGTGGCTAATGTTGTACCACTTTTTAAGAAACGTGGGAGAGAGAAAGCAGAAAATTATAGAGCAGTTAGTCTGACCTCAGTGGTGGGAAAGATGCTGGAGTCTATTATAAAGGATGAAATTACTGCACATCTGGATAGTAGTAACAGGATAGGACAGAGTCAGCATGGATTAATGAAGGGGAAATCATGCTTGACTAATCTTCTGGAATGTTTTGAGGATGTAACTCTGAAAATGGACGAGGGACATCCAGTAGATGTAGTGTACCTGGACTTTCAGAAATCCTTTGATAAAGTCCCACATAGGACGTTAGTGATCAAAATTAGGCCGCATGGTATTGGGGGCAAAGTACTAACTTGGATTGAAAGTTGGTTGGCTGATCGGAAACAAAGGGTAGTGATAAATGGCTCCATTTCGGAATGACAGGCAGTGACCAGTGGGGTACCGCAGGGATCAGTGCTGGGACCGCAGCTTTTTATAATATTTATTAATGATATGGAAGATGGTATTAGTAATAACATTAGCAAATTTGCTGATGATACTAAGCTGGGTGGCAGGGTGAAATGTGAGGAGGATGCCACTCAGGTGGATAGAGCTTGTAAGAAGGCCTATGGTGTATTAGCGTTCATTAGCAGAGGGATTGAATTCAAGAGTTGTGAAGTGATGTTGCAACTGTACAGGACTTTGGTTAGGCCACATTTGGAGTACTGCGTGCAGTTCTGGTCGCCTCACTTTAGGAAAGATGTGGAAGCTTTGGAGAGGGTGCAGAGAAGATTTACCAGGATGTTGCCTGGAATGGAGAATAGGTCGTACGAGGATAGGTTGAGAGTGCTAGGCCTTTTCTCGTTGGAACGGCAAAGGATGAGGGGTGACTTGATAGAGGTTTATAAGATGAAATAGATAGAGTAGACAGTCAGAAACTTTTTCCCCGGGTACAACAGAGTGTTACAAGGGGACATAAATTTAAGGTGAATGGTGGAAAGGTATAGGGGAGATGTCAGGGGTGGGTTCTTTACCCAGAGAGTGGTGGGGACATGGAATGTGCTGCCTGTGGAAGTGGGAGAGTCAGAATCTTTGGTGACCTTTAAGTGGCAATTGGATAGGTACATGGATGGGTGCTTAAACTAGGACAAATGTTCGGCACAACATCGTGGGCCAAAGGGACTGTTCTGTGCTGTATTGTTCTATGTTCTATGTTCTATGTTAGGCGACTACAGGGTGACCTGGACAGGTTAGGTGAGTGGTCAGATGCATGGCAGATGCAGTTTAATGTTGATGGATGTATGGTTATCCACTTTGGAGGCAAGAACAGGAAGGCAGATTACTACCTAAATGGAATCAATTTAGGTAAAGGGTCAGTACAAGGAGATCTGGGTGTTCTTGTACACCAGTCAATGAAGGTAAGCATGCAGGTACAGCAGGTAGTGAAGAAGGCTAATAGCATGCTGGCCTTCTTAACAAGAGGGATTGAGTATAGAAGCAAAGAGGTTCTTCTGCAGCTGTACAGGGCCCTGGTGAGACCACACCTGGAGTATTGTGCGCAGTTCTGGTCTACAAATTTGAAGACAGACATTCTGGTTATTGAGGGAGTGCAGCGTAGGTTCACGAGGTCAATTCCTGGAATGGCGGGACTACATTATGCTGAAAGACTGGAGCGATTGGGCTTGTAAACCCTTGAGTTTAGAAGACTGAGAGGGAATCTGATTGAGACATATAAGATTATTAAAGGATTGGTCACTCTGGAGGCAGGAAACATGTTTCCGCCGATGGTTGAGTACCAAACCAGAGGACACAGCTTAAAAATACGGGATAGATCATTTAGGACAGAGATGAGGAGAAACCTCTTCATCCAGAGAGTGGTGGCTGTGTGGCATGCTCTGCCCCAGAGGGCAGTGGATGCCCAGTCTCTGGATTCATTTAAGAAAGAGTTGGATAGAGTTCTCAAGGATAGTGGAATCAAGGGATATGGAGATAAGGCAGGAACAGGATACTGATTAAGGATGATCAGCCATGACCTACTCCTGCATCTATTGTCTATTGTTAATCCAGGAGTGTAGGGGGATGAAGGTGAGGCCTCTGCTGAGGACTGATCTTTCATCCTCAGAGAGGGGGAGGTATGGAGGGATGGTGAAAATACGGCAGCTCGCACCTGGTGTGGGTCTGGAGCTGGGAGTGTAGGCAGGATTAGGTGTGGGGGCGGAGTTATGTGTGTGGGTGGAGTTAGGCGTGGGGACGGAGTTGGGCTTGGGGGTGGAGTTGGGTGTGGGGGAGGAGTTGGGCGTGGGGGCGTAGATTGGCATGGGGGCGGGGTTAGGCGTGGGGGTGGAGATCGGTGTTGGGGCGGAGATCGGTGCTGGGGCGGAGATCGGCGTGGGGGCAGAGATCTGCACGTGGCGGAGATGCATGTGGCGTGGTCGTTGTGCAGGTGAGCGACATCACTGGGGGCAGAAGTAGATGCGGCGATGGTAACTCCGGGGGCGGAATTGGTTGTGGCAATGGCAGAAACGGTGTTGTTCCCGGTGGCTGTGGACTCTCCGGAGGCCGCGAATCTGTTGGCGATGGTCTTCCTGGCGATCGTGGAGCTGGTTGTCTGGGCGGCAATCACAGAGGCTGTATGGTCAGTGGGAGTGGAATTGACGTCATGGTTCACGGCGTCGGTTGCTGCAGTGGCCATGTGGGTAATGGCTCCCGAGCGGTTCCGGAGGCTGATGGAAGATACTGGAACGGTTGAGGAATCCGGAGTCTGGGGTAAGTACATGAAAGTTTTTGGTACTTACTGTCTTTAATTTCTGATATGGCTAGTAAGAACTGTTTGTTTAGTGTATGGATTCTTCTGTGGATGAAGAACAGTAGAGGTCCTTTGCAGGTCTGTGAGAGTGTTGTCCTGAGTTGGGGTAAGGCTGACTGCAGGGAATGTAGGTAGCGGTGCATGGCTGCAAGCGTGGAGTGGATTCCAGAGGGAGGTCTGTTGCTGGAGTCTTCGGATTTGTTGTAGGTACTGGTCCAAATGTTGTTGGTCTGAACGTAGTCTGGAGTCCATGCGGGATCAGTCAGTTTGGTAGACAGGTGCTGAGGAAGGAGATGTGGCTGTGGTAGCGAGTCTGTTTGAGGACGTGGCTGAAGAGCTTCAGGGCAGAGGAGATGACCTGGGGGGTGCAGTGAGAGAGGGACTCACTAAGATCCTTGTAGAGAGAGGAGAAGAGTTTCTTCAAGAGTATTCGCAGTAGGTTAAAATCAACTAGGAGAAAGTGAGGACTGCAGATGCTGGAGATCAGAGCTGAAAAATGTGTTGCTGGAAAAGCGCAGCAGGTCAGGCAGCATCCGAGGAGCAGGCGAATCGACGTTTCGGGCATAAGCCCTTCTTCAGGAATGAGGAAGGTGTGCCAAACAGGCTAAGATAAAAGGTAGGGAGGAGAGACTTGGGGGAGGGGCGCTGGGAATGCGATACGTGGAAGGAGGTCAAGATGAGGGTGATAGGCCGGAGTGGGGGTGGGAGCGGAGAGGTCAGGAAGAAGATTGCAGGTTAGGAAGGTGGTGCTGATTTCGAGGGATTTGACTGAGACAAGGTGGGGGGGAGGGGAAATGAGTAAACTGGAGAAATCTGAGTTCATCCCTTGTGGTTGGAGGGTTCCTAGGCGGAAGATGAGGCGTTCTTCCTCCAGGCGTCGTGTTGCCATGGTCTGGCGATGGACGAGGCCAAGGACCTGCATGTCCTTGGTGGAGTGGGAGGGGGAGTTAAAGTGTTCAGCCACAGGGCGGTTGGATTGGTTGGTGTGGGTGTCCCAGAGGTGTTCTCTGAAACATTCCGCAAGTACGCGGCCTGTCTCCCCAATGTAGAGAAGGCCACACCAGGTGCAGCGGATGCAGTAAATGATGTGTGTGGAGGTGCAGGTGAATTTGTGACAGAAATGGAAGGATCCCTTGGGGCCTTGGAGGGAAGTGAGGGGGGAGGTGTGGGCGCAAATTTTGCATTTCTTGCGGTTGCGGGTGAAGGTGCCGGGAGTGGAGGTTGGGTTGGTGGGGGGTGTGGACCTGACGAGGGAGTCGCGGAGGGAGTGGTCTTTCTGGAATGCTGAGTAAATGATGTATGTGGAGGTGCAAGTGATTAAAAAATGATGTGTGTGGAGGTGCAGGTGAATAGAAAATGATGTGTGTGGAGGTGCAGGTGATTAGAAAATGATGTGTGTGGAGGTGCAGATGAATAGTAAATGATGTGTGTGGAGGTGCAGGTGAATAGAAAATGATGTGTGTGGAGGTGCAGGTGATTAGAAAATGATGTGTGTGGAGGTGCAGGTGAATAGTAAATGATGTGTGTGGAGGTGCAGGTGAATAGAAAATGATGTGTGTGGAGGTGCAGGTGAATAGTAAATGATGTGTGTGGAGGTGCAGGTGAATAGAAAATGATGTGTGTGGAGGTGCAGGTGAATAGTAAATGATGTGTGTGGAGGTGCAGGTGAATAGTAAATGATGTGTGTGGAGGTGCAGGTGATTAGAAAATGATGTGTGTGGAGGTGCAGGTGAATAGTAAATGATGTGTGTGGAGGTGCAGGTGAATAGTAAATGATGTGTGAAGTAGGTAAGTGTTAGATTTGGAGGTAGATGAGCACTTTGGTGATAGTGACCATAATTCGCTTACGCTTACTCTAATGATGGAAATATGTAATACAGAGCAAGATTTATTAGCCGGGGGAAAGGCAGTTATGATGTGATTAGGCAAGATTTAGGATGCATAGGATGGGGAAGGAAACTGCAGGGAATGGGCACTATTGAAATGTGCAGCTTGTTCAAAGAACAGCTTCTGCATGTCCTTGGTAAGCATGTGCCTGTCAGACAGGGAGGTAGTGGCCAAGTGAGGGAGCTGTTGTTTACTGGAGAAAATGAATCTCTTGTCAAGAGTAAGAAGGAGACTTACGTAAAGATGAGACGTGAAGGCCCAGTTAAGGATGCTTGAGAGTTACAAGTTTTCCAGGAAGGACCTAAAGACAGAAATAAGAAAAGCCAGGAAGGGCTATGAGAAGTATTCAGCAGGTGCAATCAAGGAAAACCCTAAAGCTTTCTAAAGGTATGTCAGGAAAATAGGAATGACTAGAGTAAGGTTAGGGCCAGTTATGGATAGTAGTGGGAAGCAGTGCATGTAGTCCAAGGCGATAGGAGAAGCGCTAAATGAATATTTTTTGTCAGTATTCACACTGAAAAAAGGCAATGTTGTCGAGCAGAATACTGCGATGGAAGCATTGGAAAGGATGCAAAGGAGGTTGCCTGGTATGGAGGAAAGGTCCGATGAGGAAAAGCTGAGGGACTTGAGGTTGTTTTTGTTAGAGAGAAGAAGATTGAGAGGTGACTTAAAAGATACATTTAAGATGATCAGAGGATTAGATAGGGTGGATACTGACAGCCTTTTTCCTCAGATGGTGATGGCTAGCATGAAGTGATGGGTGATAAATTTAGGACAGATGTTAGAAGAAGGTTCTTTACTCAGAGTACTGCCTGCAACAGTAATAGACTCACCAACTTTAAGGGCATTTAACTGGTCATTGGAAAAACATATGGATGATAATGGAATAGTGTAGGTCAGATGGGTTTCACAGGTCGGCGCAACATTGAGGGCTGAAGGACCTGTACTGCGCTGTAATGTTCTATGTTCTATGTCCTATGACCTATGACCCAGCAGTCCCTACATTTTCATTGTTACTCCATGGTGCAGGGGTCCTCATATCTCTCCATATGGGAGGACCAGCTGACTACTCATCCATACACAGGACAGGATACAGTTTCTCCCCACCATGAATGTTGTGATGCCAGTCAGGCTGTGGAACTGGGTCAAGACCTGTCCACAGTCAGTTCACTGGAACACTCATTGGGTGTCTGTGTCTCGGTGCGTTTCCAGTCACACTCATGTTTGAATTCCTTTCCAACCCCAAAATAGGCAAACATTGAAATCCTGATGAATTGTCTCACTCTCAGATCTTGATGGGATGTCTGTTTGGAATCCTTGTTGATAAACATACCTCTCTCATTCTCTGGAAAACAAATTTCAAAGGGTAAAGGAGGTCGTGAAATGGAGTTAATTGAATTTGATGATTTGTGTGAAAGACTCTCAGAAATAGTGATCATGAAAACTGACTGGATTGTCATAAAAATTCAACTAGTTCATGAATGTCCGTCAGGGAAGGGAACCCACTGTCTATCCTGGGCCCTCAATGAGAGAAGACAGCGAGAGTAGTGGAATACTTAATAAGACTGCTTCCTCTCTCCACATCACAGGAATAACAGTGACAGATCCTCTTCCAAGAAAGTCAAGACACTGAGTATGGGGGAAAATCACGTGTAGAATCCCCTCCCAGACACACATTGCCCTCTTGTGGACACATATTGCTGTTTTTTGACAGCTGCTGTCTGACAATCCTGTCAATCCTCAATGAACAGTGCTGTGGGAGAACTCATTACAGCAGCACAGCTGTGAATGCTGCTCTCTCTCACCTTGCTCATGTCCCAGTAATAAGATTAAATGTAAATTGATTTAGAACTGTTGTTGAGATTATTTTTTGCAAAAATATGCTTTTTTACATTGCTTTTATATCTGTACTTTTAAACCTTGAAAGGTACATTGAAAACTGAATCTCAAATGCCCACAGGAAAAAGTCTGATACTTGTTTTGCAGTCAAAAGGAGTCCATCACAGCCTTAGTCTGAGTTTCTAAAGGAGCTGACTCATTGCACAATACTTATATTTATGCAACAGTTATCTTCTGCATATTTATTTCAATTTTTGTAGAACTGTTGACTGCCAACAGTGGCACAGTGGTTAGCACTGCTGCCTCACAGCGCCAGAGACCTGGGTTCAATTCCCACCTCAGGCAACTGTCTGTATGGAGTTTGCACATTCTCTCCGTGTTTCCTCCGGGTGCTCCGGTTTCCTCCCACAGTCCAAAAATGTGCAGGTTAGGTGAATTGGCCATGCTAAATTGCCCGTAGTGTTAGGTGAAGGGGTAAATGTAAGGGAATGGGTTTGCATGGGTTACACTTCAGCGAGTTGGTGTGGGCTTGTTGGCCCTAAGGGCCTGTTTCCACACTGTAAGTAATCTAATCTAATCTAATCTTACATGAAGCAAATTGTTATGAACGTACAATTACTAAAGAAGTTCAGATCTCAACAGGTTTTGCAGACAAAGAAGAAAATGACAGTGGGGTTTGACTTCTCGATAGTTACAATGAATCTAACTGCATTTCTGAACAATGTTGGGTACTGGGACCAGTTTACACGTATCTGAGGGAACACACCACAGAGCACAGAGTCCTGTGTCACGGAGCTGCTCGGGACAAATCTCGACAAATCCATTACATCTCTCTTCAGATATCCTTTGCGAAAGCACATCCCAGAGGGAGATGTGTGACAGTCTCATCCTCCTGAAGTCACTTCAACAGCAGCTTGTGGTAACACAGACTGACCAGGCAGATATAATGAATCCTTCACATCACCAGCCAAACGATGGCTTGGTGCCTGTTAGGAAGAGTGTGGTGCTGGAAAAGCACAGCAGGTCAGGCACAATCTCGATTCTCCTGCTCCTCAGATGCTGCCTGACCTGCTGTGCTTTTCCAGCACCACACACTCGACTCTGATCTCCAGCATCTGCAGTCCTCATTTTCTCCTGCTTGTCAGAAAGGTTTGGTGGTGAGGCATTCTGCCAAATTGCTTTGACAGCCTGCTCAAAAACCATGTGACAGGATCCACCCCACCCCCCCAGGGTATCGAGGGCACTACATGGACTGGTGGTCAAAGGTGCTTGTCTAGGCAGATTTCTCAACCAAGGACTGGTGACAGGAACAGACCAACCATTTGGAGCATTCTGCGGCAGCAAGGTCAGTCCCATTCTTTGCAAAATCCAGGACAGATCGAGCCTCAGTCCAGATGACACTTGGCGTTAGGGTACTGAGGGTGTACACACAGCTCGATGCAGCCATACACAAACGTAGCCATCAGGATGAGAGGAACATTGTGGAAATTCTTCATGCACTCCCCCTCCCCATCCAGAGTTTTACATATGGAGTCCTTGCAGACCCAGTCTATGTTAGTCTCCTCCTGAAACGAATTCCTGAACTTTGAATAGACCCCTTCAGTTTCACAACAAACCCCAGGGAATACATCTCATGACAGTTTCCCATTGGAAGTTATTGGAGCCAGAAACCAGATTCTGGATTAGTGGTGCTGGAAGAGCACAGCAGTTCAGGCAGCATCCAAGGAGCTTCGAAATCGACGTTTTGGGCAAAAGCCCTTCATCAGGAATAAAGGCAGTGAACCTGAAGCGTGGAAAGATAAGCTAGAGAGGGTGGGGGTGGGGAGAAAGTAGCATAGAATGGGTGAATGGGGGAGGGGATGAAGGTGATAGGTCAGGGAGGAGAGGGTGGAGTGGATAGGTGGAAAAGGAGATAGGCAGGTAGGACAAGTCCGGACAAGTCATGGGGACAGTGCTGAGCTGGAAGTTTAGAGGGTGAGGTGGGGGAAGGGGAAATGAGGAAATTGTTGAAGTCCACATTGATGCCCTGGGTTGAAGTGTTCCGAGGCGGAAGAAGAGGCATTCTTCCTCCAGGCGTCTGGTGGTGAGGGAGTGGCGGTGAAGGAGGCCCAGGACCTCCATGTCCTCGGCAGAGTGGGAGGGGGAGTTGAAATGTTGGGCCACGGGGTGGTGTGGTTGATTGGTGCGGGTGTCCCGGAGATGTTCTCTAAAGCACTCTGCTAGGAGGCACCCAGTCTCCCCAATGTAGAGGATTAGGGTTACTGGGCAATTGAGCATGACATGTGGCGAGACATTCCAAGGACCATCCACCATCTACAAGGCACATGTCAGGAGAGCGATGGAATACTCCCCACTTGCCTGGATGAGTGCAGCTCCAACAACACTCAAGAAGCTTCACACTATCCAGGAAAAAGCAACCTGCTTGATTGGCATCACATCGACAAATATTCAATCTCTCCACCACCGGCGCTCAGTGGCAGCAGTGTGTGCTATCTACAAGAGGCACTGAAGAAATTCACCAAAGATCCTTCAACAGCACCTTCCAAATCCACGACCACTTCCATCCAGAAGGACAAGGGCAGCAGGTACTTGGGTACACTACCACCTGCAAGATCCCCTCCAAGCTACTCACCACCTTGACTTGGAAATATACTGTCGTTCCTTTGTAGAAATTGGGTCAAAATTCTGGAATTCCATCCCTGCCGGCATTGTGGGTCAACCCACAGCAAGGGGACTGCAGCAATTCAAGATGGCATCTCACCACCACCTTCTCAAGGGCAAGTAGGGATGGGCTATCAATGCTGGCCAGCCAGTTATGCCCAAGTCCCACAAATGCATAAAAAAACTTCCTATCTCTGTGAGCTCCCTCTTCTCCCAACAATCCCTCAGTACATTTGAAACCTATTCCAATGCTGATTACCCTTCCTATCTCTGTAAATTACTTCAATCTCCATAACATTTCCAATCTCTGCCATCTCCTCCTCCAGTCATTACAATAATACCTATTTCTGTCATCTTGTCTTCTGTCATTCTGCAGCCTCTACCAACCTCCCCATCTGTGCACCTTATTCTAGCCCCTTACAGCAAATGACATCACTGTAACTTTCTCCAGTCTCTATAACAGTCCTGCTTCCTGTCAGACAGTGCCTCATGACCTCTGTGACCCTCTATCATCCCGACTGACCTCCCTGTCTGTATATACTCCTCCTGTCCCTATCGCCTTTCCTGTCTGTGAAACCTGCTTTAATCCTTCAACCCTCCCTTTTTATAGTGTTCTGAAGCCACCAATTCCTCCCCATGTCTGCAATCTTATCCAGTCTCTGTAATCTCCACTGCCTCTGTGAACTTCTCCCATCACTACAATGCTCCTTAACTATATCTCCTCCTGTCAATACTAACCTTCTTAACACTGTAACCTCCAAAAGCCATGAAAACCATCCATGGAACAGTGATACCCTCTTGATTGCTGAGTCCAACTTCAGCCCCTACAGCTGTCTCTATCTGGAACTTCCTTCAGTCTGAACAACTGTTACTCACCTCACCCAGTGTCTGCAGTATTACTAACTTCATTCAATCGCAAAAACCATTCCTGTCTCTGCAGCCTTCTCCAGTACCTGAATCCATCCCTTTTTAAGGCATTTGATAATGTTCCCCATGGTAGGCTGATGGAGAAGTTGAAGTCGCATGGGTTCCCAGATCGATGGATGTAGAACTGGCTGGGCAACAGGAGACAGAAAGTAGTAGTGGAAGGGAGTTTCTCAAAGAGGAGAATTGTGACTGGTGGTGTTTCACAAGGATCTGTACTGAATGATCTGGAGGAAGATATCAATGGTGTGATTAACAAGTTTGCAGATAACACTAAGATTGGTGGAGTCGCAAATACAGAAGGGGACTGTCAGAGATTACAGCAGAATATAGATAGATTGGAGAATTGGGTGGAGAAATGGCAGATGGAATTCGATTCTGATAAATGTGATGTGATGCATTTTGAAAGATACAATTCAAGAGCAAACTATACACTAAATGGAAAAGTCCTGAGGAAGACTGATGTAGAGAGAGAGATCTGGGTGTTCAGGTCCATTGTTTCCTGAAGGTGGCAATGCAGGTCAATAGAGTGGTCAAGAAGGCACAAGGCATACTTTCCTTCATTGGACGGGGTATTGAATAAAGAGTTGGCACGTCATGTTACAGTTGTATAAGACTTTGTTTCGGCCACATTTGGAATACTGTGTACATGTCTGGTCGCCACATGGATGATTTGGAGAGGGTTCATTGAGGTGTTGTCTGGTTTGGAGGGTGCTAGCTATGAGGAGAGGTTGAGTAGAAGAGGATTATTTTCACAAGTAAACGGAGGTTGTGCGGGGACCTGATAGAGAGGCAGAGACAGGGTGGATAGCAAGAAGCTTTGTCCCAGAGTGGGGGACTCAATTACTAGGGGTCACAAGTTCAAAGTCAGAGGGGAAAGGTTTACAGGAAGATGTGTGTGGCAAGGTCATTGTGCAGAGGGTGGTGAGTACCTGTAATGCGTTGCCAGCTGAGGTGGTAGAGGTGGGCATGAAAGCATCATTTAAGATGTAGTTGACAGAAATATAAATGGGTTGGAAGCAAAGGGATACAGAGCCGTAGAAAATTAGTGCAAGTTGTAGATCGAGGATCTGGATCAGCACAGGCTTGGAGGGCCGAAGGGCCTGTTCCTGTGCTCTAATTTTCTTTGTTCTTTGTTCTATCTCTTTAATCATGTGTAGCCTCCAGAGCCCTCCTTATTGCTGTCAAGGAGTTCCTGACTCAACAGAATTCCCAACTCTTGTCTCGTCTATTGCCTCTGTGAAGGCGGTTTGTCAACCAGAGGGATGGAGAGAGACAAAAGAATCGGCAGATGCTGGAATCCAAAGCAGACAAACGGGAGGCTGGGAAAACACAACAAGCCAGGCTGCCTGGTTTACTGTGTTCTTCCAGCCTCCTGTATGTCAGATGGAGAGAGAGGTCTGGATCCTTTACTCAGTCCTGCAGCACGGTAAGTTCACTCACAATAAACAGGAGAGGGATGAGGTAGAGGATTTCTATAGTCAATGACTGAGGACACCACATGTTACAATACTGGGCAAAGAACACAGAAGAGAAAGATCCCAGGCTTCATTATCACCATCTTGTTTGTAATTTCCACTGGTCTACAGAAAACTCTTTATCCCTGTCAGCTTCTCCAATCTGAATCAGTGCAGCCTTCTCCAGTAGATAGTACCTTCCCTATCTCTGTAAACCCATACAGTCCTGCCTATCCCAGTTGACTCCTCCTACCAATACAACCCTCTATGTTTCTGTATTTGCCTTTAAACCTATATCTGTCCCTATCTGTGTAATTTTCTTCAGACCCTATAGCACTCCTTATCTGTGAAAAAGAATTATTAGCCCCTTGAGCCAGCTCTGTCAGTGCAATCCTTTCCAGGCTGGAAAAAAAATCCTTCTTACGTATGAAGAAAAGATTGCGAGGATGATTCAAGAGAAGAGTGAAAGTAATAGGGTGGTTGTTATGGGGGTCTTTAACTTTCCTGATATTGATTGGGAAAGCTATAGCTCAAGTTCGTTAGATGGGTCAGTGTTTGTCCAATGTGTGCAGGAGGGTTTCCTGACACAATATGTAGATAGGCCAACAAGAGGTGAGGCCATACTGGATTTGGTTCTGGGTAATGAACCAGGCCAGGTGTTAGAATTAGAGGTAGGTGAGCACTTTGGGGACAGTGACCACAATTCAGTGACTTTTACTCTCGTGATGAAGAGGGATAAGTGTGCACTACAGGGCAAGAGTTATAGCTGGGGGCAGGGAAATTATGATGCAGTGAGGCATGACTTAGGATGTGTGGCTTGGAAAAGTAAGCTTCAAGGCAAGGGCGTAATTGATATGTGGAGCTTGTTCAAGGAACAACTATTGAGTGTCCTTGATAAGTATGTACCCGTCAGGCAGGGAGGAAAGGGTCATGTGAGGGAGCCGTGGTTTAATAAGGAATTGGAATCCCTTGTTAAATGGAAGAGGGCGGCCTATGTAAAGATGAGGCGTGAAGGTTTAATTCGGGCGATTGAGAGTTATAAGGTAGCCAGGAAGGACCTGAAGAGAGAGCTAAGAGCAGCAAGGAGGGGACATGAAAGGTCCTTAGTTGGTAGGATTAGGGAAAACCCTAAGGCTTTCTATAGGTATGTCAGGAATAAAAGAATGACTAGGGTAGGAATAGGTCCAGTCAAGGATAGTAGTGGGAAGTTGCGTGTGGAGGCTGAAGAGATTGGGGAGACATTGAATGAATACTTTTCGTCAGTATTCAATCAGGAACAGGACATTGTTGTCAATGTGAGTACTGAGTCACAATTAAGTAGAATGGATGGCTTTGAGGTATGTAGAGAAGAGGTGTTGGAAATTCTGGAAAGGGTGAAAATAGATAAGTCCCCTGGGCCTGATGACATTTATCCTAGGATTCTCTGGGAAGCAAGGGAGGAGATTGCAGAGCCATTGGCCTTGATTTTTATGTCCTCGTTGTCTACAGGAGTAGTGCCAGAAGATTGGAGGCTAGCAAATGTGGTTCCCTTGTTCAAGAAGGGGAGTAGGGATAACCCTAGTAACTATAGGCTGGTGAGTCTCACTTCTGTTGTGGGCAAAATCTTAGAGAGAATTGTAAGGGATAGGATTTATGAACATCTGGATAGGAATAATGTGATCAAGGATAGTCAGCATAGTTTTGTGAAGGGCAGGTCCTGCCTCACAAACCTTATTGAATTCTTTGAGAAGGTGACTAAGGAGGTGGACGAGGGGAAAGCGTTAGATGTGGTGTATATGGATTTTAGTAAGGCATTTGATAAGGTTCCCCATGGTAGACTACTGCAAAAAATACGGAGGTATGGCATTGAGGGTGAGTTGGAGGTTTGGATTAGCAGTTGGCTGGCTGGAAGAAGACAGAGGGTAGTAGTTGATGGCAAAGGTTCATCTTGGAGTGCCGTCACTAGCGGTGTTCCGCAAGGATCTGTTTTGGGACCATTGCTGTTTGTCATTTTTATAAATGACCTGGAGGAGGGGTTAGAAGGTTGGGTGAGCAAGTTTGCGGATGATACAAAAGTCGGAGGAGTTGTAGACACTGAGGAAGGATGTGGCAGGTTACAGCGGGATATAGATAAGTTGCAGAACTGGGCAGAAAGGTGGCAAATGGAGCTCAATGTAAGTAAGTGTGAGGTGATTCACTTTGGTAAGAGTAATAAAAAGATGGGGTGCTAGGCTAATGGACGGATACTTGGTAGTGTGGATGAGCAGAGGGATCTTGGTGTCCATGTACACAGATCTTTGAAAGTTGCCACCCAGGTAAATAGTGCGGTGAAGAAGGCATATGGCGTACTGGCTTTTATTGGTAGAGGAATTGAGTTCCGGAGTACTGAGGTCATGTTGCAGTTGTATAAGACTCTGGTGCGGCCGCATCTGGAGTATTGTGTGCAGTTTTGGTCGCCATACTATAGGAAGGATGTGGAGGCACTGGAACGGGTGCAGAGGAGGTTTACCAGGATGTTGCCTGGTATAGTAGAAAGATCGTATGAGGAAAGGCTGAGGCACTTGGGGTTATTTTCATTGGAGAAAAGAAGGTTTAGGCGTGACTTGATAGAGGTGTACAAGATGATTAGGGGTTTAGATAGGGTCGACAGTGAGAATCTTTTTCCACGTATGGAGTCAGCTATTACAAGGGGGCATAGTTTTAAATTAAGGGGGGGTAGGTATAGGACAGATGTTAGGGGTAGGTTCTTTACTCAGCGAGTCGTGAGTTCATGGAATGCCCTGCCAGTAGCAGTGGTGGACTCTCCCTCATTATGGGCATTTAAGCAGGCATTGGATAGGCATATGGAGGATAGTGGGCTAATGTAGGTTCGGTGGGCTTGGATCGGCACAACATCGAGGGCCGAAGGGCCTGTACTGTGCTGTATTCTTCTATGTTCTATGTTCTATGTAACCATGTTATGCTCTTACGAACCTCACTATCTATGACACCTTCCCCTATCTCTGCAAAAAAAAACCTCCCTACCTTTATGACCCCCACCAGCTATTAGAATCTTCACTGTCTCTGGACACCATCCAGAGTTACTCTCCTTATCACATAATTTAGTCCCTGCAGTCCAAAGATGACTTTCAACTCCTCCTGTCTCTAAATCACACTCAATCACTGCAAACTTCGCCGATCCCTACTCCCCTCCCTTTGCATGTAATCTCCTTCAATCAGTACAAACCTTTACACCTTTAACCTCCTCCAAACATGATGACACAATTTATTTCCATTACCTACATGAGCTCCCATAATCCTCCCTGTGACTGTAACCACGTTACATTCCGACATACCTCTGTTTCTCTGTAAAATCCTTCCTCAGTCTGACACCTGTTACAGCCTCCACAGTCCTCCCTATCTCTGTTAAATACTTTCCAGTTACTGCAGCCCTCTGTATCACAAAGTGCCACCAGTCACTACAATATCAGAATATGAAGTGAAGGCAGGAACATTGTACTGAGTTAGATGATCAGTCATGATCATATTGAATGGTGGGGGAGGCTCATGTGTTGAAGAAACGCAGAAAAGAATGATCACAGGCTTCATTATTACCTGTTCCTCTTTCGCTGTTTATCTATAAACTCCCTATCTCCAAAACCTTCTTCAGTCCCCACAACCCTCCCTATCTGTGTAAACTTTTCAAACTCTGGCAGGGCTCCCTATCACTGTAACCTCCTTCTACAAAGCCTAGAACATTCCATATATGTCAAACCTGCTCCAATACCTTCAACCCTCCCGATCTTTGTAACTTCCTTCGGTTGCTAAACCCTTCCTATTTCTGTTACATACCATCCTACAGTGTTGAAAGACCTCTGTCTCTTTGTAAGTTCTTATGATCACTACAACCATCCCTTTCTTTGTAACATTTCCTTGCACCTTGAAATCACTTGATTGCTGAAACCTCTTCAGGAACTGTCTCTATATCTATTCCCCTGTTCTTAGAAACCTCCCTCTCAGTGTGATCCCCTGCAGTCTCTGCAGCCTTCCTATCTCTAACCTCCACCACTCTCCATAACCCTCCCTACATCTGTAATGTCTTCCAGTCCCGAACTGCAAACTTCTCCAGTCCCTATTTCACTCTCTATTTGTCAGGCCTATTTGCTTTCCTCCAATGTATGTCAGTATCTGAAACCCATGCTGTCACTAATGTCCAAATTTCTACAAGTCTCTCTATGAGGTTTTTTTAGATGAGATTCCCCACAGTGTGGAAACAGACCCTTTGGCCCAACAAGTCCACACCAACCCTCCAAAGAGTAACCCACCCAAGACCCATCTCCCTCTGACTAATGCACCTGACACTATGGACAATTTAGCATGACCAATTCATCTTACCTGCACATCTTTGGACTGTAGGAGGAAACCGGAGCACCTGGAGGAAACCCACGCAGACACTTGGAGAATGTGCAAACTCCATACAGGCAGTCGCCCGAGGCTGGAATCAAATCTTGGACCCAAGTGCTGTGAGGCAATTGTGCTAATGACTGAGCCACTATGCCGCCCCCTTGTGTAAAGCTCTCCAGCCTAAACAAACATCCATACCTGACTTAGTTTCTCCAGACCCATGAAGCTTCCGATTCTGTACACCAGGCCTCCCAACCATGAGTGTGAGACAGAGGGACAATATGTAACCAGATTATGGAAAGATGTAGGAGCAGCAGGGTGGTGATGATAGAGGATTTTAATTTTCCCAAAAATGACTCGGATTCACTTATTGTTAAAGGTCTAGATGGAGCAGAATTTGTAGGGAGCACACAGAAAGTTTCAGTAGAGCAGAGAGTAAATAGTCCAACTTGGGAAGGGGCCAGAAAGGACCTGGTTTGGGGGAATGGGCCTGGCCAGGTGGTTGAACATTCAGTGGGGGAGTGCTTTGGAAATAGTCATCACAATTCCGTAAGTTTTAGAATACTTTTGAACAAAGATGAGTGTGGTCATAAAGGAAGAGTGCGAAATTGGGGGAAGGCCAACGATAGCAAAATTTAGCAGGAGGTCGGGAATGTGGATTGGGAGCAGCTTTTTGAAGGCAAATCCACATTTGATGCGTGGGAGGCTATTAAAGAGAGGTTGATTATAATGTAGGAAAGACATGTTCCTTTGAAAATGGGGGATAGAACTGGCAAGATTAGGGAGCGATTAAATTGTGAGACTAGCTAGGAGGAATAACGAAGCATACATAAGGTCAAGGCGATAAAAACTGGCAAAACATGGGAAGAATGTCAGGAAAGTAGGACCAATCTGAAATGATAAATTACAAGGATGAAAAGGGCTTATGAATTATCTTTAACAAACAGGGTTCAGGAAAATTCCAAAGCCTTTCAATTCACACAGAAGGAGCAAGAGGGTAACGAGAGAAAGCTTTGGCCCGCTCAGGACAAAAGGAGGAAAGTTATGCTTGGAGTCAGAAAAATATGGGTGAGAGTCTTAGCAAGTACTTTGCATCAGTGCTCACCGAGAGGAGGGACATGATGGATGCTGAGTTTCGAGATAGATATTTGACTACTCTCAGTCAAGTCAGCATAAAAAGGGAGAAAGTGTTGAATATTCTAAAAGGCATTAAGGTAGACAAGTCCCCAGATCCAGATGGGATCTGTCCCAGGTTTTGAGGGAAATAAAAGAGGAAATAGCTGGGCATTAACAGATATCTTTGCAGCAGGCTTGAACACGGGCAAAGTCCAGGAGGACTGTAGATTTGTTAATGTTTCCTCTTGTTTAAGAAGGGCAGCAGGGGATAATCAAGGTAATTATAGATCGGTGAGCCTGATGTCAGTGGTAGGGAAACTGCTGGAGAAGATATTGAGGGATGGGATGACATTGAGAAGGGCTTAGCAGTGATAGGCAACATGGTTTTGTGCAGGGAAAGTCATGTCTTACCAACTTAACAGAAATCTTTGAGGAAATGACAAACGTGACTGATGAGAGAAGTATTATAAGTGCTACATACATGGACTTCAGTAAGGTGTTTGATATGTTTCCTCATGGTGGGCTGATGGAGAAAATGAAGTTGTGTGTGGTCCAGGGTTTGCTAGCTGGTTGGATAGAGAGCTGGCTGGTCTGCAGGACATAGAGAGTAGGAGTGGAAGGCAGTTTCTCAAAATGGAGAAATGGTGTTTCACAGGGATCAGTGTTGAGACCACTGTTGTTTATGATATACATAAGTGATCTGGAGGAAGATATAGGTGTTCTGATTAGCACATTTGCAGGCGACGCTAAGATTGTTGGAGTAGCAGTTAATGAAGGGATCTGTCAGAGAATGCAGCAGAATATAGATAGATTGGAGAGTTGGATGGAGAAATGTCAGATGGAGTTCAATCTGGGCAAATGTGAGGTGGTACATTTTGTAAGTTCCAATTCAAGAGCGATGGAAAGGCCTGTTGAAAATTGATGTAGAGAGAGATCTTGGTGTTCAGGTTAATTGTTCCCTGAAGATGGCAATGGAGTTCGATAGAGTGGTCAAGAAGGCATATGGCATGCTTTCCTTCATCGGACCGGGTACTGAGTATAAGAGCTGGCAGGGCATGTCAGAGTTGTATCGGACTTTGGAGTACTGTGTACAGTTCTGGTTGCCGCATCACCAGAAGGATGTGGATGTATTAAAGAGGGTGCACAGGAGGTTCACCAGAATGTTGCCTGGTATGGTGAGCAGTTGCTATGAAGAGAAGTTGAGTAGAATAGGATTATTTTCATGAGAAAAATGGGGGTTGAACCTGATTGATGTCTACAAAATCATGAGAGATAGAGAGAGGGTGGATAGCAAAAAACTTTTTCCCCAGAGTGAGGATTAATTGCTCGGGGTCACGAGTTCAAGGTGAGAGGGGAAAAGTTTCAGGGAAATATGCATGGAAAGGTCTTTACACAGAGGGTCATGGATGTCCAGAATGCATTGGCTGTGGAGGTGATAGAGGCAGGTAAGAAAGTGTCATTTAAGATGCATCTAGACAGACACATGAGTGGGCAGGGAGCAGAGGGATACAGATCCTTAGGAAATAGGCAACAGGTTTAGATAGAGGATTTGGATTGGCGTGGGCTTCGAGGGCTGAAGGGCCTGTTCATGTCCTGTAATTTTCTTTGTTCTTTGCTCTTTGTTCTGATACCTGTAAACTTCTTCAGTCTCCACAACCTTCCATATATTAGATTAGATTAGATTAGATTAGATTACTTACAGTGTGGAAACAGGCCCTTCGGCCCAACAAGTCCACACCGACCCGCCGAAGCGCAACCCACCCATACCCCTACCTTTACCCCTTTAACCTAACACTACGGGCAATTTAGCATGGCCAATTCACCTGACCCGCACATCTTTTGGACTGTGGGAGGAAACCGGAGCACCCGGAGGAAACCCACGCAGACACGGGGAGAATGTGCAATATCTGTTCGTTGCTCTAGTTTATACAATTGTCTTCTCTCTAAAATGCTCTTATCTTTGCCTTTCAGGTTGTCTGCCACTCTCTACCAACACCCAGCTCTATCTCTGGAATTTAGTCCAGCCACCACTATCTCTGTAGCTTCCTCTAATCCCTAAAGTCCTTTCACCCACTATTATTCTCAACTGGTGCTTAACTTTGTAACATCTTAGAATCCCTATACGATTTGCTATCTCTGTAACACACCGATTGTCCCTTTACCCCCACAATCACTGAATCACTCCTTGCATTTGTGACAAGGCAGGTGGAATGACAGTATTATCTGAAATGATCTGATATGATTGAACTGTCAATATGAAGGTGCGGCTGCAGAATGACCATGGCTGGAAAGTGAACATAGAAAACATAGAAAAATACAGCACAGTACAGGCCCTTCGGCCCTCGATGTTGCGCCGATCCAAGCCCACCTAACCTACACTAGCCCACTATCCTCCATATGCCTATCCAATGCCCGTTTAAATGCCCATAAAGAGTGAGAGTCCACCACTGCTACTGGCAGGGCATTCCATGAACTCACGACTCGCTGAGTAAAGAACCTACCCCTAACATCTGTCCTATACCTACCACCCCTTAATTTAAAGCTATGCCCCCTCGTAATAGCTGACTCCATAGGTGGAAAAAGGTTCTCATGGTCAACCCTATCTAAACCCCTAATCATCTTGTACACCTCTATCAAGTCACCCCTAAACCTTCTTTTCTCCAATGAAAACAGCCCCAAATGCCTCAGCCTTTCCTCATACGATCTTCCTACCATACCAGGCAACATCCTGGTAAACCTCCTCTGCACCCGTTCCAGTGCCTCCACATCCTTCCTATAGTATGGCAACCAAGACTGCACACAATACTCCAGATGCGGCCGCACCAGAGTCTTATATAATTGCATCATGACCTCAGGGCTCCGGAACTCAATTCCTCTACCAATAAAAGCCAGTACGCCATATGCCTTCTTCACCGCACTATTTACCTGCGATAGGTACATGGACACCAAGATCCCTCTGCTCATCCACACTACCAAGTATCCGACCACTAGCCCAGTACCCCATCTTTTTGTTACTCTTACCAAAGTGAATCACTTCACACTTACTTACATTGAACTCCATTTGCCACCTTTCTGCCCAGCTCTGCAACTTATCTATATTCCGCTGTAACCTGACACATCCTTCCTCACTGTCAACAACTCCACCGACTTTTGTATCATCCGCAAACGTGCTCACCCAACCTTCTAGCCCCTCCTCCAGATCATTTATAAAAATGACAAACAGCAATGGTCCCAAAACAGATCCTTGCAGAACACCACTAGTAACTGCACTCCAAGATGAACCTTTACCATCAACTACTACCCTCTGTCTTCTTCCAGTCAGCCAATTCCTAATCCAAACCTCCAACTCACCCTCAATGCCATACCTCCGTATTTTTTGCAGTAGCCTACCATGGGGAACCTTATCAAACGCTTTACTAAAACCCATATACACCACATCTACCGCTTTACCCTTGTCTACCTCCTTAGTCACCTTCTCAAAGAATTCAATAAGGTTTGTGAGGCACGACCTGCCCTTCACAAATCCAAGCTGACTATCCTTGATCACATTATTCCTATCCAGATGTTCATAAATCCTATCCCTTACAATTCTCTCTAAGACTTTGCCCACAACAGAAGTGAGACTCACCGGCCTATCGTTACTAGGGTTATCCCTACTCCCCTTCTTGAACAAGGTAACCACATTTGCTATCCTCCAGTCTACTGGCACTATTCCTGTAGACAACGAGGACATAAAAATCAAGGCCAATGGTTTGTAGGGATTGAATATCAAAGGGTTGTCGGGATTTAGGCAAAATAGGCAAAATACCAAGTGAAGTCAAGTTGTGTTGTGAAGAACAGATGCAGTCAGTGTATTAGTGAGACAGCCATGTGGATTGGAAAATCAAAATGCAGATTCTTTCTGGCTGAAGCTGAGAAACAACAAGGGGCAGCAACTGTTAGTAGAAATTCTTGTGCAGGCACCAGCTAGTGATGGTCATGCAAATATGGTTTCAGTCAGGAAATTAGATGTACTTGTAGCAAGGGCACGAAAGTTACTACGTGTGATAGGAGTCTCATTCCCAACTGGATAACTGCAATGGATGGAATCCGAGATTATCTCTGAGATGGTTTTCTATCACAACATAGAATGGGCTATTCTGGATCAAATGCTGTGTAATGATAAATGTCTAATAATCTCATTATAAACGAGTTCTGTGAGCACAGAACCATAATATTATACAATCTTTTATTGAGGTTGAAACTGATTAAGCGAAGATCATGCGACATAGAAGTGGAATTAAGCCATTTGGCCCATCAGGTATTTCTGCGATTGAATGAGATCATGGCAGATCTGATGATCCCAAACTCTACTTTCCCGTGTTTTCCATGTAACCCTTGTTTCCCTGCTTAAGTAAAATGTGGCCATTTCTACTGTAAACAAACTGAAAGACCCAGCCTTGACAGCCCTCTGCAGTAAGGAATTCCACAGATTCATGATCCTCTGAGTGAACACATTACTCCTCATCACTGTCTGTAGATTAGATTCCCTACAGTGTGGCAACAGGCTATTTGGCCCAACAAGACCCTCTGAAGAGTATCCATTCCCCTACATTTTACCTCTGACTAATGCACGTAACACTGTGGTCAACTTAGAGTCATAGAGTACAGCATGGAAACAGACACTTCGGTCCAACCTGTCCATGCCGACCAGATATCCCAACCCAATTTAGTCCCACCTGCCAGCACCCGGCCCATATCCCTCCAAACCCTTCCTAATCATATACCCATCCAGATGCCTCTTAAGTGTTGCAATTGTCCCAGCCTCCACCACTTCCTCTGGCAGCTCATTCCATACACGTACCACCCTCTGCGTGAAACAGTTGCCCCTTAGGTCTCTTTTATATCTTTTCCCTCTCATCCGAAGGATGCAAAAGCAGGTTACCAGAATGTTGCCTGTGTTCAATGTTTTGAGAGTGTGTTAGCTTTCTGGTGAGATTGGACAAACTTGGATTGTTTTGTCAGAGTGTAAGTGACTGAGGGGTGACCAGGTACAGGAATATAAAATTAGGAGAGGCAAGGATAATGTGATTAGTTGAAATTTCTTTTTGAATGTGCAAGTATCAAATACAATGGTGCATAGGATTAAGGTGAGACGGAAATGTTTAAATGTTTAAATGCCTGAGGCAAGAATTTTTATTTATGTAAAGAATAGAAAGTGCCTTGGGAGATTGTAGAAGCAGAAATGTTAGCAAAGTTTTCAAATGGCATTTAGACAGACATCTGAACATATAGCGAGTAGAGCAATATGGACCATTTGCAGGCAGATGGTATTCGACTGGAATAACATCATGGTCAAAAAGGCCATGGTGAGCACTAATCTATTTTCTAACTTCCAGGCATCTACCCTGTCAAAACCCTTTGGAATCTTGAATGTTTCATGAAATATTTCACACATTCTTCTCAACTCCAATGAGTTCAAACTCAATCCATTCATGATCTTCTCATTAGCAAAGCCCTTGATTGTCAAGATCAGTCCAGTGAACCTTCTCTCGCCTGCCTTCAATGCAATTATTCTGTTCCGAACATTTTGGGTGTGGTCTAACTCGTACTTTGTATAGTTTCAGCAACACCTCCCTGTTTTTATTCTCCATTCCCTTTGAAATAAATGCCAGCATTTGATTTGCCTTCTCCACTATCCGAGGAACCTGTCAGCAACCTTTTTCAGATTGATACACAAGGGACTCCCAAAACTCTTTGAGCAAATACTCTGAAACCAAATGGTAAGTTTGAAATGTGCTGGAATGTATTAGAAAGGATATGACAATAAAGAATAACAGGACTCTTAGGAACAATGGGAGACATGTTTTATAAAAGATATTTCTTTCTATGAGCCTGCTTGATTTTATTTGTTGGTATGGCTATAGGCAGAATAATTGGTAGAATAGTTAAGAATGAGGGAGGGGCATGGTGGGTGGGGGAATATGGTTTATTTGAAGTTTCAGGAGCTTTTTGACAAGGTTCCACAAGGGCTAAACAATAAATAAGGAAAGAATAGAGGCCTGTAAAAATCAACAATGCCGTCTAGGTGTGGAACTAGAGTAGATGGTTAGGATATTAACAAATATTTCCCTTCAGAATTTACTGTGGAGAAATTCATGAACAGTTGGGAATATGGGAAATAAATAGTGATGCTTTGGAAAGATTCCACAACAGAGAAGAGATGGTGCTGGAACTCTTCAAACGTATAGAGGTAGCTTAATCCTCAGGAGCTCATTAGTTGGATCCCAGGGTATTCTGGCAATCTAGGGGCACTGAACAGAGATTATGTGTGTCATCGACAGCCACAGTGAGGTGCCGTAAGACTGGAGGGTAGCTAATGCTGTTCCATCACTTCCTGCCATTGTAATACTGTCCTTCACTAACAATGCCACATCTCCCCCTCTTTCACCATCTTCCTTGTTCTTACTGAAACATCTAAACCCTGAAACCTGCAACAACATTCCTGCCCCTGCTCCATCTATGTCTCCGAAATGGCCACAGTATTGAAGTCCCAGGTACCAACACATGCTGTAAGTTTACCCACCTTATGTTCCTGGGGTTGAAGTAGATGCACTTCAAACCACCTTCCTGCTTGCCGGTACATTCTTTCGACCTTGAACTCTTATTTATGACCTCACTGCTCTCAACCTCATGTACAGTGGTGCTACAATTCAAGTTCCCAGCTGAATTAGTTTAAACTCTCTCAAACAGCATGAGCAAATTTCCCTCCCAGGATATTGGTACCCCTTGGTTCAGGTGTAAACAATCCCATTTGTAGAAGCCCCACTTACCCCAGAATGAGCCTCAATTATCCAAGTATCTGAGCCCCACCCCCTGCACCATCCCTGTGTTCAACTCCTCTCTCTTCCTATTCCTCGCCTCGCCAGCACGTGGCATGGTTAACAAACCAGAGATAACAACTCTGTTTGTTTGAGCTCTAAGTTTCAACCACAACTCCCTGAATTTCTGCCTTAAATCCCAATCCCTTCTCCTACCTATGTCATTAATGCCTCTGTGGACCATGACTTGGAGCTGCTCCCACTACCCCCTCAAGGAATCCGAAAACATGATCCAAGACGTAACAAATCCTGGCACCTGGGGGGCAACACACAAACTGTGATTCCACTCTGTTGATAAGACATGTCCTTCCCTGCACAAAATGCATGTTGCCTATCACTGATCTTCTCCAGTAGTTTCCCTACCACGAATGTCAGGCTCATCGGTCTATAATTATCTGAATTACCCCTGCTACCCTGCTACCCTTCTTAAACAAGGGGCAGCATTAGTAGTTCACCAGTCCTCCGGGACCTCACCAGTGTTTAAGGATGCCGCAACTGTTAAGGCTCCAGCTATTTCTGATCTCGCTTCCTGCAGTAACCTGGGATAGATTCCATCCAAACAAAAGTGAGGGCTTCAGATGCTGGAAACCAGAGTTTAGATCAGATGGGTGCTGGAAAAGCAGAGCAGGTCAGGCAGCATCCAAGGAGCAGGAAAATCGATGTTTCAGGCAAAAGGCCTTCATCAGGATTCACCTGATTCCAGCACCACTCTGATCTAGATTCCATCCAGACCTGGGGACTTGTCCACCTCAATGCCTTTTAGAATACCCAACACTTCCTCCCTCCTTATGTTGATTTGACCTAGAGTACTCAAAGATCTATCCCTAACCTCAATATCCGTCATGTCCCTCTCCTCAGAGAACACTGACACAAAGTACTCATTAAGAATGTTATCCATTTTCTCTGACACCACACATATCTTTCCTCCTTTGTCCTTGAGTGAGCTAGCCATTTCTCTCATCAGCCTCTAGTTCCTTATATATAAATAAAAGGCTTTGGGATTTTCCTTAACCCTTTTTGCTAAAAGGTATCTCATGACCCCTTTTAGCCCTGTTAATTCCTCATTTCAGATTGGTCCTACATTCCTGATATTCTTCCAAAACTTTGTCTGTCTTCAATCACCTAGACCTTATGTTTGCTTCCTATTTCCTCTTAGCTAGTCTCACAGTTTCACCTGTCATCCTTGGTTCCCTAATCTTGCCAATTTTATGCCTCAATTTCACAAGGGCATGTCGCTCTTGCAATCTAATCAACAACAACAATCTGCCATTCCAAGATGTCATAGTAGAGCCAACGCTCAATGGGGAACTTCAAACGTGTATCAACAGGAAAATAACATGCACGGACCAAATACTGAACAATGGAAGCAATCATCTTAAAACCCACAAACGAAACTGCATTCGGCCATTATTTCAATGAGCCGCCACACACTACAGCACTGAGGAACTATGAAGAGCAGAAGGGAAATACCTATACATTGTATTCAAGAAGAATGTGTACCCAGTAAACACAGTCTGCCGATTCCTCAGCAACAAACCCAAATAAGCAAACACAGCATGCCCAGAAACCCTAGCCACTTTACCCTACAACAAAAAGATCTCTGAAATAAAATCCAGCCTACTCAGACTGCTTGGCATCACGGTAGCCCACAAACCTAACAACGCACTGAAACAGCGGCGAATTAACTTAAACATCCCGTGACAAACAACAAGCAAAACGAATGTCATTTACAAAATACCTTGCAAGGACTGAAGCAAAAACCTCATGAGACAAACAGGCAGAAAACTAACTACCACAATGCATGTACATCAACCTGCCACAAAATGATATGACCCACTATCACTAGTACATACAGACAAATAAGGACACCACTTTGACAATACATCCATCCCAGGACAGGTATAGCTGAGATACACACAAGAATTCCTTGAAGCAAGGCATTCCAATCAGAACTCTATCAATAAACACATTGATTTGGACTCCATCTCCCATCCTCTGAGAAAAAGAACTGGAAATGACATCACCCACCCAAAAAAACCTAAACACATAAATAGAAAGCAGAACGGACCATCAGTACTTCACCAGAGACTCACTGATAATGTTGCCTAGTGTGGTGACGAAACGTCTGACAACAAACCTTCCAGATCAGTGAGCAGACTTACATCCGAAATGTCTACCTGAGCTACAAATCTGTTCAAAAATTGATTTCCATTTACCCTTCCACTACTACTCTCTGTCACCTGTTGCCCAGCCAGTTCTCTATCCATCTCGCTCATCCACCCTGGACCCCATACGACTTCACTCTTTCCATCAGCCTAACATGGGGAATCTTATCAAACGCTTTATACTGTTTTTTAAAATAAATATTTGTGTCTTGAAATCTCTTATGTTCTTTCAATTGATATTATGGGAGGTATCGAGTTATTATAGTAAGGGAATAATTGGTTTTCTTTGTACAGCTTCTGGGAGGAACTTCAAAATTTGACGCCCTTGGCAACAGTTTGAAGGAAACCAAATCGCGTACTGACACACAACATGCAAAAGGTGAAAAGAAAGCAGGTAAGTCATCCTTTATGTTCCTTATCAGAAATGAAACATTCTGAAATTGTAATACATAAACTTTAAACTATACAACTAAGTCTGATTCATCTTTCCACAAGCTGGCACTTTGTCCTCAATATGCCGTGAAACAGTTCTCCTTACAATTATAATGAAGGCATCAGCATTTACATGTTTGAAGCTATAATCATGTGCTGTTTGCACGTACACATGTGTTGCTTTCTGAATAGAATATTTCTATGTGTAAGATGACTGAACTTGTGGGCTGGGTTCGTATGCATAAACATTTCCTATGTGGGAGGAAAAGGTGAGGACTGCAGATGCTGGATATCAGAGACGTGAATGTGGGACTGAAAAAACACAGAAGAACATGCAGCATCCAAGGAGCAGAAGAATCAATATTTCGGGCAAAAGCCCTTCATCAGGAATCATTTCCCATGCCTGGTAAATACATCCAACATCTTGCTTCAAACATTGGCATTTTTCAATGTTCACAAAGTCAGGGATTGAGGTCTGCAATTGTTCATTCTTTTTAGGATAGGGAAGGAAGAACTGAACCTAGGTTATACAATAACTCAGATAGCCATCATCTGTGAAGCTGGCTCAATAGAGTATTCACGACAATGCCCTTTGTCTCTGCCCAAGTCATAAATCAGCCATCTATTCTTATCCCATTTTCTACCACATAGCCCACAGCCTTCCAGGTATTTTTAATCAACATATTCTGACACATGATGACATTTGTCTGACACAAGTGAAACTCAAACCCAGATGTCCTCGCTCAGCACATGACCATTTTAAAGAATTTGCATTTCTTGGTGTTTTAATCTATCTATTCAGACAGACTTATGACTATCTTCTGAAGCAGGAAGAACCTGAACTGGATCCCATGCCCCAAAGATAGGAATGATATCTACACAATGCCACAAGAGCACCACCCCAAACCACATCCCCACCCAGGAGCTTTGGGTGCTATGGCATTTCAAGAGCCCATTAAAATAGTTCTTCAATGTCTCGAGGGTTCCTGTCTCTGCCAATCTTTTAAGCAGTGAGTTGTAGATATCCATCACCTCCTGGATGAAACGTTTTTACTCAATTCCCCTCGAAACATTCTGCTTCATGTATTACACTGTAGCCCCTGATTATTAACGAGGAAGGAAAGAAACTTTTCCACGCCCTTTTCAATCTTTACACCTTAACCAGTTCCCCCTCAGCCTTCTGTGCTCTATTGAAGACATCCCCAGCTTATTTAGTTCCTTTCCATAGCTGAATTCGTCCAGACCAAGCAATTCTTCCAGACCAAACAGGAATCTCATGTGCATCCTCTCGTGTGTAGTTACATACTTGCTATCGTGTGGTGACAAGAACTGTACACGGTATTCCATCTGTAGCTTAACTAGTGTTATTTTCAATTCCGTCATTACCTCCTTGCTCTTATATTCAATGCCTTCACCAATAAAGGCAACTATACAATAGCTGCTTTAACCACCTTAACCACTGGTCCTCCTGCGTTCACGAATATATCTGATCCTCTGTACTTCCCAAAATTTTAATTTAGCATGCATTGTCCTGACTTATTAATCCTCCCACTTCAGCTCTCACTTTTCAGGACAGAATTCTACTTGTCTCTGCATAGGCCTTGTCACCATCTGTGTTATCCTAGAGACTAAGACATTTTGTGACTGAGTACATCTTCAAATGTTGTGTTGCCTATGAACTTACTGTTCACACTTGGAACATTCGTGTCTTTATCATTAATGTGCACAGCAGTAAGGGACCAACACTGTACCTGTGATATATCGCTGGGTGAAAGACTCCAGTTGTAGAGGCCCCCTTCAAACATCATCCTTACTTTCTGCCATGAAGCCAATGTTGGATCCAATTTGTCAATGGCAGTGGATCTCTTAGGATTTTCACTTCTTAACCAACATTCCATATGAGACCACTAAATGAATCCTTGGGGTGAGACGATTCCTATGAAGGAACATTAAGAAGGACTATATTCTTGAGTTTAGAAGAATGAGACCTAATCTTACTGAGACAAAAATTTGGAGATCTGGAGAGATATGTTGTTGTCATCCTCAAGGGAAATTCTGAAATTCTTAGAAAACTTCCAATCTCCAATGACCAACTAATGCAAATGGGTCAAAACAATGACTGCAGATTCTGGAAACCAGATTCTGGATCAATGGTGCTGGAAGAGCACAGCAGTTCAGGCAGCATCGAGGAGCTTCAGCAAAATCGACGTTTCGGGCAAAAGCCCTTCATCAGGAATAAAGCAAATACTGAGTTTGGTTGACACTTCACAGATCAGGAATCAAACTCTGAACTTGCTTGACTTTTACAGGCCTATTTTTGTATTCCTCTGTATAACTGTGTCTAAGAATTGACTAAAAGTGTGTTTAAGTTGATTTTGTTGCGTGATAAAGCGGATAAATAAGGCATGAGTGGTATGTTTAGGAAATACATTCAATATGGATGAAACAAATTCACCTCACTTTTTATCGTGTTTAGGTCAGAGAATTGTGCCGTCCCTAACATATCTCAGAGTGCTGGATTCGGTTTTCCCTTACTATTGTTTTGTAAGTCTGTTTTACAAGATTTTGGATTCCTCATTTGCTGATGAGCACCAATTATTTCACTTTCATTGCAAGTTGCTTGTAGATGAAATTTAAACCAATAATTTAAAAAATCAGTATGTTTAATGATGTGGATTAAAATAATTTGGTGCTTTGTGCTGTGAATCAAATAACTTGTTAATAAAGGAACACATAAATCATTTTGCAGTTGATTGAATATTGACTTAGTTCAGAAAAAGACGGAAGCATATGTCAGGTATAGACAGGATGGATTGAGTGAATCCTCAGAAGAGTATAAAGACAGTAGGAGTGTACCTTAGAGAGAAATCAGGAGGGCAAAAAGGGGATATGAGATAGCTTTGGCAAATAGACTTAAAGAGAATCCAAAGGGATTTTACAAATACATGAAGGACAAAAGGGTAACTAGGGAGAGAATAGGGCCGTTCAAAGATCAGCAAGGCGGCCTTTGTTTGGAGCCGCAGGAGATGGGGCAGATATGAAACGTGTATTTTGCATCAGTATTTACTGTGGAAAAAGACAGGGAAGGTATAGAATGTAGGGAAATAGATGGCGATATCTTGAAAAATGTTCATATTACAGAGGAGGAAGTGCTGGATGCCTTGAAACACATAAAAATGGACAAATCCCCAGGACCTGATCAGGTGTACCCTGGAACTCTGTGGGAAGCTAGGGAAGTGATTGCTGGGCCTCTTGCTGAGAAATTTGGATCATCGATAGTCACAATTAGGTGCCAGAAGACTGGAGGTTGGCTAACGTGGGGCCACCGTGTAAGAAGGGTGGTAAGGACAAGACAGGGAACTATAGACCAGCGAGCCTGACATCGGTGGTGGGCAAGTTGTTGTAGAGAATCCTGATGGACGGGATGTACATGTATTTGGAAAGGTAAGGACTGATTAGGGACAGTCAACATGGCTTTGTGCATGGGAAATCATGTCTCACAAACTTGATTGAGTTTTTTGAAGAAGAAACAAAGAGAATTGATGAGGGCAGAGTGATAGATGTGATCTATATGGACTTCAGTAAGGCGTTCGACAAGGCTCCCCATGGGAGACTGTTGAGCAAGGTTCGATCCAATAGAATACAGGGAGAACTAGCTATTTGGATACAGAGCTGGCTCACAGGTAGAAGACAGAGGGTGGTGGTGGAAGGTTGTTTTTCAGACTGGAAGCCTGTGACCAGTGGAGTGCCACAAGGATCGGTGCTGGGTCCACTATTTGTCATCATTTATATAAATGATTTGGATGTGTGCATAAGAGATATAGTTAGTAAGTTTGCTGACAACACCAAAACTAGAGGGCGGCACGGTGGCACAGTGGTTAGCACTGCTGCCTCACAGCGCCTGAGACCCGGGTTCAATTCCCGCCTCAGGCGACTGACTGTGTGGAGTTTGCACGTTCTCCCCGTGTCTGCGTGGGTTTCCTCCGGGTGCTCCAGTTTCCTCCCACAGTCCAAAAAGATGTGCAGGGTCAGGTGAATTGGCCATGCTAAATTGCCCGTAGTGTTAGGTAAGGGGTAAATGTAGGGGTATGGGTGGGTTTCGCTTCGGCGGGTCGGTGTGGACTTGTTGGGCCGAAGGGCCTGTTTCCACACTGTAATGTAATGTAATCTAATCTAATCTAGAGGTGTAGTGGACAGTGAAGAAGGTCACCTTAGGATCTTAATCAGATGGGCCCATGGGCTGAGAAGTGGCAGATGGAGTTTAATCGAGATAAATGTGTGGTGCTGCATTTTGGGAAAGCAAATCTTAGCATGACTTATACACTTAATGGTAAGGTCCTAGGGAGTGTTGCTGAACATAGAGATCTTGGAGTGCTGGTTCATAGCTCCTTGAAAGCTGATAGGATAGGATAGTGAAGAAGGCATTTGGTATGCTTTCCTTTATTAGTCAGAGTATTAGGTACAGAAGTTGGGAGGTCATTGCTTAGGCCACTGTTGGAATATTGAGTGTAATTCTGGTCTCCTTCCTGTTGGAAAGATGTTGTGAAACTTGAAAGGGTTCAGAAAAGATTTACAAGGATGTTACCAGGGTTGGAGGATTTGAGCTTTAGGGAGAGACTGAACAGGCTAGGGCTGTTTTCCCTGGAATGTAGGAGGCTGAGGGGTGACCTTATAGGGGTTTACAAAATTATGAGGGGCATGGATAGGGTAAATAGACAAAGTCTTTTCCCTGGGGTGGGGGAGTCCAGAACTAGAGGGTTTAGGGTGAGAGAAAGATATAAAAGAGATCTAAGAGGCAACCTTTTCACTCAGAGGGTGATATGTGCATGGAAAAAATTGCAGGAGAAGCTTTTTTGCTCCGAGCAGGCAGTGTGCAGAACCTGCTGCCACCAGGGATTGTTGGGAACATTTGCGTCAATGGACAGTATTTGAGGGAACTTTAGATGTCAAAAAGGGCACAGGGAGCATATTAAGAGTTTGAAGCAAGGTAGGAGAAGTGTAAATACCAGTATGGCCTGTTTTTGTTCTGCTGATTTGATGCAATTTCCCTTTCAGCGCTCACAACCAATTATAAGATGGACCAGATTATGAAGATGTTGTTAACTCCGTCTTGATATAACAAATTATTTTGCCCCATTAATGCTGTTGTGTGACCAGTACATCATATTGATGTATACCCCGAGCAGCAGCCTCTTCATTCAAAAGCAGTCAGCCATTCCCATCATTTTTGGATCTTCAAGTGGAAAGAAAGGATGGCCTCTTGGATAAAGGCCACAGCTTTGTAAATTGTTCAAAGCTCTGTCCTCCATACAACTCCCTACCACCATCTAAACACATCGAAATATCCCCTGTGTACTGAGAGCAATGGGGCCATTGACCATTAGGGTGATGGAGTGATGTCAGAATGGGTCAGACTGAACTCTGCAATACACACTGTAACACTAACTCTTATGATAACCCTCAATTTATGTAATATTCAGTCTTTTATTCTTTCTGAAATAATCACAGGTTCACATTTCCCAACATTGTATTCCATCTGCCAATGTGTTGCCCATTGCTTATCCATTTCCAGAGTCTTTGTTGAGAGATGTGAAGGAGGAGTGGAGGACTGCTGGGAGAGTGAGTAAAATGAGTACTTACCTCAGGTTTCGGGGCCTCCATTTGTTGAGAGTTGCAGAGGAGG
The DNA here is from genome assembly GCF_037043375.1 of Chiloscyllium plagiosum. NCBI lineage: Eukaryota > Metazoa > Chordata > Chondrichthyes > Orectolobiformes > Hemiscylliidae > Chiloscyllium > Chiloscyllium plagiosum. Next base: position 55,247,826 of record NW_028270166.1, read on the forward strand.
AGCAGAGGACGGCTAGGAAGGTGTGTTAAAAAAATTTGTTTTTTTTTACTGAGTGGTAAGGAGAAAGGGCAAAGAGAAACGAGGGCTGCCGGGAAGTTTTTAAGTGGGTGATATCTGAAAAGTGACCACAGAGAGCTAGGTTGGAAGCTGAAAAGCAGGACGAGATCTCGGGTTTGTTACCAGTGCTATGAGATAGTGACAGGAGGAACAGTCAGTGAATGCAGCTTAACACGTGGCAGCGAGACTGGTGCACGAGGGAGGGCTTCAGATACCTAGACCATTGGGAGATCTTCTGGGGAAGGTAGGACCTGTACATGAAGGACACGTTGCACCTGAAATGGAGAGGCACAAATTTCCTGGGTGGGAGATTTGGTCGTGTGGTTTGGGAGGGTTTAAACTAGTCTGGTAAGGGGTGGGAATCAGAGCTACATATCTGAGAGGAGGGCACTAGTAGATGGGGCACAGAATGTAGTGAATCTATCGGGAAGATTTCTCACACAATGAAACAAAGGGATTGGTTAAAGTGTGTCTGCTTTAATGCAAGGAGTATCAGAAATAAGAATGACAAACTTAGAGCATGGATCAGTACTTGGAGCTACTGTACTGTGGCCATAACAGAGACGTGGGTTTCACAGGGAGAGGAATGGTTCCTTGATTTTCCAGGGTTTAAAACGTTTAAAAAGGGTGGGTGGAAAAACATGAGGGGGTGTAGCATTGCTAATCAGAGAGTTCATCACGGCTACAGAAATGAAGGTTGTTGAGGAGAGTCTGTCTACTGAGTTAGTATGGGTGGAAGTCAGGTGCAGCAAGGGAACAGTCACCTCATTGGGGGTTTTCTACAGACCCCCTAATAGCAGTAGAAAGATTGAAGAACTCATAAGCTGGCAGATTTTGAAAAAATGCATATGTAGCAGGGTTGTTGTTGTGGGTGATTTCAACGTTCCCAATATCGACTGGAATCTCCTAAGTGCAGGTGGTTTGGATGGGGCCGGTTTTGTCTGGTGAGTTCAGGAGAGTTTCCTTACTCAGTATGCAGACAGGCTGACAAGGGGAGACACCATTTTGCATTTGGTCCAAGTTTACCAGGATGCTGCCTGGATTTGAGGGCTTGCCTTATGAAGAAAGGTTGAATAAGCTCGGACTTTTCTCTCTGGAGAGAAGGAGGAAGAGAGGAGACCTGATCGAGATGTACAAAATAATGAGAGGAATAGATAGAATAAATAGCCAGAGACTTTTCCCCAGGGCAGGACTGACTGGTACAAGGGGTCATAGTTTTAAGATATTAGGAGAATTGTATAGAGGGGACATCAGAGGAAGGTTCTTTATGCAGAGATTTGTGAATGCATGGACCGCGTTGCCAGTGGTGGTGGTGAAAGCAAAGTCATTAGGGACATTTAAGCCAATGCTGGACATGCACATGGATAGCAGTGAGTTGTGGGGTGTGTAGGTTAAGTTATTTTGTTTTACATTAGGATTACACTCGGCACAACATCATGGGTCAAAGGGCCTATTCTGTGCTGTATGTTTCTACATTCTATGTTCTAAAAGCACAGAACAGGCCAGTCAGCCCATTGTGTCCATGCGGTTCTCTAAATGATCTTTCCGACCATGTGCCATTTTCTTACATTGTTTATCATCAAATAATCATCTACTGCCTTTGATTGAACCTGCCGAAACCACTGTTTCATGCAATGTCTTCCAGATCTAATTACTCGCTGAGTGAAGTTTCTTTCTCACATCCAGTTCCTTCTCTTGCAATGTATTTGAAATCGACCCTCTTATTCTCAATGCTTCTACTGCTGGGAGGGATTTGGTTGAGCCCAGTTGTCTGGGTCAATGGTTTGCAGAGCAGTGTGATGTCAACAGTGGGTTTAATACCCATTGCCTGTTTCAGGTTCCCATGAAGGGCTTTCCTTCACAACCTCTGTCCTTGTCTGAGGTCTGCTGACCCACAGATTAAATCATCACCAGTTGCTTCTCTCTTGAATGAGGAAGCAGTGGCTGTGGTCTGGTTAGACTATGGCAACACGACATCCTAGTCAGCCCAGATCTTTGTACAGCGAGTCCCTTCGGACCCGGTCCATCTTTGACCTCCATATAAACTGGAAGATTGCCCAGGTGACTGCAGCGGCACAGGTTCTGTGAATAGGTCAGACCTGTGCCACGTATAACAGCAATGACAGTGCCTCACACCTGATGACCAGGTTTTTTTCCCGCGATGGAGAGCGACCGTAGCGTCCATCTGCCCAGTTTCTGCCTCACTTTGCTGATACGCTCCTCCCAAGACTTGGCGCACGCCCCAGCCCCCCCGAACCAAATACCCAGCACCTTCAGGTGGTCCGTCCTGACGGTGAAGGGGATCGAGGATTGTCAGCCCAGTTCCCAAAGGGCATGGCCTCGCTCTTGCCTCGGTTTACCTTGGCCCCCAAGGCCCGTTCGAACTGGTCACATATGGACATGAGTCTGCGCACGGACAGCGGATCCGAGCAGAAAACGGTGACGTCATCCATGTACAGGGAGGCCTTAATCTGCAGGCCCCCGCTGCCAGGAATAGTCACCGCTCTCAGGCTCGCATCATTCCTGATGGACTCGGCAAATGGCTCTATGCAGCACACAAACAAGGCAGGAGAGAGAGGGCAGCCCTGCCTGACTCCAGATCTGATTGAGAAGTTATCTGATTCCCACCCATTGATTGAGACTGCACTGACAATGTTGGTGTAGAGCAGTCTGATCCAATTGCAGATTCCCTCCCCAAAGCCCATTTTGGAGAGAACATCTCTCATATACGTATGTGATATCCTGTCAAAGGCTTTCTCCTGGTCCAGGCTGATCAGGCAGGCGTCCAACCCTCTGTCCTGCACGTAGGCGATCGTATCCCTGAGGAGTGCGAGACTCTCAGCGATCCTCCTGCCTGGCACAGCACAGGTTTGGTCAGGGTGAATCACCGACCCTACAGCAGACCTGACCCGGTTGGCGGTTACCTTTGACAGAATTTTGTAATCCGCATTCAACAGTGAGATTGGTCTCCAATTTTTGAGTTCCTCCCTCTCCCCCTTCCGCTTGTAGATGAGGGTGATGATGCCTTTCCTCATGGATTCACTCATGGTACCTGCCCGAAGCATACTGACATACACCTCCAGCAGGTCCTGGCCAATCAAGTCCCATAGAGCTCGACCGGTAAGCCGTCACTTCCGGGAGTTTTATTCTTTTCAAAGGACTCGAGGGCATTAGTCCAGAGATAGCGGCTGGTCCAGCCTCTCCCGTGTTCTGTCGTCTAAGACCTCCGTGATAGAGGACAGGAACAACTGGGAGGCCGTGCTGTCAGTCAGCTTCGCGTCATACAGACTGGCATAGAAGGATTTACTGATCCTCATGACGTCAGCCTGAGATGACGTTATCGAGCCATCTTCTTCCTTCAGACTGCTGAGCACGGAGCTCTCTTTGTGCACCTTCTGGAAGAAGAAACGTGAGCACATCTCGTCCTGCTCCACCGAGCGGACCCTGGACAAGAAGATTATCTTGGAGGCCTCCGAAGCAAAGAGCGAGGCTTGCTGGCCCTTCACCTCCTTGAGGTCCTCCGTGACATCCACCCCCATCGGCTGCAGCAGGAGCAGGTTCTGCATACTTTCCTGGAGCTGGGACAGTTTTCCCCGCCTCTCTCTCGCCTCCTGAACACCTTTGAGGATGAAGAACCTCTTGATGTTCCCTTTTACTGTTTCCCGCCAGTCCGCTGGGGACTCAAAGAGGGGCTCCACGGTTCTCCAACCTGCGTAGTCCCTCTTGAGCTCCTCAATGTTTCCCGGGGTCAACAGCTTTGTGTTCAGCTTCCACGTTCCCTTACCAGCCCACTGCTCGTCCTGTAGGTGACAGTCGGCCAGCAGGAGGCAGTGGTCAGAGAAGAACACCGGCTTGACGTCGGTGGATCTGACCGAGATCGTTTGGGACACAAACAGGTAATCTATCCTTGAGCGGATAGACCCGTCTGCCCGTGACCAGGTGTATCTACGCTGCGCTCCGTCTGCAGGGGCTCTGAAGACGTCGTGCAGCTTGGCATCTTTTACCGTGTCCATCAGGGCTCTGGACGTGGTGTCCAGTTTACTGTCCCCCCCCGCCGGATCGTCCATCTGCATCAATGATACAGTTGAAGTCTCCGGCCAGAATGACCGGCCTGGACGTAGCCAGCAACAGTGGAAGCTGCTGCAGGACGGCCAACCGTCCACTCTTACCCACTGGGGAGTACGCATTAATCAGTCTCAGGGGAGCATTCCTGTACATGACGTCAGCGACGAGGAGGCGCCCGCCCACCACCTCAACCTCGGAGATGGTGAAGTTGCCTCCTCGCAACAGGATACCCAGGTCGGAGGCGTGGCTATCGTTGCCCTCCGACCAAACTGACGGCCCATGGGCCCACAAGCTCGACCATCTCCTGTAGCTGCTGAGGCGCGGTATCCCACACTCCTGCAGAAACAGGACGTTGGCTTTAACGTTGGCTAGGAAGGCCATCGTAGAAACACATCGCGTAGCCGATTTGATGCTACGCACATTGATGCTGGCAATTTTTAACACCATTTTAACAGTTTACAAGGTTAACACTGTCCATTTGCTGCTGGTCTTGCCCCTCTGGGGTAGCTGTGTACATTCCCGTGGTGACGGCAAACTGCTGGACCCTCCCAGGGCTGAGGTAGCTGTCCGACTCCACGATGGAGCCATTTCCCCACTCTGGTGTCTTCGGGTCGGGCCCAGGGTCCGCATAGTTCAGTTCTCCATCTGACAACAGAGCTGTCACAGGACCGCTGCTCCCAGTTACCTGGAGCTGTGGGGAGGTGGGTACCTCTTGGTTCTCACTGGGTGGGGGGAGGCCTTTACCCATCCCTTCAGAGGGATCATCTTTTCCTGCTTGGGCGGTGCTGCCCTCCTTTTTCCCCACGGCGCTCTGTCTCTTCCTCTGGTGACGACTCTCCTTGCGCCCGTCCTCACCGTCGGAAGAGCTGCCTGTATCCTCGTCGCGTAGGTGTCGCTTCCCCCCTTGCTGGGTGGCTTTGGGAGGTTTCCTCTTCCTGCTTTTCACAGTAATCCAATCCTCTGCCTCCTTTGATCCCTTCTCTTCCATTTCCTCCGTCTGTCCTGAAGGAGCTTGGATCGGCTGCTGCACCTCCCCGCTGTCTGCCGTCTGCTCCGCTACAGCCTGCCCTTCCTTCTGGGTGCCTCCAGACACCGTTCCCATGCTGTTTTTTGGTACCTTGCTGGTCTTAGGCGGTCCACGGCTCGTGTTGCCACCTCCGGCCATCTGTGCGTAGGTGGCGGCCCCTCGTCTTGGGCAGGCCTTGTACATGTGGCCCGCCTCTCCGCACAGATTACAGTTCTTGGCCTCCTTACAGTCCTTGGTCGGGTGGTCTTCCTGCTTGCAGTTTCGGCAGACGGTCACCTTGCAATCCGCCGCCATGTGGCCTGACCTCCCGCAGGTTCGGCACACTTTTGGCTGCCCTGCGTATGTCAGGTAACCTCTGCTTCCTCCGATGGCAAAGCTGGAGGGTGGGTGAGGATGTTCCCACTGGCATCGACCCTCAGGGTTACCCTGACCTGTCGTTTGCTGGTCCAGATCCCGAAAGGATCGATCACATCGGTACTCTCTCCCTCGACCTGGACGTATCTCCTCAAGAAGGTCAGGACATCTGCTGCTGGGACGTGAGGGTTGTACATCTGGATTGTTACGACCCGACTCCTCTGCGCAGGAAGCACACACAATGGGACCACCGACAAGATGGAGAACAGAGGTTCCCCTTCCTTCTATTTGAAGAACTTCAGGAGCTGCTCGCAATTCTTCACGCTCCTGAAGGTCACATTGAAATAGCCTGCCGCAGGGAAATCCTGCAGACAGTACACGTCCGCTTTTTTATTTATTTCAAAAATATACTTTATTCATAAAATAATTTGATGGTCTGTACAGTTGGTCATGCCATACTTATGTAAACATGTACATACAGAGATCAGAATTCATCATTTTTATACAGGCCTGTACATTTTCCAATCATATGCCCATATAATTAGCTGAGGTGTCAGCAGAGCCCAAATGACTGCATGGGCCCCCTGTTCTTCGTTAGGCAGGCAGACTTTAAACAGTGGTCTTTCCCCACCGCGCCTTGGCGGCAGCTGCCCGAAGCTTCAGCGCATCCCTCAACATGTATTCCTGGACCTTGGAATGTGCCAGTCTGCAGCACTCAGTCAGGGTCAACTCCTTCAGCAGGTTTCGGACCACCCAGAGAGCGTCCTTCACCGAGTTGATGATCCTCAAGGAACAGTTGATGTTCGTCTTGATGTGCGTCCCGGGGAACAGGCCGTAGAGCACGGAGTCCCGCGGGGCGTGCATAAAGGATCTCACTGGCAGAGCCCTTCTCACCGCCAGCCAAGCCATGTCTTGGTGCTTGTTGGAAAGTTCTGGCGATGAGACAGTCTGCTCAGGGAACCGCTCGATAGGATCCGCCCTCTCCTTTTCCCGAAGGGTCTCAAGGACACTACGTGCTGACCACTTCCTGATGGACTTGTGGTCAAAGGTGTTTTTCTTCATAAACTTCTCCACGAAGGACAGGTGATACGGAACAGTCCAACTACTCGGAGCGTTCCGCGGCAGCGAGGCCAGGCCCATCCTTCGCAACACCGGGGACAGGTAGAACCTCAGTACGTAGTGACACTTGGTGTTTGTGTACCGGGGATCCACGCATAGCTTGATGCAGCCACACACAAAGGTGGCCATCAGGGTGAGGGTGGCATTGGGTGTATTTTTTCCCCCGTTGCCCAGATCTTTGTACAGCGAGTCCCTTCGGACCCGGTCCATCTTTGACCTCCATATAAACTGGAAGATGGCCCGGGTGACTGCAGCGGCACAGGTTCTGGGAATAGGCCAGACCTGTGCCATGTATAACAGCAATGACAGTGCCTCACACCTGATGACCATGTTTTTTCCCACGATGGAGAGCGACCGTAGCGTCCATCTGCCCAGTTTCTGCCTCACTTTACTGATACGCTCCTCCCAAGACTTGGCGCACGCCCCAGCCCCCCCCGAACCAAATACCCAGCACCTTCAGGTGGTACACGAACGCTGCTTTGAACCCGCAGCACTCCAGAAAAATCTTCTTCACAAACACCATCCGATCGACTGGTGTGTGATCCTTCACCTTCTTCACAGTCACCCTGATTGTGTTGCGAATGCCCTGGCCAGGGCTGCGAGCGGCTGCTGAGGCCATAGCTCTGAGGTTGGCTGGTACCTGAATTGACATTAGGCCGAAGCCAGCATAAAGATCCACCAAGAGCAGGTCAGCACAACCAAACGATCCTCCAACGTCCAATCATGATCCAGCGAAGGTCTCCAGCAGCTCGCAGCACAATCCCCGCGGTTTCTCCCCCGCCAGCACACGTCCGCTGCGCTAACCGACAGCACTCGAGCAGAATCTCTTCCTCTGGTCCTCAGAAACTACACATATTCCGAGCCAAAAGGCCGAGAAGCGACCGAACTCCAGTTACACACCAAGAAGAATGAAGCCGCTGTTTCCAGTCCCTGCTCCAATTTTCATTCCTGAGCTATCTCCTCGATCCCTCTCTCCTGTAACTCATTGTGATTCAGCCAGTTTGTTCACAACTTGGTGCTGCATTTGATTCTGAGAGGAGCTGCTGATCTCAGATTAAAGAGAAAAAACAATTTTATATACTGAAAAACATCAGACCAGCTGATTGGTTTTATGTCATTCATAACGGTAAAATACAAATTCAGTTGGATTTTGGTATCTTGGACATAATTTAAACTGATTGGTCAAATTTGAATCTGTTGTGTACAATGGCAACGCAGCTCCAGCTATTTGTTACACAACCAAATGTTACATTTTTAAATGTTTCAGCTCACTCTGTGACAGCCAGAAGTTTCAGCTCCCTTAAAGGTACAGTACAGTTTCAGAACCAAGAAGTCATGCTTCAGCAAGACAAGACACTGGTAAGACCTGGAGTATTGCATACAAGGATGTGGAAGCTTTGGAAAGTATTCAGAGTGGATTTACTAGGCTGTTGCCTAGTATGGAAGGAATGTCTTACGAGGAAACGCTGAGGGAACTGAGGCTGTTTTTATTGGAGAGAAGAAGATTCGGAGGTGACTGAATTGAGATTTATTAGATAATCGGGGGTTAGATAGGTTGGACAGTGAGAGCCTTTTTCCTTGGATGGTGAAGGCTAACAAGAGGGGATATAGCTTTAAATTGAGGGGTTGAAAAATTTAGGACAGATATCAGGGTAGTTTCTTTACTCAGAGAGTAGTAGGGGTGTGGAACGGCCTGCCTGCAACAGGAGTAGACTCAAAGGCATTTAAATGGGCATTAGACAGGCACTGATAATCATGGAATGGTGTAGGTGAGATGGGCATCAGATTATTTTCACGGATCCGCACAGCATCGAGGGCCGAAGGGCCTGTACTACACTCTAACATTCTATGTTCCATGTTCTTTGAGTCACAAGATCATGGAGACAGTCAACAAGTTCAGTGAGTGTATGGAAAGAAGAAGTTTATTCTTCTTTGAGAAATAAAACTCTTATAGCTGGAAGAATGCATTATAATGAATGAAAAGCTGTATCCATGGTATCGGTGTTGTTAAAGTTATAGTGGGAAACAGCTGGAATAACGTTGGCATTGAACAATTATTACAGTGACCATATTCTGTTTTATTCATTCACAGGATGAGGGCGTCACTGGCGAGGCAGCATTTTGTGTCCATCCCTAATTGCCCAAAGTGCAGTTAAGAGGCAACAATATTGCTGTGGGTCACATGGAGGTCAGACCATGTAAGGATGGCAGTTTCCTTCCCTAATGGACATTAATGAAGCAGACCCAAATCCTTGGGAAATAAATCAATAATGGGCATTCCCATGATCTCATGGTGTTTACCAGACATTGTAGTGTCCAGGCCATGGGATCTTTCTATGCATCCTATGCATTCGCATTCCGACATGACAAGTTATGCTCCCTCAGGTACGTTTCAGGCTTGCTTATATCTAATTTACTGTTCCTTCACGATCATTTTTTAGAATTCTTGGAATCCCCTTACAAACAGCTCTGTGCATTCAACTGTGCCACTTGGATAGAAGAGGTTCAAGGCGGCAGCTCTCTGTTACCTTGTCCAGAGCTGTGGAGAATAACAAATAAACTCACCACTTGCTGGTGCCTTCCAAAACCCATAAACAAATATGTTAAAATACCAAGATATTTTATGTTTTCGTGGTTTGTTCTGAAGTCTCAGAAACGGAAGACCTTGCTGTATGAGTGTGACCCCAGTGACATCAGGAGCACGACATGACACTGAGGTAACAATCTCATTTGTTTTCAAACAGTCAGAGGATTGATCATGTGATGCCAACGCCACTGAGTTCATCATTTTCATGACAAGTTATAAAAAAACAACACATCATCGATATCGGGACATTTAATATGGACTCTGAGTAATTTCTCATTTACTGTCCATCACCAAATACTTGACAGTGCTCTGACACAGTAGCTTTGCTGTTCCCATTCACAGCAGACAATTTGTCATAGTTCAGAAAGAAGAGAAACTCAGTCGGTCTGGCAACATCTGAATAGTCAAAAACTGAGTTAACGTCTTGACTCCAATATAACTTTTTCACAATAGCTTCATATTAAAGTCGATATGTTAACTCTATTTCTCTATTCAGATGTAACCTCATCTGCTGCATGTCTCTCCCACTTCCTGTTTGAATTTCAGGTTTCCATTGTACCCAGTTTCTTGGTTTCTTTGATGAACCAAGAGGTTGAACTTGGTTATATTTGCCCAATATGGTCCTGAAGAAGGGCTTATGCCCGAAACGTCGATTCTCCTGTTCCCTGGATGCTGCCTGACCTACTGCGCTTTTCCAGCAACACATTTCCAGCCAATATGGTCCGTGACTTGAGCTGATGTGCCAGTGACACTTGTGTTACATCGGAGGCTGTATCTTCTTTAAGTTCCAAGGAAAAAATGTTTTGCTAAAATCCATCTAAATATGGGAATCTCAGGAATTCGATTTTACTTGAAAAGGCATTTTGCAGGCAACTGCACTTCATGAAACAACAGGAATAGATTATTGATGATGCCACAATCTATGGCCTTCACTGAACAGGTTTGTCTCCTCAGACTCCAAATGCTTTTAGTACATATCAGAGACTAATTACAGCAAAACCGATTGGTCATTCAGCCAATTACCTCTGCACTGGCACAGAGTGAGTTATATATCTGCTGCTTTTATCCTGGAATCTCCCTATGCCCCTACACATTTTGTTGCCTGTGTCTGTTTGAATTCTGAATATCCTGTTCAGGCATGAACAATCTTAGCAGCCTGTTAGCCTGCGATGAAAGAGTGTGTCTGTAAAATATATTGCCTGAATCACATTTATAACTTTCCTGTTCTATTCAGATTATCGATTGACATTCCATCTCCCAAATGTAATCTGCCTCCTTGCTCTGCATTATATGTCATTCCATCTGTCAGAAAGAGTGATGTTTGAATACCGGTGACTGGAGGATATCATTGTACTCCCCTCCAACCTCCACAGCCAAAGGCCCCATTCCTCTGTATCTCCGAGGCAATGTCAAAGTCATTCTGTCCCTGATTCCTTAATAAGTGATGTTTTAATAAACAAGATAATTGTACATGTCACATTTAGCTTTGGTCTAAAGTCAAAGAATGTAAATATTGCTGATTTAAAGCAAATAAACTGCAATAAGATATTTGTTATTTTTTTAAAAAAGCTGAAGCACATTTTGTGCTGAAATTACAAAGTTGCCTGATTAAATCAGTGAAACAAACATTCAGGCAAATCCATGGTCGGGGTAATTATGCCCAGTGACAATCTGTTGGTTGGCGGTTGATCGCATGATCAGCACAGTAACAACCTCTTGACTGCTTTTTTTGAGGGGGGGCTGTTGGGTGTAGCAGTGTATATGATCAACATGACAAAATCATGGGCAAAAAGGAAACATCCGTTATTCTCCCTCCCCACTGACTTCACAAGAACAGTTGGTATTGGGAGATAAGACCAATAGCCAGCAATGCCAACATCCAGTCCAGTCCAGTTATTGTTGTGAACTGGAAGTGCTGTATTGAAAAGGGGTTAACTGGAATTGTTTATTCAGTGACTGTGATTAATGTCAATCTCCATGGAATCTAATTGTGTAACTGGAGGCTTTCCCTCTCCTATTAGTAAGGGCGTCTTTCAATGCATCATCCCCTTGTTTCTGCAACTGCTTCATAGCACCACTAACGGCAGCTGCAGAGACAGGGAAAGGCGAGACCAGAATCTGAGAACAATGGACTGGAATGTTCCAACATTGGACAGGAGTTTATCTTTGGGTTTTAACTTTCTTTCCTGGTCTTTATTATCTTTTCGGATAGAAGGTGTACTGCTGATTATTCAGGCGGGTTACTATCCCATTCTCGCTATTGTTGGTGTTCCTGGTAAGTCTCTTTATGTCTATCTCCATTCATTCATTCCCTAAACCATGTTGAACTCCATTGCTATTTCTGTTGTCTGTATTTGACAAGGACAGGAACTATTAACTTTAGTTTCAATTAAACACTCCATTCATTATCCACAAATTTCAGACCCCTGCCTCACAAGCATCTGATACCGAGACTGCTCACAATGTCGAGGCCCCTTTTTGCCCTGAACCAATTTGTGTCTTGGTATTGTGTCCATCATCAAACCTGTCCATTGCCAGCTCCATAATATCACCAGACTCCACCCATATTTCAGTACTGTTGCTGAATAAACAATTCTCTAAGCCTTGGTAAAATTCAGATTTTACTGTTGCAACTCTCTTCTCGTCATGCTTTCAGTTGCAAATATTTTGATCACAAACTTGTTTTTGTCACTAAAATAATTCCATGATAGGGACACTGTGCCAGAGTATTAATGTCACTGGGAGGGTAAGTCAGAGCCTCAAGCTAATTTTCTGAAGGCACTCATTCATATCTAACAACAACTGATAACAGACCTTAAATTCAAATGACAAGAATTGGAAAAAAATTGAATTTCACTAATAACAACCATAAGTCCCTCAGGGTTTTGTCCAAACACCGAGCTGTTTCACTGATGTCGTTTGGGAAAGAAATCTAACATTCTTATCTGGTTTGGGTTATGTGTGACTTCAGACCCAAAGCATTGTGCTTGGCTCTATTCTGCCTTGTGGAATGGCCTCACAGTCAAGGTCAATCAGTGATGGTCATCAAATTCTGTCCCGACCTGTGATCCCGACATTCCCATGAAATCAAAGAAATTAAGAGTTAAATCAAACAAAGGACGACGCTGGCATTTTGAAACCAGAAAAAAAGTGTTGGGGAAAATGAACATGTCTGCCTGCCTCTGTCGAGAGAAAAACAGAGTTCACATTTCGAGTCCACTGACCATACATGAGAACTGAAAGCAGCTGGGAAATATTATGATTTTTTTAGTGACAGAATTGTTTGTTTTCAAGGGGGGAAGGAGTGAGTTGACCAGTAGGAGAAGGGTGGGGGTGGGGAGAGGGAGAGAAAAAGAAGCAATCAAAGAGATTGTTGATCGGCTGGGATGGAAATAAAATGTGGCATCATCTTATTTATTTTCTGCCTTTTCCCATACTCTTGAAAATCATTCCAAGTGGCTGTTTAAACTGAGTTATGTCCCCTCTGCCTCTCTTCCCAGATTGTGCTCATCTCCTTATATTCACTAATGGGACATGGGTATCAGTGACTGGGCCAGTATTTATTTCCCCTGCCAATTGCCCTTGAGAAGATGCTGCTGAGCTGCCTTCTTGACCAATTGCAGGTGCCTCGGCCCATTCAGTTTCATTTCTCTGAGACTTTGTAGTGATTGATCCAGCTGAGTGGCTGACTTGGCCATTTCAAAGGGCAGCTGAGAGGCAACCCTGTTGCTGAGTGTCTTGAGTCACATGTAGGTCAGACCAGGTGAAGGTGGTAAATTTCCTTTCCTGAAGGACATTAGATTAGATTAGATTAGATTACAGTGTGGAAACAGGCCCTTCGGCCCAACAAGTCCACACCGACCCGCCGAAGGGAAACCCACCCATACCCCTACATTTACCCCTTACCTAACACTACGGGCAATTTAGTATGGCCAATTCACCTGACCTGCCCATCTTTGGACTGTGGGAGGAAACCGGAGCACCCGGAGGAAACCCACGCAGACACGGGGAGAATGTGCAAACTCCACACAGTAAGTCGCCTGAGGCGGGAATTGAACCCGGGTCTCAGGCGCTGTGAGGCAGCAGTGCTAACCGCTGTGCCACCGTGCCGCCCACGACATTAGGGAGCCAGGTGGGTTTTCCTGACAACAAACGATGGTTTCATAGTTTCGTTTGAGTCATAAGTCCAGATGTTTGATTGAATTCAAACTCCACCATCTGCCGTGGTGGGATCAAATCCGGGGTCTCGGTTATTGCTTGGGTCCCTGGACCATCTGGAGACCTCACCTTCCCTGGATTAATAGACCACAGGCTGAACCATCGCCTCCCCGTCTTATCTAATCAACTCCCCATGCTGTCACCGTGACTGAGATATAGAAAATGGTGCAATTCTACTGCTATGGAGACTGGAATTGCAAATATTTCAGGACACTGGGACTGTGCAGAGATGTAACAGTTCATCAGCAACTGACAAGAATCTGAGAATGAAGGCATTTTCAACACAGAGTGGGTGTACCATGCATACAATGATTTTACCTGCTCCTGTCACTGGAACATCAGTGAAGGTTCTGTAAATGGCTTACTCAGGTTTGTGTATCAGCTGCTGCATTCATTCAGGGAGAGCTGAGGGTCTGGTGACCCCACTCTGAACAAGGTGTGGGCAGGGCATTCACAGTGTATCGGGGTCTTCAACACGGCTAACAAATGGAGCAGAGACTGCATAGAAGGGAAGCTCTGTAAACAGTGGGGAGCAGGGCACCACAATCTCCTCTCTGGCATTTCCAGGAATATTTTCCAATGTTGTACCTATTCCAGGTGCAATGTGTGAAGCCAGTTTGATTAGACAATGAGGAGGTCACAGAGCTGTGTCGCCTGCTTCAGCAGAACCTGGTCTCACACCAGGGAGAGGACTGTGCTGATACTGACCATGAAGTGAACTGGTTTGATTCTGGAACTTTCCGTGCAAGAATGGGTGTCATATCCATCATGTGCCATCGTGCCATCCTTGGAGGTATTCAAGAGGTGACATAGACTTTCTCTGTCCCCAGAGGTTGATTCAGTTTCCACAGATGAAGGAACAGAAAATCTTGCAGAAATATTAGGGAACAGGGTGACTGGTGAAGATGAGAAAGTGCAAGGAATTTGATTTATTAAAGAGCAATTACTTGAAAAACTGATTGCATTGAAGTGTGGTAATTGCTGCACCAAATAAGTGATGAATTTCATGGACTGCGGAGATGGGGCTGCAGATGAAGTATGCTGGATAGCTCTTTTGGGAGCCAGTATAGAGATGATGGGTCAGTGGCCTCTTTTGGTCCTTTAATTCCTTGATTCTATGAGGCATTTCCATGACTATTGAGGGAAGTGAAAGTTCACCAAAGATCTTTCGATTCTGGGAAAGATCCTGGACAGTTGTAAGTAGGTGCTATGGCTGCAAATATTTAAAACATGATGCAGAGGGAATAATTTGATGTCAGTTGGTAGAAGATATGAGCACATTTTGTGAGGAATGTGATAACTGGATAATTGGAGAGTAATGATGTGATTTAGCAGAGCCAGCCTACATTCAGAAATTACCTTTAATAAATCTGCTGAGGTTTGTGGAAGATGTTGTTTGTGACGTCTACAAATGAGAACAGTGGGACTGGAGTATTTCAGTTTTCAGATGAATATTGAAACGCTTGCACGTTGGTGAGTGAAGAAGGTTAGAGCCCAGGGGTAAGGGGGGATATACTACATGGATTGACGTAACAGAGTCGAAAGACTGCATGATCACTTTAAGAAAGATGATGCTGGAACCATGGTTTCGATGTCTGGCTGAAGGAGCAGCAAGTGTGTAGCTGGCAGTATTGCCAGTGCCACCTGGTCACCGAATGGCAGCGTATCATGGCAGTGCAGAAAGGGCTCCACAAACAGCAGCAGCGAGAGGAGGAAATGGGGATAACCGGCCCTTCTCTGGGGGCAGATGCCAGAAACACCAGCCTCCTGCCACGGGGCAAGCAACAGGCCAGCTCCCCAGCCCAATGTTGGAGGGAGACACCTCTGTCTCGGATAGGCATGGCCCCTCAATGGGGCAGCAGGATAAACAGGGCAGTGGCAACAGGAACAACAGTCTGTCTGCCCATGTGGTCCACACCTCTGACTCCTTTGATCATCCTCCTCGATACCAGGAGGTTTGAACTCAGTTTATCAAAGATAATTCCCCACTCCTGACACCAACCTGTTTTAATGCAGAGGTCTAGCTCCTCTGCTAATTAAAACCAACACCCCAGGAAAGGCTCCCTCACTTCGTAATCTGGGCAAAAAAATGGAATGGGAGTGAAAGAAAACTTCTGATTTCCACTGTTTAAAGAAAAATAACAATTTCCTTTTCCTAATTCTAACAGTGAACAGTAAACAAAACTATTAACAAATCTGAGCCCACTTTTTCTTAGCTAATCACTGCTTGACTCCAATTCTTAAAATTCTCCTCCAATAACACAATGATTACCCATTAAAGTAACTTAATCTCTCAAAGTCCATACAGACTCTTCCATTTCTGCAGTCATCTCCCTGGGCCATCTTCTTACACTTTTTCCTGTTTTCACAGGAAAAGGTATGTTTGATAGGTAGTGCCTTTAAAGAGATTTCTTTGAGAGGGTGAAGAGCCCCTTCAGATGACATGTGTTCTGACTAATTTTCAAAATGCACTTGCTTTTAAATGTCCAAGAGTCATTTGGTCAGATGTTGTCAATACAATTAAATTCAAATTCAATTGTTTTTTGGTATCCTGGGCATAATTTAAATTCATTGGTTAAATTCAAATCTGATTGCCTTGACATCAAAACACAACCCCAAGCTAACGGTTACATTTTCTCAATTTTCAGCAATCTCTGCACTCACCGACACATGGGCTGTCATAATCTCTCCACTTAGAAACACACCCTCTCTTTTAAAGTAACCTTACACTCCTTTGACTTTGTAACTATTGAGAATTGGTTCATGGAGAGAATACAGAGAGTCGGGTTCTGCTCTGGACTGAAGGTCATCACTCATGGGGTATCACCTGTATCAGTGCTTGGAGCATCGGGATTGACAAGGCAAAGGAATGATTTGGGTGTGGGCAACAAATACCATCCTTCTGATTTTATATTGATTAGAAGGTGTGAGGTTGGGAAGTGCTGTTGGTGAAAGGATCTGAATGCCCTTGGTCATGAGTCACTGATAGAATTCATACAGGGCAGCAAGTAATCAGGACTGTTAATAGTATGTTGTCCTTTGTCGCAAAATGATTCAAGTACAGGAATAAAGACAGCTTCCTGCTGTTATTGAGTGTTGGTGAGACAATATCTGGGGCACTGTGTACAGATTTTCTCTCCTTTATGAGGAATGATTTCCTAGCCACATAAACAGTGTAAAGGAGGTCCACCAGAATAATCCCTGGGAAGATGGTACCATGAGGAGAGTGTGAAGGAAATGAGTATATCATCTGTAGTGTTGGGAGGCAATAAGTGGTGGTAGTGCTGAACCGGTGGGTTATGGCCGAACACCCATTATGTCCAAACAAATGACACCGATAGCATGAAAAATTGCATCTTTATTTCCTCCATGATATGTGTTTCCTGATAGTTTACATACCTCTGCAACTCCCATGTTGGTTGAGAGAGAGCTCCAGGCTCTGAATGATCTCTCACCACCTCAGTGTGTGCTGCTGCGTGACTCTGCATTGAAAGTCACATTGTTCGCAAATCTGTCAGCAGCCACAATGCCTTTCTCCTGAAAGAGTTAGCCGTTCCCACCAGATTCCGACCACCAATGAGAATGCCAGTTTGTCTTCTTGGAGATGGAAGCTGCATCCTTGAGACTTGGCATAAACCATCCCCTTTCCCTCCTCACCCTAAGCAAACCTCAGTAAAGTAGCACATGCGTACCATTATCAATGGAGCCAGGAGGGACAATGTGGAGAAGTCTGCCTGTGCAGTCTCTGCATCATTGGTTTGTCATGTTGGAGCATCAATGACATCCTGCAATGTCTGTATAAGCAGCTTGAGGGGCTGAATGGTCTCTTCCTGTTGCTGTGTTAGGGACTCATGCAGTGATTTGGGGATCGAGAGTGTGGTTCTGGAAAAGCACAGCAGGTCAGGCAGGTCCGAGGTACAGGAGAATCGACGTTTCGGGCAGAAGTTCTCACTTTCTCCTCAAAAGGTGAGTTGTCCTGGTCCCATGGAAGAGGCTCAGTGAGCTGATTGGGTGATCGCTGGTTCCTGTTTAACAGCTCGATGTGCAGTACAGACCTCTTTTTCTGGCCCTCTTCTTCTCCAATAGTTTCAATGTTATTTTCCTGTGAAACCAGCTTGAGGTGCTGAATGAGATCCTCTTCCTCTTCACTGTGGAAATGGGCAGTGTCCAACAGTCCTGATGCATGAATGTTACAGACACTTTAATAGCACAAGCTGAAATGTTGTCCAGCCCTTGCTGCACATGGCCACAGGAGCTGAGGGCTAACAAATAGTTTTGAACATTGTGTAATCTTCAGTGAACATCCCCACTTCTGACCTTATATGGGGAAAGACATTGATGAAGTAGTTGAAGATGTGCCGAGGAAACTATCCTGAGGATCTCCTGCACAAATGTACCGGGACTGAGAGGATTGATGTTCATAGATCACAAACATGTTCATTTGTGCTCTGAATGACCCCAACCAGCGGGGAATTTACAACTCATTCCTATTAAGTTCAACTTTGTTTGCTTTCCTTGCTGTCATCCTTATTCAATGTCCAGATCCTTGGTTTTTTAGATTAGATTAGATTAGATTACTTACAGTGTGGAAACAGGCCCTTCGGCCCAACAAGTCCACGCCGAACCAGTGAAGCGTAACCCACCCAGACCCATTCCCCTACATTTACCCCTTCACCTAACACTACGGGCAATTTAGCATGGCCAATTCACCTAACCTGCACATTTTTGGATTGTGGGAGGGAACCGGAAGAACCCACGGGGAGAAAGTGCAAACTACACACAGTCAGTCACCTGAGGCGGGAATTGAACTCGGGTCTCTGGTGCTGTGAGGCAACAGTGCTAACCACTGTGCCACCGTGCTGCCCACTCACTGTGCCACCGTGCTGCTCATGGTATTAACCCGTTGCCTATTTTCATAGGGTGTGCATCCCTCTGCTCCCTGCCCAATCATGTATCTGTCTAGATACATCTTAAATGACACTATTCTTCCTGTCTCGACAGCCTCCACTGGCAACACGTTCCAGGCACCCACCAACCTCTGTGATAAGACTTTTCCACTCATATCCCCTCAAAACCTTTTCCCTCTCACTTTGAACTCCTGACCCCTAGTAATTGGGTTCCGCACTCTGGGAAAAAGCTTCTTGCTATCCACACTGTCTGCACCTCTCATGATTTTGTAGACCTCAATCAGGTCACCCCTCACCTCCATCTTTATACAAGACTCATAAACTTATAGAGATGTACAGCATGGAAACAGTCCCTTCGGTCCAACCCATCCATGCTGACCAGATATCCCAACCCAATCTAATCTCATCTGGCAGCACCCATATGCCTCCAAACCATTCCTATTCCTATACCCATTCAAATGCCTCTTAAATGTTGCAATTGTACCAGCCTCCACCACTTCCTCTGGCAGCTCATTCCATACACATATTACCCTCTGTGTGAAAACATTACCCCTTAGGTCTTTTTTATATCTTTCCCCTCTCACCATAAACTTATGCCCTCTAGTTCTGGACATTCCCCCCCCCCGCCCAGGGAAAAGACTTTGCCTATTTACCCTATCCATGCCCCTTACAATTTTGTCAACCTCTAAAAGGTCACCCCTCAGCCTCCAACTCTCCAGGGAAAACAGCCCCAGCCTGTTCAGCCTCTCCCTATTGCTCAAATCCTCCAACCCTGGCAACATCCTTGTAAATGTTTTCGGAACCCTTTCAAGTTTCACAACATCTTTCCGATAGGAAGGAGACCAGAACTGCATGCAATATTTCTACAGTGGCCTAACCAATATCCTGTACAGCCATAACATGACCTCCCAACTCCTGTACTCAATACTCTGACCAGTAAAAGAAAACATACCAAACATCTTAATCACTATCCTATCTACTTGCGACTTCACTTTCAAGGAGCTATGAACCTGCAGCCCAAGGTGTCTTTGTTCAGCAACATTCCCTAGGACCTTACCATTAAGTGTATAAGATCTGCTAAGTTGCAAACTTACTAACTGTACCTCTAATGCTCATATCCAGATCATTTATGTAAATGACAAAAAGTAGAGGACCCAGCACCGATCCTTGTGGCACACCACTGGTCACAGGCCTCCAGTCTGAAAAACAACCCTCCACCACCATCCTCTGTCTTCTACCTTTGAGCCAATTCTGTATCCCAATGGCTAGTTCTCCCTGTATTCCATGAGATCTAACCTTGCTAATAGTCCCCCATGGGGAACCTTGTCGAACGCCTTACTGAAATTCAATTAGATCACATCTTCCGCTCTGCCCTCATCAATCCTCTTTGTTACTTCTTCAAAAAACTCAATCAAGTTTGTGAGACATGATTTCCCAAGCACAAAGCCATGTTGACTATCCCTAATCAGTCCTAGCCTTTCCAAATGGATGTACATCCTTTCCCTCAGAATTCCCTCCAACAACGTGCCCACCACCGATGTCAGGCTCGCTGGTCTATAGTTCCCGGCTTGTCCTTACCACCCTTCTTAAACAGTGGCACCATGTTTGCCAATCTCCAGTCTTCCGGGACCTCATCTGTGACTATCGATGATACAAATATCTCAGCAAGAGGCCTAGCAATCACTTATCTAGCTTCCCACAGAGTTCTCGGGTATACCTGATCAGGTCCTGGGGATTTATTCATCTTTACCTGTTTCAAGACATCCAGCACTTCCTCCTCTGTGAAAATAATCCTAATCTATTCAACCTCTCTTCAAAGCTAGCACCCTCCATATCATGCAACACCCTGGTGAACCTCCTCTGCACCCTCTCCAAAGCATCCACATCTTTTTGGTAAAGTTGCGACCAGAACTGTCAGCTGAATTCCAAATGGGGCCGAACTAAAGTCCTATACAACTGTAACATGATCTGCCAACTCTTGTATGCAATACCCCGTCCAATGAAGGAAAGCATGCCATAAGCCTTCTTGACCACTTTGCTGACCTGCACCTTCCTGGAACAATGGACCTGGACACACAGATCTCTCTGTACATCAATTCTCCCCAGGACTTTTCCATTTACTGTTTTGTTCGCTCTTGAATTAGATCTTCCAAAATGCATCACCTTGCATTTGCCCGGCTTGAATTCCATCTGCCATTTCTCTGCCCATCTTTCCAATTTATCTATATTCTGCTGTATTCTCTGACAGTCCCTTTCACTCTCTGCTACTTCACCAATCTTGATGTCATCTGCAAACTTGTTATTCAGAGCTGAAAATGTGTTGCTGGAAAAGCGCAGCAGGTCAGTCAGCATCCAAGGAACAGGAGAATCGACGTTTTGGGCATAAGCCCTTCTTCAGGAACTTGTTATTCAGGCAACCTATAGCTTCCTCCAAATCATTTATATATATCACAATCAAGAGTCAGCCCAGCACGAATCCCTGTGGAGCTCTACTGGTCACAGGTGACAGTGAAGCCTGTAGATGCTGGAGATCAGAGCTGAGAGTGTGTTGCTGAAAAAGCTGGAGCTCCCAGCCTTATTCCTGATGAAGGGCTCCGGTTCGAAATGCCGATTCTCCTGCTCCTCAGATGCTGCCTGAACTACTGTGCTTTTCTAGCAACACACTGGTCACAGGTCTCCATTTTGAGAAACTCCTTTCCGCTACTACTCTACTGCCCAACCCATTCCCTATCCATGTAGCTAGAACACCCTGGACACCATGCAACTTCACCTTCTCCATCAGGGGAATCTTATTAAATGCCTTACTAATGTTCATGAATATAGCCCTTCCCCCATCAGTCAATGTTGTCACCTCCTCAAAGAATTCTCTTAGGTTTGTAAGACATGACCTTTCCCGCATAAACTCATGCTGCCTATTACTGATAAGCCCATTTTCTTCCAAATGGAAATAGATTCTATCCCTCAATATCTTCTCCAGCAGCTCCCCTACCACTGATGTAAGGGCTATAATTTTCTGGAGTATCCCTGCTACCCTTCTAAGACAAGGGGACAACATTCGCAATTCTCCAGTCCTCCGGGTCCTCCCCCGTGTTCAAGGATGCTGCAAAGATATCTGTTAAAGCCCCAACTATTTCTTCCCTTGCTTCCCTCGATAACCTAAGGTAGATCCCATCTGACCTGAGGACTTGTCTACCTTTTAGAATACCCGGAACTCACTCCCTCCTTCTGCTGACTTGACCTAGAGTACTCAAAGAACTATCCCTAACCTCAGCATCTATCATCTCCCTCTCTCCTTGGTGAAAACCAATGCAAAATACTTATAAAGAATCTCACCCATTTTTTCTGACCCCACACACATAACTTTCCTCCTTTGTCCTTGACTAGACCAACCCTTTCTCTTGTTACCCTCTAGTTCCTTATATATGAAAAAAAGACTTTGGGATGTTGCTTAACCCTGTTTGCTAAAGGTATCTCATGACCCCTTTTAGCCCTCTTAATTTCTCATTTCAGATTACTCCTAGATTCCCAATGTTCATCTAAAGCTTTGCCTGTGTTCAGCAGCCTAGACCTTATGTCTGCATCCTTCATCCAGGTAGCTAGTCTCACAACTTCACCTGTCAGGCACAGTTCCCTGACCTTGCCATTTCTATCCCTCATTTTCACAGGATCAAACCTCTTCTGAAATCTAATCAACCTCTCTTTAAAGGCATATCGAAGGTGGATTTACCTTCAAACAGCTGCTCCCAATTTACGTTCCCCAGCTCCTGCTGATTTTGGTATAATTGGCCTTTCCCCAATTTTGCACTCTTCCTTTAGGACCACTTTCATCTTCGTCCATGAGTGTTCTAAAACTTCCGAAATTGTGATCACTATTCCCAAAATAATCCTCTCCTGAAACTTCAACCACCTGGCCAGACTCATTCCCCAACACCAGGTCCAGTATGGCCCCTTCCCAAGTTGGACTATTTACATACTGCTCTAAAACGTCCTCCTGGATGCTCCTTACAAATTCTGCTCTAAGCTCTAACACAAAGTGAATCCCAGTCAATGTTGGGAAAATTAAAATCTCCCATCACGACCACCTGTTGCTCATCCATCTTCCCATGATCCTTTTAGATATTTGCACCTCTATCTCCCGCTTGCTGTTGGGAGGCCTGTAGTACAGCCCTAACATTGTCACTGCACCCTTCCTGTCTCTGAGCCCTGCCCATATCGCCTCATTGCTCGAGTCTTCCATAGTGTCCTCCTTCAGCCCAGCTGTGACATTCTCTCTGACCAGGAATGCAACTTCTCCACCCCTTTTACCTCACTCTCTTTCCTGCCTGAAGCATCGATATCCTGGGATATTTCACTGCCAATCATGATCTTCCCTGAACCAAGTCTCAGTGATAGCAATATGTCATATTACCAGCTACTAATCCAAGCCCTAAGTTCATCTGCCTCACCTACTACACTTCTCGCATTAAAACAAATGCACCTCAGATCACCAGAGCTTTTGCTCCCTGCCTCCTCTTCCCCTTCGGCATGCTGACTTCATTATCTAGTTTATTATAGGCTTTAGTTACTATCTCCTCACTGTCAGTTTAAACCCTCCCCAACAGCGTTAGCAAAAGGACCCCCAAGGACATTGGTTCCAGTCCAGCCCAGGTGGAAACCATCCAATTTGTAATTGTCCCACCTCCCCCAGAACCGGTCCCAATGTCCCAAAAATCGAAACCCCTCCCTCCTGCACCATCTGTCAAGCCACTCATTCATCCTGTTTATTCTATCCCTCTGATGAGCATGTGGCACCAGTAGCAATATTGAGATTACTACCTCTGAGGTTCGACTTTTTAACTTGGCTCCAGACTCCCTAAATTCTATTTGTAGGCATTCATCTTGTTTTTTACCTATATTGTTTGCGTCTTTATACACTACGACAACTGGCTGATCACTCTCCCCCCTTGAGAATGTTCTGCAGCCGATCGGAGATATCCCTGATCCTTGCACCTGGGAGGCAACACACCATTCGGGAGTCTCGTTTTCAAACATTGAAATGCCTACCTACTCCTCTACAATTGAACCCCCTCTGACTATAGCCCTTCCACTCTTTTTCCTGCCCTTCTGTACAGCAGAGACAGACATGGTGCGATGAACATGGCGACTGCTACCTTCCCTTGGTGAGCTCTCAGCGCCACTCGGTCCCACTCAGCACCTCATTCTCCCCACTCCCACTCAGCTCCTCGCTCTCCCCGCTCCCACTCAGTTCCTCACTCTCCACCCTCCCACTCAACTCCTCGCTCTCCCTGTTCCCACTCAGCTCCTCACTCATCCCGCTCTCACTCAACTCCTCGCTCTCCCTGTTCCCACTCAGCTCCTCACTCAAACTGCACCCACTCAGCTCCTCACTCTCCCCGCTCCCACTCAGCTCCTCGCTCTCCCCGCTCTCATTCAGCTCCTCTCTTTCCCCGCTCCCACTCAGTTCCTCATTCTCCCCCCGACTCAGCTCCTCACTCTCCCCGTTCCCACTCAGCTCCTCACTCTCCACGTTCCCACTCAGCTCCTCACTCTCCCCATTCCCACTCAGCTCCCGTCTCTCCCTGCTCCCACTCAGCTCCCCATTCTCCCTGCTCCCTCTCAGCGCCACTCGGTCCCACGCAGCTCCTCACTCTCCCCCCTCCCACTCAGCTCCTCACTCTCCCCGCTCCCACTAAGCTCCTCACTCTTCCCGTTCCCACTCAGCTCTTCACTCTCCCCGCTCCCTCTCAGCTCCTCTCCCTGCTCCAATTCAGCTTCTCTCTCTCCCCGCTCCCTCTGTTGCTGAAAATAGGCAGCTGATGCTTGCGGTAAGTCCCTTTTAAGTGTCAAATATACCCCGGTCCTCTCTCTCTATCTTGCCCGTCCTGAAAATACTCTCCCCATCTCTGCCTCACACAAGGATCGTTCCCTTTGACAGTCCTTGTTTTGTGCCACTCTCCCCACTGACAGCCCCCTCCACCAGGAACGTTGCCCTGCAACCGGAAAAGATGCAAAACCAGGCAAGGCCCCAAACAGTCCTTCGAGGTGAGACAGACCTTTACCTGCCTCACTTCCAACCCAGTTTACTGCATCAGGTGTTCCCGATGTGGCCTTTTCTGCTTTGGGCAGACCGAATGTAAACTTAGGGAACTTAGGCAGCCAAATCCGCAGGGACCGACCGACCTCCCAGTCACTGCCCATTTCAATTCCCCCAACCACTCCCTTTTCAACATCACCATCCTCCCAGTCACTGCCCATTTCAATTCCCCCAACCATTCCCTTTCCAACATCACCGTCCTCCCAATCACTGACCATTTCAATTCCCCCAACCATTCCCTTTCCAACATCACCGTCCTCCCAATCACTGACCATTTCAATTCCCCCAACCATTCCCTTTCCAACATCACCATCCTCCCAGTCACTGCCCATTTCAATTCCCCCAACCATTCCCTTTCCAACATCACTGACCTCCCAGTCATGGCCCATTTCAATTCCCCCAAACATTCCCTTTCCGACATGACCACCTCCAAGTGCTCTGGTTTCCTCAAACAATCCAAAGGTGTGCAGATTGAGTGAATTGGCCATGCTGAGTTGCCCATCGTGTTCAGGGATGTGAGGTATGGGGCATTGATCAGGGGTAAATGTCAAGTAATTAGGGAGGGAAATAGGTTTAAGTGGGGATCCTCTTCAGAGTGTTGGTGTGGACTTGTTGGGCCAAAGGGCCTGTTCCCACACCGAAGAAATTCTATAAATGATACAGAAATGATCTGGAAAAGGGCACTGTTGGAATGATCAGCAAGTTTGCAGATGACACAAAGATTGGTGGAGTAGCTGGAAGCATAAGGGGGCTCCGGTTTCCTCCCACAGTCCAAAGATGTGCAAGTCAGGTGAATTGGCCATGCTAAATTGCCCGTAGTGTTAGGTAAAGGGGTAAATGTAGGGGTATGGGTGGGTTACGCTTCGGCGGGTCGGTGTGGACTTGTTGGGCCGAAGGGCCTGTTTCCACACTGTAAGTAATCTAATCTAATCTAATCTAATCTAATCTAATCTAATCTAATCTAATAAGGGACTGTCAAAGAATGCAGGAGGATATAGATAGACTGGAGAGTTGGGTGGAAAAGTAACAGATGAAGTTCAATCCAGACAAATGTGAGGTAACGCATTTCAGCAAGTCTAATTCTCGAGTGAATTATACAATGAATGAAAGAGCCTTGGGAAAGGTTGATGGGCAGAGAGATCATGGAGTGAGGGTCCATTGTTCCCTGAAGGTTGCTGCACAAGTTGCTAGGGTTGTGAAGAAGGCATATAGTATGCTTGCCTTCATCGGATGGGGTATTGCGTATAAGAGCTGGCCAGTCATGTTAAAATTGTACAAGACATTGGTTCGGCCGCATTTCGAATACTGTGTCCAGTTCTGGTCACCACATTACCAATACGATGTGAACACGTTGGAGAGGGTGCAGAGAAGGTTGACGAGGATGTTGCCTGGTATGGAAGATGCGAGCTGTGAAGAGAGGTTGAGGAGGTTAAGATTGTTTTCCTTAGAAAAAAGGAGATGGTGGGGGGCTGATTGAGGTCTATAAAATCATGAAGGGTTTAGACAGGGTGGATAGAGGTACGCTTTTTCCCATGGTGAAGGATTCAGTAATGAGAGGTCACACTTTCAAGGTGAGAGGTGAAAAGATTAAGGGGGTTACACGCAGCAAGCACTTCACATAGAGGGTGGTGTGTGTCTGGAACGCGTTGCCATCAAAGGTGGTAAAAACAAGCACGCTAGATTCATTTAAGATGCATGTGGACGGAGGTGAGGAGCAGTGGGAAACAGATGCTTAGGAATTGGGCGACAGGTTTAGACAGTGGATTTGGATCGACTCAGGCTTGGAGGGCCGAAGGGCCTGTTCCTGGCCTGTAAATTTTCATTGTTCTTCTCTTTGTTCTTTATAACTATAACTAACATCTCATCTTCCACCTGGGCAGCCAAGAGCCCAGAGGACTCACGAGTGATTCTCCAATTTCAAAATGCCTTCCTTCCCATCACCCCACCCCCTTCTCAACCCTCCCCATCCCTTCCACTGCACCCTGCCACCAAACGGATTCAGTCCTCCCATTGACCAATCAGGTTGTACCTTTCACCTGCCTTCACCTATCCCCACTTCACCATCCCGCCCTCTGCAAACCCCTATATCTGCAGCTCCCCCTACACCCACACCAAGTCCTGAATAAGGGGTACACCTTCGATTTCTCCACTTCCTGATGTTGACCGGCTTGCTATCTTCTCCCAATTTATGGTGTCTGGGCTGATTCTCTTGGGGAGACTCAGAATTCCATGGAATAAACTGTTTCAGCTGATCTGGCAATGTCCTAATTCAATTTTCTCATTGTTGTGACAGTACTCTCCAAGCTCTCACTCCTCCAGTTAGTCCCACTCCCTTGTCTTCTTCTCCATGTTCCCACACCACATTCTCCATTAATTAATTATCTGTTTCTGTCTTTAATATGAATCTTTGTGTCCCTCTGTATCTTTCCCTGGCCTTGGTTTATCGCTCCCCAGTCTATCGAGTGCTGCCATTGTGAAGCTCAGAAACAAGAAAAAGGTTTGTGTCGGGCTGTTGCTCACTTCCCGGTGTGTCCCATGTGACGCTCCATGTGGGACAGAGGGTTACAGCAGCTTTGACACACATCCTTGAAACTTGGTCTGTGCCTGTCGACTGAACGCCTGTGTTTGTCCCTCTCAGCTGATCGTGCGGTCAGTAACACGGGGAAACCCTCCGAGTATTATTGTAAAGGAGCAGGTGTCTGACTTGTAGCTGAGGGGCTTCTGACTGACTCCTGTTATTGAAACGTTAGTGGAGGTGCTGGGGATGGTTTGCTGGAGGTTGTGCTGTGAGCTGCCTCAGACATTCAGGGAGACCTGAGGATTTGGTGACCCAACTCTGGATGGAGCCTGGGGACTGTAGTTACAGCATCTGGGTCTGTAACATGAACAATAAGTGGAGCAGGGGCTGGAGAGATGGGCAGCTCTGAAACCACGGAGTGAGTGTGGGTGGGGAAAGGGATCTGCCGTATTCATTCCGGGTTTTCCAAGAACAGCTTCCCAAGCGACACTTAACCTAGGAGCAGAGTGCGAGGGATTCCCTGATTGAACAAGGAGCTGGTCACAGAGCAGTGTCACCTCCTTCAACACGACCTGCAGCTTCACACCAGGGGTGGACGGTGCTGTCAGTGGCTGTTAGGGTCACAGCTTCATTCAGCTTCTAGCATCCGGAACTTTTCAGGCAGGCGTGGGGGACATATCCATCATCTCCCAGTATGGATCTCCCGCCATTTGGTGACGGAGGATATATATGGTGGATGAGGTGAATACAATGTTTCCTCCCTCAGCAGAAAGCTGCCAGGGCTACCCTCATTTTCCCAGTATAGTGGGATTCCCGATGGTGTACATGGCTCTGCAGGGTCACCATGTCAATGGGGAGGGTTAGAGGAACTGAAGGATCTCTCACTCCATTAATGATGCAGTGTGACCATGCACAGTACATCATGTTGGTGAATACCCACTGTCCTGGCAGCAGCCACAGCCTCTTCATTCAGAAGCAGTCAGCCATTCCCATTATCTTCAGGTCTCCACGTAGAAAGAAAGGATGGTGTCTCAGATGAGGCCACCCCCTTTGGACACGGTTCAACGCACCCTGCCCCTCACCACTCCCCACCGCCAACCAACCACATCAAAATATCCCGTGTGCACTGAGAGCAATGGGAACACTGGGAACATTAGGGATCAGACCATCAGGGAGATGGAGCAACACTTCCGATGTTTGAACAAGCTCCTGCAATCGCCCTCCATTTATGTAATCTATAGCCTTGTATCCTTTCTGAAAAATTCACAGGTTTACAATTAGCCACACTAATTCCATCTGCCAAATGGTTATTTACTGCTTCTCCATTTACAGATCCTCCACCTCCTCTTCATAACTTTGTTTCCTTCTTATCTCAGCATCATCGCTGAATTTATTGTGAATGCATTTGTTCCATTTATCTAAACCGTTGATATAATTTGCAAATAGATGAGGACCCAGCAGGTGTCTGTGCAGTCATTATTTCCTGTTAAGCTGATAAAGACTGATTTACCCCACTGGATGGTGTCTTCAATATGAGGCTGAGCCTTTCCTTCCACCAGGACTATGTGCCGGCTGGTGTGGAGGCAGTAGATATCCATCATCAGGCACGCTCCTTGAACATCTTTGACCTGTCACCATGAGAATTCTTGGGTTCTGGAATCAATGTTGGGGAATTACAAGGTAACTCCTTTCTTGACTGTACAGCACGGTTCCATCACCATCGGTGGGTCTGTCCTGCCGTTGGGACAGGATATACCCAGGATTAGTGATGGGGCTTCGTGAAACATTACCCTTCAGGTTTGATTCTGTGTGTAATGGCAATATCAGACTGTTTCTTGCCTGGTCAAAATGAGGAATAAAGATGACAATGGAGCAGGGAATAATGGCTTAAAAAGCTGAATGAAAGACACGCCATCTGATTACACATTGTATCTTCAAAAATGATTGAGGAACTCAATACAAACATTGAGGTAAATGGATACAATTTAATGACATCAGAGTGTCTGATATTTGGAACTGAACATCCAGGACCTTTTATATTTGGGGACGTAATACAAAACAGGAGGTGGGGTAGATCTCCAAGTAAAAGTTGAGATCTGTACGATTGTAAACAGAGAATCTTACATCAAATCTTCAAGTTTTTGGCTTAATCTTATTTTTTCTGTACACAAAGTGCCAGTTGAGTTGGGTTTGGGGAGAGATTTTCACCCTGACGCTGAGTGGGTTTCACCAAACCTAATGGACAGAAGGACCTTAGTGATGTGGCTTTTTATGACGCTATCACATTCTCAAACTGATATTCTCCGGAACATTCTCTAACCAACATTCCTCCGGAACAGTCTATGACTGACATTCTCCAACACATTCTATAACTGACATTCTCCGGAACATTCTATAAATGGCATTCTCTGGAACATTCTACAAGTCACATTCTCTGAACATTCCATCACCAACATTCCCAGAATATTCTATTATTGACATTCTCTTAACACATTCTATAACCAACATTCTCTGGAACATTCTATAAACAGCATTCTCCAGAACATTCTCTGACCCACCTTCCCTGGAACAATCTATAACCAACATTCTTCAGAACATTCTTTTACCAACATTTGTAGGAAAATTCTACAGCCTACGTTCCCCGGAACATTCTGTAACTACATTCCCCTGAACAATCTATATCCAACATTCTCTTGATCATTCTATAAGCAACATTCTATGAGCAAGATCCAGTTCCATGGAGGAGGAAACACTGTTTCGAACTCCCCTCAGCAGTTAAAGGGCTTTCCCCTACGTTTACACTTCTTCACTTCAGAGGATCGATCGACCACAATTTAGACTAAAAGACAGAAATTTCTAACGTCCGTTTTCTTTAAAGAACTGCAAGAGAATTCTTCAGGATAGCAATGTTAATCCTCCGTATTAGGAACTGTAAAGACGTGACCTATCTGCTTTCGAGTGATCGAGAGTGTGGGAATATTCTAGAATCCATCTGTTTTTATAGATGCTTGTCTGTGCGTTTAGGGATGGAGGGTTTCTTTTGTATTACATCACCTTTCTGTCAGTAATTCAGAATTTACCATGTGTTATTCCAGCTCCAACGACATCAATAAATCTCTGAACATTTCATTTTGAAAATCTCACTCTGATCTCAATCAATTGTAAAATGTCCTTCAGGCTGATGTATAAATTGTTGGTTTTCCTTCCTCACAGTTAACATCATGACGACCTTCGTCCTGCTTTATAAAGATTGTGGATTGTCTCCATGTATCAGGCGTTACCTGGAGGCAATGGCAGTGACGGATCTACTGGTCATTATCCTCGATCTGATATTGAGACACATTCCCATTGTTTATCAGGAACAGTTTTATTTCCTGTACTCCGTCCCCGTGTGTAATATCCACGCCGTCCTGCTTTATGCAGCCACTGACTGTTCTGTCTGGTTCACTGTCACTTTCACCTTTGATCGGTTTGTGGCCATTTGTTGCCAGAAGCTGAAAAATAAATATTGCAGTGAGAAAACGGCGGCTGTGGTTCTGGGAACAGTGACTGTGCTGAGCTGCTTAAAGAACATTTTCTGGTATTTCATGCTCACGGGTCTTTATCGGTTGGCGAACTCCCCCTGGTTTTGTTACAAAATGAACGGTGTTCTATCTTCTCGTATCTGGGTCACAATCGAGTTCCTCCATCACATTCTAACACCAACTCTCCCATTTCTCCTGATTCTGCTGCTCAATGTTTTCACCATTAGACACATTTTAGTGACCAGCAGAGCCCGCAAGAGACTCCGGATTCACACCAATGGGGACACTCACCATGATACAGAAATGCAAAATCGCAAAACATCGATCATTTTATTGTTTGTGATCTCGGCCAATTTCATCCTGTTATGGTCAACATTAATGCTGTATTCAATATGGACTCGGATGTATGCCTTGGCATATAATTTTGTGTATCTGCATCGCTTTGTGCGGGAATTGGGCTTCATGCTGCAGCTCCTCAGTTGCTGCACTAACACCGCGATTTACGCTGTGACCCAGACTAAGTTCAGACAGCAGCTGATAAATGTGCTGAAATATCCCTTCGCCCAAATTCATCAATCAATCAAATTCACTGATTAGTCAATTTATCCAGGATTTTCTCATTTCAATTCAATGTTTCAGCAACGAAAAAGCCCGTCGCTATGATAACAGACTGAGGGCAGTGCTGGTTTTTCCAACCTGATTCAACAGGGGGTTACATGGACACATTTCAATGTTTCTCAGCTCGGGGATCAGTGAAAAAAGGCACCATTTCACTGAATGTATCTGCCACTTCAATTTGTAAAAATGAAATTGTTCATTAAGAGGTACCAAGCAGCAGAACAAACTATTTTGTTGTTTGTGTTGAAGCAGCTGAGCTGGAGAGAGACAGACTCAGCCCCAAGTCCTGGTCATTAGGGAAGGGGAGGGAACTGGGTCTGAGCTCAGGAGTTGGGTTTATGTCACTCTGTCCTTTACTTTCACCTCAGGATCACTGACTCTGACCTGACCTCGGCAGATTTCATCTCTCTCTCCATATCCAGCTCTCATTCTCACAATGTCCCCCTCTTTCTCGCATCCTCCCATTTTTGTTTCCTGTTGCTCATATCTCAGATGCAACATCGGTCAGCCTAAAACTGCTGTGTCGCCAAAGAAATTGTTTGAAGAATAACACAACTGTGCAACATGAGAGATTCACAAGCTGTGATGCTCTCACCACAGAAAAGATCATCCACTCATGTAGCGGCATGTAGCGACCAGCAGAGAGTGGCATTGTATCACATTAAACAGTTCTGGGGAGAGAGAGGGGTGTTTAATGGGGGCGTGTGTGTGCGTGTGTGCAAAGGAGACTCTGCCTTTGATTCATCACTTTTTAATTCATTCACTTATTCAAACTTCCCTCCAGTCCCATTGCACGAGAGACAGATCCACAGGCACAAATATATAGAGACACAATTTGGAGATACTCTCCAATATGACACTTTACACACAAGATAGACAGACAGAAAGAAAAGGGAGAGACGGGTAAACACCATTTCAATGGATTCACCCCCAGAACAACAGAGGTCACTGCACAGTGACACAGACTTAGAGACACACTGAGTCAGAGGGACGCACACTAATACACACACTCATCTTCAGCAGTTGATGGGCACACAGCTACAATAAGAGCTGAAATAGATCAGAAGAGACAGTTCAGTACAGATATACACACACACACAGATACACGCATAGATATATATATATATACACACATACACACACACAGATACACACACATAGATACACACACACTGACACAAAGACACAGACAGATATACACACACAAACAGATACACACACACAAAGATGCACACATAGAGGTATACATACACACATAGATACACACACACATACAGATACACAGACACACACACACACAGATACACAGACACACACACAAACACAGATACACACATACACACACACAGGTACAGATACACACACACACTCACACGCACACAGATACACACACACCCAGATACATGCAGACACACAGTCACACACACATGCACACAGACACACACAGATATACACACACATACAGATATACACACATACACAGATATACACACACACACTCACCCACACACACACAGGTACACACAGACATACACAGATACACACACACAGACGCACACAGATACATACACACACATGCACACACACACACAGATGTACACAAACACACACGCGCACACATATATGGAGATACACACAGGTACACACACAGACACACACAGATACACACATACACACACACAGATACACACACATACAGACACACGCAGTTACACACATAGATACACACAGATACATATGCACACACGCACGCACAGATACACACACACAGACATGTACAGATATACACAGACACACATGCACACACAGACACACACACATGCACACGCACATACACACAGATACACGCACACACACAGATCAACACTAATACACACATCCATAAACACTGCCTCAAACACTCAGAGCTACGAATATGCAGATATAGTTTGTTTGGGATAGACACGTAGACAGTTACAGATAGAGAATCACATACAGACACAGAGATACACACAGGCACATTTATACACACAAACATATGGACCGACATAGATTCATACACATACAAAGACAGAAACAGACACAGACTGAGGTGCAGACGTGCAAACAGACCTTTACACAGACACAGACACAGAAACATATACATACAAACTCAAACACACAACCAAGCGCACAGACACATGTTATTGTGGGTAAAAACAAGGATTGCACATGCTGGAAACCAGAATCTAGATTAGAGTGGTGCTGGAAAAGCACAGCACGTCAGGCAGCATCTGAGGAGCAGGAAAATCAGTGTTTTGGACCAGGCCAGACCACCTCAAATATATTTTGGTAGCTTAGACCCTAACCTTTTTTTATTTTAAAGGCAGATGGGAAATCAATATTCCAGGTGTGATGCAGCTGGTCAGACCACTCAATACATAATTTATGAAAACACAGCAGTATAACAAAAGAAAATCAAATTTAGAATAACGTAATTATTGGAAAACCTAACTATCCAGATACAGCAAATTAATGAAGGGACTGTACCCATCCAGACATCCCAGAATACACACTTTGGCAAAATAGGGAAACTGAAACAGATTCTTGCAGGCAGGAGGAAACAACATCCAAAGAAATTCGAGAGCGACAGTAAGTTAGGATTCATCTGCTGAGGGTTGGAATCATTTCTGGACTCCAGCATCTTGTGACTGCCAAACTGGAAAGAAAAACGTGAACTGGGAGAACTGGCCACTCCCCTGCCATTGTTAACCTCGGCTCTTTCTAGCCCCTTCAACACCTCTGCCTTTACAATCTCTCTTATCCGTGTCGGTGGAATTGAAGAATTGCAAATGTATAAATAAAACCATAGTTGGAGTTATGTACAGGCCTCCAAACAGTCGTCAGGAGGGGGACGCAAGATATAACTGGAGATGCAAAAGATTTGAAGGAAATGCAAAGTTACAGTGATCATTGGGGATTTCAATATGCAGGTGGACTGGGAAAATCAGGTTTGGAATTTGTGGAATGTCTATGGGATGGCTTTTTGGACCATCTTGTGGTGGAGCCCAGTAGGGAACAGGCAATACTGGATTTAGTGATATGCAATGAGGCAGACTTGATCAGGGAGCTTAAGGTAAAGGAATCCTCAGCATAATATGATCATAATATGTCTGAAATTACTCTGCAATTTGAGAGGGAGATGATAGAATCAAAGGTAAAGGTATTACAGCTGAATAAAGGCAACTACAGAGGCTTGAGAGAGGAGGTGGGGAGAATTGACTGGGAGAGGAGTGTATCAGGAAAGACAGTGGAACAGCAATGGCAGGAGGTTCTGGGGGAGGAACTCAGGAGACACAGCAGAGATTCATCCCGAGGGAAAAGAAGCCTGGTACAGGGAGGATGAGGCAACCATGGCTGACGAAGGAATTCAGGGATACGGTAAAGGTAAAAGATAAAACAGATCATTTGGGGAAGGGCAGTGGGAAACCAAAGCATTAGGCACTTGCAAAGACCAATAGAGAGCAACAACAAAAGAAATAAGGAGGGCCACGATGAAATATGAGGGTAAGATAGCCAGACATATCAAGCAATACAGTAAGAGTTTCTTTTGACAGATAAAGGGCAAAAGAGAGGAAGAAGAGGACATTGGGCCGCTAGCAAATGACGCAGAAAGATAGTGGCGGGGAAAAGGAAATGGCTGAAGAATTAAATAATTATTCTGTGTCAGCCTCGATTGTGGAAGATATGATTAATATCTCAAAAAAACTCAATACAGGGTAGGGACAGAGCTCAGTGTGGTGGCCATCACCAAATACATCAACTTCATCAATCTTGATCTGTTCCAGCCTGTTTCCCAGCTCCTCAAAGTTCTCATTCACAACAAGGTCCCTTTCCTTAGTGAAAACTGAAGCAAAACTCTCATTTACGGCTTCCTCTATCTCTTCAGATTGCGTATGCTAGTTCCGTATACAAGTTCCGTATGCTATCCCTGACTGACCCTATGCTCTCTTATTCCTCACATATGAGTAAAATGCCTTTGGACTCTCCCTAATCCTTCCTGCCAAGTCTTTTTCATGCCCTCTCCTGGCTCTCCTCAGTCCATTTCTGAGCTCCTTTCTAGTAAGCCTGTAATCCTCTAAAGCTGTGCTCGATCCTTGATTCCTTCACCTCACATTAGCTGCCTTCTTCCTTTTGACAACAAGCTCCCCTGTTCTTTGAGGAGAAAGTAAGGTCTGCAGATGCTGGAGATCAGAGCTGAAAATGTGTTGCTGGAAAAGCGCAGCAGGTCAGGCAGCATCCAGGGAACAGGAGAATCGACGTTTCGGGCATAAGCCCTTCTTCAGGAATGAGGAAAGTTTGTCCAGCAGGCTAAGATAAAAGGTAGGGAGGAGGGACTTGGGGGAGGGGCGTCGGAAATGTGATAGTGGAAAGAGGTCAAGGTGAGGGTGATAGGTCAGACTGGAGTGGGGGGGCGGAGCAGAGAGGTCAGGAAGAAGATTGCAGGTTAGGAAGGCGGTGCTGAATTCGATGGATTTGACTGAGACAAGGTGGGGGGAGGGGAAATGAGGAAACTGGTGAAATCCGAGTTCATCCATTGTGGTTGGAGGGTTCCTAGGCGGAAGATGAGGTGCTCTTCCTCCAACCGTCGTGTTGTTGTGGTCTGGCGATGGAGGAGTCCAAAGACCTGCATATCCTTGGTGGAGTGGGAGGGGGAGTTGAAGTGTTGAGCCACGGGGTGGTTGGGTTGGTTGGTCCGGGTGTCCCAGAGGTGTTCTCTGAAACGCTCCGCAAGTAGGCGGCCTGTCTCCCCAATATAGAGGAGGCCACATCGGGTGCAGAGGATGCAATAGATGATGTGTGTGGAGGTGCAGGTGAATCTGTGGTGGATATGGAAGTTTCCTTTGGGGCCTTGGAGGGAGGTGAGTGGGGAGGTGTGGGCGCAAGTCTTGCACCTCCTGCGGTTGCAGGGGAAGGTGCCGGGAGTGGATGTTAGGTTGGTAGGGTGTATGGATCTGACGAGGGAGTCACGGAGGGAGTGGTCTTTACGGAATGCTGATAGGGGAGGGGAGGGAAATATATCCTTGGTGGTGGGGTCCGTTTGGAGGTGGCGGAAATGATGGCGGATGATGCGCTGTACATGGAGATTGGTGGGGTGGTAGGTGAGGACCAGTGGGGTTCTGTCCTGGTGGCGGTTGGAAGGGCGGGGTTCAAGGGCGGAGGAGCGGGAAGTGGAAGAGATGCGGTGGAGGGCATCGTCGACCACGTCGGGGGGGAAATTGCGGTCCTTGAAGAAGGAGGCCATCTGGGCTATACGTTTTTGGAACTGGTCCTCCTGGGAGCAGATGCGGCGGAGACGAAGGAATTGGGAGAATGGGATGGCGTTTTTACAGAGGGCAGGGTGGGAGGAGGTGTAGTCCAGGTAGCTGTGGGAGTTGGTCAGTTTGTAGTAGATGTCCGTGTTGATTCGGTCGACTGAGATAGAAATAGAAAGGTCGAGGAAGGGGAGGGAGGAATCTGAGACTGTCCAGGTGAATTTGAGGTCGGGGTGGAAGGTGTTGGTGAAGTGGATGAACTGTTCAACCTCCTCGTGGGAGCACGAGGCGGCGCCGATACAGTCATCGATGTAGCGGAGGAAAAGGTGGGGGGTGGGGCCAGGTTAGTTGCGGAAGATGGACTGTTCCACATATCCTACGAAGAGGCAGGCATAGCTGGGGCCCAAGCGGGTGCCCATGGCTACTCCTTTCATTTGGAGGAAGTGGGAGGATTGGAAAGAGAAGTTGTTCAGGGTGAGGACCAGTTCAGTCAGTCGAAGGAGGGTGTCAGTGGAAGGGTACTGGTCGGTACGGCAGGAACAGTCCATCTTCCGCAACTACACTGGCCCCACCCCCCACCTTTTCCTCCGCTACATCGATGACTGTATCGGCGCCGCCTCGTGCTCCCACGAGGAGGTTGAACAGTTCATCCACTTCACCAACACCTTCCACCCAAACCTCAAATTCACCTGGACAGTCTCAGATTCCTCCCTCCCCTTCCTCGACCTATCTAATTCTATCTCAGGCGACCGAATCAACACGGACATCTACTACAAACTGACCGACTCCCACAGCTATCTGGACTACACCTCCTCCCACCCTGCCCCCTGTAAAAACGCCATCCCATTCTCCCAATTCCTTCGTCTCCGCCGCATCTGCTCCCAGGAGGACCAGTTCCAAAAACGTATAGCCCAGATGGGCTACTTCTTCAAGGACCGCAATTTCCCCCCCGACGTGGTCGACGATGCCCTCCACCGCATCTCTTCCACTTCCCGCTCCTCCGCCCTTGAGCTCCGCCCTTCCAACCGCCACCAGGACAGAACCCCACTGGTCCTCACCTACCACCCCACCAATCTCCATGTACAGCGCATCATCCGCCGTCATTTCCGCTACCTCCAAACGGACCCCACCACCAAGGATATATTTCCCTCACCTCCCCTATCAGCATTCCGTAAAGACCACTCCCTCCGTGACTCCCTCGTCAGGTCCACACCCCCCACCAACCCAACCTCCACTCCCGGCACCTTCCCCTGCAACCGCAGGAGGTGCAAGACTTGCGCCCACACCTCCCCCCTCACCTCCCTCCAAGGCCCCAAAGGAAACTTCCATATCCGCCACAGATTCACCTGCATCTCCACACACATCATCTATTGCATCCTCTGCACCCGATGTGGCTTCCTCTATATTGGGGAGACAGGCCGCCTACTTGCGGAGCGTTTCAGAGAACACCTCTGGGACACCCGGACCAACCAACCCAACCACCCCGTGGCTCAACACTTCAACTCCCCCTCCCACTCCACCAAGGATATACAGGTCTTTGGACTCCTCCATCGCCAGACCACAACAACACGACAGTTGGAGGAAGAGCGCCTCATCTTCCGCCTAGGAACCCTCCAACCACAAGGGATGAACTCGGATTTCACCAGTTTCCTCATTTCCCCTCCCCTCACCTTGTCTCAGTCAAATCCATCGAATTCAGCACCGCCTTCCTAACCTGCAATCTTCTTCCTGACCTCTCCCCCCCCCAACCCAGTCTGACCTATCACCCTCACCTTGACCTCTTTCCACTATCACATTTCCGACGCCCCTCCCCCAAGTCCCTCCTCCCTACCTTTTATCTTAGCCTGCTGGACAAACTTTCCTCATTCCTGAAGAAGAGCTTATGCCCGAAACGTCGATTCTCCTGTTCCCTGGATGCTGCCTGACCTGCTGCGCTGTTCAAGCAACACATTTTCAGCTCCCCTGTTCTTGTCAAAAAAAGGTTCCTTAGTCTTACCCCTTTTTGCCTGTGTCAGTGGACAAATTTGTGTATCACCCGCAACAACTGCTCCTTAAATACTCTCCACATGTCTGTTATACCCTTTCTGTGGAACAATTGCTCCCAATCTGTACTTCCCAACTCCTGTCTGATAGCGTCATAATTTCCTTTTCCCCAATTAAATATCTTCCCTTGGAAACTGCTCCTTTCCCTCTCCAAGGCTATGGTAAATGTGAGGCAGTTGTGGTCACTGTAACCAAAGTGTTTCCCACCGCGAGATCTGCCACCTGTCCTGGCTCATTGCCGAGCACCAAATCCAAAATGGCCTCTCCCCTCGTCGGCCTGTCTACATACTGAATAAGGAAACTCACCTGAACACACCTGACAAAAATGGCTCCGTCCAAACCATCTGAACTAAGGAGGTTCCAGTCAATATTTGGAAAGTTGAAGTCACCCACAACAACCCTGTGACATCTGCATTTTTCCAAAATCTGCCTGCAGATGAGTTCTTTGATCTCTCTCCTGCTATTAGGGTGTCTGTAGGAAACCCCCAATGAGGTGGATGCTCCCTTGCTGTTCCATACTGACTCAGTAGACAAACCTTTCTCAACAGCCTTCCTTTCTGTAGCTGAGATGCACTCTCTGATTAGCAATGCTGCACCCCCTCCTCTTTTTCCATCCTCCCTGTTCTTTTTAAATGTTCTAAACCCTGGAACATCTAGCAACCATCCCTGCCCCTGTGAAACCCACATCTCCGTTATGGCCACAACATCATAGTCCCAAGTACTGATCCACGCTGTCAGTTCATCACTCTTATTTCTGACACTCCTGGATGGACTGGCCCTGGAGTCTGTTCAGAGAAGGTTCACGAGAATGGCCCCAGGAATGAAAAGCTTAACATACGAGGAATGTTTCCGGACTCTGGATGGGGTTCAGAAGAATGAGGGGGAATCTGATTGAAACCTGGAATACTGAATGTCCTGGACAGAATGGATGTTGGGAAGATGCTTCCATTGGTCGGAAAGACTCGGACCGAGGGCACAGCTTTAGGGTAAAGGGAAGACCTTTTTAAATGGAGTCAAGGAGAAACGTCTTCAGCCAAATAGTGATGCATCTATGGAATTCACTGCCTCAGAAGGCTGTGGGGGCCAGGACTTTGAATATATTTAAGATGGAGAGAGATAATTTCTTAACTGTCAGGGGGATCAAGTGTTACAGGGAGAATAGGGACGAGAAATGTAGCAGCCATGATTGAATAGTGGAGAAGGTTCGATGGGCTGAATGGCCTAATTTCTGCTTTTATGTCTTATAGATGTTTTTAAAAAATGAAGGACAAAATAAGCTTGTCACATCCAGATGCACTGACACAGACATACATACAGATACACAGAAACACACACACCAACACACAGAAACATGTACACACAGACACACTGACTCGCACATCGACACAGATACACAGAAACATGCACACACAGACACACTGCCTCACTCATATATACAGACACACAGAAACATATACACACAGTGCAGTAAATGACACTTGCCTGTGTATAACCATTGAGAGAGTGAAACAGTGCTGTGATGTCCCTCAGCTGTTGTCCGGGAGGGGGTGAATGTGTCTAACATCCCATGATCATGAACAAACGTCCACTGGTACAATAGATCCATTAGTCCCTTTGTGTCCATCTGTGAAATAGTTTGACATTCACTCTCAGAAACTTGTCTGTGTAGAAATACGATGTTCCTCTGTGGGATAAATCTGTGTTCCTTGGCTGCAGAAGACTGTTCCCTTGTCTGAATAAAGGCATTTTGTAACTGGTTTGAGACTGCAGCTTTGTCTCTGTGTGGATTTCAGGTCTGGGGCCAGTTTGTGTGTGTGTGTGTGTGTGTGTGTGTGTGTGTGTGTGTGTGTGTGTGTGTGTGTGTGTGTGTGAGAGAATGTGGGTTCTGCTGGAAGCTCAGTTCCAGTTTTGAACTTTTCCATCACTGAAACAGACCCTGTCTGAAG
The DNA here is from genome assembly GCF_037043375.1 of Chiloscyllium plagiosum. Taxonomy (NCBI): domain Eukaryota; kingdom Metazoa; phylum Chordata; class Chondrichthyes; order Orectolobiformes; family Hemiscylliidae; genus Chiloscyllium; species Chiloscyllium plagiosum. The sequence goes on from NW_028270166.1 coordinate 55,288,176, forward strand.
TGACCCCTGGAGCAGTGTCTATCCCTCATGGGAGCGAGGAAGAGTGAGAAGTCAGACAGAGAGAGAGCTGGGACCCACAGGAATGGTGAGTATCACCGTTTCAGACTGTGTCTTTCGTGAACTCCTGCCTGTCTCTGGCTGATTTCCCATCTCTTTCTCAAATTGTCATTTTATGTCTCTTTGTTTCTTACTTTGTGTCCCTTTATCTTTCTCTCAAAGTCTCTCCTCCTTTCTCTCTTTTGGTCTTTCTGTCTTACCCTCCTGCATCTCTGTCTGTCACACTCTCAACTCTTTATTTCATTCTCCCTCTGTCTGTCCATTCCCTCCCTCTCTGTGTCCCCCTCCCTCTCTGTCTGCATTTTTTCTATCTCCTATCTCCACCTTTCTGCCCCTCCCTCTCTCTGCATTTTTCCTGCCCCTCCCAAAAATGTTTTTCTCGATCCAAAATTACTGAATGTGACTCCCTGCCAAATGTGACTTATCAAACTTTGTGTCATCCAATTTTGCGACCCCATACACCCCCCATTTCACACCCTCGCCTTCTCATTTTTGCCCCCGCAGATATTCCCTCAACATGTTTCACTACCTCCCACTTTTGCCCTTGCCTTTACTCCACAACTTTGCCCCACCCACACTGTAATTTGCCCCATCCCAAAATCTAGAGTCACCTCAGAAGAACATTACCACCCTCAGATGTTGCCCTCCCCCCGCACAAATATTTCGCCCACCATCTGCCAAATATTGTCTCGTCAAATGTAGTGTTCCCATCAATTCAGTAGTCCCTAAATATCTTCCCACAGTTCACCCTCCATCCCAATTTTGGATTTTATGGGAAGACCCATGCCCTTAGTCACTAGGCCCCACAAACCTCTCCACAGATACAGCACTATCCCCGACACAGGAGGCTCTGCTGGATTAGGGCCAAGCCCTCAGTAGGGTCATTAACCTTCACCATGATTTGATAAAGGCAGCGATGCCCACACCCCACCAGGAGCCACCTCATCCGTTCCAACCTGGGGACTATGTAATGATCAAATCACTGGGAAAGGATTCTCTCTCTCCTCGGTGGAAAGGCCCATACTTGGTGCCTCTGACAGCCCCAACAGCTGTCAAACTGAAGGGAAAACCTGATTGGACACACAGACCTGCTGCAAGTGAGCTCCGCCCCCAAAAGACAACAACCAGGAAGCACAGCAAACGACAGCTCCACACCCCAAGGAAAGCTCCAGCTAACCACCACAGCCATCACCATCTTTATACTCCCCCTGATCATCCTGCCACGGGATGACTGGAACCAGGATCATGCAGTGAGACACCTTACCGTTCGCGAGTCACTGGTCAATACATTCCTCTGTGTGACCTGTGTGTATGCTCAGGGGGTCAGCCAGAGGAGCTGTTGGGTTTGTGCTCATGTCCCCATGCACTCCCAAGGGGGCATTCCCCGGAGACCCTTCCCTTTTAATGAATCAGACAATGCTGAATGGTGGGTGGGATGGGTCAGGTCCCCTGAAGTAACCACTCTCAGCCTACCACCGTGAATGGGATCTTACAGAGATAATTCTCCAGCCTGCTGGAAATCCGCAGAGTACCCATTAAACAATTTTCAGGGATGGTTCTATCCCTCATACAATCTTCCCCATGAACCCCCTGGCCCTACTCCTCACAGACACTCCCGGACAGGGCACACCCATCGGATCGATCTGCCTCAAAAGCAGCCATCCATCCGGATGGAATGCTGGCTGGAGCCGGTGCGCCAACTCCTTGCTCCTCACCCCGCAGCAAGTCAGTCCACAGCAGAGGGCAGGATACTGAACCTTCACATCCCCAACAGGAGCAGGCAAAACCCCACTTTCACCACCACCTGGACAGGGACCCAGACCGACCGCCTGAGAACCTATAATGGCACTTACTTTATTTACAGCCACAAAGCCTCCCCTTGGTTCCTGTTATCCTGGACCAGGAGCTGCTGTGTTGGGTACGTGGTCCCATTGTATAACATTCCCAGTCTCCTCCCTTCACGAAGCCACCGTCTCACAGGAAGTGAACCCCCAACACCCTTGACCAGATTCTCTCTGTCTTTTCACCCACCTATGCAGCCATTCAATTGGAAATAGAAGCCCAGCTGCTGGCCATCCCCTTGGAGGAGGTAGCCAATGCCACATCCAAAGCACTCACCCAGCTGAATGCGGAAGTTCTTGCCATTCACACTGTGGCCCAATAAAACAGGTCTGCCCCTGGATTATCTGCTGGTGGAGAAAGGGGCACATGTGCCCTCATCGGCTCTGATTGCTGCAGTTACATACCCGGCCCCAGTGGGAACATTACCAACTCAGCCCGACATATCCAACAGGCTGCCGCTGTACTGCACAACCCAAAACCAAAATGGGACCCATGGAACTGGGCACGCTCCTGGCTGGGTTCCTGGGGCACGGCCTTGCTCCAGGGTCTCATAGTCCTCATTCCTATCATTGTCATTATTGCAGTTCTTGTCAGGCTATTAAAATGTGCTGTCTGAGCTTGTGCTCAATGCTGCTACCCCCCTGCCCTGACCTTACCACCCAACTAGTGAAGATCCACAGGGACAATAACTTTGCCCCCAACACGGAATATGTGGTTTCAGACTTGGACTCCGAATACTACCCCACTGATTCCGACCCTCCCCCTGGCTCTGGCTACATTCCCCCCTTCGCCTCTACCCCTAACTCAGCGCTTCCCTGACAAAAACAAAAAAAGGGGAATTGTAGGAGAAAAGATAAACCACTCTGCCTGCCCACTGCGTGTTCACAGAAACCATGCCTGTTCTTAGCAAAACAGAGCATACTGGAACTGCAGGTCCATTGTACCCTGAAGGTTACTGCACAGGTGGATAGAGTGGTCAAGAAGGCATATGGTATGCTTGCCTTCATTGGATGCGGTATTGAGTATAAGAGCTGGTAAGTCATGTTAACATTGCACAAGACATTCGTTCGGCCGCATTTGGAATACTGTGTACAATTCTGGTCAGCACATTACCAAAAGGATGAGGATACTTTGGAGAGGGTGCAGAGAAGGTTTATGAGGATGTTGCCTGGTATGGATGATGCTAGCTCTGAAGAGAGGTTGAGTAGGTTAGTTTTATTTTCATTAGGAAAAAGGAGATTATGGAGGGACCTGATTGAGGTTTACAAAATCATGAAGGGTATGGACAGGGTGGATAGAAACAAGCTTTTTCCCAGGATGAAGGATTCAATCGCGAGAGGTCATGTTTTCAAGCTGAGAGGTGGAAGGTTTAAGGGGGATAACACGCGGCAAGTGCTTCACACAGAGAGGGTGGTAGGCATTTGGAACGTGTTGCGAGCAGAGTTGGTAGAGACAGGCACGGTAGATTCATTTAAGATGTGTCTGGACAAATGCTTGAATGAGTGGGGAGCAGAGGGGTACAGATGCTTAGGAATTGATCGACAGGTTTAGAGAGTACATTTGGATTGGCTCAGGCTTGGAGGGCCGAAGGGCCTGTTCCTGGGTTGTAAATTTTCTTTCTTTGTTCTATAATCCCTCAACTTCACGACAACCAGCTCAGGAACTAAACAGCAAAACAAGACATTACCTAAACAGCTTCCAGACTGAAGGATTACTCCTCTTCAGATGATCTGATAACAGACTTCCTCCCTCACAATAGCATCACCGCTCCTGCAGCCCCGAGGGCATCCACAGTGCCCTCAGGTACTGAAGCCCCACAAAGCCTCCCTAGACTGAGTGGCACCCAGATACCTGACAAGAATACGCACCCCCCTGCAGGCCCATTGGAACCAGGATACTGGACATTAGCACCTGCTCTCGCAGAGGGACGGAACCTCCTGTTACAGTTATTACCTGATTGCTGTGACCGGCCAGCCGATTGTTTTCCATTGAATGTAATTTAATTAATCTTTTCTTGTAATTAACACTACACTACTGTAACACCACTGTAACACTATAAAACTGTCTGTATCTGATACTTGGGGAAAAGAATCCATGACTTAACTGGGCAAAGTGTCCGTTTTCTATGAGTATTGTCAATTTCTCTTTCCCACCATATAGTGAGAAATAAACTAGTGTTCGTCAATTTCACAAGATCGGTGTGTGGCCTCTATTTGTAATTGGACGATTCTCCGACAGTGTCCTATATTGCAACAAGTGGCTCAGAGTCAAAATGTCATTTGCAGAGGCTGTGATTTTACATTTTCTTTCTCCCTCTCTGTCCCGCTGTGTCCATTTCCTTCTGTCTGACCTCCCTCAGTCTTGGGTCTTCGTCCATTTCTCTCTCTCCATCGTCTGGCTCTTTCTTCCTCACTCCACTCCCCTCTCTCTGTCTCTCTCTCTCTCACACACACACGCACACCTACTCACTTTCTGCTTCTCCATCACAATTCCTCTGTCTGTCATCTTCCCCCGCCTCCCCATCAAACTCTCTAGAACGTCCCATCATGTTAATCCATCAATGCTGTAATGTTTCGAGTCAGGTTTACAAAATGCAACTAACTCCAACATTTCAGAGACAGAGGTTTCAATCACAGAAACATTTTTTAAATATTCTTTTGTGGGGCTTGGGCGCCACTGGCTGGCTAACATTGACAGCCCATCCTTATTTGCCCTTGAGAAGGTGGTGGTGAGCTCCATCTTGAATCACTGCAGTCCCCTTGCGGTGAGTTGACCCACAATGCCGGTAGAGAGGGAATGCCAAGATTTTCACCCAACAACTGTAAACGAATGGCGATATATTTCGAAGTCAGGGTGGCGAGTGGCTTGGAGGGGAACTTGCGGGTGGGTGGTGTTCCCCAGTACCTGCTGCCCTTGTCCTTCTAGATGGGAGTGGTCATGGATTTGGAAGATGCTGTTGAAGGGTCTTTGGGGGATTTCTGCAGTGCATTTTGTAGATAGCACACACCGTTGCCACTGGGCGCCAGTGGTGGAGGGGTTGAATATTTGTCGATGTGGTGCCAATCAAGTGGGTTGCTTTGTCTTGGATGGTGTCAAGCTCCTTGAGTGTTGTTGGAGCTGCACCCATCCAGGCATGTGGGGAGTATTCCATCACATTCCTGACTTGTACCTTGTAGACAGTGGATAGAATTTGGGGTGTCAGGAGGTGAATTACTCGCCACAGTATCCCTAGTCTCTGACCTGCTTGTGTCACCACTGTGTTCATGTGGTGAGTCCAGTGAGTTTCCGGTCAATGGTAACTCCAAGGATGTTGACAGTGGGGGATTCAGTGATGGTAACACTGTTGAATGTCAAGGAATGGTGATTACAGTGTCTTTTATTGGTGATGGTCATGGTCTGGCATTTGTGTGGCGTGAATATTACTCGTCACTTGTTGGCCCAAGCCTGGATATTGTCCAGATCTTGTTGCATTTGAGCACGAATTGCTTCAGTATCTAAGGAGTCATGAAATGTGCTGAAAACTGTGCAAACATCAGCGAACATCCCCACTTCTGACCTGATGACAGAGGGAAGGTAATTGGTGAAGCAGCTGAAGATCATTGGGCCTAGGACACTACCCATTTCTCCTGCAGAGATGTCCTAGAGCTGAGATGTCTGACCCTCTGCAACCACAATCATCTTCCTTTGTGCCAGGTATGACTCTAACCAGTGAAGTGTTTGCCCCCAATACCTATTGATTCCATTTTTGACAGGACTCCTTGATGCCATACCCGGTCAAATGCAGCCTTGATGTCAAGGGCTGTCACTCACACCTAACCTCTGGAATTCAGCTCTTTTGTCCATGTTTGAACCAAGGCTGCAATGAGATCAGGAGCTGAATGACTTTGGCCAAACCCAAACTGGGCATCACTGAGCAGGTTATTGCTGAGCAGGTGCTGTTTGATAGCCCTCGACAAAAGTGAGGAGTGCAGATGCTGGAAACCCAAGTTTAGATCAGAGTGGTGCTGGAAAAGCACAGCAGGTCAGGCAGCATTTCACTCCTCAGATGCTGCCTGACCTGCTGTGCTTTTCCAGCACCACTCTGTTTGATAGCCCTGTTGATGGAGAGTCGGCAGATTGAGTGATAATTAGCCAGGTTGGATTTGTCATGCTTTTTATGTACAGGAAATACCTGGGCAATTTTCCACATTGTCAGGGAGATGCCAATGTTGTAACTGTGCGGGAAGAGTTTGGCTAGGGGAGCAGCAAGTACTGGAGTGCACTTCTACAGTACTATTGCCAGAATGTTCTCAGGGCCCATTGCCTTTGCAGTATCCACGGGGAGTGAATCGAATTGTCTGGAGACTGGTATCTGTGATGCTGGGGAGCACTGGAGAAGTCCAAGATGGATCATCTACTCAGCACTTCTGACTGAACATTGATGCGAATGCATCAGCCTTATCTTTTGCACTGATGTGCTGGGCTCCTCCATTATTGAGGATGGGGATATTTGTGGAGCATCTCCTCCAGTGAGTTGTTAAATTGTCCACCACCATTCACGACTGGATGTGGAAGGACTGCAGAGCTTAGATCTGATGCATTGGTTGTGGGAGCACTGAGCTCTGTCTATCACTTCCTGTTTATGCCATTTGGCATGCAAGTACTCCTGTTTAGTACCTTCACCAGGTTGACACCTCATTTTTAGATATGCCTGATGCTGCTCCTGGCACACCCTCCTGAACTCTCCATTGAACCAAGATTGATCCCCTGGCTTGATGGTAATGGTTGAGTGGGGGATGTACCAGGCCATGAGGTTACAGATTGTGCTGGAGTACAGCAGCTTTGATGACCCATGGATGCTTCATGGATGCCCAGAATTGAGCTGCGAGATCGGTTCGAAGTCTGTCCCATTTAGCACAGTGATAGCAGCACACAACAAGGTGGAGGGTATTCTCAATGTGAAGGCAGGACTTTGTCTCCATCAGGACAGTGCGGTGGTCACTTTTATCTGTACTGTCATGGACAGAGGCGATTGCAACTGGCAGATTAGTAAGGGTGAGGTCAAATACATTTTCTGCTCTTGTTGGTTCCTTCATCACCTGCCAGAGACCCAGTGTAGCAGTTATACCCTTTAGGACCAGACCAACCCGATCAGTAATGCTGCTGCTGTCGAGCCACTCTTGGTGGTGGACGTTGAAATCCCCCACCCAGTAGATATTTTACCACCCTCAGTGCTTCCTCCAAATGTTGTTAAACATGGAGGGGCACTGATTCATCAGCTGAAGGACGACAATAGGTGATAACCAGTAAGAGGTTTCCTTGCCTCTATTTAACTTGAAGCCATGAGAGTTCATGAGGTCCAGAGTCGATGTCAAGGACTCCCAGGGCAACTCCCTCCCGACCGTATGCCACTGTGCTACCACTTCTGTTGGGTCTGTCCTGCCAGTGGGACCGGACATATCCAGGGATGGTAATGGTGGTGTCTGGGTACATAAAGTATGATCTGATAAGAATGAATATATCAGGCTGCTGCGTGACTCATCTGTGAGACAGTTTTCTCAATTTCGGCACTAGCTCCCAGATTCCAGTACAGAGGACAGGGCCGTTGTCTTTTCTGGTTCCAAGGTCAATGCCAGGTGGTCCAGGGTTTCATTTCTTTGTTGTGAGTTTCTAGCGATTGATACGACTGAGTGGTTTGTGAGGCCATTTCAGAGGGCAGTGGAGAATCAACCACATTGCTGTGGCTCTGGAGTCACATGGAGGCCAGACCCAGTAATGATGGCAAATTTCCTTTCCTAAAGGACATTAATGAATCTGATAGTTTTTTCCAACAATTGACAATGGTTTCACGGTTAACCCTTAATTCCGTTTTTAAAAAAAATTGAATTCAAACTCCATCATCTGCCATGGCACGATTTGAACCCAGGTCCCCAGAGCATTATTCTGAGTTTCTAGATTAATAGTCAAGCGACAATACCACTAGACTATCAATTCCACTGAGGAGGTAGTTGGGGATGCAGTGAGAGGGAGGGTGCGGAAAGGCAGGGAAGGGAGTCAGCCTGGAGGGCCGTGGGAATGGGGATGTGTGGGGCAGGGAATAGGTACAAGGGCTGGGTTGGGGGTGGTGATAATCTCCTGTCACTGAGCACTGAAATTACAGGAGAAATAGTTCTCAGCACATGAGTGAAGATGACAGCCTCGGATAGAGAGAATGAGACAGAGAGAAGTTGGACAGATACACAAACATGAAGGGAGGGGGTGACAGTGTCTCAACCTTTGCAGTCTCTGGTTTCTAACCGTGTGTGTGATGTGCTTTTGTTGAAATGCAGTGAGACTGCGTGTGGAATCTTCCTTCATTCGACAAGGTATTGCACAAAAGGGCATAAGCTAAACATACAGGCCATGTATTAGCATGGATACAGGATGGGTTAACTGACAGGAAGCAAAGAATGGGGATAAATGAGTGCGTTTCTGGTTGGTGATCAGTGACAAGTGTTGCTTCAGTGATTACCATTAGGACCACAATTATTCACAATTTATAGAGATGATTTGGAGTTGGGACGACATTTAGTGTTAATGTTTGTGGATGACACGAAGGTGAGTGGTAGAGTAAAGTGTGCAGAGCACTCTGAAAGTTTCCAAAGGGACATCGATAGTTCAAGTGAGTGGTCAAGGGTCTGGTAGATGGAGTACAATATAAATAAATGTGAAATCATACAATTTGGAATAACTGTGAGAGGGACTGTTTCTGAATGGTGAAAGAAACTTGCAGCATGATGCTGTGCAGAGGGACCTGGAGGTCCTTGTGCGTGGATCAGAGAATGTTAGTCTGCAGGTGCAACAAGTAAGTCAGAAGGAAAATGGAATTTTGTCTTCCATCGCTAAAGGGATTGAGTTTAAAAGCAGGGAGGTTACATTGCAGCTGTATAGGGTGCTGGGGAGGCCACACCTGGAGGACTGTGTGCAGGCTTTGTTTCCTTACTTGAGAAAGGATGTACTGGCACTGGAGGTGGTGCAGAGGAGGAGGTTCACTAGGTTGATTCCGGAGTTCAAGGGGGTGGCTTATGAGGAGAGACTGAGCAGACTGGGATAATATTCCTTGGAATTTCCTGGAATACTGGGGATGGTGGGGTGGGAGTGGAATAGATAAGATAGAAGTAAAGAGGGTGTTTCCACCGGCAGGTGAAACTGGGACAAGTGGGCATCGCCTCAAAATAAGAAGGAGCAGATTAGGACTGAATTGAGAAGGAAGTTCTTCACCCAGAGGGTTGTGAATCTGTGGAAATCCCGGCCCAGTGAAGCACTTGAGGCTTCTTCAGTAAATGAGTTTAAAGCTAAGAGAGATAGATTTTTGAACAGGAAAGGAATTAAGGGTGATGGTGAGAGGGTGAGTATGTGGAGATGATCCCAAAAAAAGACCAGCCATGATCACACTGAATGACTCAGGAGGCTCAAAGGGCCAGACGGACATTTCCCGCTCCTCATTCTTATGGTCTCATGGATTCGAACATTAACCTCTTCTGGGGGGTTGTGTGTATGTGTGTGGGGGTGGGAGGGTGAGGGTGAGGGTGGACATGTGTGTGTGGCGGGGTGGGGGTGGTGAGGATGGAGGTGTTGGGTAGGGTTGGGGGTGAGGATGGAGTCCTGAGCCTCTGAAGCTTTTTTTCAATCATTGTGGAAGGGTTGGATTATTACTTCAGACAGTGCTAAATGGAAGTTGCAGGTGCCACTCAAATGTAGTTTATTGGTCAGCTGAGGCTAATGGGGGAGGGAAAGAGAGGGTTGGATTTTTCTGTCTCTCCACCCAGCCGTTTTCTTTTCTGTATTTCCTCTCGGAATATCTGGGACAGACTCCACTGGGACTTGTCGCCATTTTAATGGGGAGGTGGGTGAGTGGTCAGTGGGGATCATGGTGTGGGAAGGGAGTGGGATCCCAACCCCCCCCCCACCTCCCCCACAACATGTCCCACTCCCTCCTCCTACCCTTCTCAGTCTATCTATGAGGTTTGGGGGATGAACAGAAGGAATTGTTGCCATTGACTGGGAACTTATTACGGGTAAATACAATGACTGCAGATGCTGGAAACCAGATTCTGGATTAGTGGTGCTGGAAGAGCACAGCAGTTCAGGCAGCATCCGAGGAGCAGGAAAATTGACGTTTCGGGCAAAAGCCCTTCATCAGGATTAAAGGCAGAGAGCCTGAAGCGTGGAGAGATAAGCTGGAGGAGAGTGGGGGTGGGGAGAGAGTAGCATAGAGTACAATAGGTGAGTGGGGGAGGGGATGAAGGTGATAGGTCAGGGAGGAGGGTGGAGTGGATTGGTGGAAAAGGAGACAGGCAGGTAGGCATGGTTGAAGAGCTTCAGGGCAGAGGAAATGACCTGGGAGTTGCAGTGGGAGAGGGACTCCCTGAGATTCTTGTAGAGAGAGGAGGAAAATATCTTCAAGGCAGGCATCCTTGCAAGAGGATTCACAGTAGGGTTAAGATCAACTAGGTAAAAGCAATGACTGCAGATGCCTCCTCCACTCACCTATTGTACTCTATGCTACTTTCTCCCCACCCCCACTCTCCTCCAGTTTATCTCTCCATGCTTCAGGCTCTCTGCCTTTATTCCTGATGAAGGGCTTTTGCCCGAAACATCGATTTTACTGCTCCTCGGCTGCTGCCTGAGCTGCTGTGCTCTTCCAGCACCACTAATCCAGAAAATGGGATCTTATTACTGTCTCTGGGGTTGTGGGGTTTGGGGGGTGGGGTTTGGTGAGGGGGTGGGGTTTTGGAGTAGGCTCTGGGACTGAGGAGGATCCTCAGCATTGCAAAGGGGCAAGAAATGCAGGATCTGACACCCCCCACCCCACCACCCTCCCACGCCACCCCCACTCACTTTTGGCCAACGTTCAGGATGATATTAACCCACTCCATCAACGATTGGCCATTTTCACATTTTGCTTCCTGTGGGATCCCGCACAGTGGAGTGTGGGGGCAGGGGGTGAAGATGGGGTTGTTGGACGGAAAAGGAAGACAGCTGAAAAAGGGATGGGGTGGTAGGGGGCTAGGTGCCGGATCTGGAGGGAGGGTGTGAGGGTTTACTCTCGTGTTCAGTCCCAGCCCAGCTCCAGGTTGAAATGGGAGAGTTTAGTATTTGCTGATGGCTTAGTGGAGATGGAGGGGTGGGGGGGGTGCTGTTTTCACATTACAGCCTGTGGGATCTTGCTGTGCGTGGATAGACTTTACAGTAGCAGGGAGCAACACTTTTCACATTCAGGCAATTCAGGAGGTGAGGGCATAGGGTTCTGAACATGGGTGGTGAAGGTACAGAAACCTTCAGTTTCATTCAATGTGGAGTGGGGGAAACTGGGGACAGCTGGTGGGATCCAGCTGTGCAGAACACCTTTCACTCCAAAATCAGCCCCTCTCTGTGGGGGCACTGGGGAGGTGGGGGGGTTGGTGCGTGGAGGTGCGTGGAGGTGGGCTCTGACAGGTTGTTGAAGGAATACCATGTCGGTCCTGCATACAGCTACCTGTGGGATCTTGCTGTGCACTCCCTCGGCCTGCAGCTCACCCTCACATGTTACGTTAGCCTATCCATAGGGTCCCAGGCTGAGGTCACTGATGGTCTGATAGTGGTTGGGGTGCACCGTCCCTCCATTTCCCCCATAGCTCTGACCCTCCCACCACCTCCCGTCATCCCCTCACCCTCCGAGACATGGCGCAGAGATTGGAGCACAAGGCAAATGTGAGGCAGGAGAGGGCATTTCAATCAAAACATGTGTGGAATGGAGAGAGAGAGAGATAGAGAGAGAGAGAGATTATCGCGAGGAAAGGGAAATCTGAGCAGAGCTGGAGATTTGGGTGGGGACACTGAAAGAGGAAGAGGGAGAAAGGGACAGAGAAAGAAAGACATTGATCGATTTGTGAGAGCAGGAGGAGAAAGCTGAACAAAGATGGACAAGTAGATAGGGTCAGACAGAGGGAGAGAGGAGTGAAAGAGAGAGACAGGGACACACAGATAGAGAGGTGCCTGTACCAGTGGAAGGTTCCTCATTAATATTTCATGTAGAAACTGCACCAATTCCAGGTGGAGTGGGCACGGGGGCAGTGCCCTTTGAATGGGGGTGGGTCAGGGGAACATTGGTCTTGATTTTTGTGCTTTTTTTTACCCCCTGGAGTGTCAGAGAACCCAGCTGGACAGGGAAGATTAAAATCTTTGAGGAGAAAGTGAGGTCTGCAGATGCTGGAGATCAGAGTTGAAAATGTGTTGCTGGAAAAGCGAAGCAGGTCAGGCAGCATCCAGGGAACAGGAGAATCGACATTTCGGGCATAAGCCCTTCTTCAGGAATAAGGGCTTATGCCTGAAGAAGGGCTTATGCCCGAAACGTCGATTCTCCTGTTCCCTGGATGCTGCCTGACCTGCTGCGCTTTTCCAGCAACACATTTACAGCAGGGAAGATTAAACCCAAGGTATGGTGGGGGCTGGGGGCGAGTGGTGGGAAAAGGGGGAGAGGGACACAAGTTGTGGTGAGTGACTCTCCACCACTGAGTCATTGCCCAGCCCCTCAGAAAATAAACCCTGGGGGCAGTCAGAAAGCATTTGCCTCTGATCCCATTTGAAATCTGTTCCTATTCTCTGGGTTTAAGATCAGGGCGAGGTGCTGATTAAACATAGAGACTTTGGAAGTCAGTCAGTGATGGGATCTCGTTTGTTTCTCCCCAGTTTTGTTTCAGAACATCTTAGCTTTGATCTGATCAATTTCCATCTCTCTCCTGGGGGGACTTCTGAGAGATTGAACCTTGGACACTGAGGGAGACAAAGACTCTGGCAGTGGGAATGGGGGTGGTGTGTGGGGAGGGGGAGTTGGGGGGATGGGAGACAATAAATATTTCTGACCCTGCTCCCCTCAAACAGAAACACTGGGACAGTCCTGAGGCAGTCTGAGTAACCTTCCTGTTCCTGGTCCCTGGGTTTAATATCAGGGGCTATGTTGGGAGGAGCCTGTCAGATTGTGGAGGCAGGGAGCGGTGGGATCTTGCTGTGCTTTTGGTGCAGGAGTTTTTGAAAACTAATTAATTTTCATTTCTCTCTCAGTCCTTCCGCCCCCCATTCCCGGGGAGATTTGTTTCGGGAGCTGAAACACGGGATGATGCAGGGACAGAGAGAGAGACAATTATTATAAACTGTCCCGTCTCCTGTCATTCATTTACACACAAACACACACTCCCGGGGGAGAACAATTGTGGGGCTCAGGCAGTCTCTGGGGTTTGTACCACAAGGGGGTGAACTCTGGAGGGGTAGAGGGTGTGGGAAGACAGAAGGGCAAAAAGGAAGTTGCTGCACAGTCTGATCCCACAGATTTCACTACCTCCCTCTCTCTCTGCCTCCATATTCCCAGCTGCCTGTCCCTCACGCAGCTTTCTATAAAGTCCCCTCTCTTCCATATCTTTCACATCTACCCCTGCCCACTCTCTCACCCTCTCCCCAGGTTTTTCAGGAACTGATCTGTCGTTCAGTATTTCCGATCTTTGGCCTTTCCCGCCAACCTCTCTCTGCCCTCTGTGATCTTGCTATTGCTCCCTGAGGGTCATTTGAGCCACATCCCCCTCGTTCTCTGTCCCTCTCCATCGCTCATGCTCAATGGTATCTGTTTGCCTTTCTCCCCACCGACTTCTTTCTCTCCTTGGGTTTCCATAGATTCCCCACAGGATGGAAGCAGGCCATTCAGCCCATTGATTCCACACCAACCCTCTGAAGGACAGCCTCCCCAAACCTTTCCCATCTCTGTAACCCTGCATTTCCCATGGCACGTTCACGTTATCTGCTCATCCTTTGACTGTGGGAGGAAACCAAAGCACCCAGAGAAACCCAGGCAGGCACAAGGAGAATGTACAAACTCCACAAGACAGTCATTCAAGGCTGGATTTGAACCTGGGTGTGTCTCTCTCTCTCTATCTCTCTTTTCTTCTGTCTCTGTATCCTTGGGTTTATTTTTCTCTCTTTCTCCTTCTCACTTTCTACATTTTCCCCTATTCTCAGTAGGATTTCTCTCTCTTGCTTCCTGTCTGTCCTTTTTGCTCTGTCTCTCTCTCTCTCTCGGATCTTTATCCCTGTGTCTCTCTCACTCACTGTTTCCCTCCCTGTATTGCTCTGTGCCCCCGTTTTCACCTTTTCTGTCCCAGTTTCTTTCTCTCCTGTCTGTCCTTCTATATCTCTCTCTGGGGTCTTTCTGCCCCCCTCAACCCGTCCCTCTATTTCTCTTCCTCTGCCTCTGCATCTCTGTCTCTGTCCTGCACTGTTTCTCTCCCTGTGATCATTCTCTGTCTCTCCCAAGATTTCTCTCTCTCTGTCTCTACCCCCTGACTCTCCAGATGGAGGTTTCCCTCTGTTTACCTATGTCTCCCTATTCCCCATATCTCTCCCTGGAGTTTCACTCTCCATTTGCCTGTGGCTGTCTATCCCTGCACCTGGGAGCAAATTTGGGGTGGAACGGTGACGGGGCTGAATACTTATTGGAGTGGGATTCTCCCTCTGTTTCCTTCTCTCTCCCTGTCGGTCTATCTCTCCCATGGCTTTTCTCACCTTTATGCCTCAGACCTGAAATCTGCACAGAGACAAAGCAGCCGTTTCAAACCAGCTACAAAAGGCAAGGGAACAGTCTTCTGCATGCAAGGAACACAGATTTATCCCAAAGGGGAACATCGTATTTTCACACTGACAAACACAACGTGTGAGTGGAATGAACATAACCAGTAAAGTTAGTGAGTTTCTGAACATCATACCATTTCACACAAGGACAGGAAGCGACTATATGGATCTGTTGTACCAGTGGACGTTTGTTCATTTTACAAATGATTATGAATTTATTAAACACATTCACCTCTTCTCTGACAACAGCTGGAGGACACCACAGCACTGTCTCACTTTCTCATTGAGATATTTTTAGAATTCTGACACTGTGTGAACAGGCTCTCCAGCCCAACACGTCCACACTGACCCTCCAAAGAGTAACCCATCCAGACCCATTTCCCCATCCTATATTTACCCTTGACTAATGCACCTAACATACACATTCCTGAACACTCAGGGCAATTTAGCACAGCCAATTCACCTAACTTGCACAACTTTAGACTGTGGGTCGAAATCGGAGCACCTGAAGGAAACCTATGCTGACAGAGGGAGAATGTGCAAACTCACACAGTCGTCTGAGGCTGGGATCGAACCCTGGTTCCTGGCATTTGAGGCAGCAGTGCTAACCACTGAGCCACCTCTGATTGACTCAAACTGTGTTCAAGATGGTTAATCTCAGGGAAATGTAATTTACTGCTGACTTTGCCTATTTTACCATACACTTCTAAGTATTCAGAAATCTCATCCTTCACAATGGATTCCAGGATCTTACCCAGGACCGAGGTTAGGGTAATCAGACTGTAATTTTCTGTTTTGTGCATTACTTCCATTTAAAACAAGTATGTGTGCATGTTTCTGTGTATCTATATGTATGTGAGTCAGTGTGTCTGTGTCTGTGTGTGTGTCAGTGTGCATGTTTCTGTGTGTCAGTGAGCATGTTTCTGTGTATCTGTATACATGTCTGTGCCAGTGTGCCTGGATGTGACAATGCTGTCACTTTAACAAGGTTATTTTGTTCTTGGTTGTTTTTTAAGACTATAAGACATAAAAGCAGAAATTAGGCCATTCTGTCCATCGAGCCTGCTCTGCCATTCAATCATGGCTGCCACGTTTCTCATCCCCATCCTCCCTGTAACACTTGATCCCCTTGACAATCATGAACTTATCTATCTCTGTCTTAAATATATTCAATGACCTGGCCTCCACAGCGTTCTGTTGTAGTGAATTCCATAAATTCACCACTCTCCAGCTAAAGAGGTTTCTCCTTGTCTCCATTTAGAAAGGTCTTCCCTTTACTCTACTGCTGTGCCATCAGGTCCTACTCTTTCCTCCCAATGGAAACATCTTCCCAACATCCATGCTGTCCAGGCCATTCATTTAGATTCCCGCTCATCCTTCTGAACTCCATCGAGTACAGACCCAGAGTCCTGAAACTTTCCTCATACATTAAGCTTTTCATTTCTGGGACCATTCTCGTGAACCTTCTCTGAACACACTCCAGGGCCTATACATCCTTCCTAAGATACGGGGCCCAAAACTGCACACAATTCTCCAAATGTTGTCTGACCAGAACCTTCTAGAGCCTCAGAAGTGCATGAATTCATATTTCCCACATTGTACTCCATCTGCCACTTCTTTGCCCACTTTCCTAACCTGTCCAAATCCTTCTGCAGACTCCCTATCTTTTCACTGTTATCTGTCCCTCTACTTATCTTCATATCATTGGCAAACTTAGCCAGAATGCCCTCCGCTCCTTCATCTCAATCGTTAATCCCAACACTGAGCCTTGCGGAACACCAATCGTCACCGGCTGCCATCATGAGAAGGACCCTTTAACCCCCACTCTGCTTTTGGCCAAACAGCCAATATTCTATCCATGCTAGCACCTTGTGTCTAACACTATGGGTCCCTCACTTACTCCTCTCCCAGTCTATTCTACCCACCTCCTCTCTCATGCCTCTGTATTTGCCTTTATTCAGCTGTATCACCATTATCTTTGATTTTGTCTTCTCCCTCTCAATTTGCAGAATAATTTCAGTCATATTATGATCACTGCCTGCTGAGGATTCCTTCACCTTAAGCTCCCTGACCAAGTCTGCCTCTTGCCTGAAAGCATTGTGTTCCAGTTTACATTTTTTTTTGCCAAGGTGTATGTTACAGAACAAAGAACATAATGGTGCAGTATAGGCCCTTCGGCCCTCAATGTTGCGCCGACCTGTGAAGTCCATCTGAAGCCCATCTAACCTACACTATTCCATATGTCAATCCAATGACCATTGAAATGCCCTTAAAGTTGGCGACTCTACAACTGCTGCAGGTAGTGCTTCCATGTCCCTACTACCCTCTGAGTGAAAAAAACTACCTCTGACATCTGTCCTATATCCATCACCCCTCAATTTAAAGTATGTCCTCTCGTACTAGTCATCACCATGCGAGGAAAATGCTCTCACTGTCCACCCTATCTAACCCTGCAATTATTTTATATGTCTCAATTAAGTCACCTCTCAACTTTCTTCTCTCTAATTAAAACAGCCTCAAGTCCATCAGCCTTTCCTGGTAAAACGCTTCCCTCCATACCAGGCAACATCTTAGTGAATCTTCTCTGAACGCTTTCCAAAGCTTCCACATCCTTCCTATAGTGCGGCGACCTGAACTATACACAATACGCCAAGTGCCTCTTAAATGTTGCAATTGGACCAGCCTCCACCACTTCCTCTGGCAGCTCATTCCATACCCGTACCACCCTCTGTGTGAAAAAGTTGACGCTTAGGTCTCTTTTATATCTTTCCCCTCTCATCCTAAACCTATGCCCTCTAGTTCTGGACTCACCCACCCCAGGGAAAAGACTTTGTCTATTTATCCAATCCATGCCCCTCATAATTTTGTAAACCTCTATAAGGTCACCCCTCAGCCTCCGATGCTCCAGGTAAAACAGTCCCAGCCTGTTCAGCCTCTCCCAATATCTCAAATCCTCCAACCCTGGCAACCTTTTCTGAACCCTTTCAAGTTTCACAGCAGCTTTCCGATAGGAAGCAGAACAGAAATGCATGCAATATTCCAACAATGGCCTAACCAATGTCCCTGTACAGCCGCAACATGACCTTCCAACTCCTGTACTCAATACACTGACCAATAAAGGAAAGTATAACAAACGCCTTCTTCACTATCCTATCTACCTACAACTCCACTTTCAAGGAGCTATGAACCTGCAGTCCAAGGTCTCTTTGTTCATCAACACTCCCTAGGACCTTACCATTTACTGTATAATTCCAGCTGAGACTTGCTTTCCCAAAATGCATTTATCTGAATTAAACTCCATCTGCCACGTCACAGTCCATTAGCCTATTTAGTCTAAATCCTGTTGTAATATATGTTAACCCTCTTCGCTGTCCACCACACCTCCAATTTTGGTGTCGTCTGCAAACTTACTAACTATACCTCTTACATAAATGCTTTGGATGCGAATATAAATGACAAAAAGTAGAGGGCCCAGCACCGATCCTTGTGGCACTCCATTGGTCACAGGCCTCCAGTCTGAAAAACAACCCACCACCACCATCCTTTGTCTTCTACCTGTGAGCCAGTTCTGTATTCAAATGGTTAGTTCTCCCTGTATTCCATGAGATCTAACCTTGCTCATCAGTCTCCTATGTCGATACGCCTTACTGAAGTCCAAATAGATCACATCTACCGCTCTGCCCTCATCAATTCTCTTTGTTACTTCCTCAAAAAACTCAATCAAATTTGTGAGACATGATTTCTCACACACAAAGCCATGCTGACTATCCCTAATCAGTCCTTGCCTTTCCAAATGCGTGCACATCCTGTCCCTCAGGATTCCCTCCAACAACTTGCCCACCACCGACGTCAGGCTCACTGGTCTATAGTTCCCTGGCTTGTCCTTACCACCCTTCTTGGCACCACGTTAGCCAACCCCCAGTCTTCTGGCACCTCACCTGTGACTATCGATGGTACAAATATCTCAGGCTCACCAATCACTTCTCTTGCTTCCCACAGAGTTCTCGGGTATTTCTGATCAGGTCCTGGGGATTTATCCACCTTTACCCATTTCAAGACATCCAGCACTTCCTCCTCTGTAATATGGACATTCTGCAAGATGCCACCATCTATTTCACTCCAGTCTATATCTTCCATATCCTTTTTCACAGTAAATAATGATGCAAAATACTCATTTAGTATCTCCCCCATTTTCTGTGGCTCCACACAAAGGCCGCTTTGCTGGTCTTTGAGTGGCCCTATTCTCTCCCTAGTTACCCTTTTGTCCTTAATATATTTGGAAAAGCTCTTTGGATTCTCCTTAATTCTATTTGTTATAGCTATCTCATGTCCCCTTTTTGCCCTCCTGATTTCCCTCTTAAGTATCCTCTTAACTTCCTTTATACCTTTCTCAGGATTCACTCGATCTATCCTGTCTATACCTTACATATGCTTCCTTCTTTTTCTTAACCAAACCCTCAATTTCATTAGTCGTCCAGCATTCCCTATACTTACCAGCCTTTCCTTTCACCCTAACAGGAATATACTTTCTCTGGATTCTAGTTATCTCATGTCTGAAGGCCTCCCAGTTTCCAGCCGTCCCTCTACCTGTGAACGTCTGCCCCCAGTCAGCTTTTGAAAGTTGTTGCCTAATATCGTCAAAATTGGCCTTTCTCCAATTTAGAACTTTAACTTTTACATCTGGTCTATCCTTTTCCATCATTATTTTAAATCTAATAGAATTATGGTCGCTGGCCCCAAAGTCTTCCCCCACTGACTCCTCAGTCACCTGTTCTGCCTTATTTCCCAAGAGTAGGTCAAGTTTTGCACTTCTCTAGTAGGTACATCTACAGTCTGAATCAGAAAATTGTCTTGTACACACTTAACAAATCCCTCTCCATTTAAACCCTTAACACTATGGCAGTACCAGTCTATGTTTGGAAAGTTAAAATCCCCTCCTACAACCACCCTATTATTCTTACAGATAGCTGAGATCTCCTTGTTAAATTTCACTTGAGAATGTAAATTTTAAAAAGTTCTGCAATTTGCATAGGAAAGAACTGAAACCAACATGTTCACTTGAAGAAAATGAGAGATTGAACAAACAATCCAGGTCTTTTTGCAATAAATAATTTCAGTTACAGCACACTGTAAACATTTGCTATAAATTCTGCACCTTCTCATCTTTTACTCCACAAGCACCTGCTGAAGGAGCAAAGCTGAGAGCTAGTGCTTCCACATAAACCTGTTGGACTATAACCTGATGATGTGTGATTTTTAACTTTGATGCCGACAGAAAACTTCCAACAGGGTGCCCTCTCCTTTACTGCTTCTAACCTCAGCCCAAACTATCTCAGTGGATAAGTCCTCAAACATTATCTCACCTGCTGTAATACTACCTTTGATTAACAATGCCACATCACTCCGTTACCACCTTCTCTGTTCTGACTGAAGCATCTAAATCCCGGAATCTGCAACAACCAGTCCTCCACCCCACCCAACCCTCAAGGATCCCAAAACCACAATCAGAGACATCATGAACACTGGGACATGGGAGGCAACACACCAATCCTGAGTCTCTCTCATTCCCACAAAACCTCTTGTCTGTCCTCCTAACTATGGAGTTCCCAATGACTAAAGCTCTGCTCCTCTCCCCCCTTCCCCTCTGAGCAACAGGGACAGACTCTGTGCCAGAGCCCTGTACCCCATTGCTTATCCCTGGTAAATTGTCCCCCCAACAGTATCCAAAACGGTCTCCTTGTTGTTGAGGGGAACCACCACAGGAGATCCCTGCACTGCCTGCAGGTTCCCTTTCCTACCCCTGTCGGTAATCTATCTACCTTCATGTGGCTGTGGAGTAACTACCTCCCTGTAACTTCTCTCAATAACCCCCTCCCCTTCCCGAATGATCTGAAGATCATCCAGCTCCAGCTCCAGTTCCCTAACGGTTCTCAAGGAGCTGGAGTTGGGTGCACCTCCCAAAAACGAAGTCAGCAGGGACACATTCTGCAGGAGGAACTGCCCTAACCTCCATTCCCACGATTCTAAATTCCCAAGCAGACCACTGAGAATATGAAACATGAAAGAAAACACTTGTTACCTTACCAACTGATGTACAGAACTATTTTTTGGTTTAGAGGAGGAGGATGGGTGGGAGACATTCCCAAGTAGTATTTAGGGTAAAGTAACCACCCAAATATATAACCTCATGACCTTCCAGATATTCCAGAGGGAGTCAGAAACTAGATTCTGAGGTGATTAGCAGTGGTTTAGATACAGAATACTAGATGCACAGTAGTGAACTACTGATTGGAATCTATTTGAGGAGTTCAAGGTGATTAATAAGGAGAATAAGAGAATCACAGAAGTGAGTTATAGGGCCAGAAGGTTGAATTTGAATGCAGAACACAAAGTTAAAGGCAGGATTCTTGACAGTGTGGAGGAACAGAGGAATCTTGAGGTCCATGTCCATAGATTCCTGAAAGTTTCTACCCACGTTGATAGGGTTGTTAAGAATGCATATGGTGTGTTGGCTTTCATTAGCTGGTGTATTGTGTCTAAGAGCCGCGAGGTTATGCTGCAGCTCTATCGAGCCCTGGTTAGACCACATTTGGAATATTGCATTCAGTTCTGGTCGCCTCATTACAGGAAAGATGGAGAAGCTTTACAGAGTGTGCAGGGGAGATTTATCAGGATGCTGCCAGGAACGGAGGGCGTGGTCTAGATTAGAGTGGTGCTGGAAAAGCACAGCAGGTCAGGCATCATCAGGGGAGCAGGAAAATTCCTCATTCCTGATGAAGGGGTTTTGCCCGAAACGTCGATTCTCCTGCTCCTCGGATACTGCCTGACCTGCTGTACTTTTCCAGCACCACTCTAATCTAGACTCTGATCTCCAGCATCTGCAGTCCTCACTTTTTCCTAGGAACGGAGGGTATGTCTTGTGAAGAAAGGTTGAGGGAGTTAAGGCTTTTCTCATTGGAGCGAAGAAGGATGAGAGGTGGCTTGATAGAGGTGTACAAGATGATGAGAGGCACAGACAGAGAGACAAGATGATGAGAGGCACAGACAGAGAGACAAGATGATGAGAGGCACAGACAGAGAGACAAGATGATGAGAGGCACAGACAGAGAGACAAGATGATGAGAGGCACAGACAGAGAGACAAGATGATGAGAGGCACAGACGGAGAGACAAGATGATGAGAGGCACAGACAGAAAGACAAGATGATGAGAGGCACAGAGAGACAAGATGATGAGAGGCACAGACAGAGAGACAAGATGATGAGAGGCACAGACAGAGAGACAAGATGATGAGAGGCACAGACAGAGAGACAAGATGATGAGAGGCACAGACAGAGAGACGATCATAGGCAGAGACTGTTTCCTCTGCAGGAAATGTATATCATGAGGGGGTATAATGTTAAGGTGATTGGTGGAGGGTTTCAGGAAGATGTCAGAGTTAGATTCCTTACACAGAGAGTGGTGGGTGTGTGGAATTCTAGTAGAGTAAGATATGCTAGGGACTTTTAAGTGACTCTTGGATAGCCACATGGAAGATAGTACAATGGAGTTTATGGAGGTTAGGCTGATCTGAGAGTAGGATAAAAGGCCAGCACAGCCATGAGGGCCGAAAGGCCTGTAATGTGCTGCACTGATCTCTGTTCTCAATCAATCAAGGGATTCAGGGTGGTTTATATATCGAATAACAGATCTCCGGAGTGAGTTATAGGCTGGAATCTAATTGAGGAGTTCAGCATGTTTCTGTACAGTCATAGATACAAAGGAGTGAGTTATGGTTTTTGAGGTGGCTTTGAATATGGAGCAACAGACACTCTGGGGTGAGTTAGAGACTGCAATTTAACCACATATTTTGGGTCATTAAAAATTGGTTACAAATTTGAGAGATGTAAACTTTGAGGTGGTGTGATTGGAGTCAACAAAAATGATGGGGTGTGCAACAAAGGGAGTGGCAGCATATAACATGGGGTGGCTGTTCATTGGGAATGGGAATAAATACGGGCTGGGAAAATATTTGGGGGAACCTCAAAAATTGGAAGGATGGGTGGTGAGTGCCAAATCTGTAGGTAGGACATCTGGGGAGGTGCAAAATTTGAGGTCATGATTGTAGAGGAACTTGAGGTTTGCAAAATATTTGGAAGGTTGCAAATTATGGGGGTGCTCAAAACTTACGTAGATGCAACATTTGGGGAGTTTGAACAGAGTGAGGACTGGAGATGCTGGAAAGACAGAGTTGATAAAATGTGGAGAGGCAAAAAGCACAGCAGATCAAGCAGCCTCACAGGAGCAGGAAAGTCAATGTTTGGGCTTTGGGACCTTCATCAGGGGACTGAGGAAAAATCTGGGGTGGTGGGTCTGGGGGAAGGCAGGTGGGATGATGAAAGGTAGATGCAGGTCGGAGGTGATTGTGATTACTCAATCGGAAGGAAGATAGACAGGTTCGGTCAGGTCAAGAGGACAGGGTGGAGAGGGAAGGCTGGACAGTTTGAGGTGGGAAGTGGGAAGATTTGGAAGCTGGTGAATCCTATATTGAGGCTATATTGTTGCAAGCTCTCTCCGCTAGTTCTTGTTTGGCTTTATTTTGATATTGGAGGAGGCTCATGTCTTTGGGGGAGTTGAAATGGCTGACCCAGAAGGTGGGGTTGATTGGAACATGTGGGCCTTAGATGTTCCCTGATCTGGTCCCAGAGTTTGTGTTCAGTCTCCCACGTAGAGGAGAACACATCGGGAACAAGGGATGCAATAAATCAGGTTAGAGGAAATGCACGTGAATCTCTGCTGGAGTTGGAAAGATGTTTTGGGGGCTTGGATGGAGGAAAGAGGGGAGGTGCGGCATCAGGTGTTGCACTTCCTGGGTTCACAGGTGAAGGTGCCAGGTATGGAGGAGAGGATGGTGGGAAATGAGGATCTAACTAGGGAATCATGTAGGGAATGGTTCCCAGGAAAGCAGATGGGGTGGAGTGGGAAATCTCATTTTTGTGTTAGGGGTCAGATTGCAGGTGGTGAAAATGGCAGAGGATGATGCATTGGATTTGGAGATTAGTGGGGTGGAATGTGAGGGGGTTTTATCTTTGTTGTGGCTGGGAGGGGTTTGAGGGCAGAATGTGGTTGTAGGACTCATTGTTCACGGGGAAGGGGAAATTACGCACCTTGAAGAAGGGGAGGTGATGGTCTAATGGTATTATTACACGACTATTAATCCAGAAACCCAGAAAAATGTTCTGGGGACGTGGGCACGAATCGTATCACGGCAAATGGTCGAATTTGAATTCAACAACAAAATCTGGAATTAGGAGTCGACTGATAGCCATGAAACGATTGTCAATTGTCGGAAAAAAACTATCTGGTTCATTAATGTCCTTTAGGGAAGGAAATCCGCCATCCTTACCTGGTCTGGCCTCCATGTGACTCTAGAGCCACAGCAATGTGGTTGATTCTCCACTGCCCTCTGAAATGGCCTCACAAACCACTCAGTCGTATCTATCGCTAGACACTCACAACAAAGAAATGAAACCCTGGACCACCTGGCATTGACCTTGGAACCAGAAAATACAACGGCAAAAACACAAACATGCAAAGTTCTACTTACTGACATCGTGGAGCTCATGCCAAAATTGGGAGAGTTGTCTCACAGACGAGTCAAGCAACAGCCTGATATAGTTGTTCTTACGGAATCATACCTTACAGATAATACACCAGACAGTACCAATACTATCCCTGGATATGTGCTGCCCCACGAGCAGGATAGATCCAGCAGAGGTGGCTGCACAGTGGCATGCAGTCAGCAGAGAGTTGCCCCGGGGGTCCTTGACGTCGACTCTGTACCCCATGAGGTCTCATGGCTTCAGGTTAAACAGCGGCAAGGAAACCTCTTCCTGGTTATCACGTATCATCCTCCTTCAGCTGATGAATCAGTGCTCCTCCATGTTAAACAATACTTGGAGGAAACACTGAGGCTGGCAAAGGCACAGAATGTACTCTGGGTGGGGGATTTCAATGTTCAACACCAAGGGGGGGGGGGCTCGGCAGCATCATTACTGATCGAGCTGGTCGGGTCCTAACGAATATAACTGCTAGACTGGGTTTGTGGCAGGTGGTGAAGAAACCAACAAGAGGGAAAACATACTTCAGGTCATCCTTACTAATCTGCCAGCTGCAGAAGCATCTGTCCATGACAGTATAGATAAAAGTAACCACCTTCCTGTGCTTATGGAGACAAAGTCCTTCATCCACATTCTGGCAATAGTACTGAAGAAGTGTGGTCCAGAACCTGCCGCACCCCTAGCCAACCTCTTCCAGTACAGTTACAACTCTGGCATCGACCTGACAATATAGAAAATTGATGGAAATGTGTTGCTGGAAAAGCGCAGTAGGTCAGGCAGCATTTAGGGAACAGGAGAATCGACGTTTCGGGCATTAGCCCTTCTTCAGGAATGCCCTAGATGCTGCCTGACCTGCTGCGCTTTTCCAGCAACACATTTCCATCTCTGATCTCCAGCATCTGCAGACCTCACTTTCTCCCCAATATAGAAAATTGCCCAGGTATGTCCTGTACACAAAAAGCAGGACAAATCCAACCCAGCTAATGAACGCCTAATCTGTCCCCTCTCCATCATCAGTAAGGTGATGGAAGGGGTCATCAACAGGGCTATCAAACAGCACCTGCTCAGCAATAACCTGCTCAGTGATGCCCAGTTTGGGTTTTGCCAGGGTCACTCAGCTCCTGATCTCATTACAGCCTCAGTTCAAACATTGACAAAAGAGTTGAATTCCAGAGGTGAGGTGTGAGTGACAGACCTTGACATCAAGGCTGCAATTGACCAACTATGGCATCAAGAAGCCCTTGGCAAAACTAGAATAAATGGGTATGGGGGCAAACACTCCACTGCTTTGAGTCATACCTGGCACAAAGGAAGATGGTTGTGGTTGTGGAGGGTAAGTCATCTCAGTTCCAGGACATCATTGCAGTAGTCCCTCAGGGTAGTGTCCTTGGTCCAATGATCTTCAGCTGATCCATCAATTACCTTCCCTCTGTCATAAGGTCCGAATTAGGGATGTTCACCAATGATTGAACAGTGTTCAGCGCCATTTGTGACTCCTCAGATACTGAAGCAATCCGTGCTCAAATGAAACAAGATCTGGACAATATCCAGGCTTGGGCAGACAAGTAGCAATAACATTCACGCCACACAATTGCCAGACAATGACCATCACCAATAAAAGACAGTCTAACCACCATCCATTGACATTCAATGATATTACCATCACTGAATCCCCCACTGTCAACATCCTTGGGGTTATCATTGAACAGAAATTCAAATTGACTCCCCACATAAACACAGTGGCTACAACAGAATGCCAGAGACGAGGGATACTGTGGCGAGTAACTCACCTCCTGACATCCCAAAGTCCATCCACCATCTACAAGGCACATGTCAGGAGCATGATGGAATACTCCCCACTTGCCTGGATGGGTGCAGCTCCAACAACACTCAAGAAGCTTGACACCATCCAGGACAAAGCAACCCGCTTGATTGGCATCACATCGACAAATATTCAACCCCTCCAGCACCGGCACCCAGTGGCAGCAGTGTGTGCTATCTACAAGATGCACTGCTGAAATTCACCAAAAATCCTTCAACAGCACCTTCCAAACCCATGATCACATCCATCTAGAAGGACAAGGGCAGCAGGCACTTGGGAACACTACCACTTTCAAGTTCCCCTCCAAGCCACTCACCACACAGTCGTTGAGTCAAAATTCTGGAATTCCATCCCTGCCGGCATTGTGGGTCAACCCACAGCAAGGGGACTGCAGCAATTCAAGATGGCATCTCACCACCACCTTCTCAAGGGCAAGTAGGGATGGGCTATCAATGCAGGCCAGCCAGTGACGCCCAAGTCCCACAAATGCATAAAAAACCTTCCTATCTCTGTGAGCTCCCTCTTCTTCCAACAATCCCGCAGTACATTTGAAACCTACTCCAATGCTGATTACTCTTCCTATCTCTGAAAATGTCTCCAATCTCCATAACATTTCCAATCTCTGCCTTCTCCTCCTCCAGTCATTACAATAATACCTATTTCTGTCATCTTGTCCCGGGCCTATAGTCCACCCTGTCAGTATAACATTCTGCAGCCTCTACAAACCTCCCCATCTATGCACCTTATTCTAGCCCCTTACAGCACAAAACATCACTGTAACTTTCCCCAGACTCTATAACAGTCCTGCCTCCTGTCCGACAGTGCCTTATGACCTCTGTGACCCTCTATCATCCCTACTGACCTCCCTGTCTGTATATACTCCTCCTGTCCCTATAGCCTTTCCAGCCTGTGAAACCTGCTTCAATCCTTCAACCCTCCGTTTTTATAGTGTTCTGAAGCCACTAATTCCTCCCCATGTCTGCAATCTTATTCAGTCTCTGTAATCTCCACTGCCTCTGTGAACTGCTCCCGTCACTACAATCCTCCTTAACTCTACCTCCTCCTGTCACTATTAACCTTCTTAACACTGTAACCTCCAAAAGCCATGAAAACCATCCATGGAACAGTGATACCCTCTTGATTGCTGAGTCCAACTTCAGCCCCTACAGCTGTCTCTATCTGGAACTTCCTTCAGTCTGAACAACTGTTACTCATCTCACCCAGTGTCTGCAGTTTTACTAACTTCATTCAATCGCAAAAACCATTCCTGTCACTGTAGCCTTCTCCAGTACCTGAATCCATCCCTTTTTAAGGCATTTGATAATGTTCCCCATGGTAGGCTGATGGAGAAGTTGAAGTCGCATGGGTTCCCGGGTCGATGGATGGAGAACTGGCTGGGCAACAGGAGACAGAAAGTAACAGTCGAAGGGAGTTTCCAGTGGCTGAAGGGCCTGAACTGAAGGGAATTTATATTTGCCAGGAATTGGTGTTGTAGAGACTGTTAGGTCTGAAGGCTAATAAGTCCCCGGGGCCTGATGGTCTACATCCCAGGGTACCGAAGGAGGTGGCTCTAGAAATCGTGGATGCTTTGGTGATTATTTTCCAGAGTTTGATAGATTCAGGATCAGTTCCTGCGGATTGGAGGGTGGCTAATGTTGTACCACTTTTTAAGAAAGGAGCGAGAGAGAAAGCAGGAAATTATAGAGCAGTTAGTCTGACCTCAGTGGTGGGAAAGATGCTGGAGTCAATTATAAAGGATGAAATTACAACACATCTGGATAGTAGTAACAGGATAGGTCAGAGTCAGCATGGACTTATGAAGGGGAAATCATGCTTGACTAATCTGCTGGAATGTTTTGAGAATGTAAGTCTGAAGATGGACAAGGGAGATCCAATGGATGTAGTGTATCTGGATTTTCAGAAAGCCTTTGATAAAGTCATACTTAGGAGATTAGTGAGCAAAATTAGGGAACATGGTATTGGGGCAAAGTACTGACTTGGATTGAAAATTGGTTGGCTGACAGGAAACAAAGAGTAGTGATCAACGGCTCCCTTTCGGAATGGCAGGCGGTGACCAGTGGGGTACCGCAGGAATCAGTGCTGGGACTGCAGCTTCTTACAATATACATTAATGATATAGGAGATGGTATTAATAGTAACATTAGCAAATTTACTGATTATACAAAGCTGGGTGGCAGGGTGAAATGTGAGGAGGATGTTAGGACATTACAGGATGACCTGGACAAGTTAGGTGAGTGGACAGATGCATGGCAGATGCAGTTTAATGTGGATAAATGTATAGTTATCTACTTTGGTTGCAAGAACAGGAGGGCAGATAACTACCTAAATGGAGTCAAGTTCGGTAAAGGGGCAGTACAAAGAGATCTGGGTGTTCTTGGACACCAGTCAATGAAGGCAAGCATGCAGGTACAGCAGGTAGTGAAGAAAGCTAATAGCATGCTGGCCTTCATAACAAGAGGGATTGAGTATAGAAGCAAAGAGGTTCTTCTGCAGCTTTACAGGGCCCTGGTAAGGCCGCACATGGAACATTGTGTGCAGTTCTGGTCTCCAAATTTGAGGAAAGACATTCTGGCTATTGAGAGAGTGCAGCATAGGTTGACGAGGTCAATTCCTAGAATGTCGGGACTATCTTATGTTGAAAGATTGGAGCGACTGGGCTTGTATACCCTTGAGTTTAGAAGACTGAGAAGGGATCTGATTGCGATGTATAAGATTATTAAAGGATTGGACACTCTGGAGGCAGGAAACATGTTTCCGCTGATGGGTGAGTCCTGAACCAGAGGACACAGCTTAAAAATAAGAGGTAGGTCATTCAGGACAGAGATGAGGAGAAACTTCTTCACCCAGAGAGTGCTCAGCCCCAGAATGCAGTGGAGGCCCAGTCTCTGGATTCATTTAAGAAAGAGTTGGATAGAGCTCTCAAGGATAGTGGAATCAAGGGTTATGGAGATAAGGCAGGAACAGGATGAGGATGATCAGCTATGATCATGATGAATGGTGGTGCAGGCTTGAAGGGCTGAATGGCCTACTCCTGCACCTATTGTCTATTTTCTATTCTAAGAATGGAGAATTGTGACTGGTGGTGTTTCACGAGGATCTATACTGAATGATCTGGAGGAAGATATCGATGGTGTGATTAACAAGTTTGCAGGTGACACTAAGATCAGTGGAGTCACAAATACAGAAGGAGAATGTCAGAGATTACAGCAGAATATGTGGGTGTTGGTGGAGAAATGGCAGATGGAGTTTGATTCTGGCAAATGTGACGTGATGCATTTTGAAAGATACAATTCAAGAGCAAACTACACAGTAAATGGAAAATGCTTGAGGAAAACTGATGTAGAGAGAGATCTGGGTGTTCAGGTCCATTGTTTCCTGAAGGTGGCAATGCAGGTCAATAGAGTGGTCAAGAAGGCACAAGGCATACTTTCCTTCATTGGACGGGGTATGGAATAAATAGTTGGCATGTCATGTTACAGTTGTATAAGACTTTGTTTTGGCCACATTTGGAATACTGTGTACATGTCTGGTCGCCACATGGATGATTTGGAGAGGGTTCACTGAGATGTTGCCTGGCTTGGAGGGTGCTAGCTATGAGGAGAGGTTGACTAGAAGAGGATTATTTTCACAGGAAAGACGGGGGTTGAGCGGGGACCTGATGGAGAGACATAGTCAGGGTGGATAGCAAGAAGCTTTGTCCCAGAGTGGGGGACTCAATTACTAGGGGTCACGAGTTCAAAGTCAGAGGGGAAAAGTTTACAGGAAGATGTGTGTGGAAAGGTCACTGCGCAGAGGGTGGTGAGTACCTGGAACGTGTTGCCACCGGAGGTGGTAGAGGTGGGCACGATAGCATCATTTAAGATGTAGTCGACAGATATATAAATGGGCAGGAAACAAAGGGATACAGAGCCGTAGAAAATACGTGCAAGTTATAGTTCGAGGATCTGGATTGGCACAAGCTTGGAGGGCCGAAGGGCCTGTTCCTGTGCTCTAATTTCCTTTGTTCTTTGTTCTATATCTTTAATCATGTGTAGCCTCCAGAGCCCTCCTTATTGCTGTCAAGGAGTTCCTGACTCAACAGAATTCCCAACTCTTGTCTCGTCTATTGCCTCTGTGAAGGCGGTTTGTCAGCCAGAGGGATGGAGAGAGACAAAAGAATCTGCAGATGCTGGAATCCAAAGCAGACAAACAGGAGGCTGGGAGAACACAACAAGCCAGGCTGCCTGGTTTACTGTGTTCTTCCAGCCTCCTGTATGTCAGATGGAGAGAGAGGTCTGGATCCTTTACTCAGTCCTGCAGCACGGTAAGTTCACTCACAATAAACAGGAGAGGGATGAGGTAGAGGATTTCTATAGTCAATGACCGAGGACACCACATGTTACAGTACTGGGCAAAGAACACAGAAGAGAAAGATCCCAGGCTTCATTATCACCATCTTGTTTGTAATTTCCTCTGGTCCACAGAAAACTCTTTATCCCTGTCAGCTTCTCCAATCTGAATCAGTGCAGCCTTCTCCAGTAGATAGTACCTTCCTTATCTCTGTAAACCCCTACAGTCCTGCCTATCCCTGTAAACTCCTACTACCAATACAACCCTCTATGTTTCTGTATTTGCCTTTAATCCTATATCCGTCCCTATCTGTGTAATTTTCTTCAGACCCTATAGCACTCCTTATCTGTGAAAAAGAATTATTAGCCCCTTGATCCAGCTCTGTCAGTGTAATCCCTTCCAGGCTGGAAAAAAAAAATCTTCTTACGTATGTAACCATGTCATGCTCTTACGAACCTCACTATCTATGACACCTTCCCCTATGTCTACAAAAAAAGCCTCCCTACCTTTATAACCCCCACCAGCTGTTAGAATCTTCATTGTCTCTGGACACCATCCAGAGTTACTCTCCTTATCACATAATTTAGTCCCTGCAGTCCAAAGGTGACTTTCAACTCCTCCTGTCTCTAAATCACACTCAATCACTGCAAACTTCGCCAATCCCTACTCCCCTCCCTTTGCATGTAATCTCCTTCAATCGGTACAAACCTTAACACCTTTAACCTCCTCCAGACATGATGACACAATTTATTTCCATTACCTACATGAGCTCCCATAATCCTCCCTGTGACTGTAACTACGTCTCATTCCTACATGCCTCTGTAAAATCCTTCCTCACTCTGTCACCTGTTACAGCCTCCACAGTCCTCCCTATCTCTGTTAAATACCTTCCAGTCACTGCAGCCCTCCGTATCACTAAATGCCACCAGTCATGACAAGATCAGAAAAAGAAGTGAAGGCAGGAACATTGTAGTAAGTTAAATGATCAGTCATGATCATATTGAATGGTGGAGTAGGCTCATGTTTAAGAAGGGCGGTAAAGACAAGCCAGGGAATTATAGACCGGTGAGCCTGACCTCAGTTGTGGGCAAGTTGTTGGAGGGAATCCTGAGGGACAGGATGTACAAGCATTTGGAAAGGCAAGGACTGATTTGGGATAGTCAATATGGTTTTGTGCTTGGGAAATCATGTCTCACAAACTTGATTGAGATTTTTGAAGAAATAACAAAGAAGATTGATGAGGGCAGAGTGGTAGATGTGATCGGTGTGGACTTCAGTAAGGCGTTCGACAAGGTTCCCCATGTGAGACTGATGAGCAAGGTTAGATCTCATGGAATACAGGGAGAACTCACCATTTGGATACAGAACTGGCTCAAAGGTAGAAGACAGAGGATGGTGGTGGAGGGTTGTTTTTCAGACTGGAGGCCTGTGACCAGTGGAGTGCCACAAGGATCGGTGCTGGACCCTCTACCTTTTGTCATTTACGTAAATGATTTGGACGCGAGCATAAGAGGTACAGTTAGTAAGTTTGCAGATGACACCAAAATTGAAGGTGTAGTGGACAGCGAAGAGGGTTAACTTAGATTACAACAGGATCTGGACCAGATGGGTCAATGGGCTAAGAAGTGGCAGATGGAGTTTAATTCAGATAAATGCGAGGTGCTGCATTTTGGGAAAGCAATCTTAACAGGACTTATACACTTAACGGTAAGGTCCTAGGGAGTGTTGCTGAACAAAGAGACCTTGGAGTGCAGATTCATAGCTCCTTGAAAGTGGAGTCGCAGGTAGATAGGATAGTGAAGAAGGCATTTGGTATGCTTTCCTTTATTGGTCAGAGTATTGAGTACAGGATTTGGGAGGTCATGTTGCGGCTGTACAGGACATTGGTTAGGCCGCTGTTGGAATATTGCATGCAATTCTGGTCTCCTTCCCATCGGAAAGATGTTGTGAAACTTGAAAGGGTTCAAAAAAGATTTACAAGGATGTTGCCAGGGTTGGAGGATCTGAGCTACGGGGAGAAGCTGAACAGGCTGGGGCTTTTTTCCCTGGAGCGTCGGAGGCTGAGGGGTAACCTTATAGAGGTTTACAAAATTCTGAGGGGCATGGATCGGATAAATAGGCAAAGTCTTTTCCCTGGGGTGGGGGAATCCAGAACTAGAGGGCATAGATCTAAGGTGAGAGGGGAAAGATATAACAGAAACCTAAGGGGCAACGTTTTCATGCAGAGGGTGGTACGGAAATGGAATGAGCTGCCAAAGGATGTGGTGGAGGCTGGTACAATTGCAACATTTAAAAGACATTTGGATGGGTATATGAATAGAAAGGGTTTGGAGGGATATGGGCCGGGTGCTGGCAGGTGGGACTAGATTGAGTTGGGATATCTGGTCAGCTTGGACGGGTTGGACCGAAGGGTCTGTTTCCATGCTGTGCATCTCTATGACTCCATGACTCTATATGTTCAAGAAACGCAGAAAAGAACGATCACAGGCTTCATTATTACCTGTTCCTCTTTCCCTGATTCTCTATAAACTCCCTATCTCCATAACCTTCTTCAGTCCCCACAACCCTCCCTATCTGTGTAACCTTCTCAAGCTCTGGCAGGGCTCCCTATCACTGTAACCTCCTCCTTCAACACCTAGAACATTCCGCAGAAAGCTCCGAGAACTAATCAGTGACGCCCACCACAGACTCTGAAAATACAACCGGGAGATTGCGTGCCAAAAACCGTTCTTCAAACAAGCAACAAATCAAGAATGGACAGACGCGGTAGAACGAGCCATAAACACCAAACAACGACAAACACAGATAAAGGAAATCGGGACCTGAAGAAAAAGCTTGACAACTTCACAAAGACAAAACCGATAACACAGGGGCATGGATACAGAACTTATCAGACCAGACCTTATCAGACACAGAAAAAGCAGTACGAGTAAAAGGATTAAATTTCAATTACCGAGGCGCTGACAAGAAAGATTTCCTAGCGGCATTAGAAACCACATTGAAGGACAACAATCTCACGGAAGAAACACAACAAATGATCAGACAGACAGTTGAACCTACTCTGTCTGAAAGAGGGAAGGAAACAAATTGAACACACAAGAAAAGAAAGCCCTAGAAAACCTCAAAAAAGACAAAAACATCGTTATATTACTTGCAGACAAAGGTCGGCTCACAGTCATCCTGAACAGAAGGGACCACAAGAGGGAACAGAAGAGAAAGCCAATGCACTACTCGCAGACACCAACACCTACCAACAGGTGGTGCTAGACCCGACCCCACAACTAGAAAACAAAATGACATATCTCCGAAGAAAATTACACAATTCCGGGCAATTACCAAGACGGAATTCCAGAAAATGAAACCTGATGGGACCAACACTCCACGACTACCAAAAATCCATAAACCAGGAGCCCCCCTCAGAGTTATAGTCTCACTACCCGTAACACCAACTTACAGACTGGCCAAAGAACTACACGCAAGACTGAAATACCTAGTAAAAGACTCACAGCACTCCATCCACTCCACCCAGGAATTCCTAAAAATCATCAAAAACACCAAAATAGAGGAAGAAGAAGCAATGATCTCATTCGACGTAACAGCACTGTTCACCTCCATCAACATCGACCTGGCAAAGGAAACACTTACCACACTTTTAGAGGAGACCATCACACACACACCAACCACCATCAATCACATTACCAACGAAAGCATCATGAAACTAGTGGACCTGTACCTCACCACCCACTTCACCTTCAACAACATAATCTACAAACAAACCAACGGCACACCCGTGGGATCTCCGCTATCAGGATTCATCGCAGAAGCAGTAATGCAAAGACTAGAACAAACAGCCCGACCAACCATCAAACCAAAAATCTGGGTCTGCTACGTAGATGACACCTTTGTCATCACAAAACAAAACAAGATAGAAGAGACATTTAACATCATCAACAACACCCTCACAGGCATAAAGTTCACCAGGGAGGAAGAAACCAACAACAAGCTCGCATTCCTGGACGTCACAGTCTAAAGAAAGGACAACGGAGAACTACAAACCTGCATATACAGAAAACCGACAAACACTGACCAAATACTCAACTACACCAGCAACCATCCCAACACACAAACAAAGCTGTATCAAAACACTATTCCAACGAGCCACCACACACTGCAGCACAGACGAACTTCAGAAAACAGAGGAGAACCACCTACACAACGTATTCAAGAATAACGGATACTCAAAAAATACAGTGCGCAGATTCCTCAAGAACAAACCACGACAAGCAGACCAAACACAGCCAGAAATCCTAACCACCTTACCATACATCAAAGAAATTTCAGAAACGACAGCCAGACTACAAAGACTGCTCAGAATCCTGGTAGCACACAAACCCACCAACACTCTCAAACAAAAACTAACCAACTTAAAAGACCCAGTACAACCCATGGACAAAACCAACGTCATCTACAAAATTCCATGCAAGGACTGCCACAAACACTATGTAGGACAAACAGAAAGACAGTTAGCCACCAGGATACACAAACACCAGCTAGCCACAAAAAGACATGACTGTCGCTCCCTTGTAGCCCTATACACGGATGAAAAAAACCACCATTTTGACTGGGACAACACATCTATCCTGGGACAGGCTAAGCAAAGACATGCCAGAGAATTCCTAGAGGCCTGGCACTCCAACCACAACGCCATAAACAAACACATAGATCTAGATGTCATATATCAACCCCTCAGAAAACCAACAGGAAATGACATCACCACAAACCCCAGGAACCCCATTCAGGAGAAAGATAGAAATAGAAAGCAGGAAACAACAACTTTGCTTCACTTGGAGGTCACCACTGATGATGTTAACTAGCCAGGTAATGAAATGTCTGGATATCAAACCTACAGCTCAGTGAGCAAACCTACACCGTATTCCATATATATCAAACCTGCTCCAATACCTTCAACTCTCCCGGTCTTTGTTACTTCCTTCAGTTGCTAAATCCTTCCTTTTTCTGTTACATACCATCCTACAGTGTTGAAAGATCTCTGTCTCTTTGTAAATTCTTCTGATCACTACAACCATCCCTGTCTTTGTAACATTTTCTTGCACCTTGAAACCACCTGATTGCTGTAACCTCTTCAGGCACTGTACTTTCTCTATATCTGTTACTTTCCCCTGTTCTTAGAAACCTCCCTCTCAGAGTGATCCCCTGCAGTCTCTGCAGCATTCCTATCTCTAACCTCCACCACCCTCCATAACCCTCCCTACATCTGTAATGTCTTCCAGTCCCGAACTGCAAACTTCTCCAGTCCCTATTTCACTCTCCATTTGTCAGGCCTATTTGCGTTCCTCCAATGTATGTCAGTATCTGAAACCCATGCTGTCACTAATGTCCAAACTTCTATAAGTCTCTCTGTGAGGTTTTTTTAGATTAGATTCCCCACAGTGTGGAAACAGACCCTTTGGCCCACCAACCCTCCAAAGAGTAACCCACCTAGACCCATCTCCCTCTGGCTAAGGCACCTAAAACTATGGGCAATTCAGTATGACCAATTCACCTTAGCTGCACATCTTTGGACTGTAGAAGGAAACCAACGCAGACACAGGGAGAATGTGCAAACTCCACAGACAGTCGCCCGAGGCTGGAATCAAACCGTGGGGGGAGTTGAAATGTTAGGGGGAGTTGAAATGTTGGGCCACAGAGCGGTGTGGTTGATTGGTGCGAGTGTCCCAGAGATGTTCGCTAAAGCGCTCTGCTAGTAGGTGTCCAATCTCCCCAGTGTAGAGGAGGCCGCAACAGGAGCAACGGATACAATAAATGATATTGGTGGATGTGTCGGTAAAACTTTGATGGATGTGGAAGGTTCCTTTGGGGCCTTGGATGGAGGTGAGGGAGGAGGTGTGGGCGCAGGTGGTGGTGGGGTCCGTTTGGAGGTGGCGGAAATGTCTTCGGATGATTTAGTTTCTGCAAAGGTTGGTAGGATGGAAGGTGAGCCATCGGATGATTTGGTTCACCCAACCAACCTTCACATAGCTCACCTTCCACCTTCCAACCTTCGCATAGCTCACCTTCCACCTGACCAAGCTTCGCATAGCTCACCTTCCATCCTACCAACCTTCGCATAAACCAAATCATCCGACGACATTTCTGCCACCTTCAAACAGACCCCACCACCAGGGATATATTTCCCTCCCCACCCCTTTCCACCTTCTGCAAAGACCGTTCCGTAACTGGTCAGGTCCACACACCCCAACAACCCACCCTCCCGTCCTGGCACCTTCCCCTGCCACCGCAGGAATTGCAAAAACTGTGCCCACACCTCCTCCCTCACCTCCATTCAAGGTCCTAAAGGAGCCTTCCACATTCATAAAAGTTTTACCTGCACATCCACCAATATCATTTATTGTATCCATTGCTCCCGATGCGGTCTCCTCTACATTGGGGAGACTGGACGCCTCCTAGCAGAGCACTTTAGGGAACATCTCTGGGATGCCCGCACCAATCAACCATACCACCCTGTAGCCCAACATTTCAACTCCCCTTCCCACTCAGCCGAGGACATGGAGGTCCTGGCCTCCTTCACCGCTGCTCCCTCACCACCTGACGCCTGGAGGAAGAACGCCTCATCTTCCCGCCGCGGAACACTTCAACCCCAGGGCATCAATGTGGACTTCACCAGTTTCCTCATTTCCCCTTCCCCCACCTCACCCTAGTTCCAAACCTCCAGCTCAGCACTGACCCCCATGACTTGTCCTACCTGCCTATGTTCCCTTCCACCTATCCACTCCACCCTCCTCTCTGACCTGTCACCTTCATCCCACTCCCATTCACCCATTGTAATCTTTGCTACCTTCCCCCACCCTCCTCGCTGACCTATCACCTCCATCCCCACCCTCACTCCCTATTGTCCTCTATACTACTTTCACCCCATCCCCACTCTCCTCTCTTTTATCTCTCCACCCTGTAGGCACTCCACCTCTATTCCTGATAAAGGGCTTTTGCCTGAAGTGTCGATTTTCCTGCTCTTCGGATGCTGCCTGAACTGCTGTGCTTTTCCAGTACCACTCTAATCTATAATCTGGTTTCCAGTATCTGCAGTCCTTGGTTTTACCTTCTCTCTAAAATGCTCTTATCTTTGCCTTTCAGGCTGTCTGCCACTCTCGATCAACACCCAACTCTTTCTCTGGAATCTCCTCCAGCCACCATTATCTCTGTAAATTCCTCTAATCCCTAAAGTGCTTTCAACCACGAACATTCTCAACCTCTGTTTGACTCTGTAACATCTTCGAGTCCCTATAAGAATTGCTATCTCTGTGACATCAATCTGTCCCTACACCCCTACAATTACTGAAAATTTGTGATAAGGCAGGTGGAATGACAGCATTAACTGAAATGATCTGGTATGATTGAACAGTCAATATAAAGATGCGGCTGCAGAATGACCATGGCTGGGAAGTGAATATCGAAGGGTTGTTGGGATTTAGGCAAAATAGGCAAAAAACCAAATGAGATCAAGTTGTGTTGTGAAGAACAGATGCAGTCAGTGTATTAGTGAGACAGCCATTTGGATGGGAAGATCAAAATGCAGATTCTTTCTGACGGAAGCTGAGAAACAAAAAGGGGCAGCAACTGTTTATAGAAATTCTTGTGCAGGCACCAGCCAGTGATGGTCATGCAAATATGGTTTCAGTCAGGTACTTGTAGCAAGGGCACTGAAGTAACTATGTCTGATAGGAATCTCATTCCCGACTGGATAACTGCAATGGATGGAGTCCTAGATTGTATCTGAGATGGTTTTCTATCACAACATAGAATGGGCGATTCTGGATCAAATGCTGTATAATGATAAATGTCTAATAATCTCATTATAAATGAGTTCTGTGAGCACAGAACCATAATATTATACAATCTTTTATTGAAGTTGAAACTGATTAAGCGAAGATCATGCGACACAGAAGTGGAATGAAGCCATTTGGCCCATCAGGTATTTCTGCGATTGAATGAGATCATGGTAGATCTGATGATCCCAAACTCTACTTTCCTGTGTTTTCCATGTAAGCCTTGTTTCCCTGCTTAAGTAAAATGTGGCCATTTCTACTGTAAACATACTGAAAGACCCAGCCTTGACAGCCCTCTGCAGTAAGGAATTCCACAGATTCACGATCCTCTGAATGAACACATTACTCCTCATCACTGTCTTTAGATTAGATTCCCTACAGTGTGGCAGCAGGCTATTTGGCCCAACAAGATCCTCCGGAGAGTACCCAATCCAGATCCATTCCCCTACATTTTATCTCTGACTAATGCACCTAACACTGTGGGCAACTTAGCATGGCCAAATTGCCTGATCTGCACAACTTTGGATTGTGGGAGGAAACCAGAGCACCCAGAGGAAGCCCACACTGACACAGGGAGAATGTGCACACTCCACATAGACAGTCACCCGAGGCTGGAATCAAACCAGGGTCCCTAGCGCTATGAGGCAGCAGTGCTAACCACTGAACCACCATGTATCGTGAACGAGTGAGCCCTTGCTTGGATTTTGCGCCACCTGTTTGCAGCTTCTCCCACTAGAGAAATCAAAGAAAATGCCAAAGATAATTATTGCAGATGACTAGATGATTAGTGGAGTTGTGGACACTAAGGAAGGCTATCAAAGTTTACAGTAGGATATAGATCAGCTTGAAAGGTAGGTGGAGAAATAGCAAATTATGTTTAATCTGGACAAGTGTGAGATAGTTAGGAGACTGTGGGGCAATGATATATCCAGAGATCTTGGTGCATTTCCATCGCTGCCTGAAACTGGTAAAACAAGTGGATAAGATGGGAAAGAAAGCCTGTTCCCATTACTTGCAGATTTGAGTGTCGAGGGTTGAACATCATGCTCTAACAGTTTGAGATTGGTTTGGACACAATTGGTGTACTGCGGGCAGTTCTCATTACCACACAATAGGAAGGATATGGAGAATTTGGAAAGAGTGCAAAAGCAGATTACCAGCATGTTGCCTGTTTTCGGTGTTTTGAGAATGTGTTAGCTTTCTGGTGAGATTGGACAAACTTGGATTGTTTTGTCAGAGTGTAAGTGACTAAGGGGCAACCAGGTACAGGAAAATAAAATTAGGAGAGGCAGAGGCAATGACAATGTGAATAATTGAAATCTCTTTTTGAATGTGCAAGTGACAAATACAATGGTGCATAGGATTATGGTGAGACGGAAATGTTCAAATGAAATGTCTGAGGCAAGTGTTTTTTTTATGAAACGAACAGAAGGTGCCCTGGGAGATTTTAGAAGCAGAAATGTTAGCAAAGTTTTCAAGTGGCATTTAGACAAACATATGAACATACAGAGAATAGAGCAATACGGACCACTTGCAGGTAGATGATATTAGATTGGAATAACATCATGGTCAAAACAGCCATGGTGGGCACTAATCTATTTTCTAACTTCCAGACATCTACCCTGTCAAAACCCTTTGGAATCTTGAATGTTTCATGAAATTTTTCACACATTCTTCTCAACTCCAATGAGTTCAAACTCAATCCATTCATGATCTTCTCATTAGCAAAGCCCTCGATTGACAAGATCAGTCTAGTGAAGCTTTTCTAGCCTGTCTTCAATGCAATCATTCAGTTCAGAATATTCTGGGTGTGGTCTGACTCGTACCTTGTATAGTTTCAGCAACATCTCCCTTACTTTATTCTCCATTCCCTTAGAAATAAATGCCAGCATTTGATTTGCCTTCTCCACTACCCGTGGAACCTGTCAGCAACCTTTTTCAGATTGATACACAAGGGACTCCCAAAACCCTTTGAGCAAATACTCTGAAACCAAATGGTGTTAGCCTGACAGTAAGTTTGGAATGTGCTGGAATGTATCAGAAAGGATATGACAATAAAGAATAACTGGACTCTTGGAAACAATGGGAGACATGTTTTATAAAAGATATTTCTTTTTATGAGCCTGTTTGATTGTATTTGTTGGTATGGCTGTAGGCAGAATAATTGGTAGAATAGTTAAGAATGAGGGAGAGGAATGGTGGTGGGGGAATATGGTTTATTTGAAGTTTCAGAAGCTTTTTGACAAGGTTCCACAAGGGCTAAACAATAAATAAGGAGAGAATAGAGGCCTGTAAAGATCAACAATGCCGTCTAGGTGTGGAACCAGAGGAGATGGGTAGGATATTAACAAAAATTTCCCATCAGAATTTACTGTGGAGAAAGACATGAACAGTTGGGAACATGGGAAATACATAGTGATGCTTTGGAAAGAATCCACAACAGAAAAGAAAAGGTGCTGGAAGTCTTCAAATGAATACAGTTAGCTTAATCCTCAGGAGCTCATCACGTGGATCCCAGGGTATTCTGGCAAGCTAGGGACCCCTAACCAATATTATGTGTAATCGACAGCCACAGTGAGGTGCCATAAGACTGGAGGGTGGCTAATGCTTTTCCATCACTTCCTGCTATTGTAATACTGTCCTTCACTAACAATGCCACATCTCCCACTCTTTCATCATCTTCCTTGTTCTTACTGAAACATCTAAACCCTGAAACCTGCAACAACATTCCTGTCCCTGCTCTATCTATGTCTCCGAAATGGCCACAGTATTAAAGTCCCAGGTACCGACACATGCTGCAAGTTTATCCACCTTATTCCAGATGTTCCTGGTGTTGAAGTAGATGCACTTCAAACCATCTTCCTGTTTTCGACCTTGAACTCTTATTTATGACCTCACTGCTCTCAACCTCATGTCACAGTGGAGCTACAATTCAGGTTCCCAGCTGAATTAGTTTAAACTCTCTCAAACAGCAAGAGCAAATTTCCTCCCAGGATATTGGTACCCTTTGGTTCAGGTGTAAACAATCCCATTTGTAGAAGTCTCACTTACCCCAGAACGAGCCTCAATTATCCAAGTATCTGAGTCCCTCCACCCTGCACCATCCCTGTAGCCATGTGTTCAATTCCGCTCTCTTCGTATTCCTCGCCTCGCCAGCACGTGGCATGGTTAACAAACTCTGTTTGTTCCAGAACATAGAACATAGAACATTACAGCGCAGTACAGGCCCTTTGGCCCTTGATGTTGTGCTGCCCTGTCATAATAATCTGAAGCCCATCCCACCTATACTATTCCATGTATGTCCATATGCCTGTCCAGTGACGACTTAAATGCACTTAAACATGGCGAAAATACTACCGTTGCAGGCAAAGCATTCCATACCCTTACTACTCTCTGAGTAAAGAAACTACCTCTGACATCTATCTTATACCTGTCTCCCCTCACTTTAAAGTTGTGTCCCCCTCGTGTTTGCCGTCCCCATACTTGGAAAAAGGCTCCCCCTGTCCACCCTATCTAACCCTCTGATTATCTTGCATGTCTCTATTAAGTCACCTCTCAACCTTCTTCTCTCTAATGAGAACAGCCTCAAGGCCCTCAGCCTTTCCTCGTGAGACATTCCTTCCATACCTGACAACATCCTAGTAAATCTCCTCTGCACCCTTTCCAAAGCTTCCACATCCTTCTTATAATGCGGTGACCAGAACTGTACACAATACTCCAAGTGTGGCTGTACCAGAGCTTTGTACAGCTGCAGCATAACCTCCTGGTTCTGGAACTCAATCCCTCTATTAATAAAGGCCAAAACACGGTATGCCTTCTTAACAACCCTGTCAATCTGGGTGGCAACTTTCAGGAATCTGTGTACATGGACACCGAGATCTCTCTGCTCATCTGACTCCCAAGAATCTTACCATTAGCCCAGCACTTTGCATTCCGATTACTCCGTCCAAAGTGTATCACCTCATACTTGTCCACATTAAACTCCATTTGCCACCTCTCAGCCCAGCTCTGCATCCTATTTATGTCTCTCTGCAACCTCCTACATGCTTCGTCACCATCCACAACTCCACCGACTTTAGTTTTGTCCGCAAATTTACTAACCCACCCTTCTAAGGCCTCATCCAGGTCATTTATAAAAATGACGAACAGCAGTGGACCCAACACCGATCCAAAGTCAGATTCCTGATGAAGGGCTTTTGCTCGAAACAATGATTTTCCTGCTCCTCGGATGCTGCTGATCTGCTGTGCTTTTCCAGCACCACTCTAATCTAGATTCCATCCAGACCTTGGAACTTGTCCGCCTCAATGCGTTTTAGAATACCCAACACTTCCTCCCTCCTTATGTTGATTTGACTTTGAATACTCAAAGATCTATCCCTAACCTCAGTATCCATCATGACTATGGGATATAGGTAAAGTAGTGTTACTTCTGCAATCATAATTACTTATGCAAGGTAAATGAACTCAACACCAGTATATAATTGTTTCAACCAAGAGCTGTTTAGAATTAGATTAGATTTAGAATTAGATTACTTACAGTGTGGAAACAGGCCCTTTGACCCAACAAGTCCACACCGACCCACCGAAGCGCAACCCACCCATACCCCTACATTTATCCCTTACCTAACACTACGGGCAATTTAGTATGGCCAATTCACCTGACCTGCACATCTTTGGACTGAGGAAACCGGAGCACCCGGAGGAAACCCACGCAGACACGGGGAGAACGTGCAAACTCCGCACAGTCAGTCGCCTGAGGCGGGAATTGAACCCGGGTCTCGG
The DNA here is from genome assembly GCF_037043375.1 of Chiloscyllium plagiosum. Classification (NCBI taxonomy): domain Eukaryota; kingdom Metazoa; phylum Chordata; class Chondrichthyes; order Orectolobiformes; family Hemiscylliidae; genus Chiloscyllium; species Chiloscyllium plagiosum. The sequence continues at coordinate 55,331,086 of NW_028270166.1, forward strand.
GCGCTGTGAGGCAGCAGTGCTAACCACTGTGCCACTGTGCCACCCTAGCTGAGTCAACAAGAATGAAAACTATGTGAAGGAAATATATAATTGTTTTTGTATTAGCTAAAATGTGCATACAAGAATGAAACATGCCTGCAACAATGGTAGATGTTACAGAGAAACAGATCAGGTGCTGTGAGGATGTAGGTTAAGCCAGATATGCTTGTATAAGCAGTAGTTATAAGCATCTGTTTCCCACTTCTGCAAAAACACAAAAAACAAAGCCCAATTAAAAGGTCATAAGGATCAATATGGTTGGGGAAAGGGAGGAAATGTCACAAATGGAGGAAATAGATAGCAGTGAAGGAGGATATACCTAACAATGGGCCACAGCAGGATGTGGTAAAACTTGTACTTTGTTATGCACAAGGCCGGATAAGGCAAGAGATAAACAATAGTAATGGGCACCGGGTTTGGAGTAGTGGATCCTATATAAGATATGTACTTGCTAAGCTCTGGGTGTCTATTTCAGGCACCACGCTTGCAAGCATATAATAAACATACTGATTGCTTCAGATCTTGTCTCGGACTGAAATTATTGAAGTGAGTGAGCTTCGTTTCTCACAATTGGGGGCTGTCTGGGATATTCTTCCATCGCCGGGGGGAGTAGCTGGCCCTGGACACTGGGAAGACACGCTCCCTAGGGCGACTGGTACGAATCCCACAAAAGAGAATCTGAATCAGACAGTAAAAGGAGGTCGATAGAAAATATGGCAAAAAGGGGCCAGGCAGCTCTGCTCAGACCAAGGCAAGAAACTGATTTTTAAGTATTGCCTTAGTGGCCGGAAAAAGGGGTATTTAATCGCTGAGGGACTGGCGAGGGCCCCGAGAAATGGGGGTAGGCAGAGTAAGTCGAACTGTGACGAAGTAAAGGAAGAAAAAGTCCCTGGTAACATTCCTCCTGAAAGTCCGTTGGGGAGGATGTTGCAGGAATGTACAAGTAAATCTTGTACAAGGGAAAAAGATAAAAAGAAAATGATTAAATATTGTTGTTTAGTATGGACCAAAGAACCAATCCTTCGTCCGGCTGTCTTCTGGCCAAAGTATGGTTCGGACCAGGATTGGGTCTGTCAGTATTTGTATGTGAATGAGAAACAACCTTTTAGTCAAGAAGAGGCGGACTATGCGTCCTGTTGGAAGGGCAGTTTGGGAATGACAAGGGATTCCCCCTCTGCCCCACTCAGTCCCTGGGATCCTCTTGGCTGCGAGCACCCCACTCCCCCCTTCCCCCGTACCATAAAATAAGATTAGGTGAACATGGGGGAGGAGGAGAGACAGACAGACAGGGACAGGGAACGGATGACCTACAAGAGGAGGACGAAGGGGCGGTGGACGGGGACATTGTTGTTCCCGACCGTCAATCCTCAACAAAAGAAAGGGAAGATAAAGTATATGTAGAGGAGGCCTCAGGAGTATCTAAACCAAAGCCTAAGGGGGAGAAACAAAAACAAAAAAAAGAGAACAACGTAAAGACTTTTCCCCTTCGGGATAAGGGGACAAAGAGATTGGATTTGTAAGTGCTCCCCTCACCAGTGGGGAGGTCAGAACATTTAAAAAGGAGATGAAGGTCCTGGTTGAAGATCCAGTAGGGTTGTATGAACAAATTGATCAATTTTTTGGGCCCAGTCTCTATACGTGGACTGAGTTAATGTCTATTTTGAATATACTATTTACTGGGGAAGAAAGGGGACTTATATGAGGAGCAGCCATTAAAATATGGGACACGGAACATCCCCATTGGGGATGGGGATGCTGGACAGGGAGAAACCCCCAGTGGGAAAATCAAAACTCAGAGCATAGAGAAAAATGAGGGAATTGAAAGACCTGATTCTAAAAGGATAAGAGAGGCAGTTCCAAAGTCGCAGAATTTGATTAAAGCCTTTGAAGTTAGACAGGAGAAAGATGAGACTCCCTCAGCTTTCTTGCAAAGATTAAGAGACTAAATGCGGAAATATCTGGAATGAACCCTGAGGACCCAGTGGCTTGGTCATTTCAAAGGGAAGTTGAGAGTCAACCCTATTGTTGAGAGTCTGGAGTCACATGTAGGCCAGACCAGGTGAAGGTGGTAAATTTCCTTCCCTGAAGGACATTAGGGAGCCAGGTGGGTTTTCCTGACAACAAATGATGGTTTCATAGTTTCATTTGAGTCATAATTCCAGATGTTGATTGAATTCAAATTCCACCATCTGCCATGGTGGGATCAAATCCAGGGTCTCGGTTGTTACCTGAGTCCCTGGATTAATAGACCACAGGCTGGACCATCGCCACCCCGTCTTCTCTAATCAACTCTCCATGCAATAGTGGTGTTGCTGTCATCATGATTGAGGTACAGAAAATGGTGCGATTGTCAACTAACTCTATGGCAAGTGGAACTGCTAATATTTCAGGTCAGTGGGACTGTGCAGAGATGTAACAGTTCATCAGCAACTGACAAGAATCTGAGAATTCAAAGGCATTTTAAACACAGAGTGGGTGTACCATGTATACATGGATTCGACCTGCTCGTGTCATTAGAAATTCACTGAAGGTTGTATTAATGGTTTCCTCAGGTTTGTGTATCAGCTACTGCTTTCATTCAGGGAGAGCTGAGGGTCTGGTGACCCCACTCTGAACAAGGTGTGGGCAGGGCATTCACAGTGTATTGGGGTCTTCAACACGGCTAACAAATGGAGCAGAGACTGCACAGAAGGAAAACTGTGTAAACAGTGGGGAGCAGGGCACCACAATCTCTTCTCTGGGATTTCCAGGAATACTTTCCAATACTGTACCTATTCCAGGTGCAATGTGTGAAGCCAGTTTGATTAGACAATGAGGAGGTCACAGAGCTGTGTCGCTTGCTTCAGCAGAACCTGTGGTCTCACACCAAGGAGAGGACTGTGCTGATACTGACCATGAAGTGAACTGGTTTGGTTCTGGAACTTTCCATCCAAAAATGTGCAACATATGTGAATTGGCCTTGCTAAATTGCCCATTGCATTAGTTATTAGTGAGGGGTAAATATACGATCGCTGAATGGTTCTGGGTGGATTACTCTTTGGAGAGTCCGTGTGAATTTGTTGGGCCGAAGGGCCTGTTTCCACAATGTCGGGATTCTAATTCTAAAAGAATAGGTGTCATATCCCTCAGGTGCCATAGTGCCATTTCTGAGGTATTCACGAGGTGACATAGGCTATCTCTGTCCCATGAGGTGAATATGTTGGTTCTGTCTCCACAGTGAAAGGAACAGAAAATCTTCCAGAAATATTAGGGAACAGGGTGACTGGTGAAGATGAGGAAATGCAGAAAATTAGAATTATTAAAGAGCAATTACTTGAAAAACACATTGCATTGAAGTGTGGTAATTGCTGCACCAAATGAGTAATGAATTTCGAGGATTGCGAAGATGGGCTACAGACGGAGCATGCTGGACAGCTCTTTTGGGAGCCGGTATAGAGATAATGGGTCAATGGCCTATTTTCATCCTGTAAATTCCTTGTTTCTATTAGACACTTCCCTGAGTATTGAGGGAAGTCAAAGTTCTTTGAAGTTCTTCCGATTCTGGGAACGATCCAGGACCGTAATGAGTAGTGCTGTGGCTGTAAATATTTCAAACATGGTGCAGAGGGAAAACAGAAAACAAAATCGTGGATAACTTGATGTCAGTTGTGAGGAAAGTATTAGCATGTTTTGTAAGGTATGTGATAACTGGATAGTGGAGAATAATGGTACAACTTAGCAGAGTTGGCCCAGATTCACAAAAGGGAAATTATCTTTGATAAATCTCCTAGGGTTTGTAGAAAATGTTGTTTGTGACATCGGCAAATGAGAACAGTGGGACTGAAATATTTCAATTTTCAGAAGAATTTGAGATGTTTGCTCACAGGTAAGTGAAGAAGGTTAGAGCCCAGGAGTAAGAGAGGAATATACTGCATGGATTGATGTTATGAAGTTGAAAGAGTGTTTGGTCACTACGAGAAAGAGGGTGCATTTCTGAGCTGAGAGAGTTTCATAGCCCATGTACCTGTGACTAAGTGACAGGTGCAGAGAGTGCTGAGAATTGAGAAAATGTAACCAAAGGCTTCTAGTTATGTTTTTGTGTCAATGAAACTGGATTTGAATTTAACCAATTAATTTAAATTATGTCCAGGATACCAAAAGCCAATTGAATTTGAATTTAATTGTGTTGACAACATTGGACCAATGTGAGGTTATGAGTCATGGTGTTTGGGGTAGGACATTTTAAAAAGTAGTCATAGCAAATCCAATTGAACATGAGAGCACATGTCATCTGAAAGGGCTATCACCACTCTCAAAGAAATCTCTTAGAAGACATTATCTATCAAATCCTGATGGATAGGATTCATATGTTTTTGGAAAGGCAAGGACTGATTAAGAATAGTCAACTTGTCTTTGTGCATGGGAAATCATGTTTCACAAACTTGATTGAGTTTTTTGAAGAAGTTTTGAAGAGGATTGGTGGATATGATCTGTATGGACTTTAGTAAGAGTTCGACAAGATTCCTCATTGTTGACTGGTGAATAAGGTTAGACCTCTTGGAACAGAGGGGGAACTAACTATTTGGATACTGAACTTGCTTGAAGGTAGAAGTCAGAGGGTAGTGATGGAGGGTTGTCATTCAGACTGGAGACCTATGACCAGCGGCGTGCCACAAGGATCAGTGCTGGGTCCACTGATATTCGTCATTTATATAAATGATTTGGATGCAAACATAGAAGGAAGAGTAAATAAGTTTGCAGATGATATCAAAATTGGAGGTGTATTGGTTATGGAAGAAGGTTACCTCAGGGTACAATAGGATCTTGATCCGATGGGCCAATGGGCCAGGGAATGGCGGATGGAGGTTAATTTAGATAAAAATGAGGCATTATATTTGAGAAAGGCAAATCAGGGAGGAACTTATACACTTAATGATGTGGTCCTGGGGAATGTTGAAGGTTCATAGTTCCTTGAAAATGGAGTCACATGTAGATAGGCTAGTGAAGAAGGCATTTTGTGTGCTTTCCTTTATTGGTCAGAGCATGAACAATGGGGGTTGGGAGGTCATGTTGGGGCTGAACTGGACATTGGTTCTGTCACTTTTGGAATATTGTGTGTAATTCTTTTCTCCTTCCTATTGGAAGGATGTTGTGAAACTTGAACGAGTTCAGAAAATATTTACAAATAGGTTGCCTGTGTTGGAGGGTTTGAGCTATAGAGAGAGGCTGAATAGGCTGGGACTGTTTTCCCTGGAGCATCAGAGGCTGAGGGGTGACCTTATAGAGGTTTATAAAATCATGAGGGGGATTGATAAGATAAATAGACAAGATCTTTTCCATGGGGTGGGTGAGTCCAGAACTAGAGGGCAAAGGTTTAGGGTGAGAGCGGAAAGTTTTAAAAGATACCTAAGGGGCAGTTTTTCAACAGAGAATGGTGAGTGTATGGAATGAGCTGCCAAAGGAAGTGGTGGAGGCTGGTACAATTAGAAAATCTAAAATGCATCTGGATGGGTATATGAATAAGAAGGTTGGGAGTGTTATGGACCATGTGCAGGAAAGTAGGACTAGATTGATTTAGGATATCTGTTCGGCATGGACCTATGCACTGGAAGGGTCTGTTTCCATGCTGTACATCTCTATGACTCTATGACTCTATAACTCTTTAGAGGGTCTGATTACCCTCCTGTTGTTCCTCTGTAACAGACACTACTCTACATACAAGGAAGAAAGATTAAAAAGATTGAAAGATTTATATTCCATCCCTCAGAAATCTTCATCCATTCCATCTCGACCAAGTAAATATTCCATTTTATTGTGATATGAAAAGTGATGTAAGGAGTGGGCTACCTGAACCTGTTTGTTCAGTGACTGTGATTAATGTCAATAGCCATAGATGCTAATTATCCCAGTGGAGGGTTTCCATCCTTTAATGAGAAATGGGCTCCGTTCAATGTGCTATCCCATGGTTTGGGCAGAGCATCACCAACAGAACTAATATGGATCCACAGCTCCCGAGAGAGGGGGATGAGCGATCAGAATCTGAGAACAACAAACTGGAATGTTATAACAATGGAGAGTCTGAGAACATTAGACTGGGATGCTACATCTCTGGAGAGATGTTTATCCTTGCTGCTGTTATTGTGTCCTGCTGAGACCCTGATTCCAGATATTCACCCTACAAGCCACCACTAACTGCATCAGTAAATGTCTTCATTCACTCTGTCCCTCTTTGCTCCTGGCAGTGCCCCTCATGGGTGTCTATGTTGACCTACTCTGTTTCAGATGTGAGCCATAATTCATTGTATTTGTCTAAATATTGGGAACATGAGATCACTGCCTTCTCTTCTGGTTACAAACTCTATTTCTTTCCTCTGACTCTATCCCATCCCTGGCCAATATCTGAGGCTGAAACAAATGAATCACAACTGTGTTTATCCCTTCAGCCATGAGCTGATTCCTGACCCCATACCTTGACCATTCCTAATTTTAACTACTAATACCTCTAGAATATATGTTACTGGCTCATTCCATCTGCTACTTGAACCTTGAGCTATGCAATACAGTCCTAATGATGTTAATAATCTCCTGCTGACATTCCCAGCTTCAAACCTGCAGAAGAAATCTGAGTTACACACCATGGTCCTTATTCAATCTTACACCAAAATCCCATCCAACCATCACCTCTGTGTGCATTGATCTGTAATGTTACTGGGTCTTAAAATATCTTTATTTTAACATTCTCAAAATCTTCATCACATCTGTCCATTAAATGCCTCTCAGTCTCCCTCTGTGAGTTACCCAAACTCTTGCCAGATGTTCATATTTAAACTGATTTCTATCTTGCATATTCTTTCTGAAACAATGACTTTCACGTTTGGATTAGATTAGATTCTCTACAGTGTGGAAACACGCCTTTCAACCCAACAAGTCCACACCGACCCTCCGAAGAGTAACCCACACAGGCCCACTACCCTCTGACTAATGCGCCTATCGCTATGGGCAATTTGGCACTGGCAATACACCGGATCTGCATATCTTGGGACTGTGGGAGGAAACCGGAGCACCCGGAGGAAACCCACGCAGACAAGGGGAGCATGTGCAAACTCCACACAGACAGTTGCCTGAGGCTGGAATTGAAACTTGGACCCTGGCGCTGTGAGGCAGCAGTGCTAACCATTAGGGCACCATACCACCCCAAAACCCACAACAAACACATGCACAAACGCACACACATACACACATGTACACACATAAACATTACCCATCAGGTTTGATGCTGTATGTAATGACAATGTCAGACTGTTTCCAGAACTGTCAAAACGAGGAATAAAGGTAACAATGGAGCAGGGAATAATGGCTTAAAAAGCCGAATGAAAGGCACTCTATTTGAATGTATGTTGCGTTCCCAAAAACGATTGAGGAACTCAGTCCATACATTGAGGTAAATGGATATAATTTAATGACATGACAGAGACCTCACTACAAGATGACTTACATTTGTAACTGCACATGCAGGACCTGTTATATTTGGGAGAGTTCTACAAAATATAAAAGGAGGTGGGGTGGATCTCCAAATAAAGGATGACATCTGTATGATTCTTACACATCAGATGCTTGTGAGGGAAGGTTCTTAAATTTGTGGATAATGAATTGAGTGTTTAATTGAAACTGAAGTTAATAGTTTCTGTCCTTGCCAAATACAGACAACAGAAATAGCAATGAAGTTCAACATGATTTAGGGAAACAAATGAATGGAGATAGACATAAAGAGACTTACCAGGAACACCAACAATAACGAGGATGGGATAGTAACCTGCCTGAATAATCAGCAGTACACCTTCTATCCGAAAAGATAATAAACATCAGGAAAGAAAGTTAAGACCCAAAGATAAACTCCTGTCCATTGTTGGAACATTCCAGTCCATTGTTCTCAGATTCTGATCTCTCCTTTCCCTGTCTCTGCAGCTGCCCTTAGTGACGGATGTGATGCAGTTGCAGAAACAATGGGATGATGCATTGAAAGAAGCCCTTACTAATAGGAGAGGGAAAGCCTCCAGTTACACAATTAGATTCCATGGAGATTGACACTAATCACAGTCACTGAATAAACATTTCTAGTTAACCCCTTTTCAATACAGCGCTTTCAGTTCACAATCATAACTGGACTGGACTGGATGTTGGCATCGCTGGCTATTGGTCTTATCTCCCAATACCAACTGTTGCAGTGAAGTCAGTGGGGAGGGAGAATGACAGGCGTTTCCTTTTTGCTCATGCTTCTGTTGTGTTGTTCATGTACAATGCTACATCCAACAGCCCTCCCTCAAAAACAGTCAAGAGGTTCCTGTACTGACCACTTGGATCAACCGTCAACCAACAGACTGTCACTGGGCATAATTACCCTGACCATGCGCAGGAAGTATGGATTTGCCTGAATGTTTCTTTCACTGAATTAATAAGGCAACTTTGTAACTTCACCACAAAATGCGTTTCAGCTTTTTAAAAAAGAGCAAATATCTTATTGCAGTTTATTTGCTTTAAATCAACAATATTTACATTCTTTGACTTTAGACCAAAGTTAAATGTGACATGCACAATCATCTTGTTTATTAAAACATTGCTTATTAAGGGATCAGGGACAGAATGACTTTGACATTGCCTCGGAGATACAGAGGAATGGGGCCTTTGGCTGTGGATACTGGAGGCGAGTACAATGACATCCTCCAGTCACCGGTATTCAAACATCACTCTTTCTGACAGATGGAATGAAATATAATGCAGAGCAAGGAGGCAGATTACATTTGGGAGATGGACTGTCAATCAATAATCTGAATAGAACAGGAGAATTATAAATATATTTTACAGACACACTTTTTCATCGTAGGATAACAGGTTGATAAGATTGTTCATATCTGCACAAGATATTCAGAATTCAAACAGAAACAGGCAACAGAATGTGTAGGGGTACAGGGAGATTCCAGAATAATAACTCATTCTGTGCCAGTGCAGAGATGGTGGGCTGAATGACCAATGTGTTTTGTTCTAATTATTCTCTACTGCGACCACTAGGACTCAGAACAGCACACAAACCAACAGCCACTCTCAGACAACAACTCACTAGAATGAAGGTCTTAATACCCAGCATGAGCAAAACCAATGTAGTGTACAAAATCCCATGCAAGGACTGCACAAAACACTACATAGGACAAACAGGAAGACAGCTAACGATCCGCATCCATGAACACCAACTAGCCACGAAACGACACGACCAGCTATCCTTAGTAGCCACACACGCAGATGACAAGCAACATGAATTCGACTGGGACAACACTACTATTATAGGACAAGCCAACAGAGAACAGCCAAGGAATTCCTAGAGGCATGGCACTCATCCACAGATTCAATCAATAAGCATATCGCCCTGGACCCAATATACCGACCACTGCAGCGGACAGCTGGAACTGACAACCGGAAGCGGCAGATTCAAACCACTACAAATGCCGGAGGAAAGATCACAGAACGCTTCACAGGAGGCTCCCAAGCACTGAGGATGTCACTTAGACAGGGGATGAAACGTCTGCAACACAAATTCCCAGCTTGGCGAACGGGTCGGTGTGGACTTGTTTGGCCGAAGGGCCTGTTTCCACACTGTAATGTAATCTAATCTAACCACAACAACGAGCACCCGAGCTACAAATCTTCTCACAAACTAATTATTCTCTGATATGTGTTAAAAGCATTTGGAGTCTGAGGAGACAAACCTGTTCACTGAATGACATAGAGTGTGACATCATCAACAATCTATTCCTGTTGTTTCATGAAGTGCAGTTGCCTGCAAAATGCCTTTTCAAGTAAAATCAAATTCCTAAGATTCCCATATTTAGATGGATTTTAGCAAAGCATTTTTTTCTTGGAACTTAAAGAAGACACAGCCTCCGATGTAAGACCATAAGATCATAAGACATAGAAGTGGAAGTAAGGCCATTCGGCCCATCGAGTCCACTCCGCCATTCAATCATGGATGATGGGCATTTCAACTCCACTTACCCACATTCTCCCCGTGGCCCTTAATTCCTTATGACATCAAGAATTTATCAATCTCTGCCTTGAAGACATTTAACATCCCGGCCTCCACTGCACTCCACGGCAATGAATTCCACAGGCCCACCACTGTCTGGCTGCAGAAATGTCTCCGCATTTCTGTTTTGAATTTACCCCCTCTAATTCTAAGGCTGTGTCCACGGGTCCTAGTCTCCTCGCCTAATGGAAACAATTTCCTAGCGTCCACCCTTTCCAAGCCATGTATTATCTTGTAAGTTTCTATTAGATCTCCCCTTAATCTTCTAAACTCCAATGAATACAATCCCAGGATCCTCAGCCGTTCCTCAGATGTTAGACCTACCATTCCAGGGATCATCCGTGTGAATCTCCGCTGGACATGCTCCAGTGCCAGTATGTCCTTCCTGAGGTATGGGGACCAAAGCTGGACGCAGTATTCCAAATGGGGCGTAACCAGAGCTTTATAAAGTCTCAGTAGCACAACGGTGCTTTTATATTCTAACCCTCTTGAGATAAATGACAACATTGCATTCGCTTTCTTAATCACGGACTCAACCTGCATGTTTACCTTTAGAGAATCCTCGACCAGCACTCCCAGATCCCTCTGTACTTTGGCTTTATGATTTTTCTCACCGTTTAGAAAGTAGTCCATGCTTGTATTCTTTTTTCCAAAGTGCAAGACCTCGCATTTGCTCACATTGAATTCCATCAGTTATTCCCTGGACCACTCCCCCAAACTGTCTAGGTCCTTCTGCAGCCTCCCCACTTCCTCAGTACTCCCTGCCTGTCCACCTAACTTCATATCATAGGCAAACTTCGCTCGAATGCCCCCAGTCCCTTCATCCAGATAATTAATATATAACGTGAACAGCTGCGGTCCCAACACTGAACCGTGTGGGACACCACTTGTCACCGGCTGCCATTCCGAAAAAGAATCTTTTATCCCAACTCTCTGCCTTCTGTCAGACAGCCAATCCTCAATCCATACCAGTAGCTCACCTCGAACACCATGGGCCCTCACCTTGCTCAGCAACCTCCTGTGTGGCACCTTATCAAAGGCCTTTTGGAAGTCTAGACAGACCACATCCACTGGGTTTCCCTGGTCTAACCTACTTGTCACCTCTTCAGAGAATTCCAACAGGTTTGTCAGGCACGAACTCCCCTTACTAAATCCATGTTGACTTGTTCTAATCCGACCCTACTCTTCCAAGAATTTAGAAACCTCATCTAGGAAATGTATTAAAGAAAAAGAGAGATCCTATAAAGTGGCCAAGAGCACTGGGAAATCAGAAGATTGGGAAAGCTACAAAAACAGAGGATAACAAGGAGAGAAATAAGGAAGGAGAGGATCAAATATGAAGATAGGCTAGCCAGTAATATTAGATGGATTCTAGAATTTTACCAACAACCGAGGTTAGGCTATTTGGCCTATAATTTTCCATTGATCCTTTCTTGAACAAGGGGGTTACAACAGCGGTCTTCCAATCATCCAGGACTTTCCCTGACTCCAGTGACTTTTGAAAGATCTCAACCAACACCTCCGCTATTTCCTCAGAACTCTAGGATGTAGCCCATTGAGGCCAGGAGATTTATCAATTTTAAGACCTTTTAGCTTTTCTAGCACTTTCTCTTTTGTAATGGCAACCACACTCAACTCAGCCCCCTGACTCCCTTTAATTGTTGGAATATTACTCATGTCTTCCACTGTGAAGACTGACGCAAAGTACTTATTAAGTTCTCCAGCTATTTCCTTATCTCCCAACACTAGGCTTCTAGCATCAGTTTGAAGTGGCCCAATGTCTACTTTTGCCTGTCGTTTGTTTCTTATGTATTGAAAGAAACTTTTACTATCATTTCTAATATTACTGGCTAGCCTATCTTCATATTTGATCCTCGCCTTCCTTATTTCTCTCCTTGTTATCCTCTGTTTTTGTAGCCTTCCCAATCTTCTGATTTCCCAGTGCTCTTGGCCACTTTATAGGATCTCTCTTTTTCTTTAATACATTTCCTGACTTCCTTTGTCAGCCTTGGCTGTCTAATCCCTCCCCGGATAATCTTTCTTTTCTTGGGGATGAACCTCTGTACAGTGTCCTCAATTATACCCACAAACTCCCGCCATTTTTGCTCTACTGTCTTCCCTGCTAGGCTCTGCTTCCAGTCTATTTTTGTCAGTTCCTCTCTCATGCCCTCATAATTACCTTTGTTTAACTGTAACACCATTACATCCGATTTTGCCTTCTCTCTTTCAAACTGCAGACTGAACTCTACCATATTATGATCGCTGCTTCCTAAGTGGTCCCTTACTTTCAGATTTTTTATAAAGTCTGGTTCATTACATAGCACTAGGTCCAGAATAGCCTGCTCCCTTGTGAGCTCCATGACAAGCTGTTCCAAAAAGCCATCCTGTAAGCATTCCATGAATTCCCTTTCTTTGGATTCACTGGCAACATTATTTACCCAGTCTACCTGCATATTGAAGTCTCCCATGATCACCGTGACCTTGCCTTTCTGACATGCCTTCTCTACTTCCCGGTACATGTTGCGCCCCTGGTCCTGACCACTGTTAGGAGGTCTGTACATAACTCCCACTATGGTTTTTTTGCCTTTGTGGTTCCTCAATTCCACCCACAGCGACTCCATATCATCCAACGCTTTGTCATTCAGTGCCATAGATTTAATTTTGTTCTGAACTTACAAGGCAACCCCGCCCCTTTGCCCGCCTCCCTGTCTTTTCGATAAGCTGGAAATCCTTGGATGTTTAACTGCCAGTCCTGACCCCCCTGCAACCATGTCTCTGTGATGCCTACCACATCATAATCATTCACGATGATCTGTGCCGTTAGTTCATCTGCTTTTTTACGACTGCTACGAGCATTCAGGTAAAGTGCCTTAATGCTAAATTCCTTATCATTAGAGATATTGGAAGTCATAAGATGTTATCCTTCCTTTTTGCTGCACTCCCAGTCTGCCTCAAGTTTAAATCCGCCTGCACACATGCTATCCTGCTGCTTGCTTATCTTTCCATTTAACTCCATACTCCCTGTCGCTTTCACTTTCCCTTCCCCCCCAACTCAGAAGATTAAAGTCTGACTGATGTAACACAAGTGTCACCAGCACATCAGCTCAAGTCACAGACCATATTGGGCAAATATAACCAAGTTCAACCTCTTGGCTCATCAAAGAAACCAAGACACTGGGTACAATGGAAACCTGAAATACAAACAGGAAATTGTAGAGACACCACCACAGGCAATGCATTCCATGCATTCACAACTCTCTGCGTAAAGAACCTTCCTCTGACGTCGTCTCTATACCTTTCTCCTAATATCTTAAAACTATGACACCTCGTACCAGTCATTACTGCCCTGGGAAAAAGTCTCTGACTATTGACTCTATCTATTCCTCTCATTATTTTGTACACCTCGATCAGGTCACCTCTCTTCATCCTCTCCAGACAGAAAAGTCCGAGCTTATTCAACCTCTCTTCATAAGGCAAGCCCTCCAGTCCAGGCAGCATCCTGTTAAACCTTCTTTGCACCCTCTCCAAAGCCTTTGTATCTAGAACTGGACACAATATTCCAAGTGTGGTCTCACCAGGGACTTATAGAGCTGTCACAAAACCTCGCTGCTCTTAAACTCGATTCCCCTGTTAATGAAAGCTAAAACACCATATGCTTTCTTAACAACCCTATCCACTTGGGTGACAACTTTGAAGGATCTATGTACTTGCACACCAAGATCCCTCTGTTGCTCCACACTGCTAAGAATCCTGTCTTTAATCCTATATTCAGCATTCGAGTTTGAACTTCCAAAATGCATCACTTCACATTTATCCAGGTTGAATCCCATCTGCCATTTCTCAGCCAGGCTCTGCATCCTGTCTGTCACACTGCAGAATGCAATAGCTCTCGATACTATCAACGGCAACTCCAACCTTTGTGTCATCTGCAAATTTACTAATCCACCCCTCAAACTCCTCATCCAAGTCATTTATAAAAACGACAAAGAGTAGAAGCCCAAGAAAGAGCCCTGCGGGATCCCACTCAACAGTGACCTACAGGCAGAATACTTTCCAATTACAACCACTCTACAACCACTCTCTGACTTCTGTCAGCCAGCCATTTCTGAATCCAGATAGGCAAATCTCCCTGTATCCCATACTTCCTGAATGAGCCTACCATGGGGAACCTTATCAAATACCTTGCTGAAGTCATATACACCACATCCACTGCTCGACATTTGTCGACCTGTCTTGTTACCTCCTCAAAGAACTCAATAAGATTTGTGAGGCATAACCTGCCCCTCACAAAACCATACTGACTGCCTTTCATCACACTATGTTTTGCCAAATAGTCATAAATCCAACTCTCAGAATTCTTTCCAAAACTTTGTTGACCACAGACTAAGACTGACTGGTCTGTAATTGCCTGGGATTTCCCTATTACCCTTCTTGAAAAGAGGAACAACATTTGCCTCCTTCCAATTCTCCGGTACGACTCCCATGGAGAGTGAGGAGGCAAAGATCTTCACCAGTGTCTGAGTAACCTCCTTTCTTGCTTCCCGGAGCAGGCTAGGATAAAACTGGTCTAACCATGGGGACTTATCAATCTTAATGTTTTCCAATATTTCCAGTACATCAACTTCTTGATCTGGTCAAGCCTGTACCCCAGCTCCTCAAAGTTCTCATTCACAACAATGTCACTTTGCTCAGTGAAAACTGAAGCAAAAAACTCATTTAGGGCTTCCCTATCTGCTCAGACTCCACACACAAGTTCCCAACGCTATCCCTGATCGGCCCTACCTACTCACTGATCATTCTCTTATTCCTCACATATGAGTAAAATGCCTTTGGGTTCTCCATAATCCTTCCTGCCAAGCCTTTTTTTGTGCCCCCTCCTGGCTCTCCTCAGTCCACTTCTGAGCACCTTTCTAGCAAGCCTGTAATCCTCTAAAGCTGTGCTAGATCCTTGCTTCCTCCACCTTACATAAGCGGCCTTCTTCCTTTTGACGAGAAACTCCTCTGTTCTCGTCATCCTACCCCTTCTTACCTGTCTCAGAGGAACAAATTTGTGCATCACTCACAACAACTGCTCCTTAAATAGTCTCCACATGTCTGCTGTTCCCTTATTGTGGAACAATTGCTCCCAGTCTGTACTTCCCAACTCATCTGATCGCATCATAATTTCCTTTTCCCCAATTAAATATCTTCCCTAGTTGGCTGCTCCTTTGCTCCAGTGAACTGGATCAGTACCAAGCTGATAACATTCTTCGTTGTTCAACTGCTCAATAGACAGTGACATCCAGGTAACGTATACACCTGTACAAAATAAAAAATGTGCAATTTATCCAAACTTGTCATGGCACAGAAAAAAATAAGTCAGAGAGAGTCATAGAGTCATAGAGATGTACAGCACAGAAACATCCCCTTCGGTCCAAATATCCCAACCCAATCTAGTCCCACCTGCCAGCACCCGGCCCATATCCCTCCTAAGCCATCCTATTTATATTCCCTCCCAGATGCCTTTTAAATGTTGCAATTGTACTAGCCTCTACCACTTCCTCTGGCAACTCATTCCGCACACATACCACCCTCTGAGTGAAAAAGTTACCTCTTAGGTCTCTTTTATATCTTTCCCCTCTCACCCTAAACCTATGCCCTCTAGTTCTGGACTCCCCCGCCCCAGGGAAAAGACTTTGCTTATTTACCCAATAATTGCGGTCTTTGAAGAAGGAGGCCATCTGGGTTGTACGGTATTGGAACTGTCCTCCTGGTAGCAGATGCGGCGGAGACGAAGGAATTGTGAATTCCCCCCAGACGTGATCAACGATGTCCTCCACCGCTTCCCGCTCCTCCGCCCTTGAGCCCCACACCTCCAATCACCACCAGGACAAAACCCCACTGGTCCTCATCTACCATCCCACCAACCTTCATATACATCGTATCATCCGTCGTCATTTCCGCCACCTCCAAACGGACCCCACCACCAGGGATATATTTCCCTCGCCTCCCCTATCAGCATTCCGAAAAGACCACTCCCTCCATGACTCCCTCGTCAGGTCCACACCCCCCACCAACCCTACCTCCACTCCCGGCACCTTCCCCTGCAACCACAAGAAATGCAAAACTTGCGCCCACATCTCCCCCCTTACTTCCCTCCAAGGCCCCAAGGGATCCTTCCATATCCACCACAAATTCACCTGCACCTCCACACACATCATCTACTGCATCCGCTGCACCCGATATGGCCTCCACTATATTGGGGAGACAGGCCGCCTACTTGCGGAACGTTTCAGAGAACACCTCTGGGACACCCGGACCAACCAACCCAACCACCCCGTGGCTCAACACTTCAACTCCCCCTCCCACTCCACCAAGGACATGCAGGTCCTTGGACTCCTCCATCGCCAGACCATAGCAACATGACGGTTGGAGGAAGAACGCCTCATCTTCCGCCTAGGAACCCTCCAACCACAAGGGATGAACTCAGATTTCTCCAATTTACTCATTTCCCCTCCCCCCACCTGGTCTCAGTCAAATCCCTCAAACTCAGCACCGCCTTCCTAACCTGCAATCTTCTTCCTGACCTCTCCGCCCCCAACCCCACTCCGGCCTATCACCCTCACCTTGGCCTCCTTCCACCTATCGCATTTCCAACGCCCCTCCCCCAAGTCCCTCCTCCCGACCTTTTATCTTAGCCTGCTGGACACACTTTCCTCATTCCTGAAGAAAGGCTCCTGCCCGAAACGTCGATTCTCCTGCTCCTTGGATGCTGCCTGACCTGCTGCGCTTTTCCAGCAATACATTTTCAGCTCTGATCTCCAGCATCTGCACTCCTCACTTTCACCACCCTGACTGCAGGGAAAAGACTTTGCCTATTTATCCTATCCATGCCCCTCATAATTTTGTAGACCTCTATAAGGTCACCCCTCAGCCTCTGATGCTCCAAGGAAAACAGCCCCAGCCTGTTCAGCCTCTCTCTGTAGCTCAGATCCTCCAACCCTGGCAACATCCTTGCAAATCTTTTCTGAACCCTTTCAAGTTTCACAACATCTTTCCGATAGGAAGGAGACCAGAATTGCACGCAATATTCCAACAGTGGCCTAACCAATGTCCTGTACAGCCGCAACATGACCTCCCAACTCCTGTACTCAATTCTCTGACAAATAAAGGAAAGCATACCAAACACCTTCTTCACTATCCTATCTACCTGCAACTCCACTTTCAAGGAGCTATGAACCTGCACTCCAAGGTCTCTTTGTTCAGCAACACTCCCTAGGACCTTACCATTAAGTGTATAAGTCCTGCTAAGATTTGCTTTTCCAAAATGCAGCACCTCGCATTTATCTGAATTAAACTCCATCTGCCACTTCTCAGCCCATTGGCCCATCTGGTCAAGATCCTGTTGTACTCTGAGGTAACCCTCTTTGCTGTCCACTACACCTCCAATTTTGGTGTCATCTGCAAACTTACTAACTGTACCTCTTATGCTCGCATCCAAATCATTTATGTAAATAACAAAACGTAGAGGACCCAGCACCGATCCTTGTGGCACTCCACTGGTCACAGGCCTCCAGTCTGAAAAACAACCCTCCACCACCACCCTCTGTCTTCTACCTTTGAGCCAGATCTGTATCCAAATGGCTAGTTCTCCCTGTATTCCATGAGATCTAACCTTGCTAATAGTCCCCCATGGGGAACCTTGTCGAACGCCTTACTGAAGTCCATATAGATCACATCTACTGCTCTGCCCTCATCAGTCTTCTTTGTTACTTCATCAAAAAACTCAATCAAGTTTGTGAGACATGATTTCCCTCGCACAAAGCCATCTTGACTATCCCAAATCAGTCCTTGCCTTTCCAAATACATGTACATCCTGTCCCTTAGGATTCCCTCCAACAACTTGCCCACCACCGAGGTTAGATTCACTGGTCTATAGTTCCCTGGCTTGTCCTTACCACCCTTCTTAAACAGTGGCACCATGTTTGCCAACCTCGAGTCTTCCGGCACCCCACCTGTGACTATCGATGATACAAATATCTCAGCAAGAGGCCCAGCAATCACTTCTCTAGCTTCCCACAGAGTTGTCAGGTATACCTGATCAGGTCCTGTGGATTTATCCACCTTTAACCGTTTCAGGACATCCAGCACTTCCTCCTCTGTAATCTGGACATTTTGCAAGATGTCACCATCTTTTTCCCTACAGTCTATATCTTCCATATCCTTTTCCACTGTAAATACTGATGCAAAATATTCATTTAGTATCTCCCCCATTTTCTGTGGCTACACACAAAGGCCACTTTGCTGATCTTTGAGGGGCCCTATTCTCTCCCTAGTCCTCAATATATTTGTAAAACCCCTTTGGATTCTCCTTAATTCTATTTGCCAAAGCCATCTCATGTCCCCATTTTGCCCTCCTGATTTCCCTCTTAAGTATACTCCTACTTTCTTTATACTCTAAGGATTCACTCGATCTATCCTGACTGTACCTGACATATGCTTCCTTCTTTTTCTTAACCAAACCCTCAATTTCTTTAGTCATCTAGCATTCCCTATATCTACCAGCCTTCCCTTTCACCCTGACAGAAATATACTTTCTCTGGATTCTTGTTATCTCATTTCTGAAGGCTTCCCATTTTCCAGCCCGTCTCTTTACCTGCAAACATCTGCCTCCAATCAGCTTTTGAAAGTTCTTGCCTAATACTGTCAAAATTGGCCTTTCTCCAATTTAGAACTTCAACTTTTAGATCTGGTCTATCCTTTTACATCACTATTTTAAAACAAATAGAATTATGTTCACTGGCCCCAAAGTGCTCCCCCATTGACACCTCAGTCACCTGCCCTGCCTTATTTCTCAAGAGTAGGTCAAGTTTTGCACCTTCTCTAGTAGGTACATTCACATACTGAATCAGAAAATTGTCTTGTACACACTTAAGAAATTCCTCTCCATCTCAACCTTTAACACTATGGCAGCCCCAGTTGATGTTTGGAAAGTTAATATCCCATATTATTCTTACAGATAGCTGAGATCTCCTTACAAGTTTGTTTCTCAATTTCCCTCTGACTATTAGGGGGTCTATAATACAATCCCAATAAGGTAATCATCCCTTTCTTATTTCTCAATTCCACCCAAATAACTTCGCTGGATGTATTTCCGGGAATATCGTCCCTTAGCACAGCTGTAATGCTATCCCTTATCAAAAATGCCACTCTCCCTCCTCTTTTGCCTCCCTTTATATCCTTCCTGTAGCATTTGTATCCTGGAATATTCAGCTGCCAGTCCTGCGCATCCCTGAGCCATGTTTCCATAATTGCTATGATATCCCAGTCCCATGTTCCTAACCATGCCCTGAGTTCATCTGCCATCCCTGTTAGGCCCCTTGCATTGAAATAAATGCAGTTTAATTTATTAGTCCTACCTTGTCCCTGCCTGCCCTGACTGTTTGACTCACTTCTGTTCTCATTTGTACCCGTCTCAGATCGATCTCTTTCCTCACTATCTCCCTGGATCCCACCCCCCCACCTTACTAGTTTAAATCCTCCCAAGCAGTTCTAGCAAATTTCCCTGCCAGTATATTAGTCCCCTTCCAATTTAGGTGCAATCTGTCCTTCTTGTACAGGTCACTTCTACCCCAAAAGGGATTCCAATGATCCAAAGATGTGAATCCGTCTCCCAAATACCAGCTCCTCAGCCATGCATTCATCTGCTCTCTCCTCCTATTCCTGCCCTCACTAGCTCGTAGCACTGGGGGTAATCCAGATAATACTACCCGTCGATGGACCCAATAAGGAGAGACTTTTATTTTAATTCTACTTTCGGTTCAAAGCAGTAGAGGGAACCCCACATTGAGTCGAAGCAGTTGTTGTCTCTGTCGTTGGACTGTTTAATGACAATGATGAGGCAGCTGTACTTTCATTTTAAAAGAGTAGAGTCAGATTTAATTTCTATCTACCCTGTGCCAAACCTATTCCAAGGTGTCTGATGGAGACAGTATGTGGAGAAAGTGAGGACTGCAGATACTGGAGATCAGAGTCGAGAGTGTGCTGCTGGAAAAACACAGCAGGTCAGGCAGCATCCAAGGGACAGTAGAATCAATGTTTCGGGCATAAGCCCTTCAACAGGAATCAGGAGACAGTATGTGGCGTGATTTAATGAATATCTAATTCCATGTTGAACACAGCCTGGGGATTTGAAAGGGCCTAGTAGAGAGAGATATACATTGTAATTAAACATGTGCATACCTGTTCTCGAATGTTTGATGAGGGAGGTTTATTTTCCAAGTGGAGGCACAGGAAAGGTGTTGGCGAGGTGCTCATCCTCGTCGATAATGTGTAGCAGGCTGCAAAGAACGTGTTGCAGTCATTTGGCTCTCGGGAAGGACTGGACAATGAAGTGTACACTGTCTGTTGTAGACTGTGGCTGTCTCCTGAGGAGGTCATTACGCTTTCTCACTATGGCACAACAGAACTGCCAGTCGATGAGTTGAGCATTGTACCCTGTTCTAATGAGGGCATCCTTGAGCACTGTCAAGCGTCCATCATGCCTCCTCCTCATCTGAGTTGACTGAGTGTGACATCAAGGACCTTGAGGAAGACTGTGATCAATGGGAATTGGAGAAAATTCTGCACTGGCAATGCCCTCAACTGTAAATGGGAAATCCAAACTCTGTCAGTTGTCTTCCAAGTCACTTAACACCCTGACTAGGGGCTAATTTACTGCTCCTTCACTATCGTTTATTAAAAATCTTGGAATCCCCTTCCAAACAGCTCTGTGTGTACGACTGCACCACTTGGATAGAAGAGGTTCTAGACGGCAGCTCCCTGTTACCTTCTCCAGAGCTGTTGGGAATAACAAATAAACTCTGTCTTTACTAGTAGAAAGTGAGGACTGCAGATGCTGGCGATCAGAGCTTAAAAATGTGTTGCTGGAAAAGTGCAGCAGGTCAGGCAGCATCAAAGGAGAAGGAGAATCGACGTTTCGGGCATAAGCCCTTCTTCTTTGATGCTGCCTGACCTGCTGTGATTTTCTGGCAACACATGTTTAAGCTCTGCGCTTGCTAGTGCCTGCCAATACCCATGAACCGATGTGTTAAAATCGGTTTTATGTTTTCACAGTTTGTTCTGAAGTCTCAGAAAGGGAAGACCTTGCTGTATGAGTGTGACACCAGTAACATCAGGAGCACCACATGACATTGAGGTAACAATTCCCTTTGTTTTCAAACAGTCAGAGGATTGATCGTGTGATGTCAATGCCATTGAGATCAACATTTACATCGCAAGTTATAAAAATGCAACACATCATTGATATAGGGACATTTAATATGGAAACTGAGTAATTTCTCATTTGCTGTCCCTCACCAAATACTTGTGAGTCCTCTGACACGGCAGCTTTGCTGTTCCTGTTCACATCAGACAATTTGTCACAGTTCAGAAAGAAGAAACAAAAATTAAACTGCTGGAGAGAAACTCAGCAGGTGAAAAGACAGAAACAGAATTAATGTTTTGAGGCCAATGAAACTTACTCACAACAGCTTTATGTCAGAGTCAATATGTTTACTCTGTTTCCCTATTCAGATGTAATCTCATCTGCTGCATGTCTCTACCGGTTTCTGTTTGTATTTCAGGTTTCAGTTGCTTTTTCTGACGGGTCTCGAGGTTGAACTTGGTTATATTTGCCCAATTCTGGTCCATTACTTGAGCTGTTGTGCCAGTGACACTTGTGTTACACTGGAGTCTGTTTTTTCTTCATGTTCCAAAAAATCTCTTTTTGCTCATATCCATCCAAATATGCAAATCTCAGGAAATCGGTTTTATTTGAAAAGGCATTTTGCGGAAACTGCATTTCACGAAACAACAGGAATAGATTATTGATGATGCCGCACTCTGTGGCCTTCATTGAACAAGTTTGTCTCCTCAGACTCCAAAAGATTTTAATACATATCAGAGACTAATTACAGCAAAGCCCACCATCTCTGCACTGACCCAGACTGAGTTATATATCTCCTGTTATTATCATGTAATCTCCCTGTACCCCTGCACATTTTGTTGTCTCTGCCTGTTTTAATTCTGAATATCCTGTGCAGATGTGAACAATCTTTTCAACCTGTTACCCTGCGATGAAAGAGTGTGTCTGTAAAATCTATTGCCTGAATCACATTTATAATTCTCCTGTTCTATTCAGATTATCGATTGACATTCCATCTCCCAAATGTAATCTGTCTCCTTGCTCTGCATTATATTTCATTCCACCTGTTTGAAAGCGTGATGTTTGAATACTGGTGACTGGACGATATCATTGTACTCCTCTCCAACCTCCACAGCCAAAGCCCCCAATCCCCTGTATCTCCGAGGCAATGTCAAATTCATTCTGTCCCTGATCCCTTAATAAGCAATGTTTTAATAAACTGTTGTACATGTCACATTTTGGTCTAAAGTCAAAGAATGTAAATATTGCTGATTTAAACCAAATGAACTGCAATAAGATATTTGCTATTTAAAAAAAATGCTGAAGAGCACTTTGTGGTGAAGTTACAAAGTTGCCTTATTAGATCTGTGAAAGGAACATTCAGGCAAATCCATACTTCCTGCAAATGGTCAGAGTAATTTTGGTGACAATCTGGTGGTTGGCGGTTGATCGAGTGATCAGCACAGTAACAACCTCTTGACTGCTTTTTTTGAGGAGGGCTGTTGGATGCAGCATTGTGCAGGGAAAACACAACAGGATCATCCAGCCTGCGAAAAAGAAACATCCATCATTCTCCCTCCCCACTGACTTCACTAGAACAATTGGCAATGGGAGATAAGAACAATAGCCAGTGATATCAAATCCAGTCCCGCTATCAATGTGTACTGAAAGTGCTGTATTGAAAAGGGGTTAACTAGAAATGTTTATTCAGTGACTGTGATTAACGTTGATCTCCATGGAATCTAATTGTGTAACTGGAGGCTTTCTCTCTCCTATTAGTAAGGGCTTCTTTCAATACATCATCCCCTTGTTTCAGCAACTGCATCACATCCACCACTAACGGCAGCTGCAGAGACAGGGAAAGGAGAGATCAGAATCTGAGAACAATGGACTGGAATGTTCCAACAATGGACAGGAGTTTATCTTTGGGGCTTAACTTCCTTTCCTGGTCTTTATTATCTTATCGGATAAAATGTGTACTGCTGATTATTCAGGCAGGTTACTATCCCATCCTCGCTATTGTTGGTGTTCCTGGTAAGTCTCTTTATGTCTATCTCCATTCATTTGTTTCCCTAAATCATGTTGAACTCCATTGCTATTTCTGTAGTCTGTATTTGACAAGGACAGAAACTATTAACTTCAGTTTCAATTAAACACTCCATTCATTATCCACAAATTTCAGACCCCTCCCTCACAAGCATCTGATACCGAGACTGCTCACAATGTCGAGGCCCTTTTTATCCTGAACCGATTTGTGTCTTGGTATTGTGTCCATCATCAAACCTGTCCATTGCCGGCTCCATAATACCACCAGATTCCACCTATATTTCAGTACTGTTGATGAATAAACAATTATCTCAGCCTGATCACACTTTCAGTTGTGAATATTTCAATTGCAAACTTGTTCTTGGCTCGAAAGTAATTCCATGACAGAAACACCATGTCATGAATTAATGTCACTGGAAGGATAATTCAGAGACACAAGCTAATGTGCGAAAGACACTGTTTCATATCCTATCACAACTGAAAACCGACCTTAAATTCAAATGACAAGAATTGGAGAAAAAGTGAGTTTCACTAAGAACAACCATAAGACCCCCACGATTTTGTCTGAAATCCGAGCTGTTTCACTGATGTTGTTTGGGAAAGAAATCTAACATTCTTATCTGGTTTGGGTTAAGTGTGACTTCAGATCCAAAACATGTCATTAAACTTGTAATCTGAGGCCAAATAGTAGAAGATAGACTGGGACCTTTTTCACAGGAGTGCAGGAGATGGAGAGGCAACCTGATAGGAATTTATAAAATGATGAGAGGTACAGATCGTTGTCTTTTCTCTATGATGGGGGATTTCAAGACTGAGGGCACCTTTTTCTGGTGAGAGGAGAGAAATGTTAAAGACATGAGGGGCAAAGCTTTTACACAGGAGGTGGTTCACATGTGGAATGAATTTCCTGAGGAAGTGGTGGATGTGGGTACAATTACAACATTCCAAAGAGATTTGGATAAGTACATGAGTAGGGAAGATTTGGAGGGTTTTGAACAAGGAGCAGGGAGGTAGGAAAAGTTTAGTTTGGGATTATGTTCAGCATGGACTGGTTGGACTGAAGGGTCTGCTTCTGTGCTGCTGTGTAATGTGCTTGGCTCTATTCTGCCTTGGGGAATGGCCTCTCAGGTCAAGGTCAATCAGTGTTGGTCATCAAACGCTGTCCTTACCAGTGATCAGGACATTCCCATGGAATCAAAAACATCAAGGGTTAAATCAAACAAAGGAATATGCTGCCGTTTTGAAACAAAAAAAACTGTTGAGGAAAAATGAACATGTTTGCCCGCCTGTGTCAAAAGAAAGACAGAGTTCACATTTCGAGTCCACTGACCACACATGAGAACTGAAAGCAGCTGGGAAATATTGTGATTATTTTAGTGACAGAATTGTTTGTTATGAAGAGGAGAAGGAGTCAGTTGAACAGAAGGAGAAAGAGAGAGGGAGAGAAAAAGGAGCAAACAAAGGGATTGCCGATTGGCTGGGATGGAAATAAAATGTGGCATTAATCTCATTTATTTTTCGCCTTTTCCCATACTCTTGAAAATCATTCCAAGTGGCTGTTTAAACTGAGTTATGTCCCCTCTGTGTCTCTTCCCAGAGTGTGCTCATCTCCTTATATTCACTAATGGGACATGGGTATCACTGACTGGGCCAGCGTTTATTTCCCCTGCCAATTGCCCTTGAGAAGATGCTGCTGAGCTGCCTTCTTGACCAATTGCAGGTGCCTCGGCCCATTCAGTTTCATTTCTCTGAGACTTTGTAGTGATTGATCCAGCTGAGAGTGGCTGACTTGGCCATTTCAAAGGACAAGTGTCAACCTTATTGCTGAGAGTCTGGAGTCACATGTAGGCCAGACCAGGTGAAGGTGGTAAATTTCCTTCCCTGAAGGACATTAGGGAGCCAGGTGGGTTTTCCTGACAACAAACGATGGTTTCAGAGTTTCATTTGAGTCATAATTCCAGATGTTTGATTGAATTCAAATTCCACCATCTGCCACGGTGGGATCAAATCCGAGGTCTCGGTTATTACCTGGGTCCCTGGATTAATAGACCACAGGCTGGACCATCGCCTCCCCATCTTCTCTAATCACCTCCCCATGCAATAGTGGTGTTGCTGTCATCGTGACTGAGGTCCAGAAAATGGTGCGATTGTCAACTACTTCTGTGGAGACTGGAACTGCTAATATTTCGGGTCAGTGGGACTGTGCAGAGATGTAACAGTTCATCAGCAACTGACAAGAATCTGAGAACGAATGCATTTTCAACACAGAGTGGGTGTACCATGTACACATGGATTTGACCTGCTCCTGTCACTGGAACATCAGTGAAGGTTCTGTAAATGGTTTCCTCAGGTTTGTGTACCAGCTGCTGCATTCATTCAGGGAGAGCTGAGTGTCTGGTGAACCCACTCTGTACAAGGTGTGGGCAGGGCATTCACAGTGTATCAGGGTCTTCAACACGGCTAACAAATGGAGCAGAGACTGCATAGAAGGGAAGCGCTGTAAACAGTGGGGAGCAGGGCACTACAATCTCCTCTCTGGAATTTCCAGGAATATTTTCCAATGTTGTACCTATTCCAGTTGCAATGTGTGACGCCAGTTTGATTAGACAATGAGGAGGTCACAGAGCTGTGTCGCTTGCTTCAGCAGAACCTGTCACACCAGGGAGAGGACTGTGCTGATATGGACCATGAAGTGAACTGGTTTAATTCTGGAAGTTTCAATCCAAAAATGTGCAACAGAGGTGAATTGGCCTAAATTGCCCATTGGATTGGTTATTAGTGAGGGGTAAATATACAATAGCTGAATGGTTCTGGGTGGGTTACACTTTGGAGGGTCGATGTGGACTTATTGGGCTGAAGGGCCTGTTTCCACAATGTAGGGATTCTAATTCTAAAAGAATAGGTGTCATATCCCTCAGGTGCCATAGTGCCATTTCTGAGATATTCAGGCTATCTCTGTCCCATGAGGTGAATATGTTGGTTCTGTCTCCACAGTGAAAGGAACAGAAAATCTTCCAGAAATATTAGGGAACAGAGTGACCAGTGAAGATGAGTGAGTGCAGGAAATTAGAATTATTGAAAAGGAATTACTTGAAAAACACATTACATTGAAGTGTGGTAATTGCTGCACCAAATGAGTAATGAATTTCGAGGGCTGCGGAGATGGGGCTGCAGACGGAGCATGCTGGACAGCTCTTTTGGGAGCCGGTATTGACATGATGGGTCAATGGCCTCTTTTCATCCTGTAAATTCCTTGATTCTATGAGGCACTTCCCTGAGTCTTGAGGGAAGTCAAAGTTCTTCAAAGCTCTTCCGATTCTGGGAAATATCCAGGACCGTAGTGAGTAGGTGCTGTGGCTGCAAATATTTAAAACACGGTGCAGAGGGAAAACAGAAAACAAAATTGTGGATAACTTGACATCAGTTGTGAGGAAAGTATTAGCATGTTTGTAAGGTATGTGATAACTGGATAATTGGAGAATAATGGTATAACTTAACAGAGTCAGCCCAGATTCACAAAAGGGAAATTATCTTTGATAAATCTGCTGGGGTTTGTGGAGAATGTTGTTTCTGACATTGACAAATGAGAACAGTGGAACTGGAATATTTCAATTTTCAGAAGAATTTGAGATGTTTGGTTACAGGTAAGTGAAGAACGTTAGAGCCCAGGAGTAAGAGGGGAATATACTGCAAGGATTGATGTTACGAAGTTGAAAGAGTGTTTGGTCACTACAAGAAGGAGGGTGCATTTCTGAGCTGAGAGAGTTTCATAGCCCATGTGCCTGTGACTAGGTGACAGCTGCAGAGAGTGCTGAGAATTGAGAAAATGTAACCAAAGGCTTCGAGTTGTGTTTTTGTGTTAATGAAACCGGATTTGAATTTATCCAATTAATTGAAGTTATGCCCAGGATATCAAAAACCAATTGAATTTGAATTTAATTGTATTGACAACATTTGACCAACCTGAGGTTATGAGTCTTCGTGTTTTAAAAGGAAGGACATTTTAAAAAGTAGTCCACCACCAGCGTCCATTTGTCTTTGAGGAACTTGGAGAGAATCCTTCAGGACAACAATGTTTATCCTCCATATTAGGAGCTGTAAAGCAATGACCTGTCTGCTCTCGAGTAATCACGTGTTTGGGAATTAGATTAGATTACATTACAGTGTGGAAACAGGCCCTTTGGCCCAACAAGTCCACACCGACCCGCCGAAGCACAACCCACCCATACCCCTACATTTACCCCTATATCTAACACTACGGGCAATTTAGCATGGCCAATTCCCCTGACCTGCACATCTTTGGACTGTGGGAGGAAACCGGAGCACCCGGAGGAAGCCCACGCAGACACAGAGAGAATGTGCAAACTCCACACAGACAGTCACCTGAGGCGGGAACTGAACCCGAGTCTCTGGCGCTGTGAGGCAGCAGTGCTGGGAATGTTCTTGTGGATGTGTGTCTGTGTGTTTAGGGAGGGAAGGTTTCTTCTGTATTACATCACCTATCTGTCAGTAATTCGGAATTTGCCATGTGTTATTCCAGCTACAACTACATCAATAAATCTCTGAACATTTCATTTTGAAAATCTCACTCTGATCTCAATCAATTATAAAACGTCCATCAGGCTGATGTATAAATTCTTGGTTTTCCTTCCTCACAGTTAACGTCATGACGATCTACGTCCTGCTTTATAAAGATTGTGGATTGTCTCCATGTGTCAGGCGTTACCTGGAGGCAATGGCAGTGACGGATCTACTGGTCATTATCCTCGACCTGATATTGAGACACATTCCCAACGTTTATCGGGAACAGTTTTATTTCCTGTGGGACATCCCCGTGTGTAATATCCACGGCGTCCTGCTTTATGCAGCCACTGACTGTTCTGTCTGGTTCACCGTCACTTTCACCTTTGATCGGTTTGTGGCCATTTGTTGCCAGAAGTTGAAAAATAAATATTGCAGTGAGAAAACGGCGGCTGTGGCTCTGGGAACAGTGACTGCGCTGAGCTGTTTAAAGAACATTTTCTGGTATTTCATGCTCACGGGTCGTTATCGGTTGGCGAACTCCCCCTGGTTTTGTTACATAAGGAACGGTGTTCTATCTTCTCGTGTCTGGGTCACAATCGAGTTCCTCCATCACATTCTAACACCAACTCTCCCATTTCTCCTGATTCTGCTGCTCAATGTTTTCACCATCAGACACATTTTGGTGACCAGCAGAGCCCGCAGGAGACTCCGGAGTCACACCAATGGGGACACTCACCATGATAAAGAAATACAACACCGAAAAAATCTATTGTTTTATTGTTTGTGATCTCGGCCAATTTCATCCTGTTATGGTCAATGTTAATGCTGTATTCAATATGGAACCGAATGTATAATCTGGCATATGACTCTGTGTATCTACATGCCTATGTGCAGGAATTAGGCTTCATGCTGCAGCTCCTCAGTTGCTGCACAAACACTGCGATTTACGCTGCGACCCAGACTAAATTCAGACAGCAGGTGAAGAATGTGCTGAAATATCCCTTTACCCAAATTCATCAAACAATCAAATTCGCTTATTAATCAATCCATCCAGGATTTTCTCATTTCAGTTCAATGTTTCAGCAATGAGGCAGCATATTGCTATGGTAACAGACTGAGGGTAGTGCTGGTTTATGCAATTTTTTCCCACAGGGGGTTACCAGGACACATTTCAATGTTTCTCACAACTTGGGAGCCAGTGAGAAAAGGCACCATTTCACTGACTGTATCTGTAACTTCAATTTGTAAATAATGAAAATGTTCATTAAGAAGTCCCAAGCAGTGGAACAAACTGCTTTATTGTTTATCTTTGTGTTGAAGAAGCTGAACTGGAGAGAGACAGACCCGACCCCAAGTCCTGGTCCTTAGGGAAGGGAAGGGAACCGGGGCCGAGCTCAGGAGTTGGGGTTCAGTCACTTTGTCCTTTACCTTCACCTCAGGATCACTCTCTCTGATCTGGCATCAGCAGGATTCATCTCTCTCCCTTGATTCCTCTCCCTCCATTTACAGCTCTCACTCTCACAATGTCTCCCTCTCTCTCCTCTCCACCCATTGTTGTCTCCTTTTGCTCACATCAATGATGCAACATCAGTCGGACAAAACTGCTCTGTGTCGCCAAAGACATTGTTTGAAGAACGAGACACCAGCAACCTGAGAGATTCACAAGCTGTGATGCTCTGTCTGAAGAAAAATATCGGCCACGTTTGTAGTGGCATGTCGAGGCCACCAGAGGGTGGCATTGTATTACATTAAACACAGGAAGGGAGCAAGAGAGACTCAGCCTTTAATTCATCACTTTTTAATTCATCAATTCATTCAAACTTTCCTCCAGACCCATTGCAGCCAGAGACACAGGCTGCACAAACACATACAAACACACATTTGGAGATAAACATCAAAAGGACCATTGAATGTGCACACAGATACATAACACAGTTCGGCCGACATAGACACACATACACACACAGACACACAGATACGGAGACACACACTAATACACACATCCATATACATTACCTCACACACTTATAACTACAAACACGCAGAGATAGATCGACTGAGATAACGCACACAGTTCAAGAGAGAGAATCACATACAGACACACACAGGCACATTTATACACACAAACATGCAGACCGACATAGATTCATACACATACAAAGACAGAAACAGACACAGACTGAGGTGCAGATGTGCAACAGGCCTTGACGCAGACACACACAAACACACAGAAACACATTGTTATGGACCAGGCCAGCCCACCTTAAAATATTTGAAGGCAGTAGCTTAGACCCTAGCATTTTACTCTTTTAAAGACAGATGTGAAATCGATATTCTCATATACTTCGGGAGTCTTGCTGAACAAAGAGACCTTGGAGTGCCGGTTCGTCGCTCCTTGAAAGTGGTGTCGCAGGTAGATAGGAAAGTGAAGAAGGCGTTTTATATGCTTTCCTTTGTTGGTCAGAGTATTGAGTACAGGAGTTGGCAGGTCATGTTGTGGCTGTAGAGGACATTGGTTAGGCCACTGTTGGAATATTGCGTGCAATTCTGGTCTCCTTCCTATTGGGAAGATATTGTGAAACTTGAAAGGGTTCAGAAAAGATTTACAATGATGTTGCCAGGGTTCGAGGATCTGAGCTACAGGGAGAGACTGAACAGGTTGGGGTTGTTTTCCCTGGAGTGTCAGAGGCTGAGGGGTCACCTTATAGAGGTATACAAAATCATAAGGTGCATGGATAGGATAAACAGACAAAGTCTTTTCCCTGGGTTTGGGAGTCCAGAATGAGAGGGCATAGGTTTAGGGTGAGAGGGGAAAGATATAAAAGAGACCAAAAGGGCAACTTTTTCACACAGAGGGTGGTATGTGTATGGAATGAGCTGCCAGAGGAAGTGGTAGAGGCTGGTACAATTGCAACATTTAAAAGGCATCTGGATGGGTATATGAATAGGCAGGGTTTGGATGGATATGGGCCGGGTGCTGGCAGGTGGGGCTAGATTGGGTGGGGATATCTGGTTAGCATGGAAAGGTTGGACCGAAGGGCCTGTTTCCATGTTGTACATCTCTTTGATACTATATCTCTATTCCAGGTGTAATGCAGCTGGTCAGGCCGCTCAACTTTCAGCAAAACAGAGTTTATTTAAACATGAGAGTTTAACAAAACAAAACAGAATTGAGAATAACGTAACTATTGGAAAACATAACTGACCAGATACAGCAACTTCGTTCAGGCACTATTCCAATGCAGTAACATCCCATAACACACACAATCCTGATATATCAGGAATAAAAGAATGACTAGAGTAAGATTAGGACCAATCAAGGATAGTAGTGGGAAGTTGTGCATGGAGTCCGAGGTGAATAGGGAAGCATGAAATGAATATCTGTCAGTACTTACACTAGAAAAAGACAATGTTGTTGAGGGGAATACTGAGATACAGGCTACAAGGCTCGAGGTGAATGAGGTTCACAAGGAGAAGGTGTTTGCAATTGTAGAAAGTTTGAAAATAGATAAGTCGCCTGGACCAGATGGGATTTATCTTCGGATTCTCTGGGAAGTAAGAGAGGAGATTTCCAAGCCTTTGGCTTTGATCTTGATGTCACCATTGTCGACAGGAATAGTGCCAGAAGGCTGGAGGATAACAAATGGAACACAGAATATAGAACAATACAGCACAGAACAGGCCCTTCGGCCCTCGATGTTGCACTGACCTATTCTCAGCTCGTCCACCTACACTATCCCATTGTCATCCATTATCCAATGATTGTTTAAATCTCCATAATGTGGAGGAGTTAACTGCATTGGCAGGTAGGGCATTCCATACCCTTAACACTCTCTGAATAAAGAACCTGCCTCTGTCATCTGTCTTAAATCTATCACCTATCAATTTGTAGTTATTCCCCCTTGTACAAGCTGGCGTCGTCATCCCAGGAAAAAGACTTTCACTGTGTACCCTATCTTATCCTCTGATCATCTTGCATGTCTCTATCAAATCCCCTCTTAGCCTTCTTCTTTCCAATGAGACCAGAGCCAAGTCTCTCAGCCTTTCCTCATGAGACCTTCCCTCAGAGCAGGCAACATCCTGGGTAAATCTCCTCTGACTCTTTTCCAGTGCTTCCACATCCTTCCCAAAATATGGCGACCAGAACTGTACACAATATTCCAAGTGTGGCCGCACAAGCGTTTTGTATAGTTGCAGCATAAAATTGCTGCTCCGGAACTCAATCCCTCTACCAATGAAACCTAACACACCGTATGCCTTCTTAACAGCACTATCTACCTGGGTGGCAACTTTCAGAGAACAATGTACATGGACTCCAAGATCCCTCTGCACATCCACACTACCAAGAATCTTTCCATTGACCCAGTACTCTGCCTTCTTGTTATTCTTCCCAAAGTGCATCACCTCACATTTATCTGCATTGAACTCCATTTGCCATCTCTCAGCCCAATTCTGCAGTTTATCCAAGTCCCCTGCAACCTGTAACATTCTTCCAAACTATCCACTACCCACCGACTTCAGTGTCATCTGCAAATTTACCTATGCCTGCGTCAAAGTCATTTGTCAAAAATGACAAACAACAGTGGCACTAAAACAGATCCTTGTGGCACACCACTAGTAACTGGAGTCCAGGCCGGATATTTTACATCAACCACTACTCGCTGCCTACTTTCAGAGAGCCAGTTTCTAATCCAAGCTCCTAAATCACCCCCAATCCCATGCCTCTGCATTTTCTCCAACAGCTTACCATGTGGGACCTAATCAAAGGCCTTACTGAAGTCCATGCATACCACATCAACTGCCCTATCCTCATCTACATGCTTGGTCACCTTCTCAAAAAACTCAGTGAGGCTTGTGAGACATGACCTGTCCTTGATGAAACCATGTTGACCATCTGAAATCAAATTGTTGCTTGCTAGAATAATCCTTTCCAAAACCTTTCCTACAACAGAAGTACGACTCACTGGTCTATAATTACCTGGATCATCTCTACTGCCTTCTTGAACAAGGGCACAACATTTGCAATCCTCCAGTCCTCTGGTACAAAACCTGGAGAAAATGACGACTCAAATATCAAAGCCAAAGGCTCTGCTATCTCCTTCCTAGCTTCCCAGAGAATCTTCGGATAAATCCCATCCGGACCAGGGGACTTGTCTACTTTCGTTCCTTTGAGAATTGACGACACCTGTTTGTAACTAACCTCGTTCTTCCTGGTCTAATATCTCGTATCTCATTCTTCTCCTCTACAATATTCTCCTTTTCCTGAGTGAAAACTGATGAGAAATGTACATTTATGATCTCTCCCATCTCGACAGGGTCCACACTCAACTTCCCACTTCTGTCTTTGACTGGCCCTATTCCTACACTAATCATCCTTTTATTCCTCACATCCTTTTATTCCTTTATTCTATTTGCTAAACACTGCTCGTGTCCTCTCTTTGCTCTTCTTAACTCTCTCTTTAAATCCTTCCCAACTGATCCGTATCCCTCCATCACCTCATCTGAACCATCTTGCCTCATCAACACATAAACCTCCTTCTTCTGCTTAACAATTTCTGCTGTAAACCACGGTTCCGATACGTTATCACTTCCCCCCTGCCTGACAGGGACATACCTATCAAGGACACACAATATCCGATCCTTAAACCAGCTCCACGTTTCCATTGTCTGCATCCTCTGCATTTTGTTACCCCATTCTTTGCATCCTAATTCTTGCCTAATCGCATTATTACTGCCTTGCCCCATCAATAACTCTTGCCCTGTGGCATGTACGTATCCCTTTCCATCGTTAAACTAAACATGACTGAATTATGGTCACTCTCTCCAAAGTGCTCACCTACAACTAAATCAAACACCTGGCCTGGTTCATTACCAAGCACCAGATCCAGTGTGGCCTCCCCTCTTGTCAGCCCTTCGACTTACTGGGTCAGGAAACCCTCCTGTACACATTGGGCAAAAACTGATCCATCCGAGGTACTAGAGATATAGCATTTCCAGTCAATGTTGGGGAAGTTAAAGACACTATACTGATCACCCTGTTCCTTTCACTCCTACCCAGATTAATGTTGCTAATCCTCTCTTCCACCTCCCTGGAACTCTGCAGAGGCCGATGAAAAACTCCAAGTAATGTGACCTCTCCTCTCCAGTTTCTAACCTCAGTCCACACTATCTCAATGGGTGTGACCTCATCAAAGGTCCTCTCAGCCACTGTTATACTATCCTTGACTAACAAGGCCACACCTTCCCCTCTTTTACTGCTTTGCCTGTTCTTAATGAAAGATCTAAACCCCTGGAACCCATTCCTCACCCTGATCTATCCATGTCTCCGAAATGGTCACAACATCGAAGTCCCAGGTACCTATCCATGCTGCAAGCTCACCAACTTACTTCGGATACTCCTGGCGTTGAAGTAGATACACTTCAAACCAGCTTGCTGTCTGCCAGCACATTCCTGTGACCCTGAAATCCTGTTCCTCTCCTTCCTACTATCATCCTCCGGTGCACTGCAACTACACCTCAGGTTCCCATTCCCCTGCTGAGCTAGTTTAAACCCACCCGAATAGCACCAGGATATTAGTACCCCTCTGGTTCAAGTGAAGACCGTTTGTACAGGTCCCTCCTTCCCCAGAATGAGCCCCAATTATCCAATTACCTGAAACCCTCCCTCCTGCACCATCCTTGCAGCTACGAGATCAGCTGATGTCTTTCTCTATTCCATGCCTCGCTATCACGTGGCACGGGTAACAAACCAGAGATAACAACAAACATTGTCCCCTTGTTAAAGAAGGGGAGTAGAGATAACCCTGGCAATTATAGACCTGTGAGCCTTACTTCAGTTGTGGGTAAAGTATTGAAAAATGTTATAAGAGTTAGGGTTTATAATAATCTACAAAGGAATAATTCGATTAGGGATCGTCAATATTGTTTTGTGAAGGGTAGGTCGTGCCTCACAAGCATTATGGAGTTCTTTGAGAAGGTGACCAAACAGGTAGATGAGGGTTAAGCAGTTGGTGTGGTATATGTGGATTTCAGTGAGATGTTTGATAAGGTTCCCTATTGCACAAACTACGGAGGCATGAGATTGAGGGTGATTCAGCAGTTTCGATCAGAAATTGGCCAGCTGAAAGAAGACAGATTTGATGGGAAATGTTCATCTTGGAGTTCAGTTACTACTGGTGTACTGCAGGGATCTGTTTTGGGTCCACTGCTGTTTGTCATTTTTATAAATGATCTGGATGAGGTCGTCTGGATGGCAGTAAATTTGTGGATGACACTAAGGTCGGTAGAGTTGTGGGTAGTGCCGAAGGATGTTGTAGGTTACAAAGGGATACAGGTAAGCTGCATACCTGGGCTGAGAGGTGGCAAATGGAGTTAATGTGGAAAAGTGTGAGGTGATTAACTGAGGAAGGAGCAACACGAATACAGAGCACTGGCCTCACGGTAAGATTCTTGGTAGTGTCGATGAGCAGAAAGATCTTGGTGTCCATGTACATAGATCCCTGAAAGTTGTCACCCAGGTTGATAGGGTTGTTAAGATGTCATTTGGTGTGTTAGCTTTTATTAGTAGAGGGACTGAGTTTCAGAGCCATGACGTCATGCTGCCGCTGTACACAACTCTGGTGCAGCCGCACTTGGAGTATTGTATACAGTTCAGGTAACCGCATTATAGGAAGGATGTGGAAGCTTTGGAAAGGGTTCAGAGGAGATTCACTAAGATGTTGCCTGGTATGGTGGGAAGGTCTGACCAGGAAAGGTTGATGGACCTGAGATTGTTTTCATTAGAAAGAAGAAGGTTGAGAGGTGACTTAATTGAGACATATAAAATAATTAAAGGGTTAGATAGGGTGGACAGTGCGAACATTTTCCTCAGATGGTGATGGCTCGCACAAGGGGACATACTTTAAATTGAGGGGTGATGGATATAGGACAGATGTCAGAGGTAGGTTTTTCACTCAGAGGGTAGTAGGGACATGGAATGCACTACCTACAACAGTTGTAGAGTCGCCAACCTTAAGGACATTTAAATGGTCATTGGATAGACATATGGAATAGTGTAGGTTAGATGGGCTTCAGATGGGCTTCACAGGTCGGCGCAACATTGAGGGCCGAAGGGCCTGTACTGCACTGTAATGTTCTATGTTCTATAATATAAACTGGAACACAGATTCTTACAGGCAAGAGGCAGACTTGGTCAGGGAGCTTAAGGTGAAGGAATCCTCAGCAGGCAGTGATCATAATATGACTGAAATTACTCTTCAATTTGAGAGGGAGATGATAGAATCAAAGGTAATGGAATACAGCTGAATAAAGGCAACTACAGAGGCATGAGAGAGGAGGTGGGTAGAATTGACTGGGAGAGGAGTGGATCAGGAAAGACAGTGGAACAACAATGACAGGAGGTTCTGGGAGTAACTCAGGAGACACAGCAGAGATTCATCCCAAGGGAAAGAAGCCTGGTACAGGGAGGAAGAGGCAACCGTGGCTGACTAGGAAAAGCAGGGATAGCATAAAAGTAAAAGAGAAAACAGATCATTTGGGGAAGGGCAGTGGGAAACCAAAGGATTGGGAACTTGCAAAGACCAATGGAGAGCAACAACAAAAGATATAAGGACGGTCACGATGAACTATGAGGGTAAGCTAGCCAGACATATCAAGGAATACTGCAAGAGTTTCTACAGATATATAAAGGGCAAAAGAGAGGCAAAAGTGGACATTGGATCACTGGAAAATGAGGCTGGAAAGATAGTTGTGGGGAAAAGGAAATGGCTGAGGAATTGAATAATTATTTTGTGTCTGATTCATGGTGGAAAATACGAGTAATATCAAATATATTCAAGAGAGTCTCGTGGCAGAGCTGAGTATGATTGTCATCACCAAAAGAGAAGGTTCTAGATAAACCGAATGGCCAGAGAGACACAGACAGACAGAGATGCACGGTGGCTCAGTGGTAAACACTGCTGCCTTAGTGCCAGGGACCCAGGTTCAAATCCAGCCTTGAATGACCGTCTGTGTGGAGTTTGTACATTCTCTTGTGTCTGCCTGGGTTTCCTCTGGGTGCTTTGGTTTCCTTCCACAGTCCAAAGATGAGCAGATTAAGTGGACAAGCCATGGGAAGTGTAGGGTTACAGAGATGGGAAAGGTTTGGGGAGGCTGTCCTTCAGAGGGTTGGTTTGGAATCAATGGGCTGAATGGCCTGCTTCCATCCTGTGGGGAATCTATGGAAACCCAAGGAGAGAAAGAAGTCGGTGGGGAAAAAGGCAACCAGAGATACCATTGAGCATGAGCGTTGGAGAGGGACAGAGAATGAGGGGGATGTGGCTCAAATGACCCTCAGGGAGCAATAGCAAGGTCACAGAGGGCAGAGAGAGGTTGGCGGGAAAGGCCAAAGATCGGAAATACTGAACGACAGATCAGTTCCTGAAAAACCTGGGGAGAGGGTGAGAGAGTGGGCAGGGGTAGATGTGAAGGATATGGCAGAGACAAGAATGTATAGAAAGCTGCGTGAGGGACAGGCAGCTGGGAATGTGGAGGCAGAGAGAGAAGGAGGCAGTGAAATCTGTGGGATCAGACTGTGCAGCCGCTCCCTTTTTGCCCCTCTGTCTTCCCACACCCTCTACCCCCCCAGAGCTCACTCCCTTGTACAAACCCCAGAGACTGCCTGAGCCCCACAATTGTTCTCCCCCGGGAGTGTGTGTTTGTGTGTAAATGAATGACAGGAGATGGGACAGTTTATAATAATTGTCTCTCTCTCTGTCTCTGCATCATCCCGTGTTTCACCTCCTGAAATGAATCTCCTCGGAGATAGGAGGTGGAAGGACTGAGAGAGAAATGAAAATTAATTAGTTTTTCACAAACTCCTGCACCAAAAGCACAGCAAGATCCCACCGCTCGCTGCCTCCACAATCTGACAGGCTCCTCCCAACACAGCCCCTGATATTAAATACATGGATCGGGAACGGGAAGGTTACTCAGACTGCCTCAGGACTGTCCCAGTGTTTCTGTTTGAGGGGAACAGGGTCAGAAATATTTATTGTCTCCCATCATCCCAACTCCCCCTCCCCACACACCACCCCCATTCCCACTGCCAGAGTTTGTCTCTCCCTCAGTGTCCAAGGTTCAGTCTCTCAGAAATCCCCCCAGGAGAGAGATGGAAATCGATCAGATCAAAACTAAGATGTTCTGAAACAAAACTGGGGAGAAACAAATGAGATCCCATCACTGACTGACTTCCAAAGTCTCTATGTTTAATCAGCACCTCGCCCTGATCTTAAACCCAGAGAATAGGAACAGATTTCAAATGGGATCAGGGGCAAATGCTTTCTGACTGCCCCCAGGGTTTATTTTCTGAGGGGCTGGGCAATGACTCAGTGGTGGAGAGTCACTCACCACAACTTGTGTCCCTCTCCCCCTTTTCCCCCCACTCGCCCCCAGCCCCCAACCATCCCTTGGATTTAACCTTCCCTGTCCAGCTGGTTCTCTGACACTCCAGGGGGTACGAAAAGCACAAGAAATAAGACCAATGTTCCCCTGACCCACTCCCATTCAAAGGGCACCACCCCCGTGTCCACTCCATCTGGGATTAGTGCAGTTTCTACATGAAATATTAATGAGGAACCTTCCCCTGGTACAGGCACCTCTCTATCTGTGTGTCCCTGTCTCTCTCTTTCACTCCTCTCTCCCTCTGTCTGACCCTATCCACTTGTCCATCTCTGTTCAGCTTTCTCCTCCTGTTCTCGCAAATCGATCAATGTCTTTCCTTCTCTGTCCCTTTTTCCCTCTTCCTCTTTCACTGTCCCAGCCACACCTCCAGCTCTGCTCAGATTTCCCTTTCCTCTCGATAATCTCTCTCTCTCTCTCTCCATTCCACACATGTTTTGATTGAAATGCCCTCTCCTGCCTCACGTTTGCCTTGTGCTCCAATCTCTGCGCCATGTCTCGGAGGGTGTGGGGATGACGGGAGGTGGTGGGAGGATCAGAGCTATGGGGGAAATGGAGGCTCGGTGCAGCCCAAAACACTATCAGACCATCAGTGACCTCAGCCTGGGGCCCGATGGATAGGCTAACGTAACATGTGAGGGTGAGCTGCAGGCCGAGGGAGTGCACTGCAAGATCCCATAGGTAGCTGAATGCAGGACCACCATGGCATTCCTTCAACAACCTGTCAGAGCCCACGTCCACTCACCAACCCCCCTACCTCCCCAGTGCCCCCACAGAGAGGGGCTGATATTGCACAGCTGGATCCCACCAGCTGTCCCCATTTTCCCCCACTCCATGGTGAATGAAACTGAAGGTTTCTGTACCTTCACCACCCACATTCAGAACCCCTAGCCCTCACCTCCTGAATTTCCTGAATGTGAAAAGTGTTGCTCCCTGCTACTGTAAAGGAAATGGCTGCAGTCTATCCCTGCACAGCAAAATCCCACAGGCTGTAATGTGAAAACAGCAGACCCCGCCCCCCACTCCCCCATCCCCACTAAGCCACCAGCAAATACTAAACTCTCCCGTTTCAACCTGGAGCTGGGCTGGGACTGAACACTGGAGTAAACCCTCACACCCTCCCTCTAGATCCGGTACCTTGCCCCCCACCACCCCATCCCTCTTTCGCTCCAACAACCCCATCTTCACCCCCCGCCCCCACAATCCCTGCTGTGCAGGATCCCACAAGAAGCAAAATGAAAAAATGGCCAATCGCTGATGGAGTGGGTTAATATCATCCTGAACGTTGGCCCAAAGGGAATGGGGCGGCGGGGGAGGGTGGTGGGGTGGGGGCTGTGCAGGTCCTGCATTTCTTACCCCTTTGCAATGCTGAGGACCCTCCTCAGTCCCAGAGCCTACTCCAAAACCCCACCCCCCCAACCCCAGAGACAGTAATAAGATCCCAGTCAATGGCAACAATTCCTCCTGTTCATCCCCCAAACCTCACAGATAGACTGAGAAGGGTAGGAGGAGGGAGTGGGACATGTTGTGGGGGAGATGAGGGGTCTTGTGATCCCCTCTGACCATTCACCCACCTCCCCATTAAAATGGCGACAAGTCCCAGTGGAGTCTCTCCCAGATATTCCGAGAGGAATTACAGAAAAGAAAACGGCTGGTGGAGAGACAGGAAAATCCAACCCTCTCCGCGCACCTCCCACCGCCGCCATTAGCCTCAGCTGACCAATAAACTACATTTGAGTGGCACCTGCAACTTCCATTTAGCACTGTCTGAAGTAATAATCCAACCCTTCCACAATGATTGAAAAAAAGCTTCAGAGGCTCAGGACTCCACCCTCACCCCCAACCCCCCCCCCCCCTCCCCCCACCACCAACACCTCCATCCTCACTGCCCCCTCCCCTGCCACACACACACCTCCACCCTCACCCCCCACTGCCCTAACACCTCCATCCTCACCGCCCCCCACCCCACACATACACACAACCCCCCAGAAGAGGTTAATGTTTAAATCCATAAGACCATAAGAATGAGGAGCA
Source organism: Chiloscyllium plagiosum (assembly GCF_037043375.1). Lineage (NCBI taxonomy): Eukaryota > Metazoa > Chordata > Chondrichthyes > Orectolobiformes > Hemiscylliidae > Chiloscyllium > Chiloscyllium plagiosum. The sequence goes on from NW_028270166.1 coordinate 55,371,384, forward strand.
GGAAATGGCCGTCTGGCCCTTTGAGCCTCCTGCGTCATTCAGTGTGATCACGGCTGGTCTTTTTTTGGGATCATCTCCACATACCCACCCTCTCACCATCACCCTTAATTCCTTTCCTGTTCAAAAATCTATCTCTCTTAACTTTAAACTCATTCACTGAGGAGGTCTCAACTGCTTCACTGGGCCGGGATTTCCATAGATTCCCAAACCTCTGGGTGAAGAATTTTTTTTAGATTACTTTTAGATTAGATTAGATTAGATTACTTACAGTGTGGAAACAGGCCCTTCGGCCCAACAAGTCCACACCGACCCGCCGAAGCGCAACCCACCCATACCCCTACATTTACCCCTTTAACCTAACACTACGGGCAATTTAGCATGGCCAATTCACCTGACCCGCACATCTTTGGACTGTGGGAGGAAACCGGAGCACCCGGAGGAAACCCACGCAGACACGGGGAGAATGTGCAAACTCCACACAGTCAGTCGCCTGAGTCGGGAACTTCCTTCTCAATTCAGTCCGAATCTGTTCCTCCTTATTTTGAGGCTATGCCCACTTGTCCCAGTTTCACCTGCCGGTGGAAACACCCTGTTTACTTCTATCTTATCTATTCCACTTCCACCCCACCATCCCCAATATTCTAGGAAATTCCAATGAATATAATCCCAGTCTGCTCAGTCTCTCCTCATAAGCCACCCCCTTGAACTCCGGAATCAACCTCGTGAACCTCCTCCTCTGCACCACTTCCAGTGCCAGTACATCCTTTCTCATGTAAGGAAACAAAGCCTGCACACAGTCCTCCAGGTGTGGCCTCCCCAGCACCCTATACAGCTGCAATGTAACCTCCCTGCTTTTAAACTCAATCCCTTTAGTGATGAAAGACAAAATTCCATTTTCCTTCTGAATTACTTGTTGCACCTGCAGACTAACATTCTCTGATCCACGCACAAGGACCCCCAGGTCCCTCTGCACAGCATCATGCTGCAGGTTTCTTTCACCATTCAGAAACAGTCCCTCTCACAGTTATTCCAAATTGGATGATTTCACATTTATTAACATTGTACTCCATCTACCAGACCTTTGCCCACTCACTTGAACTATCGATGTCCCTTTGGAAACTTTCAGAGTGCTCTGCACACTTTACTCTACCACTCACCTTCATGTCAACCGCAAACATTGGCACTAAATATAAATTGTGAATAATTGTGGTCCTAATGCTAATCACTGAGGGAAACATTCATCACTGATCACCAACCAGAAAGGCACTCATTTATCCCCACTCCTTGCTTCCTGTCAGTTAACCTATCCTGTATCCATGCTAATACATGGCCTGTATGTTTAGCTTATGCCAGAATCTTTTGTGCAACCCCTTATCGAATGAAGGAAGATCCCACACGCAGTCTCACTGCATTCCAACAGAAGCACATCACACACACAGTTAGAAACCAGAGTCTGCAAAGGTTGGGACACAGTCACCTCCCCCCTCATGTTTGTGTATCTGTCCGACTTCTCTCTGTCTCATTCTCTCTATCCCAGGCTGTCATCTTCACTCATGTGCTGAGAACTATTTCTCTTGCAATTTCATTGCTCAGTGACTGGAGAAAAATAAATAGCCCTGTCCTCCAACCTGGAATCTGGGAGCTAGTGCCGAAATTGAGGAAACTATCTCACAGACGAGTCAAGCAACAGCTTGATATAATCGTTCTTATCAGATCATACCTGACATACCCAGAAACCACCATTACCATCCCTGGATATGTCCGGTCCCACTGGCAGGACAGACACAGCCGAGGTGGAAGCACAGTGGCATACAGTCAGGAGGGAGTTGGCCTGGGAGCCCTTGACATTGACTCTGGACCTCATGAGGTCTCATGGCTTCAAGTGAAACAGAAGCAAGGAAACCTCTTACTGCTTATCACCTATCGTCGTCCTTCAGCTGATGAATCAGTGCCCCTCCATGTTGAGCAACACTTGGAGGAAGCACTGAGGGTGGCAAAATATCATACTGTGTGGGGGATTTCAGTGTCCACCACCAAGAGTGGCTCAGCAGCAGCAGCATTACTGATCGGGTTGGTCGGGTCCTAAAGGATATAACCGCTACACTGGGTTTCTGGCAGGTGGTGTAGGAACCAACAAGAGCAGAAAATGTATTTGATCTCACCCTTACGAATCTGCCAACTGCAATCACCTCTGTCCATGACAGTATTGATAAAAGTGACCACCACACTGCCCTTATGGAGACAAAGTCCTGCCTTCACATTGAGAATACCCTCCACCTTGTTATGTGGTGCTATCACTGTGCTAAATGGGACAGACTTCGAACCGATTTAGCAACTCAATATTGGGTATTGAGCTGTGGGTTATCAACAGCAGCAGAACTGTACTCCAGCACAATCTGTAACCTCATGGCCCAGCATATCCCCCACTCAACCATTACCATCAAGCCAGGGATCAATCTTGGTTCAATGGAGAGTTCAGGAGGGCGTGCCAGGAGCAGCACCAGGCAGACCTAAATATGAGGTGTCAACCTGGTTCTAAACAGGAGTACTTGCGTGGCAAATGGCATAACCAGGAAGTGATAGACAGAGCTACGTGCTCCCAAAACCAACGCATCAGATCTAAGCTCTGCAGTCCTTCCACATCGTGAATGGTGGTGAATGGTGGTGAACAATTTAACAACTCACTGGAGGAGATGCTCCACAAATATCCCCATCCTCAATAATGGAGGAGCCCAGCACATCAGTGTAAAAGATAAGGCTGATGCATTCGCAACAATCTTCAGTCAGAAGTGCTGAGTAGATGGTCCATCTCAGGCTATGTGGGGGTCCCCAGCCTCACAGATACCAGTCTCCAGACAATTCCATTCACTCCCCGAGACATCCAGAAATGGCTGAGGCACTGGATAGGGCAAAGGCAATGGGCACTGAGAACATTCTGGCAATAGTACTGAAGTACTTACCACTCCCCTAGCCAAGCTCTTCCAGTACAGTTACAACACTGGCATCTCCCTGACAATGTGGAAAATTGCCCAGGTATTTCCTGTACATGAAAAGCATGACAAATCCAACCCGGCTAATTACCACTCAATCTGCTGACTCTCCATCAACAGGGCTATCAAACAGAGTGATGCTGGAAAAGCACAGCAGGTCAGGCAGCATCCAAGGAGTGAAATGCTGCCTGACCTGCTGTGCTTTTCCAGCACCACTCTGATCTAAATCCGGGTTTCCAGCATCTGCACTCCTCACTTTTGTCGAGGGCTATCAAACAGCACCTGCTCAGCAACAACCTGCTCAGTGATGCCCAGTTTGGGTTTGGCCAAAGTCATTCAGCTCCTGATCTCATTGCAGCCTCGGTTCAAACATGGACAAAAGAGCTGAATTCCAGAGGTTAGGTGTGAGTGACAGCCCTTGACATCAAGGCTGCATTTGACCGGGTATGGCATCAAGGAGTCCTGTCAAAAATAGAATCAATAGGTAATGGGGGCAAACACTCCACTGGTTAGAGTCATACCTGGCACAAAGGAAGATGATTGTGGTTGCAGAGGGTCAGACATCTCAGCTCCAGGACATCTCTGCAGGAGAAATGGGTAGTGTCCTAGGCCCAATGATCTTCAGCTGCTTCATCAATTACCTTCCCTCTGTCATAAGGTCAGAAGTGGGGATGTTCGCTGATGTTTGCACAGTTTTCAGCACCTTTCACGAATCCTTAGATACTGAAGCAATCCGTGCTCAAATGCAACAAGATCTGGACAATATCCAGGCTTGTGCCAACAAGTGGCAAGTAACATTCACACCACACAAATGCCAGACCATGACCATCACCAATAAAAGACACTCTAATCACCATTCCTCGACATTCAATGGTATTAACATCAGTGAATCCCCCACTGTCAACATCCTTGGAGTTACCATTGACCGGAAACTCACTGGACACACCACATGAACACAGTGGTTACAAGAGCAGGTCAGAGACTAGGGATACTGTGGCGAGTAATTCACCTCCTGACACCCCAAATTCTATCCACTCTCTACAAGGTACAAGTCAGGAATGTGATGGAATACTCCCCACTTGCCTGGATGGGTGCAGCTCCAACAACACTCAAGGAGCTTGACACCATCCAGGACAAAACAATTCACTTGATTGGCACCACATCGACAAATATTCAAACCCTCCACCACCGGTGCCCAGTGGCAACAGTGTGTGCTATCTACAAGATGCACTGCAGAATTTCACCAAAGATTCTTCAACAGCACCTTCCAAATCCACGACCACATCCGTCTAGAAGGACAAGGGCAGCAGGTACTTGGGAACACCACCACCTGCAAGTTCCCCTGCAAGCCACACACCACCCTCACTTGGAAATATATCACCATTCCTTCACAATTGTTTGGTGAAAATCTTGGCATTCCCTCCCTACCGGCATTGTGGGTCAACTCACAGCAAGGGGACTGCAGTGATTCAAGATGGAGCTCACCACCACCTTCTCCAGGGCAAATAAGGATGGGCTGTCAATGTTAGCCAGCAAGTGATGCCCAAGTCCCACAAAAGAATATTAAAAGAAGTTTCTATGATTTAAACCTCTGTCTCTGAAATGTTGTAGTTCCTGTCATTTTGTAAACCTGACTCGAAACGTTACAGCATTGATGGTTTAAACTAATGGGATGGTCTGGGGCGTCTGATGGGGAGGCGGGGAAAGATGACAGACAGAGGAATTGTGATGGAGAGGTAGAAAGGGAGTGTGTGTGTTTGTAAGATATCATGGGAAAGAGAGTTGACCAGACTGACAGAAAACGGACACTTTGCTCAGTTATGTTAGGAATCTATTCCCCAAGCTGCAGATACAGACAGTTTTTATCATATTACAGTAGTGTACTGTTAATTACAAGAAAATACGAATTAAATTACATTCAATGGAAAACAATGAGCTGGCCGGTCACAGCAATCAGGTAATAACTATAACAGGAGGTTCCGTTCCTCTGCGAGAGCAGGTGCTAATGTCCAGTATCCTGGTTCCAATGGACCTGCACGGGGGTGCGTATTCTTGTCAGGTATCTGGGTGCCGCTCAGTCTATGGAGACTTTGTGGGGCTTCAGTACGTGAGGGCACTGTGGATGCCCTCAGGGCTGCAGGAGCGGTGATGCTATTGTGAGGTAGGAAGCCTGTTATCAGATCATCTGAGGAGTAGTAATCCTTCAGTCTGGAAGCTGTTTAGGTAATGTCTGGTTTTGCTGTTTAGTTCCTGAGCTGGTTGTAGTCAAGCTGATGGATTATGGTATGCTCTGTTCAGATAAGAACAGACATGGTTTCTGTGAACACGCAGTGGGCAGGCAGAGTCGTTTATTTTTTCTCCGACAATTCCCTTTTTTTGTTTTTGTCAGGGAAGCGCTGAGTTAGGGGTAGAGGCGAAGGGGGGAATGTAGCCAGAGCCAGGGGGAGGGTCGGAATCAGTGGGGTAGTATTCAGAGTCCGAGTCTGAAACCACATATTCCGTGTCAGGGCAAAGTTCTTATCCCTGTGGACCTTCACTAGTTGGGTGGTAAGGTCAGGGCAGGGGGGTAGCAGCATTGAGCACAAGCTCAGACAGCACATTTTAATAGCCATGACAAGAACTGCAATAATGACAATGATAGGAATGAGGACTATGAGACCCTGGAGCAAGGCCGTGCCCCAGGAACCCAGCCAGGAGCGTGCCCAGTTCCATGGGTCCCATTTTGGTTTTGGGTAGTGCAGTACAGCGGCAGCCTGTTGGATATGTCGGGCTGAGTTAGTAATGTTCCCACTGGGGCCGGGTATGTAACTGCAGCAATCAGAGCCGATGAGGGCACATGTGCCCCTTTCTCCACCAGCAGATAATCCAGGGGCAGACCTGTTTTGTTGGGCCACAGTGTGAACAGCAAGAACTTCCGCATTCAGCTGGGTGAGTGCTTTGGATGTGGCATTGGCTACCTCCTCCAAGGGGATGGCCAGCAGCTGGGCTTCTATTTCCAATCGAATGGCTGCATAGGTGGGTGAACAGACAGAGAGAATCTGGTCAAGGGTGTTGGGGGTTCACTTCCTGCGAGACGGTGGCTTCGTGAAGGGAGAAGACTGGGAATGTTATACAAATAGGACCACGTACCCAACACAGCAGCTCCTGGTCCAGGATAACAGGAACCAAGGGGAGGCTTTGTGGCTGTAAATAAAGTAAGTGCCATTATAGGTTCTCAGGCGATCGGTCTGGGTCCCTGTCCAGGTGGTGCTGAAAGTGGGGTTTTGCCTGCTCCTGTTGAGGATGTGAAGGTTCAGTATCCTGCCCTCTGCTGTGGACTGACTTGCTGTAGGGTGAAGAGCAAGGAGTTGGCGCACCGGCCCCAGCCAGCATTCCATCCGGATGGATGGCTGCTTTTGAGGCAGATCGATCCGATGGGTGTGCCCTGTCCGGGAGTGTCTGTGAGGAGTAGGGCCGGGGGTTCATGGGGAAGATTATATGAGGGATAGAACCATCCCTGAAAATTGTTTAATGGGTACTCTGCGGATTTCCAGCAGGCTGGAGAATTACCTCTGTAAGATCCCATTCACGGTGGTAGACTGAGAGTGGTCACTTCAGGGGACCTGACCCATCCCACCCACCTTTCAGCCATGTCTGATTCATTAAAAGGGAAGGGTCTCAGGGGAATGCCCCTTTGGGAGTGCATGGGGACATGAGCACAAACCCAACAGCTCCTCTGGCTGACCCTCTGAGCATACACACAGGTCACACAGAGGAATGTATTGACCAGTGACTCGCGAACGGTAAGGTGTCTCACTGCATGATCCTGGTTCCAGTCATCCCGTGGCAGGATGATCGGGGGAGTATAAAGATGGTGATGGCTGTGGCGGTTAGCTGGAGCTTTCCTTGGGGTGTGGAGCTGTCGTTTGCTGTGCTTCCTGGTTGTTGTCTTTTGGGGGCGGAGTTCACTTGCAGCAGGTCTGTGTGTCCAATCAGGTTTTCCCTTCAGTTTGACAGCTGTTGGGGCTGTCAGAGGCACCAAGTATGGGCCTTTTCACCGAGGAGGGAGAGAATCTTTTCCCAGTGATTTGATCATTCCATAGTCCCCAGGTTGGAATGGATGAAGTCCCTCCTGGTGGGGTGTGGGCATCGCTGCCTTTATCAAATCATGGTGAAGGTTAATGACCCTACTGAGGGCTTGGCCCTAATCCAGCAGAGCCTCCTGTGTCGGAGATAGTGCTGTATCTGTGGAGAGGTTTGTGGGGCCTGGTGACTAAGGGCATGGGTCTTCCCATAAGGGCCAAAATTGGGATGGAGGACAAACTTTGTGATGATATTTGGGGACTACTGAATTGATGGTAACACAACATTTGATGAAACAATATTTGGCAGATGGTGGGCAAAATATTTGTGCGGGGGGAGTGCAACATCTGAGAGAGGATGATATTGTTTTGGGGTGACTCAAGAGTTTGGGAAGGGACATATTATTGTGAGGGTGGGGCAAAGTTGTGGAGTAAAGACAAGGGCAAAAATGGGAGGTAGTGAAACGTGTTGAGTGAATATTTGAGGGGGAAAAAGAGAAGGCGAGGGTGTGAAATGGGGTGTGTATGGGGTCACAAAATTGGATGACACAAAGTTCGAGAAGTTACATTTGGTAGGGAGTCACATTCAGCAATTTTGGATCGAGAGAAAAATTTGGAGGAGGGGCAGGAAAAATGCAGAGAGAGGGAGGAACAGAAGGTGGAGACAGGGGACAGAAAAAATGCAGTCAGAGAGGAAGGGGGACACACAGCTGGAGGGAACGGACAGACAGAGGGAGAATGAAATAAAGAGTTCAGAGTGTGTCAGGCAGAGACGCAAGAGGGAAAGACAGAAAGACCAAAAGAGAGAAAGGAGGAGAGACTTTGAGAGAAAGATACAGGGACACAAAGTGAGAAACAAAGAGACATAAAGTGACAATGTGAGAAAGAGATGGGAAATCAGCCAGAGACAGGCAGGAGTTCAGGAAAGACACAGTCTGAAATGGTGATACTCACCACTACTGTAGGTCCCAGCTCTCTCTCTCACTGATTTCTCACACTCCCTCGCTCCCATGAGGCATGAACACTGCTCCTGCGGTTCACTTCAGACAGGGTCTATTTTGGGGACAAGTTGGTAAAGGTTCAAAACTGGAACTGAGCTTCCAGCAGTACTCCCCCCCCCACACACACATACACAGATGCACACACACGCACACACACACACACACACACACGCGCACACACACACGCATGCAGGCAGAGAGAGCCTGACACCCTCTGGGCTCCATTCACAGAGCAAAAGAAAGTCTGACGGCCAAGACCTGCTTTATAAACGCCCAGGTCTGTCACTCAAACCCCTTTCTCTTCCCAAATCTCACTTCATCCTGTCAGTTTCCAGTTTCCTCTCCCTGAAACACACCACCCCCAGATACTGAGCAAAGCAAGAGGCTTATTTGGGAGATTAAAGTGGGGAGGGATAAGGGTTGAGAGAAACAGCAATTCAATAGTACAGTCCAATGGCTCTTGTTTGACGCTGCATTCCCCCTTCACACAATTATTCACACTCTGTGTGTCTCTCTCTCTCTCTCACACACACACACAGGCCCCAGAGCTGAAATCCACACTGAGACAAAGCTGCAGTTTCAAACCAGCTACAAAACGCTTTTATTCAGACAAGGGAACAGTCTTCTTCTGCCAAGGAACACAGATTTATCCCACAGGGGAACATCGTATTTCCACACTGACAAACACAAGGTGTGAGTGGGATGAACTTAACCAGTAAAGTTAGTGAGTTTCTGAGAATTAAAATCTAACTATTTCACAGATGTGTGTGAAGGGCCTACATGGATCGGTTGTACCAGTTGGCATTTTTTCATTGTACAAATGATCATGTGTTTATTAAACAAATTCACCTCCTCCCTGACAATAGCTGAGGGACATCATAACACTGTCTCACATTCTCATTGATGTTTCATCAGGAAAAGCTGGGAATTATCAGATTGACTCAAACCCTTTTAAAAATAGTTAAACCCAGGCAAGTGTCATTTACTGCACACACAGTCTGTGTGTGTATGTTTCTGTGTGTATGTTTCTGTATATGTGGGAGTCAGCGTGTCCGTGTGTGTACATGTTTCTATGTGTGTTTATATGTGCCAGTGTGTCCGTGTGTGTACATGTTTCTATGTGTGTTTATGTGTGTCAGTGTGCGTATTTCAGCCTATCTGTAAGTATGTCTGTGTCAGTGTGTCTGTACGTGTGTATTGTGATGATGCTGTCACTTTAACAAACTTATTTTGTCCTTGGGTTTTTTTTAAGACTATAAGACATAAAAGCTGAAATTAGGCCATTCAGCCCATTGAGCCTGTTCCACCACTCAATCACGGCTGCTACGTTTCTCATCCCTGTAACACTTGATCCCCTGGACAGTTAAGAAATTATCTATCTCCCTCTTAAATATATTCAATGACCTGGCCTCCACAGCCTTCTGAGGCAGTGAATTCCATAGATTCATTACGATTTGGCTGAAGACATTTCTCCTTATCTCCAATTAAAGAGGTCTTCCCTTTACACTACAGCTGTGTCCTCGGTCCTTATCTTGCCTACCAATTGAAACATCTTCCCAACATCCATTCAGTATTCCAACATCTAATTGTATTCCCCCTCCTCCTTCTGAACTCCATCGAGTGAAGACCCAGAGTCCTGCAACGTTCCCCATCTGTTAAGCTTTTCATTCCTGAGGCCATTCTCATGAACCTTCTCTGAACAGACTCCAACGCCAGGACATCCAGGGGTGTCAGAAATAAGAGTGATGAACTGACAGCGTGGATCAGTACTTGGGACTATGATGTTGAGGCCAGAATGGAGACGTGGGTTTCACCGGGGCAGGGATGGTTGCTAGATGTTCCAGGGTTTAGAACATTTAAAAAGAATAGGGAGGGTGGAAAAAGGGGAGGGAGTGCAGCATTGCTAATCAAAGAGTGCGTCATAGCTACAGAAACGAAGGCTGTTGAGGAAGGTTTGTCTTCTGAGTCAGTATGGGTAGACGTAAGGAATAACAAGGGAGCAGCCACCTCATTGGGGGTTTTCTACAGATCCTCTAATTGCAGTAGAGAGATTGAAGAATTCAGAGGCTGACAGATTTTGGAAAAATGCAGATGTAGCAGGGTTATTGTGATGGGTGACTTCAAATTTCCCAATATTGACTGGAACCTCCTTAGTGCAGCTGCTTTGGAGGGAGCCATTTTTGTCAGGTGTGTTCAGGAGGGTTTCCTTACTCAGTATGTAGACAGGCCGACAAGGGGAGAGGCCATTTTGGATTTGGTGGTCGGCAATGAGCCAGGACAGGTGTCAGATCTTATGCTGGGACAGCACTTTGGTGACAGTGACCACAACTGCCTCACATTTACATAAATTTGGAGAGTGAAAGGAGCAGTTACCGAGGGAAGATATTTAATTGGGGAAAAGGAAATTAGGGCGTTGGGAAGTACAGATTGGGAGCAATTGTCCCACAGAAAGGGCACAGCAGACATGTGGAGACTATTTAAGGAGCAGTTGTTGCGAGTGATGCACAAATTTGTTCCACTCAGACAGGGAAGAAGGGGTAAGATGAAGGAGCCTTTGTTGTCGATAACAGGGGAGCTTCTTGTCAAAAGGAAGAACGCAGCTTATGTGAGGTGCAGGAAGCAAGGATCTAGCTCAGCTTTAGAAGATCACAGGTTTACGAGAATGGAGCTCAGAAATGGACTGAGGAAAGCCAGGAGGGGTCATAAAAAAGGCTTGGCAGGAAGGACTGGGGAGACCCCAAAGGCATTTTACTCAAATGTGAGAAATAAGAGAACGATCAGGGAGAAGGTAGGGCTGCTCAGGGATAGTGTAGGGAACTTGTGTGTGGAGTCTGAGCAGATAGGGGAAGCCCTAAATGAGTTTTTTGCTTTGGCTTTCACTAAGGAAAGGGACCTTGTTGTGAATGAGAATTTGAGGAGCTTGGAAACAGGCTGGAACAGATCAGGATTGATGAAGTTGATGTCTTTGGTGATGGCCACCACACTGAGCTCTGTCCCTACTCTCTCTTGATATTTTGAGATATTAATCATGTCTTCCACAATAAAGACTGACGCAGAATAATTATTCAATTCCTCAGCCATTTCCTTTTCCCCATCACATCTTCCCAGTGTCATTTTCCAGTGATCGAATGTCACTTCTTCCTCTCTTTTGCCCTTTATGTATCTGAAGAAACTCTTGCAGTATTCCTTGATATGTCTGGCTAGCTTACCCTCATATTTCATCGTGACCCTCCTTATATTTTTTGTTGTTGCTCTCTATTGATCTTTGCAAGTTCCCAATCCTTTGGTTTCCCACTGACCTTCCCCAAATGATCTGTGTTCTCTTTTACTTTTATGCTATCCCTGCCTTCCCTCGTCAGCCATGGTTGCCTCATCCTCCCTGTACCAGGCTTCTTTTCCCTTGGGATGAATCTCTGCTGTGTCTCCTGAGTTACTCCCAGAACCTCCTGCCATTGCTGTTCCACTGTCTTTCCTGATACACTCCTCTCCTGGTCAATTTTAAGATTATATTCCCTACAGTGTGGAAACAGGCTCTTCAGCCCAACAAGTCCACACCGACCCTTCGAAGAGTAACCCACCCAGACCCATTTCCCTCTGACTGATGCACCTAACACTATGGGCAATTTAGCATGGCCAATTCACCTGACCTGCACATCTTTGGGCTGTGGGAAGAAACAAGAGCACCCGGAGGAAACCCACGCAGACACGGGGAGAATGTGAAACTCCACACAGTCAGTCGCCCGAAGCTGGAATCGAACCTGGGACCCTGGTGCTGTGAGGCAGCAGTGCCAACCACTGAGCCACCGTGCCACCCACTTATTATTTATTTTAAAATCCTGAGGAATGTTTCTACATTATCTCCCCAAACCCTAAAAATAAAAAGGTGAGCAGGACAATTCAATGGCTCTTGAAAAAGATGCCACAGACTGAATGTCCTCTCAGAATGTGCCAACCATTTGAATTTATTATGAGATGCAATTCTGAGGAAACACTGAACTTTTCTTGCTATCACAGAAGGGGGCTCTGAAATTTCAGATTTCTTTATGACACAGAATAACAAAATTAACATTGATAGCCTGAGCATCCAGAGTTGAAAAGTGTGGTGCTGGAAAAGTGCAGCAGGCCAGGCAGCATCCGAGGAGCAGGAGAATCGACGTTTCGGACATAAGCCCTTCTTCAGGAATGAGGCTGATGTGCCAAATGGGCTGAGATAGAAGGTGGAGGGGGGGATTTGTGGGAGGGGTACTGGAAATACAATAGGTGGAAGGAGGTGAGATTGAGGGTGATAGCCTGGAGAGGGGGTGGGGGCGGAGAGGTCGGGAAGAAGATTGCAGGTCAAGAGGGCGGTGCTGAATCCAGGGATTGGGACTGAGATAAGGTGGGGGGAGGGGAAATGAGGAAGCTGGAGAAATCTACATTCATCTTCCGTGGTTGGAGGGTTCCTCGGCGGAAGATGAGGCGCTCTTCCTCCGGGCGTCATGTGGCCAGGGTCTGGCGATGGAGGAGGCCAAGGACCTGCATGTCCTTGGCGGAGTGGGAATGGGAGTGGGAGGGGGAGTTGAAGTCGGGGCGGTTGGGTTGGTTGGGTTAGTTGGTGCGGGTATCCCAGAGGTGTTCCCTGAAACATTCCGCAAGTAGGCGGCCTGTCTCCCCAATGTAGAGACCACATCAGGTGCTGCGGACACAGTAAATGATGTGTGTGGAGGTGCAGGTGAATGTGCGACCGATATGGAAGGATCCATTGGGGCCTTGGAGGGAGGTGAGGGCGGAGGTGTGAGCGCACGTTTTGCACTTCTTGCGGTTGCAGGGGAAGGTGCCGGGAGTGGAGGTTGGGTTGGTGGGGGGTGTGGACCTGACGAGGGAGTCGTGGAGGGAGTGGTCTCTCCAGAATGCTGATAGGGGTGGGGAGGGAACTATATCCCTGGTGGTGTGGTCTGTTTGGAGTTGGCGGAAATAATGGAGGATGATACGATGTATCCGGAGGTTGGTGGGGCGGAAGGTAAGGACCAGTGGGGATCTGTCCTGGTGGCGATTGGAGGGGCGGGGTTCAAGGACAGAGGTGCAGGAAGTGGAGAAGATGCGGGAGAGCATTGTCGACCATGTCTGAGGGGAAATTGCAGTCTTTGAAGAAGGAGGCCGTCTGGGTTGTTCGGTATTGGAATTGGTTCTCCTGGGAGCAGATGCGGCGGAGGCGAAGGAATTGGGAATATGGGATGGCATTTTTACAGGGGCCAGGGTGGGAGGAGGTGTAATCTAGGTAGCTGTGGGAGTCGGTCGGTTTGTAGTAAATGTCTGTGTTGAGTCGGTCACCTGAGATAGAAATGGAGAGGTCGAGGAAGGGGAGGGAGGAGTCTGAAACAGTCCAGGTGAATTTGAGGTCGAGGTGGAAAGTGTAAGTAAAGTGGATGAACTGTTCAACCTCCTCGTGGGAGCACGAGGTAGCACCAATACAATCATCGATGTAGCGGATAAAAAGATGGGGGATGGCGCCAGTGTAGCTGCAGAAGATGGACTGTTCCACATATCCGACGAAGAGGCAGGCATAACTGGGGCCCATGCAGGTGCCCATGGCTACTCCTTTGGTTTGGAGGAAGTGGGAGGATTGAAAGGAGAAGTTGTTAAAAGTGAGGACCAGTTCAGTCAGTCGAAGGAGGGTGTCAGTGGAAGGGGTACTGGTTGGGTCGGCGGGAAAGGAAGAAGCGGAGGGCTTGGAGACCTTCGTGATGGGGGATGGAGGTGTACAGGGACTGGATGTCCATCATGAAGATAAGGCGTTGGGGGCCGGGAAAGCGAAAATCATGGAGGAGGTGGAGAGCGTGGGTGGTGTCCCAAATGTCGGTGGGGAGTTCTTGGACTAAGGGGGACAGGACAGTGTCGAGGTATGCAGAGATGAGTTCGGTGAGGCAGGAGCGGGCTGAGACAATGGGTCGGCCGGGGCAGTCAGGTTTGTGGGTTTTGGGCAGGAGGTAGAAACGGGCGGTGCGGGGTTGTGGGACTATGAGGTTGGAGGCGGTGGATGGGAGATCCCCTGAGGTGATGAGGTTATGGATGGTCTGGGAGATGATGGTTTGGTGGTGGGAGGTGGGGTCATGGTCAAGGGGGCAGCAGGAGGATGTGTCCGCGAGTTGGCGTCTAGCTTCAGCGGTGTAAAGATCAGTGCGCCAAAATACCACTGCGCCTCCCTTGTCTGCTGGTTTGATAGTGAGGTTGGGGCTGGAGCGGAGGGAGTGGAGGGCTGCACATTGCGAGGGTGAGAGGTTGGAGTGGGTGAGAGGGGTGGACAGGTTGAGGCGATCAGTGTCGCGGCGCCCAATGTCGCGGCGGCACCGATCTTTACACCTGCTTTTCATTTGCTCTGCACAGTATGTTCTGCAGGTTCAGTAGGAGAGGGTCATCACAAGATTCCACTGGCCCATGTCGCTAGGTTGCCTGAAACTGAGCATGGGGGACTTTATTAAGCAAATGGACGAGGTGAATTATGTGGCCGGTGGATCCAAAGAAAGGGAATTCATGGAATGCTTACGGGATGGTTTTTTGGAACAGCTTGTGATGGAGCCCACAAGGGAGCAGACTACTCTGGATTTAGTGTAATGTAGCGAGCCAGACTTTATAAAAGATCTTTAGGAAGGGAACACTTAGGAGGCAGCGAACATAATACAGTAAAGTTCAGTCTGCAGTTCGAAAGAGGGGGCAAACTTGGATGTAATGGTGTTACAGTTAAATAAAGATAATTGCAGGGGTATGAGAGAGGAACTGACAAAAATCGACTGGAAGCAGAGTCTAGTGGTGAAGACAGTAGAGCAACAATGGAAGGAGTTTCTGGGTATAATTGAGGGCACAGTACAGAGGTACATCTCAAAGAAAAGATAAATTACTGGGGAGTGTCGGGAAATTAGACCACCATGGTTGACGAACAAACTCAGGAAATGCATCACAGAAGAAGAGAGAGTCTATAAAGTGGCTACCCACCTCCTCTCTCATGCCTCTGTATTCAGCTGTAATACTATTACCTTTGATTCTATCATCTCCCTCTCAAATTGCAGAGTAATTTCAGACATATTATGATCACTGCCTGCTGAGGATTCCTTCACCTTAAGCTCCCTGATCAAGTCTGCTTCATTCCACATCACTAAATCCAGTATTGCCTGTTCCCGACTGGGCTCCATCACAAGTTGGTCCAAAAAAGCCATCTCGTAGACATTCCATAAATTAACTTTCTTGCGAACTGTTCCCAACCAATTCCACCAACATGGAGAAGAGAGGTTGTAAAGACGGAGGTGTTGAAGGGGCTTGAAAGAGTTGAGGTTAACAATGGCAGGGGAGTGGCCAGTTCTCTCATTACAGGTTTTTTCTTTCCAGTTTGGTTTAGCTGTGGCAGTCACAAGATGCTGGAGTCCAGAAAAGATTCCAAGCTACAGCAGATGAATCCTAACTTACTTTCTCTCTTGAATTTCTTTGAATGTTGTTCCCTCCTGCCTACAAGAATCTGTTTCAGTTTACCTGTTTTGCCAAAGTGTATGTTCTGGGATGGCTGATTTGGAACAGTCCCTTCGTTAATTTGCTGTATCTGGATAGTTAAGTTTTCCAATAATGACGTTATTCTAAATTTGATTTTCTTTTGATAAACTGCAGTGTTTTCATAAATTCTGTTTTGCTGAAAGGTGAGTGGTCTGACCAGCTGCATCACACCTGGAATATTGATTTCCCATCTGCCTTTAAAATAAGAAAAAGTTAGCGTCCAAGCTCCTTCTCAATATATTTTGAGGTAGTCTGGCCTGGTCTATAACAATATGTGTCTGTGTGTTTGGGTGTATGTGTGCGTTTGTCTGTGTCAGTGTAAAGGTCTGTTTGCACGTCTGCACCTCAGTCTGTGTCTGTTTCAGTCTTTGTATGTGTATGAATCTATGTCCATCTGTATGTTTGTGTGTATAAATGTGCCTGTGTGTGTCTCTGTGTCTGTATGTGATTCTCTCTCTGTAACTGTGTGTGTTTATCTCAGTCGAACTACCTCTGCATATTAGTAGCTATGAATGTTTGAGGTAGTGTGCATGGATGTGTGTATTAGTGTGAAGCTGTGTGTTTGTGTGTATCTGTGTATCTGTGTCTGTATCTGTGTATGTGTGCATGAGTGTGTGTATCTGTACTGAACTGTCTCTGCTGATCTATTTCTGCTCTGTGTGCACATCAGCTGCTGTAGATGAGTGTGTATTAGTGTGCATCTCTCTATCTCAGTGTGTCTCTAAGTCTGTGTCACTGTGCAGCGGATTCTCTGTTGTTCTGGGGGTGAATCCATTGAAATGGTGTTTACCCGTCTCTCCCCCTTCTGTCTGTCCCTCTTGTGTAAAGTGATACAATTGTCATATTGATGTATATCTCCAAATGTGTGTCTCTATATGTTTGTGCCTGTGTCTCTGTCTCTGGGTGCAATGGGACTGAAGGGAAGTTTGAATGAGTGAATTAAAAAGTGATGAATCAAAGGCTGAGTCTCTTTGGCCAACTCTCCCCCCCCCCTCCCTCCGACCTGTGTTTAATGTGACACAATGCCACCTGCTGGTCGTGACATGCCACTACATGAGTGGATGATCTATTCTGTGGTGAGGGCATCACAGCTTGTGAATCTCTCATGTTGCACAGTTGTGTTATTCTTCAAACAATTTCTTTGGTGACACAGCAGTTTTAGGCTGACCGATGTTGCATCTGAGATATGAGCAAAAGGAAACAAAAATGGGAGGACGAGAGAAAGAGGGGACATTGTGAGAGTGAGACCTGAATACGGAGAGAGAGATGAAATCTGCTGAGGCCAGGTCAGAGTCAGTGATCCTGAGGTGAAAGTAAAGGTCAGAGTGACTTAAACCCAACTCCTGAGCTGGGCACTGGTTCACTCCCCTTCCCTAACAACCAGGACTTGATGCTGAGTCTGTCTCTCTCCAGCTCAGGCTGCTTCAACACAAACAACAAAATAGTTTGTTCTACTGTTTGATACTTCTTAATGAAGAATTTCATTATTTACAGATTGAAGTGAGAGGTACAATCAGTGAAATGGTGCCTTTTCTCACTGATCCCTGAGTTGAGAAACATTGAAATGTGTTCCTGTATCCCCCTGTTGAATAAGGTTGGAAAAACCAGCACTACCCTCAGTCTGTTACCATAGCAACAGACTGTTTCATTGCTGAAACGTTGAACTGAAATCAGAAAATGCTGGATGGATTGATTAAAAATGAATTTGATTGATTGATGAATTTGGGTAAAGGGATATTTCAGCACATTCTTCAGCTGCTGTCTGAACTTAGTCTGGGTCACAGCGTAAATCGCGGTGTTTGTGCAGCAACTGAGGAGCTGCAGCATGAAGCCCAATTCCCGCACAAAGCGATGCAGATACGCAGGGGTATATGCCAAATTAAACATCCGAGTCCATATTGAATACAGCATTAATGTTGACCATAACAGGATGAAATTGGCCGAGATCACAAACAATAAAATGATCGACGTTTTTCGATTTTGCATTTCTGTATCATGGTGAGAGTCCCCATTGGTGTGAGTCCGGAGTCTCCTGCGGGCTCTGCTGGTCACTAAAATGTGTCACGAATGGCGCTGAATACTGTTCAATCATTGGTGAACATCCCTAATTCTGACCTTATGACAGGGGGAAGGTAATTGGTGAAGCAGCTGAAGATCATTGGGCCCAGGAAACTACCCGAAGTCCTGGAGCTGAGATGACTCACTCTGCCAGGTATGACTCGAACCAGTGGAGTGTTTGCCCCCGGTACCCATTGATTCCACTTTTGCCAGGGTTCCTTGATGCCATACCCAGTCAAATGCAGCCTTGATGTCAAAGTCTGTCACTCACACCTAACCTCTGGAATTCAGCTCTTTTGTCCATGTTTGAACCGAGGCTGTAATGAGATCAGGAGCTGAATGACCCTGGCCAAACCCAAACTGGGCATCACTGAGCAGGTTGTTGCTGAGCAGATGCTGTTTGATGGCCCTGTAGATGATGCCTTCCATCACTTTACCGATGATGGAGCATAGACAGATTGGGTGGTAATTGGCCGGTTTGGATCTGTCCTGCTTTTTGTGGACAGAACATACGTGTGCAATTTTCCACATTGTTAGGTAGATGCCAGTTGTAACTGTACTGGAAGGGGTTGGCTAGGGGAGCGGCAAGTTCTGGAGCACAATTCTTCAGTACTATTGCCGGAATGTTCTCAGGGCCCATTGCCTTTGCATAATCCCAGTGCCTCCAGCCTTATCTTGATATAACAGGCAGTGAATCGAATCAGCTGGAGATTGGTATCTGTGATGATGGGGACCACTGAGAAGAGCCCGAGATGGATCATCTACTCAGCACTTCTGACAGAAGATTGTTGAAAATGCAGCAGCCTTAACTTTTGCACTGATGTGCTGGGCTCCTCCATCATTGAGGATGGGGATATTTGTGGAGCATCCTCCTCCAGTGAGTTGTTTCATTCAATCATGACTGGATGTGGAAGGACTGCAGAACTTGGATCTGATTCATTGGTTGTGGGATCACTTTGATCTGCCCATCACGTGCTGTTTATATCATTTGGCACACAAGTAGTCCTGTTTGGTAACTTCACCAGTTTGACAACTCATTTTTAGGTATGCCTGATGCTGCTCCTGTCATGTTCTCCTGCACTCTCCATTGAACCAGGATTGATCCCCTGGCTTGATGGAAATAGTTGAGTGGGAGATGTGCCAGGCCATGAGGTTACAGATTGTGCTGGAGTACAGTTCTGCTGCTGTTGATGATCCACAGAGCTTCATGGATGCCCAGTATTGAGCTGCTAGATCGGTTCGAAGTCTGTCCCATTTAGCACAGTGATAGCAGCACACAACAAGGTGGAGGGTATTCTCAGTGTGAAGGCGGGACTTCATCTCCATAAGGACAGTGCGGTGGTCACTTTTATCTGTACTGTCATGGACAGAGGGGATTGCAACTGGCGGATTAGTAAGGGTGAGGTCAAGTACATTTTTTTGTTGGTCTCTTGTTGGTTCCTTCACTACCTACCAGAGACCCAGAGTAGCAGTTATATCCTTTAGGACCTGACCAATCCGATCAGTAATGCTGCTGCTGCCGAGCCACTCTTGGTGGTGGACATTGAAATCCCCCCCTCCCCCCCCCCAGTAGACATTTTCCCACCCTCAGTGCTTCCTCCAAGTGTTGGTCAACATGGAGGGGCACCGATTCATCAGCTGAAGGAGGATGATAGGTGATAACCAGTAAGAGGTTTCCTTGCCCTTGTTTAACCTGAAGGCATGAGACCTCATGGTGTCCAGAGTCGATGTCAAGGACTCCCAGGGCAATCCCTCCCGACCGAATGCCACAGTGCAGGCACTTCTGCTGGATCTATCCTGCTAGTGGGACAGGACATATCCAGGGATTGTATTGGTAGTGTCTGAGGTATTATCTGTAAGGTATGATTCTGTAAGAATGACTGTATTAGACTGTTGCTTGACTAGTCTATGAAAGAGCTCTCCCAATTTCGGCACTCACTCCTAGATGTCAGTAAGAAGGACTTTGCATGGTCGACAGAACTGTTTGTGTTTTTGCTGTTGTCTTTTCCGATTCCAAGGTCGATGCCAGGAGGTCTGTTCGGTTTCATTTCTTTGTTGTGACTTTCTAGCGATTGATACGACTGAGTGGTTTGTGAGGCCATTTCAGAGGGCAGTGGAGAATCAACCACATTGCTGTGGCTCTGGAGTCACATGGAGTCCAGACCCGGTAAGGATGGCAGATTTCCTTCCCTAAAGGACATAAATGAACCAGATAGTTTTTTTCTGACAATTGACAATGGTTTCATGGTTATCAGTCGACTCTTACTTTTTTTACTGAATTCAAATTCCACCATTTGACATGGTAAGCTTCGAGCCCAGGTCCCCAGAACATTTTTCTGGGTTTCTGGATTAATAGTTGGAAAATAATACCATTAGGCCATCACCTCCACTTCTTCAACGTCCATAATTTCCCCTTCCCCGTGAACAATGAGGCCCACAACCACATTCTGCTCTCGAACACCTCCCAGCCACAACAAGGATAGAACCCCTTCACATTCCACCCTAGTAATCTCCAAATCCAATTCATCATCCTCTGCCATTTTCACCATCTGCAGTCTCACTCCCATGATATTTTCCACCCCATCTGCTTACCTAGGGACCATTCCCTATATGACTCCCTAGTTAGGTCCTCATTTCCCACCATCCTCTCCTCCACACCTGGCACCTTTACTTGCTAACGTAGGAAGTGCAACACCTGATGCCACACCTCCCCTCTTTCCTCCCTCCAAGGTCCCCAAAAAATCTTTCCCAGTCCAGTAGAGATTCACCCTTATTTCCTCTAACCTGATTTATTGCATCCCTTGTTCCCACTGTGTTCTCCTCTATACATGAGAGACCGAACACAAACTCTGGGACCAGATCAGGGAACATCTATGGCCCGCATGCTCCAATCAACCCCACCTTCCGGGTCAGCCATTTCAACTCCCCCAAAGAAATGAGCCTCCTCCAATATCAAAATAAAGCCAAACAAGAACTGGAGGAAAGAGCTGGCAACAATATGGCCTCAATATAGGATTCACCAGCTTCCAAATCTTCCCACCTCCCACCTCATCCTGTCCAGGCCTCTCTCTCCACCCCTGTCCTCTTCACCTGACCTAACCTGTCTATCGTCCTTCCGATTGAGTAATCACAATTGCCTCCGATCTGTATCTACCTTTCATCATCCCACCTACCTTCCCCCAGACCCACCACCCCAGTTATTTCTCAGCCCCCTTCACCTCCCCAACCCTGATGAAGGATCTCAAATCCCAATATTGACTTTCCTGCTCCTGTGAGGCTGCTTGACCTGCTGTGCTTTTTGCCTCTCCACATTTTATCAACTCTGTCTTTCCAGCATCTCCAGTCCTCACTCTGTTCAAACTCCCCAAATGTTGCATCTACGTAAGTTTTGAGCACCCCCATAATTTGCATCCTTCCAAATATTTTGCAAACCTCAAGTTCCTCTACAATCATGCCCTCAAATTTTGCACCTCCCCAGATGTCCTACCTGCAGATTTGGCACTCACCACCCATCCTTCCAATTTTTGAGGTTCCCCCAAGTATTTTCCCAGACTGTATTTATTCCCATTCCCAATGAACAGCCACCCCATGTTGTATGCTGCCACTCCCTTCGTTGCACACCTCATCATTCTTGCCAACTCCAATCACACCACCACAAATTTTACATCTCTCAAATTTGCACCCAATTTTTAATGATCCAAAATTTTTGGTTAAATTGCAGTCTCTAACTCACTCCAGAGTATCTGTTGCTCCATATTCAAAACCACCTCAAAAACTATAATGCATTCTTTTGTATCTATGACTGTACAGAAACATGCTGAACTCCTCAATTCGATTCCAGCCTGTAACTCACTCCTGGGTATCTATTGTTCGATATACAAACCACCCTGAACCCCTTGATTGATTGAGAACAGAGATCAGTGCAGAATAGTACAGGCCTTTCGGCACTCATGGCTTTGCTGGCCTTTTATCCTACTCTCAGATCAGACGAACCTCCATACCTTCCATTGTACTATCTTCCATGTGACTATTCAAGAGTCACTTAAATGCCCCCAGCATATCTTACCCTACTAGCACTGCTGGTATCCACCACTCTCTGTGGAAGGAACCTACCTCTGACATCTCCCCTAAACCCTCCACCAATCACCTTAACATTATGTCCCCGTGATAGACATTTCCTTCAGAGGAAAAAGTATCTGGCTATGATAGTCTCTCTATCTATGCCTCTCATCATCTTATCCACCTCTATCAAGTCACCTCTCATCCTTCTTCGCTCCAATGAGAAAAGCTCTAACTCCCTCAACCTTGCTTCATAAGACATGCCCTCGGGTCTTGGCAGCATCCTGATAAATCTCCCCTGCACTCTCTGTAAAGCTTCCCCATCTTTCCTGCAATGAGGCGACCAGAACTGAATGCAATATTCCAAGTGTGGTCTAACCAAGGCTCGATAGAGCTGCAGCATCACCTTGTGGCTCTTAAACACAATACACTGGCTAATAAAAGCCAACACACCATGTGCATTCTTAACAACCCTATCAACTTGGGTCGAAACTTTCAGGAATCTATCAACATGGACCTCAAGATTCCTCTGTTCCTCCACGCTGTCAAGAATCCTGCCTTTAACTTTGTGTTCTTCATTCAAATTCAACCTTCAAGCCCTATAACTCACTTCTGTGATTCTCTTATTCTCTTTATTAATCACGCTGAACTCCTCAAATAGATTCCAGCCACTATTTCACTCCTGTGCATCTTGTATTCTGTATCTAAACCATTGCTAATCACCTCAGAATCTAGTCTCTGACTCCTTCTGGAATATCTGGAAGGTCATGAGGTTACATATTTGGGTGGTTGCTTTCCCCTAAACACTACTCGGGAATGTCTCCCACCCATCCTCATCCTCTAACCAAAAAAATAGTTCTGTACATCGGTTGGAAAGGTGACAAGTGTTTTCTTTCATGTTTCATTTTCTCAGCGTTCAACTTGGGAATTTAGAATAGTGAGAATGGAGGTGAGGGCAGTTGAATGTTCATCCTGCAGTTTGTGGGAGGTAAGGGTCACGTCTAGTGTCCCTGATGATTTCCTTTTGGGAAGTGCACCCAACTCCAGCTCCTTGAGAACCATTAGGGAACTGGAGCTGGAGCTGGATGAACTTTGGATCATTCGGGAAGGGGAGGGGATTATTGAGAGAAGTTACAGGGAGGTAGTTACTCCACAGCCACATGAAGGTAGATAGATTACCGACAGGGGTAGGAAAGGGAACCTGCAGGCAGTGCAGGGATCTCCTGTGGTGGTTCTCCTCAACAACAAGGAGACCGTTTTGGATCCTGCTGGGGGGACAATTTACCAGGGGTAAGCAATGGTGTACAGGCCTCTGGCACAGAGTCTGTCCCTGTTGCTCAGAGGGGAAGGGGGGAGAGGAGCAGAGCTTTAGTCATTGGGAACTCCATAGTTAGGAGGGCAGACAGGAGGTTTTGTGGAAATGAGAGACACTCAGGATTGGTGTTTTGCTTCCCAGGTGCCAGGGTTCATGATGCCTCTGATTGTGTTTTTGGGATCCTTGAGGGGGAAGTGGAGGAGCTCCAAGTTGTGGTCCACAAAGGCACCAGCGACAGAGGTAGGAAGAAAGGTGGGGATCTAAGGAAGCTAGGGTGGAAGCTTAGAGCTAGAACAAAGAGAATTGTTATCTCTGGTTTGTTGCCGGTGCCACGTGCTGGTCAAGCGAGGAGCAGGGAGAGAGTGGAGCTGAACACATGGCTGCAGGGATGGTGCAGGAGGGAGGGATTTGGATTCTTGGATAATTGGAACTCTTTCTGGGGAAGGTGGGACCTTTCCAATTGGATGTCCTGGGGTGGGGGAGCGGGGAGATTAGCTAATGCTCTTCGTGGGGGTTTAAACTAATGCAGCAGTGGGATAGGAACCTGAATTGTAGTTCCAGTGTACAGGAGTTGTAGGGTATTGAGGTCATCGGCAATCAGGATGTTGGTTTGAAATGTATGTACTTCAATGCCAGGAGCATCCGGAATAAGGTGGGTGAACTTGCGGCATGAGTTGGTACCTGGGATTTCGATATTGTGGCCATTTCAGAGACATGGTTAGAGGAGCAATGGTTATTGCAGATTCTGGGATTTAGATGCTTCAGTAAGAACAGAGAAGGTGGTAAAAGAAAAGTGTGATGAGATTACTTACAGTATGGAAACAGGCCCTTCGGCCCAACAAGTCCACACCGAACCACCGAAGCGCAAACCACCCATACCCCTACATTTACCCCTTACCTAACACTACGGGCAATTTAGCATTGCCAATTCACCTGACCTGCACATCTTTGGACTGTGGGAGGAAACCGGGAGCACCCGGAGGAAACCCACGCCAACACGGGGAGAACGTGCAAACACCACACAGTTAGTCGCCTGAGGTGGGAATTGAACCCGGGTCTCTGGCGCTGTGAGGCAGCAGTGCTAACCACTGCGCTACCGTGCCACCGTGTGGCATTGTTAAGCAAAGGTAGTATTACAGCAGCTGAGATAAAGTAGTATTACAGCAGTTTGAGGACTTATCCACTGAGATACTTTGGGCTGAGGTTAGAAACAGGAAAGGAGAGGGCACCCTGTTGGAAGTTTTCTGTCGGCATCAAAGTTAAAAATCACACAACATCAGGTTATAGTCCAACAGGTTTATTTGGATGCAGTAGGTCTCAGAGCACTGCTCCTTCATCAGGAATAAAACATCATAAGACACAGAATTTAGAGCAGAAGTTTACAGTGTGATGTAACTGTAATTATATGTTGGAAAAGACCTGGATTGTTTGTTCAATCTCTCATTTTCTTCGAATGAACATGTTGGTTTCAGTTCTTTCATATGCAAATCGCATAACTTTTCTAAAGTTACATTCTCAAGTGAATTTTAACAATTGGTGCCATGTCAGATCAGATGATGCATTGAAGGTGTGAGGTGCCCTGTGTAACACTGTCTGTGCCACCACAATGGTCAGGCTGATTCTGATCTCAAAAACGGATTTAATGAATCTTATGTGGATTCATGCAGTTCTTGAGCAAAATAAAATGCAATTCTGCAAGTATAATTCACTCCACATGTGTGCGTGCGTGTGTGAAGGAATGTGTATGTGCGTAGGAGTGGGTATCTGTCGTGTGTGGGGGGGAGCGGTGTGGTGGAGCTGTATGACATGAACCCAAGGTCCTGGTTGAGGCCATCCCCATGTTCACTGAACTTGGCTATCAGCCTCTGTTTGGCCACTTTGCATTGTTGACTGTCCCAAAGTCTGCCTTGGAGGACAGTCCCCCAAAGGTCGAATGTCCCAGCCTGCTGAAGTGTTCTCTGACTGGATCGAGTTAGACCCCATCTACCACCCCCTGAGAAAAGAAACAGGAAG
The DNA here is from genome assembly GCF_037043375.1 of Chiloscyllium plagiosum. NCBI lineage: Eukaryota > Metazoa > Chordata > Chondrichthyes > Orectolobiformes > Hemiscylliidae > Chiloscyllium > Chiloscyllium plagiosum. The sequence continues at coordinate 55,396,399 of NW_028270166.1, forward strand.
TGACTTCACCACAGGAAATAACATCACCAAAGGAAACAACATCAACAACCCAAAGAAACCCAAACATAAATAGAAAGCAGGAATTTTCAGCATTGCTTCGCCTGAGGCCCACTGAAGATGTTACCTAGTAAGGTAACAAAATGTCTGGAGATGAACCTTGCAGCTCAGCGAGCAACCTACATCCAAAACCTCAACCTGAGCTACAAATCTTCTCAAAACTTGCTCATCCATATGTCTATCCACTGACCATTTAGATGCTCTCATGTTGGTGAGTCTACTACTATTGCAGGCAGTGCGTTCCACGCTCCTACTACTCTCTGAATAAGAACTACCTCTGACATCTGTCCTCTATCTAACACCCCTCAATTTAAAGCTATGACCACTCATGCTGGCCATCAACATCCAAAGAAAAAGGTTTTCAGTGTCCACCCCATTTAACCTTCTGATTATCTTGTATGTCTCTATTAAGATACCTCTCAAACTTCTTCTCTCTAATGAAAACAGGTTCAAGTCCCTTAGCGTTTCCTCATAAGAGTTTCCCTCCAAACCAGGCAACGTTCTAGTAAATGTCCTCTGAATCCTCTCCAAAGCTTCCACCTCCTTCCCATAATGCTGTGACCAGATCTGTACACAATACTTCAAGTGCAGCTGCACCACAGTTTTGTACATCTGCAGCATGACCTTGTGGCTCCTCGTGGTAGAAGGATTGAGATTCCTCCACCAATAAAAGCGAACATACAATATGCTTCCTCACAACCCTGTCAACCTGGGTGGCGACTTTCAAGGATCTATGTGCATAAACACCAAGATTTCTCTGCTCATCTGCACTACCAATAATCTTACCATTAGTCCAGTCCTTTTTATTCCTGTTGCTCCTTCCAAAGTGAATCACCTCACTCGCTCTGTGTCCTCCATATGTTTTGACACCGGGACGAGGAAACAATTCTCACCTGGAACAGTTCATGTTCAGCTTCTTACTTTTAACTGCTTCTTCTTCATAATTAACTTTTCAGTCACCTTTGAGTTAACTGTTTTGTTTTTGTGACTCCCAGATGTAAATCTTGGAAGTTGTCTGGATCTATGTTGGAGTCCTATCCTGGAACAGGGCTATCCTGCATCTATCAGTCAGTAAACTGCTATAAAATCTTTCTTCACAAGATCAAAGACTGAGTATTTTCTGTAACAGTACATTTCTGAAGATTTTATCGGGTTATGAGACAGTCATTTCCCACAATCTGTTACTAGGATTATAGTTGGCTCCATTCCTGTCCCATTGGGAATTCCAGACCAGATAAGAGAGCACAGATTTGGGGGCTCTCGCTTCTCCACCAATCCCCATTCCCTTTCATGCTGGTGGAGAATGAAGAAGCCGCTGTGAGGAACTTGCAACTCAGTCAGAATTGTCAGCAAGAATCCATCAGCACATTCTCATTGGAGATGCTATTGAGTCGAACATCTCAGATACAGAATTGCAAAGTTTGCAGCAAAATCAATTCAGGATGAAATCAGAAAGTGCATAAAGTGATTTTAAAGTATTTCTGATGTAAGTTCCTGTATTATGGGGAATGATCAGATGGAGCTTTTTAAAGGGACATGGCAGCCATGACAGTCCAATCGGTTGTGTATCCAGTACCTCAATCTCCAGTTACTGGCTGTATTAAAATTGGCAGAAACAGACAGCAATTGTCAGAAGGAACATGGGTCAGTCCTTGATGTGTGTAATTACAGAATCATTGCTGCAGTTGCTTGTCAATGCACTAGTGTCTGCAACTGGGATGAGTCAATGAATCCCTTCCCACACTGAGAGCAGGTGAATGCTCCTTCCCCAGTGTGACCTCACTGGTGTACAGTGGAATTTTTCGGTCTGATTGAACCTCTTTCCACAGTCAGTACTGAAGGACCTCTCCTCAGTGTGACCTTGCTGGAGCCCCAGAAGTGTAGCTTTCCAGTAAATGGGAAAGTGTTCTTTTCCAGGCTCTGGAACTGGCTCAAGGTCTTTGTCACCTTCAATTCACTTAAACACTCTCACAGGTGTTTTTTTTTTTCTTCTGCTTTTCCAGTCTCAGACTGATGTTTGAAAGTTTTTTTTCCCACTGATAGATCAGATGTACACAATGAAAGATCACATTAAGGTGAAGGATTCAGTGACTGTCTCCGATCTTAGTGTGATGTACGATTGAAGTTTCTCATCAGCAATTCATATCTTACTAATTTCTTGAAAAGCGTATTTATATAAGTTAGCACTGTTAAATACAGGATGGAACTTCGAAACAGACAATTTCAGTTTGTTCCCCGAAGCTGCAAATCCCTGTCTCCCATTTCTACCCTCCTTCTGCCAATCCAAATAAAGGATTGAATAATCCTTTCTGAAAGTTTAACAGAAATGTGCACCGACAGATAGCATATGTTCCATATCTCACTTTATAGAAACATAGCTAATAGGAGCGTGAGGAGACTGTTTGATCCACTGAGCCATGATTCAAAATGATCCTGGGAATAGGCCCTTCAGCCCAACAAGTCCACACCTACCCTCTGAAGAGTAACTCATCCAGACTCATTTTCCCTACATTTCCCCCTGACGAAAGCACCTAACATATGGGCAATGCAGCATAGCCAATTCATCTAACCTGTACATCTTTTGGAATGTGGGAGGAAGCCCACACAGACAAAGGGACAGTGTGCAAACTCCAAACATACAGTTGCCCAAGGCAAGAATTGAACCTGGGCACCTGCTTCTGTGAGGCAGCAGTGCTAACCATTGAGCCACCACGCTGCTAGGAATAATTCAGGGGTAAATGTAGGGAAATGAATTTGGCTGGGTTACTCTTCGGAGGGTCAGAATGGACATGTTGGGCCGAAGGACCTGTTTCCACACTGCGCAGAATCTAATCACATGATTTATATCTACTTCCTTTTATAAAACACACTCTTTGGCCTCAACTGCTTTCTGTGGTGTGAATCCCACAGGCTCACCACTCTCTGGGTGAAGACACTTCTCCTCATCTCAGATCTAAAAGATTTACCCCTAAATCTTAAACTATATCCCACGGCTCTCGATACGCCCACCATCAGGAATATCCTTCTTACATTTAACCTGGCTGGTCCCAGCAGAATTTTATAGGTTTCCATGTGATCCCTCATTCTTAGTTCCAGTGAATACAATCTTTACCTCAATCTCTCCTCATGTGTCAATCCTGTCATCTCAAGACTCAATTTGGTAAATCTTCACTTCACTCCCTCGATTGCAAGAACATTCTTTCCCAAACAAGGATACCAAAACTGCACCCAGTATTTCAGATGTGGCCTCACCAATGCCCTGTTTAATCGCAGTGAGACATGTTATTCCTTTCCTCTTGCTATGAATGCCAACTTGCAGTTAGCCGACTTTACTGCCTCCTGCACCAACGCACTTCCTTTCAGTGACTTATGCACAAAAACACCCTTCTCCCAATGTACAGCCATTCAAATAACCTGCCTTTCTGGTTTTGCTACCAAAGTGGAAAACTTCACATTTATCCACACAAAACTACATCTGCCACGCAGATTGCCCACTAACGCAGCCAATCCAATTAACTTTACATCCTCCTCAAAGCTGACCCTTTAATACAGCTTTGTGTCATCTGCAAATTTTGAAACATTACATTTCTATCTGAATCATTGACATGCTGGGGTCCTAGTCCCAATCTCTGCACATTCCTGTCATTTATATCACTCAACATACTGAATAGCAGAAGTTCAAAACTGACTATGTGGAGGTTCAATTAGCAATTGTGATTCACCAAATTATAAAAGCACAGAAACAGGCCAGTTGGCCCATTGTGTCCAAGCTTTCTGACCATGTGCCATTCTCTTACATTGTTTATCATCAAATAATCATTTAATGCCCTTGATTGAACCTGCCGAAACCACTGTTTCATGCAATGTCTTCCAGATCTAATTACTCACTGAGCGAAGTTTCTTTCTCACATCCAGTTCCTTCTCTTGCAATGTATTTGAAATCAACCCTCTTATTCTCAATGCTTCTACTATTGGGAGGGATTTGGTTGAGCCCAGTTGTCTGGGTCAATGGTTTGCAGAGCAGTGTGATGTCAACAGTGGGTTTAATACCCATTGCCAGTTTCAGGTTCCCATGAAGGGCTTTCCTTCTCAACCTCTTCCCTTGCCCGAGGTTTGCTGACTCTCAGATTAAATCATCACCAGTTGCTTCTCTCTTGAATGAGGAAGCAGCCCCTATGGTCAGGTAAGACTATGGCACCATGACATACTAGTCAGCATGGCATCACATTATCTACTCTGGCTAGGCTGTGCATGATTTTGAAAACTTCTTTCAAATCTTCTGCCAGCCTTCTCCAATCTAACTTTCTGACTGAAATTTCTTACTGCTGGAGCCATTTAAGTGAAGGCGGTTTCTCCAAACCCCCCAGTATTCCTTCTGCTCCTTCTCTTCAGCTGAAACTAAATTAGCCCCAGAACAGTTTCATGGTCCATCGTGGTGCCTGAGTCTCTTCATGCTGATAAACTAACTCCAGTTAACACCAAGAAGAATGAAGCCGCTGTTTCCAGTCCCTGCTCCAATTTTCATTCCTGAGCTACCTTCTCGATCCCTCACTCCTGTAACTCATTGTGATTCAGCCAGTTTGTTCACAACTTGGTGCTGCATTTGATTCTGAGAGGAGCTGCTGATCTCAGACCAAAGCAAAAAGAAGAAAGTAAAATACAGCACAGGAACAGGCCCTTCGGCCTTCCAAGCCTGCGCCGATCCAGATCTTCTAACTACAAGTATCACCTATTTTCCAAGGGTCTATATCCCCCTGCCCCCTGCCCATTCATGTATTTGTCTAGATACATCTTAAATGACACTATCATGCCTTACTCTACCATCTCTGCTGGCAATGTGTTCCAGGAGGTAAAAACAATGACTGCAGATGATGGAAACCAGATTCTGGATCAATAATCCTGGAAGAGCACAGCAGTTCAGGCAGCATCCTAGAAGCTTCAGCAAAATCGACGTTTCGGGCAAAAGCCCTTCATCAGGAATAAAGGCAGAGAGCCTGAAGCATGGAGAGATAAGCTAGAGGAGGGTGGGGGTGGGGAGAGAGTAGCATAGAGTACAATAGGTTAGTGGAACCTCCCCCACTGACCTATTGTACTCTATGCTACTTTCCCCCACCCCAACCCTCCTCAGCTTATCTCTCCATGCTTCAGGCTCTCTGCCTTTATTCCTGATGAAGGGCTTTTGCCCAAAACGTCGATTTTGTTGAAGCTCCTCGGATGCTGCCTGAACTGCTGTGCTCTTCCAGCACCATTGATGCAGAATGTGTACCAGGAACCCACCACCCTCTGTGTAAAGAACTTTTCACACATATTTAATTTAAAAGTTTCCAGTCTCCCCTTGAATTTGTGACCCCTGGGAATTGAATCCCCTACTCTGGGAAAAAGCATCTTGCTATCTACCCTGTCCATACTTTTCATGATTTTGTAGACCAGGTGCCCTCTAATGAAAATAATCCTAATCTACTCAACCTCTCTTTATAGCCAGCACCCTCCAGAGCGGGCAACATACCAATCAATCTCCTCTGTACCCTCTCCAAAGCATATTCTTCCGATAATGTGGCAAACAGAACTGTACGCAGTACTCCAAATGTGACCGAAGCAATTGTAACATGACCTGCCAACTCTTATACTCAATACCGCGTCTGATGAAAGAAAGCTTGCCATATGCCTTCCAGACCACTCCATTGACCTGCGTTGCCACCTTCAGGGTACAATGAACCTGAACACCCAGATCTCTCTGTACATCAAATTTCCCCAGGACTTTTCCATTTACTGTATAGTTCGCTCTTGAATTGGATCTTCCAAACTACATCACCTTGCATTTTTCCAGATTGAATTCCATCTGCCATTTCTCTGCTCAGTTCTCCAATCTATCTACATTCTGCTGCAATCTCTGACAGTTCCATTCTCAATCTGCAACTCCATCAAAATTAGTGTCATCTCTAAACTTGCTATTCAGACCATCTACAGCTTCCTCCAGACCATTTATGGATATCACAAACAATAGTGTCTCTGCACGGAGCCTTGTGGAACCACTGTTCACAGTTCTCCATTTTGAGAAATACCCTTCCACTACTACTCTCTATCCATCTCCTAGTACATCCTGGACCCACGTGACTTCACTTTCTCCATCAGCCTACCATGGGGAACCTTATCGAACACCTTACTGCAGTCCACGTATTTGACATCTACAGTTGCTTCAATCAAATTTGTCACTTCCACAAAGAATTCTTTTCAACTGGTAAGACATGACCTTTCCTGCATAAAACCATGTTGCCTATCATTGATAAACCCATTTTCTTTCAAATGTAAATAGATACCATCTCTTAGTAACTTCTCCAGCAGCTTCCCTACCACTGATGTCAGGCTCACTGGTCTGTAATTACCTGGATTATCCTTGTTACCCTTCTTAAAAATGGGGACATTAGCAGCTCTCCAGTCCTCCAGTACCTCACCCGTGTTCAAGGATGCTGCAAAGATATCTGTTAATGCTTAGCTATTTCCTCATTCGCTTCCCTCAGTAACATGGGATAGACCCCATCCAGACCTGGGGTCTTGTCCACCTTAATGCCTTCCTCCCTCCTTATGCTGACTTGACCTCGAGTAATCAAACATCTATCCCTCGTCTCAATATCCGTTATGTACCTGTCCGCGGTGAATGCTGATGCAAAGTACTCATTAAGAATCTTACCCATTTTCTCTCACTCCACGCATATCTTTCCTGCTTTGTCCTTGAGTGATCCAACCCTTTCTCTAGTTATCCTCTTGCTCTTTATATAGGAATAAAAAGCTTTGGGATTTCCCTTATCCCTGTTTGCTAAAGTTATTTCATGACCCCTTTTTGCCCTCTTAATTCCTTGTTTCAGACTGGTCCTCCTTTCCCGATGTTCTTCCAAGGCATTATCTGTCTTCAGTCACCTCGATCTTATGTATGCTTCCTCTTAGCTAGACTCACAATTTCACCTCTCATCCATGGTTGCCTAATGTTGCCTTTTTTATCTCTTGTTTTCACAGGGACATGTCTGTCATGCACTCTCATCAATCTCTCTTTAAAAGCCTGCCACATATCAAATGTGGATTTACCCTCAAACAGCTGCTCCCAAACTACATTCCCCAGCTCCTGCTGAATTTTGGTACAGTTGGCCTTCCCCAAATTTACCTTTCTTCCTTTAGGACAACTCTTGTCTTTGTCCATGAGTATTCTAAAACTCACAGAATTGTTGTCAGTGTTGCCAAAGTAATCCCCTACTGGAACTTCAGCCACCTGGTCGGGCATATTCTCCAACACCAGGTCCACTATGGTTTCTTCCCAAGTTGGAATATTTCCATCCTGCTCGAAAAAAGCCCTCCCTGATGCTTATACCGACACAGGGTAAACCTTTCTGCTAATTTAAACCAGACATACAGAGAAGCTCACCTCGCACTGTAATGTGTTACATTTTGAGTAGCAAAGTACAATCCCAAAGCTCACTACTGAAGAAAACTCAACAATTTTATTCTTTAAGTCCAAAGGAGAACATTAAACAACTATTTACAACTCCTTTCTCTGAAACCTATTTTGACCTTCCACTCGCCAAAACTGGTCCGATAAATTCCCTCTTAAATTTTACGGCAAATCAATTTTCAAACCTCATTATCATCTTCAGATGTCAAACCTCCTCTGTAGATTCCTCGAGGTCGTCTTTGGTCTTCTGCTGCATGAATTTCTTACAGACAGGTACCTTTCAGGGAGCTACTCTGCAGGGAGTCTGTTGGTGCTTGGCTGTTTTTTGCTGTTCTCCCCAACTGTTCAAAATACCTGATTTTATATACCCCAAAACATCAGACCAGCTCATTGGTTTGATATCATTCATGTCAGTAAAATGCAAATTCAATTGGATTTTGGTATCTGGGGCAAAATTTAAAGTGATTGGCCAAATTTGAATCTGTTGTGTACAATATCAATGCAGCTCCAGCTATTTGTTACACAACCAAATGTTACATTTTTAAATGTTTCAGCACACTCTGTGACAGCCAAAAGTTTCAGCTCCCTTAAAGGTACAGTACACTTTCAGATCCAAGAGGTCATGCTTCAGCAGTACAAGACACTGGTAAGGCTACACCTGGAGTATAGCATCCATTTTTGGTCACCACATTATCGAAAGGATGTGAAAGCTTTGGAAAGGGTTCAGAAGAGATATACTAGGATGTTGCCTGGTTTGGAAAGTAAGTCTTATGAGGAAAGTCTGAGGGAACTGAGGCTTTTTCGTTGGAGAGAAGACGTTTCAGAGGTGATTGAATTGAGATTTATAAGATAATCAGAGGGTTAGATATGGTGGACAGTGAGAGCCTTTTTCCTTGGATGGGGAAGGCTAACATGAGGGGACGTAGCTTTAAATTGAGAGGGCGAAAAATTTAGAACAGATATCAGGGGTAGTTTCTTTACTCAGGAAGGAGTAGGGGTGTGGAATGGCCTGCCTGCAACAGGAATGGACTTAAGGGAATTTAAATGGGCATTAGACAGACATGAATAATAATAGAACGGTGTAGATTAGATGGGCATCAGATTATTTTCACAGGTCGGCAGAACATTGAGGGCCGAAGGGCCTGTACTACACTGTAACATTCTATGTTCTATGTTCTTTGAGTCACAAGAACATGAGACCCAATCATGGAGACAGTCAACAAGTTCAGTGAGTGTCTAGAAAGAAGAAGTTTATTCTTCTTTGAGAAATAACACTCTTACAGCTGGAAGTCTGTATCATAATGAAGGAAAAGCTGTATCCAATATATTGGTGTCATTAAAGTTATAGTGAGAAACAGCTGGAATAACATTGGCATTGAACAATTATTACAGTGACCATATTCTGTTTTATTCATTCACAGGACGAGGGCGTCGCTGGCGAGGCAGCATTTTATGCCCATCACTAATTGCATCCTATGCATTCGCATTTCAACATTACTAGTTATACTTCCTCAGATATATTTCAGGCTTGCTTATATATAATTTACCGTTCCTTTACTATCATTTGTTAGAAATCTTGGAATCCCCATCCAAACAGCTCTGTGCGTACAACTGCGCCACTTGGATTGAAGAGATTCAAGGCGGCAGCTCTCTGTTACCTTGTCCAGAGCTGTTGGGGATAACTAATAAACTCTACCCTTGCTGGTGCCTTCCAAAACCTATGAACACATACGTTAAAATACCAAGATATTTTATGTTTTCACAACTTATTCAGAAGTCTCAGTACGGGAAGACCTTGCTGTATGAATGTGACCCCAGTGACATCAGGAGCATGACATGATATTGAGGTAACAATCTCATTTGTTTTCAGTCAGAGGATTGATCATGTGATGTCAATGCCACTGAGGTCAACATATTCATGGCAAGTTATAAAAACGCAACATATCATTGATATAGCGACGTTTAATAAGGAAACTTCGTAATTTCTCATTTGCTGTCCATCACCAAATACTTCAGAGTCCTCTGACATGGTAGCTTTGCTGTTCCTGTTCACATCAGACAATTTGTCACAGTACAGAAAGAAGACACAAAAATTAAACTGCTGGAGAGAAACGCAGGAGGTCTGGCAGCGTCTGAATAGACAGAAACCGAGTTAACGTCTTGACTCCAATATAGGTTTTTCAGAACAACATCATATCAGAGTCGATATGTTTACTCTGTTTCTCTATTCAGATGTAACCTCAGCTGCTGCGTTTCTCTCCCATTTCCTGTTTGTATTTCAGGTTTCCATTGTGCCAACTGTTTTGCTTTATTTTGATGAGTCTCGAGGTTGAACTTGGTTATATTTGCCCAATATGGTCCATTACTTGAGCTGTTGTGCCAGTGACACTTGTGTTTCATCGGAGTCTGGGGTTCTTCTTCATGTTGCAAAAAAAAACGTTGTGCTAAAATCCATCTAAATATGCGAATCTCAGGAAATCGGTTTTATTTGAAAAGGCATTTTGCAGGCAGCTGCACTGCATTAAACAACAGGAATAGATTATTGATGATGCCACACTCTATGGCCTTCATTGAACATGTTTGTCTCCTCAGACTCTGAAAGCTTTTAATACATATCAGAGAAAATTGTGGCAAAGCACATTGGTCATTCAGCTCACCATCTCTGCACCGGCACAGATTGAGAAATACTTCTACTGTTGGAGCTTCATCCAGAGGCTCACTGAAGATGTTACCCAGTATGGTGACAAAACGTCTGAAAATGAACCTAACAGCTCAGCCAGCAAACTTACATCCAGAACCTCAACCTGAGCTACAAATCTTCTCAAAACTCGCTAACATCTACTGTTATTATCCTGGAATCTCTCTGTACCCTTGCACATTTTGTTGTCTGTGCATGTTTAAATTCTGAATACCCTGCGTAGATATGAACAATCTTATCAACCTGTTACCCTGCGATTAGACAGTGTGTACAAAAAATATGTTCCCTCCCTCACATTTACAACTCTCCCATTCTGTTCAGATTGTTGATTGACAGTCCATCTCCCAAATGTAATCTGTCTTCTTTCTCTGTATTATATTTCATTCTATATGCCAGAAAGAGTAATGTTTGAATACTGGTGACTGGAGGATATCATTATATTCCACCCCAATCTCCACAGCCAAAGCCCCAATTCCTCTGTATCTCTGAGCCAATGTCAAATTCATTCCATCCCTGGCTCTTTAATAAACAAGGTTTTAATAAACAAATTGGTTGTACATGCCACACTTGGCTTTGGTCTGAAGTCAAAAAATGTAAATATTGCTGCTTTAAAACAAATAAACTGCAAGAAGAAGTTCATAGAATCTGTACAGTGTGGAAACAGGCCCTTCAGCCCAACAAGTCCACACCAACCCTCACCCAGGCCCATTACCCAAAACTAATACTGTACATTTACATCAAACTAATGCACCTAACCTACATATTCCTGAACACGATGGGTAATTTAGCATGACCAATGAATTGAACCTACACATCTTTAGATTGTGGGAGGAAACTGGAGCACCCTGAGGAAACTCAAGCAGACACTGAGAGAATGTGCAAACTCCGCACAGACAGTCAGCTGAGGCTGGAATCGAACCTATGTCAATGGACCTGTGAGCACCAGTGCTAACCACTGAGCCACCATGCTGCAGAAAACTTTATTAAAAAAAAGTTAAAGCTTGTTTTGGAGTGAAGTTACAAAGTTGCGTAACTAAATCAGTGAAAGAAACATTCAGGCAAATCCATATTTCTTGCCTATGCTCAGGGTAATTATGCCCAGTGACAATCTGTTGGCTGGCGGTTGATCGCATGATCAGCACAGTAACAACCTCTTGACTGCTTTTTTTGAAGGGGGCTGTTAGATGCAGCACTGTGTATGATCAACATGACAGAGTCATGATCAAATAGGAAACGTCCATCATTCTCCCTCCTCACTGACTTCACTGCAACAATTGGTATTGGGAGATAAGAGCAATAGCCAGCGATACCAACATCCATCCCAGTGCAACTATTGTTGTGAACTGGAAGTGCTGTCTTGAAAAGGGGTTAACTGGAAATGTTTATTCAGTGACTGTGATTAATGTCAATCTCCATGGAATCTAATTGTGTAACTGGAGGCTTAATATATAATGATATCCTCCGGTCACCAGTATTCAAACATTACTCTTTCTGGCATATAGAATGAAATATAATACAGAGAAAGAAGACAGATTACGTTTGGGAGATGGACTGTCAATCAACAATCTGAACAGAATGGGAGAGTTGTAAATGTGAGGGAGGGAACATATTTTTTGTACACACTGTCTAATCACAGGGTAACAGGTTGATAAGATTGTTCATATCTACGCAGGGTATTCAGAATTTAAACATGCACAGACAACAAAATGTGCAAGGGTACAGAGAGATTCCAGGATAATAACAGTGGAGGATTCCTGAAGAAGGGCCTGTGCCCGAAACGTTGAATCTCCTGTTCCCTGGATGCTGCCTGACCTGCTGTGCTGTTCCAGCAATAAAGTTTCAACTAACTGGAGGCTTTCCCTCTCCTATTAGTAAGGGCGTCTTTCAATGCATCATCCCCTTGTTTCTGCAACTGCATCACATCCACCACTAACGGCAGCTGCAGAGATAGGGAAAGGAGAGATCAGAATCTGAGGACAATGGACTGGAATGTTCCAACATTGGACAGGAGTTTATCTTTGGGTCTTAACTTTCTTTCCTGGTCTTTATTATCTTTTCGTATAGAAGGTATACTGCTGATTATTCAGGCAGGTTACTATCCCATCCTCGCCATTGTTGGTGTTCCTGGTAAGTCCCTTTTTTATCTATCTCCATTCATTCATTCCCTAAACCATGTTGAACTCCATTGCTATTTCTGTTGTCTATGTTTGACAAGGACAGAAACTATTAACTTCAGTTTCAATTAAACACTCCATTCATTATCCACAAATTTCAGACCCCTCCCTCACAAGCATCTGATACTGAGACTGCTCACAATGTCGAGGCCCCTTTTTGCCCTGAACCGATTTGTGTCTTGGTATTGTGTCCATCATCAAACCTGTCCATTGCCGACTCCATAATATCACCAGATTCCACCCATATTTCAGTACATTTGCTGAATCAACAATTCTCTAAGCCTTGACAAAATTCAGATTTTACTATTGCAACTCTCTTCTCGTCATGCCTTTAGTTGCAAATATTTTGAGAACAAAGTTGTTTTTGTCACTAAAGTAATTCCATGATAGGTACACTGTGCCAGAGTATTAATGTCACTGGGAGGGTAATTCAGAGCCACAAGCTAATTATCTGAAGACACTGATTCATATCCGACAACAACTGATAATAGACCTTAAATTTAAATGACAAAAATTGCAACAAAATTTAATTTCACTACAAACAACCAAAAGTCCCTCAGGATTTTGTCTAAAAACTGAGCTGTTTCTCTGATGTCATTTGGAAAAGAAATCGAACATTCTTATCTGGTTTGGGTTATGTGTGACTTCAGACCCAAAACAATGTGCTTGGCTCTATTCTGCCTGGTGGAATGGCCTCACAGTCAAGGTCAATCAGTGACGGTCATCAAATTCTGTCCCGACCAGTGATCCCGACATTCCCATTAAATCAAAGAAATTAAGAGTTAAATCAAACAAAGGAAGATGCTGCCATTTTGAAACCAAAAAAAATGTGTTGGGGAAAATAAACATGTTTGCCTGCCTCTGTTGAGAGAAAGACAGAGTTCACATTTCGAGTCCACAGACCATACATGAGAACTCAAAGCAGCTGGGAAATATTGTGATTATTTTAGTGACAGAATTGCTTGTTATGAAGAGGAGAAGGAGTGAGTTGAACAGAAAGAGAAAGAGAGAGAGGGAGAGAATAAGAAGCAAACAAAGGGATTGCTGATTGGCTGGGATGGAAATAAAATGCACCATGAATCTCATTTATTTTTTGCCTTTTCCCATACTCTTGAAAATCATTCCAAGTCGCTGTTTAAACTGAGTTATGTCCCCTCTGCCTCTCTTCCCAGAGTGTGCTCATCTCCTTATATTCACTAATGGGACATGGGTATCACAGACTGAGCCAGTATTTATTTCCCCTGCCAATTGCCCTTGAGAAGATGCTGCTGAGCTGCCTTCTTGACCAACTGTGGGTGCCTCGGCCCATTCAGTTTCATTTCTCTGAGACTTTGTAGTGATTGATACAGCTGAGTGGCTGACTTGGCCATTTCAAACGGCAGCTGAGAGTCAACCCTATTGCTGAGCGTCTGGAGTCAGATGTAGGCCAGACCAGGTGAAGGTGGTAAATTTCCTTCCCTGAAGGACATTAGGGAGCCAGGTGGGTTTTCCTGACAACAAACGTTGGTTTCACAGCTTCATTTAATTCATGATTCGCAATGTTTGATTGAATTCAATTTCCACCATTTACTATGGTGGGATCAAATCCGGGGTCTCGGTTCTTACCTGGATCCCTGGATTAATAGACCACAGGCTGGACCTTCGCCTCCCCGTCTTCTCTAATTAACTCCCCATGCAATAGTGGTGTTGCCGTCATCATGACAGCGATACAGAAAATGGTGCGATTGTCAACTAACTCTATGGCGATTGGAACTGCAAATATTTCAGGACACTGGGGCTGTGCAGAGATGTAAACAGTTCATCAGCAACTGACAAGAATCTGAGAACGAAGGCATTTTTGACACTGAGTAGGTGTACCATGTATACATGGATTTGACCTGCTCCTGTCGCTGGAACAACAGTGAAGGTTCTGTAAATGGCTTACTCAGGTTTGTGTATCAGCTGCTGCATTCATTCAGGGAGAGCTGAGGGTCTGGTGAGCCCACTCTGAACAAGGTGTGGGCAGGGCATTCACAGTGTATCGGGGTCTTCAACACAGCTAACAAATGGAGCAGAGACTGCATAGAAGGGAAGCTCTGTAAACAGTGGGGAGCAGGGCACTACAATCTCCTCTCTGGAATTTCCAGGAATATTTTCCAATCCCAGGTGCAATGTGTGAAGCCAGTTTGTTTAGACAATGAGGAGGACACAGAGCTGTGTCGCCTGCTTCAGCAGAACCTGTGGTCTCACACCAGGCAGAGGACTGTGCTGATACGGACCATGAAGCAAACTGGTTTGATTCTGGAACTGTCCATGCAAGAATGGTTGTCATATCCACCATGTGCCATAGTGCCATCCTCTGAGGTACCCATGAGGTGACATAGATGATCCCTGTCCCCTGAGGTGAATACGTTGGTTCTGTCTCCACAGAGGAAGGAACAGAAAATCTTCCAGAAATATTAGTGAGCAGGGTGACTGGTGAAGATGAGGAAGTGAAGGAAATTTGAATTATTAAAGAGCAATTACTTGAAAAACTGATTGTATTGAAGTGTGGTAAGTTGCTGCACCAAATGACTGATGAATTTAGAGCACTGGAGAGATGGAGCTGCAGACTGAGCATGCTGGACAGCTCTTTTGGGAGCTGGTGTGGACATGATGGGTCAATGGCCTCTTTTCCTGTAAATTCCTTGATTCTATGCGGCATTTCCATGACTATTGAGGGAAGTCAAAGTTCTTCAATTCTGGGAAAGATCCTGGACAGTAGTGAGGAGGTGCTATGGCTGCAAATATTTAAAACATGATGTAGAGGGAATTATGAACCAAACAGTTAGTAATCTGATGCCAGTTGGTTAAAGATATGAGCACGTTTTGTGAGCAAGGTGGTAACTGGATAATTGGAGAGTAATGATATGATTTTGCAGAGACAGCCGACATTCAGAAATTATCTTTAATAAATGTGCTGGGGTTTGTGGAGCATGTTGCTTGTAACATCGTCTAATGAGAACAGTGAGACTGGAATATTTCAATTTTCAGACGAATTTTGTAACACTTGCACACTGGTGAGTGAAGAAGGATATACTAAATGGGGGGGATATACTAAATGGATTGATGTTACAAAGTCAAAAGACTGCATGGTCACTTTAAGAAAGACGATGCAGGAACCATGGTTTCGATGTCTGGCTGAAGGAGCAGCGGGTGTGTAGCTGGCAGTACTGCCAGTGCCACAAGTGCCACCTGGTCACCGAGTGGCAGCGTATCATGGCATTGCAGAAAGGGCTCCACAAACAGCAGCAGCAGGAGGAGGAAATGGGGATAACTGGCCCGTCTCTGGGGGCAAATGTCAGAAACACCAGCCTCCTGCCACGGGGCAAGCAACAGGCCTGCTCCCCAGTCCAGTGTTGGAGGGAGACACCTCTGTCTCAGATAGGCATGGCCACCCAATGGGGCAGCAGGGTAAACAGGGCAGTGGTGACTGGAACAACAGTCCGTCTGCCCATGTGGCCAACTCCTCTGACTCTTTTGATCATCCTCCTCGATACAGGAGGTTTGAACTCGGTTTATCAAAGTTAACTCCCCACTCCTGACACCAATCTGTTTTAATGCAGACGTCTAGCCCCTCTGCAAATTAAAACCAACACCCCAGGGAAGCTTCCCTCACCTCGTAATCTGGTAAAAAAAAAGGCTGAGGGAGTGAAAGAAAACTCCTGATTTCCACTGTTTAAAGAAAAATAATTTCTTTTTTCTAACTCTAACAGTGAACACTAAACAAAACTACAAACAAATCTGAGTCCCCTTTTTCTTTACTTATCGCTACTTGACTCCAAGTCTTTAAAAATGCTGGTCCAATAACACAATTATTATCCATTAAAGTAACTTAATCTCTCAAAGTCCATACAGACCCTTACTCTGTCTTCCATCTATCCTTCCATTTCTGCTGTCATCTCCCTGGGCTGTCTTCTTACACGTTTTCCTGTTTTCACTGGAAAAGGTATGTTTGATAGACAGTGCCTTCTGAGAGATTTCTTTGAGAGGGTGAAGAGCCCCTTCAGATGACATGTGCTCTGACTAATTTTCAAAATGCACTTGCTTTTAAATGTCCAAGACTCATTTGGTCTAATTGTTGTCAATACAATTAAATTCAAATTCAATTGGTTTCTGGTATCCTGGGCATAATTCAAATTTATTGGTTAAATTCAAATCTGATTGCCTTAACATCAAAACACAACCCCAAGTGAGCGGTTACATTTTCTCAATTTTCAGCAATCTCTGCACTCACAAGTACATGGGCTGTCACAATCTCTCAGCTTAGAAACACACTCTCTTTTAAAGTAACCATACACTCCTTCGACTTTGTAAGTATTGAGAATTGGTTAATGGAGAGAATACAGAGAGTCGGGTTCTGCTCTCGACTGAAGGTCATCACTCATGGGGTATCTCATCACTCATCTGTATTAGTGCTTAGAGCATCGGGATTCACAAGGCAAAGGAATGATTTGGGTGTAGGCAACAAATACCATCCTTCTGATTTTATATTGATTAGAATGTGTGAGGTTGGGAAGTGCTGTTGGTGAAAAGGATCTGAATGCCTTTGGTCATGAGTCACTAGGGATTCATACGGGGCAGCAAATAATCAGGACAGTTAATAGTATGTTTTCCTTCATTGCAGAATGTTCAAGTACAGGAGTAAAGACAGCTTCCTGCTGTTGTCAAGTGTTGGTGAGACAATATTTGGGTCACTGTGTACAGATTTTCTCTCCTTTATGAGGAATGATTTCCTAGCCACAGAGACAGTGTAAAGGAGGTCCACCAGAATAATCCCTGGGAAGATGGTACCATGAGGAGAGTGTGAAGGAAATGAGTGGTTAATCTCTAGTGTTGGGAGGCAATAAGAGGTGATCGCATTGAAACCGGAGGGTAATGGGCTAACATTCATTATGTCCAAAAGAACTACTGACAGCGTAAAAAATTGCATATTAATTTCCTCCATGATACATGTTTCCTGATAGTTTTTCCTCCGCGAAGCTCCCATGTTGGTTGAGAGAGAGCTCCAGGCTCTGAATGAACTCTCACCACCTCAGTGTGTGCTGCTGTGTGACCCTGCATTGAAAGTCACATTGTTCACAAATCTGTCAGCAGCCACAATGCCTCACTCCTGAAAGAGTTAGCCATTCCCATCAGCTTCTGACCTCCATCGAGAATGCCAATCTGTCTTCTCGGAGATGGAAGCTGCATCCTTGAGATTTGGCACAAACCATCCCCTTTCCCTCCTCACCCTAAGCAAACCTTGGTAAAGTAACACGTGTACCATTTTCAATGGAGCCAGGAGGGACAACATGGAGAAGTCTGTCTGTGCAGTCTCTGCTTCATTGGTTTGTCATGTTGGAGCATCAATGATATCCTTCTATTTATATATAAGAGGCTTGAGGGGCTGAATGGCCTCTTCCTGTTGCTGTGTTAGGGACTCATGCAGTGATTTGGGGATCGAGAGTGTGGTTCTGGAAAAGCACAGCAGGTGAGAGGTACAGGAAAATCGACGTTTCGGGCAGAAGTTCTCACTTTCTCCTCAAAAGGTGAGTTGTCCTGGTCCCATGGAAGAGGCTCAATGAGCTGATTGTGTGATCGCTGGTTCCTGTTTAACAGCTCGATGTGCAGTACAGACGACTTTTTCTGGGCCTCTTCTTCTCCAATAGTTTCAATGTTATTTCCCTGTGAAACCAGCTTGAGGTGCTGAATGAGATCCTCTTCCTCTTCACTGTGGAAATGGGCAGTGCCCAACAGTCCTGTTGCATGAATGTTACAGACACTTTAACAGCACAAGCTGAAATGTTGTCCAGCCCCTACTACACATGGCCACAGGAGCTGGGGGCTGACGGATTGTTTTGGACATTGTATAATCTTCAGTCAACATCCCCACTTCTGATCTTATGATGGAGAAAGACATTGATGAAGCAGCTGAAGATGTTTGGTTCAGCGAGGAAGCTATCCTAAGGAACTCCTGCACAAATGTACCGGGACTGAGAGGATTGATGTCCAGGGATCACAAACACGTTCATTTGTGCTCTGAATGAGCCCCTTCCAAATTGTACTATTTACATACTGCTCTTAAAAAAAACCTCCTGGATGCTCCTTACAAATTCTGCTCCAAGCTCTAACACGAAGTGAATCCCAGTCAATGTTGGGAAAATTAAAACCTCCCATCGCCACTACCCTGTTGCTCCTCCATCTTCCCATGATCCTTTTAGATATTTATACCTCTATTTCCCACTTGCTATTGGGAGGCGTATAGTCCAGCCCTAACATTGTCACTGCACCCTTTCTGTCTCTGAGCCCTGCCCATATCGCCTCACTGCTCGAGTCTTCCATAGTGTCCTCCTTCAGCCCAGCTGTGACATTCTCTCTGACCAGGAATGCAACTTCTCCACCCCTTTTACCTCCCTCTCTATCCCGCCTAAAGCATCGATATCCTGGGATATTTCACTTCCATTAACCATGTCTCAGTGATCCCAATAACATCATGCTCCCAGCTACTAATCCAAGCCCTACGTTCATCTGCCTCATCTACTACACTTCTTGCATTAAAACAAATGCACCTCAGACCACCAGCCCCTTTGCGTTCATCATCTGCTCCCTGCCACCACTTCCCCTACGTCATGCTGACTTCATTATGTAGTTTATTATAGGCTTTAGTTACTACCTCCTCACTGTCAGTTTAAACCCGCCCCAACAGCGTTACCAAAAGGACCCCCAAGGACATTGGTTCCAGTCCAGCCCAGGTGGAGACTGTCCAATTTGTAATAGTCCCACCTCCCCCAGAACCGGTCCCAATGTCCCAAAAATCTAAACCCCTCCCTCCTGCACCATCTGTCAAGCCACTCATTTATCCTGTTTATTCTATCCCTCTGACGAGCACGTGGCACCAGTAACAATATTGAGATTACTACCTCTGAGGTTCTACTTTTTACCTTGGCTCCTAACTCCCTGAATTCTGTTTGTAGGCCCTCATCCTGTCTTCTTTACCGATATTGTTTGTGCCTTTATACACCACGACAACTGGCTGTTCACTCTCCCCCTTGAGAATGTTCTGCAACTGATCTGAGATATCCCGGACCTGTGCACATGGGAGGCAACATACCATTCAGGAGTCTCGTGTTTAACCACAGAACTGCCTACCTACTCCTCTACAATTGAACCCCCTCTGACTATAGCCCTTCCACTCTTTTCCCTGCTCTTCTGTACAGCAGAGCCAGCCACGGTGCCATGAACATGGCTACTGCTGCCATCCCCTGGTTGAGCTCTCCCCACTCTCACTCAGATCCTCAATCTCCCTGCTCCCACTCAGCTCCTCACTCTCCCCACTCCCACTCAGCTCCTCACTCTCCCCACTCCCAATCAGCTCCTCACTCTCCCCACTCCCAATCAGCTCCTCACTCTCCCCACTCCTACTCAGCTCCTCACACTCCCCGCTCCCACTCAGCTCCTCACTCCCCCACTCCCACTCAGCTCCTCACTCTCCCCGCTCCCACTCAGCTCCTCACTCTCCCTGCTTCCACTCAGCTCCTCACTCTCCCCACTCCTACTCAGCTCCTCACACTCCCTGCTCCCACTCAGCTCCTCACTCCCCCACTCCCACTCAGCTCCTCACTCTCCCCGCTCCCACTCAGCTCCTCACTCTCCCCGCTTCCACTCAGCTCCTCACTCTCCCCACTCCTACTCAGCTCCTCACACTCCCTGCTCCCACTCAGCTCCTCACTCTCCCCACTCCCACTCAGCTCCTCACTCTCCCCACTCCCACTCAGCTCCTCACTCTCCCCGCTCCCACTCAGCTCCTCACTCTCCCCGCTTCCACTCAGCTCCTCACTCTCCCCACGCCCACTCAGCTCCTCACTCTCCCTGCTCCCACTCACCTCCTCACTCCCTCCGCTCACACTCAGTTCCTCACTCTCCCCACTCCCACTCTGCTCCTCACTCTCCCCATTCCCACTGTGCTCCTCACTCTCCCCACTCCCACTCAGCTCCTCACTCTCCCCGCTCCCACTGCTGCTGAAAATAAAGACGACTGATGTTTGAGGTAAGTTTCTCTTCTCAGTGGGAAATTTACCTTCCTGGCAGACCCTGGTCCTCTCTCTCGATCCCACTTTTCCTGAAAATGCTTTCCCCCTCTCTGCCTTCCACAAGGATCGCTCTCTTTGACAGTCCTTGGTTTATGCCACTCTCCCCACTGACAACCCACTCCCCCAGGTACCTAGCCCTGCATCTGCAAAAGCTGCCCCACCTCCTCACCCCCACCTTGGGCCCCAGACATTCCTTCCAGGAGAGCCAGAGTTTCACCTGCCTCGCTTCCAACCGGGCTTGCTGCATCAGGTATTCCCACTGTCACCTTCTCTACATCGGGAAGACCGAATGTAAACTTAGACTCACGAGCATCACCGCCGGGTCCGCGGGGGCCGACCAGACCTCCCAGTCACTGCCCATTTCAATTGCCCTAACCACTCCCTTTCCAACATCACCGACCTCCCAGTCACTGCCCATTTCAATTCCCCTCACCACTCCCTTTCCAACATCACCATCCTCCCAGTCACTGCCCATTTCAATTCTCCCAACCATTCCCTTTCCAACATCACCGACCTCCCAGTCACTGCCCATTTCAATTCCCCTAACCATTCTCTTTCCAACATCACCGTCCTCCCAGTCACTGCCCATTTCAATTCCCCTAACCATTCCCTTTCCAACATCACCGTCCTCCCAGTCACTGCCCATTTCAATTCCCCCAATCATTCCCTTTCCAACATCACCATCCTCCCAGTCACTGCCCATTTCAATTCTCCCAACCATTCCCTTTCCAACATCACCATCCTCCCAGTCACTGCCCATTTCAATTCCGCTAACCATTCCCTTTCCAACATCACCGTCCTCCCAGTCACTGCCCATTTCAATTCCCATAACCATTCCCTTTCCAACATCACCGTCCTCCCAGTCACTGCCCATTTCAATTCCCCCAACCACCCCCTTTCCAACATCACCGTCCTCCCAGTCACTGCCCATTTCAATTCCCCCAACCACTCCTTTTCCGACATGACCACCTCCAGGTCCTGTGGTTTCCTCCCACAATCCAAAGATGTGCAGATTGGGTGAAATGTTGAAACTTTATTGCTGGAACAGCACAGCAGGTCAGGCAGCATCCAGGGAACATGAGATTCGACGTTTCGGGCACAGGCCCTTCTTCAGGACTGTGCCCGAAACGTCGAATCTCATGTTCCCTGGATGCTGCCTGACCTGCTGTGCTGTTCCAGCAATAAAGTTTCAACTTTGATCTCCAGCATCTGCAGACCTCACTTTCTCCTCGAAGATTGGGTGAAATGGCCATGCTAAATTGCCCATCATGTTCAGGGATGTGAGGTATGGGGCATTAGTCAGTGGTAAATATCAAGTCATAAGGGAGGGGAATAGGTTTGTGTGAGATCCTCTTCGGAGTGTTGGTGTGGACTTGTTGGGCCAAAGGGCCTGTTCCCATACTGGATGGTTTCTGTAACTATAACTATCGTCTCATCTTCCACCTGGGCAGTCGAGAGCACGATGGACTCACAACTGAGTTCTCCATTTTCAAAAAGCCTACCTTCCCGACTCCCTTCCCAATTCCTCCCCATCCCTTCCACTGCTCCCTGCCACCATTCGGATTCAGTCCTCCCATTGACCAGTCAGGTTGTACCTTTGACCTGCCTTCATCTATGAGAAAGTGAGGACTGCAAATGCTGGAAAGCAGAGCTGAAAATGTGTTGCTGGAAAAGCGCAACAGGTCAGACAGCATCCAAGGACCAGGAGAAGCGACATTTCGGTCATGAGCCCTTATTCAGTAAGGGCTTCCTGAAGAAGGGCTCATGCCTGAAACATCGATTCTCCTGATCCTTGGATGCTACCTGACCTGCTGCGCTTTTCCAGCAACACATTTTCAGCTCTGCCTTCATCTATCCCCACTTCACCACCATGCCCCCGCCACCCCCATTATCTGCAGATCTCCCTACACCCCATCCCTAGTCCTGAAGAAGGGCTATACCCGAAATGTCTCCACCTCCTGATGTTGTCGGCTTGCTGTGTTCTTCCAGCCTCCTGCTGGGTTGACATCTTCTCCTAGTTTATGGTATCTGGGCTGATTCCCTCAGGGAGACTCAGAATTCCATGGAATGAAGCATTTCAGCTGATCTGGCAATGTCTTTATTCAATTTTCTCATTGTTGTGAATGTACTCTCCAAACTCTCACTCCTCCAGTTAGTCCCGTTCCCTTGTCTTCTTCTCCATGTTCCCACACCACATTCTCCATTAATTAATTATCTGTTTCTGTCTTTAAAATGAATCTTTGTGTCCCTCTGTATCTTTCCCTGGCCTTGGTTTATCGCTCCCCAGTCTATCGAGTGCTGCCATTGTGAAGCTCCGAAACAAGAAAAAGGTTTGTGTCGGGCTGTTGTTCACTTCCCGGTGTGTCCCATGTGATGCTCCATGTGGGACAGAGGGTCACAGCAGCTTTGACACACATCCTTGAAACTTGGTCTGTGCCTGTCCACTGAACGTCTGTGTTTGTCCCTCTCAGCTGATCGTGCGGTCAGTAACACGGGGAAAGCCCTCGAGTATTATTGTAAAGGAGCAGGTGTCTGACTTGGAGCTGAGGGGCTTCTGACTGACTCCTGTTATTGAAACGTTAGTGGAGGTGCTGGGGATGGTTTGCTGGAGGTTGTGCTGTGAGCTGCCTCAGACATTCAGGGAGACCTGAGGATTTGGTGACCCAACTCTGGATGGAGTCTGGGGACTGTAGTTACAGCATCTGGTTCTGTAACATGAACAACAAATGGAGCAGGGGCTGGAGAGAGGTGCAGCTCTGAAACCACGGAGTGAGTGTGGGTGGGGAAAGGGATCTGCTGTATCCACTCCAGGTTTTCCAAGAACAGCTTCCCAAGTGACACTTAACCCAGGAGCAGAGTGTGAGGGGACCCTGATTGAACAAGGAGCTGGTCACAGAGCAGTGTCACCTCCTTCAACACGACCTGCAGCTTCACACCAGGGGAGGACGGTGCTGCCAGTGGCTGTTAGGGTCACAGCTTCATTCAGTTTCTAGGATCCGGAACTTTCCAGGCAGGCGTGGGGGACATATCCATCATCTCCCAGTATGTCGACATCAATGTCACCATTCGGTGACGGAGGATATATATGGTGGATGAGATGAATACAATGTTTCCTCCCTCAGCAGGGAGCTGCCAGGGCTACCCTTGTTTTCCCAGTATAGTGGGATTCCCGATGGTGTACATGGCTCTGCAGGGTCCCCATGTCAATGGGGAGAGTTAGAGGAGCTGAAGGACCTCTCACTCCATTAATGGTGCAGTGTGACCATGCACAGTACATCATGTTGGTGAATACCCACTGTCCTGGCAGCAGCCACAGCCTCTTCATTCAGAAGCAGTCAGCCATTCCCATCATCTTCAGGTCCCCACGTAGAAAGAAAGGATGGTGTCTCAGATGAGGCCACCCCCTTCAGACACAGTTCATAACACCCTGCTCCTCACCGCCAACCCAATCACATCAAAATATCCCGAGTATACTGAGAGCAATGGGACCACTGGGAACATCAGGGATCAGACCATCAGGGAGATGGAGCAACACTGCAGATGTTTGAACTAGGTCCTGCAATCTCCCTCCATTTATGTAATCTATGGCCTTGTATACTTTCTGAAAAATTCACAGGTTCACAGTTAGCCTCGCTACATTCCATCTGCCAAATGGTTATTTACTGCTTATCCATTTACAGATCCTGCACCTCCTCTTGATAACTTTGTTTCCTTCCTATCTCAGCATCATCGCTGAATTTAGTGAGAATTCATTTGTGTCATTTATCTAAACCGTTGATATAATCTGCAAATAGATGAGGACTCAGCAGGTGTCTGTGCAGTCGTTATTTTCTGTTAAACTGATAAAGACTGATTTATCTCAGTGGATGGTATCTTCAATATGAGGCTGAGCCTTTCCCTCCACCAGGACTGTGTACTGGCTGGTGTGGAGGCAGGAGATGACCATCTTTGATCTGTCACCATGAGAATTCTTGGGTTCTGGAATCAATGTTGGGGAATTACAAGGTAACCTCTTTCTTGACTGTACAGCACAGTGCCATCACCATTGGTGGGTCTGTCCTGCCGTTGTACCAGGGATGGTGATGGGGCTGCGTGAAACATTACCCTTCAGGTTTGATTCTGTATGTAATGGCAATGTCAGACTGTTTCCTGCCTGGTCAAAATGAGGATTAAAGGTGACAATGGAGCAGGAAATAATGGCTTAAAAATACTGTAAAGAAGTGACCTGTCTGTTTTTGAGTGATCGAGTGTCTGGGAATGTTCTGGAATCTTGTTCTTATGGATGCGTGTCTGTGCGTTTCGGGAGGAAGGGTTTCTTCTTTTTTACATCACATTTCTGTCAGTACTTCAGAATTTACCATGTGTTATTTCAGCTCCAACTACATCAATAAATCTCTGAACATTTCATTTTGAAAATCTCACTCTGATCTCAATCAATTGTAAAATGTCCTTCAGGCTGATGTATAAATTGTTGGTTTTCCTTCCTCACAGTTAACGTCATGACGATCTACGTCCTGCTTTATAAAGATTGTGGATTGTCTCCATGTGTCAGGCGTTACCTGCGGGCAATGGCAGTGAAGGATCTACTGGTCATTATCCTTGATCTGATATTGAGACACATTCCCATTGTTTATTGGGAACAGTTTTACTTCCTGTGGGACATCCCTGTGTGTAATATCCACGCCGTCCTGCTTTATGCAGCCACTGACTGTTCTGTCTGGTTCACCGTCACTTTCACCTTTGATCGATTTGTAGCCATTTGTTGCCAGAAACTGAAAAATAAATATTGCAGTGAGAAAATGGCAGCTGTGGTTCTGGGAACAGTGACTGTGCTGAGCTGTTTAAAGAACATTTTCTGGTATTTCATGCTCACGGGTCTTTATCGGTTGGCGAACTCCCCCTGGTTTTGTTACACAATGAACGGTGTTCTATCTTCTCGTGTCTGGGTCACAATCGAGTTCCTCCACCACATTCTAACACCAGCTCTCCCATTTCTCCTGATTCTGCTACTCAATGTTTTCACCGTCAGACACATTTTAGTGACCAGCAGAGCCCGCAGGAGGCTCCGGACTCACACCAATGGGGACTCTCACCATGATACAGAAATGCAAAATCGAAAAACATCGATCATTTTATTGTTTGTGATCTCGGCCAATTTCATCCTGTTATGGTCAACATTAATGCTGTATTCAATATGGACTCGGATGTTTAATTTGGCATATACCCCTGTGTATCTGCATCGCTTTGTGCGGGAATTGGGCTTCATGCTGCAGCTCCTCAGTTGCTGCACAAACACCGCGATTTACGCTGTGACCCAGACTAAGTTCAGACAGCAGCTGAAGAATGTGCTGAAATATCCCTTTACCCAAATTCATCAATCAATCAAACTTACTCATTAATCAATCCATCCAGCATTTTCTGATTTCAGTTCAACGTTTCAGCAATGAAACAGTCTGTTGCTATGGTAACAGACTGAGGGTAGTGCTGGGTTTTCCAACCTTGATATAGATAAGCTGCAGAACTGGGCAGAAAGGTGGCAAATGGAGTTCAATGTAGCTAAGTGTGAGGTGATTCACTTTGGTAAGAGTAATAAAAAGATGGGGTACTGGGCTAACGGTCGGATACTTGGTAGTGTGGATGAGCAGAAGGATCTTGGTGTCCATGTACACAAATTTTTGAAAGTTGCCACTCAGGTAAATAGTGCGGTGAAGAAGGCATATGGCGTACTGGCTTTTATTGGTAGAGGAATTGAGTTCCGGAGTACTGAGGTCATGTTGCAGTTGTATAAGACTCTGGTGCGGCCGCATCTGGAGTATTGTGTGCAGTTTTGGTCGCCATACTATAGGAAGGATGTGGAGACACTGGAACGGGTGCAGAGGAGGTTTACCAGGATGTTGCCTGGTATGGTAGGAAGATCGTATGAGGAAAGGCTGAGGCACTTGGGGTTGTTTTCATTGGAGAAAAGAAGGTTTAGGGGTGACTTGATAGAGGTGTATAAGATGATTAGGGGTTTAGATAGGGTCGACAGTGAGAATCTTTTTCCACGTATGGAGTCAGCTATTACAAGGGGGCATAGCTTTAAATTAAGAGGGGGTAGGTATAGGACAGATATTAGGGGTAGGTTCTTTACTCAGCGAGTCGTGAGTTCATGGAATGCCCTGCCAGTAGCAGTGGCGGACTCTCCCTCATTATGGGCATTTAAGCGGGCATTGGATAGGCATATGGAGGATAGTGGGCTAGTATAGGTTAGGTGTGCTTGGATCGGCGCAACATCGAGGGCCGAAGGGCCTGTACTGCGCTGTATTCTTCTATGTTCTATATTAAACAGGGGGTTACAGGGACATATTTCAATGTTTCTCAACTCAAGGATCAGTGAGAAAAGGCACCATTTCACTGACTGTATCTATCACTTCAATCTGTAAATCATGAAATTCTTCATTAAGAAGTATCACACAGCAGAACAAACTATTTTGTTGTTTATGTTGAAGCAGCTGAGCTGGAGAGAGACAGATTCAGCCCCAAGTCCTGGTCATTAGGGAAGGGGAGGGAACTGGGTCTGAGCTCAGGAGTTGTGTTTAAGTCACTCTGACCTTTACTTTCACCTCAGGATCACTGACTCTGACCTGGCCTCAGCAGATTTCATCTCTCTCTCTCCGTATTCAGGTCTCACTCTCACAATGTCCTTTCTTTCTCTCGTCCTCCCATTTTTGTTTCCTTTTGCTCATATTGCAGATGCATCATCGATCAGCCAAAACTGCTGTGTCGCCAAAGAAACTGTCTGAAGACCACAACCATGCAACATGAAAAATTCACAAGCTGTGATGCTCTCACCACAGAAAAGGTCATCCACTCATGTAGCGGCATATCAAGACCACCAGAGGGTGGCATGTGTCACATTAAACACGAGGTCGGGGGATTGTGGGGAGCAAAAGAGACTCAGCCTTTGATACATCACTTTTTAATCCATTTATTCAAACTTCCCTTCAGTCCCATTGCACCCAGAGACAGATCCACAGGCACAAACACATAGAGACACACATTTGGAGATATACACCAATATGACAATTGTATCACTTTACACACAAGAGGGACAGACAGAAGGGGGAGAGACGGGTAAACACCATTTCAATGGATTCACCCCCAGAACAACAGAGATCCTGCTGCACAGTGACACAGACTTAGAGACACACTGAGATAGAGAGATGCACACTAATACACACACTCATCTGCAGCAGCTGATATGCACACAGAGCAGAAATAGATCAGCAGAGACAGTTCAGTACAGATACACACACACAGATACACAGATATACACACACACGCACACAGATACATACTAATACACACATCCATGTACACTACCTCAAACATTCATAGCTACTAATATACAGAGGTAGTTCGACTGAGATAAACACACAGTTACAGAGAGAGAATCACATACAGACACAGAGACACACACAGGCACATTTATACATACAAACATACAGACGGACATAGATTCATACACATACAAAGACAGAAACCGACACAGACTGAGGTGCAGACGTGCAAACAGACCTTTACACTGACAAAGACAAACGCACACACCCACCCAAACACACAGACACATATTGTTATGGACCAGGCCAGATTACCTCAAAATATATTGAGAAGGTAGCTTAAGCCTTAACTTTTTCTTATTTTAAAGGCAGATGGGAAATCAATATTCCAGGTGTGATGCAGCTGGTCAGATCACTCACCTTTCAGCAAAACAGAATTTATGAAAACACTGCAGTTTATCAAAAGAAAATCAAATTTAGAATAACGTCGTTATTGGAAAACTTAACTATTCAGATACAGCAAATTAACGAAGGGACTATTCCAATCCAGACATCCCAGAACATACACTTTGGCAAAACAGGTAAACTGAAACAGATTCTTTTCGGCAGGAGGGAACAACATTCAAAGAAATTCAAGAGAGAAAGTAAGTTAGGATTCATCTGCTGAAGCTTGGAATCTTTTCTGGACTCCAGCATCTTGTGACTGCCACAACTAAACCAAACTGGAAAGAAAAGACCTGTACTGAGAGAACTGGCCAATCCCCTGCCATTGTTAACCTCGGCTCTTTCTAGCACCTTCAACACCTCCGCCTTTACAACCTCTCTTCTCCATGTTGGTGGAATTGAGGAACTGCAAAAGTACAACAATACCATAGTTGGAGTTAGGTACAGGCCTCTAAACAGTCGTCAGGACATGGGGGCACAAGATACAATTGGAGATGCAAAAGATTTGTAGGAAATGCAAAGGTACATTGATCATTGGGAATTTCAATATGAGTTTTCACCATTCCTCCAGACCTCCCCCTCACTGAGGACGAACGATCAGTCCTCAGCAAAGGACTCACCTTCGTCCCCCTTCGTCTCCGCATCAATGAATTTAATACACGCCGTGACATCGAACAATTCTTGCGTCGCCTCCGCCTCTGAGCTTACTTTCACAATCAGGATTCCCGCCCATCTTCCGAGGACCCCTTCGCCCACCTCCAACACACTGCATCCACCTGGACACCCCGTGCTGGCCTATTACCTGCCCTCGACCTCTTCATTTCCAAGTGCCGCCGGGACATTAACCGCCTCAACCTGTCGACCCCCCTCCCCCACTCCAACCTCTCATCCTCACAACGCGCAGCCCTCCAATCCCTCTGCTCCAATCCCGACCTCACCATCAAGCCAGCGGATAAAGGGGGCGCAGTGGTAGTCTGATGCACTGACCTCTACATCGCTGAAGCCAAACACCAACTCGAGGACACCTCTTCCTACCGCCCCCTTGACCATGACCCCACCCTCCATCACCAAACCATCATCGCCCAGACCATACAGAACCTCATCACCTCAGGAGATCTCCCAGCCACAGCTTCCAACCTCATAGTCCGGGATCCCCGCACTGCCCGGTTCTACCTCCTTCCCAAGATCCACAAGCCTGACCACCCTGGCACACCCATTGTCTCAGCATGCTCCTGCCCCACTGAACTCATCTCTACCTACCTCGACACTGTCCTATCCCCCCTAGTCCAGGAACTCCCCACATACATTCGAGACACCACCCACACCCTCCACCTCCTCCAAGACTTCCGTTTCCCCGGCCCCCAACGCCTCATCTTCACCATGGATATCCAATCCCTCTACACCTCCATCCGCCATGACCACGGCCTCCAAGACCTCCGTTTCTTACTCTCCAGACGTTCCCAACAGTACCCCTCCACCGATGCTCTCATTCGTTTGGCCGAACTGGTCCTCACCCTTAACAATTTCTCCTTTGAATCCTCCCACTTCCTCCAGACCAAAGGGGTAGCCATGGGCACACATATGGGCCCCAGCTATGCCTGTCTCTTTGTTGGCTACATAGAGCAGTCGATCTTCCGTAATTACACTGGCACCACTCCCCACCTCTTCCTCTGCTACATTGATGACTGCATTGGCGCCACCTTGTGCTCCCGCGAGGAGGTTGAGCAATTCATCAACTTCACCAACACATTCCACCCTGACCTTAAATTTACCTGGACCATCTCTGACACCTCCTTCCCCTTCCTGGATCTCTCCATCTCCATCAGTGACGACCGACTCGACACTGACATTTTCTACAAACCCACCGATTCCCACAGCTACCTGGATTACACCTCTTCCCACCCTATCTCTTGAAAAAATGCCATCCCATATTCGCAATTCCTCCGCCTCCGCCGTATCTGCTCCCAGGAGGAGCGGTTCCACCACAGAACACACCAGATGGCCTCCTTCTTTAGAGACCGCAATTTCCCTTCCCATGTGGTTAAAGATGCTCTCCAACGCATCTCGTCCACATCCCGCACCTCCGCCCTCAGACCCAACCCCTCCAACCGCAACAAGGACAGAACGTCCCTGGTGCTCACCTTCCACCCTACCAACCTTCGCATAAACCAAATCATCCGCCGACATTTCCACCACCTCCAAACAGACCCCACCACCAGGGATATATTTCCCTCCCCACCCCTCTCCGCCTTCCGCAAAGACCGTTCCCTTCGTGACTACCTGGTCAGGTCCACGCCCCTCTACGGCCCACCCTCCCATCCTGGCACTTTCCCCTGCTACCGCAGGAACTGTAAAACCTGTGCCCACACCTCCTCCCTCACCTCCATCCAAGGCCCTAAAGGAGCCTTCCACATCCATCAAAGTTTTACCTGCAAATCCACTAATATCATTTATTGTATCCATTGCTCCCGATGCGGTCTCCTCTACATTGGGGAGACTGGGCACCTCCTAGCAGAGCGCTTTAGGGAACAGCTCCAAGACACTCGCACCAATCAACCAAACCGCCCCGTGGCCCAACATTTCAACTCCCCCTCCCACTCTGCCGAGGATATGGAGGTCCTGGGCCTCCTCCACCGCCGCTCCCTCACCACCAGACGCATGGAAGAAGAACGCCTCATCTTCCGCCTCGGAACACTTCAACCCCAGGGCATCAATGTGGACTTCAACAGCTTCCTCATTTCCCCTTCCCCCACCTCATCCTAGTTTCTAACCTCCAGCTCAACTCTGTCCCCTTGACTTGTCCGGACTTGTCCGACCTGCCCAGCTCCTTTTCCACCTATCCACTCCACCCTTTTCTCCCTGACCTATCACCTTCATCTCCTCCCCCACTGACCTATTGTACTCTATGCGACTCTATCCCCACCCCCACCCTCCTCTAGCTTATCTCTCCACGCTTCAGGCTCTCTGCCTTTATTCCTGATGAAGGGCTTTTGCCCGAAACGTCGATTTTGCCTGTCCTCGGATGCTGCCTGTAACATGACGTGCCAACTCTTTATTCAATACCCCGTGCAATGAAGGAAAGTATGCCGTATGCCTTCTTGACCACTGTATTGACCTGCATTGCCACCTTCAGGAAACAATGGACCTGAACACCCAGATCTCTCTCTACATCAGTTTTCTTCAGGACTTTTCCATTTAGTGTATAGTTTGCTCTTGAATTGTATCTTTCAAAATGCATCACATCACATTTATCAGAATCGAATTCCATCTGCCATTTCTCCACCCAACTCTCCAATCTATCTATATTCTGCTGTAATCTCTGACAGTCCCCTTCTGTATTTGCGACTCCACCAATCTTAGTGTCACCTGCAAACTTGTTAATCACACCACCGATACCTTCCTCCAGATCATTTCTGTATAACACAATGGTCCCAGCACAGATCCCTGTGAAACACCACCGGTCACAATTCTCCATTTTGTGAAACTCCCTTCCACTCCTACTTTCTGTCTCCTGTTGCCCAGCCAGTTCTCCGTCCATCGACCTGGGAACCCATGTGACTTCAACTTCTCCATCAGCCTACCATGGGGAACATTATCAAATGCCTTAAAAAGGGATGGATTCAGGTACTGGAGAAGGCTGCAGAGACAGGAATGGTTTTCGCCATTGAATGAAATTAGTAATACTGCAGACACTGGATGAGGTGAGTAACAGTTGTTCAGACTGAAGGAAGTTCCAGATAGAGACAGCTGTAGGGGCTGAAGTTGGACACAACAATCAAGAGGGTATCACTGTTCCATGGATGGTTTTCATGGCTTTTGGAGGTTACAGTGTTAAGAAGGTTAATAGTGACAGGAGGAGGTAGAGTTAAGGAGGATTGTAGTGACGGGAGAAGTTCACAAAGGCAGTAGAGATTGCAGAGACCGGATGAGATTGCAGACATGGGGAGGAATTGGTGGCTTCAGAACACTATAAAAAGGGAGGGTTGAAGGATGAAAGAAGGTTTCACAGACAGGAAAAGCGATAGGGACAGGAGGAGTATATATAGACAGGGAGGTCAGTAGGGATGATAAAGGGTCACAGAGGTCATGAGGCACTGTCTGACAGGAGGCAGGACTGTTATAGAGACTGGAGGAAGTAATAGTGATGACATGTGCTGTAAGGGGCTAGAATAAGGTGCACAGATGGGGAGGTTGGTAGAGGCTTGAGAATGTTATACTGACAGGTTAGACTATAGGTCCGGGACAAAATGACAGAAATAGGTATTATTGTAATGACTGGAGGAGGAGATGGCAGAGATTGGAAATGTTATGGAGATTGGAGTAATTTACAGAGATAGGAAGAGTAATCAGCATTGGAGTAGGTTTCAAGTGTACTGAGGGATTGTTGGGAGAAGAGGGAGCTCACAGAGATAGGAAGGTTTTTTTATGCATTTGTGGGACTTGGGCATAATTGACTGGCCAGCATTGATAGCACATCCCTACTTGCCCTTGAGAAAGTGGGGGTGAGATGCCATCTTGAATTGCTGCAGTCCCCTTGCTGTGGCTTGACCCACAATTCCGGCAGGGAGGGAATTCCGGACTTTTGACCCAACTCTGCAAGTACAATGCACCCCACAAACCTATATATGTGCGTGTGTGTGTGGAGAAATGGTTATGAGTGTCCGTGAGAGAGTGTGTGCATGTGTATAAGTCTGCGTGTAAAGGAGTATAAGTCTGTGAGAGGATGCGTGAGTGTGTGAGTGTATGTGTGAGCATATGAGAGAGAGCTTGTGTATGACAGAAGGTCTGTGTGAGTATATGGGCTGTAGGTGTGTGCGTGTGTCTGTGTGTCGTCACTTGTCGTATGAGATGAACCAAAGGTGCTAATTGAGACCATCCTCATGTGTACCGAACTTGGCTATCAGCCTCTGCTTGGTCACTTTGCGTTTTTGACTGTCCCAATGTCCGCCTTGAAGGACTGTCACCCGAAGGTCCGAGGTCGAATGTCCCAGCCTGCTGAAGTGTTCTCTGACTGGGAGGGAGCTCTCCTGTCTGTTGATTGTTGTGCGGTGTCCATTCATCCATTGCCATAGTCCCTGCTTGGTCTCACCAATGTACCATGCCTCAGGGCATCCTTGACTGCAGAGTATGAGATAGAAAACATTAGCTGAGTCTCCTGAGTACCTGCCGCATACACGGTGGGAGGTGTCCTCACACATAATGGTGGTGTCCATGTTGAGACTCTGACACGTCTTGCAGCATCGACCATGACAACGTTGTGTGGGGTTGTCCTGAAAGCCAGGCAGTTTGCTGCTAAAAATTATCTGTTTGAGGTTTGGTGGTTGTTTAAATGTGAAAAGTGGATGTGTAGAGAAGGTCTTGACGTGGTAATGTATTGCAGGCTGTGAAGAACATGGTGTAGTTTTCTGGCTCCTGGGAAGTACTGGACAATGAAGGGGACCCTGTCGGGTGCAGCTCATATCTGCCTCCTGAGGAGGTCATTACTGTTTCTCGCTGTGGCATATCACAACTGGCAGTTGATGAGTTGAGCATCATAGCCCATTCTTATGAGGGCATCCTTGAGTACTTCCAAGTGCCCATCACGCATCCTTGAGTACTTCCAGGTGTCTCGTACCTTCTCATCTGAACAGATCCTGGCATGTATTAGTTTTGGAGCCACAAGGTCATGCTGTTAAGCACCTATAGTATTGTGTACAGTTCTGATCACTGCATTTTAACAAGGATGTGGAAGCTCTGGAAAGGGTTCAAAGGAAATTTACTAAGATGTTGCCTGGTATGGAAAGGCTGAGGGAACTGAGGCTGTTTTCATTGGAGAGAAGAAAGTTGAGAGATTTTTAAGATTAGATTCCCTACAGTGAGGAAACAGGCCCTTCAGGCCAACAAGTCCATACTGACCCTCCGAAGAGTAACCCACCCAGACCCATTTCCCTGTGACTAATGCACCTAACACTACGGGCAATTTAGCATGGCCAATTCACCTGGCCTGCACATCTTTGGACTGTGGGAGGAAACCGGAGCAAACCCATACAGACATGGGGAGAATGTACAAACTCAGTTGCCCGAGGCTGGAATCAAACCTGGGACCCTGGTGCTGTGAGGCAGCAGTGCTAACCACTGAGCCACCATGCCGCTCTAAACCGTGACTTAATGGAGACCTCTAAGATAATCAGAGGGTCAGATTGGGTGGACAGTGAGAGTCTTTTTCCTCAGATGGTGAAGGCTAACACAAGGGGACATAGCTTTAAATTGAGGGGTGATAGTTTTAGGACAGATATCAGGGGTAGATTCTTTACTCAGAGAATAGTAGGGGCATAGAACATCCTGCCTGCTACAGTGGTAGACTCGCCAACGTTAAGGGCACTTAAGTGGGCATTGGACATGCATATGGATAATAATGGAATGGTATAGGTTAGATGGGCATCAGATTACTTTCACAGGTCGGCGCAACAGCGAGAACCAAAGGGCCAGTATTCGCTGTTATTTTCTATGTTCTACCTGTAATTCTATTGAAAGGCCACCCCTCATCCACTCGATTAGATTCGAGCTTGTATCTCTGTGCTGTTCCTGTCCTCTGAATATTTGATAGGGACAGCAGAGATAAAGCTTTAATTTCTATCTAACTCCGTGTTGAAACTGTCCTGAGATTGTTTGATCAGGACAGTGTTATGGGAGATATTATTCCACATCTAACATTGTATCAGACTCTCCTGAGTGGTTGATGTGAGCAGGGTGCAGGTGAGTCCTCTGACTGCTTGATGGGTGACAGTGCAGATAGAGACTTAAACTGTACCCAACCCTTATTGTGGAGAAAATGAAGACTACAGATGCTGGAGATCAGAGTCGAGAGTGTGGTGTTGGAAAAGCACAGCAGCTCAGGCAGCATCTGAGGAGCAGGAGAATTGACGTTTTGGGCATAATGCCTTCATCAGGAACCAGGAGAATCAATGTTTTGTGCATAAGAATTTCGGGCGTTATGACTGAAACATTGACTCTCCTGCTTCTCAGATGCTGCTTGACCTGCTGTGCTTTTCCAGCACCACACTCTTGACCCCAACCTTATGGTATCTGTCCTGGGCATATTTGATGGTGATAATGTGTAGGAAGCTTTACTTTATATCGAGCCTATGCTGGATCTGTCCTGGGAGGGTTTGATGGGGGACAGTGTTGACAATTTAAAAGTGGGAAAGCAATTTTACTTTCAGGTTAAAAAAGAAGAGGTTGAACACAGCCTGCTTATTTGAAAAGAGTGAGGGTTGGGTTTGCTCCATTCTCTGTCTAAATCCATGTTTCACCTGTTCAGAAGTGTTTTATGGGTCTGTGCAGAATGACCTTTACTCTGTATCTAATCCCACGGTGTACTGTCCTTCAGTGTTTGATGTAGGAGTGCAGAATTTATACCGAACACTCAACTATAGCTTTCCAGAGATTGTTTGATGAGGACAGTTCTGGGCTTGATTTAATAAAAATCTACCATGCTGAATATGGCCTGGGTAAATGATAAGGACTAGTGTCGGAGAATGTTTACTTCATGTCTAACACGTACTGTTCCTGTCCTGGGAGAATTTGATGGAAACAGCATGGGCAGAGGTATATACATTATTGAACCGCACACTGAACATGGTCTGTATGTTTGACAAAGGCCAGTGTAGGATAATCTTTACTCTATTCATAACCTTGTGTGGTGTCTATCCTGGAGTGTTTGATGGGAACAGCCCAGAGTGATCTTTCAGTATCTGTGGAGAGAAAGCGGAGTTGACAAAGGATTCTGTCAAAGCGTCACCGAAATCGAAACATTAACTCTGTTTTCCCTCCTCAGATGCTGCCAGACCTGCTGAGATTTTCCAGCAATTCCCAATTTTTAGCACGTGCAGTTCTCTCCTTTTTTAAAATCAAAGTGACCTTTATTTGGTAAATAATACTGTGCTGTACCTATCCTGGGACAATGCAGCAAACCTTTATTCTGTATTGAACAAAAAGCTGCAGCTGTCATAAAAGTGTTTGATGAAGACATCGCAGAGGGAGATAACCTTCTGCTTAAAAGAGTGGCAGGAGCTCTATACTGTATCTAACACTATCATGGATTGATGGGAGGAAGCAGAGGGTAATAGTGGAACAATGCCTGGAGGGCTAGGAGGCCTGTGACTCGTGGACAGCCTGAAGGGTCGGTGCTGAACCCATTGCTCTTTGTTATCTGTATCAATGATTTGAATGAGAATGTACGAGACATGGTTCGTAAGTTTTCAGATGACACTAAAATAGATGGCATTCTGGACAGTGGGAAAGGTTATCAGAAATTGCAGCAGGACCTTGATCAGCTGGGGAAGTGGGCTGAGAAATGGCAAATAGAGTTTAATACAGATAAGTGTGAAGTCTTGCATTTTTGAAAGTCAAATCAAGTTATGAGTTTCATGGTGAATGGATTGCAGTGGAATAGACAGACTTTGGAGATGAGGTGTTCAGTTCTCTGAAAGTGGAGTCACAGTGGACAGGGCAGTGAAGAAGGCATTTGGCTCACTGGCCTTCATCAGTCAGGGCACTGAGTACAGAAGTTAGGAAGTTATGTTGCAGTTGTACAGGATTTTGGTGAGGTCGCACTTGGAGTATTGTATTCAGTTTTGGTCACCTTCCTACAGGAAGATATGATTTAACAAGAAAGAGTGTAGAAGAAGTTACAAGGATATAGCCAGGACTCAACAGTCTGAGTTATAGGGAGAGGGGTAGGACAAGCTAGGATAGTTTCCTTTACAGCACAGGAGACGGAGCGGGGAATTTATAGAAGCATATAAGTGAATGAGAGGCATGGATAGAGTGAATACACTCAGTGTTTTTCCAGGGGTGGGGATTCAATGACACAAGGACACCAGTTTCAGATGAGAGGGGAAAGAATAAAAGGGGACCTGAGGGGCAACAATTTTACACAAAGGGTGGTACGAATATGGAATAAGCTGCTGGCGGTGATTGTTGAGGCAGGTACATTAACATCATTAAAAAGGCATTTGGACAAATATATGGATTGGAAAGGTTAAGAAGGATATGGGTTAAGCGCAGGGAAATGGTGTTAGCAGAGGTTGACATTTTGATCGGCATGGACCAGTTTGGGCAAAGAGCCTGTAGGACTCTCTGACTCCATGACTGTATGTCCCTGTCGTGGGGATATTTCCGATGGACCCAATAAGGAGAGACTTTTATTTTAATTTTACTTTCGGTTCAAAGCAGTAGAGGGAACCCCACATTGAGTCGAAGCCATTGTTGTCTCTGTCGTTGGACTGTTTAATGACAATGATGAGGCAGCTGTACTTTCATTTTAAAAGAGTAGAGTCAGATTTAATTTCTATCTACCCTGTGCCAAACCTATTCCAAGGTGTCTGATGGAGACAGTATGTGGAGAAAGTGAGGACTGCAGATACTGGCGATCAGAGTCGAGAGTGTGCTGCTGGAAAAAGACAGCAGGTCAGGCAGCATCCAAGGGACAGGAGAATCAATGTTTTGGGCATAAGCCCTTCAACAGGAATCAGGAGACAGTATGTGGTGTGATTTAATGAATATCTAATTCCATGTTGAACACAGCCTGGGGATTTGAAAGGGCCTAGTGTAGAGAGAGATGTACATTGTAATTAAACATGTGCATACCTGTTCTGGAATGTTTGATGAGGGAGGTTTATTTTCGAAGTGGAGGCACAGGAAAGGTGTTGACGAGGTGCTCATCCTCGTCGATAATGTGTTGCTGGCTGCAAAGAACGTGTTGCAGTCATTTGGCTCCCGGGAAGGACTGGACAATGAAGTGTACACTGTCTGTCGCAGCCTGTGGCTGTCTCCTGAGGAGGTCACTACGCTTTCTCACTATGGCACAACAGAACTGGCAGTCGATGAGTTGAGCATTGTACCCTGTTCTTGTGAGGGCATCCTTGAGCACTGTCAAGCGTCCATCATGCCTCCTCCTCATCTGAGTTGACTGAGTATGACATCAAGGACCTTGAGGAAGACTGTGATCAATGGGAATTGGAGAAAATTCTGCACTGGCAATGCCCTCAACTGTAAATGGGAAATCCAAACTCTGTCAGTTGTCTTCCAAGTCACTTAACACCCTGACTAGGGACTAATTTACTGCTCCTTCACTATCGTTTATTAAAAATCTTGGAATCCCCTTCCAAACAGCTCTGTGTGTACGACTGCACCACTTGGATAGAAGAGGTTCGAGACGGCAGCTCCCTGTTACCTTCTGCAGAGCTGTTGGGAATAACAAATAAACTCTGTCTTTACTAGTAGAAAGTGAGGACTGCAGATGCTGGCGATCAGAGCTTAAAAATGTGTTGCTGGAAAAGCGCAGCAGGTCAGGCAGCATCAAAGGAGAAGGAGAATCGACGTTTTGGGCATAAGCCCTTCTTCTTTGATGCTGCCTGACCTGCTGTGATTTTCTGGCAACACATTTTTAAGCTCTGCGCTTGCTAGTGCCTTCCAATACCCATGAACCGATGTGTTAAAATCGGTTTTATGTTTTCACAGTTTGTTCTGAAGTCTCAGAAAGGGAAGACCTTGCTGTATGAGTGCGACACCAGTAACATCAGGAGCACCACATGACATTGAGGTAACAATTCCCTTTGTTTTCAAACAGTCAGAGGATTGATCGTGTGATGTCAATGCCATTGAGATCAACATTTACATCGCAAGTTATAAAAATGCAACACGTCATTGATATCGGGACATTTAATATGGAAACTTAGTAATTTCTCATTTACTGTCCGTCACCAAATACTTGTGAGTCCTTTGACACGGCAGCTTTGCTGTTCCTGTTCGCATCAGACAATTTGTCATATTTCAGAAAGAAGAAACAAAAATTAAACTGCTGGAGAGAAACTCAGCAGGTGAAAAGACAGAAACAGAATTAACATTTTGAGGCCAATAAAACTTACTCACAACAGCTTTATGTCAGAGTCAGTATGTTTACTCTGTTTCTCTATTCAGATGTAACCTCATCTGCTGCATGTCTCTACCGTTTTCTGTTTGTATTTCAGGTTTCAGTTGCTTTTTAGGACTGGTCTCGAGGTTGAACTTGGTTATATTTGCCCAATATAGTCCACTACTTGAGCTGTTGTGCCAGTGACACTTGTGTTACACTGGAGTCTGTTTTTCCTTC
This sequence comes from Chiloscyllium plagiosum, assembly GCF_037043375.1. Lineage (NCBI taxonomy): Eukaryota > Metazoa > Chordata > Chondrichthyes > Orectolobiformes > Hemiscylliidae > Chiloscyllium > Chiloscyllium plagiosum. The sequence goes on from NW_028270166.1 coordinate 55,435,756, forward strand.
ATGTTCCAAAAAATCTCTTTTTGCTCATATCCATCCAAATATGCAAATCTGAGGAAATCGGTTTTATTTGAAAAGGCATTTTGCGGAAACTGCATTTCACGAAACAACAGGAATAGATTATTGATGATGCCACACTCTGTGGCCTTCATTGAACAAGTTTGTCTCCTCAGACTCCAAAAGATTTTAATACATATCAGAGACTAATTACAGCAAAGCCCACCATCTCTGCACTGACCCAGACTGAGTTATATATCTCCTGTTATTATCATGTAATCTCCCTGTACCCCTGCACATTTTGTTGTCTCTGCCTGTTTTACTACTGAATATCCTGTGCAGATATGAACAATCTTTTCAACCTGTTACCCTGCGATGAAAAAGTGTGTCTGTAAAATCTATTGCCTGAATCACATTTATAATTCTCCTGTTCTTTTCAGATTATCGATTGACATTCCATCTCCCAAATGTAATCTGTCTCCTTGCTCTGCATTATATTTCATTCCACCTGTTTGAAAGCGTGATGTTTGAATACCGGTGACTGGAGGATATCATTGTACTCCTCTCCAATCTCCACAGCCAAAGCCCCCAATCCCCTGTATCTCCGAGGCAATGTCAAATTCATTCTGTCCCTGATCCCTTAATAAGCAATGATTTAATAAACTGTTGTACATGTCACATTTTGGTCTAAAGTCAAAGAATGTAAATATTGCTGATTTAAACCAAATAAACTGCAATAAGATATTTGCTATTTAAAAAAAAATGCTGAAGAGCACTTTGTGGTGAAGTTACAAAGTTGCCTTATTAGATCTGTGAAAGGAACATTCAGGCAAATCCATACTTCCTGCAAATGGTCAGAGTAATTATGGTGACAATCTGGTGGTTGGCGGTTGATCGAGTGATCAGCACAGTAACAACCTCTTGACTGCTTTTTTTGAGGAGGGCTGTTGGATGCAGCATTGTGCAGGGAAAACACAACAGGATCATCCAGCCTACGAAAAAGAAACATCCATCATTCTCCCTCCCCACTGACTTCACTAGAACAATTGGCAATGGGAGATAAGAACAATAGCCAGTGATATCTACATCCAGTCCCATTATCAATGTGTACTGAAAGTGTTGTATTGAAAAGGGGTTAACTAGAAATGTTTGTTCAGTGACTGTGATTAACATCGATCTCCATGGATTCTAATTGTGTAACTGGAGGCTTTCCATCTCCTATTAGTAAGGGCTTCTTTCAATGCATCATCCCCTTGTTTCTGCAACTGCATCACATCCACCACTAACGGCAGCTGCAGAGACAGGGAAAGGAGAGACCAAAATCTGAGAACAATGGACTGGAATGTTCCAACAATGGACAGGAGTTTATCCTCGGGGCTTAACTATATTTCCTGGTCTTTATTATCTTTTCGGATAGAAGGTCTACTGCTGATTATTCAGGCAGGTTACTATCCCATCCTCGCTATTGTTAGTGTTCCTGGTAAGTCTCTTTATGTCTATCTCCATTCATTTGTTTCCCTAAATCATGTTGAACTCCATTGCTATTTCTGTTGTCTGTATTTGACAAGGACAGAAACTATTAACTTCAGTTTCAATTAAACACTCCATTCATTATCCACAAATTTCAGACCCCTGCCTCACAAGCATCTGATACTGAGACTGCTCACAATGTCGAGGCCCCTTTTTGCCCTGAACCGATTTATGTCTTGGTATTGTGTCCATCATCAAACCTGAACATTGCCAGCTCCATAATATCACCAGATTCCACCTACATTTCAGTACTGTTGCTGAATAAACAATTATCTAAGCCTTGACAAAATTCAGACTTTACTGTTCCAACTTTCTCCTGGTCACACTTTCAGTTGTAAATATTTCAATTGCAAACTTGTTCTTGGCTCGAAAGTAATTCCATGACAGAAACACCATGTCAGAGTATTAATGTCACTGGAAGGATAATTCAGAGACGCAAGCTAATATGCTAAAGACACTGTTTCATATCCTATCACAACTGAAAACAGACCGTAAGTTCAAATGACAAGAATTGGAGAAAAAGTGAGCTTCACTAATCACAACCATAAGACCCCCACGATTTTGTCTGAAATCCGAGCTGTTTCACTGATGTTGTTTGGGAAAGAAATCTAACATGCTTATCTGGTTTGGGTTAAGTGTGACTTCAGATCCAAAACATGCCATTAAACTTGTAATCTGAGGCCAAATAGTAGAAGATAGACTGGGACCTTTTTCACAGGAGTGCAGGAGGTGGAGAGGAAACCTGATAGGAGTTTATAAAATGATGAGAGGTATAGATCGTTGTCTTTTCTCTATGATGGGGGATTTCAAGACTGAGGGCACCTTTTTCTGGTGAGAGGAGAAAGATGTTAAAGACATGAGGGGCAAAGCTTTTACACAGGAGGTGGTTCACATGTGGGATGAATTTCCTGAGGAAGTGGTGGATGTGGGTACAATTACAACATTCCAAAGAGATTTGGATAAGTACATGAGTAGGGAAGATTTGGAGGGTTTTGAACAAGGAGCAGGGAGGTAGGAAAAGTTTAGTTTGGGATTATGTTCAGCATGGACTGGTTGGACTGAAGGGTCTGCTTCTGTACTGCTGTGTAATGTGCTTGGCTCTATTCTGCCTTGGGGAATGGCCTCTCAGGTCAAGGTCAATCAGTGTTGGTCATCAAACGCTGTCCTTACCAGTGATCAGGACATTCCCATGGAATTAAAAACATTAAGGGTTAAATTAAACAAAGGAATATGCTGCCGTTTTGAAACAAAAAAAAGTGTTGGGGAAAATAAACATGTTTGCCCGCCTGTGTCGAAAGAAAGACAGAGTTCACATTTCGAGTCCACTGACCACACATGAGAACTGAAAGCAGCTGGGAAATATTGTGATTATTTTAGTGACAGAATTGTTTGTTATGAAGAGGAGAAGGAGTCAGTTGAACAGAAGGAGAAAGAGAGAGGGAGAGATAGAGAAACAGAAGCAAACAAAGGGACTGTTGATCGGCTGGGATGGAAATAAAATGCACCATGAATCTCATTTATTTTTTGCCTTTTCCCATACTCTTGAAAATCATTCCAAGTCGCTGTTTAAACTGAGTTATGTCCCCTCTGCCTCTCTTCCCAGAGTGTGCTCATCTCCTTATATTCACTAATGGGTACATGGGTATCACAGACTGGGCCAGCGTTTATTTCCCCTGCCAATTGCCCTTGAGAAGATGCTGCTGAGCTGCCTTCTTGACCAACTGCAGGTGCCTCGGCCCATTCAGTTTCATTTCTCTGAGACTTTGTAGTGATTGACCCAGCTGAGAGTGGCTGACTTGGCCATTTCAAAGGCCAAGTGTCAACCCTATTGCTGAGCGTCTGGAGTCACATGTAGGCCAGACCAGGTGAAGGTGGTAAATTTCCTTCCCTGAAGGACATTAGGGAGCCAGGTGGGTTTTCCTGACAACAAACGATGGTTTCATAGTTTCATTTGAGTCATAATTCCAGATGTTTGATTGAATTAAAATTCCACCATCTGCCATGGCGTGATCAAATCCAGGGTCTCGGTTGTTACCTGGATCCCTGGATTAATAGACCACAGGCTGGACCATCGCCTCCCCGTCTTCTCTAATCACCTCCCCATGCTATAGTGGTGTTGCTGTCATCGTGACTGAGGGACAGAAAATGGTGCGATTGTCAACTACTTCTATGGAGAGTGGAACTGCTAATATTTCGGGTCAGTGGAACTGTGCAGAGATGTAACAGTTCATCAACAACTGACAAGAATCTGAGAATGAAGGCATTTTCAACACAGAGTGGGTGTGCCATGTATATGTGGATTTGACCTGCTCCTGTCACTGGAACATCAGTTAAGGTTCTGTAAATGGTTTCCTCAGGTTTGTGTACCAGCTGCTGCATTCATTCAGGGAGAGCTGAGGGTCTGGTGACCCCACTCTGTACAAGGTGTGGGCAGGGCATTCACAGTGTATCGGGGTCTTCAACACGGCTAACAAATGGAGCAGAGACTGCACAGAAGGGAAGCTCTGTAAACAGTGGGGAGCAGGGCACTGCAATCTCCTCTCTGGAATTTCCAGGAATATTTTCCAATGTTGTACCTATTCCAGTTGCAATGTGTGACGCCAGTTTGATTAGACAATGAGGAGGTCACAGAGCTGTGTCGCTTGCTTCAGCAGAACCTGTCACACCAGGGAGAGGACTGTGCTGATATGGACCATGAAGTGAACTGGTTTGATTCTGGAAGTTTCAATCCAAAAATGTGCAACAGAGGTGAATTGGACTAAATTGCCCATTGGATTGGTTATTAGTGAGGGGTAAATATACAATAGCTGAATAGTTCTGGGTGGGTTACTCTTTGGAGGGTCGATGTGGACTTGTTGGGCCGAAGGGCCTGTTTCCACAATGTAGGGATTCTAATTCTAAAAGAATAGGTGTCATATCCCTCAGGTGCCATAATGCCATTTCTGAGATATTCAGGCTATCTCTGTCCTATGAGGTGAATATGTTGGTTCTGTCTCCACCGTGAAAGGAACAGAAAATCTTCCAGAAATATTAGGGAACAGAGTGACCAGTGAAGACGAGTAAGTGCAGGAAATTAAAATTATTAAAAAGGAATTACTTGAAAAACACATTACATTGAAGTGTGGTAATTGCTGCACCAAATGAGTAATGAATTTCGAGGACTGCGGAGATGGGGCTGCAGACGGAGCATGCTGGACAGCTCTTTTGGGAGCCGGTATGGACATGATGGGTCAATGGCCTCTTTTCATCCTGTAAATTCCTTGATTCTATGAGGCACTTCCCTGAGTCTTGAGGGAAGTCAAAGTTCTTCAAAGCTCTTCCGATTCTGGGAAAGATCCTGCACAGTAGTGAGTAGGTGCTGTGGCTGCAAATATTTAAAACACGGTGCAGAGGGAAAACAGAAAACAAAATCGTGGATAACTTGACATCAGTTGTGAGGAGAGTATCAGCATGTTTGTAAGGTATGTGATAACTGGATAATTGGAGAATAATGGTTTTACTTCGCAGAGTCAACCCAGATTCACAAAAGGGAAACTATCTTTGATAAATCTTCTGGGGTTTGTGGAGAATGTTGTTTCTGACATTGACAAAGGATAACAGTGGAACTGGAATATTTCAATTTTCAGAAGAATTTGAGATGTTTGCACACAGGTAAGTGAAGAAGGTTAGGGCCCAGGAGTAAGAGGGGAATATACTGCAAGGATTGATGTTACGAATTTGAAAGAATGTTTGGTCACTACAAGAAGGAGGGTGCATTTCTGAGCTAAGAGAGTTTCATAGCCCATGTGCCTTTGACTCGTTGACAGGTGCAGAGAGTGTTGAAAATTGAGAAAATGTAACCAAAGGCTTCGAGTTGTGTTTTTGTGTTAATGAAACTGGATTTGAATTTAACCAATTCATTGAAGTTATGCCCAGGATACGAAAAACCAATTGAATTTGAATTTAATTGTTTTGACAACATTTGACCAATGTGAGGTTATGAGTCTTCGTGTTTTAAAAGGAAGGACATTTTAAAAAGTAGTCCACCACCAGCGTCTATTTGTCTTTGAGGAACTGGGAGAGAATCCTTCAGGACAACAATGTTTATCCTCCATATTAGGAGCTGTAAAGCAATGACCTGTCTGCTCTCGAGTAATCACGTGTTTGGGAATTAGATTAGATTACATTACAGTGTGGAAACAGGCCCTTTGGCCCAACAAGTCGACACCGACCCGCCGAAGCACAACCCACCCATACCCCTACATTTACCCCTATATCTAACACTACGGGCAATTTAGCATGGCCAATTCACCTGACCTGCACATCTTTGGACTGTGGGAGGAAACCGGAGCACCCGGAGGAAGCCCACGCAGACACAGGGAGAATGTGCAAACTCCACACAGACAGTCGCCTGAGGCGGGAACTGAACCCGAGTCTCTGGCGCTGGGAGGCAGCAGTGCTAACCACTGTGCCACCGTGCCGCCCAGTGTTCTAGGAATGTTCTAGAAACCATTTGTTCTTGTGGATGTGTGTCTGTGTGTTTAGGGAAGGAAGGTTTCTTCTGTATTACATCACCTATCTGTCAGTAATTCGGAATTTGCCATGTGTTATTCCAGCTACAACTACATCAATAAATCTCTGAACATTTCATTTTGAAAATCTCACTCTGATCTCAATCAATTGTAAAATGTCCATCAGGCTGATGTATAAATTGTTGGTTTTCCTTCCTCTCAGTTAACGTCATGACGATCTTCGTCCTGCTTTATAAAGATTGTGGATTGTCTCCATGTGTCAGGCGTTACCTGGGGGCAATGGCAGTGACGGATCTACTGGTCTTTATCCTCGACCTGATATTGAGACACATTCCCAACGTTTATCGGGAACAGTTTTATTTCCTGTGGGACATCCCCATGTGTAATATCCACGCCGTCCTGCTTTATGCAGCCACTGACTGTTCTGTCTGGTTCACCGTCACTTTCACCTTTGATCGGTTTGTGGCCATTTGTTGCCAGAAGTTGAAAAATAAATATTGCAGTGAGAAAACGGCGGCTGTAGTTCTGGGAATAGTGACTGTGCTGAGCTGCTTAAAGAACATTTTCTGGTATTTCATGCTCACGGGTCTTTATCGGTTGGCGAACTCCCCCTGGTTTTGTTACACAATGAACGGTGTTCTATCTTCTCGTGTCTGGGTCACAATTGAGTTCCTCCACCACATTCTAACACCAACTCTCCCATTTCTCCTGATTCTGCTGCTCAATGTTTTCACCATCAGACATATTTTGGTGACCAGCAGAGCCCGCAGGAGACTCCGGACTCACACCAATGAGGACACTCACCATGATAAAGAAATACAAAACCGAAAAAAATCTATTGTTTTATTGTTTGTGATCTCGGCCAATTTCATCCTGTTATGGTCAATATTAATGCTGTATTCGATATGGAACCGAATGTATAGTCTGGCATATGACTCTGTGTATCTACATGCCTATGTGCAGGAATTGGGCTTCATGCTGCAGCTCCTCAGTTGCTGCACTAACACCGCGATTTACGCTGTGACCCAGACTAAATTCAGACAGCAGCTGAAGAATGTGCTGAAATATCCCTTTACCCAAATTCATCAAACAATCAAATTCGCTTATTAATCAATCCATCCAGGATTTTCTCATTTCAGTTCAATGTTTCAGCAATGAGGCAGCATGTTGCTATGGTAACAGACTGAGGGTAGTGCTGGTTTATCCAATCTTATCCCACAGGGTGTTACAGGGACACATTTCAATGTTTCTCACAACTTGGGAGCCAGTGAGAAAAGGCACCATTTCACTGACTGTATCTGTAACTTCAATTTGTAAATAATGAAAATGTTCATTAAGAAGTCCCAAGCAGTGGAACAAACTGCTTTATTGTTTATCTTTGTGTTGAAGAAGCTGAACTGGAGAGAGACAGACCCGACCCCAAGTCCTGGTCCTTAGGGAAGGGAAGGGAAGGGAACCGGGGCCGAGCTCAGGAGTTGGGGTTCAGTCACTTTGTCCTTTACCTTCACCTCAGGATCACTCTCTCTGACCTGGCATCAGCAGGATTCATCTCTCTCCCTTGATTCCTCTCCCTCCATTTACAGCTCTCACTCTCACAATGTCTCCCTCTCTCTCCTCTCCACCCATTGTTGTCTCCTTTTGCTCACATCAATGATGCAACATCAGTCGGACAAAACTGCTCTGTGTCGCCAAAGACATTGTTTGAAGAACGAGACACCAGCAACCTGAGAGATTCACAAGCTGTGATGCTCTGTCCGAAGAAAAATATTGGCCACTTTTGTAGTGGCATGTCGAGGCCACCAGAGGGTGGCATTGTATTACATTAAACACAGGTAGGGAGCAAGAGAGACTCAGCCTTTAATTCATCACTTTTTAATTCATTCATTCATTCATTCAAACTTTCCTCCAGTCCCATTGCAGCCAGAGACACAGGCTGCACAAACACATACAAACACACATTTGGAGATAAACATCAAAAGGATCATTGAATGTGCACACAGATACATAACACAGTTCGGCCGACATAGACACACATACACACACAGACACACAGATACGGAGACATACACTAATACACACATCCATATACATTACCTCACACACTTATAACTACAAACACGCAGAGATAGTTCGACTGAGATAACGCACACAGTTCAAGAGAGAGAATCACATACAGACACACACAGGCACATTTACACACACAAACATGCAGACCGACACAGATTCATACACATACAAAGACAGAAACAGACACAGACTGAGGTGCAGATGTGCAACAGGCCTTGATGCAGACACAGACAAACACACAGAAACACATTGTTATGGACCAGGCCAGCCAACCTTAAAATATTTGAAGGCAGTAGCTTAGACCCTAGCATTTTACTCTTTTAAAGACAGATGTGAAATCGATATTCTCATATACTTCGGGAGTGTTGCTGAACAAAGAGACCTTGGAGTGCCGGTTCGTCGCTCCTTGAAAGTGGTGTCGCAGGTAGATAGGATAGTGAAGAAGGCGTTTTATATGCTTTCCTTTGTTGGTCAGAGTATTGAGTACAGGAGTTGGCAGGTCATGTTGTGGCTGTAGAGGACATTGGTTAGGCCACTGTTGGAATATTGCGTGCAATTCTGGTCTCCTTCCTATTGGGAAGATATTGTGAAACTTGAAAGGGTTCAGAAAAGATTTACAATGATGTTGTCAGGGTTCGAGGATCTGAGCTACAGGGAGAGACTGAACAGGTTGGGGTTGTTTTCCCTGGAGTGTCAGAGGCTGAGGGGTCACCTTATAGAGGTATACAAAATCATGAGGGGCATGGATAGGATAAACAGACAAAGTCTTTTCCCTGCGTTTGGGAGTCCAGAATGAGAGGGCATAGGTTTAGGGTGAGAGGGGAAAGACATAAAAGAGACCAAAAGGGCAACTTTTTCACACAGAGCGTGGTATGTGTATGGAATGAGCTGCCAGAGGAAGTGGTGGAGGCTGGTACAATTGCAACATTTAAAAGGCATCTGGATGGGTATATGAATAGGAAGGGTTTGGATGGATATAGGCCAGGTGCTGGCAGGTGGGGCTAGATTGGGTGGGGATATCTGGTCAGCATGGATGGGTTGGACTGAAGGGTCTGTTTCCATGCTGTACATCTCTATGATTCTATATCTCTATTCCAGGTGTAATGCAGCTGGTCAGGCCACTCAACTTTCAGCAAAACAGAGTTTATTTAAACACGAGATTTTAACAAAACAAAACAGAATTTAGAATAACGTAACTATTGGAAAACATAACTGACCAGATACAGCAACTTCATTCGGGCACTATTCCAATGCAGTAACATCCCATAACACACACCATCCTGATACACCAGGAATAAAAGAATGACTAGAGTAAGATTAGGACCAATCAAGGATAGTAGTGGGAAGTTGTGCATGGAGTCCGAGGTGGATAGGGAAGCATGAAATGAATATCTGTCAGTATTTACACTAGAAAAAGGCAATGTTGTTGAGGGGAATACTGAGATACAGGCTACAAGGCTCGAGGTGAATGAGGTTCACAAGGAGAAGGTGTTTGCAATTGTAGAATGTTTGAAAATAGATAAGTCGCCTGGACCAGATGGGATTTATCTTCGGATTCTCTGGGAAGTAAGAGAGGAGATTTCCAAGCCTTTGGCTTTGATCTTGATGTCACCATTGTCGACAGGAATAGTGCCAGAAGGCTGGAGGATAACAAATGAAACACAGAACATAGAACAATATAGCACAGAACAGGCCCTTCGGCCCTCGATGTTGCACTGACCTGTGAACTATTCTCAGCTCGTCCACCTACACTATCCCATTGTCATCCATTATCCAATGATTGTTTAAATCTCCATAATGTGGAGGAGTTAACTACATTGGCAGGTAGGGCATTCCATACCCTTAACACTCTCTGAATAAAGAACCTGTCTCTGTCATCTGTCTTAAATCTATCACCTATCAATTTGTAGTTATTCCCCTTTGTACAAACTGACGTCGTCATCCCAGGAAAAAGACTTTCACTGTGTACCCTATCTTATCCTCTGATCATCTTGCATGTCTCTATCAAATCCCCTCTTAGCCTTCTTCTTTCCAATGAGACCCGAGCAAGTCTCTCAGCCTTTCCTCATAAGACCTTCCCTCAGAGCAGGCAACATCCTGGGTAAATCTCCTTTGACTCTTTTCCAGTGCTTCCACATCCTTCCCAAAATATGGCGACCAGAACTGTACACAATATTCCAAGTGTGGCCGCACCAGCGTTTTGTATAGTTGCATCATAAAATTGCTGCTCCAGAACCCAATCCCTCTACCAATGAAACCCAACACACCGTATGTCTTCTTAACAGCACTATCTGCCTGGGTGGCAACTTTCAGAGATCTATGTACATGGACTCCAAGATCCCTCTGCACATCCACACTACCAAGAATCTTTCCATTGACCCAGTACTCTGCCTTCTTGTTATTCTTCCCAAAGTGCATCACCTCACATTTATCTGCATTGAACTCCATTTGCCATCTCTCAGCCTAATTCTGCAATTTATCCAAGTCCCCTGCAACCTGTAACATTCTTCCAAACTATCCACTACCCACCGACTTCAGTGTCATCTGCAAATTTACCTATGCCTGGGTCTAAGTCATTTATAAAAATGACAAACAACAGTGGCACTAAAACAGATCCTTGTGGCACACCACTAGTAACTGGACTCCAGGCCGGATATTTTACATCAACCACTACTCGCTGCCTACTTTCAGAGAGCCAGTTTCTAATCCAAGCTCCTAAATCACCCCCAATCCTATTCCTCTGCATTTTCTCCAACAGCTTACCATGTGGGACCTTATCAAAGGCCTTACTGAAGTCCATGCATACCACATCAACTGCCCTATCCTCATCTACATGCTTGGTCACCTTCTCAAAAAACTCAATGAGGCTTGTGAGACATGACCTGTCCTTGATGAAACCATGTTGACTATCTGAAATCAAATTGTTGCTTGCTAGAATAATCCTTTCCAAAACCTTTCCTACAACAGAAGTACGACTCACTGGTCTATAATTACCTGGATCATCTCTACTACCTTCTTGAACAAGGGCACAACATTTGCAATCCTCCAGTCCTCTGGTACAAAACCTGTAGACAATGACGACTCAAATATCAAAGCCAAAGGCTCTGCTATCTCCTTCCTAGCTTCCCAGAGAATCTTCGGATAAATCCCATCCGGACCAGGGGACTTGTCTACTTTCGTTCCTTTTAGAATTGATGACACCTGTTTGTAACTAACCTCGATTCTTCCTGGTCTAATATCTCGTACCTCGTTCTTCTCCTCTACAATATTCTCCTTTTCCTGAGTGAAAACTAATGAGAAATGTTCATTTAGGATCTCTCCGATCTCGACAGGGTCCACACTCAACTTCCCACTTCTGTCTTTGACTGGCCCTATTCCTACACTAATCATCCTTTTATTCCTCACATCCTTTTATTCCTTTATTCTATTTGCTAAACACTGCTCGTGTCCTCTCTTTGCTCTTCTTAACTCTCTCTTTAAATCCTTCCCAACTGATCCGTATCCCTCCATCACCTCATCTGAACCATCTTGCCTCATCAACACATAAACCTCCTTCTTCTGCTTAACAAGAGATGCAATTTCTGCTGTAAACCATGGTTCCGTTACCTTATCACATCCCCCCTGCCTGACAGGGACATACCTATCAAGGACACACAATATCCGATCCTTAAACCAGCTCCACGTTTCCATTGTCTGCATCCTCTGCATTTTGTTACCCCATTCGTTGCATCCTAATTCTTGCCTAATCACATTATTACTGCCTTGCCCCATCAATAACTCTTGACCTGTGGCATGTACGTATCCCTTTCCATCGTTAAACTAAACATGACTGAATTATGGTCACTCTGTCCAAAGTGCTCACCTACAACGAAATCAAACACCTGGCCTGGTTCATTACCAAGCACCAGATCCAGTGTGGCCTCCCCTCTTGTCAGCCCTTCGACATACTGGGTCAGGAAACCCTCCTGTACACATTGGGCAAAAACTGATCCATCCGAGGTACTAGAGATATAGCATTTCCAGTCAATGTTGGGGAAGTTAAAGACACTATACTGATCACCCTGTTCCTTTCACTCCTACCCAGATTAATGTTGCTAATCCTCTCTTCCACCTCCCTGGAACTCTGCAGAGGCCGATGAAAAACTCCAAGTAATGTGACCTCTCCTCTCCAGTTTCTAACCTCAGCCCACATTATCTCAATGGGTGTGTCCTCATCAAAGGTTCTCTCAGCCACTGTTATACTATCCTTGACTAACAAGGCCACACCTTCCTCTCTTTTACTGCTTTGCCTGTTCTTAACGAAAGATCTAAATCCCTGGAACCCATTCCTCACCCTGATCTATCCATGTCTCTGAAATGGCCACAACATCGAAGTCCCAGGTACCTATCCATGCTGCAAGCTCACCAACTTACTTCGGATACTCCTGGCGTTGAAGTAGATACACTTCAAACCAGCTTGCTGTCTGCCAGCACATTCCTGTGACCCTGAAATCCTGTTCCTCTCCTTCCTACTATCATCCTCCGGTGCACTGCAACTACACCTCAGGTTCCCATTCCCCTGCTGAGCTAGTTTAAACCCACCCGAATAGCACCAGGATATTAGTACCCCTCTGGTTCAAGTGAAGACCGTTTGTACAGGTCCCACCTTCCCCAGAATGAACCCCAATTATCCAAGTACCTGAAACCCTCCCTCCTGCACCATCCTTGCAGCTACGAGATCAGCTGATGTCTTTCTCTATTCCTTGCCTCGCTATCACGTGGCACGGGTAACAAACCAGAGATAACACCAAACATTGTCCCCTTGTTAAAGAAGGGGAGTAGAGACAACCCTGGCAATTATAGACCTGTGAGCCTTACTTCAGTTGTGGGTAAAGTAATGAAAAATGTTATAAGAGTTAGGATTTATAATCATCTACAAAGGAATAATTCGATTAGGGATCATCAATATTGTTTTGTGAAGGGTAGGTCGTGCCTCACAAGCATTTTGGAGTTCTTTGAGAAGGTGACCAAACAGGTAGATGAGGGTTAAGCAGTTGGTGTGGTAGATGTGGATTTCAGTGAGATGTTTGATAAGGTTCCCCATGGTAGGCTATTGCACAAACTACGGAGGCATGAGATTGAGGGTGATTCAGCAGTTTCGATCAGAAATTGGCCAGCTGAAAGAAGACAGATTTGATGGGAAATGTTCATCTTGGAGTTCAGTTACTACTGGTGTACTGCAGGGATCTGTTTTGGGTCCACTGCTGTTTGACATTTTTATAAATGATCTGGATGAGGTCGTCTGGATGGTAGTAAATTTGTGGATGACACTAAGGTCAGTAGAGTTGTGGGTAGTGTCGAAGGATGTTGTAGGTTACAAAGGGATACAGGTAAGCTGCAGAGCTGGGCTGAGAGGTGGCAAATGGAGTTAATGTGGAAAAGTGTGAGGTGATTAACTGTGGAAGGAGCAACAGGAATACAGAGCACTGGCCTCACGGTAAGATTCTTGTTAGTGTCGTTGAGCAGAAAGATCTTGGTGTCCATGTACATAGATCCCTGAAAGTTGTCACCCAGGTTGATAGGGTTGTTAAGAAGTCATTTGGTGTGTTAGCTTTTATTAGTAGAGGGACTGAGTTTCAGAGCCATGATGTCATGCTCCCGCTGTACACAACTCTGGTGCAGCCGCACTTGGAGTATTGTATACAGTTCAGGTAACCGCAGTATAGGAAGGATGTGGAAGCTTTGGAAAGGGTTCAGAGGAGATTCACTAAGATGATGGCTGATATGGTGGGAAGGTCTGACCAGGAAAGGTTGATGGACCTGAGGCTGTTTTCATTAGAGAGAAGAAGGTTGAGAGGTGACTTAATTGAGACATATAAAATAATTAAAGGGTTAGATAGGGTGGACAGTGCGAACATTTTCCTCGGATGGTGATGGCTCGCACAAGGGGACATACTTTAATTTGAGGGGTGATAGATATAGGACAGATGTCAGAGGTAGATTTTTCACTCAGAGGGTAGTAGGGACATGGAATGCACTACCTACAACAGTTGTAGAGTCGCCAACCTTAAGGTCATTTAAATGGTCATTGGATAGACATATGGAATAGTGTAGGTTAGATGGGCTTCACAGGTCGGCGCAACATTGAGGGCCGAAGGGCCTGGACTGCACTGTAATGTTCTATGTTCTATAATATAAACTGGAACACAGATTCTTACAGGCAAGAGGCAGACTTGGTTAGGGAGCTTAAGGTGAAGGAATCCTCAGCAGGCAGTGATCATAATATGACTGAAATTACTCTTCAATTTGAGAGGGAGATGATAGAATCAAAGGTAATGGAATACAGCTGAATAAAGGCAACTACAGAAGCATGAGAGAGGAGGTGGGTAGAATTGACTGGGAGAGGAGTGTATCAGGAAAGACAGTGGAACAGCAATGGCAGGAGGTTCTGGGAGTAACTCAGGAGACACAGCAGAGATTCATCCCAAGGGAAAAGAAGCCTGGTACAGGGAGGATGAGGCAACCATGGCTGACTAGGGAAGACAGGGATAGCATAAATGTAAAAGAATAAGCAGATAAGTTGGCAAAGGGCAGTGGGAGACCAAAGGATTGGGAACTTGCAAAGACCCGTAGAGTCTCTCAGAAGTCCCCCCAGGAGAGAGATGGAAATTGATCAAATCAAAGCTAAGATGTTCTGAAACAAAACTGAGGAGAAACAAATGAGATCCCATCACTGACTGACTTCCAAAGTCTCTATGTTTAATCAGCACCTCGCCCTGATCTTAAACCCAGAGAATAGGAACAGATTTCAAATGGGATCAGGGGCAAATGCTTTCTGACTGCCCCCAGGGTTTATTTTCTGAGGGGCTGGGCAATGACTCAGTGGTGGAGAGTCATTCACCACAACTTGTGTCCCTCTCCCCCTTTTCCCACAACTCGCCCCCAGCCCCCACCATCCATTGGGTTTCATCTGCCCTGTCCAGCTGGTTCTCTGACACTCCAGGGGGTACGAAAAGCACAAGAAATAAGACCAATGTTCCCCTGACCCACTCCCATTCAAAGGGCGCCGCCCCCGTGCCCACTCCACCTGGGATTAGTGCAGTTTCTATATGAAATATTAATGAGGAACCTTCCACTGGTACAGGCACCTCTCGATCTGTGTGTCCCTGTCTCTCTCTTTCACTCCTCTCTTCCTCTGTCTGACCCTATCCACTTGTCCATCTCTGTTCAGCTTTCTCCTCCTGTTCTCGCAAATCGATCAATGTCTTTCCTTCTCTGTCCCTTTCTCCCTCTTCCTCTTTCACTGTCCCAGCCACACCTCCATCTCTGGTCAGATTTCCCTTTCCTCTCGATAATCTCTCTCTCTCTCTCTCCATTCCACACATGTTTTGATTGAAATGCCCTCTCCTGCCTCACGTTTGCCTTGTGCTCCAATCTCTGCGCCATGGCTCGGAGGGTGTGGGGATGGCGAGAGGTGGTGGGAGGGTCAGAGCTATGGGGGAAATGGAGGCTCGGTGCAGCCCAAAACACTATCAGACCATCAGTGACCTCAGCCTGGGGCCCTATGGACAGGCTAACATAACATGTGAGGGTGAGCTGCAGGCCGAGGGAGTGCACTGCAAGAGCCACGTCCACTCAGCAACCCCCTACCTCCCCAGTTTCCCTCACTCCATGGTGAATGAAACTGAAGGTTTCTGTACCTACACCATCCACGTTCAGAACCCCTAGCCCTCACCTCCTGAATTTCCTGAATGTGAAAACTGTTGCTCCCTGCTACTGTAAAGGAAATGGCTGCAGTCTATCCCCACACAGCAAAATCCCACAGGCTGTAATGTGAAAAGGGAGTGTGGCGGCTGGGGAGGGTGGTGGGGTGGGGGCTGTGCAGGGCGGCGTGGGAGGGTGGTGAGGTGGGGGCTGTGCAGGGCGGCGGGGGAGGGTGGTGAGGTGGGGGCTGTGCAGGGCGGTGTGGGAGGGTGGTGAGGTGGGGGCTGTGCAGGGCGGCGGGGGAGGGTGGTGGGGTGGGGGCTGTGCAGGGCGGCGGGGGAGGGTGGTGAGGTGGGGGCTGTGCAGGTCCTGCATTTCTTGCCCCTTTGCAATGCTGAGGGTCCTCCTCAGTCCCAGAGCCAACCCCAAAACCCCACCCCCTCACCAAACCCCACCCCCCAATCCCAGAGACAGTAATAAGATCCCAGTCAATAGCAACAATTCCTTCTGTTCATCCCCCAATCCTCACAGATAGACTGAGAAGGGTAGGAGGAGGGAGTGGGACATGTTGTGGGGGAGGTGGGGGGGGGGGGGGGGGGGGGGTTGGGATCCCACTCCCTTCCCACACCATGATCCCCACTGACCACTCACCCACCTCCCCATTAAAATGGCGATAAGTCCCAGTGGAGTCTCTCCCAGATATTCCGAGAGGAATTACAGAAAAGAAAACGGCTGGTGGAGAGACAGGAAAATCCAACCCTCTCCGCGCACCTCCCACCGCCGCCATTAACCTCAGCTGACCAATAAACTACATTTGAGTGGCACCTGCAACTTCCATTAAGCACTGTCTGAAGTAATAATCCAACCCTTCCACAATGATTGAAAAAGCTTCAGAGGCTCAGGACTCCACCCTCACCCCAACCACCCCCCACCACCACCAACACCTCCATCCTCACAGCCCCCTCCCCTGCCACACACACACCTCCACCCTCACCCCCCACTGCCCTAACACCTCACCGCCCCCCACCCCACACATACACACAACCCCCCAGAAGAGGTTAATGTTTAAATCCATAAGACCATAAGAATGAGGAGCAGGAAATGGCCGTCTGGCCCTTTGAGCCTCCTGCGTCATTCAGTGTGATCACGGCTGGTCTTTTTGTGGCATCAGCTCCACATACCCACCCTCTCACCATCACCCTTAATTCCTTTCCTGTTCAAAAATCTATCTCTCTTAACTTTAAACTCATTCACTGAGGAGGTCTCAACTGCTTCACTGGGCCGGGATTTCCACAGATTCACAACCCTCTGGGTGAAGAACTTCCTTCTCAATTCAGTCCTAATCTGTTCCTTCTTATTTTGAGGCTATGCCCACTTGTCCTAGTTTCACCTGCCAGTGGAAACACCCTCTTTACTTCTATCTTATCTTTTCCCTTCATAATTTCATATGGTTCTGAGATCCACTCCCTCCCCACCATCCCCACTATTCTAGGAAATTCCAATGAATATAATCCCAGTCTGCTCAGTCTCTCCTCATAAGCCACTCCCCTGAACTCTGGAATCAACCGAGTGAATCTCCTCCTCTGCACCACCTCCAGTGCCAGTACATCCTTTCTCATGTAAGGAAACAAAGCCTGCACACAGTCCTCCAGGTGTGGCCTCCCCAGCACCCTATACAGCTGCAACGTAACCTCCCTACTTTTAAACTCAATCCCTTTAGCGATGAAAGACAAAATTCCACTTTCCTTCTGAATTTCTTGTTGCACCTGCAGACTAACATTCTCTGATCCACGCACAAGGACCTCCAGGTCTCTCTGCACAGCATCATGCTGCCTGTTTCTTTCACCATTCCGAAACAGTCCCTCTCACAGTTATTCCAAATTGGATGATTTCACATTTATTCACATTGTACTCCATCGACCAGACCTTTGCCCACTCACTTGAACTATCGATGTCCCTTTGGAAACTTTCAGAGTGCTCTGCACACTTTACTCTACCACTCACCTTCATGTCATCCGCAAACATTGGCACTAACTATAAATTATGAATATTTGTGAATAATTGTAGTCCTAATGCTAATCACTGAGGCAAACACTCGTCACTGATCACCAACCAGAAAGGCACTCATTTATCCACACTCCTTGCTTCCTGTCAGTTAACCTATCCTGTATCCATGCTAATACATGGCCCGTATGTTTAGCTTATGCCAGAATCTTTTGTGCAACCCCTTATCGAATGAAGGAAGATCCCACACGCAGTCTCACTGCATTCCAACAGAAGCACATCACACACACGGTAAGAAACCAGAGGCTGCAAAGGTTGGGACACAGTCACCCCCTCCCTTCATGTTTGTGTATCTGTCCGACTTCTCTCTGTCTCATTCTCTCTATCCTAGGCTGTCATCTTCACTCATGTGCTGGGAACTATTTCTCTTGCAATTTCATTGCTCAGTGACTGGAGAAAAATAAATAGCCCTGTCCTCCAACCTGGAATCTGGGAGCTAGTGCCGAAATTGAGAAAACTATCTCACAGACGAGTCAAGCAACAGCTTGATATAATCATTCTTATCAGATCATACCTTACATACCCAGAAACCACCATTACCATCCCTGGATATGTCCGGTCCCACTGGCCGGACAGACCCAGCCGAGGTGGCAGCACAGTGGCACACAGTCAGGAGGGAGTTGCCCTGGGAGCCCTTGACATCGACTCTGGACCTCATGAGGTCTCATGGCTTCAAGTGAAACAGAAGCAAGGAAACCTCTTACTGCTTATCACCTATCGTCGTCCTTCAGCTGATGAATCAGTGCCCCTCCATGTTGAGCAACACTTGGAGGAAGCACTGAGGGTGGCAAAATATCATACTGTGTGGGGGGTTTCAGTGTCCACCACCAAGAGTGGCTCAGCAGCAGCAGCATTACTGATCGGGTCGGTCGGGTCCTAAAGGATATAACTGCTACACTGGGTCTCTGGCAGGTGGTGTAGGAACCAACAAGAGCAGAAAATGTATTTGACCTCACCCTTACGAATCTGCCAGCTGCAATCACCTCTGTCCATGACAGTATTGATAAAAGTGACCACCACACTGCCCTTATGGAGACAAAGTCCCGCCTTCACATTGAGAATACCCTCCACCTTGTTGTGTGGTGCTATCACTATGCTAAATGGGACAGACTTTGAACCGATTTAGCAACTCAATATTGGGTATTGAGCTGTGGGTTATCAACAGCAGCAGAACTGTACTCCAGCACAATCTGTAACCTCATGGCCCAGCATATCCTCCACTCAACCATTACCATCAAGCCAGGGATCAGTCTTGGTTCAATGGAGAGTTCAGGAGGGCGTGCCAGGAGCAGCACCAGGCAGACCTAAAAATGAGGTGTCAACCTGGTGAAGGTACTAAACAGGAGTACTTGCGCGCCAAATGGCATAACCAGGAAGTGATAGACAGAGCTACGTGCTCCCACAACCAACGCATCAGATCTAAGCTCTGCAGTCCTTCCACATCATGAATGGTGGTGAATGGTGGTGAACAATTTAACAACTCACTGGAGGAGATGCTCCACAAATATCCCCATCCTCAATAATGGAGGAGCCCAGCACATCAGTGTAAAAGATAAGGCTGATGCATTCGCAACAATCTTCAGTCAGAAGTGCTGAGTAGATGGTCCATCTCAGGCTACTAGAGTGGTCCCCAGCCTCACAGATACCAGTCTCCAGACAATTCCATTCACTCCCCGAGACATCCAGAAATGGCTGAGGCACTGGATACTGCAAAGGCAATGGGCACTGAGAACATTCTGGCAATAGTACTGAAGTACTTACCACTCCCCTAGCCAAGCTCTTCCCGCACAGTTACAACATTGACATCTCCCTGACAATGTGGAAAATTGCCCAGGTATTTCCTGTACATGAAAAGCATGACAAATCCAACCCGGCTAATTACCACCCAATCTGCCGACTCTCCATCAACAGGGCTATCAAACAGAGTGATGCTGGAAAAGCACAGCAGGTCAGGCAGCATCCAAGGAGTGAAATGCTGCCTGATCTGCTGTGCTTTTCCAGCACCACTCTGATCCAAACCCGGGTTTCCAGCATCTGCACTCCTCACTTTTGTCGAGGGCTATCAAACAGCACCTGCTCAACAACAACCTGCTCAGTGATGCCCAGTTTGGGTTTGGCCAAAGTCATTCAGCTCCCGATGTCATTACAGCCTCGGTTCAAACATGGACAAAAGAGCTGAATTCCAGAGGTTAGGTGTGAG
This sequence comes from Chiloscyllium plagiosum, assembly GCF_037043375.1. Lineage (NCBI taxonomy): Eukaryota > Metazoa > Chordata > Chondrichthyes > Orectolobiformes > Hemiscylliidae > Chiloscyllium > Chiloscyllium plagiosum. Next base: position 55,455,805 of record NW_028270166.1, read on the forward strand.
TGACAGCCCTTGACATCAAGGCTGCATTTGACCGGGTATGGCATCAAGGAGTCCTGTCAAAAATAGAATCAATAGGTAATGGGGGGAAACACTCCACTGGTTAGAGTCATACCTGGCACAAAGGAAGATGATTGTGGTTGCAGAGGGTCAGACATCTCAGCTCCAGGACATCTCTGCAGGAGAAATGGGTAGTGTCCTAGGCCCAATGATCTTCAGCTGCTTCATCAATTACCTTCCCTCTGTCATAAGGTCAGAAGTGGGGATGTTCGCTGATGTTTGCACAGTTTTCAGCCCCTTTCACGATTCCTTAGATACTGAAGCAATCTGTGCTCAAATGCAACAAGATCTGGACAATATCCAGGCTTGTGCCAACAAGTGGCAAGTAACATTCACGCCGCACAAATGCCAGACCATAACCATCACCAATAAAAGACACTCTAATCACCATTCCTCGACATTCAACGGTATTACCATCACTGAATTCCCTCCACTGTCAACATCCTTGGAGTTACCATTGACCGGAAACTCACTGGACTCACCACATGAATACAGTGGTTACAAGAACAGGTCAGAGGCTAGGGATACTGTGGCGAGTAATTCACCTCCTGACACCCCAAATTCTATCCACTCTCTACAAGGTACAAGTCAGGAATGTGATGGAATACTCCCCACTTGCCTGGATGGGTGCAGCTCCAACAACACTCAAGGAGCTTGACACCATCCAGGACAAAACAATTCACTTGATTGGCACCACATCGACAAATATTCAAACCCTCCACCACCGGTGCCCAGTGGCAACAGTGTGTGCTATCTACAAGATGCACTGCAGAAATCCACCAAAGATTCTTCAACAGCACCTTCCAAATCCACGACCACATCCGTCTAGAAGGACAAGGGCAGCAGGTACTTGGGAACACCATCACCAGCAAGTTCCCCTGCAAGCCACACACCACCCTCACTTGGAAATATACCGCCATTTCTTTACAATTGTTGGGTGAAAATCTTGGCATTCCCTCCCTACCGGCATTGTGGGTCAACTCACAGCAAGGGGACTGCAGTGATTCAAGAAGGCAGCTCACCACCACTTTCTCCAGGGCAAATAAGGATGGGCTGTCAATGTTAGCCAGCCAGTGATGCCCAAGTCCCACAAAAGAAAATTAAAAGAAGTTTCTATGATTTAAATCTCTGTCTCTGAAATGTTGTAGTTCCTGTCATTTTGTAAACCTGACTCGAAACGTTACAGCATTGATGGTTTAAACTGATGGGATGGTCTGGGGCGTCTGATGGGGAGGCGGGGAAAGATGACAGACAGAGGAATTGTGATGGAGAGGTAGAAAGGGAGTGTGTGTGTTTGTAAGATATCATGGGAAAGAGAGTTGACCAGGCTGACAGAAAACGGACACTTTGCTCAGTTATGTTAGGAATCTATTCCCCAAGCTGCAGATACAGACAGTTTTTATCATATTACAGTAGTGTACTGTTAATTACAAGAAAATATGAATTAAATTACATTCAATGGAAAACAATCGGCTGGCCGGTCGGAGCAATCAGGTAATAACTATAACAGGAGGTTCCGTCCCTCTGCGAGAGCAGGTGCTAATGTCCAGTATCCTGGTTCCAATGGGCCTGCAGGGGGGTGCATATTCTTGTCAGGTATCTGGGTGCCACTCAGTCCATGGAGACTTTGTGGGGCTTCAGTACGTGAGGGCACTGTGGATGCCCTCAGGGCTGCAGGAGCGGTGATGCTATTGTGAGGTAGGAAGCCTGTTATCAGATTATCTGAGGAGTGTATTCCTTCAATCTGGAAGCTGTTTAGGTAATGTCTGGTTTTGCTGTTTAGTTCCTCAGCTGGTTGTAGTCAAGCTGATGGATTATGGTATGCTCTGTTCAGATAAGAACAGACATGATTTCTGTGAACAAATAGTGGGCAGGCAGAGTTGTTTATCTTTTCTCCGACAATTCCGTTTTTTTGGTTTTGTCAGGGAAGCGCTGAGTTAGGGGTAGAGGCGAAGGGGGGAATGTAGCCAGAGCCAGGGGGAGGGTCGGAATCAGTGGGGTAGTATTCGGAGTCCGAGTCTGAAACCACATATTCCGTGTCGGGGCAAAGTTCTTATCCCTGTGGACCTTCACTAGTTGGGTGGTAAGGTCAGGGCAGGGGGGTAGAAGCATTGAGCACAAGCTCAGACAGCACATTTTAATAGCCATGACAAGAACTGCAATAATGACAATGATAGGAATGAGGACTATGAGACCCTGGAGCAAGGCCGTGCCCCAGGAACCCAACCAGGAGCGTGCCCAGTTCCATGGGTCCCATTTTGGTTTTGGGTTGTGCAGTACAGCGGCAGCCTGTTGGATATGTCGGGCTGAGTTGGTAATGTTCCCACTGGGGTCGGGTATGTAACTGCAGCAATCAGAGCCGATGAGGGCACATGTGCCCCTTTCTCTGCCAGCAGATAATCCAGGGGCAGACCTGTTTTATTGGGCCACAGTGTGAACGGCAAGAACTTCCGCATTCAACTGGGTGAGTGCTTTGGATGTGGCATTGGCTACCTCCTCCAAGGGGATGGCCAGCAGCTGGGCTTCTATTTCCAATCGAATGGCTGCATAGGTGGGTGAACAGACAGAGAGAATCTGGTCAAGGGTGTTGGGGGTTCACTTCCTGCGAGACGGTGGCTTCGTGAAGGGAGGAGACTGGGAATGTTATACAATGGGACCACGTACCCAACATAGCAGTTCCTGGTCCAGGATAACAGGAACCAAGGGGAGGCTTTGTGGCTGTAAATAAAGTAAGTGCCATTATAGGTTCTCAGGCGGTCGGTCTGGGTCCCTGTCCAGGTGGTGGTGAAAGTGGGGTTTTGCCTGCTCCTGTTGGGGATGTGAAGGTTCAGTATCCTGCCCTCTGCTGTGGACTGACTTGCTGCGGGGTGAGGAGCAAGGAGTTGGCGCACCGGCCCCAGCCAGCATTCCATCCGGATGGATGGCTGCTTTTGAGGCAGATCGATCCGATGGGTGTGCCCTGTCCGGGAGTGTCTGTGAGGAGTAGGGCCGGGGGTTCATGGGGAAGATTGTATGAGGGATAGAACCATCCCTGAAAATTGTTTAATGGGTACTCTGCGGATTTCCAGCAGGCTGGAGAATTACCTCTGTAAGATCCCATTCACGGTGGTAGACTGAGAGTGGTCACTTCAGGGGACCTGACCCATCCCACCCACCTTTCAGCCATGTCTGATTCATTAAAAGGGAAGGGTCTCAGGGGAATGCCCCCTTGGGAGTGCATGGGGACATGAGCACAAACCCAACAGCTACTCTGGCTGACCCTCTGAGCATACACACAGGTCACACAGAGGAATGTATTGACCAGTGACTCGCGAACGGTAAGGTGTCTCACTGCATGATCCTGGTTCCAGTCATCCCGTGGCAGGATGATCAGGGCGAGTATAAAGATGGTGATGGCTGTGGCGGTTAGCTGGAGCTTTCCTTGGGGTGTGGAGCTGTCGTTTGCTGTGCTTCCTGGTTGTTGTCTTTTGGGGGCGGAGTTCACTTGCAGCAGGTCCCGTGTGTCCAATCAGGTTTTCCCTTCAGTTTGACAGCTGTTGGGGCTGTCAGAGGCACCAAGTATGGGCCTTTCCACCGAGGAGGGAGAGAATCATTTCCCAGTGATTTGATCATTACATAGTCCCCAGGTTGGAACGGATGAGGTGGCTCCTGGTGGGGTCTGGGCATCGCTGCCTTTATCAAATCATGGTGAAGGTTAATGACCCTACTGAGGGCTTGGCCCTAATCCAGCAGAGCCTCCTGTGTCGGGGGTAGTGCTGTATCTGTGGAGAGGTTTGTGGGGCCTGGTCACTAAGGGCATGGGTCTTCCCATAAGATCCAAAATTGGGATGGAGGACAAACTTTGTGATGATATTTGGGGACTACTGAATTGATGGTAACACAACATTTGATGAAACAATATTTGGCAGATGGTGGGCAAAATATTTGTGCGGGGGGAGTGCAACATCTGAGAGAGGGTGATATTCTTTTGGAGTGACTCAAGATTTTGGGAAGGGACATATTATTGTGAGGATGGGGCAAAGTTGTGGAGTAAAGACAAGGGCAAAAATGGGAGGTAGTGAAACGTGTTGAGTGAATATTTGAGGGGAAAAAAGAGGAGGCGAGGGTGTGAAATGGGGTGTGTATGGGGTCACAAAATTGGATGACACAAAGTTCGAGAAGTTACATTTGGCAGGGAGTCACATTCAGCAATTTTGGATCGAGAGAAAAATTTGGAGGGGGGGCAGGAAAAATGCAGAGAGAGGGAGGAACAGAAAGGTGGAGACAGGGGACAGAAAAAATGCAGTCAGAGAGGAAGGGGGAGACACGGCTGGAGGGAACGGACAGACAGAGGGAGAATGAAATAAAGAGTTCAGAGTGTGTCAGGCAGAGACGCAAGAGGGAAAGACAGAAAGACCAAAAGAGAGAAAGGAGGAGAGGCTTTGAGAGAAAGATACAGGGACACAAAGTGAGAAACAAAGAGACATAAAGTGATAATGTGAGAAAGAGATGGGAAATCAGACAGAGACAGGCAGGAGTTCAGGAAAGACACAGTCTGAAACGGTGATACTCACCACTACTGTGGGTCCCAGCTCTCTCTCTCACTGATTTCTCACACTCCCTCGCTCCCATGAGGCATGAACACTGCTCCTGCGGTTCACTTCAGACAAGGTCTATTTTGGGGACAAGTTGGTAAAGGTTCAAAACTGGAACTGAGCTTCCAGCAGTACTCCCCCCCCACACACACACAGACGCACACACACGGACACAAACACACACGCATGCCGTCAGAGAGAGCATGACACCCTCTGGGCTCCATTCACATAGCAAAAGGTAGTCTGACGGCCAAGACCTGCTTTATAAACGCCCAGGTCTGTCACTCAAACCCCTTTCTCTTCCCAAATCTCACTTCATCCTGTCAGTTTCCAGTTTCCTCTACCTGAAACACACCACCCCCAGATACAGAGCAAAGCAAGAGGCTTATTTGGGAGATTAAAGTGGGGAGGGATAAGGGTTGAGAGAAACAGCAATTCAATAGTACAGTCCAATGGCTCTTGTTTGACGCTGCATTCCCCCTTCACACAATTATTCACACTCTGTGTCTCTCTCTCTCTCTCACACACACACACAGGCCCCAGAGCTGAAATCCACACTGAGACAAAGCTGCAGTTTCAAACCAGCTACAAAGCGCTTTTATTCAGACAAGGGAACAGTCTTCTTCTGCCAAGGAACACAGATTTATCCCACAGGGGAACATCGTATTTCCACACTGAGAAACACAAGGTGTGAGTGGGATGAACTTAACCAGTAAAGTTAGTGAGTTTCTGAGAATTAAAATCTAACTATTTCACAGATGTGTGTGAAGGGCCTACATGGATCGGTTGTACCAGTTGGCATTTTTTCATTGTACAAATGATCATGTGTTTATTAAACACATTCACCTCCTCCCTGACAATAGCTGAGGGACATCATAACACTGTCTCACATTCTCATTGATGTTTCATCAGGAAAAGCTGGGAATTATCAGATTGACTCAAACCCTGTTAAAAATAGTTAAACCCAGGCAAGTGTCATTTACTGCACACACAGTCTCTGTGTGTATATGTTTCTGTGTGTATGTTTTTGTATATGTGGGAGTCAGTGTGTCCGTGTGTGTACATGTTTCTACGTGTGTTTATGTGTGTCAGTGTGTCCGTGTGTGTACATGTTTCTATGTGTGTTTATATGTGCCAGTGTGTCCGTGTGTGTACATGTTTCTACGTGTGTTTATGTGTGTCAGTGTGCGTGTTTCAGTCTATCTGTAAGTATGTCTGTGTCAGTGTGTCTGTACGTGTGTATTGTGATGATGCTGTCACTTTAACAAACTTATTTTGTCCTTGGGTTTTTTTTTAAGACTATAAGTCATAAAAGCTGAAATTAGGCCATTCTTCTGAACCCCATCCAGAGTCCGGAAACATTCCTCGTACGTTAAGCTTTTCATTCCTGGGGCCATTCTCGTGAACCTTCTCTGAACAGACTCCAGGGCCAGTACATCCAGGGGTGTCAGAAATAAGAGTGATGAACTGACAGCGTGGATCAGTACTTGGGACTATGATGTTGAGGCCAGAATGGAGACGTGGGTTTCACAGGGGCAGGGATGGTTGCTAGATGTTCCAGGATTTAGAACATTTAAAAAGAATAGGGAGGGTGGAAAAAGGGGAGGGGGTGTGACATTGCTAATCAAAGAGTGCGTCACAGCTACAGAAACGAAGGCTGTTGAGGAAGGTTTGTCTTCTGAGTCAGTATGGGTAGACGTAAGGAATAACAAGGGAGCAGCCACCTCATTGGGGGTTTTCTACAGACCCTCTAATTGCAGTAGAGAGATTGAAGAATTCAGAGGCTGACAGATTTTGGAAAAATGCAGATGTAGCAGGGTTATTGTGATGGGTGACTTCAAATTTCCCAATATTGACTGGAACCTCCTTAGTGCAGATGGTTTGGAGGGAGCCATTTTTGTCAGGTGTGTTCAGGAGGGTTTCCTTATTCAGTTTGTAGACAGGCCGACAAGGGGAGAGGCCATTTTGGATTTGGTGCTCGGCAATGAGCCAGGACAGGTGTCAGATCTTATGCTGGGAGAGCACTTTGGTGACAGTGACCACAACTGCCTCACATTTACATAGATTTGGAGAGTGAAAGGAGCAGTTACCGAGGGAAGATATTTAATTGGGGAAAAGGAAATTAGGGCGTTGGGAAGTACAGATTGGGAGCAATTGTCCCACAGAAAGGGCACAGCAGACATGTGGAGACTATTTAAGGAGCAGTTGTTGCGAGTGATGCACAAATTTGTTCCATTCAGACAGGTAAGAAGGGGTAAGATTAAGGAGCCTTTGTTGTCGATAACAGGGGAGCTTCTTGTCAAAAGGAAGAACGCAGCTTATGTGAGGTGCAGGAAGCAAGGATCTAGCTCAGCTTTAGAAGATTACAGGTTTATGAGAATGGAGCTCAGAAATGGACTGAGGAGAGCCAGGAGGGGTCATAAAAAAGGCTTGGCAGGAAGGACTGGGGAGACCCCAAAGGCATTTTACTCATATGTGAGGAATAAGAGAACGATCAGGGAGAAGGTAGGGCTGCTCAGGGATAGTGTAGGGAACTTGTGTGTGGAGTCTGAGCAGATAGGGGAAGCCCTAAATGAGTTTTTTGCTTCGGCTTTCACTCAGGAAAGGGACCTTGTTGTGAATGAGAATTTGAGGAGCTGGGAAACAGGCTGGAACAGATCAAGATTGATGAAGTTGATGTCTTTGGTGATGGCCACCACACGAGCTCTGTCCCTACCCTCTCTTGATATTTTGAGATATTAATCATGTCTTCCACAATAAAGACTGACGCAGAATAATTATTCAATTCCTCAGCCATTTCCTTTTCCCCATCACATCTTTCCAGTGTCATTTTCCAGTGATCCAATGTCACTTCTTCCTCTCTTTTGCCCTTTATGTATCTGAAGAAACTCTTGCAGTATTCCTTGATATGTCTGGCTAGCTTACCCTCATATTTCATCGTGACCCTCCTTATATTTTTTGTTGTTGCTCTCTATTGGTCTTTGCAAGTTCCCAATCCTTTGGTTTCCCACTGCCCTTCCCCAAATGATCTTTTACTTTTATGCTATCCCTGCCTTCCCTCGTCAGCCATGGTTGCCTCATCCTCCCTGTACCAGGCTTCTTTTCCCTTGGGATGAATCTCTGCTGTGTCTCCTGAGTTACTCCCAGAACCTCCTGCCATTGCTGTTCCACTGTCTTTCCTGATACACTCCTCTCCCAGTCAATTTTAAGATTATATTCCCTACAGTGTGGAAACAGGCTCTTCAGCCCAACAAGTCCACACCGACCCTTCGAAGAGTAACCCACCCAGACCCATTTCCCTCTGACTAATGCATCTAACACTATGGGCAATTTAGCATGGCCAATTCACCTGACCTGCACATCTTTGGGCTGTGGGAAGAAACAAGAGCACCCGGAGGAAACCCACGCAACACGGGGAGAATGTGAAACTTCACACAGTCAATCGCCCGAAGCTGGAATCGAACCTGGGACCCTGGTGCTGTGAGGCAGCAGTGCCAACCACTGAGCCACCGTGCCACCCACTTATTATTTATTTTAAAATCCTGAGGAATGTTTCTACATTATCTCCCCAAACCCTAAAACTAAAAAGGTGAGCAGGACAATTCAATGGCTCTTGAAAAAGATGCCACAGACTGAATGTCCTCTCAGAATGTGCCAACCATTTGAATTTATTATGAGATGCAATTCTGAGGAAACACTGAACTTTTCTTGCTATCACAGAAGGGGGCTCTGAAATTTCAGATTTCTTTATGACACAGAATAACAAAATTAACATTGATAGCCTGAGCATCCAGAGCTGAAAAGTGTGGTGCTGGAAAAGTGCAGCAGGCCAGGCAGCATCCGAGGAGCAGGAGAATCGACGTTTCGGACATAAGCCCTTCTTCAGGAATGAGGCTGATGTGCCAAGTGGGCTGAGATAAAAAGTGGAGGGGGGGATTTGTGGGAGGGGCACTAGAAATACGATAGGTGGAAGGAGGTGAGGTTGAGGGTGATAGCCTGGAGAGGGGATGGGAGCGGAGAGGTCGGGAAGAAGATTGCAGGTCAAGAGGGCGGTGCTGAATCCAGGGATTGGGACTGAGATAAGGTGGGGGGAGGGGAAATGAGGAAGCTGGAGAAATCTACATTCATCCTGCGTGGTTGGAGGGTTCCTCGGCAGAAGATGAGGTGCTCTTCCTCCGGGCGTCGTGTGGCCAGGGTCTGGTGATGGAGCAGGCCAAGGACCTGCATGTCCTTGGCGGAGTGGGAATGGGAGTGGGAGGGGGAGTTAAAGTCGGGGCGGTTGGGTTGGTTGGGTTAGTTGGTGCGGGTGTCCCAGAGGTGTTCCCTGAAACATTCCGCAAGTAGGCGGCCTGTCTCCCCAATGTAGAGACCACATCAGGTGCTGCGGACACAGTAAATGATGTGTGTGGAGGTGCAGGTGAATGTGCGACCGATATGGAAGGATCCATTGGTGCCTTGGAGGGAGTTGAGGGGGGGAGGTGTGGGCGCAAGTTTTGCATTTCTTGCGGTGGCAGGCGAAGGTGCCGGGAGTGGAGGTTGGGTTGGTGGGGGGTGTGGACCTGACGAGGGAGTCTTGGAGGGAGTGGTCTCTCCAGAATGCTGATAGGGGTGGGGAGGGAACTATATCCCTGGTGGTGGGGTCTGTTTGGAGATGGCGGAAATAATGGAGGATGATACGATGTATCCGGAGGTTGGTGGGGTGGAAGGTGAGGACCAGTGGGGATCTGTCCTGGTGGCGATTGGAGGGGCGGGGTTCAAGGACAGAGGTGCAGGAAGTGGAGAAGATGCGAGAGAGCATTGTCGACCATGTCTGAGGGGAAATTGCAGTCTTTGAAGGAGGAGGCCGTCTGGGTTGTTCGGTATTGGAATTGGTTCTCCTGGAAGCAGATGCGGCGGAGGCAAAGGAATTGGGAATATGGGATGGTGTTTTTACAGGGGCCAGGGTGGGAGGAGGTGTAATCTAGGTAGCTGTGGGAGTCGGTCGGTTTGTCATAAATGTCTGTGTTGAGTCGGTCACCTGAGATAGAAATGGAGAGGTCGAGGAAGGGGAGGGAGGAGTCTGAGACAGTCCAGGTGAATTTGAGGTCGAGGTGGAAAGTGTTAGTAAAGTGGATGAACTGTTCAACCTCCTCGTGGGAGCACGAGGTAGCACCAATACAATCATCGATGTAGCGGATAAAAAGATGGGGGATGGCGCCAGTGTAGCTGCAGAAGATGGACTGTTCCACATATCCGACGAAGAGGCAGGCATAACTGGGGCCCATGCAGGTGCCCATGGCTACTCCTTTGGTTTGGAGGAAGTGGGAGGATTGAAAGGAGAAGTTGTTAAAAGTGAGGACCAGTTCAGTCAGTCGAAGGAGGGTGTCAGTGGAAGGGGTACTGGTTGGGTCGGCGGGAAAGAAAGAAGCGGAGGGCTTGGAGACCTTCGTGATGGGGGATGGAGGTGTACAGGGACTGGATGTCCATCATGAAGATAAGGCGTTGGGGGCCGGGGAAGCGAAAATCATGGAGGAGGTGGAGGGCGTGGGTGGTGTCCCGAATGTAGGTGGGGAGTTCTTGGACTAAGGGGGACAGGACAGTGTCGAGGTATGCAGAGATGAGTTCGGTGAGGCAGGAGCAGGCTGAGACAATGGGTCGGCCGGGGCAGTCGGGTTTGTGGGTTTTGGGCAGGAGGTAGAAACGGGCGGTGCGGGGTTGTGGGACTATGAGGTTGGAGGCGGTGGATGGGAGATCCCCCGAGGTGATGAGGTTATGGATGGTCTGGGAATTGATGGTTTGGTGGTGGGAGGTGGGGTCATGGTCAAGGGGGCAGCAGGAGGATGTGTCCGCGAGTTGGCGTCTAGCTTCAGCGGTGTAAAGATCAGTGCGCCAAAATACCACTGCGCCTCCCTTGTCTGCCGGTTTGATGGTGAGGTTGGGGCTGGAGCGGAGGGAGTGGAGGGCTGCACATTGCGAGGGTGAGAGGTTGGAGTGGGTGAGAGGGGTGGACAGGTTGACGCGGTCAGTGTCGCGGTGGCCAATGCCGCGGCAGCACCGATCTTTACACCTGCTTTTCATTTGCTCTGCACAGTATGTTCTGCAGGTTCAGTAGGAGAGGGTCATCACAAGATTCCACTGGCCCATGTCGCTAGGTTGCCTGAAACTGAGCATGGGGGACTTTATTAAGCAAATGGACGAGGTGAATTATGTGGCCGGTGGATCCAAAGAAAGGGAATTCATGGAATGCTTACAGGATGGCTTTTTGGAACAGGTTGTGATGGAGCCCACAAGGGAGCAGACTACTCTGGATTTAGTGTAATGTAGCGAGCCAGACTTTATAAAAGATCTTTAGGAAGGGAACACTTAGGAGGCAGCGATCATAATACAGTAAAGTTCAGTCTGCAGTTCGAAAGAGAGAAGGCAAACTTGGATGTAATAGTGTTACAGTTAAATAAAGGTAATTGCAGGGGTATGAGAGAGGAACTGACAAAAATCGACCGGAAGCAGAGCCTAGTGGTGAAGACAGTAGAGCAACAATGGGAGGAGTTTCTGGGTATAATTGAGGGCACAGTACAGAGGTACATCTCAAAGAAAAGATAAATTACTGGGGAGTGTCGGGAAATTAGACCACCATGGTTGACGAACAAACTCAGGAAATGCATCACAGAAGAAGAGAGAGTCTATAAAGTGGCTACCCACCTCCTCTCTCATGCCTCTGTCGTTGCCTTTATTCAGCTGTAATACTATTACCTTTGATTCTATCATCTCCCTCTCAAATTGCAGAGTAATTTCAGACATATTATGATCACTGCCTGCTGAGGATTCCTTCACCTTAAGCTCCCTGATCAAGTCTGCTTCATTCCACATCACTAAATCCAGTATTGCCTGTTCCCGACTGGGCTCCATCACAAGTTGGTCCAAAAAAGCCATCTCGTAGACATTCCATAAATTAACTTTCTTGCGAACTGTTCCCAACCAATTCCACCAACATGGAGAAGAGAGGTTGTAAAGACGGAGGTGTTGAAGGGGCTTGAAAGAGTCGAGGTTAACAATGGCAGGGGAGTGGCCAGTTCTCTCATTACAGGTTTTTTCTTTCCAGTTTGGTTTAGTTGTGGCAGTCACAAGATGCTGGAGTCCAGAAAAGATTCCAAGCTACAGCAGATGAATCCTAACTTACTTTCTCTCTTGAATTTCTTTGGATATTGTTTACCTGTTTTGCCAAAGTGTATGTTCTGGGATGGCTGAATTGGAACAGTCCCTTCGTTAATTTGCTGTATCTGGATAGTTAAGTTTTCCAATAATGACGTTATTCTAAATTTGATTTTCTTTTGATAAACTGCAGTGTTTTCATAAATTCTGTTTTGCTGAAAGGTGAGTGGTCTGACCAGCTGCATCACACCTGGGATATTGATTTCCCATCTGCCTTTAAAATAAGAAAAAGTTAGCGTCCAAGCTCCTTCTCAATATATTTTGAGGTAGTCTGGCCTGATCCATAACAATATGTGTCTGTGTGTTTGGGTGGGTGTGTGCGTTTGTGTCAGTGTAAAAGTCTGTTTGCACGTCTGCACCTCAGTCTGTGTCTGTTTCAGTCTTTGTATGTGTATGAATCTATGTCCATCTGTATGTTTGTGTGTATAAATGTGCCTGTGTGTGTCTCTGTGTCTGTATGTGATTCTCTGTAACTGTGTGTGTTTATCTCAGTCGAACTACCTCTGCATATTTATAGCTATGAATGTTTGAGGTAGTGTGCATGGATGTGTGTATTAATGTGAAGCTGTGTGTTTGTGTATCTGTGTATCTGTGTTTGTATCTGTGTATGTGTGCATGAGTGTGTGTATCTGTACTGAACTGTCTCTGCTGATCTATTTCTGCTCTGTGTGCACATCAGCTGCTGGAGATGAGTGTGTATTAGTGTGCATCTCTCTATCTCAGTGTGTCTCTAAGTCTGTGTCACTGTGCAGCGGGATCTCTGTTGTTCTGGGGGTGAATCCATTGAAATGGTGTTTACCCGTCTCTCCCCCTTCTGTCTGTCCCTCTTGTGTGCAAGTGATACAATTGTCATATTGGTGTATATCTCCAAATGTGTGTCTCTATATGTTTGTGCCTGTGGATCTGTCTCTGGGTGCAATGGGACTGAAGGGGAGTTTGAATGAGTGAATTAAAAAGTGATGTATCAAAGGCTGAGTCTCTTTTGCCAACTCTTCCCCCCCCCGCCCGAACTTGTGTTTAATGTGACACAATGCCACCTGATGGTCTCAATATGCCACTACATGAGTGGATGATCTATTCTGTGGTGAGGGCATCACAGCTTGTGAATCTCTCATGTTGCACAGTTGTGTTATTCTTCAAACAATTTCTTTGGCGACACAGCAGTTTTGGCTGACCGATGTTGCATCTGAGATATGAGCAAAAGGAAACAAAAATGGGAGGACGAGAGAAAGAGGGGACATTGTGAGAGTGAGACCTGAATACGGAGAGAGAGATGAAATCTGCTGAGGCCAGGTCAGAGTCAGTGATCCTGAGGTGAAAGTAAAGGTCAGAGTGACTTAAACCCAACTCCTGAGCTGGGCACTGGTTCACTCCCCTTCCCTAACAACCAGGACTTGGGGCTGAGTCTGTCTCTCTCCAGCTCAGGCTGCTTCAACACAAACAACAAAATAGTTTGTTCTACTGTTTGATACTTCTTAATGAAGAATTTCATTATTTACAGATTGAAGTGAGAGGTACAATCAGTGAAATGGTGCCTTTTCTCACTGATCCCTGAGTTGAGAAACATTGAAATGTGTTCCTGTATCCCCCTGTTGAATAAGGTTGGAAAAACCAGCACTACCCTCAGTCTGTTACCATAGCAACAGATTGTTTCATTGCTGAAACGTTGAACTGAAATCAGAAAATCCTGAATGGATTGATTAATGAGTAAGTTTGATTGATTGATGAATTTGGGTAAAGGAATATTTCAGCACATTCTTCAGCTGCTGTCTGAACTTAGTCTGGGTCACAGCGTAAATCGCGGTGTTTGTGCAGCAACTGAGGAGCTGCAGCATGAAGCCCAATTCCCGCACAAAGCGATGCAGATACACAGGGGTATATGCCAAATTAAACATCCGAGTCCATATTGAATACAGCATTATGTTGACCATAACAGGATGAAATTGGCCGAGATCACAAACAATAAAATGATCGACGTTTTTCGATTTTGCATTTCTGTATCATGGTGAGTGTCCCCATTGGTGTGAGTCCGGAGTCTCCTGCGGGCTCTGCTGGTCACTAAAATGTGTCACGAATGGCGCTGAATACTGTTCAATCATTGGTGAACATCCCTAATTCTGACCTTATGACAGAGGGAAGGTAATTGGTGAAGCAGCTGAAGATCATTGGGCCCAGGAAACTACCCGAAGTCCTGGAGCTGAGATGACTCACTCTCCACAAAAACAACCGCCTTCCTTTGTGCCAGGTATGACTCGAACCAGTGGAGTGTTTGCCCCCGGTACCCATTGATTCCAGTTTTGCCAGGGTTCCTTGATGCCATACCCAGTCAAATGCAGCCTTGATGTCAAAGTCTGTCACTCACACCTAACCTCTGGAATTCAGCTCTTTTGTCCATGTTTGAACCGAGGCTGTAATGAGATCAGGAGCTGAATGACCCTGGCCAAACCCAAACTGGGCATCACTGAGCAGGTTGTTGCTGAGCAGATGCTGTTTGATGGCCCTGTAGATGATGCCTTCCATCACTTTACCGATGATGGAGTATAGACAGATTGGGCGGTAATTGGCCGGTTTGGATCTGTCCTGCTTTTTGTGGACAGAACATACGTGTGCAATTTTCCACATTGTTAGGTAGATGCCAGTTGTAACTGTACTGGAAGGGGTTGGCTAGGGGAGTGGCAAGTTCTGGAGCACAATTCTTCAGTACTATTGCCGGAATGTTCTCAGGGCCCATTGCCTTTGCATAATCCCAGTGCCTCCAGCCTTATCTTGATATAACAGGCAGTGAATCGAATCAGCTGGAGATTGGTATCTGTGATGATGGGGACCACTGAGAAGAGCCCGAGATGGATCATCTACTCAGCACTTCTGACAGAAGATTGTTGAAAATGCAGCAGCCTTAACTTTTGCACTGATGTGCTGGGCTCCTCCATCATTGAGGATGGGGATATTTGTGGAGCATCCTCCTCCAGTGAGTTGTTTCATTCAATCATGACTGGATGTGGAAGGACTGCAGAACTTGGATCTGATTCATTGGTTGTGGGATCACTTTGATCTGTCCATCACGTGCTATTTATATCATTTGGCACACAAGTAGTCCTGTTTGGTAACTTCACCAGTTTGACAACTCATTTTTAGGTATGCCTGATGCTGCTCCTGTCATGTTCTCCTGCACTCTCCATTGAACCAGGATTGATCCCCTGGCTTGATGGAAATGGTTGAGTGGGGGATGTACCAGGCCATGAGGTTACAGATTGTGCTGGAGTACAGTTCTGCTGCTGTTGATGATCCACAGAGCTTCATGGATGCCCAGTATTGAGCTGCTAGATCGGTTAGAAGTCTGTCCCATTTAGCACAGTGATAGCAGCACACAACAAGGTGGAGGGTATTCTCAATGTGAAGGCGGGACTTCATCTCCATAAGGACAGTGCGGTGGTCACTTTTATCTGTACTGTCATGGACAGAGGGGATTGCAACTGGCGGATTAGTAAGGGTGAGGTCAAGTACATTTTTTTGTTGGTCTCTTGTTGGTTCCTTCACTACCTACCAGAGACCCAGAGTAGCAGTTATATCCTTTAGGACCTGACCAACCCGATCAGTAATGCTGCTGCTGCCGAGCCACTCTTGGTGGTGGACATTGAAATACCCCACCCCCAGTAGACATTTTCCCACCCTCAGTGCTTCCTCCAAGTGTTGTTCAAAATGGAGGGACACCGTTTCATCAGCTGAAGGAGGATGATAGGTGATAACCAGTAAGAGGTTTCCTTGCCCTTGTTTAACCTGAAGGCATGAGACCTCATGGTGTCCAGAGTCGATGTCAAGGACTCCCAGGGCAATCCCTCCCGACCGAATGCCACAGTGCAGGCACTTCTGCTGGATCTATCCTGCTAGTGGGACAGGACATATCCAGGGATTGTATTGGTAGTGTCTGAGGTATTATCTGTAAGGTATGATTCTGTAAGAATGACTGTATTAGACTGTTGCTTGACTAGTCTATGAAAGAGCTCTCCCAATTTCGGCACTCACTCCTAGATGTCAGTAAGAAGGACTTTGCATGGTCGACAGAACTGTTTGTGTTTTTGCTGTTGTCTTTTCCGATTCCAAGGTCGATGCCAGGAGGTCTGTCCGGTTTCATTTCTTTGTTGTGACTTTCTAGCGATTGATACGACTGAGTGGTTTGTGAGGCCATTTCAGAGGGCAGTGGAGAATCAACCACATTGCTGTGGCTCTGGAGTCACATGGAGTCCAGACCCGGTAAGGATGGCAGATTTCCTTCCCTAAAGGACATAAATGAACCAGATAGTTTTTTTCTGACAATTGACAATGGTTTCATGGTTATCAGTCGACTCTTACTTTTTTTACTGAATTCAAATTCCACCATTTGACATGGTAAGCTTCGAGCCCAGGTCCCCAGAACATTTTTCTGGGTTTCTGGATTAATAGTTGGAAAATAATACCATTAGGCCATCACCTCCACTTCTTCAACGTCCATAATTTCCCCTTCCCCGTGAACAATGAGGCCCACAACCACATTCTGCCCTCGAACACCTCCCAGCCACAACAAGGATAGAACCCCTTCACATTCCACCCTAGTAATCTCCAAATCCAATTCATCATCCTCTGCCATTTTCACCATCTGCAGTCTCACTCCCATGATATTTTCCACCCCATCTGCTTACCTAGGGACCATTCCCTATATGACTCCCTAGTTAGGTCCTCATTTCCCACCATCCTCTCCTCCACACCTGGCACCTTTACTTGCGAACGTAGGAAGTGCAACACCTGATGCCACACCTCCCCTCTTTCCTCCATCCAAAAAATCTTTCCAAGTCCAGCAGAGATTCACCCTTATTTCCTCTAACCTGATTTATTGCATCCCTTGTTCCCACTGTGTTCTCCTCTATACATGAGAGACCGAACACAAACTCTGGGACCAGATCAGGGAACATCTATGGCCCGCATGCTCCAATCAACCCCACCTTCCGGGTCAGCCATTTCAACTCCCCCAAAGAAATGAGCCTCCTCCAATATCAAAATAAAGCCAAACAAGAACTGGAGGAAAGAGCTGGCAACAATATGGCCTCAATATAGGATTCACCAGCTTCCAAATCTTCCCACCTCCCACCTCATCCTGTCCAGGCCTCTCTCTCCACCCCTGTCCTCTTCACCTGACCTAACCTGTCTATCGTCCTTCCGACTGAGTAATCACAATTGCCTCCGATCTGTATCTACCTTTCATCATCCCACCTACCTTCCCCCAGACCCACCACCCCAGTTATTTCTCAGCCCCCTTCACCTCCCCAACCCTGATGAAGGATCACAAATCCCAACATTGACTTTCCTGCTCCTGTGAGGCTGCTTGACCTGCTGTGCTTTTTGCCTCTCCACATTTTATCATCTCCAGTCCTCACTCTGTTCAAACTCCCCAAATGTTGCATCTACGTAAGTTTTGAGCACCCCCATAATTTGCAACCTTCCAAATATTTTGCAAACCTCAAGTTCCTCTACAATCATGCCCTCAAATTTTGCACCTCCCCAGATGTCCTACCTACAGATTTGGCACTCACCACCCATCCTTCCAATTTTTGAGGTTCCCCCAAGTATTTTCCCAGACTGTATTTATTCCCATTCCCAATGAACAGCCACCCCATGTTATATGCTGCCACTCCCTTCGTTGCACACCTCATCATTTTTGCCAACTCCAATCACACCACCACAAATTTTACATCTCTCAAATTTGCACCCAATTTTTAATGATCCAAATTTTTTGGTTAAATTGCAGTCTCTAACTCACTCCAGAGTATCTGTTGCTCCATATTCAAAACCACCTCAAAAACTATAATGCATTCCTTTGTATCTATGGCTGTACAGTAACATGCTGAACTCCTCAATTCGATTCCAGCCTGTAACTCACTCCTGGGTATCCAATGTTCGATATACAAACCACCCTGAACCCCTTGATTGATTGAGAACAGAGATCAGTGCAGAACAGTACAGGCCTTTCGGCCCTCATGGCTTTGCTGGCCTTTTATCCTACTCTCAGATCAGACGAACCTCCATACCTTCCATTGTACTATCTTCCATGTGACTATTCAAGAGTCACTTAAATGCCCCCAGCATATCTTACCCTACTAGCACTGCTGGTATCCACCACTCTCTGTGGAAGGAACCTACCTCTGACATCTCCCCTAAACCCTCCACCAATCACCTTAACATTATGTCCCCGTGATAGACATTTCCTTCAGAGGAAAAAGTATCTGGCTATGATAGTCTCTCTATCTCTGCCTCTCATCATCTTATCCACCTCTATCAAGTCATCTCTCATCCTTCTTCGCTCCAATGAGAAAAGCTCTAACTCCCTCAACCTTGCTTCATAAGACATGCCCTCGGGTCTTGGCAGCATCCTGATAAATCTCCCCTGCACTCTCTGTAAAGCTTCCCCATCTTTCCTGTAATGAGGCGACCAGAACTGAATGCAATATTCCAAGTGTGGTCTAACCAGGGCTCGATAGAGCTGCAGCATCACCTTGTGGCTCTTAAACACAATACACTGGCTAATAAAAGCCAACACACCATGTGCATTCTTAACAACCCTATCAACTTGGGTCGAAACTTTCAGGAATCTATCAACATGGACCTCAAGATTCCTCTGTTCCTCCACGCTGTCAAGAATCCTGCCTTTAACTTTGTGTTCTTCATTCAAATTCAACCTTCAAGCCCTATAACTCACTTCTGTGATTCTCTTATTCTCTTTATTAATCACGCTGAACTCCTCAAATAGATTCCAGCCATTATTTCACTCCTGTGCATCTTGTATTCTGTATCTAAACCATTGCTAATCACCTCAGAATCTAGTCTCTGACTCCTTCTGGAATATCTGGAAGGTCATGAGGTTACATATTTGGGTGGTTGCTTTCCCCTAAACACTACTCGGGAATGTCTCCCACCCATCCTCGTCCTCCAACCAAAAAAATAGTTCTGTACTTCGGTTGGAAAGGTGACAAGTGTTTTCTTTCATGTTTCATTTTCTCAGCGTTCAACTTGGGGATTTAGAATAGTGAGAATGGAGGTTAGGGCAGTTGAATGTTCATCCTGCAGTTTGTGGGAGGTAAGGGTCACGTCTAGTGTCCCTGATGATTTCCTTTTGGGAAGTGCACCCAACTCCAGCTCCTTGAGAACCATTAGGGAACTGGAGCTGGAGCTGGATGAACTTTGGATCATTCGGGAAGGGGAGGGGATTATTGAGAGAAGTTACAGGGAGGTAGTTACTCCACAGCCACATGAAGGTAGATAGATTACCGACAGGGGTTGGAAAGGGAACCCGCAAGCAGTGCAGGGATCTCCTGTGGTGGTTCCCCTCAACAACAAGGAGACCGTTTTGGATACTGTTGGGGGGACAATTTACCAGGGGTAAGCAATGGGGTACAGGCCTCTGGCACAGAGTCTGTCCCTGTTGCTCAGAGGGGAAGGGGGGAGAGGAGCAGAGCTTTAGTCATTGGGAACTCCATAGTTAGGAGGACAGACAGGAGGTTTTGTGGAAATGAGAGACACTCAGGATTGGTGTTTTGCTTCCCAGGTGCCAGGGTTCATGATGCCTCTGATTGTGTTTTTGGGATCCTTGAGGGGGAAGTGGAGGAGCTCCAAGTTGTGGTCCACATAGGCACCAGTGACAGAGGTAGGAAGAAAGGTGGGGATCTAAGGCAGAAATTCAGGAAGCTAGGGTGGAAGCTGAGAGCTAGAACAAAGAGAATTGTTATCTCTGGTTTGTTGCCGGTGCCACGTGCTGGTCAAGCGAGGAGCAGGGAGAGAGTGGAGCTGAACACATGGCTGCAGGGATGGTGCAGGAGGGAGGGATTTGGATTCTTGGATAATTGGAACTCTTTCTGGGGAAGGTGGGACCTTTCCAATTGGATGTCATGGGGTGGGGGAGCGGGGAGATTAGCTAATGCTCTTCGTGGGGGTTTAAACTAATGCAGCAGTGGGATAGGAACCTGAATTGTAGTTCCAGTGTACAGGAGTTGTAGGGTATTGAGGTCATCGGCAATCAGGATGTTGGTTTGAAATGTATGTACTTCAATGCCAGGAGCATCCGGAATAAGGTGGGTGAACTTGCGGCATGAGTTGGTACCTGGGATTTCGATATTGTGGCCATTTCAGAGACATGGTTAGAGGAGCAATGGTTATTGCAGATTCTGGGATTTAGATGCTTCAGTAAGAACAGAGAAGGTGGTAAAAGAAAAGTGTGATTAGATTACTTACAGTATGGAAACAGGCCCTTCGGCCCAACAAGTCCACACCGAACCACCGAAGCACAAGCCACCCATACCCCTACATTTACCCCTTACCTAACACTACGGGCAATTTAGCATGGCCAATTCCCCTGACCTGCACATCTTTGGACTGTGGGAGGAAACCGGAGCACCAGGAGGAAACCCACGCCAACACGGGGAGAACGTGCAAACTCCACACAGTTAGGCGCCTGAGGTGGGAATTGAACCCAGGTCTCTGGCACTGTGAGGCAGCAGTGCTAACCACTGCGCTACCGTGCCGCCATGTGGCATTGTTAAGCTAAGGTAGTATTACAGCAGCTGAGATAAAGTAGTATTACAGCAGTTTGAGGACTTATCCACTGAGATACTTTGGGCTGAGGTCAGAAACAGGAAAGGAGAGGGCACCCTGTTGGAAGTTTTCTGTCGGCATCAAAGTTAAAAATCACACAACATCAGGTTATAGTCCAACAGGTTTATTTGGATGCAGTAGGTCTCAGAGCACTGCTCCTTCATCAGGAATAAAACATCATAAGACACAGAATTTAGAGCAGAAGTTTACAGTGTGATGTAACTGTAATTATATGTTGGAAAAGACCTGGATTGTTTGTTCAATCTCTCATTTTCTTCGAATGAACATGTTGGTTTCAGTTCTTTCATATGCAAATCGCATAACTTTTCTAAAGTTACATTCTCAAGTGAATTTTAACAATTGGTGCCATGTCAGATCAGATGATGCATTGAAGGTGTGAGGTGCCCTGTGTAACACTGTCTGTGCCACCACAATGGTCAGGCTGATTCTGATCTCAAAAACGGATTTAATGAATCTTATGTGGATTCATGCAGTTTTTGAGCAAAATAAAATGCAATTCTGCAAGTATAATTCACCCCACATGTGTGGGGTGTACATGTGTGTGAGTGTGAGTGTAAAGGGGTAAAAGTCTGTGAAAGGGCACATGAGTGTGTGTGTGTGTGTGTATGAGCGTGTGTGCGTGCGTGTGTGAAGGAATGTGTATGTGCGTAGGAGTGGGTATCTGTCGTGTGTGGCGGGGAGCGGTGTGGTGGAGCTGTATGACATGAACCCAAGGTCCTGGTTGAGGCCATCCCCATGTTCACTGAACTTGGCTATCAGCCTCTATTTGGCCACTTTGCATTGTTGACTGTCCCAAAGTCTGCCTTGGAGGACAGTCCCCCAAAGGTCGAATGTCCCAGCCTGCTGAAGTGTTCTCTGACTGGGAGGGAACACTCCTGTCTGTTGATTGTTGTGTGGTGTCCATTCATCTGTTGCTGTAGCCTCTGCTTGGTCTTGCCAATTGACCATGCCTCAGGGCATCCTCGCCTGCAGGGTTTGAGTTAGACAACATTGGCTGAGTCACATGAGTACCTGCTGCGTACACGGTGGGAGGTGTCCCCACATGTAATGGTGGTATCTGTGTTGACACTCTGACACGTCTTGCAGCATCTATTGTGACAAGGTTGTATGGTGTTGTCCTGAAAACCAGGCAGTTTGCTACGAACAATGATCTGTTTGAGGTTTGGTGGTTGGTTAAATGTGAAAAGTGGATGTGTAGGGAAGGTCTTGATGAGGTGCTCATCCCCATTGGTAATGTGTTGGAGGCTGCGAAGAACATGGTGTAGTTTTCCGGCTCCTGGGAAGTACTGGACAATGAAGGGGACCCTGTCGGGTGCAGCTCATATCTGCCTCCTGAGAAGATCATGACGGTTTCTCGCTGTGGCATGTCACAACTGGCAGTTGATGAGTTGAGCATCATAGCCCATTCTTATGGGGGCATCCTGGAGTACTTCCAGGTGCCTGTCACGCATCCTTGAGAACTTCCAGGTGCTGTCACACATCCTTGAGTACTTCCAGGTGCTGTCACATATCTTTGAGTACCTCCAGGTGCCTGTCCTGCATCCTTGAGTACTTCCAGGTGCCCATCATGTGCTTCCTCATCTGAACACATCCTGGCATTCATTAGTTTCGGAGCCACAAGGTCATGCTGGTAAGGGTAAGGCTGCACCTGGAGTATTGTGTACAGTTCTGGTCACCGCATTATAGGAAGGATGTGGAAGCTCTGGAAAGGGTTCAGAGGAGATTTACCGGGATGTTGCCTGGTATGGAAGGAACGAAAGGCTGAGGGAACTGAGGCTGTTTTCATTGGAGAGAAGACGGTTGAGAGGTGACTTAATTGAAATGTATAATATAATCAGAAGGTTAGATAGGGTGAAGAATGAGAGCGTTTTTCCTCAGATGGTGAAAGCAAACACAAGGGGACACAGCTTTAAATTGAGGGTTGACAGATTTAGGGCAGATGTCAGGGGTAGTTTCTTTACTCAGAGTAGTAGGAGGGTAGAACATTCTGCCTGCAACAGTAGTAGACTCGACAATGTTAAGGGCATTTAAATGGGCATTGAACATATATAATGGAACAGTTAGGTTAGATGGGCATCAGATTAATTTCATAGGTCAGCGCAACATAGGTCAGGGCCGAAGGGCCTGTACTGTGCTGTAACGTTCTATGCTCTGTGTTCTATTTGTAATTCTAATGAAAACCACCCTCATCCCCTCAATTACATTCTAGTTTGTAATTCATAACCAGTATCTATTATTCCACCAATAAGTTCCACCTCTGGAACTTTTTGGAGGCCGATAGAAAACTCCCAACAGGCTGACCTCTCCTTTCCTGTTTCCTACCTTAGCCCATATTACCTCAGTAGAGGACTCCATTCTGCTACCGCAATATTGTCCTTGATGAACAATGCCACCCCACCCCAACCTTTGTCATCTTCTCTGTTCTTAATGAAACATCTCAACCCGGAACCTGCACCAACCGTTCCTGTCCCTGCTCTATCCATGTCTCCAAAATGGCCACAACATCAATGTCCCAGGTACCAACCCATGCTGCAAGTTCACCCACCTGATTCCGGATGCTCCTGGCATTGAAGTAAAAAGGCTTCAAACCACCTTCCTATTTTCCGGTACACTTTTGCAACCTTCAAACCTTATTTATGACCTCACTACTCTCAAGCTCCTGCACACTGGAGCTATAATTCAGCTTCTTATTCACCTGTTGAATTAATTTCCCTTCCAGGATATTGGGACCTCTCTGGTTCAGGGGTAGACCATCCTGTTTGTAGAGGTCCTACCTACCCCAGAATGAACCCCAATTATCCAGGTTTCTGAAAACCTCCCTCCTGCACCATTCCTGTAGCTAATTGCTCTCTCTCCTCATTCATCGTCTCATTGCACGAGGCACAGGTAGCAAACCAGAGTGGCAGCATGGTGGGTAAGTGGTTAGCACTGCTGCCTCACAATGCCAGAGACCTGGGTTCAATTCCTGCCTCAGGTGACTATCTGTGTGGAGTTTGCACATTCTCCCCATGTCTGCGTGGGTTTCCTCTGGTTGTTCTGGCTTTCTCCCACAATACAAAGATGTGTGGATTGGCCATGCTAAATTGTCCATAGTGATAGGTACATGAGTCAGGGGGAAAATTTTGGGTCTGTGTGGGTTACTCTTTGGAGGATTAGTTTGGGCTGAAGGGCCTGTTTCCATACTGTAGAGAATCTACTCTAAACTCTGTTCGTTCTGGCTCTAAGCTTCTACCTTAGCTCCCTGAATTTCTGCCTTACATCTCCATCCCTTTTCCTATCTATGTCATTGTTGCCTATGTGGACCATGACGTGGGGCTGCTCCTCCACCCACTTAAGGAACCTGAAACTGCACTTCAAGACATCATGGACCCTGGCAGCTGGGAGACAACACATGAAATGTGTGTCTCTCTCATTCCCACAGGATCTCCTATCTGTCCCCCTAACTATGGAGTCCCCAATGACTAATGCCCTGCTTCTCTCCCCCTTTCCTTCTGAGCAACAAAGACACCCAACAGGCAAGTGCAAAGTGATGTATTTTGGAAGGTCCAATTCAAGAGCGAACTATATGGTAAATGGAAAAGTCCTGGGGAAAATTGATCTGGGTGTTCAGGTCCATTGTTCCCTGAAGGTGGCATCAGGTCAATAGAATGGACAAGAAGGCATACAGCATGCTCTCCTTCATCAGACAGTGTATTGAATACAAGAGTTGGCAGATCATGTTATATTTGTATAAGACCTTGGTTCGGCCACATTTGGAATACTGAATACAGTTCTGGTTGCCACATCACCAAAAAGATGTGGATGCTTTACAGAGGGTGCAGAGGAGTTCACAAGGATAATGCCTGATATGGAGGGCACTAGCGATGAGGAGAGGTTGAGTAGGTTAGAATTATTTTCACTAGAAAGACGGAGGTTGAGGGGTAACCTGATTGAGGTCTACAAAATCTATGTATAGACAGGATGGATAGTGAGAAGTTTATTTTCCCAGAGTGTGAACTCAACTACAAGTGGTCACACGTTCAAAGCGAGAGCGGAAAAAGTTTATGGGAGATATGGTTGCAAAGTTCTTTAAGGAGTGGGTAGTGAAATGCATTGCCAGTGGAGATGGTAGAGGTGGGCACAATAGCATCATTTAAGATGCATCAAGACAGATACATGAATGGGCAGGGAGCAGAAGGATACCAGTCCTTAGAAATCAGATGACAGGTTTAGATGGAGGATCTGGATTAGCACAGGCTTGAAGGCCCAAACGACCTGTTCCTGTGCTGTAATTTTCTTTGTTTTTTTAGTTGTTTAGAACATGGAACATAGAACGATATAGCTCAGTACAGGCCCTTATGTCTTTGATATTGCGCGAACCTGTGGAGACAATCTGAACTGATCTATCTTACACTATTCCATTTGTGGCTCGTTGATGTTCATGTATCCTGGTGGCTAGTTTTCTGCCTGTTTGTCCAGTGTGGTGTTTGTTACAGTCCTTGCACGGTATTTTGTAAATGGCATTAGTTTTGCTTGTTGTCTGTATAGGGTCTTTCAAGTTCATTAGCTGCTGTTTTAGTGTGTTGGTGGGTTTGTGGGCTGCCATGATGCCAAGGGGTCTGAGTAGTCCAGCAGTCATTTCCGAGATGTCTTTGATGTAGGGAAGAATGGCTAGGGTTTCTGAACGTGTTTTGTCTGCTTGTTTGCGTTTGTTGCGGAGAAATCGGTGGACTGTGTTCATTGGGGACCCATTCTTTTTGAATACACCATATAGATGATTTTCCTCTGCTCTGCGTAGTTCCTCTGTGCTGCAGTGTGTGTTGGCTCATTGAAATAATGTTCTGATGCAGCTTCATTTGTGGGTGTTGAGATGATTACTTCTGCAGGTCAATATTTGGTCTGTATAGTCTTTGGTCCAAGGACAAGTCAAGCAAAGACACACACGAGAATTCCTGGAAGCACAGCATTCCAATCGGAACTCTATCAACAAACACATCGAGTTAGACCCCATCTACCACCCCCTGAGAAAAGAAACAGGAAGTGACTTCACCACAGGAAATAACATCACCAAAGGAAATGACATCACCAACCCAAAGAAACCCAAACATAAATAGAAAGCAGGAATTTTCAGCATTGCTTCGCCTGAGGCCCACTGAAGATGTTACCTAGTAAGGTAACAAAATGTCTGGAGATGAACCTTCCAGCTCAGCCAGCAACCTATATCCAAAACCTCAACCTGAGCTACAAATCTTCTCAAAACTTGCTCATCCATATGTCTATCCACTGACCATTTAGATGCTCTCATGTTGGTGAGTCTACTACTATTGCAGGCAGTGCGTTCCACGCTCCTACTACTCTCTGAATAAGAACTACCTCTGACATCTGTCCTCTATCTAACACCCCTCAATTTAAAGCTATGACCACTCATGCTGGCCATCAACATCCAAAGAAAAAGGTTTTCAGTGTCCACCCCATTTAACCTTCTGATTATCTTGTATGTCTCTATTAAGATACCTCTCAAACTTCTTCTCTCTAATGAAAACAGGTTCAAGTCCCTTAGCGTTTCCTCTTAAGAGTTTCCCTCCAAAGCAGGCAACGTTCTAGTAAATGTCCTCTGAATCCTCTCCAAAGCTTCCACCTCCTTCCCATAATGCTGTGACCAGATCTGTACACAATACTTCAAGTGCAGCTGCACCACAGTTTTGTACATCTGCAGCATGACCTCGTGGCTCCTCGTGGTAGAAGGATTGAGATTCCTCCACCAATAAAAGCGAACATACAATATGCCTCCTAACAACCCTGTAAACCTGGGTGGCGACTTTCAAGGATCTATGTGCATAAACACCAAGATTTCTCTGCTCATCTGCACTACCAATAATCTTACCATTAGTCCAGTCCTTTTTATTCCTGTTGCTCCTTCCAAAGTGAATCACCTCACTCGCTCTGTGTCCTCCATATGTTTTGACACCGGGACGAGGAAACAATTCTCTCCTGGAACAGTTCATGTTCAGCTTCTTACTTTTAACTGCTTCTTCTTCATAATTAACTTTTCAGTCACCTTTGAGTTGACTGTTTTGTTTTTGTGACTCCCAGATGTAAATCTTGTAAGTTGTCTGGATCTATGCTGGAGTCCTATCCTAGAACAGGGCTATCCTGCATCTGTCAGTCAGTAAACTGCTATAAAATCTTTCTTCACAAGATCAAAGACTGAGTATTTTCTGTAACAGTACATTTCTGAAGATTTTATCGGGTTATGAGACAGTCATTTCCCACAATCTGTTACTAGGATTATAGTTGGCTCCATTCCTGTCCCATTGGGAATTCCAGACCAGATAAGAGAGCACACATTTGGGGGCTCTCGCTTCTCCACCAATCCCCATTCTCTTTCATGCTGGTGGAGAATGAAGAAGCCGCTGTGAGGAACTTGCAACTCAGTCAGAATTGTCAGCAAGAATCCATCAGCGCATTCTCATTGAAGATGCTATTGAGTAGAACATCTCAGATACAGAATTGCAAAGTTTGCAGCAAAATCAATTCAGGATGAAATCAGAAATTGCATAAAGTGATTTTAAAGTATTTCTGATGTAAGTTCCTGTATTATGGGGAATGATCAGATGGAGCTTTTTAAAGGGACATGGCAGCCATGACAGTCCAATCGGTTGTGGATCCAGTACCTCAATCTCCAGTTACTGGCTGTATTAAAATTGGCAGAAGCAGACAGCAATTTTCAGAAGGAACATGGGTCAGTCCTTGATGTGTGTAATTACAGAATCATTGCTGCAGTTGCTTGTCAATGCACTAGTGTCTGCAACTGGGATGAGTCAATGAATCCCTTCCCACACTGAGAGCAGGTGAATGCTCCTTCCCCAGTGTGACCTCACTGGTGTACAGTGGAATTTTTCGGTCTGATCGAACCTCTTTCCACAGTCAGTACTGAAGGACCTCTCCTCAGTGTGACCTTGCTGGAGCCCCAGAAGTGTAGCTTTCCAGTAAATGGGAAAGTGTTCTTTTCCAGGCTCTGGAACTGGCTAAAGGTCTTTGTAACCTTCAATTCACTCAAACACTCTCACAGGTGTTTTTTTTTCTTCTGCTTTTCCAGTCTCAGACTGATGTTTGAAAGTTTTTTTTCCCACTGATAGATCAGATGTACACAATGAAAGATCACATTAAGGTGAAGGATTCAGTGACTGTCTCAGATCTTAGTGTGATGTACGATTGAAGTTTCTCATCAGCAATTCATATCTTACTAATTTCTTGAAAAATGTATTTATATAAGTTAGCACTGTTAAATACAGGATGGAACTTCGAAACAGACAATTTCAGTTTGTTCCCCGAAGCTGCAAATCTCTGTCTCCCATTTCTACCCTCCTTCTGCCAATCCAAATAAAGGATTGAATAATCCTTTCTGAAAGTTTAACAGAAATGTGCACCGACAGATAGCATATGTTCCATATCTCACTTTATAGAAACATAGCTAATAGGAGCGTGAGGAGACTGTTTGATCCACTGAGCCATGAATCAAAATGATCCTGGGAATAGGCCCTTCAGCCCAACAAGTCCACACCTACCCTCTGAAGAGTAACTCATCCAGACTCATTTTCCCTACATTTCCCCCTGACGAAAGCACCTAACATATGGGCAATGCAGCATAGCCAATTCATCTAACCTGTACATCTTTTGGAATGTGGGAGGAAGCCCACTCAGACAAAGGGACAGTGTGCAAACTCCAAACATACAGTTGCCCATGGCAAGAATTGAACCTGGGCACCTGCTTCTGTGAGGCAGCAGTGCTAACCATTGAGCCACCACGCTGCTAGGAATAATTCAGGGGTAAATGTAGGGAAATGAATCTGGCTGGGTTACTCTTCGGAGGGTCAGTATGGACATGTTGGGCCGAAGGACCTGTTTCCACACTGCGCAGAATCTAATCACATGATTTATATCTACTTCCTTTTATAAAACACACTCTTTGGCCTCAACTGCTTTCTGTGGTGTGAATTCCACAGGCTCACCACTCTCTGGGTGAAGACACTTCTCCTCATCTCAGATCTAAAAGATTTACCCCTAAATCTTAAACTGTATCCCACGGCTCTCGATACGCCCACCATCAGGAATATCCTTCTTACATTTAACCTGGCTGGTCCCAGCAGAATTTTATAGGTTTCCATGTGATCCCTCATTCTTAGTTCCAGTGAATACAATCTTTACCTCAATCTCTCCTCATGTGTCAATCCTGTCATCTCAAGACTCAATTTGGTAAATCTTCACTTCACTCCCTCGATTGCAAGAACATTCTTTCCCAAACAAGGATACCAAAACTGCACCCAGTATTTCAGATGTGGCCTCACCAATGCCCTGTTTAATCGCAGTGAGACATGTTATTCCTTTCCTCTTGCTATGAATGCCAACTTGCAGTTAGCCTACTTTACTGCCTCCTGCACCAACGCACTTCCTTTCAGTGACTTATGCACAAAAACACCCTTCTCCCAATGTACAGCCATTCAAATAACCTGCCTTTCTGGTTTTGCTATCAAAGTGGAAAACTTCACATTTATCCACACAAAACTACATCTGCCATGCAGACTGCCCACTAACGCAGCCAATCCAATTAACTTTACATCCTCCTCAAAGCTGACCCTTTAATACAGCTTTGTGTCATCTGCAAATTTTGAAACATTACATTTCTATCTGAATCATTGACATACCTTATGAATAGCTGGGGTCCTAGTCCCAATCTCTGCACATTCCTGTCATTTATATCACTCAACATACTGAAATAGCAGAAGTTCAAAACTGACTATGTGGAGGTTCAATTAGCAATTGTGATTCACCAAATTATAAAAGCACAGAAACAGGCCAGTTGGCCCATTGTGTCCAAGCTTTCTGACCATGTGCCATTCTCTTACATGTTTATCATCAATTAATCATCTACTGCCCTTGATTGAACCTGCCAAAACCACTGTTTCATGCAATGTCTTCCAGATCTAATTACTCACTGAGCGAAGTTTCTTTCTCACATCCAGTTCCTTCTCTTGCAATGTATTTGAAATCAACCCTCTTATTCTCAATGCTTCTACTACTGGGAGGGATTTGGTTGAGCCCAGTTGTCTGGGTCAATGGTTTGCAGAGCAGTGTGATGTCAACAGTGGGTTTAATACCCATTGCCAGTTTCAGGTTCCCATGAAGGGCTTTCCTTCTCAACCTCTTCCCTTGCCCGAGGTTTGCTGACTCTCAGATTAAATCATCACCAGTTGCTTCTCTCTTGAATGAGGAAGCAGCCCCTATGGTCAGGTAAGACTATGGCACCGTGACATGCTAGTCAGCATGGCATCACATTATCTACACTGGCTAGGTTGTGCATGATTTTGAAAACTTCTTTCAAATCTTCTGCCAGCCTTCTCCAAACTAACTTTCTGACTGAAATTTCTTACTGCTGGAGCCATTTAAGTGAAGGCAGTTTCTCCAAACCCCCCAGTATTCCTTCTGCTCCTTCTCTTCAGCTGAAACTAAATTAACCCCAGAACAGTTTCATGGTCCATCGTGGTGCCTGAGTCTCTTCATGCTGATAAACTAACTCCAGTTCAACACCAAGAAGAATGAAGCCGCTGTTTCCAGTCCCTGCTCCAATTTTCATTCCTGAGCTACCTTCTCAATCCCTCTCTCCTGTAACTCATTGTGATTCAGCCAGTTTGTTCACAACTTGGTGCTGCATTTGATTCTGAGAGGAGCTGCTGATCTCAGACCAAAGCAAAAAGAAGAAAGTAAAATACAGCACAGGAACAGGCCCTTCGGACTTCCAAGCCTGTGCCGATCCAGATCTTCTAACTAAAAGTATCACCTATTTTCCAAGGGTCTATATTCCCCTGCCCCCAGCCCATTCATGTATTTGTCTAGATACATCTTAAATGACACTATCATGCCTTACTCTACCATCTCTGCTGGCAATGTGTTCCAGGAGGTAAAAACAATGACTGCAGATGATGGAAACCAGATTCTGGATCAATAATCCTGGAAGAGCACAGCAGTTCAGGCAGCATGCTAGAAGCTTCAGCAAAATCGACGTTTCGGGCAAAAGCCCTTCATCAGGAATAAAGGCAGAGAGCCTGAAGCATGGAGAGATAAGCTAGAGGAGGGTGGGGGTGGGGAGAGAGTAGCATAGAGTACAATAGGTTAGTGGAACCTCCCCCACTGACCTATTGTACTCTATGCTACTTTCTCCCCACCCCAACCCTCCTCAGCTTAACTCTCCACGCTTCAGGTTCTCTGCCTTTATTCCTGATGAAGGGCTTTTGCCCGAAACGTCGATTTTGCTGAAGCTCCTCGGATGCTGCCTGAACTGCTGTGCTCTTCCAGCACCATTGATGCAGAATGTGTACCAGGAACCGACCACCCTCTGTGTAAAGAACTTTCCACGCATATTTAATTTAAAAGTTTCCAGTCTCCCCTTGAATTTGTGACCCCTGGGAATTGAATCCCCTACTCTGGGAAAAAGCATCTTGCTATCTACCCTGTCCATACTTTTCATGATTTTGTAGACCAGGTGCCCTCTTATGAAAATAATCCGAATCTACTCAACCTCTCTTTATAGCCAGCGCCCTCCAGACCGGGCAACATACCAATCAATCTCCTCTGTACCCTCTCCAAAGCACATCCTTCTGGTAATGTGGCAAACAGAACTGTACGCAGTACTCCAAATGTGACCGAAGCAATTGTAACATGACCTGCCAACTCTTGTACCCAATACCGCGTCTGATGAAAGAAAGCTTACCATATGCCTTCCAGACCACTCCATTGACCTGCGTTGCCACCTTCAGGGTACAATGAACCTGAACACCCAGATCTCTCTGTACATCAAATTTCCCCAGGACTTTTCCATTTACTATATAGTTCGCTCTTGAATTGGATCTTCCAAACTACATCACCTTGCATTTTTCCAGATTGAATTCCATCTGCCATTTCTCTGCTCAGTTCTCCAATCTATCTACATTCTGCTGCAATCTCTGACAGTTCCATTCTCAATCTGCAACTCCATCAAAATTAGTGTCATCTCTAAACTTGCTATTCAGACCATCTACAGCTTCCTCCAGACCATTTATGGATATCACAAACAATAGTGTCTCTGCACGGAGCCTTGTGGAACACCACTGTTCACAGTTCTCCATTTTGAGAAATACCCTTCCACTACTACTCTCTATCCATCTCCTAGTACACCCTGGACCCACGTGACTTCACTTTCTCCATCAGCCTACCGTGGGGAACCTTATCAAACACCTTACTGCAGTCCACGTATTTGACATCTACAGTTGCTTCAATCAAATTTGTCACTTCCACAAAGAATTCTTTTCAACTGGTAAGACATGACCTTTCCTGCATAAAACCATATTGCCTATCATTGATAAACCCATTTTCTTTCAAATGTAAATAGATACCATCCCTTAGTAACTTCTCCAGCAGCTTCCCTACCACTGATAAGAAAGTGAGGTCTGCAGATGCTGGAGATCAGAGATGGAAATGTGTTGCTGGAAAAGCGCAGCAGGTCAGGCAGCATCTAGGGAACAGGAGAATCGACGTTTCGGGCATTAGCCCTTCTTCAGGAGGGCTAATGCCCGAAACGTCGATTCTCCTGTTCCCTAGATGCTGCCTGACCTGCTGCGCTTTTCCAGCAACACATTTCCATCCCTACCACTGATGTCAGGCTCACTGGTCTGTAATTACCTGGATTATCCTTGTTACCCTTCTTAAAAATGGGGACATTAGCAGCTCTCCAGTCCTCCAGTACATCACCCATGTTCAAGGATGCTGCAAAGATATCTGTTAATGCTTAGCTATTTCCTCATTCGCTTCCCTCAGTAACATGGGATAGACCCCATCCAGACCTGGGGTCTTGTCCACCTTAATGCCTTCCTCCCTCCTTATGCTGACTTGACCTCGAGTAATCAAACATCTATCCCTCGTCTCAATATCCGTTATGTCCCTGTCTGCGGTGAATGCTGATGCAAAGTACTCATTAAGAATCTTACCCATTTTCTCTCACTCCACGCATATCTTTCCTGCTTTGTCCTTGAGTGATCCAACCCTTTCTCTAGTTATCCTCTTGCTCTTTATATAGGAATAAAAAGCTTTGGGATTTCCCTTATCCCTGTTTGCTAAAGTTATTTCATGACCCCTTTTTGCCCTCTTAATTCCTTGTTTCAGACTGGTCCTCCTTTCCCGATGTTCTTCCAAGGCATTATCTGTCTTCAGTCACCTCGATCTTATGTATGCTTCCTCTTAGCTAGACTCACAATTTCACCTCTCATCCATGGTTGCCTAATGTTGCCTTTTTTATCTCTTGTTTTCACAGGGACATGTCTGTCATGCACTCTCATCAATCTCTCTTTAAAAGCCTGCCACATATCAAATGTGGATTTACCCTCAAACAGCTGCTCCCAAACTACATTCCCCAGCTCCTGCTGAATTTTGGTACAGTTGGCCTTCCCCAAATTTACCTTTCTTCCTTTAGGACAACTCTTGTCTTTGTCCATGAGTATTCTAAAACTCACAGAATTGTTATCAGTGTTGCCAAAGTAATCCACTACTGGAACTTCAGCCACCTGGTCAGGCATATTCTCCAACACCAGGTCCACTGTGGTTTCTTCCCAAGTTGGAATATTTCCATCCTGCTCGAAAAAAGCCCTCCCTGATGCTTATACCGACACAGAGTAAACCTTTCTGCTAATTTAAACCAGACATACAGAGAAGCTCACCTCGCACTGTAATGTGTTACATTTTGAGTAGCAAAGTACAATCCCAAAGCTCACTACTGAAGAAAACTCAACAATTTTATTCTTTAAGTCCAAAGGAGAACATTAAACAACTATTTACAACTCCTTTCTCTGAAACCTATTTTGACCTTCCACTCGCCAAAACTGGTCCGATAAATTCCCTCTTAAATTTTACGGCAAATCAATTTTCAAACCTCATTATCATCTTCAGATGTCAAACCTCCTCTGTAGATTCCTCGAGGTCGTCTTTGGTCTTCTGCTGCACGAATTTCTTACAGACAGGTACCTTTCAGGGAGCCATTCTGCAGGGAGTCTGTTGGTGCTTGGCTGTTTTTTGCTGTTCTCCCCAACTGTTCAAAATACCTGATTTTATATACCCCAAAACATCAGACCAGCTCATTGGTTTGATATCATTCATGTCAGTAAAATGCAAATTCAATTGGATTTTGGTATCTGGGGCAAAATTTAAAGTGATTGGCCAAATTTGAATCTGTTGTGTACAATGGCAATGCAGCTCCAGCTATTTGTTACACAACCAAATGTTACATTTTTAAATGTTTCAGCACACTCTGTGACAGCCAAAAGTTTCAGCTCCCTTAAAGGTACAGTACAGTTTCAGAACCAAGAGGTCATGCTTCAGCAGTACAAGACACTGGTAAGGCTACACCTGGAGTATAGCATCCATTTCTGGTCACCACATTATCGAAAGGATGTGAAAGCTTTGGAAAGGGTTCAGAAGAGATATACTAGGATGTTGCCTGGTTTGGAAAGTAAGTCTTATGAGGAAAGTCTGAGGGAACTGAGGCTTTTTCGTTGGAGAGAAGACGTTTCAGAGGTGATTGAATTGAGATTTATAAGATAATCAGAGGGTTAGATATGGTGGACAGTGAGAGCCTTTTTCCTTGAATGGGGAAGGCTAACACGAGGGGACGTAGCTTTAAATTGAGAGGGCGAAAAATTTAGAACAGATATCAGGGGTAGTTTCTTTACTCAGGAAGGAGTAGGGGTGTGGAATGGCCTGCCTGCAACAGGAATGGACTTAAGGGAATTTAAATGGGCATTAGACAGACATGAATAATAATAGAACGGTGTAGATTAGATGGGCATCAGATTATTTTCACAGGTCGGCAGAGCATTGAGGGCCGAAGGGCCTGTACTACACTGTAACATTCAATGTTCTATGTTCTTTGAGTCACAAGAACATGAGACCCAATCATGGAGACAGTCAACAAGTTCAGTGAGTGTCTAGAAAGAAGAAGTTTATTCTTCTTTGAGAAATAACACTCTTACAGCTGGAAGTCTGTATCATAATGAAGGAAAAGCTGTATCCAATATATTGGTGTCATTAAAGTTATAGTGAGAAACAGCTGGAATAACATTGGCATTGAACAATTATTACAGTGACCATATTCTGTTTTATTCATTCACAGGACGAGGGCGTCGCTGGCGAGGCAGCATTTTATGCCCATCACTAATTGCATCCTATGCATTCGCATTTCAACATTACTAGTTATACTTCCTCAGGTATATTTCAGGCTTGCTTATATCTAATTTACCGTTCCTTTACTATCATTTGTTAGAAATCTTGGAATCCCCATCCAAACAGCTCTGTGCGTACAACTGCGCCACTTGGATTGAAGAGATTCAAGGCGGCAGCTCTCTGTTACCTTGTCCAGAGCTGTTGGGGATAACTAATAAACTCTACCCTTGCTGGTGCCTTCCAAAACCTATGAACACATACGTTAAAATACCAAGATATTTTATGTTTTCACAACTTATTCGGAAGTCTCAGTACGGGAAGACCTTGCTGTATGAATGTGACCCCAGTGACATCAGGAGCATGACATGACATTGAGGTAACAATCTCATTTGTTTTCAGTCAGAGGATTGATCATGTGATGTCAATGCCACTGAGGTCAACATATTCATGGCAAGTTATAAAAACGCAACATATCATTGATATAGTGACAGTTAATAAGGAAACTTCGTAATTTCTCATTTGCTGTCCATCACCAAATACTTCAGAGTCCTCTGACATGGTAGCTTTGCTGTTCCTGTTCACATCAGACAATTTGTCACAGTACAGAAAGAAGACACAAAAATTAAACTGCTGGAGAGAAACTCAGGAGATCTGGCAGCGTCTGAATAGACAGAAACCGAGTTAACGTCTTGACTCCAATATAGGTTTTTCACAACAACATCATATCAGAGTCGATATGTTTACTCTGTTTCTCTATTCAGATGTAACCTCAGCTGCTGCATTTCTCTCCCATTTTTTAGATTACATTACAGCGTGGAAACAGGCCCTTCGGCCCAACAAGTCCACACTGACCCGCCAAAGCGCAACCCACCCATACCCCTACATTTACCCCTTACCTAACACTACGGGCAATTTAACATGGCTAATTCACCTGACCTGCACATCTTTGGACTGTGGGAGGAAACCGGAGCACCCGGAGGAAACCCACGCAGACACGGGGAGAACGTGCAAACTCCACACAGTCGCCTGAGGCGGGAATTGAACCCGTGTCTCAGGCGCTGTGAGGCAGCAGTGCTAACCACTGTGCCACCGTGCCACCCACAATTTCCTGTTTGTATTTCAGGTTTCCATTGTGCCAACTGTTTTGCTTTATTTTGATGAGTCTCGAGGTTGAACTTGGTTATATTTGCCCAATATGGTCCATTACTTGAGCTGTTGTGCCAGTGACACTTGTGTTACATCGGAGTCTGGTTCTTCTTCATGTTGCAAAAAAAAACGTTGTGCTAAAATCCATCTAAATATGCGAATCTCAGGAAATCGGTTTTATTTGAAAAGGCATTTTGCAGGCAGCTGCACTGCATGAAACAACAGGAATAGATTATTGATGATGCCGCACTCTATGGCCTTCATTGAACATGTTTGTCTCCTCAGACTCTGAAAGCTTTTAATACATATCAGAGAAAATTGTGGCAAAGCACATTGGTCATTCAGCTCACCATCTCTGCACCGGCACAGATTGAGAAATACTTCTACTGTTGGAGCTTCATCCAGAGGCTCACTGAAGATGTTACCCAGTATGGTGACAAAACGTCTGAAAATGAACCTAACAGCTCAGCCAGCAAACTTAAATCCAGAACCTCAACCTGAGCTACAAATCTTCTCAAAACTCGCTAACATCTACTGTTATTATCCTGGAATCTCTCTGTACCCTTGCACATTTTGTTGTCTGTGCATGTTTAAATTCTGAATACCCTGCGTAGATATGAACAATCTTATCAACCTGTTACCCTGTGATTAGACAGTGTGTACAAAAAATATGTTCCCTCCCTCACATTTACAACTCTCCCATTCTGTTCAGATTGTTGATTGACAGTCCATCTCCCAAATGTAATCTGTCTTCTTTCTCTGTATTATATTTCATTCTATATGCCAGAAAGAGTAATGTTTGAATACTGGTGACTGGAGGATATCATTATATTCCACCCCAATCTCCACAGCCAAAGCCCCAATTCCTCTGTATCTCTGAGCCAATGTCAAATTCATTCCATCCCTGGCTCTTTAATAAACAAGGTTTTAATAAACAAATTGGTTGTACATGCCACACTTGGCTTTGGTCTGAGGTCAAAAAATGTAAATATTGCTGCTTTAAAACAAATAAACTGCAAGAAGAAGTTCATAGAATCTGTACAGTGTGGAAACAGGCCCTTCAGCCCAACAAGTCCACACCAACCCTCACCCAGGCCCATTACCCAAAACTAATACTGTACATTTACATCAAACTAATGCACCTAACCTACATATTCCTGAACACAATGGGTAATTTAGCATGACCAATGAATTGAACCTACACATCTTTAGATTGTGGGAGGAAACTGGAGCACCCAGAGGAAACTCAAGCAGACACTGAGAGAATGTGCAAACTCCGCACAGACAGTCAGCTGAGGCTGGAATCTCCACCACCTCCAAACGGACCCCACCACCAAGGATATATTTCCCTCCCCTCCTTTATCAGCTTTCCGTAGAGACCACTCCCTCCGCGACTCCCTCGTCAGATCCATACCCTCCACCAACCCAACCTCCACTCCCGGCACCTTCCCTTGCAACCGCAGGAGGTGCAACACTTGCGCCCACACCTCCCCCCTCACTTCTCTCCAAGGCCCCAAAGGAAACTTCCATATCCTCCACAGATTCACCTGCACCTCCACCCACATTATCTACTGCATCCGCTGCAGCCGGTGTGGCCTCCTCTATATTGGGGAGACAGGCCGCCTACTTGCAGAGCG
The DNA here is from genome assembly GCF_037043375.1 of Chiloscyllium plagiosum. Taxonomy (NCBI): domain Eukaryota; kingdom Metazoa; phylum Chordata; class Chondrichthyes; order Orectolobiformes; family Hemiscylliidae; genus Chiloscyllium; species Chiloscyllium plagiosum. Next base: position 55,493,267 of record NW_028270166.1, read on the forward strand.
ATTCAGAGAGCACCTCTGGGCCACCCGGACGAACCAACCCAATCACCCTGTAGCACAGCATTTCAACTCCCCCTCCCACTCCACCGAGGATATGCAGGTCATTGGACTCATCCACCGCCAAACCACAACAACGCGACGGTCGGAGGAGGAGCGTCTTATCTTCCGACTGGGAACCCTCCAACCACAGGGGATGAACTTGGACTTCACCAGTTTCTTCATCCCCCTCCCCCCAACTTGTCTCAGCCGAATCCCTCCAGCCCGGCACCGCCTTCCTGACCTGCAGTCTTCTTCTTGACCTCTCCGCCTCCACCCTACTCCGACCTATCACCCTCACCTTGACCTCTTTCCACCTATCACATTTCCAACGCCCCTCCTCCAAGTCCCTCCTCCCTACCTTTTATCTTCTCCTGCTGAACACTCTCTGCTCATTCCTGAGGAAGGGCATGTGCCCGAAACATCGAATCTCCTTTTCCCTAGATGCTGTCTGACCTGCTGAGCTGTTCCAGCAATAAAGTTTCAGCTTTGATCTCCAGCGTCTGCAGACCTCACTTTCTCCTCGAAGATTTCAACCTACTGCGAATCCTCTTACAAGGATGCCTTCCTTGAAGAAGCTCTCTGCCTCTCTCTATAAAGATTTCAGTGAGTCTCTCTCCCACTGCACACCCCAGGTCATCTCCTCTGCACAGAAGCTCTTCAGCCACATTCTGAAGCAGACTCGTTACCACAGCCATATCTCTTTTCTCAGCACCTGCCTACGGAACCGACTGATCCCCCATGGACTCCAGATCACCTTCCGACCAACACAATTTGGACCCAACCAGGACTACCAGTACCTGCAACAAATCCGCAGCCTCCAGCAACGGACCTCCCTCCGGATCCTCCACTCCACGCTTGCAGCCATGCGCCGGTACCTACATTCCCTGCAACTCGACCTGCCCCAGCTCAGGACAACACTCTCACAGACCTGCCCCAGCTCAGGACAACTCTCTCACAGACCTGCAAAGGACCTCTACTGTTCTTCATTTACAGAAGAATCCATAGACTGAACAAACAGTTCTTTCTAGCCATATCAGAAATTAAAGGCAGTAAGTACCAAAAACGTTCATGCACTTACCCCCAAACTCCGGATTCCTCAACTGTTCTAGAACCTTCCATCGGCCTCCAGTCCGGCGCCATTACACACGAGGCCGCTACAGCGCCCGCGGCAATAGCCGCAGACGATGACGTCACTTCCGCCCCCACCGACCTCGCAACGTTCATGATCGCGGCCCAAACAACCGCCTCCGGGATCGCCGCACAGACAACCTGCTCTGCGATCGTCATGAAGACAATCGCCAACAGATTGGAAATCTCCGCGAGTATGGGGAAAAACTCTGTCTCCGTGGTCGCCGCAGCTACTTCCGCCCCCAGTGACGTCAGCGACCTGCATCGGGACATCGCCGCATGTGTCTCCGCCCCCCCGCCGCGTTCCGTCACCACGCCTAACCCCGCCCCCCGGCCGAGTTCCGTCACCGCGCCTAACCCCACCCCCCGTCCGAGTTCCGTCACCGAGCCTAACCCCGCCCCCCGGCCGAGGTCCGTCACCGCTCCTAACCCCGCCCCCCGGCCCAGTTCCGTCACCGCGCCTAACCCCGCCCCCCGGCCGAGTTCCGTCACCGCGCCTAACCCCGCCCCCCGGCCGAGTTCCGTCACCGCGCCTAACCCCGCCCCCCGGCCGAGTTCCGTCACCGCGCCTAACCCCGCCCCCCCGCCGACCTCTGTCCCCGCCCCCAGGCCTAACCCCGCCCCCACATCCAGCTCCAGTCCCACACCAGGTCCTAGCTCCCCGCCCTGCCGTGTGTTCACCATCCCTCCGGACCTGCCCCTCTCTGAGGATGAGAGATCAGTCCTCAGGAGGGGTCTCACCTTCGTTCCCACACGTTCTCGGGTCAATGAATTCAATACACGGAGTGACATTGAACGATTCTTCCGCCGCCTTCGCCTCCGTGCCTTCTTTTTCAATCAAGACCCTCGCCCACCCTCTGACGACCCCTTCTCCCACCTCCAACACACCCCGTCCACCTGGACACCCCGTGCTGGCCTCCTACCTGCCCTCGACCTCTTCATAGCAAACTGCCGCCGCGATATTAACCGCTACCTGAACTCCCCCACCCCTCCCACCCACTCCAACCTCTCACCCTCGGAACGCACAGCCCTCCACTCACTCCGTTCCAACCCCAACCTCACCATCAAACCAGCTGACAAGGGAGGCGCAGTAGTAGTTTGGCGCACCGACCTCTACACCGCTGAGGCCAAACGCCAGCTCGCAGACACCTCCTCCTACTGCCCCCTTGACCATGACCCCACCCCCCACCACCAAACCATCATCTCCCAGACCATCCATAACCTCATCACCTCAGGGGACCTCCCATCCACCGCCTCCAACCTCATAGTCCCACAACCCCGCACCGCCCGTTTCTACCTCCTGCCCAAAATCCACAAACCTGACTGCCCCGGCCGACCCATCGTCTCAGCCTGCTCCTGCCCAACTGAACTCATCTCCTCCTACCTCGACACGGTCCTGTCCCCCTTGGTCCAAGAACTCCCCACCTACGTCCGTGACACCACCCACGCCCTCCACCTCCTCCAGGATTTCTGCTTCCCCGGTCCCCAACGCCTCATCTTCACTATGGACATCCAGTCCCTGTACACCTCCATCCCCCATCACGAAGGACTCAAAGCACTCCGCTTCTTCCTTTCCCGCCGTACCACCCAGTACCCTTCCACCGACACCCTCCTTCGACTGACTGAACTGGTCCTCACCCTGAACAACTTTTCTTTCCAATCCTCCCACTTTCTCCAAACAAAAGGAGTAGCCATGGGCACCCGCATGGGCCCTAGCTATGCCTGCCTCTTCGTAGGGTATGTGGAACAATCCATCTTCCGCAACTACACTGGCCCCACCCCCCATCTTTTCCTTCGCTACATTGATGACTGTATCGGCGCTACCTCGTGCTCCCACGAGGAGGTTGAACAGTTCATCCACTACACTAACACCTTCCACCCCGACCTCAAATTCACCTGGACAGTCTCGGACTCCTCCCTCCCCTTCCTAGACCTTTCTGTTTCTATCTCAGACGACCGAATCAACACGGACATCTACTACAAACCGACCGACTCCCACAGCTACCTGGACTACACCTCCTCCCACCCCGCCCCCTGTAAAAACGCCATCCCATTCTCCCAATTCCTTCGTCTCCGCCGCATCTGCTCCCAGGAGGACCAGTTCAAAATACGCACAACACAGATGGCCTCCTTCTTCAAGGACCGCAATTTCCCCCCCGACGTGATCGACGATGCCCTCCACCGCATCTCCTCCACTTCCCGCTCCTCCGCCCTTGAGCCTCGCCCCTCCAACTGCCACCAGGACAGAACCCCACTGGTCCTCACCTACCACCCCACCAATCTCCATGTACAACGCATCATCCGCCGTCACTTCCGCCACCTCCAAACGGACCCCACCACCAAGGATATATTTCCCTCCCCTCCTTTATCAGCTTTCCGTAGAGACCACTCCCTCCGCGACTCCCTCGTCAGATCCATACCCTCCACCAACCCAACCTCCACTCCCGGCACCTTCCCTTGCAACCGCAGGAGGTGCAACACTTGCGCCCACACCTCCCCCCTCACTTCTCTCCAAGGCCCCAAAGGAAACTTCCATATCCTCCACAGATTCACCTGCACCTCCACCCACATTATCTACTGCATCCGCTGCAGCCGGTGTGGCCTCCTCTATATTGGGGAGACAGGCCGCCTACTTGCAGAGCGATTCAGAGAGCACCTCTGGGCCACCCGGACGAACCAACCCAATCACCCTGTAGCACAGCATTTCAACTCCCCCTCCCACTCCACCGAGGATATGCAGGTCATTGGACTCATCCACCGCCAAACCACAACAACGCGACGGTCGGAGGAGGAGCGTCTTATCTTCCGACTGGGAACCCTCCAACCGCAGGGGATGAACTTGGACTTCACCAGTTTCTTCATCCCCCCTCCCCCCAACTTGTCTCAGCCGAATCCCTCCAGCCCGGCACCGCCTTCCTGACCTGCAGTCTTCTTCTTGACCTCTCCGCCTCCACCCTACTCCGACCTATTACCCTCACCTTGACCTCTTTCCACCTATCACATTTCCAACGCCCCTCCTCCAAGTCCCTCCTCCCTACCTTTTATCTTCTCCTGCTGAACACTCTCTGCTCATTCCTGAGGAAGGGCATGTGCCCGAAACGTCGAATCTCCTTTTCCCTAGATGCTGTCTGACCTGCTGAGCTGTTCCAGCAATAAAGTTTCAGCTGGAATCGAACCCATGTCAATGGACCTGTGAGCACCAGTGCTAACCACTGAGCCACCATGCTGCAATAAACTTTATTAAAAAAAAGTTAAAGCTTGTTTTGGAGTGAAGTTACAAAGTTGCGTAACTAAATCAGTGAAAGAAACATTCAGGCAAATCCATATTTCTTGCCTATGCTCAGGGTAATTATGCCCAGTGACAATCTGTTGGTTGGCGGTTGATCGCATGATCAGCACAGTAACAACCTCTTGACTGCATTTTTTGAGGGGGGCTGTTGGATGCAGCACTGTATATGATCAACATGACAGAGTCATGAGCAAATAGGAAACGTCCATCATTCTCCCTCCTCACTGACTTCACTGCAACAATTGGTATTGGGAGATAAGAGCAATAGCCAGCGATACCAACATCCATCCCAGTGCAACTATTGTTGTGAACTGGAAGTGCTGTATTGAAAAGGGGTTAACTGGAAATGTTTATTCAGTGACTGTGATTAATGTCAATCTCCATGGAATCTAATTGTGTAACTGGAGGCTTTCCCTCTCCTATTAGTAAGGGCGTCTTTCAATGCATCATCCCCTTGTTTCTGCAACTGCATCACATCCACCACTAACGGCAGCTGCAGAGACAGGGAAAGGAGAGATCAGAATCTGAGGACAATGGACTGGAATGTTCCAACATTGGACAGGAGTTTATCTTTGGGTCTTAACTTTCTTTCCTGGTCTTTATTATCTTTTCGTATAGAAGGTGTACTGCTGATTATTCAGGCAGGTTACTATCCCATCCTCGCCATTGTTGGTGTTCCTGGTAAGTCCCTTTTTTATCTATCTCCATTCATTCATTCCCTAAACCATGTTGAACTCCATTGCTATTTCTGTTGTCTATGTTTGAAAAGGACAGAAACTATTAACTTCAGTTTTAATTAAACACTCCATTCATTATCCACAAATTTCAGACCCTTCCCTCACAACCATCTGATACCGAGACTGCTCACAATGTCGAGGCCCCCTTTTGCCCTGAACCGATTTGTGTCTTGGTATTGTGTCCATCATCAAACCTGTCCATTGCCGACTCCATAATATCACCAGATTCCACCCATATTTCAGTACATTTGCTGAATCAACAATTCTCTAAGCCTTGACAAAATTCAGATTTTACTATTGCAACTCTCTTCTCGTCATGCTTTTAGTTGCAAATATTTTGATCACAAACTTGTTTTTGTCACTAAAGTAATTCCATGATAGGTACACTGTGCCAGAGTATTAATGTCACTGGAAGGGTAATTCAGAGCCACAAGCTAATTATCTGAAGACACTGATTCATATCCGACAACAACTGATAACAGACCTTAAATTTAAATGACAAAATTTGCAACAAAATTTAATTTCACTACAAACAACCAAAAGTCCCTCAGGATTTTGTCTAAAAACTGAGCTGTTTCTCTGATGTCATTTGGAAAAGAAATCGAACATTATTATCTGGTTTGGGTTATGTGTGACTTCAGACCCAAAACAATGTGCTTGGCTCTATTCTGCCTTGTGGAATAGCCTCACAGTCAAGGTCAGTCAGTGATGGTCATCAAATTCTGTCTCGACCAGTGATCCCGACATTCCCATGAAATCAAAGAAATTAAGAGTTAAATCAAACAAAGGAAGATGCTGCCATTTTGAAACCAAAAAAAATGTGTTGGGGAAAATGAACATGTTTGCCTGCCTCTGTTGAGAGAAAGACAGAGTTCACATTTCGAGTCCACAGACCATACATGAGAACTCAAAGCAGCTGGGAAATATTGTGATTATTTTAGAGACAGAATTGCTTGTTATGAAGAGGAGAAGGAGTGAGTTGAACAGAAAGAGAAAGAGAGAGAGGGAGAGAATAAGAAGCAAACAAAGGGATTGCTGATTGGCTCGGATGGAAATAAAATGCACCATGAATCTCATTTATTTTTTGCCTTTTCCCATACTCTTGAAAATCATTCCAAGTCGCTGTTTAAACTGAGTTATGTCCCCTCTGCCTCTCTTCCCAGAGTGTGCTCATCTCCTTATATTCACTAATGGGACATGGGTATCACTGACTGGGCCAGCGTTTATTTCCCCTGCCAATTGCCCTTGAGAAGATGCTGCTGAGCTGCCTTCTTGACCAACTGTAGGTGCCTCGGCCCATTCAGTTTCATTTCTCTGAGACTTTGTAGTGATTGATACAGCTGAGTGGCTGACTTGGCCATTTCAAACGGCAGCTGAGAGTCAACCCTGTTGCTGAGTGTCTGGAGTCAGATGTAGGCCAGACCAGGTAAAGGTGGTAAATTTCCTTCCCTGAAGGACATTAGGGAGCCAGGTGGGTTTTCCTGACAACAAACGTTGGTTTCACAGCTTCATTTAATTCATGATTCGCAATGTTTGATTGAATTCAATTTCCACCATTTACTGTGGTGGGATCAAATCCGGGGTCTCGGTTCTTACCTGGGTCCCTGGATTAATAGACCACAGGCTGGACCTTCGCCTCCCCGTCTTCTCTAATTAACTCTCCATGCAATAGTGGTGTTGCCGTCATCATGACAGCGATACAGAAAATGGTGCGATTGTCAACTAACTCTATGGCGATTGGAACTGCAAATATTTCAGGACACTGGGGCTGTGCAGAGATGTAAACAGTTCATCAGCAACTGACAAGAATCTGAGAACGAAGGCATTTTTGACACTGAGTAGGTGTACCATGTATACATGGATTTGACCTGCTCCTGTCGCTGGAACAACAGTGAAGGTTCTGTAAATGGCTTACTCAGGTTTGTGTATTAGCTGCTGCATTCATTCAGGGAGAGCTGAGGGTCTGGTGAGCCCACTCTGAACAAGGTGTGGGCAGGGCATTCACAGTGTATCGGGGTCTTCAACACGGCTAACAAATGGAGCAGAGACTGCATAGAAGGGAAGCTCTGTAAACAGTGGGGAGCAGGGCACTACAATCTCCTCTCTGGGATTTCCAGGAATATTTTCCAATCCCAGGTGCAATGTGTGAAGCCAGTTTGTTTAGACAATGAGGAGGACACAGAGCTGTGTCGCCTGCTTCAGCAGAACCTGTGGTCTCACACCAGGCAGAGGACTGTGCTGATACGGACCATGAAGCAAACTGGTTTGATTCTGGAACTTTCCATGCAAGAATGGTTGTCATATCCACCATGTGCCATAGTGCCATCCTCTGAGGTACCCATGAGGTGACATAGATGATCCCTGTCCCCTGAGGTGAATACGTTGGTTCTGTCTCCACAGAGGAAGGAACAGAAAATCTTCCAGAAATATTAGGGAACAGGGTGACTGGTGAAGATGAGGAAGTGAAGGAAATTTGAATTATTAAAGAGCAATTACTTGAAAAACTGATTGTATTGAAGTGTGGTAAGTTGCTGCACCAAATGACTGATGAATTTAGAGCACTGGAGAGATGGGGCTGCAGACTGAGCATGCTGGACAGCTCTTTTGGGAGCTGGTGTGGACATGATGGGTCAATGGCCTCTTTTCCTGTAAATTCCTTGATTCTATGCGGCATTTCCATGACTATTGAGGGAAGTCAAAGTTCTTCAATTCTGGGAAAGATCCTGGACAGTAGTGAGGAGGTGCTATGGCTGCAAATATTTAAAACATGATGTAGAGGGAATTATGAACCAAACAGTTAGTAATCTGATGCCAGTTGGTTAAAGATATGAGCACGTTTTGTGAGCAAGGTGGTAACTGGATAATTGGAGAGTAATGATATGATTTTGCAGAGACAGCCGACATTCAGAAATTATCTTTAATAAATGTGCTGGGGTTTGTGGAGCATGTTGCTTGTAACATCGTCTAATGAGAACAGTGAGACTGGAATATTTCAATTTTCAGACGAATTTTGTAACACTTGCACACTGGTGAGTGAAGAAGGATATACTAAATGGGGGGGATATACTAAATGGATTGATGTTACAAAGTCAAAAGACTACATGGTCACTTTAAGAAAGACGATGCAGGAACCATGGTTTTGATGTCTGGCTGAAGGAGCAGCGGGTGTGTAGCTGGCAGTACTGCCAGTGCCACAAGTGCCACCTGGTCACCGAGTGGCAGCGTATCATGGCATTGCAGAAAGGGCTCCACAAACAGCAGCAGCAGGAGGAGGAAATGGGGATAACTGGCCCGTCTCTGGGGGCAAATGTCAGAAACACCAGCCTCCTGCCACGGGGCAAGCAACAGGCCAGCTCCCCAGTCCAGTGTTGGAGGGAGACACCTCTGTCTCAGATAGGCATGGCCACTCAATGGGGCAGCAGGGTAAACAGGGCAGTGGTGACTGGAACAACAGTCCGTCTGCCCATGTGGCCAACTCCTCTGACTCTTTTGATCATCCTCCTCGATACAGGAGGTTTGAACTCGGTTTATCAAAGTTAACTCCCCACTCCTGACACCAATCTGTTTTAATGCAGACGTCTAGCCCCTCTGCAAATTAAAACCAACACCCCAGGGAAGCTTCCCTCACCTCGTAATCTGGTAAATAAAAAGGCTGAGGGAGTGAAAGAAAACTCCTGATTTCCACTGTTTAAAGAAAAATAATTTATTTTTTCTAACTCTAACAGTGAACACTAAACAAAACTATAAACAAATCTGAGTCCCCTTTTTCTTTACTTGTCGCTACTTGACTCCAAGCCTTTAAAAATGCTGGTCCAATAACACAATTATTATCCATTAAAGTAACTTAATCTCTCAAAGTCCATACAGACTCTTACTCTGTCTTCCATCTATCCTTCCATTTCTGCTGTCATCTCCCTGGGCTGTCTTCTTACACTTTTTCCTGTTTTCACTGGAAAAGGTATGTTTGATAGATAGTGCCTTCTGAGAGATTTCTTTGAGAGGGTGAAGAGCCCCTTCAGATGACATGTGCTCTGACTAATTTTCAAAATGCACTTGCTTTTAAATGTCCAAGACTCATTTGGTCGAATTGTTGTCAATACAATTAAATTCAAATTCAATTGGTTTCTGGTATCCTGGGCATAATTTAAATTTATTGGTTAAATTCAAATCTGATTGCCTTAACATCAAAACACAACCCCAAGTGAGCGGTTACATTTTCTCAATTTTCAGCAATCTCTGCACTCACAAGTACATGGGCTGTCACAATCTCTCAGCTTAGAAACACACTCTCTTTTAAAGTAACCATACACTCCTTCGACTTTGGAAGTATTGAGAATTGGTTAATGGAGAGAATACAGAGAGTCGGGTTCTGCTCTCGACTGAAGGTCATCATTCATGGGGTATCACTTGTATTAGTGCTTGGAGCATCGGGATTCACAAGGCAAAGGAATGATTTGGGTGTGGGCAACAAATACCATCCTTCTGATTTTATATTGATTAGAATGTGTGAGATTGGGAAGTGCTGTTGGTGAAAAGGATCTGAATGCCCTTGGTCATGATTCACTAGGGATTCATACGGGGCAGCAAATAATCAGGACAGTTAATAGTATGTTTTCCTTCATTGCAGAATGTTCAAGTACAGGAGTAAAGACAGCTTCCTGCTGTTGTCAAGTGTTGGTGAGACAATATCTGGGGCACTGTGTACAGATTTTCTCTCCTTTATGAGGAATGATTTCCTAGCCACAGAGACAGTGTAAAGGAGGTCCACCAGAATAATCCCTGGGAAGATGGTACCATGAGGAGAGTGTGAAGGAAATGAGTGGTTAATCTCTAGTGTTGGGAGGCAATAAGAGGTGATTGCATTGAAACCGGAGGGTAATGGGCTTACATTCATTATGTCCAAAAAAACTACTGACAGCGTAAAAAATTGCATATTAATTTCCTCCATGATACATGTTTCCTGATAGTTTTTCCTCCGCGAAACTCCCATGTTGGTTGAGAGAGAGCTCCAGGCTCTGAATGAACTCTCACCACCTCAGTGTGTGCTGCTGTGTGACCCTGCATTGAAAGTCACATTGTTCACAAATCTGTCAGCAGCCACAATGCCTTACTCCTGAAAGAGTTAGCCATTCCCATCAGCTTCTGACCTCCATCGAGAATGCCAATCTGTCTTCTCGGAGATGGAAGCTGCATCCTTGAGATTTGGCACAAACCATCCCCTTTCCCTCCTCACCCTAAGCAAACCTTGGTAAAGTAACACGTGTACCATTTTCAATGGAGCCAGGAGGGACAACATGGAGAAGTCTGTCTGTGCAGTCTCTGCTTCATTGGTTTGTCATGTTGGAGCATCAATGATATCCTTCTATTTATATATAAGAGGCTTGAGGGGCTGAATGGCCTCTTCCTGTTGCTGTGTTAGGGACTCATGCAGTGATTTGGGGATCGAGAGTGTGGTTCTGGAAAAGCACAGCAGGTGAGAGGTACAGGAAAATCGACGTTTCGGGCAGAAGTTCTCACTTTCTCCTCAAAAGGTGAGTTGTCCTGGTCCCATGGAAGAGGCTCAATGAGCTGATTGTGTGATCGCTGGTTCCTGTTTAACAGCTCGATGTGCAGTACAGACGACTTTTTCTGGGCCTCTTCTTCTCCAATAGTTTCAATGTTATTTCCCTGTGAAACCAGCTTGAGGTGCTGAATGAGATCCTCTTCCTCTTCACTGTGGAAATGGGCAGTGCCCAACAGTCCTGTTGCATGAATGTTACAGACACTTTAACAGCACAAGCTGAAATGTTGTCCAGCCCCTACTACACATGGCCACAGGAGCTGGGGGCTGACAGATTGTTTTGGACATTGTGTAATCTTCAGTGAACATCCCCACTTCTGATCTTATGATGGAGAAAGACATTGATGAAGCAGCTGAAGATGTTTGGTTCAGCGAGGAAGCTATCCTAAGGAACTCCTGCACAAATGTACCGGGACTGAGAGGATTGATGTCCAGGGATCACAAACATGTTCATTTGTGCTCTGAATGAGCCCCTTCCAAATTGTACTATTTACATACAGCTCTTAAAAAAAACCTCCTGGATGCTCCTTACAAATTCTGCTCCAAGCTCTAACACGAAGTGAATCCCAGTCAATGTTGGGAAAATTAAAACCTCCCATCGCCACTACCCTGTTGCTCCTCCATCTTCCCATGATCCTTTTAGATATTTGTACCTCTATCTCCCACCTGCTATTGGGAGGCCTATAGTCCAACCCTAACATTGTCACTGCACCCTTCCTGTCTCTGAGCCCTGCCCATATCGCCTCACTGCTCGAGTCTTCCATAGTGTCCTCCTTCAGCCCAGCTGTGACATTCTCTCTGACCAGGAATGCAACTTCTCCACCCCTTTTACCTCCCTCTCTATCCTGCCTGAAGCATCGATATCCTGGGATATTTCACTTCCATTAACCATGTCTCAGTGATCCCAATAACATCATGCTCCCAGCTACTAATCCAAGCCCTACGTTGATCTGCCTCATCTACTACACTTCTTGCATTAAAACAAATGCACCTCAGACCACCAGCCCCTTTGCGTTCATCATCTGCTCCCTGCCACCACTTCCCCTACGTCATGCTGACTTCATTATGTAGTTTATTATAGGCTTTAGTTACTACCTCCTCACTGTCAGTTTAAACCCGCCCCAACAGCGTTACCAAAAGGACCCCCAAGGACATTGGTTCCAGTCCAGCCCAGGTGGAGACTGTCCAATTTGTAATAGTCCCACCTCCCCCAGAACCGGTCCCAATGTCCCAAAAGTCTAAACCCCTCCCTCCTGCACCATCTGTCAAGCCACTCATTTATCCTGTTTATTCTATCCCTCTGACGAGCACGTGGCACCAGTAACAATATTGAGATTACTACCTCTGAGGTTCTACTTTTTACCTTGGCTCCTAACTCCCTGAATCCTGTTTGTAGGCCCTCATCCTGTCTTCTTTACCGATATTGTTTGTGCCTTTATACACCACGACAACTGGCTGTTCACTCTCCCCCTTGAGAATGTTCTGCAGCCGATCTGAGATATCCCGGACCTGTGCACATGGGAGGCAACATACCATTCAGGAGTCTCGTGTTTAACCACAGAACTGCCTACCTACTCCTCTACAATAGAACCCCCTCTGACTATAGCCCTTCCACTCTTTTCCCTGCTCTTCTGTACAGCAGAGCCAGCCACGGTGCCATGAACATGGCTACTGCTGCCATCCCCTGGTTGAGCTCCCCCCACTCTCACTCAGATCCTCAATCTCCCTGCTCCCACTCAGCTCCTCACTCCCCCACTCCCAATCAGCTCCTCACTCTCCCCACTCCTACTCAGCTCCTCACACTCCCCGCTCCCACTCAGCTCCTCACTCCCCCACTCCCACTCAGCTCCTCACTCTCCCCGCTCCCACTCAGCTCCTCACTCTCCCCGCTTCCACTCAGCTCCTCACTCTCCCCACGCCGACTCAGCTCCTCACTCTCCCCGCTCCCACTCAGCTCCTCACTCTCTCCGCTCACACTCAGTTCCTCACTCTCCCCATTCCCACTCTGCTCCTCACTCTCCCCACTCCCACTCAGCTCCTCACTCTCCCCGCTCCCACTGCTGCTGAAAATAAAGACTACTGATGTTTGAGGTAAGTTTCTCTTTTCAGTGGGAAATTTACCTTCCTGGCAGACCCTGGTCCTCTCTCTCGATCCCACTTTTCCTGAAAATGCTTTCCCCCTCTCTGCCTTCCACAAGGATCGCTCTCTTTGACAGTCCTTGGTTTATGCCACTCTCCCCACTGACAACCCACTCCCCCAGGTACCTAGCCCTGCATCTGCAAAAAGCTGCCCCACCTCCTCACCCCCACCTTGGGCCCCAGACATTCCTTCCAGGAGAGCCAGGTTTCACCTGCATCGCTTCCAACCGGGCTTGCTGCATCAGGTGTTCCTACTGTCACCTTCTCTACATCGGGAAGACCGAATGTAAACTTAGACTCACGAGCATCGCCGCCGGGTCCGCGGGGGCCGACCAGACCTCCCAGTCACTGCCCATTTCAATTGCCCTAACCACTCCCTTTCCAACATCACCGACCTCCCAGTCACTGCCCATTTCAATTCCCCTCACCACTCCCTTTCCAACATCACCATCCTCCCAGTCACTGCCCATTTCAATTCTCCCAACCATTCCCTTTCCAACATCACCGACCTCCCAGTCACTGCCCATTTCAATTCCCCTAACCATTCCCTTTCCAACATCACCGTCCTCCCAGTCACTGCCCATTTCAATTCCCCTAACCATTCCCTTTCCAACATCACCGTCCTCCCAGTCACCGCCCATTTCAATTCCCCCAACCACCCCCTTTCCAACATCACCGTCCTCCCAGTCACTGCCCATTTCAATTCCCCCAACCACTCCTTTTCCGACATGACCACCTCCAGGTCCTGTGGTTTCCCCCCACAATCCAAAGATATGCAGATTGGGTGAATTGGCCATGCTAAATTGCCCATCATGTTCAGGGATGTGAGGTATGGGGCATTAGTCAGTGGTAAATGTCAAGTCATAAGGGAGGGGAATAGGTTTGTGTGAGATCCTCTTCGAAGTGTTGGTGTGGACTTGTTGGGCCAAAGGGCCTGTTCCCATACTGGAGGGTTTCTGTAACTATAACTATCGTCTCATCTTCCACCTGGGCAGCCGAGAGCACGATAGACTCACAACTGAGTTCTCCAATTTCAAAAAGCCTTCCTTCCCGACTCCCTTCCCAATTCCTCCCCATCCCTTCCACTGCTCCCTGCCACCAACCGGATTCAGTCCTCCCATTGACCAGTCAGGTTGTACCTTTGACCTGCCTTCATCTATGAGAAAGTGAGGACTGCAGATGCTGGAAAGCAGAGCTGAAAATGTGTTGCTGGAAAAGCGCAACAGGTCAGGCAGCATCCAAGGACCAGGAGAAGTGACATTTCGGTCATGAGCCCTTATTCAGTAAGGGCTTCCTGAAGAAGGGCTCATGCCTGAAACATCGATTCTCCTGATCCTTGGATGCTACCTGACCTGCTGCGCTTTTCCAGCAACACATTTTCAGCTCTGCCTTCATCTATCCCCACTTCACCACCATGCCCCCGCCAACCCCATTAGCTGCAGATCTCCCTACACCCCATCCCTAGTCCTGAAGAAGGGCTATACCCGAAATTTCTCCACCTCCTGATGTTGTCGGCTTGCTGTGTTCTTCCAGCCTCCTGCTGGGTTGACATCTTCTCCTAGTTTATGGTATCTGGGCTGATTCCCTCAGGGAGACTCAGAATTCCATGGAATGAAGCATTTCAGCTGATCTGGCAATGTCTTTATTCAATTTTCTCATTGTTGTGACAGTACTCTCCAAGCTCTCACTCCTCCAATTAGTCCCATTCCCTTGTCTTCTTCTCCATGTTCCCACACCACATTCTCCATTAATTAATTATCTGTTTCTGTCTTTAATATGAATCTTTGTGTCCCTCTGTATCTTTCCCTGGCCTTGGTTTATCGCTCCCCAGTCTATCGAGTGCTGCCATTGTGAAGCTCCGAAACAAGATAAAGGTTTGTGTCGGGCTGTTGTTCACTTCCCGGTGTGTCCCATGTGATGCTCCATGTGGGACAGAGGGTTACAGCAGCTTTGACACACATCCTTGAAACTTGGTCTGTGCCTGTCCACTGAACTCCTGTGTTTGTCCCTTTCAGCTGATCGTGCGGTCAGTAACACGGGGAAAGCCCTCGAGTATTATTGTAAAGGAGCAGGTGTCTGACTTGTAGCTGAGGGGCTTCTGACTGACTCCTGTTATTGAAGCGTTAGTGGAGGTGCTGGGGATGGTTTGCTGGAAGTTGTGCTGTGAGCTGCCTCAGACATTCAGGGAGACCTGAGGATTTGGTGATCCAACTCTGGATGGAGTCTGGGGACTGTAGTTACAGCATCTGGTTCTGTAACATGAACAACAAATGGAGCAGGGGCTGGAGAGAGGGGCAGCTCTGAAACCACGGAGTGAGTGTGGGTGGGGAAAGGGATCTGCTGTATCCACTCCGGATTCTCCAAGAACAGCTTCCCAAGTGACACTTAACCCAGGAGCAGAGTGTGAGGGGACCCTGATTGAACAAGGAGCTGGTCACAGAGCAGTGTCACCTCCTTCAACACGACCTGCAGCTTCACACCAGGGGAGGACGGTGCTGCCAGTGGCTGTTAGGGTCACAGCTTCATTCAGCTTCTAGGATCCGGAACTTTCCAGGCAGGCGTGGGGGACATATCCATCATCTCCCAGTATGTCGACATCAATGTCACCATTTGGTGACGGAGGATATATATGGTGGATGAGATGAATACAATGTTTCCTCCCTCAGCAGGGAGCTGCCAGGGCTACCCTTGTTTTCCCAGTATAGTGGGATTCCCGATGGTGTACATGGCTCTGCAGGGTCCCCATGTCAATGGGGAGAGTTAGAGGAACTGAAGGACCTCTCACTCCATTAATGGTGCAGTGTGACCATGCACAGTACATCATGTTGGTGAATACCCACTGTCCTGGCAGCAGCCACAGCCTCTTCATTCAGAAGCAGTCAGCCATTCCCATCATCTTCAGGTCCCCACGTAGAAAGAAAGGATGGCGTCTCAGATGAGGCCACCCCCTTCAGACACAGTTCATAACACCCTGCTCCTCACCGCCAACCCAATCACATCAAAATATCCCGAGTATACTGAGAGCAATGGGACCACTGGGAACATCAGGGATCAGACCATCAGGGAGATGGAGCAACACTGCAGATGTTTGAACTAGGTCCTGCAATCTCCCTCCATTTATGTAATCTATGGCCTTGTATACTTTCTGAAAAATTCACAGGTTCACAGTTAGCCTCGCTACATTCCATCTGCCAAATGGTTATTTACTGCTTATCCATTTACAGATCCTGCACCTCCTCTTGATAACTTTGTTTCCTTCCTATCTCAGCATCATCGCTGAATTTAGTGAGAATTCATTTGTGTCATTTATCTAAACCGTTGATATAATCTGCAAATAGTTGATGACCCAGCAGGTGTCTGTGCAGTCGTTATTTTCTATTAAACTGATTAAGACTGATTTATCTCAGTGGATGGTATCTTCAATATGAGGCTGAGCCTTTCCCTCCACCAGGACTGTGTACTGGCTGGTGTGGAGGCAGGAGATGACCATCTTTGATCTGTCACCATGAGAATTCTTGGGTTCTGGAATCAATGTTGGGGAATTACAAGGTAACCTCTTTCTTGACTGTACAGCACAGTGCCATCACCATTGGTGGGTCTGTCCTGCCGTTGTACCAGGGATGGTGATGGGGCTGCGTGAAACATTACCCTTCAGGTTTGATTCTGTATGTAATGGCAATGTCAGACTGTTTCCTGCCTGGTCAAAATGAGGATTAAAGGTGACAATGGAGCAGGGAATAATGGCTTAAAAAATACTGTAAAGAAGTGACCTGTCTGCTTTTGAGTGATCGAGTGTCTGGGAATGTTCTAGAATCTTGTTCTTATGGATGTGTGTCTGTGCGTTTCGGGAGGAAGGGTTTCTTCTGTATTACATCACATTTCTGTCAGTACTTCAGAATTTACCATGTGTTATTTCAGCTCCAACTACATCAATAAATCTCTGAACATTTCACTTTGAAAATCTCACTCTGATCTCAATCAATTGTAAAACGTCCTTCAGGCTGATGTATAAATTGTTGGTTTTCCTTCCTCACAGTTAACGTCATGACGATCTACGTCCTGCTTTTTCAAGATTGTGGATTGTCTCCATGTGTCAGGCGTTACCTGGAGGCAATGGCAGTGACGGATCTACTGGTCATTATCCTCGATCTGATATTGAGACACATTCCCAACGTTTATCGGGAACAGTTTTACTTCTTGTGGGACATCCCTGTGTGTAATATCCACGGCGTCCTGCTTTATGCAGCCACTGACTGTTCTGTCTGGTTCACCGTCACTTTCACCTTTGATCGATTTGTAGCCATTTGTTGCCAGAAACTGAAAAATAAATATTGCAGTGAGAAAATGGCAGCTGTGGTTCTGGGAACAGTGACTGTGCTGAGCTGTTTAAAGAACATTTTCTGGTATTTCATGCTCACGGGTCTTTATCGGTTGGCGAACTTCCCCTGGTTTTGTTACACAATGAACGGTGTTCTATCTTCTCGTGTCTGGGTCACAATCGAGTTCCTCCACCACATTCTAACACCAGCTCTCCCATTTCTCCTGATTCTGCTGCTCAATGTTTTCACCGTCAGACACATTTTAGTGACCAGCAGAGCCCGCAGGAGACTCCGGACTCACACCAATGGGGACTCTCACCATGATACAGAAATGCAAAATCGAAAAACATCGATCATTTTATTGTTTGTGATCTCGGCCAATTTCATCCTGTTATGGTCAACATTAATGCTGTATTCAATATGGACTCGGATGTTTAATTTGGCATATACCCCTGTGTATCTGCATCGCTTTGTGCGGGAATTGGGCTTCATGCTGCAGCTCCTCAGTTGCTGCACAAACACCGCGATTTACGCTGTGACCCAGACTAAGTTCAGACAGCAGCTGAAGAATGTGCTGAAATATCCCTTTACCCAAATTCATCAATCAATCAAACTTACTCATTAATCAATCCATCCAGGATTTTCTGATTTCAGTTCAACGTTTCAGCAATGAAACAGTCTGTTGCTATGGTAACAGACTGAGGGTAGTGCTGGGTTTTCCAACCTTGATATAGATAAGCTGCAGAACTGGGCAGAAAGGTGGCAAATGGAGTTCAATGTAGCTAAGTGTGAGGTGATTCACTTTGGTAAGAGTAATAAAAAGATGGGGTACTGGGCTAACGGTCGGATACTTGGTAGTGTGGATGAGCAGAGGGATCTTGGTGTCCATGTACACAAATTTTTGAAAGTTGCCACTCAGGTAAATAGTGCGGTGAAGAAAGCATATGGCGTACTGGCTTTTATTGGTAGAGGAATTGAGTTCCGGAGTACTGAGGTCATGTTGCAGTTGTATAAGACTCTGGTGCGGCCGCATCTGGAGTATTGTGTGCAGTTTTGGTCGCCATACTATAGGAAGGATGTGGAGGCACTGGAACGGGTGCAGAGGAGGTTTACCAGGATGTTGCCTGGTATGGTAGGAAGATCGTATGAGGAAAGGCTGAGGCACTTGGGGTTGTTTTCATTGGAGAAAAGAAGGTTTAGGGGTGACTTGATAGAGGTGTATAAGATGATTAGGGGTTTAGATAGGGTCGACAGTGAGAATCTTTTTCCACGTATGGAGTCAGCTATTACAAGGGGGCATAGCTTTAAATTAAGAGGGGGTAGGTATAGGACAGATATTAGGGGTAGGTTCTTTACTCAGCGAGTCGTGAGTTCATGGAATGCCCTGCCAGTAGCAGTGGCGGACTCTCCCTCATTATGGGCATTTAAGCGGGCATTGGATAGGCATATGGAGGATAGTGGGCTAGTATAGGTTAGGTGTGCTTGGATCGGCGCAACATCGAGGGCCGAAGAGCCTGTACTGCGCTGTATTCTTCTATGTTCTATATTAAACAGGGGGTTACAGGGACATATTTCAATGTTTCTCAACTCAAGGATCAGTGAGAAAAGGCACCATTTCACTGACTGTATCTATCACTTCAATCTGTAAATCATGAAATTCTTCATTAAGAAGTATCACACAGCAGAACAAACTATTTTGTTGTTTATGTTGAAGCAGCTGAGCTGGAGAGAGACAGATTCAGCCCCAAGTCCTGGTCATTAGGGAAGGGGAGGGAACTGGGTCTGAGCTCAGGAGTTGGGTTTAAGTCACTGTGTCCTTTACTTTCACCTCAGGATCACTGACTCTGACCTGGCCTCAGCAGATTTCATCTCTCTCTCCGTATTCAGGTCTCACTCTCACAATGTCCTTTCTTTCTCTCGTCCTCCCATTTTTGTTTCCTTTTGCTCATATTGCAGATGCATCATCGATCAGCCAAAACTGCTGTGTCACCAAAGAAACTGTCTGAAGACCACAACCATGCAACATGAAAAATTCACAAGCTGTGATGCTCTCACCACAGAAAAGGTCATCCACTCATGTAGCGGCATATCAAGACCACCAGAGGGTGGCATGTGTCACATTAAACACGAGGTCGGGGGATTGTGGGGAGCAAAAGAGACTCAGCCTTTGATACATCACTTTTTAATCCACTTATTCAAACTTCCCTTCAGTCCCATTGCACCCAGAGACAGATCCACAGGCACAAACACATAGAGACACACATTTGGAGATATACACCAATATGACAATTGTATCACTTTTCACACAAGAGGGACAGACAGAAGGGGGATAGACGGGTAAACACCATTTCAATGGATTCACCCCCAGAACAACAGAGATCCTGCTGCACAGTGACACAGACTTAGAGACACACTGAGATAGAGAGACGCACACTAATACACACACTCATCTGCAGCAGCTGATATGCACACAGAGCAGAAATAGATCAGCAGAGACAGTTCAGTACAGACACACACAGATACACAGATATACACACACACACACAGATACATACTAATACACACATCCATGTACACTACCTCAAACATTCATAGCTACTAATATGCAGAGGTAGTTCGACTGAGATAAACACACAGTTACAGAGAGAGAATCACATACAGACACAGAGACACACACAGGCACATTTATACACACAAACATACAGACGGACATAGATTCATACACATACAAAGACAGAAACTGACACAGACTGAGGTGCAGACGTGCAAACAGACCTTTACACTGACAAAGACAAACGCACACACCCACCCAAACACACAGACACATATTGTTATGGACCAGGCCAGACTACCTCAAAATATATTGAGAAGGTAGCTGAAGCCTGAACTTTTTCTTATTTTAAAGGCAGATGGGAAATCAATATTCCAGGTGTGATGCAGCTGGTCAGATCACTCACCTTTCAGCAAAACAGAATTTATGAAAACACTGCAGTTTATCAAAAGAAAATCAAATTTAGAATAACGTCGTTATTGGAAAACTTAAATATCCAGATACAGCAAATTAACGAAGGGACTGTTCCAATCCAGACATCCCAGAACATACACTTTGGCAAAATAGGTAAACTGAAACAGATTCTTTTCGGCAGGAGGGAACAACATTCAAAGAAATTCAAGAGAGAAAGTAAGTTAGGATTCATCTGCTGAAGCTTGGAATCTTTTCTGGACTCCAGCATCTTGTGACTGCCACAACTAAACCAAACTGGAAAGAAAAACCCTGTACTGGGAGAACTGGCCACTCCCCTGCCATTGTTAACCTCGGCTCTTTCAAGCCACTCAACACCTCTGCCTTTACAACCTCTCTTCTCCATGTTGGTGGAATTGAGGAACTGCAAAAGTACAACAATACCATAGTTGGAGTTAGGTACAGGCCTCCAAACAGTCGTCAGGACATGGGGGCACAAGATACAATTGGAGATGCAAAAGATTTGTAGGAAATGCAAAGGTACATTGATCATTGGGAATTTCAATATGAGTTTTCACCATTCCTCCAGACCTCCCCCTCACTGAGGACGAACGATCAGTCCTCAGCAAAGGACTCACCTTCGTCCCCCTTCGTCTCCGCATCAATGAATTTAATACACGCCGTGACATCGAACAATTCTTCCGTCGCCTCCGCCTCTGAGCTTACTTTCATAATCAGGATTCCCGCCCATCTTCCGAGGACCCCTTCGCCCACCTCCAACACACTGCATCCACCTGGACACCCCGTGCTGGCCTATTACCTGCCCTCGACCTCTTCATTTCCAAGTGCCGCCGGGACATTAACCGCCTCAACCTGTCGACCCCCCTCCCCCACTCCAACCTCTCATCCTCACAACGCGCAGCCCTCCAATCCCTCTGCTCCAATCCCGACCTCACCATCAAGCCAGCGGATAAAGGGGGCGCAGTGGTAGTCTGATGCACTGACCTCTACATCGCTGAAGCCAAACACCAACCCGAGGACACCTTTTCCTACCGCCCCTTTGACCATGACCCCACCCTCCATCACCAAACCATCATCGCCCAGACCATACAGAACCTCATCACCTCAGGAGATCTCCCAGCCACAGCTTCCAACCTCATAGTCCGGGATCCCCGCACTGCCCGGTTCTACCTCCTTCCCAAGATCCACAAGCCTGACCACCCTGGCCGACCCATTGTCTCAGCATGCTCCTGCCCCACTGAACTCATCTCTACCTACCTCGACACTGTCCTATCCCCCCTAGTCCAGGAACTCCCCACATATGTTCGAGACACCACCCACACCCTCCACCTCCTCCAAGACTTCCGTTTCCCCGGCCCCCAACGCCTCATCTTCACCATGGATATCCAATCCCTCTACACCTCCATCCGCCATGACCACGGCCTCCAAGACCTCCATTTCTTACTCTCCAGACGTTCCCAACAGTACCCCTCCACCGATGCTCTCATTCGTTTGGCCGAACTGGTCCTCACCCTTAACAATTTCTCCTTTGAATCCTCCCACTTCCTCCAGACCAAAGGGGTAGCCATGGGCACACATATGGGCCCCAGCTATGCCTGTCTCTTTGTTGGCTACGTAGAGCAGTTGATCTTCCGTAATTACACTGGCACCACTCCCCACCTCTTCCTCTGCTACATTGATGACTGCATTGGCGCCACCTTGTGCTCCCGCGAGGAGGTTGAGCAATTCATCAACTTCACCAACACATTCCACCCTGACCTTAAATTTACCTGGACCATCTCTGACACCTCCTTCCCCTTCCTGGATCTCTCCATCTCCATCAGTGACGACCGACTTGACACTGACATTTTCTACAAACCCACCAATTCCCACAGCTACCTGGATTACACCTCTTCCCACCCTATCTCTTGCAAAAATGCCATCCCATATTCGCAATTCCTCCGCCTCCGCCGTATCTGCTCCCAGGAGGAGCGGTTCCACCACAGAACACACCAGATGGCCTCCTTCTTTAGAGACCGCAATTTCCCTTCCCACGTGGTTAAAGATGCTCTCCAACGCATCTCGTCCACATCCCGCACCTCCGCCCTCAGACCCAACCCCTCCAACCGCAACAAGGACAGAACGTCCCTGGTGCTCACCTTCCACCCTACCAACCTTCGCATAAACCAAATCATCCGCCGACATTTCCACCACCTCCAAACAGACCCCACCACCAGGGATATATTTCCCTCCCCACCCCTCTCCGCCTTCCGCAAAGACCGTTCCCTTCGTGACTACCTGGTCAGGTCCACGCCCCCCTACGGCCCACCCTCCCATCCTGGCACTTTCCCCTGCTACCGCAGGAACTGTAAAACCTGTGCCCACACCTCCTCCCTCACCTCCATCCAAGGCCCTAAAGGAGCCTTCCACATCCATCAAAGTTTTACCTGCACATCCACTCATATCATTTATTGTATCCATTGCTCCCGATGCGGTCTCCTCTACATTGGGGAGACTGGGCGCCTCCTCGCAGAGCGCTTTAGGGAACATCTCCAAGACACTCGCACCAATCAACCAAACCGCCCCATGGCCCAACATTTCAACTCCCCCTCCCACTCTGCCGAGGATATGGAGGTCCTGGGCCTCCTCCACCGCCGCTCCCTCACCACCAGACGCATGGAAGAAGAACGCCTCATCTTCCGCCTCGGAACACTTCAACCCCAGGGCATCAATGTGGACTTCAACAGCTTCCTCATTTCCCCTTCCCCCACCTCATCCTAGTTTCTAACCTCCAGTTCACCTCTGTCCCCTTGACTTGTCCGGACTTGTCCGACCTGCCCAGCTCCTTTTCCACCTATCCACTCCACCCTTTCCTCCCTGACCTATCACCGTCATCTCCTCCCCCACTGACCTATTGTACTCTATGCGACTCTATCCCCACCCCCACCCTCCTCTAGCTTATCTCTCCACGCTTCAGGCTCTCTGCCTTTATTCCTGATGAAGGGCTTTTGCCCGAAACGTCGATTTTGCCTGTCCTCGGATGCTGCCTGTAACATGACTTGCCAACTCTTTATTCAATACCCCGTGCAATGAAGGAAAGTATGCCGTATGCCTTCTTGACCACTGTATTGACCTGCATTGCCACCTTCAGGAAACAATGGACCTGAACACCCAGATCTCTCTCTACATCAGTTTTCTTCAGGACTTTTCCATTTAGTGTATAGTTTGCTCTTGAATTGTATCTTTCAAAATGCATCACATCACATTTATCAGAATCGAATTCCATCTGCCATTTCTCCACCCAACTCTCCAATCTATCTATATTCTGCTGTAATCTCTGACAGTCCCCTTCTGTATTTGCGACTCCACCAATCTTAGTGTCACCTGCAAACTTGTTAATCACACCACCGATACCTTCCTCCAGATCATTTCTGTATAACACAAACAATGGTCCCAGCACGGATCCCTGTGAAACACCACCGGTCACAATTCTCCATTTTGTGAAACTCCCTTCCACTGTTACTTTCTGTCTCCTGTTGCCCAGCCAGTTCTCCATCCATCGACCCGGGAACCCATGTGACTTCAACTTCTCCATCAGCCGACCATGGGGAACATTATCAAATGCCTTAAAAAGGAATGGATTCAGGTACTGGAGAATGCTGCAGAGACAGGAATGGTTTTCGCGATTGAATGAAATTAGTAATACTGCAGACACTGGATGAGGTGAGTAACAGTTGTTCAGACTGAAGGAGATTCCAGATAGAGACAGCTGTAGGGGCTGAAGTTGGACTCAGCAATCAAGAGGGTATCACTGTTCCATGGATGGTTTTCATGGCTTTTGGAGGTCACAGTGTTAAGAAGGTTAATAGTGACAGGAGGAGGTAGAGTTAAGGAGGATTGTAGTGACGGGAGCAGTTCACAAAGGCAGTAGAGATTGCAGAGACTGGATGAGATTGCAGACATGGGGAGGAATTGGTGGCTTCAGAACACTATAAAAAGGGAGGGTTGAAGGATTAAAGAAGGTTTCACAGACAGGAAAGGCGATAGGGACAGGAGGAGTATATATAGACAGGGAGGTCAGTAGGGATGATAAAGGGTCACAGAGGTCATGAGGCACTGTCTGACAGGAGGCAGGACTGTTATAGAGACTGGAGAAAGTAATAGTGATGACATGTGCTGTAAGGGGCTGGAATAAGGTGCACAGATGGGGAGGTTGGTAGAGGCTTGAGAATGTTATACTGACAGGTTAGACTATAGGTCCGGGACAAGATGACAGAAATAGGTATTAATGTAATGACTGGAGGAGGAGATGGCAGAGATTGGAAATGTTATGGAGATTGGAGTAATTTACAGAGATAGGAAGAGTAATCAGCATTGGAGTAGGTTTCAAATGTACTGAGGGATTGTTGGGAGAAGAGGGAGCTCACAGAGATAGGAAGGTTTTTTTATGCATTTGTGGGACTTGGGCATAATTGACTGGCCAGCATTGACGGACACATCCCTACTTGCCCTTGAGAAAGTGGGGGTGAGATGCCATCTTGAATTGCTGCAGTCCCCTTGCTGTGGCTTGACCCACAATTCCGGCAGGGAGGGAATTCTGGACTTTTGACCCAACTCTGCAAGTACAATGCACCCCACAAACCTATATATGTGTGTGTGTGTGTGTGTGTGTGTGTGTGTGTGTGTGTGTGTGTGTGTGTGTGTGTGTGTGTGTGTGTGTGTGTGTGTGTGTGTGTGTGTGTGTGTGTGTGTGTGTGTGTGTGTGTGTGTGTGTGTGTGTGTGTGTGTGTGTGTGTGTGTGTGTGTGGAGAAATGGTTATGAGTGTCCGTGAGAGAGTGTGTGCATGTGTATAAGTCTGCGTGTAAAGGAGTATAAGTCCGTGAGAGGAAGCGTGAGTGTGTGAGTGTATGTGTGAGCATATGAGAAAGAGCTTGTGTATGACAGAAGGTCTGTGTGAGTATATGGGCTGTAGGTGTGTGCGTGTGTCTGTGTGTCGTCACTTGTCGTATGAGATGAACCAAAGGTGCTAATTGAGACCATCCTCATGTGTACCGAACTTGGCTATCAGCCTCTGCTTGGTCACTTTGCGTTTTTGACTGTCCCAATGTCCGCCTTGAAGGACTGTCACCCGAAGGTCCATGGTCGAATGTCCCAGCCTGCTGAAGTGTTCTCTGACTGGGAGGGAGCTCTCCTGTCTGTTGATTGTTGTGCGGTGTCCATTCATCCATTGCCATAGTCCCTGCTTGGTCTCACCAATGTACCATGCCTCAGGGCATCCTTGACTGCAGAGTATGAGATAGAAAACATTAGCTGAGTCTCCTGAGTACCTGCCGCATACACAGTGGGAGGTGTCCTCACACATAATGGTGGTGTCCATGTTGAGACTCTGACACGTCTTGCAGCATCGACCATGACAACGTTGTGTGGGGTTGTCCTGAAAGCCAGGCAGTTTGCTGCTAAAAATTATCTGTTTGAGGTTTGGTGGTTGTTTAAATGTGAAAAGTGGATGTGTAGAGAAGGTCTTGACGTGGTAATGTATTGCAGGCTGTGAAGAACATGGTGTAGTTTTCTGGCTCCTGGGAAGTACTGGACAATGAAGGGGACCCTGTCGGGTGCAGCTCATATCTGCCTCCTGAGGAGGTCATTACTGTTTCTCGCTGTGGCATATCACAACTGGCAGTTGATGAGTTGAGCATCATAGCCCATTCTTATGAGGGCATCCTTGAGTACTTCCAGGTGCCCATCACGCATCCTTGAGTACTTCCAGGTGTCTCGTACCTTCTCATCTGAACAGGTCCTGGCATGTATTAGTTTTGGAGCCACAAGGTCATGTTGTTAAGCACCTATAGTATTGTGTACAGTTCTGATCACTGCATTTTAACAAGGATGTGGAAGCTCTGGAAAGGGTTCAAAGGAAATTTACTAAGATGTTGCCTGGTATGGAAAGGCTGAGGGAACTGAGGCTGTTTTCATTGGACAGAAGAAAGTTGAGAGATTTTTAAGATTAGATTCCCTACACAGTGAGGAAACAGGCCCTTCAGGCCAACCAGTCCATACTGACCCTCCGAAGAGTAACCCACCCAGACCCATTTCCCTGTGACTAATGCACCTAACACTACGGGCAATTTAGCATGGCCAATCCACCTGGCCTGCACATCTTTGGACTGAGGGAGGAAACCGGAGCAAACTCACACAGACATGGGGAGAATGTACAAACTCAGTTGCCCGAGGCTGGAATCAAACCTGGGACCCTGGTGCTGTGAGGCAGCAGTGCTAACCACTGAGCCACCATGCCGCCCTAAACCGTGACTTAATGGAGACCTATAAGATAATCAGAGGGTCAGATTGGGTGGACAGTGAGAGTCTTTTTCCTCAGATGGTGAAGGCTAACACAAGGGGACATAGCTTTAAATTGAGGGGTGATAGTTTTCGGACAGATATCAGGGGTAGTTTCTTTACTCAGAGAATAGTAGGGGCATAGAACATCCTGCCTGCTACAGTGGTAGACTCGCCAACGTTAAGGGCACTTAAGTGGGCACTGGACATGCATATAGGTAATAATGGAATGGTATAGGTTAGATGGGCATCAGATTACTTTCACAGGTCGGCGCAACAGCGAGGGCCAAAGGGCCAGTATTTGCTGTTATTTTCTATGTTCTACCTGTAATTCTATTGAAAGGCCACCCCTCATCCCCTCGATTAGATTCGAGCTTGTATTTCTGTGCTGTTCCTGTCCTCTGAATATTTGATAGGGACAGCAGAGATAAAGCTTTAATTTCTATCGAACTCTGTGTTGAAACTGTCCTGAGATTGTTTTATCAGGACAGTGTTATGGGAGATATTATTCCACATCTAACATTGTATCAGACTCTCCTGAGTGGTTGATGTGAGCAGGGTGCAGGTGAGTCCTCTGACTGCTTGATGGGTGACAGTGCAGATAGAGACTTAAACTGAACCCAACCCTTATTGTAGAGAAAATGAAGACTACAGATGCTGGAGATCAGAGTCGAGAGTGTGGTGCTGGAAAAGCACAGCAGCTCAGGCAGCATCTGAGGAGCAGGAGAATCGACGTTTTGGGCATAATGCCTTCATCAGGAACCAGGAGAATCAATGTTTTGTGCATAAGAATTTCGGGCGTTATGACCGAAACATTGACTCTCCTGCTTCTCAGATGCTGCTTGACCTGCTGTGCTTTTCCAGCACCACACTCTTGACCCCAACCTTATGGTATCTGTCCTGGGCATATTTGATGGTGATAATGTGTAGGAAGCTTTACTTTATATCGACCCTATGCTGGATCTGTCCTGGGAGGGTTTGATGGGGGACAGTGTTGACAATTTAAAAGTGGGAAAGCAATTTTACTTTCAGGTTAAAAAAGAAGAGGTTGAACACAGCCTGCTTATTTGAAAAGAGTGAGGGTTGGGTTTGGTCCAATCACTGTCGAAATCCATGTTTCACCTGTTCAGAAGTGTTTTATGGGTCTGTGCAGAATGACCTTTACTCTGTATCTAATCCCACGCTGTACTGTCCTTCAGTGTTTGATGTAGGAGTGCAGAATTTATACCGAACACTCAACTATAGCTTTCCAGAGATTGTTTGATGAGGACAGTTCTGGGCTTGATTTAATAAAAATCTACCATGCTGAATATGGCCTGGGTAAATGATAAGGACTAGTGTCGGAGAATGTTTACTTCATGTCTAACCCGTACTGTTCCTGTCCTGGGAGAATTTGATGGAAACAGTGTGGGCAGAGGTATATTCATTATTGAACCGCACACTGAACATGGTCTGTATGTTTGACAAAGGCCAGTGTAGGATAATCTTTACTCTATTCATAACCTTGTGTGGTGTCTATCCTGGAGTGTTTGATGGGAACAGCCGAGAGTGATCTTTCAGTATCTGTGGAGAGAAAGCGGAGTTGACAAAGGATTCTGTAGAAGCGTCACCGAAATTGAAACATTAACTCTGTTTTCCCTCCTCAGATGCTGCCAGACCTGCTGAGATTTTCCAGCAATTCCCAATTTTGAGCACTTGCAGTTTTCTCCTTTTTTAAAATCAAAGTGACCTTTATTTGGTAAATAATACTGTGCTGTACCTATCCTGGGACAATGCAGCAAACCTTTATTCTGTATTGAACAAAAAGCTGCAGCTGTCATAAAAGTGTTTGATGAAGACATCGCAGAGGGAGATAACCTTCTGCTTAAAAGAGTGGCAGGAGCTCTATACTGTATCTAACACTATCATGGATTGATGGGAGGAAGCAGAGGGTAATAGTGGAACAATGCCTGGAGGGCTAGGAGGCCTGTGACTCGTGGACAGCCTGAAGGGTCGGTGCTGGACCCATTGCTCTTTATTATCTGTATCAATGATTTGAATGAGAATGTACGAGACATGGTTCATAAGTTTTCAGATGACACTAAAATAGATGGCATTCTGGACAGTGGGAAAGGTTATCAGAATTGCAGCAGAACACTGATCAGCTGGGGAAGTGGGCTGAGAAATGGCAAATAGAGTTCAATACAGATAAGTGTGAAGTCTTGCATTTTGGAAAGTCAAATCAAGTTATGAGTTTCATGGTGAATGGATTGCAGTGGAACAGACAGACTTTGGAGATGAGGTGTTCAGTTCTCTGAAAGTGGAGTCACAGTGGACAGGGTAGTGAAGAAGGCATTTGGCTCACTGGCCTTCATCAGTCAGGGCACTGAGTACAGAAGTTAGGAAGTTATGTTGCAGTTGTACAGGATTTTGGTGAGGTCGCACTTGGAGTATTGTATTCAGTTTTGGTCACCTTCCTACAGGAAGATATGATTTAACAAGAAAGAGTGTAGAAGAAGTTACAAGGATATAGCCAGGACTCAACAGTCTGAGTTATAGGGAGAGGGGTAGGACAAGCTAGGATAGTTTCCTTTACAGCACAGGAGACGGAGCGGGGAATTTATAGAAGCATATAAGTGAATGAGAGGCATGGATAGAGTGAATACACTCAGTGTTTTTCCAGGGGTGGGGATTCAATGACACAAGGACACCAGTTTCAGATGAGAGGGGAAAGAATAAAAGGGGACCTGAGGGGCAACAATTTTACACAAAGGGTGGTACGAATATGGAATAAGCTGCTGGCGGTGATTGTTGAGGCAGGTACATTAACATCATTAAAAAGGCATTTGGACAAATATATGGATTGGAAAGGTTAAGAAGGATATGGGTTAAGCGCAGGGAAATGGTGTTAGCAGAGGTTGACATTTTGATCGGCATGGACCAGTTTGGGCAAAGAGCCTGTAGGACTCTCTGACTCCATGACTGTATGTCCCTGTCGTGGGGATATTTCCGATGGACCCAATAAGGAGAGACTTTTATTTTAATTTTACTTTCGGTTCAAAGCAGTAGAGGGAACCCCACATTGAGTCGAAGCCGTTGTTGTCTCTGTCGTTGGACTGTTTAATGACAATGATGAGGCAGCTGTACTTTCATTTTAAAAGAGTAGAGTCAGATTTAATTTCTATCTACCCTGTGCCAAACCTATTCCAAGGTGTCTGATGGAGACAGTATGTGGAGAAAGTGAGGACTGCATATACTGGCGATCAGAGTCGAGAGTGTGCTGCTGGAAAAACACAGCAGGTCAGGCAGCATCCAAGGGACAGGAGAATCAATGTTTTGGGCATAAGCCCTTCAACAGGAATCAGGAGACAGTATGTGGCATGATTTAATGAATATCTAATTCGATGTTGAACACAGCCTGGGGATTTGAAAGGGCCTAGTGTAGAGAGAGATGTACATTGTAATTAAACATGTGCATACCTGTTCTCGAATGTTTGATGAGGGAGGTTTATTTTCGAAGTGGAGGCACAGGAAAGGTGTTGACGAGGTGCTCATCCTCGTCGATAATGTGTTGCTGGCTGCAAAGAACGTGTTGTAGTCATTTGGCTCCCGGGAAGGACTGGACAATGAAGTGTACACTGTCTGTCGCAGCCTGTGGCTGTCTCCTGAGGAGGTCACTACGCTTTCTCACTATGGCACAACAGAACTGGCAGTCGATGAGTTGAGCATTGTACCCTGTTCTTATGAGGGCACCCTTGAGCACTGTCAAGCGTCCATCATGCCTCCTCCTCATCTGAGTTGACTGAGTATGACATCAAGGACCTTGAGGAAGACTGTGATCAATGGGAATTGGAGAAAATTCTGCACTGGCAATGCCCTCAACTGTAAATGGGAAATCCAAACTCTGTCAGTTGTCTTCCAAGTCACTTAACATCCTGACTAGGGACTAATTTACTGCTCCTTCACTATCGTTTATTAAAAATCTTGGAATCCCCTTCCAAACAGCTCTGTGTGTACGACTGCACCACTTGGATAGAAGAGGTTCGAGACGGCAGCTCCCTGTTACCTTCTGCAGAGCTGTTGGGAATAACAAATAAACTCTGTCTTTACTAGTAGAAAGTGAGGACTGCAGATGCTGGCGATCAGAGCTTAAAAATGTGTTGCTGGAAAAGCGCAGCAGGTCAGGCAGCATCAAAGGAGAAGGAGAATCGACGTTTTGGGCATAAGCCCTTCTTCTTTGATGCTGCCTGACCTGCTGTGATTTTCTGGCAACACATTTTTAAGCTCTGCGCTTGCTAGTGCCTTCCAATACCCATGAACCGATGTGTTAAAATCGGTTTTATGTTTTCACAGTTTGTTCTGAAGTCTCAGAAAGGGAAGACCTTGCTGTATGAGTGTGACACCAGTAACATCAGGAGCACGACATGACACTGAGGTAACAATTCCCTTTGTTTTCAAACAGTCAGAGGATTGATCGTGTGATGTCAATGCCATTGAGATCAACATTTACATCGCAAGTTATAAAAATGCAATACATCATTGATATCGGGACATTTAATATGGAAACTTAGTAATTTCTCATTTACTGTCCGTCACCAAATACTTGAGAGTCCTCTGACACGGCAGCTTTGCTGTTCCTGTTCACATCAGACAATTTGTCACAGTTCAGAAAGAAGAAACAAAAATTAAACTGCTGGAGAGAAACTCAGCAGGTGAAAAGACAGAAACAGAATGAACATTTTGAGGCCAATAAAACTTACTCACAACAGCTTTATGTCAGAGTCAGTATGTTTACTCTGTTTCTCTATTCAGATGTAACCTCATCTGCTGCATGTCTCTACCGGTTTCTGTTTGTATTTCAGGTTTCAGTTGCTTTTTAGGACGGGTCTCGAGGTTGAACTTGGTTATATTTGCCCAATATAGTCCACTACTTGAGCTGTTGTGCCAGTGACACTTGTGTTACACTGGAGTCTGTTTTTCCTTCATGTTCCAAAAAATCTCTTTTTGCTCATATCCATCCAAATATGCAAATCTGAGGAAATCGGTTTTATTTGAAAAGGCATTTTGCGGAAACTGCATTTCACGAAACAACAGGAATAGATTATTGATGATGCCACACTCTGTGGCCTTCATTGAACAAGTTTGTCTCCTCAGACTCCAAAAGATTTTAATACATATCAGAGACTAATTACAGCAAAGCCCACCACCTCTGCACTGACCCAGACTGAGTTATATATCTCCTGTTATTATCATGTAATCTCCCTGTACCCCTGCACATTTTGTTGTCTCTGCCTGTTTTAATTCTGAATATCCTGTGCAGATATGAACAATCTTTTCAACCTGTTACCCTGCGATGAAAGAGTGTGTCTGTAAAATCTATTGCCTGAATCACATTTATAATTCTCCTGTTCTATTCAGATTATCGATTGACATTCCATCTCCCAAATGTAATCTGTCTCCTTGCTCTGCATTATATTTCATTCCACCTGTTTGAAAGCGTGATGTTTGAATACTGGTGACTGGACGATATCATTGTACTCCTCTCCAATCTCCACAGCCAAAGCCCCCAATCCCCTGTATCTCCGAGGCAATGTCAAATTCATTCTGTCCCTGATCCCTTAATAAGCAATGTTTTAATAAACTGTTGTACATGTCACATTTTGGTCTAAAGTCAAAGAATGTAAATATTGCTGATTTAAACCAAATAAACTGCAATAAGATATTTGCTATTGAAAAAAAAATGCTGAAGAGCACTTTGTGGTGAAGTTACAAAGTTACCTTATTAGATCTGTGAAAGGAACATTCAGGCAAATCCACACTTCCTGCAAATGGTCAGAGTAATTATGCTGACAATCTGGTGGTTGGCGGTTGATCGAGTGATCAGCACAGTAACAATCTCTTGACTGCTTTTTTTGAGGAGGGCTGTTGGATGCAGCATTGTGCAGGGAAAACACAACAGGATCATCCAGCCTACGAAAAAGAAACATCCATCATTCTCCCTCCCCACTGACTTCACTAGAACAATTGGCAATGGGAGATAAGAACAATAGCCAGTGATATCTACATCCAGTCCCATTATCAATGTGTACTGAAAGTGTTGTATTGAAAAGGGGTTAACTAGAAATGTTTGTTCAGTGACTGTGATTAACATCGATCTCCATGGATTCTAATTGTGTAACTAGAGGCTTTCCATCTCCTATTAGTAAGGGCTTCTTTCAATGCATCATCCCCTTGTTTCTGCAACTGCATCACATCCACCACTAACGGCAGCTGCAGAGACAGGGAAAGGAGAGACCAAAATCTGAGAACAATGGACTGGAATGTTCCAACAATGGACAGGAGTTTATCCTCGGGGCTTAACTATATTTCCTGGTCTTTATTATCTTTTCGGATAGAAGGTGTACTGCTGATTATTCAGGCAGGTTACTATCCCATCCTCGCTATTGTTAGTGTTCCTGGTAAGTCTCTTTATGTCTATCTCCATTCATTTGTTTCCCTAAATCATGTTGAACTCCATTGCTATTTCTGTTGTCTGTATTTGACAAGGACAGAAACTATTAACTTCAGTTTCAATTAAACACTCCATTCATTATCCACAAATTTCAGACCCCTGCCTCACAAGCATCTGATACTGAGACTGCTCACAATGTCGAGGCCCCTTTTTGCCCTGAACCGATTTATGTCTTGGTATTGTGTCCATCATCAAACCTGAACATTGCCAGCTCCATAATATCACCAGATTCCACCTACATTTCAGTACTGTTGCTGAATAAACAATTATCTAAGCCTTGACAAAATTCAGACTTTACTGTTCCAACTTTCTCCTGGTCACACTTTCAGTTGTAAATATTTCAATTGCAAACTTGTTCTTGGCTCGAAAGTAATTCCATGACAGAAACACCATGTCAGAGTATTAATGTCACTGGAAGGATAATTCAGAGACACAAGCTAATATGCTAAAGACACTGTTTCATATCCTATCACAACTGAAAACAGACCGTAAGTTCAAATGACAAGAATTGGAGAAAAAGTGAGCTTCACTAATCACAACCATAAGACCCCCACGATTTTGTCTGAAATCCGAGCTGTTTCACTGATGTTGTTTGGGAAAGAAATCTAACATGCTTATCTGGTTTGGGTTAAGTGTGACTTCAGATCCAAAACATGCCATTAAACTTGTAATCTGAGGCCAAATAGTAGAAGATAGACTGGGACCTTTTTCACAGGAGTGCAGGAGGTGGAGAGGAAACCTGATAGGAGTTTATAAAATGATGAGAGGTATAGATCGTTGTCTTTTCTCTATGATGGGGGATTTCAAGACTGAGGGCACCTTTTTCTGGTGAGAGGAGAGAGATGTTAAAGACATGAGGGGCAAAGCTTTTACACAGGAGGTGGTTCACATGTGGGATGAATTTCCTGAGGAAGTGGTGGATGTGGGTACAATTACAACATTCCAAAGAGATTTGGATAAGTACATGAGTAGGGAAGATTTGGAGGGTTTTGGGCAAGGAGCAGGGAGGTAGGAAAAGTTTAGTTTGGGATTATGTTCAGCATGGACTGGTTGGACTGAAGGGTCTGCTTCTGTGCTGCTGTGTAATGTGCTTGGCTCTATTCTGCCTTGTGGAATGGCCTCTCAGGTCAAGGTCAATCAGTGTTGGTCATCAAATGCTGTCCTAACCAGTGATCAGGACATTCCCATGGAATTAAAAACATTAAGGGTTAAATCAAACAAAGGAATATGCTGCCGTTTTGAAACAAAAAAAAGTGTTGGGGAAAATAAACATGTTTGCCCGCCTGTGTCGAAAGAAAGACAGAGTTCACATTTCGAGTCCACTGACCACACATGAGAACTGAAAGCAGCTGGGAAATATTGTGATTATTTTAGTGACAGAATTGTTTGTTATGAAGAGGAGAAGGAGTCAGTTGAACAGAAGGAGAAAGAGAGAGGGAGAGATAGAGAAACAGAAGCAAACAAAGGGACTGTTGATCGGCTGGGATGGAAATAAAATGCACCATGAATCTCATTTATTTTTTGCCTTTTCCCATACTCTTGAAAATCATTCCAAGTGGCTGTTTAAACTGAGTTATGTCCCCTTTGCCTCTCTTCCCAGAGTGTGCTCATCTCCTTATATTCACTAATGGGACATGGGTATCACAGACTGGGCCAGCGTTTATTTCCCCTGCCAATTGCCCTTGAGAAGATGCTGCTGAGCTGCCTTCTTGACCAACTGCAGGTGCCTCAGCCCATTCAGTTTCATTTCTCTGAGACTTTGTAGTGATTGATCCAGCTGAGAGTGGCTGACTTGGCCATTTCAAAGGCCAAGTGTCAACCCTATTGCTGAGCGTCTGGAGTCACATGTAGGCCAGACCAGGTGAAGGTGGTAAATTTCCTTCCCTGAAGGACATTTGGGAGCCAGGTGGGTTTTCCTGACAACAAACGATGGTTTCATAGTTTCATTTGAGTCATAATTCCAGATGTTTGATTGAATTAAAATTCCACCATCTGCCATGGCGTGATCAAATCCAGGGTCTCGGTTATTACCTGGATCCCTGGATTAATAGACCACAGGCTGGACCATCGCCTCCCCGTCTTCTCTAATCACCTCCCCATGCTATAGTGGTGTTGCTGTCATCGTGACTGAGGGACAGAAAATGGTGCGATTGTCAACTACTTCTATGGAGAGTGGAACTGCTAATATTTCGGGTCAGTGGAACTGTGCAGAGATGTAACAGTTCATCAACAACTGACAAGAATCTGAGAATGAAGGCATTTTCAACACAGAGTGGGTGTACCATGTATATGTGGATTTGACCTGCTCCTGTCACTGGAACATCAGTGAAGGTTCTGTAAATGGTTTCCTCAGGTTTGTGTACCAGCTGCTGCATTCATTCAGGGAGAGCTGAGGGTCTGGTGACCCCACTCTGTACAAGGTGTGGGCAGGGCATTCACAGTGTATCGGGGTCTTCAACACGGCTAACAAATGGAGCAGAGACTGCACAGAAGGGAAGCTCTGTAAACAGTGGGGAGCAGGGCACTACAATCTCCTCTCTGGAATTTCCAGGAATATTTTCCAATGTTGTACCTATTCCAGTTGCAATGTGTGACGCCAGTTTGATTAGACAATGAGGAGGTCACAGAGCTGTGTCGCTTGCTTCAGCAGAACCTGTCACACCAGGGAGAGGACTGTGCTGATATGGACCATGAAGTGAACTGGTTTGATTCTGGAAGTTTCAATCCAAAAATGTGCAACAGAGGTGAATTGGACTAAATTGCCCATTGGATTGGTTATTAGTGAGGGGTAAATATACAATAGCTGAATAGTTCTGGGTGGGTTACTCTTTGGAGGGTCGATGTGGACTTGTTGGGCCGAAGGGCCTGTTTCTACAATGTAGGGATTCTAATTCTAAAAGAATAGGTGTCATATCCCTCAGGTGCCATAATGCCATTTCTGAGATATTCAGGCTATCTCTGTCCTATGAGGTGAATATGTTGGTTCTGTCTCCACCGTGAAAGGAACAGAAAATCTTCCAGAAATATTAGGGAACAGAGTGACCAGTGAAGACGAGTAAGTGCAGGAAATTAAAATTATTAAAAAGGAATTACTTGAAAAACACATTGCATTGAAGTGTGGTAATTGCTGTACCAAATGAGTAATGAATTTCGAGGACTGCGGAGATGGGGCTGCAGACGGAGCATGCTGGACAGCTCTTTTGGGAGCCGGTATGGACATGATGGGTCAATGGCCTCTTTTCATCCTGTAAATTTCTTGATTCTATGAGGCACTTCCCTGAGTCTTGAGGGAAGTCAAAGTTCTTCAAAGCTCTTCCGATTCTGGGAAAGATCCTGCACAGTAGTGAGTAGGTGCTGTGGCTGCAAATATTTAAAACACGGTGCAGATGGAAAACAGAAAACAAAATCGTGGATAACTTGACATCAGTTGTGAGGAGAGTATCAGCATGTTTGTAAGGTATGTGATAACTGGATAATTGGAGAATAATGGTTTTACTTCGCAGAGTCAACCCAGATTCACAAAAGGGAAATTATCTTTGATAAATCTGCTGGGGTTTGTGGAGAATGTTGTTTCTGACATTGACAAAGGATAACAGTGGAACTGGAATATTTCAATTTTCAGAAGAATTTGAGATGTTTGCACACAGGTAAGTGAAGAAGGTTAGGGCCCAGGAGTAAGAGGGGAATATACTGCAAGGATTGATGTTACGAATTTGAAAGAATGTTTGGTCACTACAAGAAGGAGGGTGCATTTCTGAGCTAAGAGAGTTTCATAGCCCATGTGCCTTTGACACGTTGACAGGTGCAGAGAGTGTTGAAAATTGAGAAAATGTAACCAAAGGCTTCGAGTTGTGTTTTTGTGTTAATGAAACTGGATTTGAATTTAACCAATTCATTGAAGTTATGCCCAGGATACGAAAAACCAATTGAATTTGAATTTAATTGTTTTGACAACATTTGACCAATGTGAGGTTATGAGTCTTCGTGTTTTAAAAGGAAGGACATTTTAAAAAGTAGTCCACCACCAGCGTCCATTTGTCTTTGTGGAACTGGGAGATAATCCTTCAGGACAACAATGTTTATCCTCCATATTAGGAGCTGTAAAGCAATGACCTGTCTGCTCTCGAGTAATCACGTGTTTGGGAATTAGATTAGATTACATTACAGTCTGGAAACAGGCCCTTTGGCCCAACAAGTCGACACCGACCCGCCGAAGCACAACCCACCCATACCCCTACATTTACCCCTATATCTAACACTACGGGCAATTTAGCATGGCCAATTCACCTGACCTGCACATCTTTGGACTGTGGGAGGAAACCGGAGCACCCGGAGGAAGCCCACGCAGACATAGGGAGAATGTGCAAACTCCACACAGACAGTCGCCTGAGGCGGGAACTGAACCCGAGTCTCTGGCGCTGGGAGGCAGCAGTGCTAACCACTGTGCCACCGTGCCGCCCAGTGTTCTAGGAATGTTCTAGGAACCATCTGTTCTGGTGGATGTCTGTCTGTGTGTTTAGGGAGGGAAGGTTTCTTCTGTATTACATCACCTATCTGTCAGTAATTCGGAATTTACCATGTGTTATTCCAGCTACAACTACATCAATAAATCTCTGAACATTTCATTTTGAAAATCTCACTCTGATCTCAATCAATTGTAAAATGTCCTTCAGGCTGATGTCTAAATTGTTGGTTTTCCTTCCTCACAGTTAACGTCATGACGATCTTCGTCCTGCTTTATAAAGATTGTGGATTGTCTCCATGTGTCAGGCGTTACCTGGGGGCAATGGCAGTGACGGATCTACTGGTCTTTATCCTCGACCTGATATTGAGACACATTCCCAACGTTTATCGGGAACAGTTTTATTTCCTGTGGGACATCCCCGTGTGTAATATCCACGGCGTCCTGCTTTATGCAGCCACTGACTGTTCTGTCTGGTTCACCGTCACTTTCACCTTTGATCGGTTTGTGGCCATTTGTTGCCAGAAGTTGAAAAATAAATATTGCAGTGAGAAAACGGCGGCTGTAGTTCTGGGAATAGTGACTGTGCTGAGCTGCTTAAAGAACATTTTCTGGTATTTCATGCTCACGGGTCTTTATCGGTTGGCGAACTCCCCCTGGTTTTGTTACACAATGAACGGTGTTCTATCTTCTCGTGTCTGGGTCACAATTGAGTTCCTCCACCACATTCTAACACCAACTCTCCCATTTCTCCTGATTCTGCTGCTCAATGTTTTCACCATCAGACACATTTTGGTGACCAGCAGAGCCCGCAGGAGACTCCGGACTCACACCAATGAGGACACTCACCATGATAAAGAAATACAAAACCGAAAAAAATCTATTGTTTTATTGTTTGTGATCTTGGCCAATTTCATCCTGTTATGGTCAATATTAATGCTGTATTCGATATGGAACCGAATGTATAGTCTGGCATATGACTCTGTGTATCTACATGCCTATGTGCAGGAATTGGGCTTCATGCTGCAGCTCCTCAGTTGCTGCACTAACACCGCGATTTACACTGTGACCCAGACTAAATTCAGACAGCAGCTGAAGAATGTGCTGAAATATCCCTTTACCCAAATTCATCAAACAATCAAATTCGCTTATTAATCAATCCATCCAGGATTTTCTCATTTCAGTTCAATGTTTCAGCAATGAGGCAGCATGTTGCTATGGTAACAGACTGAGGGTAGTGCTGGTTTATCCAATCTTATCCCACAGGGTGTTACCGGGACCCATTTCAATGTTTCTCACAACTTGGGAGCCAGTGAGAAAAGGCACCATTTCACTGACTGTATCTGTAACTTCAATTTGTAAATAATGAAAATGTTCATTAAGAAGTCCCAAGCAGTGGAACAAACTGCTTTATTGTTTATCTTTGTGTTGAAGAAGCTGAACTGGAGAGAGACAGACCCGACCCCAAGTCCTGGTCCTTAGGGAAGGGGAGGGAACCGGGGCCGAGCTCAGGAGTTGGGGTTCAGTCACTTTGTCCTTTACCTTCACCTCAGGATCACTCTCTCTGACCTGGCATCAGCAGGATTCATCTCTCTCCCTTGATTCCTCTCCCTCCATTTACAGCTCTCACTCTCACAATGTCTCCCTCTCTCTCCTCTCCACCCATTGTTGTCTCCTTTTGCTCACATCAATGATGCAACATCAGTCGGACAAAACTGCTCTGTGTCACCAAAGACATTGTTTGAAGAACGAGACACCAGCAACCTGAGAGATTCACAAGCTGTGATGCTCTGTCCGAAGAAAAATATTGGCCACTTTTGTAGTGGCATGTCGAGGCCACCAGAGGGTGGCATTGTATTACATTAAACACAGGAAGGGAGCAAGAGAGACTCAGCCTTTAATTCATCACTTTTTAATTCATTCATTCATTCAAACTTTCCTCCAGTCCCATTGCAGCCAGAGACACAGGCTGCACAAACACATACAAACACACATTTGGAGATAAACATCAAAAGGATCATTGAATGTGCACACAGATACAAAACACAGTTTGGCCGACATAGACACACATACACACAGATACGGAGACACACACTAATACACACATCCATATACATTACCTCACACACTTATAACTACAAACACGCAGAGATAGTTCGACTGAGATAACGCACACAGTTCAAGAGAGAGAATCACATACAGACACACACAGGCACATTTATACACATAAACATGCAGACCGACATAGATTCATACACATACAAAGACAGAAACAGACACAGACTGAGGTGCAGATGTGCAACAGGCCTTGACGCAGACACAGACAAACACACAGAAACACATTGTTATGGACCAGGCCGGCCCACCTTAAAATATTTGAAGGCAGTAGCTTAGACCCTAGCATTTTACTCTTTTAAAGACAGATGTGAAATCGATATTCTCATATACTTCGGGAGTGTTGCTGAACAAAGAGACCTTGGAGTGCCGGTTCGTCCCTCCTTGAAAGTGGTGTCGCAGGTAGATAGGATAGTGAAGAAGGTGTTTTATATGCTTTCCTTTGTTGGTCAGAGTATTGAGTACAGGAGTTGGCAGGTCATGTT
This sequence comes from Chiloscyllium plagiosum, assembly GCF_037043375.1. Classification (NCBI taxonomy): domain Eukaryota; kingdom Metazoa; phylum Chordata; class Chondrichthyes; order Orectolobiformes; family Hemiscylliidae; genus Chiloscyllium; species Chiloscyllium plagiosum. The sequence continues at coordinate 55,533,326 of NW_028270166.1, forward strand.
GTGGCTGTAGAGGACATTGGTTAGGCCACTGTTGGAATATTGCGTGCAATTCTGGTCTCCTTCCTATTGGGAAGATATTGTGAAACTTGAAAGGGTTCAGAAAAGATTTACAACGATGTTGCCAGGGTTCGAGGATCTGAGCTACAGGGAGAGACTGAACAGGTTGGGGTTGTTTTCCCTGGAGTGTCAGAGGCTGAGGGGTCACCTTATAGAGGTATACAAAATCATGAGGGGCATGGATAGGATAAACAGACAAAGTCTTTTCCCTGGGTTTGGGAGTCCAGAATGAGAGGGCATAGGTTTAGGGTGAGAGGGGAAAGATATAAAAGAGACCAAAAGGGCAACTTTTTCACACAGAGGGTGGTATGTGTATGGAATGAGCTGCCAGAGGAAGTGGTGGAGGCTGGTACAATTGCAACATTTAAAAGGCATCTGGATGGGTATATGAATAGGAAGGGTTTGGATGGATATAGGCCGGGTGCTGGCAGGTGGGGCTAGATTGGGTGGGGATATCTGGTCAGCATGGATGGGTTGGACTGAAGGGTCTGTTTCCATGCTGTACATCTCTATGATTCTATATCTCTATTCCAGGTGTAATGCAGCTGGTCAGGCCACTCAACTTTCAGCAAAACAGAGTTTATTTAAACACGAGATTTTAACAAAACAAAACAGAATTTAGAATAACGTAACTATTGGAAAACATAACTGACCAGATACAGCAACTTCATTCGGGCACTATTCCAATGCAGTAACATCCCATAACACATACCATCCTGATACACCAGGAATAAAAGAATGACTGGAGTAAGATTAGGACCAATCAAGGATAGTAGTGGGAAGTTGTGCATGGAGTCCGAGGTGGATAGGGAAGCATGAAATGAATATCTGTCAGTATTTACACTAGAAAAAGACAATGTTGTTGAGGGGAATACTGAGATACAGGCTACAAGGCTCGAGGTGAATGAGGTTCACAAGGAGAAGGTGTTTGCAATTCTAGAAAGTTTGAAAATAGATAAGTCCCCTGGACCAGATGGGATTTATCTTCGGATTCTCTGGGAAGTAAGAGAGGAGATTTCCAAGCCTTTGGCTTTGATCTTGATGTCACCATTGTCGACAGGAATAGTGCCAGAAGACTGGAGGATAACAAATGAAACACAGAACATAGAACAATATAGCACAGAACAGGCCCTTCGGCCCTCGATGTTGCACTGACCTGTGAACTATTCTCAGCTCGTCCACCTACACTATCCCATTGTCATCCATTATCCAATGATTGTTTAAATCTCCATAATGTGGAGGAGTTAACTACATTGGCAGGTAGGGCATTCCATACCCTTAACACTCTCTGAATAAAGAACCTGTCTCTGTCATCTGTCTTAAATCTATCACCTATCAATTTGTAGTTATTCCCCCTTGTACAAACTGACGTCGTCATCCCAGGAAAAAGACTTTCACTGTGTACCCTATCTTATCCTCTGATCATCTTGCATGTCTCTATCAAATCCCCTCTTAGCCTTCTTCTTTCCAATGAGACCCGAGCAAGTCTCTCAGCCTTTCCTCATAAGACCTTCCCTCAGAGCAGGCAACATCCTGGGTAAATCTCCTTTGACTCTTTTCCAGTGCTTCCACATCCTTCCCAAAATATGGCGACCAGAACTGTACACAATATTCCAAGTGTGGCCGCACCAGCGTTTTGTATAGTTGCAGCATAAAATTGCTGCTCCGGAACCCAATCCCTCTACCAATGAAACCCAACACACCGTATGTCTTCTTAACAGCACTATCTGCCTGGGTGGCAACTTTCAGAGATCTATGTACATGGACTCCAAGATCCCTCTGCACATCCACACTACCAAGAATCTTTCCATTGACCCAGTACTCTGCCTTCTTGTTATTCTTCCCAAAGTGCATCACCTCACATTTATCTGCATTGAACTCCATTTGCCATCTCTCAGCCTAATTCTGCAATTTATCCAAGTCCCCTGCAACCTGTAACATTCTTCCAAACTATCCACTACCCACCGACTTCAGTGTCATCTGCAAATTTACCTATGCCTGGGTCTAAGTCATTTATAAAAATGACAAACAACAGTGGCACTAAAACAGATCCTTGTGGCACACCACTAGTAACTGGACTCCAGGCCGGATATTTTACATCAACCACTACTCGCTGCCTACTTTCAGAGAGCCAGTTTCTAATCCAAGCTCCTAAATCACCCCCAATCCTATTCCTCTGCATTTTCTCCAACAGCTTACCATGTGGGACCTTATCAAAGGCCTTACTGAAGTCCATGTATACCACATCAACTGCCCTATCCTCATCTACATGCTTGGTCACCTTCTCAAAAAACTCAATGAGGCTTGTGAGACATGACCTGCCCTTGATGAAACCATGTTGACCATCTGAAATCAAATTGTTGCTTGCTAGAATAATCCTTTCCAAAATCTTTCCTACAACAGAAGTACGACTCACTGGTCTATAATTACCTGGATCATCTCTACTGCCTTCTTGAACAAGGGCACAACATTTGCAATCCTCCAGTCCTCTGGTACAAAACCTGTAGACAATGACGACTCAAATATCAAAGCCAAAGGCTCTGCTATCTCCTTCCTAGCTTCCCAGAGAATCTTCGGATAAATCCCATCCGGACCAGGGGACTTGTCTACTTTCGTTCCTTTGAGAATTGATGACACCTGTTTGTAACTAACCTCGATTCTTCCTGGTCTAATATCTCGTACCTAGTCCCAATCTCTGCACATTCCTGTCATTTATATCACTCAACATACTGAATAGCAGAAGTTCAAAACTGACTATGTGGAGGTTCAATTAGCAATTGTGATTCACCAAATTATAAAAGCACAGAAACAGGCCAGTTGGCCCATTGTGTCCAAGCTTTCTGACCATGTGCCATTCTCTTACATGTTTATCATCAATTAATCATCTACTGCCCTTGATTGAATCTGCCGAAACCACTGTTTCATGCAATGTCTTCCAGATCTAATTACTCACTGAGCGAAGTTTCTTTCTCACATCCAGTTCCTTCTCTTGCAATGTATTTGAAATCAACCCTCTTATTCTCAATGCTTCTACTATTGGGAGGGATTTGGTTGAGCCCAGTTGTCTGGGTCAATGGTTTGCAGAGCAGTGTGATGTCAACAGTGGGTTTAATACCCATTGCCAGTTTCAGGTTCCCATGAAGGGCTTTCCTTCTCAACCTCTTCCCTTGCCCGAGGTTTGCTGACTCTCAGATTAAATCATCACCAGTTGCTTCTCTCTTGAATGAGGAAGCAGCCCCTATGGTCAGGTAAGACTATGGCACCATGACATACTAGTCAGCATGGCATCACATTATCTACTCTGGCTAGGCTGTGCATGATTTTGAAAACTTCTTTCAAATCTTCTGCCAGCCTTCTCCAATCTAACTTTCTGACTGAAATTTCTTACTGCTGGAGCCATTTAAGTGAAGGCGGTTTCTCCAAACCCCCCAGTATTCCTTCTGCTCCTTCTCTTCAGCTGAAACTAAATTAACCCCAGAACAGTTTCATGGTCCATCGTGGTGCCTGAGTCTCTTCATGCTGATAAACTAACTCCAGTTCAACACCAAGAAGAATGAAGCCGCTGTTTCCAGTCCCTGCTCCAATTTTCATTCCTGAGCCACCTTCTCGATCCCTCTCTCCTGTAACTCATTGTGATTCAGCCAGTTTGTTCACAACTTGGTGCTGCATTTGATTCTGAGAGGAGCTGCTGATCTCAGACCAAAGCAAAAAGAACAAAGTAAAATACAGCACAGGAACAGGCCCTTCGGCCTTCCAAGCCTGCGCAGATCCAGATCTTCTAACTACAAGTATCACCTATTTTCCAAGGGTCTATATCCCCCTGCCCCCTGCCCATTCATGTATTTGTCTAGATACATCTTAAATGACACTATCATGCCTTACTCTACCATCTCTGCTGGCAATGTGTTCCAGGAGGTAAAAACAATGACTGCAGATGATGGAAACCTTTCAGGGAGCCATTCTGCAGGGAGTCTGTTGGTGCTTGGCTGTTTTTTGCTGTTCTCCCCAACTGTTCAAAATACCTGATTTTATATACCCCAAAACATCAGACCAGCTCATTGGTTTGATATCATTCATGTCAGTAAAATGCAAATTCAATTGGATTTTGGTATCTGGGGCAAAATTTAAAGTGATTGGCCAAATTTGAATCTGTTGTGTACAATGGCAATGCAGCTCCAGCTATTTGTTACACAACCAAATGTTACATTTTTAAATGTTTCAGCACACTCTGTGACAGCCAAAAGTTTCAGCTCCCTTAAAGGTACAGTACAGTTTCAGAACCAAGAGGTCATGCTTCAGCAGTACAAGACACTGGTAAGGCTACACCTGGAGTATAGCATCCATTTCTGGTCACCACATTATCGAAAGGATGTGAAAGCTTTGGAAAGGGTTCAGAAGAGATATACTAGGATGTTGCCTGGTTTGGAAAGTAAGTCTTATGAGGAAAGTCTGAGGGAACTGAGGCTTTTTCGTTGGAGAGAAGACGTTTCAGAGGTGATTGAATTGAGATTTATAAGATAATCAGAGGGTTAGATATGGTGGACAGTGAGAGCCTTTTTCCTTGGATGGGGAAGGCTAACACGAGGGGACGTAGCTTTAAATTGAGAGGGCGAAAAATTTAGAACAGATATCAGGGGTAGTTTCTTTACTCAGGAAGGAGTAGGGGTGTGGAATGGCCTGCCTGCAACAGGAATGGACTTAAGGGAATTTAAATGGGCATTAGACAGACATGAATAATAATAGAACGGTGTAGATTAGATGGGCATCAGATTATTTTCACAGATCGGCAGAGCATTGAGGGCCGAAGGGCCTGTACTACACTGTAACATTCTATGTTCTATGTTCTTTGAGTCACAAGAACATGAGACCCAATCATGGAGACAGTCAACAAGTTCAGTGAGTGTCTAGAAAGAAGAAGTTTATTCTTCTTTGAGAAATAACACTCTTACAGCTGGAAGTCTGTATCATAATGAAGGAAAAGCTGTATCCAATATATTGGTGTCATTAAAGTTATAGTGAGAAACAGCTGGAATAACATTGGCATTGAACAATTATTACAGTGACCATATTCTGTTTTATTCATTCACAGGACGAGGGCGTCGCTGGCGAGGCAGCATTTTATGCCCATCACTAATTGCATCCTATGCATTCGCATTTCAACATTACTAGTTATACTTCCTCAGGTATATTTCAGGCTTGCTTATATCTAATTTACCGTTCCTTTACTATCATTTGTTAAAATCTTGGAATCCCCATCCAAACAGCTCTGTGCATACAACTGCGCCACTTGGATTGAAGAGATTCAAGGCGGCAGCTCTCTGTTACCTTGTCCAGAGCTGTTGGGGATAACTAATAAACTCTACCCTTGCTGGTGCCTTCCAAAACCTATGAACACATACGTTAAAATACCAAGATATTTTATGTTTTCACAACTTATTCGGAAGTCTCAGTACGGGAAGACCTTGCTGTATGAATGTGACCCCAGTGACATCAGGAGCATGACATGACATTGAGGTAACAATCTCATTTGTTTTCAGTCAGAGGATTGATCATGTGATGTCAATGCCACTGAGGTCAACATATTCATGGCAAGTTATAAAAACGCAACATATCATTGATATAGCGACGTTTTCGAAGGAAACTTCGTAATTTCTCATTTGCTGTCCATCACCAAATACTTCAGAGTCCTCTGACACGGCAGCTTTGCTGTTCCTGTTCACATCAGACAATTTGTCACAGTTCAGAAAGAAGACACAAAAATTAAACTGCTGGAGAGAAACGCAGGAGGTCTGGCAGCGTCTGAATAGACAGAAACCGAGTTAACGTCTTGACTCCAATATAGGTTTTTCACAACAACATCATATCAGAGTCGATATGTTTACTCTGTTTCTCTATTCAGATGTAACCTCAGCTGCTGCGTTTCTCTCCCATTTCCTGTTTGTATTTCAGGTTTCCATTGTGCCAACTGTTTTGCTTTATTTTGATGAGTCTCGAGGTTGAACTTGGTTATATTTGCCCAATATGGTCCATTACTTGAGCTGTTGTGCCAGTGACACTTGTGTTTCATCGGAGTCTGGTTCTTCTTCATGTTGCAAAAAAAAACGTTGTGCTAAAATCCATCTAAATATGCGAATCTCAGGAAATCGGATTTATTTGAAAAGGCATTTTGCAGGCAGCTGCACTGCATGAAACAACAGGTATAGATTATTGATGATGCCACACTCTATGGCCTTCATTGAACATGTTTGTCTCCTCAGACTCTGAAAGCTTTTAATACATATCAGAGAAAATTGTGGCAAAGCACATTGGTCATTCAGCTCACCATCTCTGCACCGGCACAGATTGAGAAATACTTCTACTGTTGGAGCTTCATCCAGAGGCTCACTGAAGATGTTACCCAGTATGGTGACGAAACGTCTGAAAATGAACCTAACAGCTCAGCCAGCAAACTTATATCCAGAACCTCAACCTGAGCTACAAATCTTCTCAAAACTCGCTAACATCTACTGCTATTATCCTGGAATCTCTCTGTACCCTTGCACATTTTGTTGTCTGTGCATGTTAAATTCTGAATACCCTGCGTAGATATGAACAATCTTATCAACCTGTTACCCTGTGATTAGACAGTGTGTACAAAAAATATGTTCCCTCCCTCACATTTACAACTCTCCCATTCTGTTCAGATTGTTGATTGACAGTCCATCTCCCAAATGTAATCTGTCTTCTTTCTCTGTATTATATTTCATTCTATATGCCAGAAAGAGTAATGTTTGAATACTGGTGACTGGAGGATATCATTATATTCCACCCCAATCTCCACAGCCAAAGCCCCAATTCCTCTGTATCTCTGAGCCAATGTCAAATTCATTCCATCCCTGGCTCTTTAATAAACAAGGTTTTAATAAACAAATTGGTTGTACATGCCACACTTGGCTTTGGTCTGAAGTCAAAAAATGTAAATATTGCTGCTTTAAAACAAATAAACTGCAAGAAGAAGTTCATAGAATCTGTACAGTGTGGAAACAGGCCCTTCAGCCCAACAAGTCCACACCAACCCTCACCCAGGCCCATTACCCAAAACTAATACTGTACATTTACATCAAACTAATGCACCTAACCTACATATTCCTGAACACGATGGGTAATTTAGCATGACCAATGAATTGAACCTACACATCTTTAGATTGTGGGAGGAAACTGGAGCACCCAGAGGAAACTCAAGCAGACACTGAGAGAATGTGCAAACTCCGCACAGACAGTCAGCTGAGGCTGGAATCGAACCTATGTCAATGGACCTGTGAGCACCAGTGCTAACCACTGAGCCACCATGCTGCAGAAAACTTTATTAAAAAAAAGTTAAAGCTTGTTTTGGAGTGAAGTTACAAAGTTGCGTAACTAAATCAGTGAAAGAAACATTCAGGCAAATCCATATTTCTTGCCTATGCTCAGGGTAATTATGCCCAGTGACAATCTGTTGGTTGGCGGTTGATCGCATGATCAGCACAGTAACAACCTCTTGACTGCTTTTTTTGAGGGGGGCTGTTAGATGCAGCACTGTATATGATCAACATGACAGAGTCATGAGCAAATAGGAAACGTCCATCATTCTCCCTCCTCACTGACTTCACTGCAACAATTGGTATTGGGAGATAAGAGCAATAGCCAGCGATACCAACATCCATCCCAGTGCAACTATTGTTGTGAACTGGAAGTGCTGTCTTGAAAAGGGGTTAACTGGAAATGTTTATTAAGTGACTGTGATTAATGTCAATCTCCATGGAATCTAATTGTGTAACTGGAGGCTTAATATATAATGATATCCTCCAGTCACCAGTATTCAAACATTACTCTTTCTGGCATATAGAATGAAATATAATACAGAGAAAGAAGACAGATTACATTTGGGAGGTGGACTGTCAATCAACAATCTGAACAGAATGGGAGAGTTGTAAATGTGAGGGAGGGAACATATTTTTTGTACACACTGTCTAATCACAGGGTAACAGGTTGATAAGATTGTTCATATCTACGCAGGGTATTCAGAATTTAAACATGCACAGACAACAAAATGTGCAAGGGTACAGAGATATTCCAGGATAATAACAGTGGAGGATTCCTGAAGAAGGGCCTGTGCCCGAAACGTCGAATCTCCTGTTCCCTGGATGCTGCCTGACCTGCTGTGCTGTTCCAGCAATAAAGTTTCAACTAACTGGAGGCTTTCCCTCTCCTATTAGTAAGGGCGTCTTTCAATGCATCATCCCCTTGTTTCTGCAACTGCATCACATCCACCACTAATGGCAGCTGCAGAGACAGGGAAAGGAGAGATCAGAATCTGAGGACAATGGACTGGAATGTTCCAACATTGGACAGGAGTTTATCTTTGGGTCTTAACTTTCTTTCCTGGTCTTTATTATCTTTTCGTATAGAAGGTATACTGCTGATTATTCAGGCAGTTTACTATCCCATCCTCGCCATTGTTGGTGTTCCTGGTAAGTCCCTTTTTTATCTATCTCCATTCATTCATTCCCTAAACCATGTTGAACTCCATTGCTATTTCTGTTGTCTATGTTTGACAAGGACAGAAACTATTAACTTCAGTTTCAATTAAACACTCCATTCATTATCCACAAATTTCAGACCCCTCCCTCACAAGCATCTGATACTGAGACTGCTCACAATGTCGAGGCCCCTTTTTGCCCTGAACCGATTTGTGTCTTGGTATTGTGTCCATCATCAAACCTGTCCATTGCCGGCTCCATAATATCACCAGATTCCACCCATATTTCAGTACATTTGCTGAATCAACAATTCTCTAAGCCTTGACAAAATTCAGATTTTACTATTGCAACTCTCTTCTCGTCATACCTTTAGTTGCAAATATTTTGAGAACAAAGTTGTTTTTGTCACTAAAGTAATTCCATGATAGGTACACTGTGCCAGAGTATTAATGTCACTGGAAGGGAAATTCAGAGCCACAAGCTAATTATCTGAAGACACTGATTCATATCCGACAACAACTGATAACAGACCTTAAATTTAAAAGACAAAAATTGCAACAAAATTTAATTTCACTACAAACAACCAAAAGTCCCTCAGGACTTTGTCTAAAAACTGAGCTGTTTCTCTGATGTCATTTGGAAAAGAAATCGAACATTCTTATCTGGTTTGGGTTATGTGTGACTTCAGACCCAAAACAATGTACTTGGCTCTATTCTGCCTTGTGGAATGGCCTCACAGTCTAGGTCAATCAGTGACGGTCATCAAATTCTGTCCCGACCAGTGATCCCGACATTCCCATGAAATCAAAGAACTTAAGAGTTAAATCAAACAAAGGAAGATGCTGCCATTTTGAAACCAAAAAAAAAGTGTTGGGGAAAATAAACATGTTTGCCTGCCTCTGTTGAGAGAAAGACAGAGTTCACATTTCGAGTCCACAGACCATACATGAGAACTCAAAGCAGCTGGGAAATATTGTGATTATTTTAGTGACAGAATTGCTTGTTATGAAGAGGAGAAGGAGTGAGTTGAACAGAAAGAGAAAGAGAGAGAGGGAGAGAATAAGAAGCAAACAAAGGGATTGCTGATTGGCTGGGATGGAAATAAAATGCACCATGAATCTCATTTATTTTTTGCCTTTTCCCATACTCTTGAAAATCATTCCAAGTCGCTGTTTAAACTGAGTTATGTCCCCTCTGCCTCTCTTCCCAGAGTGTGCTCATCTCCTTATATGGGACATGGGTATCACTGACTGGGCCAGCGTTTATTTCCCCTGCCAATTGCCCTTGAGAAGATGCTGCTGAGCTGCCTTCTTGACCAACTGTAGGTGCCTCGGCCCATTCAGTTTCATTTCTCTGAGACTTTGTAGTGATTGATACAGCTGAGTGGCTGACTTGGCCATTTCAAACGGCAGCTGAGAGTCAACCCTGTTGCTGAGTGTCTGGAGTCACATGTAGGCCAGACCAGGTGAAGGTGGTAAATTTCCTTCCCTGAAGGACATTAGGGAGCCAGGTGGGTTTTCCTGACAACAAACGTTGGTTTCACAGCTTCATTTAATTCATGATTCGCAATGTTTGATTGAATTCAATTTCCACCATTTACTGTGGTGGGATCAAATCCGGGGTCTCGGTTCTTACCTGGGTCCCTGGATTAATAGACCACAGGCTGGACCTTCGCCTCCCCATCTTCTCTAATTAACTCTCCATGCAATAGTGGTGTTGCCGTCATCATGACAGCGATACAGAAAATGGTGCGATTTTCAACTAACTCTATGGCGATTGGAACTGCAAATATTTCAGGACACTGGGGCTGTGCAGAGATGTAAACAGTTCATCAGCAACTGACAAGAATCTGAGAACGAAGGCATTTTTGACACTGAGTAGGTGTACCATGTATACATGGATTTGACCTGCTCCTGTCGCTGGAACAACAGTGAAGGTTCTGTAAATGGCTTACTCAGGTTTGTGTACCAGCTGCTGCATTCGTTCAGGGAGAGCTGAGGGTCTGGTGAGCCCACTCTGAACAAGGTGTGGGCAGTGCATTCACAGTGTATCGGGGTCTTCAACACGGCTAACAAATGGAGCAGAGACTGCATAGAAGGGAAGCTCTGTAAACAGTGGGGAGCAGGGCACTACAATCTCCTCTCTGGAATTTCCAGGAATATTTTCCAATCCCAGGTGCAATGTGTGAAGCCAGTTTGTTTAAACAATGAGGAGGACACAGAGCTGTGTCGCCTGCTTCAGCAGAACCTGTGGTCTCACACCAGGGAGAGGACTGTGCTGATACGGACCATGAAGCAAACTGGTTTGATTCTGGAACTTTCCATGCAAGAATGGTTGTCATATCCACCATGTGCCATAGTGCCATCCTCTGAGGTACCCATGAGGTGACATAGATGATCCCTGTCCCCTGAGGTGAATACGTTGGTTCTGTCTCCACAGAGGAAGGAACCGAAAATCTTCCAGAAATATTAGTGAGCAGGGTGACTGGCGAAGATGAGGAAGTGAAGGAAATTTGAATTATTAAAGAGCAATTACTTGAAAAACTGATTGTATTGAAGTGTGGTAAGTTGCTGCACCAAATGACTGATGAATTTAGAGCACTGGAGAGATGGAGCTGCAGACTGAGCATGCTGGACAGCTCTTTTGGGAGCTGGTGTGGACATGATGGGTCAATGGCCTCTTTTCCTGTAAATTCCTTGATTCTATGCGGCATTTCCATGACTATTGAGGGAAGTCAAAGTTCTTCAATTCTGGGAAAGATCCTGGACAGTAGTGAGGAGGTGCTATGGCTGCAAATATTTAAAACATGATGTAGAGGGAATTATGAACCAAACAGTTAGTCATCTGATGCCATTTGGTTAAAGATATGAGCACGTTTTGTGAGCAAGGTGGTAACTGGATAATTGGAGAGTAATGATATGATTTTGCAGAGACAGCCGACATTCAGAAATTATCTTTAATAAATGTGCTGGGGTTTGTGGAGCATGTTGCTTGTAACATCGTCTAATGAGAACAGTGAGACTGGAATATTTCAATTTTCAGACGAATTTTGTAACACTTGCACACTGGTGAGTGAAGAAGGATATACTAAATGGGGGGGATATACTAAATGGATTGATGTTACAAAGTCAAAAGACTGCATTGTCACTTTAAGAAAGACGATGCAGGAACCATGGTTTCGATGTTTGGCTGAAGGAGCAGCGGGTGTGTAGCTGGCAGTACTGCCAGTGCCACAAGTGCCACCTGGTCACCTAGTGGCAGCGTATCATGGCAGTGCAGAAAGGGCTGCACAAACAGCAGCAGCAGGAGGAGGAAATGGGGATAACTGGCCCGTCTCTGGGGGCAAATGTCAGAAACACCAGCCTCCTGCCACGGGGCAAGCAACAGGCCAGCTCCCCAGCACGGTGTTGGAGGGAGACACCTCTGTCTCAGATCGTCATGGCCCCTCAATGGGGCAGCAGGGTAAACAGGGCAGTGGTGACTGGAACAACAGTCCGTCTGCCCATGTGGCCAACTCCTCTGACTCTTTTGATCATCCTCCTCGATACAGGAGGTTTGAACTCGGTTTATCAAAGTTAACTCCCCACTCCTGACACCAATCTGTTTTAATGCAGACGTCTAGCCCCTCTGCAAATTAAAACCAACACCCCAGGGAAGCTTCCCTCACCTCGTAATCTGGTAAAAAAAAAGGCTGAGGGAGTGAAAGAAAACTCCTGATTTCCACTGTTTAAAGAAAAATAATTTCTTTTTTCTAACTCTAACAGTGAACACTAAACAAAACTATAAACAAATCTGAGTCCCCTTTTTCTTTACTTATCGCTACTTGACTCCAAGTCTTTGAAAATGCTGGTCCAATAACACAATTATTATCCATTAAAGTAACTTAATCTCTCAAAGTCCATGCAGACTCTTACTCTGTCTTCCATCTATCCTTCCATTTCTGCTGTCATCTCCCTGGGCTGTCTTCTTACACTTTTTCCTGTTTTCACTGGAAAAGGTATGTTTGATAGACAGTGCCTTCTGAGAGATTTCTTTGAGAGGGTGAAGAGCCCCTTCAGATGACATGTGCTCTGACTAATTTTCAAAATGCACTTGCTTTTAAATGTCCAAGACTCATTTGGTCTAATTGTTGTCAATACAATTAAATTCAAATTCAATTGGTTTCTGGTATCCTGGGCATAATTCAAATTTATTGGTTAAATTCAAATCTGATTGCCTTAACATCAAAACACAACCCCAAGTGAGCGGTTACATTTTCTCAATTTTCAGCAATCTCTGCACTCACAAGTACATGGGCTGTCACAATCTCTCAGCTTAGAAACACACTCTCTTTTAAAGTAACCATACACTCCTTCGACTTTGTAAGTATTGAGAATTGGTTAATGGAGAGAATACAGAGAGTCGGGTTCTGCTCTCGACTGAAGGTCATCACTCATGGGGTATCATCTGTATTAGTGCTTAGAGCATCGGGATTCACAAGGCAAAGGAATGATTTGGGTGTAGGCAACAAATACCATCCTTCTAATTTTATATTGATTAGAATGTGTGAGGTTGGGAAGTGCTGTTGGTGAAAAGGATCTGAATGCCTTTGGTCATGAGTCACTAGGGATTCATACGGGGCAGCAAATAATCAGGACAGTTAATAGTATGTTTTCCTTCATTGCAGAATGTTCAAGTACAGGAGTAAAGACAGCTTCCTGCTGTTGTCAAGTGTTGGTGAGACAATATTTGGGTCACTGTGTACAGATTTTCTCTCCTTTATGAGGAATGATTTCCTAGCCACAGAGACAGTGTAAAGGAGGTCCACCAGAATAATCCCTGGGAAGATGGTACCATGAGGAGAGTGTGAAGGAAATGAGTGGTTAATCTCTAGTGTTGGGAGGCAATAAGAGGTGATCGCATTGAAACCGGAGGGTAATGGGCTAACATTCATTATATCCAAAAGAACTACTGACAGCGTAAAAAATTGCATAATAATTTCCTCCATGATACATGTTTCCTGATAGTTTTTCCTCCGCGAAGCTCCCATGTTGGTTGAGAGAGAGCTCCAGGCTCTGAATGAACTCTCACCACCTCAGTGTGTGCTGCTGTGTGACCCTGCATTGAAAGTCACATTGTTCACAAATCTGTCAGCAGCCACAATGCCTCACTCCTGAAAGAGTTAGCCATTCCCATCAGCTTCTGACCTCCATCGAGAATGCCAATCTGTCTTCTCGGAGATGGAAGCTGCATCCTTGAGATTTGGCACAAACCATCCCCTTTCCCTCCTCACCCTAAGCAAACCTTGGTAAAGTAACACGTGTACCATTTTCAATGGAGCCAGGAGGGACAACATGGAGAAGTCTGTCTGTGCAGTCTCTGCTTCATTGGTTTGTCATGTTGGAGCATCAATGATATCCTTCTATTTATATATAAGAGGCTTGAGGGGCTGAATGGCCTCTTCCTGTTGCTGTGTTAGGGACTCATGCAGTGATTTGGGGATCGAGAGTGTGGTTCTGGAAAAGCACAGCAGGTGAGAGGTACAGGAAAATCGACGTTTCGGGCAGAAGTTCTCACTTTCTCCTCAAAAGGTGAGTTGTCCTGGTCCCATGGAAGAGGCTCAATGAGCTGATTGTGTGATCGCTGGTTCCTGTTTAACAGCTCGATGTGCAGTACAGACGACTTTTTCTGGGCCTCTTCTTCTCCAATAGTTTCAATGTTATTTCCCTGTGAAACCAGCTTGAGGTGCTGAATGAGATCCTCTTCCTCTTCACTGTGGAAATGGGCAGTGCCCAACAGTCCTGTTGCATGAATGTTACAGACACTTTAACAGCACAAGCTGAAATGTTGTCCAGCCCCTACTACACATGGCCACAGGAGCTGGGGGCTGACGGATTGTTTTGGACATTGTATAATCTTCAGTCAACATCCCCACTTCTGATCTTATGATGGAGAAAGACATTGATGAAGCAGCTGAAGATGTTTGGTTCAGCGAGGAAGCTATCCTAAGGAACTCCTGCACAAATGTACCGGGACTGAGAGGATTGATGTCCAGGGATCACAAACACGTTCATTTGTGCTCTGAATGAGCCCCTTCCAAATTGTACTATTTACATACTGCTTTTAAAAAAAAACCTCCTGGATGCTCCTCACAAATTCTGCTCCAAGCTCTAACACGAAGTGAATCCCAGTCAATGTTGGGAAAATTAAAACCTCCCATCGCCACTACCCTGTTGCTCCTCCATCTTCCCATGATCCTTTTAGATATTTGTACCTCTATCTCCCACTTGCTATTGGGAGGCCTATAGTCCAGCCCTAACATTGTCACTGCACCCTTTCTGTCTCTGAGCCCTGCCCATATCGCCTCACTGCTCGAGTCTTCCATAGTGTCCTCCTTCAGCCCAGCTGTGACATTCTCTCTGACCAGGAATGCAACTTCTCCACCCCTTTTACCTCCCTCTCTATCCCGCCTGAAGCATCGATATCCTGGGATATTTCACTTCCATTAACCATGTCTCAGTGATCCCAATAACATCATGCTCCCAGCTACTAATCCAAGCCCTAAGTTCATCTGCCTCATCTACTACACTTCTTGCATTAAAACAAATGCACCTCAGACCACCAGCCCCTTTGCGTTCATCATCTGCTCCCTGCCACCACTTCCCCTACGTCATGCTGACTTCATTATGTAGTTTATTATAGGCTTTAGTTTCTACCTCCTCACTGTCAGTTTAAACCCTCCCCAACAGCGTTACCAAAAGGACCCCCAAGGACATTGGTTCCAGTCCAGCCCAGGTGGAGACTGTCCAATTTGTAATAGTCCCACCTCCCCCAGAACCGGTCCCAATGTCCCAAAAATCTAAACCCCTCCCTCCTGCACCATCTGTCAAGCCACTCATTTATCCTGTTTATTCTATCCCTCTGACGAGCACGTGGCACCAGTAACAATATTGAGATTACTACCTCTGAGGTTCTACTTTTTACCTTGGCTCCTAACTCCCTGAATCCTGTTTGTAGGCCCTCATCCTGTCTTCTTTACCGATATTGTTTGTGCCTTTATACACCACGACAACTGGCTGTTCACTCTCCCCCTTGAGAATGTTCTGCAACTGATCTGAGATATCCCGGACCTGTGCACATGGGAGGCAACATACCATTCAGGAGTCTCGTGTTTAACCACAGAACTGCCTACCTACTCCTCTACAATAGAACCCCCTCTGACTATAGCCCTTCCACTCTTTTCCCTGCTCTTCTGTACAGCAGAGCCAGCCACGGTGCCATGAACATGGCGACTGCTGCCATCCCCTGGTTGAGCTCTCCCCACTCTCACTCAGATCCTCAATCTCCCCACTCCCAATCAGCTCCTCACTCTCCCCACTCCCAATCAGCTCCTCACTCTCCCCACTCCTACTCAGCTCCTCACACTCCCCGCTCCCACTCAGCTCCTCACTCCCCCACTCCCACTCAGCTCCTCACTCTCCCCGCTCCCACTCAGCTCCTCACTCTCCCCACTTCCACTCAGCTCCTCACTCTCCCCACTCCTACTCAGCTCCTCACACTCCCTGCTCCCACTCAGCTCCTCACTCTCCCCACTCCCACTCAGCTCCTCACTCTCCCCACTCCCAATCAGCTCCTCACTCTCCCCACTCCTACTCAGCTCCTCACACTCCCCGCTCCCACTCAGCTCCTCACTCCCCCACTCCCACTCAGCTCCTCACTCTCCCCGCTCCCACTCAGCTCCTCACTCTCCCCACTTCCACTCAGCTCCTCACTCTCCCCACTCCTACTCAGCTCCTCACACTCCCTGCTCCAACTCAGCTCCTCAATCTCCCCACTCCCACTCAGCTCCTCACACTCCCCGCTTCCACTCAGCTCCTCACTCTCCCCGCTTCCACTCAGCTCCTCACTCTCCCCACCCCCACTCAGCTCCTCACTCTCCCTGCTCCCACTCACCTCCTCACTCCCTCCGCTCACACTCAGTTCCTCACTCTCCCCACTCCCACTCTGCTCCTCACTCTCCCCATTCCCACTGTGCTCCTCACTCTCCCCACTCCCACTCAGCTCCTCACTCTCCCCGCTCCCACTGCTGCTGAAAATAAAGACTACTGATGTTTGAGGTAAGTTTCTCTTCTCAGTGGGAAATTTACCTTCCTGGCAGACCCTGGTCCTCTCTCTCGATCCCACTTTTCCTGAAAATGCTTTCCCCCTCTCTGCCTTCCACAAGGATCGCTCTCTTTGACAGTCCTTGGTTTATGCCACTCTCCCCACTGACAACCCACTCCCCCAGGTACCTAGCCCTGCATCTGCAAAAGCGGCCCCACCTCCTCACCCCCACCTTGGGCCCCAGACATTCCTTCCAGGAGAACCAGAGTTTCACCTGCCTCGCTTCCAACCGGGCTTGCTGCATCAGGTATTCCCACTGTCACCTTCTCTACATCGGGAAGACCGAATGTAAACTTAGAC
This sequence comes from Chiloscyllium plagiosum, assembly GCF_037043375.1. Taxonomy (NCBI): domain Eukaryota; kingdom Metazoa; phylum Chordata; class Chondrichthyes; order Orectolobiformes; family Hemiscylliidae; genus Chiloscyllium; species Chiloscyllium plagiosum. The sequence continues at coordinate 55,550,323 of NW_028270166.1, forward strand.
TCACGAGCATCACCGCCGGGTCCGCGGGGGCCGACCAGACCTCCCAGTCACTGCCCATTTCAATTGCCCTAACCACTCCCTTTCCAACATCACCGACCTCCCAGTCACTGCCCATTTCAATTCCCCTCACCACTCCCTTTCCAACATCACCATCCTCCCAGTCACTGCCCATTTCAATTCTCCCAACCATTCCCTTTCCAACATCACCGACCTCCCAGTCACTGCCCATTTCAATTCCCCTAACCATTCCCTTTCCAACATCACCGTCCTCCCAGTCACTGCCCATTTCAATTCCCCTAACCATTCCCTTTCCAACATCACCGTCCTCCCAGTCACTGCCCATTTCAATTCCCCCAATCATTCCCTTTCCAACATCACCATCCTCCCAGTCACTGCCCATTTCAATTCTCCCAACCATTCCCTTTCCAACATCACCATCCTCCCAGTCACTGCCCATTTCAATTCCCCTAACCACCCCCTTTCCAACATCACCGTCCTCCCAGTCACTGCCCATTTCAATTCCCCTAACCATTCCCTTTCCAACATCACCGTCCTCCCAGTCACTGCCCATTTCAATTCCCCCAATCACCCCCTTTCCAACATCACCGTCCTCCCAGTCACTGCCCATTTCAATTCCCCCAACCACTCCTTTTCCGACATGACCACCTCCAGGTCCTGTGGTTTCCTCCCACAATCCAAAGATGTGCAGATTGGGTGAAATGGCCATGCTAAATTGCCCATCATGTTCAGGGATGTGAGGTATGGGGCATTAGTCAGTGGTAAATATCAAGTCATAAGGGACGGGAATAGGTTTGTGTGAGATCCTCTTCGGAGTGTTGGTGTGGACTTGTTGGGCCAAAGGGCCTGTTCCCATACTGGATGGTTTCTGTAACTATAACTATCGTCTCATCTTCCACCTGGGCAGTCGAGAGCACGATGGACTCACAACTGAGTTCTCCAATTTCAAAAAGCCTTCCTTCCCGACTCCCTTCCCAATTCCTCCCCATCCCTTCCACTGCTCCCTGCCACCATTCGGATTCAGTCCTCCCATTGACCAGTCAGGTTGTACCTTTGACCTGCCTTCATCTATGTGAAAGTGAGGACTGCAGATGCTGGAAAGCAGAGCTGAAAATGTGTTGCTGGAAAAGCGCAACAGGTCAGACAGCATCCAAGGACCAGGAGAAGCGACATTTCGGTCATGAGCCCTTATTCAGTAAGGGCTTCCTGAAGAAGGGCTCATGCCTGAAACATCGATTCTCCTGATCCTTGGATGCTACCTGACCTGCTGCGCTTTTCCAGCAACACATTTTCAGCTCTGCCTTCATCTATCCCCACTTCACCACCATGCCCCCGCCACCCCCATTATCTGCAGATCTCCCTACACCCCATCCCTAGTCCTGAAGAAGGGCTATACCCGAAATGTCTCCACCTCCTGATGTTGTCGGCTTGCTGTGTTCTTCCAGCCTTCTGCTGGGTTGACATCTTCTCCTAGTTTATGGTATCTGGGCTGATTCCCTCAGGGAGACTCAGAATTCCATGGAATGAAGCATTTCAGCTGATCTGGCAATGTCTTTATTCAATTTTCTCATTGTTGTGAATGTACTCTCCAAACTCTCACTCCTCCAGTTAGTCCCGTTCCCTTGTCTTCTTCTCCATGTTCCCACACCACATTCTCCATTAATTAATTATCTGTTTCTGTCTTTAATATGAATCTTTGTGTCCCTCTGTATCTTTCCCTGGCCTTGGTTTATCGCTCCCCAGTCTATCGAGTGCTGCCATTGTGAAGCTCCGAAACAAGAAAAAGGTTTGTGTCGGGCTGTTGTTCACTTCCCGGTGTGTCCCATGTGATGCTCCATGTGGGACAGAGGGTTACAGCAGCTTTGACACACATCCTTGAAACTTGGTCTGTGCCTGTCCACTGAACGTCTGTGTTTGTCCCTCTCAGCTGATCGTGAGGTCAGTAACACGGGGAAAGCCCTCGAGTATTATTGTAAAGGAGCAGGTGTCTGACTTGTAGCTGAGGGGCTTCTGACTGACTCCTGTTATTGAAACGTTAGTGGAGGTGCTGGGGATAGTTTGCTGGAGGTTGTGCTGTGAGCTGCCTCAGACATTCAGGGAGACCTGAGGATTTGGTGACCCAACTCTGGATGGAGTCTGGGGACTGTAGTTACAGCATCTGGTTCTGTAACATGAACAACAAATGGAGCAGGGGCTGGAGAGAGGGGCAGCTCTGAAACCACGGAGTGAGTGTGGGTGGGGAAAGGGATCTGCTGTATCCACTCCAGGTTTTCCAAGAACAGCTTCCCAAGTGACACTTAACCCAGGAGCAGAGTGTGAGGGGACCCTGATTGAACAAGGAGCTGGTCACAGAGCAGTGTCACCTCCTTCAACACGACCTGCAGCTTCACACCAGGGGAGGACGGTGCTGCCAGTGGCTGTTAGGGTCACAGCTTCATTCAGTTTCTAGGATCCGGAACTTTCCAGGCAGGCGTGGGGGACATATCCATCATCTCCCAGTATGTCGACATCAATGTCACCATTTGGTGACGGAGGATATATATGGTGGATGAGATGAATACAATGTTTCCTCCATCAGCAGGGAGCTGCCAGGGCTACCCTTGTTTTCCCAGTATAGTGGGATTCCCGATGGTGTACATGGCTCTGCAGGGTCCCCATGTCAATGGGGAGAGTTAGAGGAACTGAAGGACCTCTCACTCCATTAATGGTGCAGTGTGACCATGCACAGTACATCATGTTGGTGAATACCCACTGTCCTGGCAGCAGCCACAGCCTCTTCATTCAGAAGCAGTCAGCCATTCCCATCATCTTCAGGTCCCCACGTAGAAAGAAAGGATGGCGTCTCAGATGAGGCCACCCCCTTCAGACACAGTTCATAACACCCTGCTCCTCACCGCCAACCCAATCACATCAAAATATCCCGAGTATACTGAGAGCAATGGGACCACTGGGAACATCAGGGATCAGACCATCAGGGAGATGGAGCAACACTGCAGATGTTTGAACTAGGTCCTGCAATCTCCCTCCATTTATGTAATCTATGGCCTTGTATACTTTCTGAAAAATTCACAGGTTCACAGTTAGCCTCGCTACATTCCACCTGCCAAATGGTTATTTACTGCTTATCCATTTACAGATCCTGCACCTCCTCTTGATAACTTTGTTTCCTTCCTATCTCAGCATCATCGCTGAATTTAGTGAGAATTCATTTGTGTCATTTATCTAAACCGTTGATATAATCTGCAAATAGATGAGGACTCAGCAGGTGTCTGTGCAGTCGTTATTTTCTGTTAAACTGATAAAGACTGATTTATCTCAGTGGATGGTATCTTCAATATGAGGCTGTGCCTTTCCCTTCACCAGGACTGTGTACTGGCTGGTGTGGAGGCAGGAGATGACCATCTTTGATCTGTCACCATGAGAATTCTTGGGTTCTGGAATCAATGTTGGGGAATTACAAGGTAACCTCTTTCTTGACTGTACAGCACAGTGCCATCACCATTGGTGGGTCTGTCCTGCCGTTGTACCAGGGATGGTGATGGGGCTGCGTGAAACATTACCCTTCAGGTTTGATTCTGTATGTAATGGCAATGTCAGACTGTTTCCTGCCTGGTCAAAATGAGGATTAAAGGTGACAATGGAGCAGGAAATAATGGCTTAAAAATACTGTAAAGAAGTGACCTGTCTGTTTTTGAGTGATCGAGTGTCTGGGAATGTTCTGGAATCTTGTTCTTATGGATGCGTGTCTGTGCGTTTCGGGAGGGAGGGTTTCTTCTGTATTACATCACATTTCTGTCAGTACTTCAGAATTTACCATGTGTTATTTCAGCTCCAACTACATCAATAAATCTCTGAACATTTCATTTTGAAAATCTCACTCTGATCTCAATCAATTGTAAAACGTCCTTCAGGCTGATGTATAAATTGTTGGTTTTCCTTCCTCACAGTTAACGTCATGACGATCTACGTCCTGCTTTATAAAGATTGTGGATTGTCTCCATGTGTCAGGCGTTACCTGCGGGCAATGGCAGTGAAGGATCTACTGGTCATTATCCTTGATCTGATATTGAGACACATTCCCATTGTTTATTGGGAACAGTTTTACTTCCTGTGGGACATCCCTGTGTGTAATATCCACGCCGTCCTGCTTTATGCAGCCACTGACTGTTCTGTCTGGTTCACTGTCACTTTCACCTTTGATCGATTTGTAGCCATTTGTTGCCAGAAACTGAAAAATAAATATTGCAGTGAGAAAACGACGGCTGTAGTTCTGGGAACAGTGACTGTGCTGAGCTGTTTAAAGAACATTTTCTGGTATTTCATGCTCACGGGTCTTTATCGGTTGGCGAACTCCCCCTGGTTTTGTTACACAATGAACGGTGTTCTATCTTCTCGTGTCTGGGTCACAATCGAGTTCCTCCACCACATTCTAACACCAGCTCTCCCATTTCTCCTGATTCTGCTACTCAATGTTTTCACCGTCAGACACATTTTAGTGACCAGCAGAGCCCGCAGGAGGCTCCGGACTCACACCAATGGGGACTCTCACCATGATACAGAAATGCAAAATCGAAAAACATCGATCATTTTATTGTTTGTGATCTCGGCCAATTTCATCCTGTTATGGTCAACATTAATGCTGTATTCAATATGGACTCGGATGTTTAATTTGGCATATACCCCTGTGTATCTGCATCGCTTTGTGCGGGAATTGGGCTTCATGCTGCAGCTCCTCAGTTGCTGCACAAACACCGCGATTTACGCTGTGACCCAGACTAAGTTCAGACAGCAGCTGAAGAATGTGCTGAAATATCCCTTTACCCAAATTCATCAAACAATCAAACTTACTCATTAATCAATCCATCCAGGATTTTCTGATTTCAGTTCAACGTTTCAGCAATGAAACAGTCTGTTGCTATGGTAACAGACTGAGGGTAGTGCTGGTTTTTCCAACCTTGATATAGATAAGCTGCAGAACTGGGCAGAAAGGTGGCAAATGGAGTTCAATGTAGCTAAGTGTGAGGTGATTCACTTTGGTAAGAGTAATAAAAAGATGGGGTACTGGGTAACGGTCGGATACTTGGTAGTGTGGATGAGCAGAGGGATCTTGGTGTCCATGTACACAAATTTTTGAAAGTTGCCACTCAGGTAAATAGTGCGGTGAAGAAGGCATATGGCATACTGGCTTTTATTGGTAGAGGAATTGAGTTCCGGAGTACTGAGGTCATGTTGCAGTTGTATAAGACTCTGGTGCGGCCGCATCTGGAGTATTGTGTGCAGTTTTGGTCGCCATACTATAGGAAGGATGTGGAGACACTGGAACGGGTGCAGAGGAGGTTTACCAGGATGTTGCCTGGTATGGTAGGAAGATCGTATGAGGAAAGGCTGAGGCACTTGGGGTTGTTTTCATTGGAGAAAAGAAGGTTTAGGGGTGACTTGATAGAGGTGTATAAGATGATTAGGGGTTTAGATAGGGTCGACAGTGAGAATCTTTTTCCACGTATGGAGTCAGCTATTACAAGGGGGCTTAGCTTTAAATTAAGAGGGGGTAGGTATAGGACAGATATTAGGGGTAGGTTCTTTACTCAGCGAGTCGTGAGTTCATGGAATGCCCTGCCAGTAGCAGTGGCGGACTCTCCCTCATTATGGGCATTTAAGCGGGCATTGGATAGGCATATGGAGGATAGTGGGCTAGTATAGGTTAGGTGTGCTTGGATCGGCGCAACATCGAGGGCCGAAGGGCCTGTACTGCGCTGTATTCTTCTATGTTCTATATTAAACAGGGGGTTACAGGGACATATTTCAATGTTTCTCAACTCAAGGATCAGTGAGAAAAGGCACCATTTCACTGACTGTATCTATCACTTCAATCTGTAAATCATGAAATTCTTCATTAAGAAGTATCACACAGCAGAACAAACTATTTTGTTGTTTATGTTGAAGCAGCTGAGCTGGAGAGAGACAGATTCAGCCCCAAGTCCTGGTCATTAGGGAAGGGGAGGGAACTGGGTCTGAGCTCAGGAGTTGGGTTTAAGTCACTCTGACCTTTACTTTCACCTCAGGATCACTGACTCTGACCTGGCCTCAGCAGATTTCATCTCTCTCTCTCTCCGTATTCAGGTCTCACTCTCACAATGTCCTTTTTCTCTCGTCCTCCCATTTTTGTTTCCTTTTGCTCATATTGCAGATGCATCATCGATCAGCCAAAACTGCTGTGTCGCCAAAGAAACTGTCTGAAGACCACAACCATGCAACATGAAAAATTCACAAGCTGTGATGCTCTCACCACAGAAAAGGTCATCCACTCATGTAGCGGCATATCAAGACCACCAGAGGGTGGCATGTGTCACATTAAACACGAGGTCGGGGGATTGTGGGGAGCAAAAGAGACTCAGCCTTTGATACATCACTTTTTAATCCACTTATTCAAACTTCCCTTCAGTCCCATTGCACCCAGAGGCAGATCCACAGGCACAAACACATCGAGACACACATTTGGAGATATACACCAATATGACAATTGTATCACTTTACACACAAGAGGGACAGACAGAAGGGGGAGAGACGGGTAAACACCATTTCAATGGATTCACCCCCAGAACAACAGAGATCCTGCTGCACAGTGACACAGACTTAGAGACACACTGAGATAGAGAGACGCACACTAATACACACACTCATCTGCAGCAGCTGATATGCACACAGAGCAGAAATAGATCAGCAGAGACAGTTCAGTACAGATACACACACACAGATACACAGATATACACACACACACACACAGATACATACTAATACACACATCCATGTACACTACCTCAAACATTCATAGCTACTAATATACAGAGGTAGTTCGACTGAGATAAACACACAGTTACAGAGAGAGAATCACATACAGACACAGAGACACACACAGGCACATTTATACATACAAACATACAGACGGACATAGATTCATACACATACAAAGACAGAAACTGACACAGACTGAGGTGCAGACGTGCAAACAGACCTCCGTTTCTTACTCTCCAGACGTTCCCAACAGTACCCCTCCACCGATGCTCTCATTCGTTTGGCCGAACTGGTCCTCACCCTTAACAATTTCTCCTTTGAATCCTCCCACTTCCTCCAGACCAAAGGGGTTGCCATGGGCACACATATGGGCCTCAGCTATGCCTGTCTCTTTGTTGGCTACGTAGAGCAGTTGATCTTCCGTAATTACACTGGCACCACTCCCCACCTCTTCCTCTGCTACATTGATGACTGCATTGGCGCCACCTTGTGCTCCCGCGAGGAGGTTGAGCAATTCATCAACTTCACCAACACATTCCACCCTGACCTTAAATTTATCTGGACCATCTCTGACACCTCCTTCCCCTTCCTGGATCTCTCCATCTCCATCAGTGACGACCGACTTGACACTGACATTTTCTCCAAACCCACCGATTCCCACAGCTACCTGGATTACACCTCTTCCCACCCTATCTCTTGAAAAAATGCCATTCCATATTCGCAATTCCTCCGTCTCCGCCGTATCTGCTCCCAGGAGGAGCGGTTCCACCACAGAACACACCAGATGGCCTCCTTCTTTAGAGACCGCAATTTCCCTTCCCACGTGGTTAAAGATGCTCTCCAACGCATCTCGTCCACATCCCGCACCTCCGCCCTCAGACCCAACCCCTCCAACCGCAACAAGGACAGAACGTCCCTGGTGCTCACCTTCCACCCTACCAACCTTCGGATAAACCAAATCATCCGCCGACATTTCCACCACCTCCAAACAGACCCCACCACCAGGGATATATTTCGCTCCCCACCCCTCTCCGCCTTCCGCAAAGACCGTTCCCTTCGTGACTACCTGGTCAGGTCCACACCCCTCTACGGCCCACCCTCCCATCCTGGCACTTTCCCCTGCTACTGCAGGAACTGTAAAACCTGTGCCCACACCTCCTCCCTCACCTCCATCCAAGGCCCTAAAGGAGCCTTCCACATCCATCAAAGTTTTACCTGCAAATCCACTAATATCATTTATTGTATCCATTGCTCCCGATGCGGTCTCCTCTACATTGGGGAGACTGGGCACCTCCTCGCAGAGCGCTTTAGGGAACAGCTCCAAGACACTCGCACCAATCAACCAAACCGCCCCGTGGCCCAACATTTCAACTCCCCCTCCCACTCTGCCGAGGATATGGAGGTCCTGGGCCTCCTCCACCGCCGCTCCCTCACCACCAGACGCATGGAAGAAGAACGCCTCATCTTCCGCCTCGGAACACTTCAACCCCAGGGCATCAATGTGGACTTCAACAGCTTCCTCATTTCCCCTTCCCCCACCTCATCCTAGTTTCTAACCTCCAGCTCAACTCTGTCCCCTTGACTTGTCCGGACTTGTCCGACCTGCCCAGCTCCTTTTCCACCTATCCACTCCACCCTTTTCTCCCTGACCTATCACCTTCATCTCCTCCCCCACTGACCTATTGTACTCTATGTGACTCTATCCCCACCCCCACCCTCCTCTAGCTTATCTCTCCACGCTTCAGGCTCTCTGCCTTTATTCCTGATGAAGGGCTTTTGCCCGAAACGTCGATTTTGCCTGTCCTCGGATGCTGCCTGTAACATGACGTGCCAACTCTTTATTCAATACCCCGTGCAATGAAGGAAAGTATGCCGTATGCCTTCTTGACCACTGTATTGACCTGCATTGCCACCTTCAGGAAACAATGGACCTGAACACCCAGATCTCTCTCTACATCAGTTTTCTTCAGGACTTTTCCATTTAGTGTATAGTTTGCTCTTGAATTGTATCTTTCAAAATGCATCACATCACATTTATCAGAATCGAATTCCATCTGCCATTTCTCCACCCAACTCTCCAATCTATCTATATTCTGCTGTAATCTCTGACAGTCCCCTTCTGTATTTGCGACTCCACCAATCTTAGTGTCACCTGCAAACTTGTTAATCACACCACCGATACCTTCCTCCAGATCATTTCTGTATAACACAATGGTCCCAGCACGGATCCCTGTGAAACACCACCGGTCACAATTCTCCATTTTGTGAAACTCCCTTCCACTCCTACTTTCTGTCTCCTGTTGCCCAGCCAGTTCTCCGTCCATCGACCTGGGAACCCATGTGACTTCAACTTCTCCATCAGCCTACCATGGGGAACATTATCAAATGCCTTAAAAAGGGATGGATTCAGGTACTGGAGAAGGCTGCAGAGACAGGAATGGTTTTCGCCATTGAATGAAATTAGTAATACTGCAGACACTGGATGAGGTGAGTAACAGTTGTTCAGACTGAAGGAAGTTCCAGATAGAGACAGCTGTAGGGGCTGAAGTTGGACACAACAATCAAGAGGGTATCACTGTTCCATGGATGGTTTTCATGGCTTTTGGAGGTTACAGTGTTAAGAAGGTTAATAGTGACAGGAGGAGGTAGAGTTAAGGAGGATTGTAGTGACGGGAGAAGTTCACAAAGGCAGTAGAGATTGCAGAGACCGGATGAGATTGCAGACATGGGGAGGAATTGGTGGCTTCAGAACACTATAAAAAGGGAGGGTTGAAGGATTAAAGAAGGTTTCACAGACAGGAAAAGCGATAGGGACAGGAGGAGTATATATAGACAGGGAGGTCAGTAGGGATGATAAAGGGTCACAGAGGTCATGAGGCACTGTCTGACAGGAGGCAGGACTGTTATAGAGACTGGAGGAAGTAATAGTGATGACATGTGCTGTAAGGGGCTAGAATAAGGTGCACAGATGGGGAGGTTGGTAGAGGCTTGAGAATGTTATACTGACAGGTTAGACTATAGGTCTGGGACAAAATGACAGAAATAGGTATTATTGTAATGACTGGAGGAGGAGATGGCAGAGATTGGAAATGTTATGGAGATTGGAGTAATTTACAGAGATAGGAAGAGTAATCAGCATTGGAGTAGGTTTCAAGTGTACTGAGGGATTGTTGGGAGAAGAGGGAGCTCACAGAGATAGGAAGGTTTTTTTATGCATTTGTGGGACTTGGGCATAATTGACTGGCCAGCATTGATAGCACATCCCTACTTGCCCTTGAGAAAGTGGGGGTGAGATGCCATCTTGAATTGCTGCAGTCCCCTTGCTGTGGCTTGACCCACAATTCCGGCAGGGAGGGAATTCCGGACTTTTGACCCAACTCTGCAAGTACAATGCACCCCACAAACCTATATATGTGCGTGTGTGTGTGTGTGGAGAAATGGTTATGAGTGTCCGTGAGAGAGTGTGTGCATGTGTATAAGTCTGCGTGTAAAGGAGTATCAGTCTGTGAGTGGATGCGTGAGTGTGTGAGTGTATGTGTGAGCATATGAGAGAGAGCTTGTGTATGACAGAAGGTCTGTGTGAGCATATGGGCTGTAGGTGTGTGCGTGTGTCTGTGTGTCGTCACTTGTCGTATGAGATGAACCAAAGGTGCTAATTGAGACCATCCTCATGTGTACCGAACTTGGCTATCAGCCTCTGCTTGGTCACTTTGCGTTTTTGACTGTCCCAATGTCCGCCTTGAAGGACTGTCACCCGAAGGTCCGAGGTCGAATGTCCCAGCCTGCTGAAGTGTTCTGACTGGGAGGGAGCTCTCCTGTCTGTTGATTGTTGTGCGGTGTCCATTCATCCATTGCCATAGTCCCTGCTTGGTCTCACCAATGTACCATGCCTCAGGGCATCCTTGACTGCAGAGTATGAGATAGAAAACATTAGCTGAGTCTCCTGAGTACCTGCCGCATACACGGTGGGAGGTGTCCTCACACATAATGGTGGTGTCCATGTTGAGACTCTGACACGTCTTGCAGCATCGACCATGACAACGTTGTGTGGGGTTGTCCTGAAAGCCAGGCAGTTTGCTGCTAAAAATTATCTGTTTGAGGTTTGGTGGTTGTTTAAATGTGAAAAGTGGATGTGTAGAGAAGGTCTTGACGTGGTAATGTATTGCAGGCTGTGAAGAACATGGTGTAGTTTTCTGGCTCCTGGGAAGTACTGGACAATGAAGGGGACCCTGTCGGGTGCAGCTCATATCTGCCTCCTGAGGAGGTCATTACTGTTTCTCGCTGTGGCATATCACAACTGGCAGTTGATGAGTTGAGCATCATAGCCCATTCTTATGAGGGCATCCTTGAGTACTTCCAGGTGCCCATCACGCATCCTTGAGTACTTCCAGGTGTCTCGTACCTTCTCATCTAAACAGATCCTGGCATGTATTAGTTTTGGAGCCACAAGGTCATGCTGTTAAGCACCTATAGTATTGTGTACAGTTCTGATCACTGCATTTTAACAAGGATGTGGAAGCTCTGGAAAGGGTTCAAAGGAAATTTACTAAGATGTTGCCTGGTATGGAAAGGCTGAGGGAACTGAGGCTGTTTTCATTGGAGAGAAGAAAGTTGAGAGATTTTTAAGATTAGATTCCCTACAGTGAGGAAACAGGCCCTTCAGGCCAACAAGTCCATACTGACCCTCCGAAGAGTCCTCCACCCAGACCCATTTCCCTGTGACTAATGCACCTAACACTACGGGCAATTTAGCATGGCCAATCCACCTGGCCTGCACATCTTTGGACTGTGGGAGGAAACCGGAGCAAACCCATACAGACATGGGGAGAATGTACAAACTCAGTTGCCCGAGGCTGGAATCAAACCTGGGACCCTGGTGCTGTGAGGCAGCAGTGCTCACCACTGAGCCACCATGCCGCTCTAAACCGTGACTTAATGGAGACCTCTAAGATAATCAGAGGGTCAGATTGGGTGGACAGTGAGAGTCTTTTTCCTCAGATGGTGAAGGCTAACACAAGGGGACATAGCTTTAAATTGAGGGGTGATAGTTTTAGGACAGATATCAGGGGTAGATTCTTTACTCAGAGAATAGTAGGGGCATAGAACATCCTGCCTGCTACAGTGGTAGACTCGCCAACGTTAAGGGCACTTAAGTGGGCATTGGACATGCATATGGATAATAATGGAATGGTATAGGTTAGATGGGCATCAGATTACTTTCACAGGTCGGCGCAACAGCGAGAACCAAAGGGCCAGTATTCGCTGTTATTTTCTATGTTCTACCTGTAATTTTATTGAAAGGCCACATCCCCTCGATTAGATTCGAGCTTGTATCTCTGTGCTGTTCCTGTCCTCTGAATATTTGATAGGGACAGCAGAGATAAAGCTTTAATTTCTATCTAACTCCGTGTTGAAACTGTCCTGAGATTGTTTGATCAGGACAGTGTTATGGGAGATATTATTCCACATCTAACATTGTATCAGACTCTCCTGAGTGGTTGATGTGAGCAGGGTGCAGGTGAGTCCTCTGACTGCTTGATGGGTGACAGTGCAGATAGAGACTTAAACTGTACCCAACCCTTATTGTGGAGAAAATGAAGACTACAGATGCTGGAGATCAGAGTCGAGAGTGTGGTGTTGGAAAAGCACAGCAGCTCAGGCAGCATCTGAGGAACAGGAGAATCAACGTTTTGGCATAATGCCTTCATCAGGAACCAGGAGAATCAATGTTTTGTGCATAAGAATTTCGGGCGTTATGACCGAAACATTGACTCTCCTGCTTCTCAGATGCTGCTTGACCTGCTGTGCTTTTCCAGCACCACACTCTTGACCCCAACCTTATGGTATCTATCCTGGGCATATTTGATGGTGATAATGTGTAGGAAGCTTTACTTTATATCGAGCCTATGCTGGATCTGTCCTGGGAGGGTTTGATGGGGGACAGTGTTGACAATTTAAAAGTGGGAAAGCAATTTTACTTTCAGGTTAAAAAAGAAGAGGTTGAACACAGCCTGCTTATTTGAAAAGAGTGAGGGTTGGGTTTGCTCCATTCTCTGTCTAAATCCATGTTTCACCTGTTCAGAAGTGTTTTATGGGTCTGTGCAGAATGACCTTTACTCTGTATCTAATCCCACGCTGTACTGTCCTTCAGTGTTTGATGTAGGAGTGCAGAATTTATACCGAACACTCAACTATAGCTTTCCAGAGATTGTTTGATGAGGACAGTTCTGGGCTTGATTTAATAAAAATCTACCATGCTGAATATGGCCTGGGTAAATGATAAGGACTAGTGTCGGAGAATGTTTACTTCATGTCTAACACGTACTGTTCCTGTCCTGGGAGAATTTGATGGAAACAGCATGGGCAGAGGTATATTCATTATTGAACCGCACACTGAACATGGTCTGTATGTTTGACAAAGGCCAGTGTAGGATAATCTTTACTCTATTCATAACCTTGTGTGGTGTCTATCCTGGAGTGTTTGATGGGAACAGCCGAGAGTGATCTTTCAGTATCTGTGGAGAGAAAGCGGAGTTGACAAAGGATTCTGTCAAAGCGTCACCGAAATCGAAACATTAACTCTGTTTTCCCTCCTCAGATGCTGCCAGACCTGCTGAGATTTTCCAGCAATTCCCAATTTTTAGCACGTGCAGTTCTCTCCTTTTTTAAAATCAAAGTGACCTTTATTTGGTAAATAATACTGTGCTGTACCTATCCTGGGACAATACAGAAAACCTTTATTCTGTATTGAAAAAAAAGCTGCAGCTGTCATAAAAGTGTTTGATGAAGACATCGCAGAGGGAGATAACCTTCTGCTTAAAAGAGTGGCAGGAGCTCTATACTGTATCTAACACTATCATGGATTGATGGGAGGAAGCAGAGGGTAATAGTGGAACAATGCCTGGAGGGCTAGGAGGCCTGTGACTCGTGGACAGCCTGAAGGGTCGGTGCTGGACTCATTGCTCTTTGTTATCTGTATCAATGATTTGAATGAGAATGTACGAGACATGGTTCGTAAGTTTTCAGATGACACTAAAATAGATGGCATTCTGGACAGTGGGAAAGGTTATCAGAAATTACAGCAGGACCTTGATCAGCTGGGGAAGTGGGCTGAGAAATGGCAAATAGAGTTTAATACAGATAAGTGTGAAGTCTTGCATTTTGGAAAGTCAAATCAAGTTATGAGTTTCATGGTGAATGGATTGCAGTGGAATAGACAGACTTTGGAGATGAGGTGTTCAGTTCTCTGAAAGTGGAGTCACAGTGGACAGGGCAGTGAAGAAGGCATTTGGCTCACTGGCCTTCATCAGTCAGGGCACTGAGTACAGAAGTTAGGAAGTTATGTTGCAGTTGTACAGGATTTTGGTGAGGTCGCACTTGGTGTATTGTATTCAGTTTTGGTCACCTTCCTACAGGAAGATATGATTTAACAAGAAAGAGTGTAGAAGAAGTTACAAGGATATAGCCAGGACTCAACAGTCTGAGTTATAGGGAGAGGGGTAGGACAAGCTAGGATAGTTTCCTTTACAGCACAGGAGACGGAGCGGGGAATTTATAGAAGCATATAAGTGAATGAGAGGCATGGATAGAGTGAATACACTCAGTGTTTTTCCAGGGGTGGGGATTCAATGACACTAGGACACCAGTTTCAGATGAGAGGGGAAAGAATAAAAGGGGACCTGAGGGGCAACAATTTTACACAAAGGGTGGTACGAATATGGAATAAGCTGCTGGCGGTGATTGTTGAGGCAGGTACATTAACATCATTAAAAAGGCATTTGGACAAATATATGGATTGGAAAGGTTAAGAAGGATATGGGTTAAGCGCAGGGAAATGGTGTTAGCAGAGGTTGACATTTTGATCGGCATGGACCAGTTTGGGCAAAGAGCCTGTAGGACTCTCTGACTCCATGACTGTATGTCCCTGTCGTGGGGATATTTCCGATGGACCCAATAAGGAGAGACTTTTATTTTAATTTTACTTTCGGTTCAAAGCAGTAGAGGGAACCCCACATTGAGTCGAAGCCGTTGTTGTCTCTGTCGTTGGACTGTTTAATGACAATGATGAGGCAGCTGTACTTTCATTTTAAAAGAGTAGAGTCAGATTTAATTTCTATCTACCCTGTGCCAAACCTATTCCAAGGTGTCTGATGGAGACAGTATGTGGGGAAAGTGAGGACTGCAGATACTGGAGATCAGAGTCGAGAGTGTGCTGCTGGAAAAACACAGCAGGTCAGGCAGCATCCAAGGGACAGGAGAATCAATGTTTTGGGCATAAGCCCTTCAACAGGAATCAGGAGACAGTATGTGGTGTGATTTAATGAATATCTAATTCCATGTTGAACACAGCCTGGGGATTTGAAAGGGCCTAGTGTAGAGAGAGATGTACATTGTAATTAAACATGTGCATACCTGTTCTGGAATGTTTGATGAGGGAGGTTTATTTTCGAAGTGGAGGCACAGGAAAGGTGTTGACGAGGTGCTCATCCTCGTCGATAATGTGTTGCTGGCTGCAAAGAACGTGTTGTAGTCATTTGGCTCCCGGGAAGGACTGGACAATGAAGTGTACACTGTCTGTCGCAGCCTGTGGCTGTCTCCTGAGGAGGTCACTACGCTTTCTCACTATGGCACAACAGAACTGGCAGTCGATGAGTTGAGCATTGTACCCTGTTCTTGTGAGGGCATCCTTGAGCACTGTCAAGCGTCCATCATGCCTCCTCCTCATCTGAGTTGACTGAGTATGACATCAAGGACCTTGAGGAAGACTGTGATCAATGGGAATTGGAGAAAATTCTGCACTGGCAATGCCCTCAACTGTAAATGGGAAATCCAATCTCTGTCAGTTGTCTTCCAAGTCACTTAACATCCTGACTAGGGACTAATTTACTGCTCCTTCACTATCGTTTATTAAAAATCTTGGAATCCCCTTCCAAACAGCTCTGTGTGTACGACTGCACCACTTGGATAGAAGAGGTTCGAGACGGCAGCTCCCTGTTACCTTCTGCAGAGCTGTTGGGAATAACAAATAAACTCTGTCTTTACTAGTAGAAAGTGAGGACTGCAGATGCTGGCGATCAGAGCTTAAAAATGTGTTGCTGGAAAAGCGCAGCAGGTCAGGCAGCATCAAAGGAGAAGGAGAATCGACGTTTTGGGCATAAGCCCTTCTTCTTTGATGCTGCCTGACCTGCTGTGATTTTCTGGCAACACATTTTTAAGCTCTGCGCTTGCTAGTGCCTTCCAATACCCATGAACCGATGTGTTAAAATCGGTTTTATGTTTTCACAGTTTGTTCTGAAGTCTCAGAAAGGGAAGACCTTGCTGTATGAGTGTGACACCAGTAACATCAGGAGCACCACATGACATTGAGGTAACAATTCCCTTCGTTTTCAAACAGTCAGAGGATTGATCGTGTGATGTCAATGCCATTGAGATCAACATTTACATCGCAAGTTATAAAAATGCAACACATCATTGATATCGGGACATTTAATATGGAAACTGAGTAATTTCTCATTTACTGTCCGTCACCAAATACTTGTGAGTCCTCTGACACGGCAGCTTTGCTGTTCCTGTTCACATCAGACAATTTGTCACAGTTCAGAAAGAAGAAACAAAAATTAAACTGCTGGAGAGAAACTCAGCAGGTGAAAAGACAGAAACAGAATGAACATTTTGAGGCCAATAAAACTTACTCACAGCAGCTTTATGTCAGAGTCAGTATGTTTACTCTGTTTCTCTATTCAGATGTAACCTCATCTGCTGCATGTCTCTACCGTTTTCTGTTTGTATTTCAGGTTTCAGTTGCTTTTTAGGACGGGTCTCGAGGTTGAACTTGGTTATATTTGCCCAATATAGTCCACTACTTGAGCTGTTGTGCCAGTGACACTTGTGTTACACTGGAGTCTGTTTTTCTTTCATGTTCCAAAAAATCTCTTTTTGCTCATATCCATCCAAATATGCAAATCTGAGGAAATCGGTTTTATTTGCAAAGGCATTTTGCGGAAACTGCATTTCACGAAACAACAGGAATAGATTATTGATGATGCCACACTCTGTGGCCTTCATTGAACAAGTTTGTCTCCTCAGACTCCAAAAGATTTTAATACATATCAGAGACTAATTACAGCAAAGCCCACCATCTCTGCACTGACCCATACTGAGTTATATATCTCCTGTTATTATCATGTAATCTCCCTGTACCCCTGCACATTTTGTTGTCTCTGCCTGTTTTACTACTGAATATCCTGTGCAGATATGAACAATCTTTTCAACCTGTTACCCTGCGATGAAAGAGTGTGTCTGTAAAATATATTGCCTGAATCACATTTATAATTCTCCTGTTCTATTCAGATTATCGATTGACATTCCATCTCCCAAATGTAATCTGTCTCCTTGCTCTGCATTATATTTCATTCCACCTGTTTGAAAGCGTGATGTTTGAATACTGGTGACTGGAGGATATCATTGTACTCCTCTCCAATCTCCACAGCCAAAGCCTCCAATCCCCTGTATCTCCGAGGCAATGTCAAATTCATTCTGTCCCTGATCCCTTAATAAGCAATGATTTAATAAACTGTTGTACATATCACATTTTGGTCTAAAGTCAAGGAATGTAAATATTGCTGATTTAAACCAAATAAACTGCAATAAGATATTTGCTATTTAAAAAAAAATGCTGAAGAGCACTTTGTGGTGAAGTTACAAAGTTACCTTATTAGATCTGTGAAAGGAACATTCAGGCAAATCCATACTTCCTGCAAATGGTCTGAGTAATTATGGTGACAATCTGGTGGTTGGCGGTTGATCGAGTGATCAGCACAGTAACAACCTCTTGACTGCTTTTTTTGAGGAGGGCTGTTGGATGCAGCATTGTGCAGGGAAAACACAACAGGATCATCCAGCCTGCGAAAAAGAAACATCCATCATTCTCCCTCCCCACTGACTTCACTAGAACAATTGGCAATGGGAGATAAGAACAATAGCCAGTGATATCTACATCCAGTCCCATTATCAATGTGCACTGAAAGTGTTGTATTGAAAAGGGGTTAACTAGAAATGTTTGTTCAGTGACTGTGATTAACATCGATCTCCATGGATTCTAATTGTGTAACTGGAGGCTTTCCCTCTCCTATTAGTAAGGGCTTCTTTCAATGCATCATCCCCTTGTTTCTGCAACTGCATCACATCCACCACTAACGGCAGCTGCAGAGACAGGGAAAGGAGAGATCAGAATCTGAGAACAA
This sequence comes from Chiloscyllium plagiosum, assembly GCF_037043375.1. NCBI lineage: Eukaryota > Metazoa > Chordata > Chondrichthyes > Orectolobiformes > Hemiscylliidae > Chiloscyllium > Chiloscyllium plagiosum. Next base: position 55,568,376 of record NW_028270166.1, read on the forward strand.
TGGACTGGAATGTTCCAACAATGGACAGGAGTTTATCCTCGGGGCTTAACTATATTTCCTGGTCTTTATTATCTTTTCGGATAGAAGGTGTACTGCTGATTATTCAGGCAGGTTACTATCCCATCCTCGCTATTGTTAGTGTTCCTGGTAAGTCTCTTTATGTCTATCTCCATTCATTTGTTTCCCTAAATCATGTTGAACTCCATTGCTATTTCTGTTGTCTGTATTTGACAAGGACAGAAACTATTAAGTTCAGTTTCAATTAAACACTCCATTCATTATCCACAAATTTCAGACCCCTGCCTCACAAGCATCTGATACTGAGACTGCTCACAATGTCGAGGCCCCTTTTTGCCCTGAACCGATTTATGTCTTGGTATTGTGTCCATCATCAAACCTGAACATTGCCAGCTCCATAATATCACCAGATTCCACCTACATTTCAGTACTGTTGCTGAATAAACAATTATCTAAGCCTTGACAAAATTCAGACTTTACTGTTCCAACTTTCTCCTGGTCACACTTTCAGTTGTAAATATTTCAATTGCAAACTTGTTCTTGGCTCGAAAGTAATTCCATGACAGAAACACCATGTCAGAGTATTAATGTCACTGGAAGGATAATTCAGAGACACAAGCTAATATGCTAAAGACACTGTTTCATATCCTATCACAACTGAAAACAGACCGTAAGTTCAAATGACAAGAATTGGAGAAAAAGTGAGCTTCACTAATCACAACCATAAGACCCCCACGATTTTGTCTGAAATCCGAGCTGTTTCACTGATGTTGTTTGGGAAAGAAATCTAGCATGCTTATCTGGTTTGGGTTAAGTGTGACTTCAGATCCAAAACATGCCATTAAACTTGTAATCTGAGGCCAAATAGTAGAAGATAGACTGGGACCTTTTTCACAGGAGTGCAGGAGGTGGAGAGGAAACCTGATAGGAGTTTATAAAATGATGAGAGGTATAGATCGTTGTCTTTTCTCTATGATGGGGGATTTCAAGACTGAGGGCACCTTTTTCTGGTGAGAGGAGAGAGATGTTAAAGACATGAGGGGCAAAGCTTTTACACAGGAGGTGGTTCACATGTGGGATGAATTTCCTGAGGAAGTGGTGGATGTGGGTCCAATTACAACATTCCAAAGAGATTTGGATAAGTACATGAGTAGGGAAGATTTGGAGGGTTTTGGGCAAGGAGCAGGGAGGTAGGAAAAGTTTAGTTTGGGATTATGTTCAGCATGGACTGGTTGGACTGAAGGGTCTGCTTCTGTGCTGCTGTGTAATGTGCTTGGCTCTATTCTGCCTTGGGGAATGGCCTCTCAGGTCAAGGTCAATCAGTGTTGGTCATCAAACGCTGTCCTTACCAGTGATCAGGACATTCCCATGGAATTAAAAACATTAAGGGTTAAATCAAACAAAGGAATATGCTGCCGTTTTGAAACAAAAAAAAGTGTTGGGGAAAATAAACATGTTTGCCCGCCTGTGTCGAAAGAAAGACAGAGTTCACATTTCGAGTCCACTGACCACACATGAGAACTGAAAGCAGCTGGGAAATATTGTGATTATTTTAGTGACAGAATTGTTTGTTATGAAGAGGAGAAGGAGTCAGTTGAACAGAAGGAGAAAGAGAGAGGGAGAGATAGAGAAACAGAAGCAAACAAAGGGACTGTTGATCGGCTGGGATGGAAATAAAATGCACCATGAATCTCATTTATTTTTTGCCTTTTCCCATACTCTTGAAAATCATTCCAAGTGGCTGTTTAAACTGAGTTATGTCCCCTTTGCCTCTCTTCCCAGAGTGTGCTCATCTCCTTATATTCACTAATGGGACATGGGTATCACTGACTGGGCCAGCGTTTATTTCCCCTGCCAATTGCCCTTGAGAAGATGCTGCTGAGCTGCCTTCTTGACCAACTGCAGGTGCCTCGGCCCATTCAGTTTCATTTCTCTGAGACTTTGTAATGATTGATCCAGCTGAGAGTGGCTGACTTGGCCATTTCAAAGGCCAAGTGTCAACCCTATTGCTGAGCGTCTGGAGTCACATGTAGGCCAGACCAGGTGAAGGTGGTAAATTTCCTTCCCTGAAGGACATTAGGGAGCCAGGTGGGTTTTCCTGACAACAAACGATGGTTTCATAGTTTCATTTGAGTCATAATTCCAGATGTTTGATTGAATTAAAATTCCACCATCTGCCATGGCGTGATCAAATCCAGGGTCTCGGTTGTTACCTGGATCCCTGGATTAATAGACCACAGGCTGGACCATCGCCTCCCCATCTTCTCTAATCACCTCCCCATGCTATAGTGGTGTTGCTGTCATCGTGACTGAGGGACAGAAAATGGTGCGATTGTCAACTACTTCTATGGAGAGTGGAACTGCTAATATTTCGGGTCAGTGGAACTGTGCAGAGATGTAACAGTTCATCAACAACTGACAAGAATCTGAGAATGAAGGCATTTTCAACACAGAGTGGGTGTGCCATGTATATGTGGATTTGACCTGCTCCTGTCACTGGAACATCAGTGAAGGTTCTGTAAATGGTTTCCTCAGGTTTGTGTACCAGCTGCTGCATTCATTCAGGGAGAGCTGAGGGTCTGGTGACCCCACTCTGTACAAGGTGTGGGCAGGGCATTCACAGTGTATCGGGGTCTTCTACACGGCTAACAAATGGAGCAGAGACTGCACAGAAGGAAAGCTCTGTAAACAGTGGGGAGCAGGGCACTACAATCTCCTCTCTGGAATTTCCAGGAATATTTTCCAATGTTGTACCTATTCCAGTTGCAATGTGTGACGCCAGTTTGATTAGACAATGAGGAGGTCACAGAGCTGTGTCGCTTGCTTCAGCAGAACCTGTCACACCAGGGAGAGGACTGTGCTGATATGGACCATGAAGTGAACTGGTTTGATTCTGGAAGTTTCAATCCAAAAATGTGCAACAGAGGTGAATTGGACTAAATTGCCCATTGGATTGGTTATTAGTGAGGGGTAAATATACAATAGCTGAATAGTTCTGGGTGGGTTACTCTTTGGAGGGTCGATGTGGACTTGTTGGGCCGAAGGGCCTGTTTCCACAATGTAGGGATTCTAATTCTAAAAGAATAGGTGTCATATCCCTCAGGTGCCATAATGCCATTTCTGAGATATTCAGGCTATCTCTGTCCTATGAGGTGAATATGTTGGTTCTGTCTCCACCGTGAAAGGAACAGAAAATCTTCCAGAAATATTAGGGAACAGAGTGACCAGTGAAGACGAGTAAGTGCAGGAAATTAAAATTATTAAAAAGGAATTACTTGAAAAACACATTGCATTGAAGTGTGGTAATTGCTGCACCAAATGAGTAATGAATTTCGAGGACTGCGGAGATGGGGCTGCAGACGGAGCATGCTGGACAGCTCTTTTGGGAGCCGGTATGGACATGATGGGTCAATGGCCTCTTTTCATCCTGTAAATACCTTGATTCTATGAGGCACTTCCCTGAGTCTTGAGGGAAGTCAAAGTTCTTCAAAGCTCTTCCGATTCTGGGAAAGATCCTGCACAGTAGTGAGAAGGTGCTGTGGCTGCAAATATTTAAAACACGGTGCAGAGGGAAAACAGAAAACAAAATCGTGGATAACTTGACATCAGTTGTGAGGAGAGTATCAGCATGTTTGTAAGGTATGTGATAACTGGATAATTGGAGAATAATGGTTTTACTTCGCAGAGTCAACCCAGATTCACAAAAGGGAAACTATCTTTGATAAATCTGCTGGGGTTTGTGGAGAATGTTGTTTCTGACATTGACAAATGATAACAGTGGAACTGGAATATTTCAATTTTCAGAAGAATTTGAGATGTTTGCACACAGGTAAGTGAAGAAGGTTAGGGCCCAGGAGTAAGAGGGGAATATACTGCAAGGATTGATGTTACGAATTTGAAAGAATGTTTGGTCACTACAAGAAGGAGGGTGCATTTCTGAGCTAAGAGAGTTTCATAGCCCATGTGCCTGTGACTCGTTGACAGGTGCAGAGAGTGCTGAAAATTGAGAAAATGTAACCAAAGGCTTCGAGTTGTGTTTTTGTGTTAATGAAACTGGATTTGAATTTAACCAATTCATTGAAGTTATGCCCAGGATACGAAAAACCAATTGAATTTGAATTTAATTGTTTTGACAACATTTGACCAATGTGAGGTTATGAGTCTTCGTGTTTTAAAAGGAAGGACATTTTAAAAAGTAGTCCACCACCAGCGTCTATTTGTCTTTGAGGAACTGGGAGAGAATCCTTCAGGACAACAATGTTTATCCTCCATATTAGGAGCTGTAAAGCAATGACCTGTCTGCTCTCGAGTAATCACGTGTTTGGGAATTAGATTAGATTACATTACAGTGTGGAAACAGGCCCTTTGGCCCAACAAGTCGACACCGACCCGCCGAAGCACAACCCACCCATACCCCTACATTTACCCCTATATCTAACACTACGGGCAATTTAGCATGGCCAATTCACCTGACCTGCATATCTTTGGACTGTGGGAGGAAACCGGAGCACCCAGAGGAAGCCCACGCAGACACAGGGAGAATGTGCAAACTCCACACAGACAGTCGCCTGAGGCGGGAACTGAACCCGAGTCTCTGGCGCTGTGAGGCAGCAGTGCTAACCACTGTGCCACCGTGCCGCCCAGTGTTCTGGGAATGTTCTAGAAACCATCTGTTCTTGTGGATGTGTGTCTGTGTGTTTAGGGAGGGAAGGTTTCTTCTGTATTACATCACCTATCTGTCAGTAATTCGGAATTTGCCATGTGTTATTCCAGCCATAACTACATCAATAAATCTCTGAACATTTCATTTTGAAAATCTCACTCTGATCTCAATCAATTGTAAAACGTCCTTCAGGCTGATGTATAAATTGTTGGTTTTCCTTCCTCACAGTTAACGTCATGACGATCTTCGTCCTGCTTTATAAAGATTGTGGATTGTCTCTATGTGTCAGGCGTTACCTGGGGGCAATGGCAGTGACGGATCTACTGGTCATTATCCTCGACCTGATATTGAGACACATTCCCAACGTTTATCGGGAACAGTTTTACTTCCTGTGGGACATCCCCGTGTGTAATATCCACGCCGTCCTGCTTTATGCAGCCACTGACTGTTCTGTCTGGTTCACCGTCACTTTCACCTTTGATCGGTTTGTGGCCATTTGTTGCCAGAAGTTGAAAAATAAATATTGCAGTGAGAAAACGGCGGCTGTGGTTCTGGGAACAGTGACTGTGCTGAGCTGTTTAAAGAACATTTTCTGGTATTTCATGCTCACGGGTCTTTATCGGTTGGCGAACTCCCCCTGGTTTTGTTACATAAGGAACGGTGTTCTATCTTCTCGTGTCTGGGTCACAATCGAGTTCCTCCATCACATTCTAACACCAACTCTCCCTTTTCTACTGATTCTGCTGCTCAATGTTTTCACCATCAGACACATTTTGGTGACCAGCAGAGCCCGCAAGAGACTCCGGAGTCACACCAATGGGGACACTCACCATGATAAAGAAATACAAAACCGAAAAAAATCTATTGTTTTATTGTTTGTGATCTCGGCCAATTTCATCCTGTTATGGTCAATATCAATGCTGTATTCGATATGGAACCGAATGTATAGTCTGGCATATGACTCTGTGTATCTACATGCCTATGTGCAGGAATTGGGCTTCATGCTGCAGCTCCTCAGTTGCTGCACTAACACCGCGATTTACGCTGTGACCCAGACTAAATTCAGACAGCAGCTGAAGAATGTGCTGAAATATCCCTTTACCCAAATTCATCAAACAATCAAATTCGCTTATTAATCAATCCATCCAGGATTTTCTCATTTCAGTTCAATGTTTCAGCAATGAGGCAGCATGTTGCTATGCAACAAACTGAGGGTAGTGCTGGTTTATGCAATTTTTTCCCACAGGGTGTTACCGGGACACATTTCAATGTTTCTCACAACTTGGGAGCCAGTGAGAAAAGGCACCATTTCACTGACTGTATCTGTAACTTCAATTTGTAAATAATGAAAATGTTCATTAAGAAGTCCCAAGCAGTGGAACAAACTGCTTTATTGTTTATCTTTGTGTTGAAGAAGCTGAACTGGAGAGAGACAGACCCGACCCCAAGTCCTGGTCCTTAGGGAAGGGGAGGGAACCGGGGCCGAGCTCAGGAGTTGGGGTTCAGTCACTTTGTCCTTTACCTTCACCTCAGGATCACTCTCTCTGACCTGGCATCAGCAGGATTCATCTCTCTCCCTTGATTCCTCTCCCTCCATTTACAGCTCTCACTCTCACAATGTCTCCCTCTCTCTGCTCTCCACCCATTGTTGTCTCCTTTTGCTCACATCAATGATGCAACATCAGTCGGACAAAACTGCTCTGTGTCGCCAAAGACATTGTTTGAAGAACGAGACACCAGCAACCTGAGAGATTCACAAGCTGTGATGCTCTGTCCGAAGAAAGATATAGGCCACTTTTGTAGTGGCATGTCGAGGCCACCAGAGGGTGGCATTGTATTACATTAAACACAGGAAGGGAGCAAGAGAGACTCAGCCTTTAATTCATCACTTTTTAATTCATTCATTCATTCAAACTTTCCTCCAGTCCCATTGCAGCCAGAGACACAGGCTGCACAAACACATACAAACACACATTTGGAGATAAACATCAAAAGGATCATTGAATGTGCACACAGATACATAACACAGTTCGGCCGACATAGACACACATACACACACAGACACACAGATACGGAGACATACACTAATGCACACATCCATATACATTACCTCACACACTTATAACTACAAACACGCAGAGATAGATCGACTGAGATAACGCACACAGTTCAAGAGAGAGAATCACATACAGACACACACAGGCACATTTATACACACAAACATGCAGACCGACATAGATTCATACACATACAAAGACAGAAACAGACACAGACTGAGGTGCAGATGTGCAACAGGCCTTGACGCAGACACAGACAAACACACAGAAACACATTGTTATGGACCAGGCCAGACCACCTTAAAATATTTGAAGGCAGTAGCTTAGACCCTAGCATTTTACTCTTTTAAAGACAGATGTGAAATCGATATTCTCATATACTTCGGGAGTGTTGCTGAACAAAGAGACCTTGGAGTGCCGGTTCATCCCTCCTTGAAAGTGGTGTCGCAGGTAGATAGGATAGTGAAGAAGGCGTTTTATATGCTTTCCTTTGTTGGTCAGAGTATTGAGTACAGGAGTTGGCAGGTCATGTTGTGGCTGTAGAGGACATTGGTTAGGCCACTGTTGGAATATTGCGTGCAATTCTGGTCTCCTTCCTATTGGGAAGATATTGTGAAACTTGAAAGGGTTCAGAAAAGATTTACAACGATGTTGCCAGGGTTCGAGGATCTGAGCTACAGGGAGAGACTGAACAGGTTGGGGTTGTTTTCCCTGGAGTGTCAGAGGCTGAGGGGTCACCTTATAGAGGTATACAAAATCATGAGGGGCATGGATAGGATAAACAGACAAAGTCTTTTCCCTGGTTTTGGGAATCCAGAATGAGAGAGCGTAGGTTTAGGGTGAGAGGGGAAAGATATAAAAGAGACCAAAAGGGCAACTTTTTCACGCAGAGGGTGGTATGTGTATGGAATGAGCTGCCAGAGGAAGTGGTGGAGGCTGGTACAATTGCAACATTTAAAAGGCATCTGGATGGGTATATGAATAGGAAGGGTTTGGATGGATATAGGCCGGGTGCTGGCAGGTGGGGCTAGATTGGGTGGGGATATCTGGTCAGCATGGATGGGTTGGACTGAAGGGTCTGTTTCCATGCTGTACATCTCTATGATTCTATATCTCTATTCCAGGTGTAATGCAGCTGGTCAGGCCACTCAACTTTCAGCAAAACAGAGTTTATTTAAACACGAGATTTTAACAAAACAAAACAGAATTTAGAATAACGTAACTATTGGAAAACATAACTGACCAGATACAGCAACTTCATTCGGGCACTATTCCAATGCAGTAACATCCCATAACACACACCATCCTGATACATCAGGAATAAAAGAATGACTAGAGTAAGATTAGGACCAATCAAGGATAGTAGTGGGAAGTTGTGCATGGAGTCCGAGGTGGATAGGGAAGCATGAAATGAATATCTGTCAGTATTTACACTAGAAAAAGACAATGTTGTTGAGGGGAATACTGAGATACAGGCTACAAGGCTCGAGGAGAATGAGGTTCACAAGGAGAAGGTGTTTGCAATTGTAGAATGTTTGAAAATAGATAAGTCCCCTGGACCAGATGGGATTTATCTTCGGATTCTCTGGGAAGTAAGAGAGGAGATTTCCAAGCCTTTGGCTTTGATCTTGATGTCACCATTGTCGACAGGAATAGTGCCAGAAGACTGGAGGATAACAAATGAAACACAGAACATAGAACAATATAGCACAGAACAGGCCCTTCGGCCCTCGATGTTGCACTGACCTGTGAACTATTCTCAGCTCGTCCACCTACACTATCCCATTGTCATCCATTATCCAATGATTGTTTAAATCTCCATAATGTGGAGGAGTTAACTACATTGGCAGGTAGGGCATTCCATACCCTTAACACTCTCTGAATAAAGAACCTGTCTCTGTCATCTGACTTAAATCTATCACCTATCAATTTGTAGTTATTCCCCCTTGTACAAACTGACGTCGTCATCCCAGGAAAAAGACTTTCACTGTGTACCCTATCTTATCCTCTGATCATCTTGCATGTCTCTATCAAATCCCCTCTTAGCCTTCTTCTTTCCAATGAGACCCGAGCAAGTCTCTCAGCCTTTCCTCATAAGACCTTCCCTCAGAGCAGGCAACATCCTGGGTAAATCTCCTTTGACTCTTTTCCAGTGCTTCCACATCCTTCCCAAAATATGGCGACCAGAACTGTACACAATATTCCAAGTGTGGCCGCACCAGCGTTTTGTATAGTTGCAGCATAAAATTGCTGCTCCGGAACCCAATCCCTCTACCAATGAAACCCAACACACCGTATGTCTTCTTAACAGCACTATCTGCCTGGGTGGCAACTTTCAGAGATCTATGTACATGGACTCCAAGATCCCTCTGCACATCCACACTACCAAGAATCTTTCCATTGACCCAGTACTCTGCCTTCTTGTTATTCTTCCCAAAGTGCAACACCTCACATTTATCTGCATTGAACTCCATTTGCCATCTCTCAGCCTAATTCTGCAATTTATCCAAGTCCCCTGCAACCTGTAACATTCTTCCAAACTATCCACTACCCACCGACTTCAGTGTCATCTGCAAATTTACCTATGCCTGGATCTAAGTCATTTATAAAAATGACAAACAACAGTGGTACTAAAACAGATCCTTGTGGCACACCACTAGTAACTGGAGTCCAGGCCGGATATTTTACATCAACCACTACTCGCTGCCTACTTTCAGAGAGCCAGTTTCTAATCCAAGCTCCTAAATCACCCCCAATCCTATTCCTCTGCATTTTCTCCAATAGCTTACCATGTGGGACCTTATCAAAGGCCTTACTGAAGTCCATGTATACCACATCAACTGCCCTATCCTCATCTACATGCTTGGTCACCTTCTCAAAAAACTCAATGAGGCTTGTGAGACATGACCTGCCCTTGATGAAACCATGTTGACTATCTGAAATCAAATTGTTGCTTGCTAGAATAATCCTTTCCAAAAATCTTTCCTACAACAGAAGTACGACTCACTGGTCTATAATTACCTGGATCATCTCTACTGCCTTCTTGAACAAGGGCACAACATTTGCAATCCTCCAGTCCTCTGGTACAAAACCTGGAGAAAATGACGACTCAAATATCAAAGCCAAAGGCTCTGCTATCTCCTTCCTAGCTTCCCAGAGAATCTTCGGATAAATCCCATCCGGACCAGGGGACTTGTCTACTTTCGTTCCTTTGAGAATTGATGACACCTGTTTGTAACTAACCTCGATTCTTCCTGGTCTAATATCTCGTACCTCGTTCTTCTCCTCTACAATATTCTCCTTTTCCTGAGTGAAAACTGATGAGAAATGTACATTTAGGATCTCTCCGATCTCGACAGGGTCCACACTCAACTTCCCACTTCTGTCTTTGACTGGCCCTATTCCTACACTAATCATCCTTTTATTCCTCACATCCTTTTATTCCTTTATTCTATTTGCTAAACACTGCTCGTGTCCTCTCTTTGCTCTTCTTAACTCTCTCTTTAAATCCTTCCCAACTGATCCGTATCCCTCCATCACCTCATCTGAACCATCTTGCCTCATCAACACATAAACCTCCTTCTTCTGCTTAACAAAAGATGCAATTTCTGCTGTAAACCATGGTTCCGTTACCTTATCACATCCCCCCTGCCTGACAGGGACATACCTATCAAGGACACACAATATCCGATCCTTAAACCAGCTCCACGTTTCCATTGTCTGCATCCTCTGCATTTTGTTACCCCATTCGTTGCATCCTAATTCTTGCCTAATCACATTATTACTGCCTTGCCCCATCAATAACTCTTGCCCTGTGGCATGTACGTATCCCTTTCCATCGTTAAACTAAACATGACTGAATTATGGTCACTCTCTCCAAAGTGCTCACCTACAACTAAATCAAACACCTGGCCTGGTTCATTCCCAAGCACCAGATCCAGTGTGGCCTCCCCTCTTGTCAGCCCTTCGACATACTGGGTCAGGAAACCCTCCTGTACACATTGGGCAAAAACTGATCCATCCGAGGTACTAGAGATATAGCATTTCCAGTCAATGTTGGGGAAGTTAAAGACACTATACTGATCACCATGTTCCTTTCACTCCTACCCAGATTAATGTTGCTAATCCTCTCTTCCACCTCCCTGGAACTCTGCAGAGGCCGATGAAAAACTCCAAGTAATGTGACCTCTCCTCTCCAGTTTCTAACCTCAGCCCACACTATCTCAATGGGTGTGTCCTCATCAATGGTTCTCTCAGCCTCTGTTATACTATCCTTGACTAACAAGGCCACACCTTCCCCTCTTTTACTGCTTTGCCTGTTCTTAACGAAAGATCTAAATCCCTGGAACCCATTCCTCACCCTGATCTATCCATGTCTCTGAAATGGCCACAACATCGAAGTTCCAGGTACCTATCCATGCTGCAAGCTCACCAACTTACTTCGGATACTCCTGGCGTTGAAGTAGATACACTTCAAACCAGCTTGCTGTCTGCCAGCACATTCCTGTGACCCTGAAATCCTGTTCCTCTCCTTCCTACTATCATCCTCCGGTGCACTGCAACTACACCTCAGGTTCCCATTCCCCTGCTGAGCTAGTTTAAACCCACCCGAATAGCACCAGGATATTAGTACCCCTCTGGTTCAAGTGAAGACCGTTTGTACAGGTCCCACCTTCCCCAGAATGAGCCCCAATTATCCAATTACCTGAAACCCTCCCTCCTGCACCATCCTTGCAGCTACGAGATCAGCTGATGTCTTTCTCTATTCCTTGCCTCGCTATCACGTGGCATTGGTAACAAACCAGAGATAACAACAAACATTGTCCCCTTGTTAAAGAAGGGGAGTAGAGACAACCCTGGCAATTATAGACCTGTGAGCCTTACTTCAGTTGTGGGTAAAGTAATGAAAAATGTTATAAGAGTTAGGATTTATAATCATCTACAAAGGAATAATTCGATTAGGGATCGTCAATATTGTTTTGTGAAGGGTAGGTCGTGCCTCACAAGCATTTTGGAGTTCTTTGAGAAGGTGACCAAACAGGTAGATGAGGGTTAAGCAGTTGGTGTGGTATATGTGGATTTCAGTGAGATGTTTGATAAGGTTCCCCATGGTAGGCTATTGCACAAACTACGGAGGCATGAGATTGAGGGTGATTCAGCAGTTTCGATCAGAAATTGGCCAGCTGAAAGAAGACAGATTTGATGGGAAATGTTCATCTTGGAGTTCAGTTACTACTGGTGTACTGCAGGGATCTGTTTTGGGTCCACTGCTGTTTGACATTTTTATAAATGATCTGGATGAGGTCGTCTGGATGGTAGTAAATTTGTGGATGACACTAAGGTCAGTAGAGTTGTGGGTAGTGTCGAAGGATGTTGTAGGTTACAAAGGGATACAGGTAAGCTGCAGAGCTGGGCTGAGAGGTGGCAAATGGAGTTAATGTGGAAAAGTGTGAGGTGATTAACTGTGGAAGGAGCAACAGGAATACAGAGCACTGGCCTCACGGTAAGATTCTTGTTAGTGTCGTTGAGCAGAAAGATCTTGGTGTCCATGTACATAGATCCCTGAAAGTTGTCACCCAGGTTGATAGGGTTGTTAAGAAGTCATTTGGTGTGTTAGCTTTTATTAGTAGAGGGACTGAGTTTCAGAGCCATGATGTCATGCTCCCGCTGTACACAACTCTGGTGCAGCCGCACTTGGAGTATTGTATACAGTTCAGGGAACCGCATTATAGGAAGGATGTGGAAGCTTTGGAAAGGGTTCAGAGGAGATTCACTAAGATGATGGCTGATATGGTGGGAAGGTCTGACCAGGAAAGGTTGATGGACCTGAGGCTGTTTTCATTAGAAAGAAGAAGGTTGAGAGGTGACTTAATTGAGACATATAAAATAATTAAAGGGTTAGATAGGGTGGACAGTGCGAACATTTTCCTCGGATGGTGATGGCTCGCACAAGGGGACATACTTTAATTTGAGGGGTGATAGATATAGGACAGATGTCAGAGGTAGATTTTTCACTCAGAGGGTAGTAGGGACATGGAATGCACTACCTACAACAGTTGTAGAGTCGCCAACCTTAAGGTCATTTAAATGGTCATTGGATAGACATATGGAATAGTGTAGGTTAGATGGGCTTCAGATGGGCTTCACAGGTCGGCGCAACATTGAGGGCCGAAGGGCCTGTACTGCACTGTAATGTTCTATGTTCTATAATATAAACTGGAACACAGATTCTTACAGGCAAGAGGCAGACTTGGTTAGGGAGCTTAAGGTGAAGGAATCCTCAGCAGGCAGTGATCATAATATGACTGAAATTACTCTTCAATTTGAGAGGGAGATGATAGAATCAAAGGTAATGGAATACAGCTGAATAAAGGCAACTACAGAAGCATGAGAGAGGAGGTGGGTAGAATTGACTGGGAGAGGAGTGTATCAGGAAAGACAGTGGAACAGCAATGGCAGGAGGTTCTGGGAGTAACTCAGGAGACACAGCAGAGATTCATCCCAAGGGAAAAGAAGCCTGGTACAGGGAGGATGAGGCAACCATGGCTGACTAGGGAAGACAGGGATAGCATAAATGTAAAAGAGAAAGCAGATAAGTTGGCAAAGGGCAGTGGGAGACCAAAGGATTGGGAACTTGGAAAGACCAACAGAGTCTCTCAGAAGTCCCCCCAGGAGAGAGATGGAAATTGATCAAATGAAAGCTAAGATGTTCTGAAACAAAACTGAGGAGAAACAAATGAGATCCCATCACTGACTGACTTCCAAAGTCTCTATGTTTAATCAGCACCTCGCCCTGATCTTAAACCCAGAGAATAGGAACAGATTTCAAATGGGATCAGGGGCAAATGCTTTCTGACTGCCCCCAGGGTTTATTTTCTGAGGGGCTGGGCAATGACTCAGTGGTGGAGAGTCATTCACCACAACTTGTGTCCCTCTCCCCCTTTTCCCACAACTCGCCCCCAGCCCCCACCATCCATTGGGTTTCATCTGCCCTGTCCAGCTGGTTCTCTGACACTCCAGGGGGTACGAAAAGCACAAGAAATAAGACCAATGTTCCCCTGACCCACTCCCATTCAAAGGGCACCGCCCCCGTGCCCACTCCACCTGGGATTAGTGCAGTTTCTATATGAAATATTAATGAGGAACCTTCCACTGGTACAGGCACCTCTCGATCTGTGTGTCCCTGTCTCTCTCTTTCACTCCTCTCTCCCTCTGTCTGACCCTATCCACTTGTCCATCTCTGTTCAGCTTTCTCCTCCTGTTCTCGCAAATCGATCAATGTCTTTCCTTCTCTGTCCCTTTCTCCCTCTTCCTCTTTCACTGTCCCAGCCACACCTCCATCTCTGGTCAGATTTCCCTTTCCTCTCGATAATCTCTCTCTCTCTCTCTCCATTCCACACATGTTTTGATTGAAATGCCCTCTCCTGCCTCACGTTTGCCTTGTTCTCCAATCTCTGCACCATGTCTCGGAGGGTGAGGGGATGACGGGAGGTGGTGGGAGGGTCAGAGCTATGGGGGAAATGGAGGCTCGGTGCAGCCCAAAACACTATCAGACCATCAGTGACCTCAGCCTGGGGCCCGATGGACAGGCTAACGTAACATGTGAGGGTGAGCTGCAGGCCGAGGGAGTGCACTGCAAGATCCCATAGGGAGCTGAATGCAGGACCACCATGGCATTCCTTCAACAACCTGTCAGAGCCCACCTCCACGCACCAACCCCCCTACCTCCCCAGTGCCCCCACAGAGAGGGGCTGACATTGGAGTGAAGGGTATTCTGCACAGCTGGATCCCACCAGCTGTCCCCAGTTTCCCCCACTCCATGGTGAATGAAACTGAAGGTTTCTGTACCTTCACCATCCACGTTCAGAACCCCTAGCCCTCACCTCCTGAATTTCCTGAATGTGAAAAGTGTTGCTCCCTGTTACTGTAAAGGAAATGGCTGCAGTCTATCCCTACACAGCAAGATCCCACAGACTGTAATGTGAAAACAGCACCCCCCCCCCCCCCCACCCCCCCATCCCCACTAAGCCACCAGCAAATACTAAACTCTCCCGTTTCAACCTGGAGCTGGGCTGGGACTGAACACTGGAGTAAACCCTCACACCCTCCCTCTAGATCCCGTACCTTGCCCCCCACCACCCCATCCCTCTTTCGCTCCAACAACCCCATCTTCACCCCCCCCCCCGCCCCCACACTCCCTGCTGTGCAGGATCCCACAAGAAGCAAAATGAAAAAATGGCCAATTGTTGATGGAGTCGGTTAATATCATCCTGAACATTGGCCAAAAGGGAGTGTGGCGGCGGGGGAGGGTGGTGAGGTGGGGGCTGTGCAGGGCGGTGTGGGAGGGTGGTGGGGTGGGGGCTGTGCAGGGCGGTGTGGGAGGGTGGTGAGGTGGGGGCTGTGCAGGGCGGTGAGGGAGGGTGGTGGGGTGGGGGCTGTGCAGGGCGGTGTGGGAGGGTGGTGGGGTGGGGGCTGTGCAGGGCGGTGTGGGAGGGTGGTGAGGTGGGGGTTGTGCAGGGCGGTGTGGGAGGGTGGTGGGGTGGGGGCTGTGCAGGGCGGTGTGGGAGGGTGGTGGGGTGGGGGCTGTGCAGGGCGGTGTGGGAGGGTGGTGAGGTGGGGGCTGTGCAGGGTGGCGGGGGAGGGTGGTGAGGTGGGGGCTGTGCAGGGCGGTGTGGGAGGGTGGTGAAGTGGGGGCTGTGCAGGGCGGTGTGGGAGGGTGGTGAAGTGGGGGCTGTGCAGGGCGGTGTGGGAGGGTGGTGAGGTGGGGGCTGTGCAGGGCGGTGTGGGAGGGTGGTGAGGTGGGGGCTGTGCAGGGCGGTGTGGGAGGGTGGTGAGGTGGGGGCTGTGCAGGGCGGCGGGGGAGGGTGGTGAGGTGGGGGCTGTGCAGGGCGGTGTGGGAGGGTGGTGAAGTGGGGGCTGTGCAGGGCGGTGTGGGAGGGTGGTGAAGTGGGGGCTGTGCAGGGCGGTGTGGGAGGGTGGTGAGGTGGGGGCTGTGCAGGGCGGTGTGGGAGGGTGGTGGGGTGGGGGCTGTGCAGGACGGTGTGGGAGGGTGGTGAAGTGGGGGCTGTGCAGGGCGGTGTGGGAGGGTGGTGAGGTGGGGGCTGTGCAGGGCGGTGTGGGAGGGTGGGTGGGGTGGGGGCTGTGCAGGACGGTGTGGGAGGGTGGTGAGGTGGGGGCTGTGCAGGGCGGTGTGGGAGGGTGGTGAGGTGGGGGCTGTGCAGGGCGGTGTGGGAGGGTGGTGAGGTGGGGGGTGTGCAGGGCGGTGTGGGAGGGTGGTGGGGTGGGGGCTGTGCAGGGTGGTGTGGGAGGGTGGTGAGGTGGGGGCTGTGCAGGGCGGTGTGGGAGGGTGGTGAGGTGGGGGGTGTGCAGGGCGGTGTGGGAGGGTGGTGAGGTGGGGGCTGTGCAGGGCGGCGGGGGAGGGTGGTGAAGTGGGGGCTGTGCAGGGCGGCGGGGGAGGGTGGTGAGGTGGGGGTTGTGCAGGTCCTGCATTTCTTGCCCCTTTGCAATGCTGAGGATCCTCCTCAGTCCCAGAGCCTACTCCAAAACCCCACCCCCTCACCAAACCCCACCCCCCAAACCCCCCAACCCCAGAGACAGTAATAAGATCCCAGTCAACAGCAACAATTCCTTCTGTTCATCCCCCAAACCTCACAGATAGACTGAGAAGGGTAGGAGGAGGGAGTGGGACATGTTGTGGGGGGAGGAGGGGTCTTGTGATCCCCTCTGACCACTCACCCACCTCCCCATTAAAATGGCGATAAGTCCCAGTGGAGTCTCTCCCAGATATTCCGAGAGGAATTACAGAAAAGAAAACGGCTGGTGGAGAGACAGGAAAATCCAACCCTCTCCGCGCACCTCCCACCGCCGCCATTAGCCTCAGCTGACCAATAAACTACATTTGAGTGGCACCTGCAACTTCCATTTAGCACTGTCTGAAGTAATAATCCAACCCTTCCACAATGATTGAAAAGAAAGCTTCAGAGGCTCAGGACTCCACCCTCACCCCCAACCCCCCCCCCCCCTCCCCCCACCACCAACACCTCCATCCTCACCACCCCCTCCCCTGCCACACACACACCTCCACCCTCACCCCCCACTGCCCTAACACCTCACCGCCCCCCACCCCACACATACACACAACCCCCCAGAAGAGGTTAATGTTTAAATCCATAAGACCATAAGAATGAGGAGCAGGAAATGTCCGTCTGGCCCTTTGAGCCTCCTGCGTCATTCAGTGTGATCACGGCTGGTCTTTTTGTGGCATCAGCTCCACATACCCACCCTCTCACCATCACCCTTAATTCCTTTCCTGTTCAAAAATCTATCTCTCTTAACTTTAAACTCATTCACTGAGGAGGTCTCAACTGCTTCACTGGGCCAGGATTTCCACAGATTCCCAACCCTCTGGGTGAAGAACTTCCTTCTCAATTCAGTCCTAATCTGCTCCTTCTTATTTTGAGGCTATGCCCACTTGTCCCAGTTTCACCTGCCAGTGGAAACACCCTGTTTACTTCTATCTTATCTATTCCACTCCCACCCCACCATCCCCAATATTCTAGGAAATTCCAAGGAATATAATCCCAGTCTGCTCAGTCTCTCCTCATAAGCCACTCCCCTGAACTCCGGAATCAACCGAGTGAACCTCCTCCTCTGCACCACCTCCAGTGCCAGTACATCCTTTCTCAAGTACGGAACCAAAGCCTGCACACAGTCCTCCAGGTGTGGCCTCCCCAGCACCCTATACAGCTGCAACGTAACCTCCCTGCTTTTAAACTCAATCCCTTTAGCGATGAAAGACAAAATTCCACTTTCCTTCTGAATTTCTTGTTGCACCTGCAGACTAACATTCTCTGATCCATGCACAAGGACCTCCAGGTCTCTCTGCACAGCATCATGCTGCCTGTTTCTTTCACCATTCAGAAACAGTCCCTCTCACAGTTATTCCAAATTGGATGATTTCACATTTATTAACATTGTACTCCATCGACCAGACCTTTGCCCACTCACTTGAACTATCGATGTCCCTTTGGAAACTTTCAGAGTGCTCTGCACACTTTACTCTACCGCTCACCTTCATGTCATCCGCAAACATTGGCACTAACTATAAATTATGAATATTTGTGAATAATTGTGGTCCTAATGCTAATCACTGAGGCAAACACTCGTCACTGATCACCAACCAGAAAGGCACTCATTTATCCCCACTCTTTGCTTCCTGTCAGTTAACCCATCCTGTATCCATGCTAATACATGGCCCGTATGTTTAGCTTATGCCAGAATCTTTTGTGCAACCCCTTATCGAATGAAGGAAGATCCCACACGCAGTCTCACTGCATTCCAACAGAAGCACATCACACACACAGTTAGAAACCAGAGGCTGCAAAGGTTGGGACACAGTCACCTCCCCCCTCATGTTTGTGTATCTGTCCGACTTCTCTCTGTCTCATTCTCTCTATCCCAGGCTGTCATCTTCACTCATCTGCTGGGAACTATTTCTCTTGCAATTTCATTGCTCAGTGATTGGAGAAAAATAAATAGCCCTGTCCTCCAACCTGGAATCTGGGAGCTAGTGCCGAAATTGAGGAAACTATCTCACAGACGAGTCAAGCAACAGCTTGATATAATCATTCTTATCAGATCATACCTTACATACCCAGACACCACTATTACCATCTCTGGATATGTCCGGTCCCACTGGCAGGACAGACCCAGCCGAGGTGGCAGCACAGTGGCATACAGAGATGGAAATGTGTTGCTGGAAAAGCGCAGCAGGTCAGGCAGCATCTAGGGAACAGGAGAATCGACGTTTCGGGCATTAGCCCTTCTTCAGGAATAAGGAAAGTTGGTCCAGCAGGCTAAGATAAAAGATAGGGAGGAGGGACTTGGGGGAGGGGTGTCAGAAATGTGATAGGTGGAAAGAGGTCAAGGTGAGGGTGATAGGTCAGACTGGGGTGGGGGCGGAGAGGTCGGGAAGAAGATTGCAGGTTAGGAAGGCGGTGCTGAATTTGATGGATTTGACTGAGACAGGCTGGGGGGAGGGGAAATGAGGAAACTGGTGAAATCAGAGTTCATCCCTTGTGGTTGGAGGGTTCCTAGCCGGAAGATGAGGCGTTCTTCCTCCAATCGTCGTTTCGCTGTGGTCTGACGATGGAGGAGTCCAAAGACCTGCATATCCTTGGTGGAGTGGGAGGGGGAATTGAAATGTTGAGCCACGGGGTGGTTGGGTTGGTTGGTCCAGGTGTCCCAGAGGTGTTCTCTGAAACGCTCCGCAAGTAGGCGGCCTGTCTCCCCAATATAGAGGAGGCCACATCGGGTGCAAAGGATGCAACAGATGATATGTGTGGAGGTACAGGTGAATCTGTGGCGGATATGGAAGTTTCCTTTGGGGCCTTGGAGGGAGGTGAGGGGGGAGGTGTGGGCGCAAGTCTTGCACCTCCTGCGGTTGCAGGGGAAGGTGCCGGGAGTGGAGGTTGGGTTGGTGGGGGGTGTGGATCTGACGAGGGAGTCACGGAGGGAGTGGTCTTTACGGAATGCTGATAGGGGAGGGGAGGGAAATATATCCTTGGTGGTGGGGTCCGTTTGGAGGTGGCGGAAATGGCGGCGGATGATGCGCTGTACATGGAGGTTAGTGGGGTGGTAGGTGAGGACCAGTGGGGTTCTGTCCTGGTGGCGGTTGGAGGGGCGGGGTTCAAGGGCGGAGGATCGGGAAGTGGAAGAGATGCGGTGGAGGGCATCGTCGACCACGTCGGGGGGGAAATTGCGGTCCTTGAAGAAGGAGGCCATCTGGGATGTGCATTTTTGGAACTGGTCCTCCTGGGAGCAGATGCGGCGGAGTCGAAGGAATTGGGAGAATGGGATGTCCACCACCAAGAGTGGCTCAGCAGCAGCAGCATTAGTGATCGGGTTGGTCGGGTCCTAAAGGATATAACTGCTACACTGGGTCTCTGGCAGGTGGTGTAGGAACCAACAAGAGCAGAAAATGTATTTGATCTCACCCTAACGAATCTGCCAACTGCAATCACCTCTGTCCATGACAGTATTGATAAAAGTGACCACCGCACTGCCCTTATGGAGACAAAGTCCCGCCTTCACATTGAGAATACCCTCCACCTTGTTATGTGGTGCTATCACTGTGCTAAATGGGACAGACTTTGAACCGATTTAGCAACTCAATATTGGGTATTGAGCTGTGGGTTATCAACAGCAGCAGAACTGTACTCCAGCACAATCTGTAACCTCATGGCCCAGCATATCCCCCACTCAACCATTACCATCAAGCCAGGGATCAATCTTGGTTCAATGGAGAGTTCAGGAGGGCGTGCCAGGAGCAGCACCAGGCAGACCTAAATATGTGGTGTTAACCTGGTTCTAAACAGGAGTACTTGCGTGCCAAATGGCATAACCAAGAAGTGATAGACAGAGCTACGTGCTCCCACAACCAACGCATTAGATCTAAGCTCTGCAGTCCTTCCACATCATGAATGGTGGTGAACAATTTAACAACTCACTGGAGGAGATGCTCCACAAATATCCCCATCCTCAATAATGGAGGAGCCCAGCACATCAGTGTAAAAGATAAGGCTGATGCATTCGCAACAATCTTCAGTCAGAAGTGCTGAGTAGATGGTCCATCTCAGGCTACTAGAGTGGTCCCCAGCATCACAGATACCAATCTCCAGCTGATTTGATTCACTGCCTGTTATATCAAGATAAGGCTGGAGGCACTGGGATTATGCAAAGGCAATGGGCCCTGAGAACATTCCGGCAATTCCATTCACTTCCCGAGACATCCAGAAATGGCTGAGGCACTGGATAGGGCAAAGGCAATGGGCACTGAGAACATTCTGGCAATAGTACTGAAGTACTTACCACTCCCCTAGCCAAGCTCTTCCCGCACAGTTACAACACTGGCATCTCCCTGACAATGTGGAAAATTGCCCAGGTATTTCCTGTACATGAAAAGCATGACAAATCCAACCCGGCTAATTACCACCCAATCTGCCGACTCTCCATCAACAGGGCTATCAAACAGAGTGATGCTGGAAAAGCACAGCAGGTCAGGCAGCATCCAAGGAGTGAAATGCTGCTGCCTGACCTGCTGTGCTTTTCCAGCACCACTCTGATCTAAACCCGGATTTCCAGCATCTGCACTCCTCACTTTTGTCGAGGGCTATCAAACAGCACCTGCTCAGCAACAACCTGCTCAGTGATGCCCAGTTTGGGTTTGGCCAAAGTCATTCAGCTCCTGATCTCATTGCAGCCTTGGTTCAAACATGGACAAAAGAGCTGAATCCCAGAGGTTAGGTGTGAGTGACAGCCCTTGACATCAAGGCTGCATTTGACCGGGTATGGCATCAAGGAGTCCTGTCAAAAATGGAATCAATAGGTAATGGGGGCAAACACTCCACTGGTTAGAGTCATACCTGGCACAAAGGAAGATGATTGTGGTTGTAAAGGGTCAGACATCTCAGCTCCAGGACATCTCTGCAGGAGAAATGGGTAGTGTCCTAGGCCCAATGATCTTCAACTGCTTCATCAATTACCTTCCCTCTGTCGTAAGGTCAGAAGTGGGGATGTTCGCTGATATTTGCACAGTTTTCAGCACCTTTCACGAATCCTTAGATACTGAAGCAATCCGTGCTCAAATGCAACAAGATCTGGACAATATCCAGGCTTGTGCCAACAAGTGGCAAGTAACATTCACGCCACACAAATGCCAGACCATGACCATCACCAATAAAAGACACTCTAATCACCATTCCTCGACATTCAACGGTATTACCATCAGTGAATCCCCCCACTGTCAACATCCTTGGAGTTACCATTGACCGGAAACTCACTGGACTCACCACATGAGTACAGTGGTTACAAGAGCAGGTCAGAGACTAGGGACACTGTGGCGAGTAATTCACCTCCTGACACCCCAAATTCTATCCACTCTCTACAAGGTACAAGTCAGGAATGTGATGGAATACTCCCCACTTGCCTGGATGGGTGCAGCTCCAACAACACTCAAGGAGCTTGACACCATCCAGGACAAAGCAACCCACTTGATTGGCACCACATCGACAAATATTCAAACCCTCCACCACCGGTGCCCAGTGGCAACAGTGTGTGCTATCTACAAGATGCACTGCAGAAATCCACCAAAGATTCTTCAACAGCACCTTCCAAATCCACGACCACATCCGTCTAGAAGGACAAGGGCAGCAGGTACTTGGGAACACCACCACCTGCAAGTTCCCCTGCAAGCCACACACCACCCTCACTTGGAAATATATCACCATTCCTTCACAATTGTTGGGTGAAAATCTTGGCATTCCCTCCCTACCGGCATTGTGGGTCAACTCACAGCAAGGGGACTGCAGTGGTTCAAGAAGGCAGCTCACCACCACCTTCTCCAGGGCAAATAAGGATGGGCTGTCAATGTTAGCCAGCCAGTGATGACCAAGTCCCACAAAAGAATATTAAAAGAAGTTTCTATGATTTAAACCTCTGTCTCTGAAATGTTGTAGTTCCTGTCATTTTGTAAACCTGACTCGAAACATTACAGCATTGATGGTTTAAACTGATGGGATGGTCTGGGGCGTCTGATGGGGAGGCGGGGAAAGATGACAGACAGAGGAGTTGTGATGGAGAGGTAGAAAGGGAGTGTGTGTGTTTGTAAGATATCATGGGAAAGAGAGTTGACCAGACTGACAGAAAACGGACACTTTGCTCAGTTATGTTAGGAATCTATTCCCCAAGCTGCAGATACAGACAGTTTTTATCATATTACAGTAGTGTACTGTTAATTACAAGAAAATACGAATTAAATTACATTCAATGGAAAACAATCAGCTGGCCGGTCACAGCAATCAGGTAATAACTATAACAGGAGGTTCCGTTCCTCTGCGAGAGCAGGTGCTAATGTCCAGTATCCTGGTTCCAATGGGCCTGCACGGGGGTGCGTATTCTTGTCAGGTATCTGGGTGCCACTCAGTCTATGGAGACTTTGTGGGGCTTCAGTACGTGAGGGCACTGTGGATGCCCTCAGGGCTGCAGGAGCGGTGATGCTATTGTGAGGTAGGAAGCCTGTTATCAGATCATCTGAGGAGTAGTAATCCTTCAGTCTGGAAGCTGTTTAGGTAATGTCTGGTTTTGCTGTTTAGTTCCTCAGCTGGTTGTAGTCAAGCTGATGGATTATGGTATGCTCTGTTCAGATAAGAACAGACATGGTTTCTGTGAACAAATAGTGGGCAGGCAGAGTCGTTTATTTTTTCTCCGACAATTCCCTTTTTTTGTTTTTGTCAGGGAAGCGCTGAGTTAGGGGTAGAGGCGAAGGGGGGAATGTAGCCAGAGCCAGGGGGAGGGTCGGAATCAGTGGGGTAGTATTCGGAGTCCGAGTCTGAAACCACATATCCCGTGACGGGGAAAAGTTCTTATCCCTGTGGACCTTCACTAGTTGGGTGGTAAGGTCAGGGCAGGGGGGTAGCAGCATTGAGCACAAGCTCAGACAGCACATTTTAATAGCCATGACAAGAACTGCAATAATGACAATGATAGGAATGAGGACTATGAGACCCTGGAGCAAGGCCGTGCCCCAGGAACCCAGCCAGGAGCGTGCCCAGTTCCATGGGTCCCATTTTGGTTTTGGGTTGTGCAGTACAGCGGCAGCCTGTTGGATATGTCGGGCTGAGTTAGTAATGTTCCCACTGGGGCCGGGTATGTAACTGCAGCAATCAGAGCCGATGAGGGCACATGTGCCCCTTTCTCTGCCAGCAGATAATCCAGGGGCAGACCTGTTTTATTGGGCCACAGTGTGAACGGCAAGAACTTCCGCATTCAGCTGGGTGAGTGCTTTGGATGTGGCATTGGCTACCTCCTCCAAGGGGATGGCCAGCAGCTGGGCTTCTATTTCCAATCAAATGGCTGCATAGGTGGGTGAACAGACAGAGAGAATCTGGTCAAGGGTGTTGGGGGTTCACTTCCTGTGAGACGGTGGCTTCGTGAAGGGAGGAGACTGGGAATGTTATACCATGGGACCACGTGCCCAACACAGCAGCTCCTGGTCCAGGATAACAGGAACCAAGGGGAGGCTTTGTGGCTGTAAATAAAGTAAGTGCCATTATAGGTTCTCAGGCAGTCGGTCTGGGTCCCTGTCCAGGTGGTGGTGAAAGTGGGGTTTTGCCTGCTCCGGTTGAGGATGTGAAGGTTCAGTATCCTGCCCTCTGCTGTGGACTGACTTGCTGCGGGGTGAGGAGTAAGGAGTTGGCGCATGGCTCCAGCCAGCATTCCATTCGGATGGATGGCTGCTTTTGAGGCAGATCGATCCGATGGGTGTGCCCTGTCCGGGAATGTCTGTGAGGAGTAGGGCCAGGGGGTTCATGGGGAAGATTGTATGAGGGATAGAACCATCCCTGAAAATTGTTTAATGGGTACTCTGCGGATTTCCAGCAGGCTGGAGAATTACCTCTGTAAGATCCCATTCACGGTGGTAGACTGAGAGTGGTTACTTCAGGGGACCTGACCCATCCCACCCACCTTTCAGCCATGTCTGATTCATTAAAAGGGAAGGGTCTCAGGGGAATGCCCCCTTGGGAGTGCATGGGGACATGAGCACAAACCCAACAGCTCCTCTGGCTGACCCTCTGAGCATACACACAGGTCACACAGAGGAATGTATTGACCAGTGACTCGCGAACGGTAAGGTGTCTCACTGCATGATCCTGGTTCCAGTCATCCCGTGGCAGGATGATCAGGGGGAGTATAAAGATGGTGATGGCTGTGGCGGTTAGCTGGAGCTTTCCTTGGGGTGTGGAGCTGTCGTTTGCTGTGCTTCCTGGTTGTTGTCCTTTGGGGGCGGAGCTCACTTGCAGCAGGTCCTGTGTGTCCAATCAGGTTTTCCCTTCAGTTTGACAGCTGTCGGGGCTGTCAGAGGCACCAAGTATGGGCCTTTCCACCGAGGAGAGCGAGAATCCTTTCCCAGTGATTTGATCATTACATAGTCCCCAGGTTGGAACGGATGAAGTCCCTCCTGGTGGGGTGTGGGCATCGCTGCCTTTATCAAATCATGGTGAAGGTTAATGACCCTACTGAGGGCTTGGCCCTAATCCAGCAGAGCCTCCTGTGTCAGGGGTAGTGCTGTATCTGTGGAGAGGTTTGTGGGGCCTGGTGACTAAGGGCATGGGTCTTCCCATAAGATCCAAAATTGGGATGGAGGACAAACTTTGTGATGATATTTGGGGACTACTGAATTGATGGTAACACAACATTTGATGAAACAATATTTGGCAGATGGTGGGCAAAATATTTGTGCGGGGGGAGTGCAACATCTGAGAGAGGATGATATTCTTTTGGGGTGACTCAAGAGTTTGGGAAGGGACATATTATTGTGAGGGTGGGGCAAAGTTGTGGAGTAAAGACAAGGGCAAAAATGGGAGGTAGTGAAACGTGTTGATGGAATATTTGAGGGGGAAAAAGAGAAGGCGAGGGTGTGAAATGGGGTGTGTATGGGGTCACAAAATTGGATGACACAAAGTTCGAGAAGTTACATTTGGCAGGGAGTCACATTCAGCAATTTTGGATCGAGAGAAAAATTTGGAGGAGGGGCAGGAAAAATGCAGAGAGAGGGAGGAACAGAAAGGTGGAGACAGGGGACAGAAAAAATGCAGTCAGAGAGGAAGGGGGACACACAACTGGAGGGAATGGACAGACAGAGGGAGAATGAAATAAAAAGTTGAGAGTGTGACAGACAGAGACACAGGAGGGAAAGACAGAAAGACCAAAAGAGAGAAAGGAGGAGAGACTTTGAGAGAAAGATACAGGGACACAAAGTGAGAAACAAAGAGACATAAAGTGACAATGTGAGAAAGAGATGGGAAATCAGCCAGAGACAGGCAGGAGTTCAGGAAAGACACAGTCTGAAATGGTGATACTCACCACTACTGTAGGTCCCAGCTCTCTCTCTCACTGATTTCTCACACTCCCTCGCTCCCATGAGGCATGAACACTGCTCCTGCGGTTCACTTCAGACAGAGTCTATTTTGGGGACAAGTTGGTAAAGGTTCAAAACTGGAACTGAGCTTCCAGCAGTACCCCCCCCCCCCCCCCCCCACACACACACACAGATGCACACACACACACGCATGCAGGCAGAGAGAGCCTGACACCCTCTGGGCTCCATTCACAGAGCAAAAGGAAGTCTGACGGCCAAGACCTGCTTTATAAACGCCCAGGTCTGTCACTCAAACCTCTTTCTCTTCCCAAATCTCACTTCATCCTGTCAGTTTCCAGTTTCCTCTACCTGAAACACACCACCCCCAGATACAGAGCAAAGCAAGAGGCTTATTTGGGAGATTAAAGTGGGGAGGGATATGGGTTGAGAGAAACAGCAATTCAATAGTACAGTCCAATGGCTCTTGTTTGACGCTGCATTCCCCCTTCACACAATTATTCACACTCTGTGTCTCTCTCTCTCTCTCTCACACACACAGGCCCCAGAGCTGAAATCCACACTGAGACAAAGCTGCAGTTTCAAACCAGCTACAAAACGCTTTTATTCAGACAAGGGAACAGTCTTCTTCTGCCAAGGAACACAGATTTATCCCACAGGGGAACATCGTATTTCCACACTGACAAACACAAGGTGTGAGTGGCATGAACTTAACCAGTAAAGTTAGTGAGTTTCTGAGAATTAAAATCTAACTATTTCACAGATGTGTGTGAAGGGCCTACATGGATCGGTTGTACCAGTTGGCATTTTTTCATTGTACAAATGATCATGTGTTTATTAAACACATTCACCTCCTCCCTGACAATAGCTGAGGGACATCACAGCACTGTCTCACATTCTCATTGATGTTTCATCAGGAAAAGCTGGGAATTATCAGATTGACTCAAACCCTTTTAAAAATAGTTAAACCCAGGCAAGTGTCATTTACTGCACACACAGTCTCTGTGTGTATATGTTTCTGTGTGTCTGTGTATATGAGTGAGGCAGTGTGTCTGTGTGTGTATGTTTCTGTGTGTATGTTTCTGTATATGTGGGAGTCAGCGTGTCCGTGTGTGTACATGTTTCTATGTGTGTTTATATGTGCCAGTGTGTCCGTGTGTGTACATGTTTCTATGTGTGTTTATATGTGCCAGTGTGTCCGTGTGTGTACATGTTTCTATGTGTATTTATATGTGCCAGTGTGTCCGTGTGTGTACATGTTTCTATGTGTATTTATATGTGCCAGTGTGTCCGTGTGTGTACATGTTTCTATGTGTGTTTATATGTGCCAGTGTGTCCGTGTGTGTACATGTTTCTCCGTGTGTTTATGTGTGTCAGTGTGTCCGTGTGTGTACATGTTTCTATGTGTGTTTATGTGTGTCAGTGTGCGTGTTTCAGCCTATCTGTAAGTATGTCTGTGTCAGTGTGTCTGTACGTGTGTATTGTGATGATGCTGTCACTTTAACAAACTTATTTTGTCCTTGGGTTTTTTTTTAAGACTATAAGACATAAAAGCTGAAATTAGGCCATTCAGCCCATTGAGCCTGTTCCACCACTCAATCACGGCTGCTACGTTTCTCTTAGGAATAAAAGAATGACTAGGGTAGGAATAGGTCCAGTCAAGGATAGTAGGGGGAAGTTGCGTGTGGAGGCGGAAGAGATTGGGGAGACACTGAATGAATACTTTTCTTCAGTATTCACTCAGGAACAGGGCATTGTCGTCGATGAGAATACTGAGGCACAAATAAGTAGAATGGATGGCTTTGAGGTATGTAGAGAAGAGGTGTTGGAAATCCTGGAAAAGGTGAAAATAGATAAGTCCCCTGGGCCTGATGGCATTTATCCTAGGATTCTCTGGGAAGCAAGGGAGGAGATTGCAGAGCCATTGGCCTTGATTTTTATGTCCTCTTTGTCTACAGGAGTAGTCCCAGAAGACTGGAGGATAGCAAATGTGGTTCCCTTGTTCAAAAAGGGGAGTAGGGATAGCCCTAGTAACTATAGGCCGGTGAGTCTCACTTCTGTTGTGGGCAAAGTCTTAGAGAGAATTGTAAGGGATAGGATTTATGCACATCTGGATAGGAATAATGTGATCAAGGATAGTCAGCATGGTTTTGTGAAGGGCAGGTCGTGCCTCACAAACCTTATTGAATTCTTTGAAAAGGTGACGAAGGAGGTTGATGAGGGGAAAGCGGTAGATGTGGTATATATGGATTTTAGTAAGGCGTTTGATAAGGTTCCCCATGGTAGGCTACTGCAGAAAATACGGAGATATGGCATTGAGGGTGAGTTGGAGGTTTGGATTAGGAATTGGCTGGATGGAAGAAGACAGAGGGTAGTAGTTGATGGCAAAGTTTCTTCATGGAGTGCCGTCACTAGCGGTGTTCCGCAAGGATCTGTTTTGGGACCATTGCTGTTTGTCATTTTTATAAATGACCTGGAAGAGGGGTTAGAAGGTTGGGTGAGCAAGTTTGCGGATGATACGAAAGTCGGAGGAGTTGTTGACAGTGAGGAAGCATGTGGCAGGTTACAGCAGGATATAGAGAAGCTGCAGAGCTGGGCAGAAAGGTGGCAGATGGAATTCAATGTAGCTAAGTGCGAGGTGATTCACTTTGGGAAGAATAACAAAAAGATGGGGTACTGGGCTAATGGTCGGATACTTGGTAGTGTGGATGAGCAGAGGGATCTTGGTGTCCATGTACACAGATCTCTGAAAGTTGCCACCCAGGTAAATAGTGCGGTGAGGAAGGCATATGGCGTACTGGCTTTTATTGGTAGAGGAATTGAGTTCCGGAGTCCTGAGGTCATGATGCAGTTGTATAAGACTCTGGTACGGCCGCATCTGGAATATTGTGTGCAGTTTTGGTCGCCATACTATAGGAAGGATGTGGAGGCACTTGAACGGGTGCAGAGGAGGTTTACCAGGATGTTGCCTGGTATGGAAGGAAAATCGTATGAGGAAAGACTGAGGCACTTGGGGCTGTTTTCACTAGAGAAAAGAAGGTTTAGGGGTGACTTGATTGAGGTGTACAAGATGATTAGGGGGTTAGATAGGGTCGACAGTATGAACCTTTTCCCGCGTATTGAGTCGGGTATTACAAGGGGGCATAGCTTTAAATTAAGGGGGGGTAGATATAGGACTGATGTTAGGGGTAGGTTCTTCACTCAGCGAGTCGTTAGTTCATGGAATGCCCTGCCAGTAACAGTGGTGGACTCTCCCTCTTTATGGGCATTTAAGAGGGCATTGGATAGGTATATGGAGGATAGTGGGTTAGTGTAGTTTAGGTGGGCTTGGATCGGCGCAACATCGAGGGCCCAAGGGCCTGTACTGCGCTGTATTCTTCTATGTTCTATGTTCTATGTTCATCCCTGTAACACTTGATCCCCTGGACAGTTAAGAAATTATCTATCTCCCTCTTAAATATATTCAATGACCTGGTCTCCACAGCCTTCTGAGGCAGTGAATTCCATAGATTCATTACGATTTGGCTGAAGACATTTCTCCTTATCTCCAATTAAAGAGGTCTTCCCTTTACACTACAGCTGTGTCCTCGGTCCTTATCTTGCCTACCAATTGAAACATCTTCCCAACATCCATTCAGTATTCCAACATCTAATTGTATTCCCCCTCCTCCTTCTGAACTCCATCGAGTGAAGACCCAGAGTCCTGCAACGTTCCTCATCTGTTCAGCTTTTCATTCCTGAGGCCATTCTCATGAACCTTCTCTGAACAGACTCCAGGGGTGTCAGAAATAAGAGTGATGAACTGACAGCGTGGATCAGTACTTGGAACTATGATGTTGAGGCCAGAATGGAGATGTGGGTTTCACAGGGGCAGGGATGGTAGGTAGATGTTCCAGGGTTTAGAACATTTAAAAAGAATAGGGAGGGTGGAAAAAGGGGAGGGGGTGTGACATTGCTAATCAAAGAGTGCGTCACAGCTACAGAAACGAAGGCTGTTGAGGAAGGTTTGTCTTCTGAGTCAGTATGGGTAGACGTAAGGAATAACAAGGGAGCAGCCACCTCATTGGGGGTTTTCTACAGACCCTCTAATTGCAGTAGAGAGATTGAAGAATTCAGAGGCTGACAGATTTTGGAAAAATGCAGATGTAGCAGGGTTATTGTGATGGGTGACTTCAAACTTCCCAATATTGACTGGAACCTCCTTAGTGCAGATGGTTTGGAGGGAGCCGTTTTTGTCAGGTGTGTTCAGGAGGGTTTCCTTACTCAGTTTGTAGACAGGCCGACAAGGGGAGAGGCCATTTTGGATTTGGTGCTCGGCAATGAGCCAGGACAGGTGTCAGATCTTATGCTGGGAGAGCACTTTGGTGACAGTGACCACAACTGCCTCACATTTACATAGATTTGGAGAGTGAAAGGAGCAGTTACCGAGGGAAGATATTTAATTGAGGAAAAGGAAATTAGGGCGTTGGGAAGTACAGATTGGGAGCAATTGTCCCACAGAAAGGGCACAGCAGACATGTGGAGACTATTTAAGGAGCAGTTGTTGCGAGTGATGCACAAATTTGTTCCACTCAGACAGGTAAGAAGGGGTAAGATTAAGGAGCCTTTGTTGTCGATAACAGGGGAGCTTCTTGTCAAAAGGAAGAACACAGCTTATGTGAGGTGCAGGAAGGTAGGGCTGCTCAGGGATAGTGTAGGGAACTTGTGTGTGGAGTCTGAGCAGATAGGGGAAGCCCTAAATGAGATTTTTGCTTCGGCTTTCACTAAGGAAAGGGACCTTGTTGTGAATGAGAATTTTGAGGAGCTGGGAAACAGGCTGGAACAGATCAGGATTGATGAAGTTGATGTCTTTGGTGATGGCCACCACACTGAGCTCTGTCCCTACCCTCTCTTGATATTTTGAGATATTAATCATGTCTTCCACAATAAAGACTGACGCAGAATAATTATTCAATTCCTCAGCCATTTCCTTTTCCCCATCACATCTTTCCAGTGTCATTTTCCAGTGATCCAATGTCACTTATTCCTCTCTTTTGCCCTTTATGTATCTGAAGAAACTCCTGCAGTATTCCTTGATATGTCTGGCTAGCTTACCCTCATATTTCATCGTGACCCTCCTTATATTTTTTGTTGTTGCTCTCTATAGGTCTTTGCAAGTTCCCAATCCTTTGGTTTCCCACTGCCCTTCCCCAAATGATCTGTTTTCTCTTTTACTTTTATGCTATCCCTGCCTTCCCTCGTCAGCCATGGTTGCCTCATCCTCCCTGTACCAGGCTTCTTTTCCCTTGGGATGAATCTCTGCTGTGTCTCCTGAGTTACTCCCAGAACCTCCTGCCATTGCTGTTCCACTGTCTTTCCTGATACACTCCTCTCCCAGTCAATTTTAAGATTAGATTCCCTACAGTGTGGAAACAGGCTCTTCAGCCCAACAAGTCCACACCGACCCTTCGAAGAGTAACCCACCCAGACCCATTTCCCTCTGACTAATGCACCTAACACTATGGGCAATTTAGCATGGCCAATTCACCTGACCTGCACATCTTTGGGCTATGGGAAAAAACAATAGCACCCGGAGGAAACCCACGCAACACGGGGAGAATGTGAAACTTCACACAGTCAGTCGCCCGAAGCTGGAATCGAACCTGGGACCCTGGTGCTGTGAGGCAGCAGTGCTAACCACTGAGCCACCGTGCCACCCACTTATTATTTATTTTAAAATCCTGAGGAATGTTGCTACATTATCTCCCCAAACCCTAAAAATAAAAAGGTGAGCAGGACAATTCAATGGCTCTTGAAAAAGATGCCACAGACTGAATGTCCTCTCAGAATGTGCCAACCATTTGAATTTATTATGAGATGCAATTCTGAGGAAACACTGAACTTTTCTTGCTATCACAGAAGGGGGTTCTGAAATTTCAGATTTCTTTATGACACAGAATAACAAAATTAACATTGATAGCCTGAGCAACCAGAGCTGAAAAGTGTGGTGCTGGAAAAGTGCAGCAGGCCAGGCAGCATCCGAGGAGCAGGTGAATCGACGTTTCGGACATAAGCCCTTCTTCAGGAATGAGGCTGATGTGCCAAGTGGGCTGAGATAAAAGGTGGAGGGGGGATTTGTGGGAGGGGCACTGGAAATACGATAGGTGGAAGGAGGTGAGGTTGAGGGTGATAGCCTGGAGCGGGGGTGGAGGCGGAGAGGTCGGGAAGAAGATTGCAGGTCAAGAGGGCGGTGCTGAATCCAGGGATTGGGACTGAGATAAGGTGGGGGGAGGGGAAATGAGGAAGCTGGAGAAATCTACATTCATCCTGCGTGGTTGGAGGGTTCCTCGGCGGAAGATGAGGTGCTCTTCCTCCGGGCGTCGTGTGGCCAGGGTCTGGTGATGGAGGAGGCCAAGGACCTGCATGTCCTTGGCGGAGTGGGAATGGGAGTGGGAGGGGGAGTTAAAGTCGGGGCGGTTGGGTTGGTTGGGTTAGTTGGTGCGGGTGTCCCAGAGGTGTTCCCTGAAACATTCCGCAAGTAGGCGGCCTGTCTCCCCAATGTAGAGACCACATCAGGTGCTGCGGACACAGTAAATGATGTGTGTGGAGGTGCAGGTGAATGTGCGACCGATATGGAAGGATCCATTGGTGCCTTGGAGGGAGGTGAGGGGGGAGGTGTGGGCACAAGTTTTGCACTTCTTGCGGTGGCAGGGGAAGGTGCCGGGAGTGGAGGTTGGGTTGGTGGGGGATGTGGACCTGACGAGGGAGTCGTGGAGGGAGTGGTCTCTCCAGAATGCTGATAGGGGTGGGGAGGGAACTATATCCCTGGTGGTGGGGTCTGTTTGGAGATGGCGGAAATAATGGAGGATGATACGATGTATCCGGAGGTTGGTGGGGTGGAAGGTGAGGACCAGTGGGGATCTGTCCTGGTGGCGATTGGAGGGGCGGGGTTCAAGGACAGAGGTGCAGGAAGTGGAGAAGATGCGGGAGAGCATTGTCGACCATGTCTGAGGGGAAATTGCAGTCTTTGAAGGAGGAGGCCGTCTGGGTTGTTCGGTATTGGAATTGGTTCTCCTGGGAGCAGATGCGGCAGAGGCGAAGGAATTGGGAATATGGGATGGCGTTTTTACAGGGGCCAGGGTGGGAGGAGGTGTAATCTAGGTAGCTGTGGGAGTCGGTCGGTTTGTAGTAAATGTCTCTGTTGAGTCGGTCACCTGAGATAGAAATGGAGAGGTCGAGGAAGGGGAGGGAGGAGTCTGAGACAGTCCAGGTGAATTTGAGGTCGAGGTGGAAAGTGTTAGTAAAGTGGATGAACTGTTCAACCTCCTCGTGGGAGCACGAGGTAGCACCAATACAATCATCGATGTAGCGGATAAAAAGATGGGGGATGGCGCCAGTGTAGCTGCAGAAGATGGACTGTTCCACATATCCGACGAAGAGGCAGGCATAACTGGGGCCCATGCAGGTGCCCATGGCTACTCCTTTGGTTTGGAGGAAGTGGGAGGATTGAAAGGAGAAGTTGTTAAAAGTGAGGACCAGTTCAGTCAGTCGAAGGAGGGTGTCAGTGGAAGGGGTACTGGGTGGGTCGGCGGGAAAGGAAGAAGCGGAGGGCTTGGAGACCTTCGTGATGGGGGATGGAGGTGTACAGGGACTGGATGTCCATCATGAAGATAAGGCGTTGGGGGCTGGGAGAGCGAAAATCATGGAGGAGGTGGAGAGCGTGGGTGGTGTCCCAAATGTAGGTGGGGAGTCCTTGGACTAAGGGGGACAGGACAGTGTCGAGGTATGCAGAGATGAGTTCGGTGAGGCAGGAGCAGGCTGAGACAATGGGTCGGCCGGGGCAGTCAGGTTTGTGGGTTTTGGGCAGGAGGTAGAAACGGGCGGTGCGGGGTTGTGGGACTATGAGGTTGGAGGCGGTGGATGGGAGATCCCCTGAGGTGATGAGGTTATGGATGGTCTGGGAGATGATGGTTTGGTTCTGGGAGGTGGGGTCATGGTCAAGGGGGCAGCAGGAGGATGTGTCCGCGAGTTGGCGTCTAGCTTCAGCGGTGTAAAGATCAGTGCGCCAAAATACCACTGCGCCTCCCTTGTCTGCCGGTTTGATGGTGAGGTTGGGGCTGGAGCGGAGGGAGTGGAGGGCTGCACATTGCGAGGGTGAGAGGTTGGAGTGGGTGAGAGGGGTGGACAGGTTGAGGCGGTCAGTTTCGCGGTGGCCAATGTCGCGGCGGCACCGATCTTTACACCTGCTTTTCATTTGCTCTGCACAGTATGTTCTGCAGGTTCAGTCGGAGAGGGTCATCACAAGATTCCACTGGCCCATGTCGCTAGGTTGCCTGAAACTGAGCATGGGGGACTTTATTAAGCAAATAGACGAGGTGAATTATGTGGCCGGTGGATCCAAAGAAAGGGAATTCATGGAATGCTTACAGGATGGCTTTTTGGAACAGCTTGTGATGGAGCCCACAAGGGAGCAGACTACTCTGGACTTAGTGTAATGTAGCGAGCCAGACTTTATAAAAGATCTTTAGGAAGGGAACACTTAGGAGGCAGCGAACATAATACAGTAAAGTTCAGTCTGCAGTTCGAAAGAGAGAAGGCAAATTTGGATATAATGGTGTTACAGTTAAATAAAGATAATTGCAGGGGTATGAGAGAGGAACTGACAAAAATCGAGTGGAAGCTGAGCCTAGTGGTGAAGACAGTAGAGCAACAATGGGAGGAGTTTCTGGGTATAATTGGGTATAGTGGGCGGCACGGTGGCACAGTGGTTAGCACTGCTGCCTCACAGCGCCAGAGACCCGGGTTCAATTCCCGCCTCAGGCGACTGACTGTGTGGAGTTTGCACGTTCACCCCGTGTCTGCGTGGGTTTCCTCCGGGTGCTCCGGTTTCCTCCCACAGTCACAAAGATGTGCAGGGTCAGGTGAATTGGCCATACTAAATTGCCCGTAGTGTTAGATAAGGGGTAAATATAGGGGTATGGGTGGATTTCGCTTCGGCGGGTCGGTGTGGACTTGTTGGGCGGAAGGGCCTGTTTCCACACTGTAATCTAATCTAATTGAGGACACAGTACAGAGGTACATCTCAAAGAAAAGATAAATTACTGGGGAGTGTCGGGAAATTAGACCACCATGGTTGACGAACAAATTCAGGAAATGCATCACAGAAGAAGAGAGAGTCTATAAAGTGTCTACCCACCTCCTCTCTCATGCCTCTGTAGTTGCCTTTATTCAGCTGTAATACTATTACCTTTGATTCTATCATCTCCCTCTCAAATTGCAGAGTAATTTCAGACATATTATGATCACTGCCTGCTGAGGATTCCTTCACCTTAAGCTCCCTGATCAAGTCTGCTTCATTCCACATCACTAAATCCAGTGTTGCCTGTTCCCGACTGGGCTCCATCACAAGTTGGTCCAAAAAAGCCATCTCGTAGACATTCCATAAATTAACTTTCTTGCGAACAATTCCCAACCAATTCCAACAACATGGAGAAGAGAGGTTGTAAAGACGGAGGTGTTGAAGGGGCTTGAAAGAGTTGAGGTTAACAATGGCAGGGGAGTGGCCAGTTCTCTCATTACAGGTTTTTTCTTTCCAGTTTGGTTTAGCTGTGGCAGTCACAAGATGCTGGAGTCCAGAAAAGATTCCAAGCTACAGCAGATGAATCCTAACTTACTTTCTCTCTTGAATTTCTTTGAATGTTGTTCCCTCCTGCCTACAAGAATCTGTTTCAGTTTACCTGTTTTGCCAAAGTGTATGTTCTGGGATGGCTGATTTGGAACAGTCCCTTCGTTAATTTGCTGTATCTGGATAGTTAAGTTTTCCAATAATGACGTTATTCTAAATTTGATTTTCTTTTGATAAACTGCAGTGTTTTCATAAATTCTGTTTTGCTGAAAGGTGAGTGGTCTGACCAGCTGCATCACACCTGGAATATTGATTTCCCATCTGCCTTTAAAATAAGAAAAAGTTAGCGTCCAAGCTCCTTCTCAATATATTTTGAGGTAGTCTGGCCTGGTCTATAACAATATGTGTCTGTGTGTTTGGGTGTGTGTGTGCGTTTGTCTGTGTCAGTGTAAAGGTCTGTTTGCACGTCTGCACCTCAGTCTGTGTCTGTTTCAGTCTTTGTATGTGTATGAATCTATGTCCGTCTGTATGTTTGTATGTATAAATGTGCCTGTGTGTGTCTCTGTGTCTGTATGTGATTCTCTCTCTGTAACTGTGTGTTTATCTCAGTCGAACTACCTCTGTATATTAGTAGCTATGAATGTTTGAGGTAGTGTACATGGATGTGTGTATTAGTATGTATCTGTGTGCGTGTGTGTGTATATCTGTGTATCTGTGTGTGTGTATCTGTACTGAACTGTCTCTGCTGATCTATTTCTGCTCTGTGTGCATATCAGCTGCTGCAGATGAGTGTGTGTATTAGTGTGCATCTCTCTATCTCAGTGTGTCTCTAAGTCTGTGTCACTGTGCAGCGGATTCTCTGTTGTTCTGGGGGTGAATCCATTGAAATGGTGTTTATCCGTCTCTCCCCCTTCTGTCTGTCCCTCTTGTGTAAAGTGATACAATTGTCATATTGGTGTATATCTCCAAATGTGTGTCTCTATATGTTTGTGCCTGTGTATCTGTCTCTGGGTGCAATGGGACTGAAGGGAAGTTTGAATGAGTGAATTAAAAAGTGATGAATCAAAGGCTGAGTCTCTTTGGCCAACTCCCCCCCCTCCTCCCCCGACCTGTGTTTAATGTGATACAGTGCCACCTGCTGGTCGCGACATGCCACTACATGAGTGGATGATCTTTTCTGTGGTGAGGGCATCACAGCTTGTGAATCTCTCATGTTGCACAGTTGTGTTATTCTTCAAACAATTTCTTTGGTGACACAGCAGTTTTAGGCTGACTGATGTTGCATCTGAGATATGAGCAAAAGGAAACAAAAATGGGAGGACGAGAGAAAGAGGGGACATTGTGAGAGTGAGACCTGAATACGGAGAGAGAGATGAAATCTGCTGAGGCCAGGTCAGAGTCAGTGATCCTGAGGTGAAAGTAAAGGTCAGAGTGACTTAAACCCAACTCCTGCGCTGGGCACTGGTTCACTCCCCTTCCCTAACAACCAGGACTTGGGGCTGAGTCTGTCTCTCTCCAGCTCAGGCTGCTTCAACACAAACAACAAAATAGTTTGTTCTGCTGTTTGATACTTCTTAATGAAGAATTTCATGATTTACAGATTGAAGTGAGAGGTACAATCAGTGAAATGGTGCCTTTTCTCACTGATCCCTGAGTTGAGAAACATTGAAATGTGTTCCTGTATCCCCCTGTTGAATAAGGTTGGAAAAACCAGCACTACCCTCAGTCTGTTACCATAGCAACAGACTGTTTCATTGCTGAAACATTGAACTGAAATCAGAAAATGCTGGATGGATTGATTAAAAATGAATTTGATTGATTGATGAATTTGGGTAAAGGGATATTTCAGCACATTCTTCAGCTGCTGTCTGAACTTAGTCTGGGTCACAGCGTAAATCGCGGTGTTTGTGCAGCAACTGAGGAGCTGCAGCATGAAGCCCAATTCCCGCACAAAGCGATGCAGATACACAAAACTATATGCCAAGGCATACATCCGAGTCCCTATTGAATACAGCATTAATGTTGACCATAACAGGATGAAATTGGCCGAGATCACAAACAATAAAATGATCGACGTTTTTCGATTTTGCATTTCTGTATCATGGTGAGAGTCCCCATTGGTGTGAGTCCGGAGTCTCCTGCGGGCTCTGCTGGTCACTAAAATGTGTCACGAATGGCGCTGAATACTGTTCAATCATTGGTGAACATCCCTAATTCTGACCTTATGACAGAGGGAAGGTAATTGGTGAAGCAGCTGAAGATCATTGGGCCCAGGAAACTACCCGAAGTCCTGGAGCTGAGATGACTCACTCTCCACAAAAACAACCGCCTTCCTTTGTGCCAGGTATGACTCGAACCAGTGGAGTGTTTGCCCCCGGTACCCATTGATTCCAGTTTTGCCAGGGTTCCTTGATGCCATACCCAGTCAAATGCAGCCTTGATGTCAAAGTCTGTCACTCACACCTAACCTCTGGAATTCAGCTCTTTTGTCCATGTTTGAACCGAGGCTGTAATGAGATCAGGAGCTGAATGACCCTGGCCAAACCCAAACTGGGCATCACTGAGCAGGTTGATGCTGAGCAGATGCTGTTTGATGGCCCTGTTGATGATGCCTTCCATCACTTTACCGATGATGGAGCATAGACAGATTGGGTGGTAATTGGCCGGTTTGGATCTGTCCTGCTTTTTGTGGACAGAACATACGTGTGCAATTTTCCACATTGTTAGGTAGATGCCAGTTGTAACTGTACTGGAAGGGGTTGGCTAGGGGAGTGGCAAGTTCTGGAGCACAATTCTTCAGTACTATTGCCGGAATGTTCTCAGGGCCCATTGCCTTTGCATAATCCCAGTGCCTCCAGCCTTATCTTGATATAACAGGCAGTGAATCGAATCAGCTGGAGATTGGTATCTGTGATGATGGGGACCACTGAGAAGAGCCCGAGATGGATCATCTACTCAGCACTTCTGACAGAGATTGTTGAAAATGCAGCAGCCTTAACTTTTGCACTGATGTGCTGGGCTCCTCCATCATTGAGGATGGGGATATTTGTGGAGCATCCTCCTCCAGTGAGTTGTTTCATTCAATCATGACTGGATGTGGAAGGACTGCAGAACTTGGATCTGATTCATTGGTTGTGGGATCACTTTGATCTGCCCATCACGTGCTGTTTATATCATTTGGCACACAAGTAGTCCTGTTTGGTAACTTCACCAGTTTGACAACTCATTTTTAGGTATGCCTGATGCTGCTCCTGTCATGTTCTCCTGCACTCTCCATTGAACCAGGATTGATCCCCTGGCTTGATGGAAATGGTTGAGTGGGAGATGTGCCAGGCCATGAGGTTACAGATTGTGCTGGAGTACAGTTCTGCTGCTGTTGATGATCCACAGAGCTTCATGGATGCCCAATATTGAGCTGCTAGATCGGTTCGAAGTCTGTCCCATTTAGCACAGTGATAGCAGCACACAACAAGATGGAGGGTATTCTCAGTGTGAAGGCGGGACTTCATCTCCATAAGGACAGTGCGTTGGTCACTTTTATCTGTACTGTCATGGACAGAGGGGATTGCAACTGGCAGATTAGTAAGGGTGAGGTCAAGTACATTTTTTTGTTGGTCTCTTGTTGGTTCCTTCACTACCTACCAGAGACCCAGAGTAGCAGTTATATCCTTTAGGACCTGACCAACCCGATCAGTAATGCTGCTGCTGCCGAGCCACTCTTGGTGGTGGACATTGAAATCCCACCCCCCCCCCCCCAGTAGACATTTTCCCACCCTCAGTGCTTCCTCCAAGTGTTGTTCAACATGGAGGGGCACCGATTCATCAGCTGAAGGAGGATGATAGGTGATAACCAGTAAGAGGTTTCCTTGCCCTTGTTTAACCTGAAGGCATGAGACCTCATGGTGTCCAGAGTCGATGTCAAGGACTCCCAGGGCAATCCCTCCCGACCGAATGCCACAGTGCAGGCACTTCTGCTGGATCTATCCTGCTAGTGGGACAGGACATATCCAGGGATTGTATTGGTAGTGTCTGAGGTATTATCTGTAAGGTATGATTCTGTAAGAATGACTGTATTAGACTGTTGCTTGACTAGTCTATGAAAGAGCTCTCCCAATTTCGGCACTCACTCCTAGATGTCAGTAAGAAGGACTTTGCATGGTCGACAGAACTGTTTGTGTTTTTGCTGTTGTCTTTTCCGATTCCAAGGTCGATGCCAGGAGGTCTGTTCGGTTTCATTTCTTTGTTGTGACTTTCTAGCGATTGAGACGACTGAGTGGTTTGTGAGGCCATTTCAGAGGGCAGTGGAGAATCAACCACATTGCTGTGGCTCTGGAGTCACATGGAGTCCAGACCCGGTAAGGATGGCAGATTTCCTTCCCTAAAGGACATAAATGAACCAGATAGTTTTTTTCTGACAATTGACAATGGTTTCATGGTTATCAGTCGACTCTTAATACCACATTTTTTTACTGAATTCAAATTCCACCATTTGACATGGTAAGCTTCGAGCCCAGGTCCCCAGAACATTTTTCTGGGTTTCTGGATTAATAGTTGTAAAATAATACCATTAGGCCATCACCTCCACTTCTTCAACGTCCATAATTTCCCCTTCCCCGTGAACAATGAGGCCCACAACCACATTCTGCCCTCGAACACCTCCCAGCCACAACAAGGATAGAACCCCTTCACATTCCACCCTAGTAATCTCCAAATCCAATTCATCATCCTCTGCCATTTTCACCATCTGCAGTCTCACTCCCATGATATTTTCCACCCCATCTGCTTACCTAGGGACCATTCCCTATATGACTCCCTAGTTAGGTCCTCATTTCCCACCATCCTCTCCTCCACACCTGGCACCTTTACTTGCGAACGTAGGAAGTGCAACACCTGATGCCACACCTCCCCTCTTTCCTCCATCCAAGGTCCCCAAAAAATCTTTCCAAGTCCAGCAGAGATTCACCCTTATTTCCTCTAACCTGATTT
This sequence comes from Chiloscyllium plagiosum, assembly GCF_037043375.1. NCBI lineage: Eukaryota > Metazoa > Chordata > Chondrichthyes > Orectolobiformes > Hemiscylliidae > Chiloscyllium > Chiloscyllium plagiosum. The sequence goes on from NW_028270166.1 coordinate 55,608,638, forward strand.
ATTGCATCCCTTGTTCCCACTGTGTTCTCCTCTATACATGAGAGACCGAACACAAACTCTGGGACCAGATCAGGGAACATCTATGGCCCGCATGCTCCAATCAACCCCACCTTCCGGGTCAGCCATTTCAACTCCCCCAAAGAAATGAGCCTCCTCCAATGTCAAAATAAAGCCAAACAAGAACTGGAGGAAAGAGCTGGCAACAATATGGCCTCAATATAGGATTCACCAGCTTCCAAATCTTCCCACCTCCCACCTCATCCTGTCCAGGCCTCTCTCTCCACCCCTGTCCTCTTCACCTGACCTAACCTGTCTATCATCCTTCCGATTGAGTAATCACAATTGCCTCCGATCTGTATCTACCTTTCATCATCCCACCTACCTTCCCCCAGACCCACCACCCCAGTTATTTCTCAGCCCCCTTCACCTCCCCAACCCTGATGAAGGATCTCAAATCCCAACATTGACTTTCCTGCTCCTGTGAGGCTGCTTGACCTGCTGTGCTTTTTGCCTCTCCACATTTTATCATCTCCAGTCCTCACTCTGTTCAAACTCCCCAAATGTTGCATCTACGTAAGTTTTGAGCACCCCCATAATTTGCAACCTTCCAAATATTTTGCAAACCTCAAGTTCCTCTACAATCATGCCCTCAAATTTTGCACCTCCCCAGATGTCCTACCTACAGATTTGGCACTCACCACCCATCCTTCCAATTTTTGAGGTTCCCCCAAGTATTTTCCCAGACTGTATTTATTCCCATTCCCAATGAACAGCCACCCCATGTTATATGCTGCCACTCCCTTCGTTGCACACCTCATCATTTTTGCCAACTCCAATCACACCACCACAAATTTTACATCTCTCAAATTTGCACCCAATTTTTAATGATCCAAAATTTTTGGTTAAATTGCAGTCTCTAACTCACTCCAGAGTATCTGTTGCTCCATATTCAAAACCACCTCAAAAACTATAATGCATTCCTTTGTATCTATGACTGTACAGAAACATGCTGAACTCCTCAATTCGATTCCAGCCTGTAACTCACTCCTGGGTATCTATTGTTCGATATACAAACCACCCTGAACCCCTTGATTGATTGAGAACAGAGATCAGTGCAGAACAGTACAGGCCTTTCGGCCCTCATGGCTGTGCTGGCCTTTTATCCTACTCTCAGATCAGACGAACCTCCATACCTTCCATTGTACTATCTTCCATGTGACTATTCAAGAGTCACTTAAATGCCCCCAGCATATCTTACCCTACTAGCACTGCTGGTATCCACCACTCTCTGTGGAAGGAACCTACCTCTGACATCTCCCCTAAACCCTCCACCAATCACCTTAACATTATGTCCCCGTGATAGACATTTCCTTCAGAGGAAAAAGTATCTGGCTATGATAGTCTCTCTATCTATGCCTCTCATCATCTTATCCACCTCTATCAAGTCACCTCTCATCCTTCTTCGCTCCAATGAGAAAAGCTCTAACTCCCTCAACCTTGCTTCATAAGACATGCCCTCGGGTCTTGGCAGCATCCTGATAAATCTCCCCTGCACTCTCTGTAAAGCTTCCCCATCTTTCCTGTAATGAGGCGACCAGAACTGAATGCAATATTCCAAGTGTGGTCTAACCAGGGCTCAATAGAGCTGCAGCATCACCTTGTGGCTCTTAAACACAATACACTGGCTAATAAAAGCCAACACACCATATGCATTCTTAACAACCCTATCAACTTGGGTCGAAACTTTCAGGAATCTATCAACATGGACCTCAAGATTCCTCTGTTCCTCCACGCTGTCAAGAATCCTGCCTTTAACTTTGTGTTCTTCATTCAAATTCAACCTTCAAGCCCTATAACTCACTTCTGTGATTCTCTTATTCTCTTTATTAATCACGCTGAACTCCTCAAATAGATTCCAGCCATTATTTCACTCCTGTGCATCTTGTATTCTGTATCTAAACCATTTCTAATCACCTCAGAATCTAGTCTCTGACTCCTTCTGGAATATCTGGAAGGTCATGAGGTTACATATTTGGGTGGTTGCTTTCCCCTAAACACTACTCGGGAATGTCTCCCACCCATCCTCGTCCTCTAACCAAAAAAATAGTTCTGTACATCGGTTGGAAAGGTGACAAGTGTTTTCTTTCATGTTTCGTTTTCTCAGCGTTCAACTTGGGAATTTAGAATAGTGAGAATGGAGGTTAGGGCAGTTGAATGTTCATCCTGCAGTTTGTGGGAGGTAAGGGTCACGTCTAGTGTCCCTGATGATTTCCTTTTGGGAAGTGCACCCAACTCCAGCTCCTTGAGAACCATTAGGGAACTGGAGCTGGAGCTGGATGAACTTTGGATCATTCGGGAAGGGGAGGGGATTATTGAGAGAAGTTACAGGGAGGTAGTTACTCCACAGCCACATGAAGGTAGATAGATTACCGACAGGGGTAGGAAAGGGAACCTGCAGGCAGTGCAGGGATCTCCTGTGGTGGTTCCCCTCAACAACAAGGAGACCGTTTTGGATCCTGTTGGGGGGACAATTTACCAGGGGTAAGCAATGGTGTACAGGCCTCTGGCACAGAGTCTGTCCCTGTTGCTCAGAGGGGAAGGGGGGAGAGGAGCAGAGCTTTAGTCATTGGGAACTCCATAGTTAGGAGGACAGACAGGAGGTTTTGTGGAAATGAGAGACACTCAGGATTGGTGTTTTGCTTCCCAGGTGCCAGGGTTCATGATGCCTCTGATTGTGTTTTTGGGATCCTTGAGGGGGAAGTGGAGGAGCTCCAAGTTGTGGTCCACATAGGCACCAGCGACAGAGGTAGGAAGAAAGGTGGGGATCTAAGGCAGAAATTCAGGAAGCTAGGGTGGAAGCTTAGAGCTAGAACAAAGAGAATTGTTATCTCTGGTTTGTTGCCGGTGCCACGTGCTGGTCAAGCGAGGAGCTGAACACATGGCTGCAGGGATGGTGCAGGAGGGAGGGATTTGGATTCTTGGATAATTGGAACTCTTTCTGGGGAAGGTGGGACCTTTCCAATTGGATGTCCTGGGGTGGGGGAGCGGGGAGATTAGCTAATGCTCTTCGTGGGGGTTTAAACTAATGCAGCAGTGGGATAGGAACCTGAATTGTAGTTCCAGTGTACAGGAGTTGTAGGGTATTGAGGTCATCGGCAATCAGGATGTTGGTTTGAAATGTATGTACTTCAATGCCAGGAGCATCCGGAATAAGGTGGGTGAACTTGCGGCATGAGTTGGTACCTGGGATTTCGATATTGTGGCCATTTCAGAGACATGGTTAGAGGAGCAATGGTTATTGCAGATTCTGGGATTTAGATGCTTCAGTAAGAACAGAGAAGGTGGTAAAAGAAAAGTGTGATGAGATTACTTACAGTATGGAAACAGGCCCTTCGGCCCAACAAGTCCACACCGAACCACCGAAGCGCAAACCACCCATACCCCTACATTTACCCCTTACCTAACACTACGGGTAATTTAGCTTGGCCAATTCACCTGACCTGCACATCTTTGGACTGTGGGAGGAAACCGGAGCACCCAGAGGAAACCCACGCCAACACGGGGAGAACGTGCAAACTCCACACAGTTAGTCACCTGAGGTGGGAATTGAACCCAGGTCTCTGGCGCTGTGAGGCAGCAGTGCTAACCACTGCGCTACCGTGCCGCCGTGTGGCATTGTTAAGCAAAGGTAGTATTACAGCAGCTGAGATAAAGTAGTATTACAGCAGTTTGAGGACTTATCCACTGAGATACTTTGGGCTGAGGTTAGAAACAGGAAAGGAGAGGGCACCCTGTTGGAAGTTTTCTGTCGGCATCAAAGTTAAAAATCACACAACATCAGGTTATAGTCCAACAGGTTTATTTGGATGCAGTAGGTCTCAGAGCACTGCTCCTTCATCAGGAATAAAACATCATAAGACACAGAATTCAGAGCAGAAGTTTACAGTGTGATGTAACTGTAATTATATGTTGGAAAAGACCTGGATTGTTTGTTCAATCTCTCATTTTCTTCGAATGAACATGTTGGTTTCAGTTCTTTCATATGCAAATCGCATAACTTTTCTAAAGATATGTACTTCAATGCCAGGAGCATCTGGAATAAGGTGGGTGAATTTTAACAATTGGTGCCATGTCAGATCAGATGATGCACTGAAGGTGTGAGGTGCCCTGTGTAACACTGTCTGTGCCACTACAATGGTCAGGCTGATTCTGATCTCAAAAACGGATTTAATGAATCTTCTGTGAATTCATGCAGTTTTTGAGCAAAATAAAATGCAATTCTGCAAGTATAATTCACCCCACATGTGTGGGGTGTACATGTGTGTGAGTGTGAGTGTAAAGGGGTAAAAGTCTGTGAAAGGGCACATGAGTGTGTGTGTGTGTGTGTGTGAGCATGCGTGTGTGAAGGAATGTGTATGTGCGTAGGAGTGGGTATCTGTCGTGTGTGGGGGGGAGCGGTGTGGTGGAGCTGTATGACATGAACCCAAGGTCCTGGTTGAGGCCATCCCCATGTTCACTGAACTTGGCTATCAGCCTCTGTTTGGCCACTTTGCATTGTTGACTGTCCCAAAGTCTGCCTTGGAGGACAGTCCCCCAAAGGTCGAATGTCCCAGCCTGCTGAAGTGTTCTCTGACTGGGAGGGAACACTCCTGTCTGTTGATTGTTGTGTGGTGTCCATTCATCTGTTGCTGTAGCCTCTGCTTGGTCTTGCCAATTGACCATGCCTCAGGGCATCCTCGCCTGCAGGGTTTGAGTTAGACAACATTGGCTGAGTCACATGAGTACCTGCTGCGTACACGGTGGGAGGTGTCCCCACATGTAATGGTGGTATCTGTGTTGACACTCTGACACGTCTTGCAGCATCTATTGTGACAAGGTTGTATGGTGTTGTCCTGAAAACCAGGCAGTTTGCTACGAACAATGATCTGTTTGAGGTTTGGTGGTTGTTTAAATGTGAAAAGTGGATGTGTAGGGAAGGTCTTGATGAGGTGCTCATCCCCATTGGTAATGTGTTGGAGGCTGCGAAGAACATGGTGTTCTTCCGGCTCCTGGGAAGTACTGGACAATGAAGGGGACCCTGTCGGGTGCAGCTCATATCTGCCTCCTGAGAAGGTCAGTACGGTTTCTCGCTGTGGCATGTCACAACTGGCAGTTGATGAGTTGAGCATCATAGCCCATTCTTATGGGGGCATCCTGGAGTACTTCCAGGTGCCTGTCACGCATCCTTGAGTACTTCCAGGTGCCTGTCACACATCCTTGAGTACTTCCAGGTGCCTGTCACACATCCTTGAGTACTTCCAGGTGCTGTCACACATCTTTGAGTACCTCCAGGTGCCTGTCACACATCCTTGAGTACTTCCAGGTGCCTGTCCTGCATCCTTGAGTACTTCCAGGTGCCCATCATGTGCTTCCTCATCTGAACACATCCTGGCATTCATTAGTTTCGGAGCCACAAGGTCATGCTGGTAAGGGTAAGGCTGCACCTGGAGTATTGTGTACAGTTCTGGTCACCGCATTCTAGGAAGGATGTGGAAGCTCTGGAAAGGGTTCAGAGGAGATTTACCGGGATGTTGCCTGTATGGAAGGAACGAAAGGCTGAGGGAACTGAGGCTGTTTTCATTGGAGAGAAGACGGTTGAGAGGTGACTTAATTGAAATGTATAATATAATCAGAAGGTTAGATAGGGTGAAGAATGAGAGCGTTTTTCCTCAGATGGTGAAAGCAAACACAAGGGGACACAGCTTTAAATTGAGGGTTGACAGATTTAGGGCAGATGTCAGGGGTAGTTTCTTTACTCAGAGTAGTAGGAGGGTAGAACATTCTGCCTGCAACAGTAGTAGACTCGACAATGTTAAGGGCATTTAAATGGGCATTGAACATATATAATGGAACAGTTAGGTTAGATGGGCATCAGATTAATTTCATAGGTCAGCGCAACATAGGTCAGGGCCGAAGGGCCTGTACTGTGCTGTAACGTTCTATGCTCTGTGTTCTATTTGTAATTCTAATGAAAACCACCCTCATCCCCTCAATTAAATTCTAGTTTGTAATTCAAAACCAGTATCTATTATTCCACCAATAAGTTCCACCTCTGGAACTTTTTGGAGGCCGATAGAAAACTCCCAACAGGCTGACCTCTCCTTTCCTGTTTCCTACCTTAGCCCATATTACCTCAGTAGAGGACTCCATTCTGCTACCGCAATATTGTCCTTGATGAACAATGCCACCCCACCCCAACCTTTGTCATCTTCTCTGTTCTTAATGAAACATCTCAACCCGGAACCTGCACCAACCGTTCCTGTCCCTGCTCTATCCATGTCTCCAAAATGGCCACAACATCAATGTCCCAGGTGCCAACCCATGCTGCAAGTTCACCCACCTGATTCCGGATGCTCCTGGCATTGAAGTAAAAAGGCTTCAAACCACCTTCCTATTTTCCGGTACACTTTTGCAACCTTCAAACCTTATTTATGACCTCACTACTCTCAAGCTCCTGCACACTGGAGCTATAATTCAGCTTCTTATTCACCTGTTGAATTAATTTCCCTTCCAGGATATTGGGACCTCTCTGGTTCAGGGGTAGACCATCCTGTTTGTAGAGGTCCTACTTACCCCAGAATGAACCCCAATTATCCAGGTTTCTGAAAACCTCCCTCCTGCACCATTCCTGTAGCCAATTGCTCTCTCTCCTCATTCATCATCTCATTGCACGAGGCACAGGTAGCAAACCAGAGTGGCAGCATGGTGGGTAAGTGGTTAGCACTGCTGCCTCACAATGCCAGAGACCTGGGTTCAATTCCTGCCTCAGGTGACTATCTGTGTGGAGTTTGCACATTCTCCCCATGTCTGCGTGGGTTTCCTCTGGTTGTTCTGGCTTTCTCCCACAATACAAAGATGTGTGGATTGGCCATGCTAAATTGTCCATAGTGATAGGTACATGAGTCAGGGGTAAATATTGGGTCTGTGTGGGTTACTCTTTGGAGGATTAGTTTGGGCTGAAGGGCCTGTTTCCATACTGTAGAGAATCTACTCTAAACTCTGTTCGTTCTGGCTCTAAGCTTCTACCCTAGCTCCCTGAATTTCTGCCTTACATCTCCATCCCTTTTCCTATCTATGTCATTGTTGCCTATGTGGACCATGACGTGGGGCTGCTCCTCCACCCACTTAAGGAACCCGAAACTGCACTTCAAGACATCATGGACCCTGGCAGCTGGGAGACAACACATGAAGTGTGTGTCTCTCTCATTCCCACAGGATCTCCTATCTGTCCCCCTAACTATGGAGTCCCCAATGACTAATGCCCTGCTTCTCCCCCCCTTTCCTTCTGAGCAACAAAGACAGACTTTGTGCCAGAGACATGTACCTCATGGCTTACCCCGGTAAGTCATCGCTCCCAACAGGCAAGTGCAAAGTGATGTATTTTGGAAGGTCCAATTCAAGAGCGAACTATATGGTAAATGGAAAAGTCCTGGGGAAAATTGATCTGGGTGTTCAGGTCCATTGTTCCCTGAAGGTGGCATCAGGTCAATAGAATGGACAAGAAGGCATACAGCATGCTCTCCTTCATCGGACAGGGTATTGAATACAAGAGTTGGCAGATCATGTTATATTTGTATAAGACCTTGGTTCGGCCACATTTGGAATACTGAATACAGTTCTGGTTGCCACATCACCAAAAAGATGTGGATGCTTTACAGAGGGTGCAGAGGAGTTCACAAGGATGATGCCTGATATGGAGGGCACTAGCGATGAGGAGAGGTTGAGTAGGTTAGAATTATTTTCACTAGAAAGACGGAGGTTGAAGGGTAACCTGATTGAGGTCTACAAAATCTATGTATAGACAGGATGGATAGTGAGAAGTTTATTTTCCCAGAGTGTGAACTCAACTACAAGTGGTCACACGTTCAAAGCGAGAGCGGAAAAAGTTTATGGGAGATATGGTTGCAAAGTTCTTTAAGGAGTGGGTAGTGAAATGCATTGCCAGTGGAGATGGTAGAGGTGGGCACCATAGCATCATTTAAGATGCATCAAGACAGATACATGAATGGGCAGGGAGCAGAAGGATACCAGTCCTTAGAAATCAGATGACAGGTTTAGATGGAGGATCTGGATTAGCACAGGCTTGAAGGCCCAAACGGCCTGTTCCTGTGCTGTAATTTTCTTTGTTTTTTTAGTTGTTTAGAACATGGAACATAGAACGATATAGCTCAGTACAGGCCCTTATGTCTTTGATATTGCGCCAACCTGTGGAGACAATCTGAACTGATCTATCTTACACTATTCCATTTTCATCCATATGTTTTGGGTGTAGGTTTGCTCGCTAAGCTGGAAGGTTCATCTCCAGATGTTTCTTACCTTACTAGGTAACGTTTTCAGTGGGCCTCAGGCGAAGCAATGCTGAAAATTCCTGCTTTCTATTTATATGTTTGGGTTTCTTTGGGTGGTTGATGTCATTTCCTTTGGTGATGTTATTTCCTGTGGTGAAGTCACTTCCTGTTTGTTTTCTCAGGGGGTGGTAGATGGGGTCTAACTCGATGTGTCTATTGATAGAGTTCGGTTGGAATGCCATGCTTCTAGGAATTCTTGTGCGTGTCTTTGTTTGGCTTGTCCTAGGATGGATGTGTTGTCTCAGTCGAAGTGGTGTCCTTCGTCATCCGTGTGTAAGGATACTAGTGACAGAGGGTCACGTCTTTTTGTGGCTCGTTGATGTTCATGTATCCTGGTGGCTAGTTTTCTGCCTGTTTGTCCAGTGTGGTGTTTGTTACAGTCCTTGCATGGTATTTTGTAAATGGCATTAGTTTTGCTTGTTGTCTGTATAGGGTCTTTCAAGTTCATTAGCTGCTGTTTTAGTGTGTTGGTGGGTTTGTGGGCTGCCATGATGCCAAGGGGTCTGAGTAGTCCAGCAGTCATTTCCGAGATGTCTTTGATGTAGGGAAGAATGGCTCGGGTTTCTGAACGTGTTTTGTCTGCTTGTTTGCGTTTGTTGCGGAGAAATCGGTGGACTGTGTTCATTGGGGACCCATTCTTTTTGAATACACCATATAGATGATTTTCCTCTGCTCTGCGTAGTTCCTCTGTGCTGCAGTGTGTGTTGGCTCATTGAAATAATGTTCTGATGCAGCTTCATTTGTGGGTGTTGAGATGATTACTTCTGCAGGTCAATATTTGGTCTGTATAGTCTTTGGTCCAAGGACAAGCCAAGCAAAGACACACACGAGAATTCCTGGAAGCACAGCATTCCAATCGGAACTCTATCAACAAACACATCGAGTTAGACCCCATCTACCACCCCCTGAGAAAAGAAACAGGAAGTGACTTCACCACAGGAAATAACATCACCAAAGGAAACGACATCACCAACCCAAAGAAACCCAAACATAAATAGAAAGCAGGAATTTTCAGCATTGCTTCGCCTGAGGCCCACTGAAGATGTTACCTAGTAAGGTAACAAAATGTCTGGAGATGAACCTTCCAGCTGAGCGAGCAACCTACATCCAAAACCTCAACCTGAGCTACAAATCTTCTCAAAACTTGCTCATCCATATGTCTATTCACTGACCATTTAGATGCTCTCATGTTGGTGAGTCTACTACTATTGCAGGCAGTGCGTTCCACGCTCCTACTACTCTCTGAATAAGAACTACCTCTGACATCTGTCCTCTATCTAACACCCCTCAATTTAAAGCTATGACCACTCATGCTGGCCATCAACATCCAAAGAAAAAGGTTTTCAGTGTCCACCCCATTTAACCTTCTGATTATCTTGTATGTCTCTATTAAGATACCTCTAAAACTTCTTCTCTCTAATGAAAACAGGTTCAAGTCCCTTAGCGTTTCCTCATAAGAGTTTCCCTCCAAACCAGGCAACGTTCTCGTAAATGTCCTCTGAATCCTCTCCAAAGCTTCCACCTCCTTCCCATAATGCTGTGACCAGATCTGTACACAATACTTCAAGTGCAGCTGCACCACAGTTTTGTACATCTGCAGCATGACCTCGTGGCTCCTCGTGGTAGAAGGATTGAGATTCCTCCACCAATAAAAGCGAACATACAATATGCTTCCTAACAACCCTGTCAACCTGGGTGGCGACTTTCAAGGATCTATGTGCATAAACACCAAGATTTCTCTGCTCATCTGCACTACCAATAATCTTACCATTAGTCCAGTCCTTTTTATTCCTGTTGCTCCTTCCAAAGTGAATCACCTCACTCGCTCTGTGTCCTCCATATGTTTTGACACCGGGACGAGGAATCAATTCTCACCTGGAACAGTTCATGTTCAGCTTCTTACTTTTAACTGCTTCTTCTTCATAATTAACTTTTCAGTCACCTTTGAGTTGACTGTTTTGTTTTTGTGACTCCCAGATGTAAATCTTGTAAGTTGTCTGGATCTATGCTGGAGTCCTATCCTAGAACAGGGCTATCCTGCACCTGTCAGTCAGTAAACTGCTATAAAATCTTTCTTCACAAGATCAAAGACTGAGTATTTTCTGTAACAGTACATTTCTGAAGATTTTATCGGGTTATGAGACAGTCATTTCCCACAATCTGTTACTAGGATTATAGTTGGCTCCATTCCTGTCCCATTGGGAATTCCAGACCAGATAAGAGAGCACACATTTGGGGGCTCTCGCTTCTCCACCAATCCCCATTCCCTTTCATGCTGGTGGAGAATGAAGAAGCCGCTGTGAGGAACTTGCAACTCAGTCAGAATTGTCAGCAAGAATCCATCAGCACATTCTCATTGGAGATGCTATTGAGTAGAACATCTCAGATACAGAATTGCAAAGTTTGCAGCAAAATCAATTCAGGATGAAATCAGAAAGTGCATAAAGTGATTTTAAAGTATTTCTGATGTAAGTTCCTGTATTATGGGGAATGATCAGATGGAGCTTTTTAAAGGGACATGGCAGCCATGACAGTCCAATCGGTTGTGGATCCAGTACCTCAATCTCCAGTTACTGGCTGTATTAAAATTGGCAGAAGCAGACAGCAATTTTCAGAAGGAACATGGGTCAGTCCTTGATGTGTGTAATTACAGAATCATTGCTGCAGTTGCTTGTCAATGCACTAGTGTCTGCAACTGGGATGAGTCAATGAATCCCTTCCCACACTGAGAGCAGGTGAATGCTCCTTCCCCAGTGTGACCTCACTGGTGTACAGTGGAATTTTTCGGTCTGATTGAACCTCTTTCCACAGTCAGTACTGAAGGACCTCTCCTCAGTGTGACCTTGCTGGAGCCCCAGAAGTGTAGCTTTCCAGTAAATGGGAAAGTGTTCTTTTCCAGGCTCTGGAACTGGCTAAAGGTCTTTGTAACCTTCAATTCACTCAAACACTCTCACAGGTGTTTTTTTTTCTTCTGCTTTTCCAGTCTCAGACTGATGTTTGGAAGTTTTTTTTCCCACTGATAGATCAGATGTACACAATGAAAGATCACATTAAGGTGAAGGATTCAGTGACTGTCTCAGATCTTAGTGTGATGTACGATTGAAGTTTCTCATCAGCAATTCATATCTTACTAATTTCTTGAAAAACGTATTTATATAAGTTAGCACTGTGAAATACAGGATGGAACTTCGAAACAGACAATTTCAGTTTGTTCCCCGAAGCTGCAAATCCCTGTCTCCCATTTCTACCCTCCTTCTGCCAATCCAAATAAAGGATTGAATAATCCTTTCTGAAAGTTTAACAGAAATGTGCACCGACAGATAGCGTATGTTCCATATCTCACTTTATAGAAACATAGCTAATAGGAGCGTGAGGAGACTGTTTGATCCATTGAGCCATGATTCAAAATGATCCTGGGAATAGGCCCTTCAGCCCAACAAGTCCACACCTACCCTCTGAAGAGTAACTCATCCAGACTCATTTTCCCTACATTTCCCCCTGACGAAAGCACCTAACATATGGGCAATGCAGCATAGCCAATTCATCTAACCTGTACATCTTTTGGAATGTGGGAGGAAGCCCACACAGACAAAGGGACAGTGTGCAAACTCCAAACATACAGCTGCCCAAGGCAAGAATTGAACCTGGGCACCTGCTTCTGTGAGGCAGCAGTGCTAACCATTGAGCCACCACGCTGCTAGGAATAATTCAGGGGTAAATGTAGGGAAATGAATCTGGCTGGGTTACTCTTCGGAGGGTCAGTATGGACATGTTGGGCCGAAGGACCTGTTTCCACACTGCGCAGAATCTAATCACATGATTTATATCTACTTCCTTTTATAAAACACACTCTTTGGCCTCAACTGCTTTCTGTGGTGTGAATTCCACAGGCTCACCACTCTCTGGGTGAAGACACTTCTCCTCATCTCAGATCTAAAAGATTTACCCCTAAATCTTAAACTGTATCCCACGGCTCTCGATACGCCCACCATCAGGAATATCCTTCTTACATTTAACCTGGCTGGTCCCAGCAGAATTGTATAGGTTTCCATGTGATCCCTCATTCTTAGTTCCAGTGAATACAATCTTTACCTCAATCTCTCCTCATGTGTCAATCCTGTCATCTCAAGACTCAATTTGGTAAATCTTCACTTCACTCCCTCGATTGCAAGAACATTCTTTCCCAAACAAGGATACCAAAACTGCACCCAGTATTTCAGATGTGGCCTCACCAATGCCCTGTTTAATCACAGTGAGACATGTTATTCCTTTCCTCTTGCTATGAATGCCAACTTGCAGTTAGCCTACTTTACTGCCTCCTGCACCAACGCACTTCCTTTCAGTGACTTATGCACAAAAACACCCCTCTCCCAATTTACAGCCATTCAAATAACCTGCCTTTCTGGTTTTGCTACCAAAGTGGAAAACTTCACATTTATCCACACAAAACTGCATCTGCCACGCAGATTGCCCACTAACGCAGCCAATCCAATTAACTTTACATCCTCCTCAAAGCTGACCCTTTAATACAGCTTTGTGTCATCTGCAAATTTTGAAACATTACATTTCTATCTGAATCATTGACATACCTTATGAGTAGCTGGGGTCCTAGTCCCAATCTCTGCACATTCCTGTCATTCATATCACTCAACATACTGAATAGCAGAAGTTCAAAACTGACTATGTGGAGGTTCAATTAGCAATTGTGATTCACCAAATTATAAAAGCACAGAAACAGGCCAGTTGGCCCATTGTGTCCAAGCTTTCTGACCATGTGCCATTCTCTTACATTGTTTATCATCAAATAATCATTTAATGCCCTTGATTGAACCTGCCGAAACCACTGTTTCATGCAATGTCTTCCAGATCTAATTACTCACTGAGCGAAGTTTCTTTCTCACATCCAGTTCCTTCTCTTGCAATGTATTTGAAATCAACCCTCTTATTCTCAATGCTTCTACTATTGGGAGGGATTTGGTTGAGCCCAGTTGTCTGGGTCAATGGTTTGCAGAGCAGTGTGATGTCAACAGTGGGTTTAATACCCATTGCCAGTTTCAGGTTCCCATGAAGGGCTTTCCTTCTCAACCTCTTCCCTTGCCCGAGGTTTGCTGACTCTCAGATTAAATCATCACCAGTTGCTTCTCTCTTGAATGAGGAAGCAGCCCCTATGGTCAGGTAAGACTATGGCACCATGACATACTAGTCAGCATGGCATCACATTATCTACTCTGGCTAGGCTGTGCATGATTTTGAAAACTTCTTTCAAATCTTCTGCCAGCCTTCTCCAATCTAACTTTCTGACTGAAATTTCTTACTGCTGGAGCCATTTAAGTAAAGGCGGTTTCTCCAAACCCCCCAGTATTCCTTCTGCTCCTTCTCTTCAGCTGAAACTAAATTAGCCCCAGAACAGTTTCATGGTCCATCGTGGTGCCTGAGTCTCTTCATGCTGATAAACTAACTCCAGTTCAACACCAAGAAGAATGAAGCCGCTGTTTCCAGTCCCTGCTCCAATTTTCATTCCTGAGCTACCTTCTCGATCCCTCACTCCTGTAACTCATTGTGATTCAGCCAGTTTGTTCACAATTTGGTGCTGCATTTGATTCTGAGAGGAGCTGCTGATCTCAGACCAAAGCAAAAAGAAGAAAGTAAAATACAGCACAGGCCTTCCAAGCCTGCGCCGATCCAGATCTTCTAACTACAAGTATCACCTATTTTCCAAGGGTCTATATCCCCCTGCCCCCTGCCCATTCATGTATTTGTCTAGATACATCTTAAATGACACTATCATGCCTTACTCTACCATCTCTGCTGGCAATGTGTTCCAGGAGGTAAAAACAATGACTGCAGATGATGGAAACCAGATTCTGGATCAATAATCCTGGAAGAGCACAGCAGTTCAGGCAGCATCCTAGAAGCTTCAGCAAAATCGACATTTCGGGCAAAAGCCCTTCATCAGGAATAAAGGCAGAGAGCCTGAAGCATGGAGAGATAAGCTAGAGGAGGGTGGGGGTGGGGAGAGAGTAGCATAGAGTTCAATAGGTTAGTGGAACCTCCCCCACTGACCTATTGTACTCTATGCTACTTTCCCCCCACCCCAACCCTCCTCAGCTTATCTCTCCATGCTTCAGGCTCTCTGCCTTTATTCCTGATGAAGGGCTTTTGCCCAAAACGTCGATTTTGTTGAAGCTCCTCGGATGCTGCCTGAACTGCTGTGCTCTTCCAGCACCATTGATGCAGAATGTGTACCAGGAACCGACCACCCTCTGTGTAAAGAACTTTCCACACATATTTAATTTAAAAGTTTCCAGTCTCCCCTTGAATTTGTGACCCCTGGGAATTGAATCCCCTACTCTGGGAAAACGCATCTTGCTATCTACCCTGTCCATACTTTTCATGATTTTGTAGACCAGGTGCCCTCTAATGAAAATAATCCTAATCTACTCAACCTCTCTTTATAGCCAGCACCCTCCAGAGCGGGCAACATACCAATCAATCTCCTCTGTACCCTCTCCAAAGCATATTCTTCCGGTAATGTGGCAAACAGAACTGTACGCAGTACTCCAAATGTGACCGAAGCAATTGTAACATGACCTGCCAACTCTTATACTCAATACCGCGTCTGATGAAAGAAAGCTTGCCATATGCCTTCCAGACCACTCCATTGACCTGCGTTGCCACCTTCAGGGTACAATGAACCTGAACACCCAGATCTCTCTGTATATCAAATTTCCCCAGGACTTTTCCATTTACTGTATAGTTCGCTCTTGAATTGGATCTTCCAAACTACATCACCTTGCATTTTTCCAGATTGAATTCCATCTGCCATTTCTCTGCTCAGTTCTCCAATCTATCTACATTCTGCTGCAATCTCTGACAGTTCCATTCTCAATCTGCAACTCCATCAAAATTAGTGTCATCTCTAAACTTGCTATTCAGACCATCTACAGCTTCCTCCAGACCATTTATGGATATCACAAACAATAGTGTCTCTGCACGGAGCCTTGTGGAACCACTGTTCACAGTTCTCCATTTTGAGAAATACCCTTCCACTACTACTCTCTATCCATCTCCTAGTACACCCTGGACCCACGTGACTTCACTTTCTCCATCAGCCTACCATGGGGAACCTTATCGAACACCTTACTGCAGTCCACGTATTTGACATCTACAGTTGCTTCAATCAAATTTGTCACTTCCACAAAGAATTCTTTTCAACTGGTAAGACATGACCTTTCCTGCATAAAACCATGTTGCCTATCATTGATCAACCCATTTTCTTTCAAATGTAAATAGATACCATCCCTTAGTAACTTCTCCAGCAGCTTCCCTACCACTGATGTCAGGCTCACTGGTCTGTAATTACCTGGATTATCCTTGTTACCCTTCTTAAAAATGGGGACATTAGCAGCTCTCCAGTCCTCCAGTACCTCACCCGTGTTCAAGGATGCTGCAAAGATATCTGTTAATGCTTAGCTATTTCCTCATTCGCTTCCCTCAGTAACATGGGATAGACCCCATCCAGACCTGGGGTCTTGTCCACCTTAATGCCTTCCTCCCTCCTTATGCTGACTTGACCTCGAGTAATCAAACATCTATCCCTCGTCTCAATATCCGTTATGTCCCTGTCTGCGGTGAATGCTGATGCAAAGTACTCATTAAGAATCTTACCCATTTTCTCTCACTCCACGCATATCTTTCCTGCTTTGTCCTTGAGTGATCCAACCCTTTCTCTAGTTATCCTCTTGCTCTTTATATAGGAATAAAAAGCTTTGGGATTTCCCTTATCCCTGTTTGCTAAAGTTATTTCATGACCCCTTTTTGCCCTCTTAATTCCTTGTTTCAGACTGGTCCTCCTTTCCCGATGTTCTTCCAAGGCATTATCTGTCTTCAGTCACCTCGATCTTATGTATGCTTCCTCTTAGCTAGACTCACAATTTCACCTCTCATCCATGGTTGCCTAATGTTGCCTTTTTTATCTCTTGTTTTCACAGGGACATGTCTGTCATGCACTCTCATCAATCTCTCTTTAAAAGCCTGCCACATATCAAATGTGGATTTACCCTCAAACAGCTGCTCCCAAACTACATTCCCCAGCTCCTGCTGAATTTTGGTACAGTTGGCCTTCCCCAAATTTACCTTTCTTCCTTTAGGACAACTCTTGTCTTTGTCCATGAGTATTCTAAAACTCACAGAATTGTTATCAGTGTTGCCAAAGTAATCCCCTACTGGAACTTCAGCCACCTGGTCAGGCATATTCTCCAACACCAGGTCCACTGTGGTTTCTTCCCAAGTTGGAATATTTCCATCCTGCTCGAAAAAAGCCCTCCCTGATGCTTATACCGACACAGAGTAAACCTTTCTGCTAATTTAAACCAGACATACAGAGAAGCTCACCTCGCACTGTAATGTGTTACATTTTGAGTAGCAAAGTACAATCCCAAAGCTCACTACTGAAGAAAACTCAACAATTTTATTCTTTAAGTCCAAAGGAGAACATTAAACAACTATTTACAACTCCTTTCTCTGAAACCTATTTTGACCTTCCACTCGCCAAAACTGGTCCGATAAATTCCCTCTTAAATTTTACGGCAAATCAATTTTCAAACCTCATTATCATCTTCAGATGTCAAACCTCCTCTGTAGATTCCTCGAGGTCGTCTTTGGTCTTCTGCTGCACGAATTTCTTACAGACAGGTACCTTTCAGGGAGCCATTCTGCAGGGAGTCTGTTGGTGCTTGGCTGTTTTTTGCTGTTCTCCCCAACTGTTCAAAATACCTGATTTTATATACCCCAAAACATCAGACCAGCTCATTGGTTTGATATCATTCATGTCAGTAAAATGCAAATTCAATTGGATTTTGGTATCTGGGGCAAAATTTAAAGTGATTGGCCAAATTTGAATCTGTTGTGTACAATGGCAATGCAGCTCCAGCTATTTGTTACACAACCAAATGTTACATTTTTAAATGTTTCAGCACACTCTGTGACAGCCAAAAGTTTCAGCTCCCTTAAAGGTACAGTACAGTTTCAGAACCAAGAGGTCATGCTTCAGCAGTACAAGACACTGGTAAGGCTACACCTGGAGTATAGCATCCATTTCTGGTCACCACATTATCGAAAGGATGTGAAAGCTTTGGAAAGGGTTCAGAAGAGATATACTAGGATGTTGCCTGGTTTGGAAAGTAAGTCTTATGAGGAAAGTCTGAGGGAACTGAGGCTTTTTCGTTGGAGAGAAGACGTTTCAGAGGTGATTGAATTGAGATTTATAAGATAATCAGAGGGTTAGATATGGTGGACAGTGAGAGCCTTTTTCCTTGAATGGGGAAGGCTAACACGAGGGGACGTAGCTTTAAATTGAGAGGGCGAAAAATTTAGAACAGATATCAGGGGTAGTTTCTTTACTCAGGAAGGAGTAGGGGTGTGGAATGGCCTGCCTGCAACAGGAATGGACTTAAGGGAATTTAAATGGGCATTAGACAGACATGAATAATAATAGAACGGTGTAGATTAGATGGGCATCAGATTATTTTCACAGGTCGGCAGAGCATTGAGGGCCGAAGGGCCTGTACTACACTGTAACATTCAATGTTCTATGTTCTTTGAGTCACAAGAACATGAGACCCAATCATGGAGACAGTCAACAAGTTCAGTGAGTGTCTAGAAAGAAGAAGTTTATTCTTCTTTGAGAAATAACACTCTTACAGCTGGAAGTCTGTATCATAATGAAGGAAAAGCTGTATCCAATATATTGGTGTCATTAAAGTTATAGTGAGAAACAGCTGGAATAACATTGGCATTGAACAATTATTACAGTGACCATATTCTGTTTTATTCATTCACAGGACGAGGGCGTCGCTGGCGAGGCAGCATTTTATGCCCATCACTAATTGCATCCTATGCATTCGCATTTCAACATTACTAGTTATACTTCCTCAGGTATATTTCAGGCTTGCTTATATCTAATTTACCGTTCCTTTACTATCATTTGTTAAAATCTTGGAATCCCCATCCAAACAGCTCTGTGCATACAACTGCGCGACTTGGATTGAAGAGATTCAAGGTGGCAGCTCTCTGTTGCCTTGTCCAGAGCTGTTGGGGATAACTAATAAACTCTACCCTTGCTGGTGCCTTCCAAAACCTATGAACACATACGTTAAAATACCAAGATATTTTATGTTTTCACAACTTATTCGGAAGTCTCAGTACGGGAAGACCTTGCTGTATGAATGTGACCCCAGTGACATCAGGAGCATGACATGACATTGAGGTAACAATCTCATTTGTTTTCAGTCAGAGGATTGATCATGTGATGTCAATGCCACTGAGGTCAACATATTCATGGCAAGTTATAAAAACGCAACATATCATTGATATAGCGACGTTTAAGAAGGAAACTTCGTAATTTCTCATTTGCTGTCCATCACCAAATACTTCAGAGTCCTCTGACATGGTAGCTTTGCTGTTCCTGTTCACATCAGACAATTTGTCACAGTTCAGAAAGAAGACACAAAAATTAAACTGCTGGAGAGAAACGCAGGAGGTCTGGCAGCATCTGAATAGACAGAAACCGAGTTAACGTCTTGACTCCAATATAGGTTTTTCAGAACAACATCATATCAGAGTCGATATGTTTACTCTGTTTCTCTATTCAGATGTAACCTCAGCTGCTGCGTTTCTCTCCCATTTCCTGTTTGTATTTCAGGTTTCCATTGTGCCAACTGTTTTGCTTTATTTTGATGAGTCTCGAGGTTGAACTTGGCTTTATTTGCCCAATATGGTCCATTACTTGAGCTGTTGTGCCAGTGACACTTGTGTTTCATCGGAGTCTGGTTCTTCTTCATGTTGCAAAAAAAAACGTTGTGCTAAAATCCATCGAAATATGCGAATCTCAGGAAATCGGTTTTATTTGAAAAGGCATTTTGCAGGCAGCTGCACTGCATGAAACAACAGGAATAGATTATTGATGATGCCACACTCTATGGCCTTCATTGAACATGTTTGTCTCCTCAGACTCTGAAAGCTTTTAATACATATCAGAGAAAATTGTGGCAAAGCACATTGGTCATTCAGCTCACCATCTCTGCACCGGCACAGATTGAGAAATACTTCTACTGTTGGAGCTTCATCCAGAGGCTCACTGAAGATGTTACCCAGTATGGTGACGAAACGTCTGAAAATGAACCTAACAGCTCAGCCAGCAAACTTACATCCAGAACCTCAACCTGAGCTACAAATCTTCTCAAAACTCGCTAACATCTACTGTTATTATCCTGGAATCTCTCTGTACCCTTGCACATTTTGTTGTCTGTGCATGTTTAAATTCTGAATACCCTGTGTAGATATGAACAATCTTATCAACCTGTTACCCTGTGATTAGACAGTGTGTACAAAACATATGTTCCCTCCCTCACATTTACAACTCTCCCATTCTGTTCAGATTGTTGATTGACAGTCCATCTCCCAAATGTAATCTGTCTTCTTTCTCTGTATTATATTTCATTCTATATGTCAGAAAGAGTAATGTTTGAATACTGGTGACTGGAGGATATCATTATATTCCACCTCAATCTCCACAGCCAAAGCCCCAATTCCTCTGTATCTCTGAGCCAATGTCAAATTCATTCCATCCCTGGCTCTTTAATAAACAAGGTTTTAATAAACAAATTGGTTGTACATGCCACACTTGGCTTTGGTCTGAAGTCAAAAAATGTAAATATTGCTGCTTTAAAACAAATAAACTGCAAGAAGAAGTTCATAGAATCTGTACAGTGTGGAAACAGGCCCTTCAGCCCAACAAGTCCACACCAACCCTCACCCAGGCCCATTACCCAAAACTAATACTGTACATTTACATCAAACTAATGCACCTAACCTACATATTCCTGAACACGATGGGTAATTTAGCATGACCAATGAATTGAACCTACACATCTTTAGATTGTGGCAGGAAACTGGAGCACCCTGAGGAAACTCAAGCAGACACTGAGAGAATGTGCAAACTCCGCACAGACAGTCAGCTGAGGCTGGAATCGAACCTATGTCAATGGACCTGTGAGCACCAGTGCTAACCACTGAGCCACCATGCTGCAGAAAACTTTATTAAAAAAAAGTTAAAGCTTGTTTTGGAGTGAAGTTACAAAGTTGCGTTACTAAATCAGTGAAAGAAACATTCAGGCAAATCCATATTTCTTGCCTATGCTCAGGGTAATTATGCCCAGTGACAATCTGTTGGTTGGCGGTTGATCGCATGATCAGCACAGTAACAACCTCTTGACTGCTTTTTTTGAGGGGGGCTGTTAGATGCAGCACTGTATATGATCAACATGACAGAGTCATGAGCAAATAGGAAACGTCCATCATTCTCCCTCCTCACTGACTTCACTGCAACAATTGGTATTGGGAGATAAGAGCAATAGCCAGCGATACCAACATCCATCCCAGTGCAACTATTGTTGTGAACTGGAAGTGCTGTCTTGAAAAGGGGTTAACTGGAAATGTTTATTCAGTGACTGTGATTAATGTCAATCTCCATGGAATCTAATTGTGTAACTGGAGGCTTAATATATAATGATATCCTCCAGTCACCAGTATTCAAACATTACTCTTTCTGGCATATAGAATGAAATATAATACAGAGAAAGAAGACAGATTACATTTGGGAGATGGACTGTCAATCAACAATCTGAACAGAATGGGAGAGTTGTAAATGTGAGGGAGGGAACATATTTTTTGTACACACTGTCTAATCACAGGGTAACAGGTTGATAAGATTGTTCATATCTACGCAGGGTATTCAGAATTTAAACATGCACAGACAACAAAATGTGCAAGGGTACAGAGAGATTCCAGGATAATAACAGTGGAGGATTCCTGAAGAAGGGCCTGTGCCCGAAACGTCGAATCTCCTGTTCCCAGGATGCTGCCTGACCTGCTGTGCTGTTCCAGCAATAAAGTTTCAACTAACTGGAGGCTTTCCCTCTCCTATTAGTAAGGGCGTCTTTCAATGCATTATCCCCTTGTTTCTGCAACTGCATCACATCCACCACTAATGGCAGCTTCAGAGATAGGGAAAGGAGAGATCAGAATCTGAAGACAATGGACTGGAATGTTCGAACATTGGACAGGAGTTTATCTTTGGGTCTTAACTTTCTTTCCTGGTCTTTATTATCTTTTCGTATAGAAGGTATACTGCTGATTATTCAGGCAGGTTACTATCCCATCCTCGCCATTGTTGGTGTTCCTGGTAAGTCCCTTTTTTATCTATCTCCATTCATTCATTCCCTAAACCATGTTGAACTCCATTGCTATTTCTGTTGTCTATGTTTGACAAGGACAGAAACTATTAACTTCAGTTTCAATTAAACACTCCATTCATTATCCACAAATTTCAGACCCCTCCCTCACAAGCATCTGATACTGAGACTGCTCACAATGTCGAGGCCCCTTTTTGCCCTGAACCGATTTGTGTCTTGGTATTGTGTCCATCATCAAACCTGTCCATTGCCGACTCCATAATATCACCAGATTCCACCCATATTTCAGTACATTTGCTGAATCAACAATTCTCTAAGCCTTGACAAAATTCAGATTTTACTATTGCAACTCTCTTCTCGTCATGCCTTTAGTTGCAAATATTTTGAGAACAAAGTTGTTTTTGTCACTAAAGTAATTCCATGATAGGTACACTGTGCCAGAGTATTAATGTCACTGGAAGGGAAATTCAGAGCCACAAGCTAATTATCTGAAGACACTGATTCATATCCGACAACAACTGATAACAGACCTTAAATTTAAAAGACAAAAATTGCAACAAAATTTAATTTCACTACAAACAACCAAAAGTCCCTCAGGATTTTGTCTAAAAACTGAGCTGTTTCTCTGATGTCATTTGGAAAAGAAATCGAACATTCTTATCTGGTTTGGGTTATGTGTGACTTCAGACCCAAAACAATATGCTTGGCTCTATTCTGCCTTGTGGAATGGCCTCACAGTCAAGGTCAATCAGTGATGGTCATCAAATTCTGTCCCGACCAGTGATCCCGACATTCCCATGAAATCAAAGAAATTAAGAGTTATATCAAACAAAGGAAGATGCTGCCATTTTGAAACCAAAAAAAATGTGTTGGGGAAAATAAACATGTTTGCCTGCCTCTGTTGAGAGAAAGACAGAGTTCACATTTCGAGTCCACAGACCATACATGAGAACTCAAAGCAGCTGGGAAATATTGTGATTATTTTAGTGACAGAATTGCTTGTTATGAAGAGGAGAAGGAGTGAGTTGAACAGAAAGAGAAAGAGAGAGAGGGAGAGAATAAGAAGCAAACAAAGGGATTGCTGATTGGCTGGGATGGAAATAAAATGCACCATGAATCTCATTTATTTTTTGCCTTTTCCCATACTCTTGAAAATCATTCCAAGTCGCTGTTTAAACTGAGTTATGTCCCCTCTGCCTCTCTTCCCAGAGTGTGCTCATCTCCTTATATGGGACATGGGTATCACTGACTGGGCCAGCGTTTATTTCCCCTGCCAATTGCCCTTGAGAAGATGCTGCTGAGCTGCCTTCTTGACCAACTGTAGGTGCCTCGGCCCATTCAGTTTCATTTCTCTGAGACTTTGTAGTGATTGATACAGCTGAGTGGCTGACTTGGCCATTTCAAACGGCAGCTGAGAGTCAACCCTGTTGCTGAGTGTCTGGAGTCACATGTAGGCCAGACCAGGTGAAAGTGGTAAATTTCCTTCCCTGAAGGACATTAGGGAGCCAGGTGGGTTTTCCTGACAACAAACGTTGGTTTCACAGCTTCATTTAATTCATGATTCGCAATGTTTGATTGAATTCAATTTCCACCATTTACTGTGGTGGGATCAAATCCGGGGTCTCGGTTCTTACCTGGGTCCCTGGATTAATAGACCACAGGCTGGACCTTCGCCTCCCCGTCTTCTCTAATTAACTCTCCATGCAATAGTGGTGTTGCCATCATTATGACAGCGATACAGAAAATGGTGCGATTGTCAACTAACTCTATGGCGATTGGAACTGCAAATATTTCAGGACACTGGGGCTGTGCAGAGATGTAAACAGTTCATCAGCAACTGACAAGAATCTGAGAACGAAGGCATTTTTGACACTGAGTAGGTGTACCATGTATACATGGATTTGACCTGCTCCTGTCGCTGGAACAACAGTGAAGGTTCTGTAAATGGCTTACTCAGGTTTGTGTACCAGCTGCTGCATTCGTTCAGGGAGAGCTGAGGGTCTGGTGAGCCCACTCTGAACAAGGTGTGGGGAGGGCATTCACAGTGTATCGGGGTCTTCAACACGGCTAACAAATGGAGCAGAGACTGCACAGAAGGGAAGCTCTGTAAACAGTGGGGAGCAGGGCACTACAATCTCCTCTCTGGAATTTCCAGGAATATTTTCCAATCCCAGGTGCAATGTGTGAAGCCAGTTTGTTTAGACAATGAGGAGGACACAGAGCTGTGTCGCCTGCTTCAGCAGAACCTGTGGTCTCACACCAGGGAGAGGACTGTGCTGATACGGACCATGAAGCAAACTGGTTTGATTCTGGAACTTTCCATGCAAGAATGGTTGTCATATCCACCATGTGCCATAGTGCCATCCTCTGAGGTACCCATGAGGTGACATAGATGATCCCTGTCCCCTGAGGTGAATACGTTGGTTCTGTCTCCACAGAGGAAGGAACAGAAAATCTTCCAGAAATATTAGTGAGCAGGGTGACTGGTGAAGATGAGGAAGTGAAGGAAATTTGAATTATTATAGAGCAATTACTTGAAAAACTGATTGTATTGAAGTGTGGTAAGTTGCTGCACCAAATGACTGATGAATTTAGAGCACTGGAGAGATGGAGCTGCAGACTGAGCATGCTGGACAGCTCTTTTGGGAGCTGGTGTGGACATGATGGGTCAATGGCCTCTTTTCCTGTAAATTCCTTGATTCTATGCGGCATTTCCATGACTATTGAGGGAAGTCAAAGTTCTTCAATTCTGGGAAAGATCCTAGACAGTAGTGAGGAGGTGCTATGGCTGCAAATATTTAAAACATGATGTAGAGGGAATTATGAACCAAACAGTTAGTCATCTGATGCCAGTTGGTTAAAGATATGAGCACGTTTTGTGAGCAAGGTGGTAACTGGATAATTGGAGAGTAATGATATGATTTTGCAGAGACAGCCGACATTCAGAAATTATCTTTAATAAATGTGCTGGGGTTTGTGGAGCATGTTGCTTGTAACATCGTCTAATGAGAACAGTGAGACTGGAATATTTCAATTTTCAGACGAATTTTGTAACACTTGCACACTGGTGAGTGAAGAAGGATATACTAAATGGGGGGGATATACTAAATGGATTGATGTTACAAAGTCAAAAGACTGCATGGTCACTTTAAGAAAGACGATGCAGGAACCATGGTTTCGATGTCTGGCTGAAGGAGCAGCGGGTGTGTAGCTGGCAGTACTGCCAGTGCCACAAGTGCCACCTGGTCACCGAGTGGCAGCGTATCATGGCAGTGCAGAAAGGGCTGCACAAACAGCAGCAGCAGGAGGAGGAAATGGGGATAACTGGCCCGTCTCTGGGGGCAAATGTCAGAAACACCAGCCTCCTGCCACGGGGCAAGCAACAGGCCAGCTCCCCAGTCCAGTGTTGGAGGGAGACACCTCTGTCTCAGATAGGCATGGCCCCTCAATGGGGCAGCAGGGTAAACAGGGCAGTGGTGACTGGAACAACAGTCCGTCTGCCCATGTGGCCAACTCCTCTGACTCTTTTGATCATCCTCCTCGATACAGGAGGTTTGAACTCGGTTTATCAAAGTTAACTCCCCACTCCTGACACCAATCTGTTTTAATGCAGACGTCTAGCCCCTCTGCAAATTAAAACCAACACCCCAGGGAAGCTTCCCTCACCTCGTAATCTGGTAAAAAAAAAGGCTGAGGGAGTGAATGAAAACTCCTGATTTCCACTGTTTAAAGAAAAATAATTTCTTTTTTCTAACTCTAACAGTGAACACTAAACAAAACTATAAACAAATCTGAGTCCCCTTTTTCTTTACTTATCGCTACTTGACTCCAAGTCTTTAAAAATGCTGGTCCAATAACACAATTATTATCCATTAAAGTAACTTAATCTCTCAAAGTCCATACAGACCCTTACTCTGTCTTCCATCTATCCTTCCATTTCTGCTGTCATCTCCCTGGGCTGTCTTCTTACACTTTTTCCTGTTTTCACTGGAAAAGGTATGTTTGATAGACAGTGCCTTCTGAGAGATTTCTTTGAGAGGGTGAAGAGCCCCTTCAGATGACATGTGCTCTGACTAATTTTCAAAATGCACTTGTTTTTAAATGTCCAAGACTCATTTGGTCTAATTGTTGTCAATACAATTAAATTCAAATTCAATTGGTTTCTGGTATCCTGGGCATAATTCAAATTTATTGGTTAAATTCAAATCTGATTGCCTTAACATCAAAACACAACCCCAAGTGAGCGGTTACATTTTCTCAATTTTCAGCAATCTCTGCACTCACAAGTACATGGGCTGTCACAATCTCTCAGCTTAGAAACACACTCTCTTTTAAAGTAACCATACACTCCTTCGACTTTGTAAGTATTGAGAATTGGTTAATGGAGAGAATACAGAGAGTCGGGTTCTGCTCTCGACTGAAGGTCATCACTCATGGGGTATCATCTGTATTAGTGCTTAGAGCATCGGGATTCACACGGCAAAGGAATGATTTGGGTGTAGGCAACAAATACCATCCTTCTGATTTTATATTGATTAGAATGTGTGAGGTTGGGAAGTGCTATTGGTGAAAAGGATCTGAATGCCTTTGGTCATGAGTCACTAGGGATTCATACGGGGCAGCAAATAATCAGGACAGTTAATAGTATGTTTTCCTTCATTGCAGAATGTTCAAGTACAGGAGTAAAGACAGCTTCCTGCTGTTGTCAAGTGTTGGTGAGACAATATTTGGGTCACTGTGTACAGATTTTCTCTCCTTTATGAGGAATGATTTCCTAGCCACAGAGACAGTGTAAAGGAGGTCCACCAGAATAATCCCTGGGAAGATGGTACCATGAGGAGAGTGTGAAGGAAATGAGTGGTTAATCTCTAGTGTTGGGAGGCAATAAGAGGTGATCGCATTGAAACCGGAGGGTAATGGGCTAACATTCATTATGTCCAAAAGAACTACTGACAGCGTAAAAAAATGCATATTAATTTCCTCCATGATACATGTTTCCTGATAGTTTTTCCTCCGCGAAGCTCCCATGTTGGTTGAGAGAGAGCTCCAGGCTCTGAATGAACTCTCACCACCTCAGTGTGTGCTGCTGTGTGACCCTGCATTGAAAGTCACATTGTTCACAAATCTGTCAGCAGCCACAATGCCTCACTCCTGAAAGAGTTAGCCATTCCCATCAGCTTCTGACCTCCATCGAGAATGCCAATCTGTCTTCTCGGAGATGGAAGCTGCATCCTTGAGATTTGGCACAAACCATCCCCTTTCCCTCCTCACCCTAAGCAAACCTTGGTAAAGTAACACGTGTACCATTTTCAATGGAGCCAGGAGGGACAACATGGAGAAGTCTGTCTGTGCAGTCTCTGCTTCATTGGTTTGTCATGTTGGAGCATCAATGATATCCTTCTATTTATATATAAGAGGCTTGAGGGGCTGAATGGCCTCTTCCTGTTGCTGTGTTAGGGACTCATGCAGTGATTTGGGGATCGAGAGTGTGGTTCTGGAAAAGCACAGCAGGTGAGAGGTACAGGAAAATCGACGTTTCGGGCAGAAGTTCTCACTTTCTCCTCAAAAGGTGAGTTGTCCTGCTCCCATGGAAGAGGCTCAATTAGCTGATTGTGTGATCGCTGGTTCCTGTTTAACAGCTCGATGTGCAGTACAGACGACTTTTTCTGGGCCTCTTCTTCTCCAATAGTTTCAATGTTATTTCCCTGTGAAACCAGCTTGAGGTGCTGAATGAGATCCTCTTCCTCTTCACTGTGGAAATGGGCAGTGCCCAACAGTCCTGTTGCATGAATGTTACAGACACTTTAACAGCACAAGCTGAAATGTTGTCCAGCCCCTACTACACATGGCCACAGGAGCTGGGGGCTGACGGATTGTTTTGGACATTGTATAATCTTCAGTCAACATCCCCACTTCTGATCTTATGATGGAGAAAGACATTGATGAAGCAGCTGAAGATGTTTGGTTCAGCGAGGAAGCTATCCTAAGGAACTCCTGCACAAATGTACCGGGACTGAGAGGATTGATGTCCAGGGATCACAAACACGTTCATTTGTGCTCTGAATGAGCCCCTTCCAAATTGTACTATTTACATACTGCTCTTAAAAAAAAACCTCCTGGATGCTCCTTACAAATTCTGCTCCAAGCTCTAACACGAAGTGAATCCCAGTCAATGTTGGGAAAATTAAAACCTCCCATCACCACTACCCTGTTGCTCCTCCATCTTCCCATGATCCTTTTAGATATTTGTACCTCTATCTCCCACTTGCTATTGGGAGGCCTATAGTCCAGCCCTAACATTGTCACTGCACCCTTTCTGTCTCTGAGCCCTGCCCATATCGCCTCACTGCTCGAGTCTTCCATAGTGTCCTCCTTCAGCCCAGCTGTGACATTCTCTCTGACCAGGAATGCAACTTCTCCACCCCTTTTACCTCCCTCTCTATCCCGCCTGAAGCATCGATATCCTGGGATATTTCACTTCCATTAACCATGTCTCAGTGATCCCAATAACATCATGCTCCCAGCTACTAATCCAAGCCCTAAGTTCATCTGCCTCATCTACTACACTTCTTGCATTAAAACAAATACACCTCAGACCACCAGCCCCTTTGCGTTCATCATCTGCTCCCTGCCACCACTTCCCCTACGTCATGCTGACTTCATTATGTAGTTTATTATAGGCTTTAGTTACTACCTCCTCACTGTCAGTTTAAACCCGCCCCAACAGCGTAACCAAAAGGACCCCCAAGGACATTGGTTCCAGTCCAGCCCAGGTGGAGTCCGTCCAATTTGTAATAGTCCCACCTCCCCCAGAACTGGTCCCAATGTCCCAAAAATCTAAACCCCTCCCTCCTGCACCATCTGTCAAGCCACTCATTTATCCTGTTTATTCTATCCCTCTGATGAGCACGTGGCACCAGTAACAATATTGAGATTACTACCTCTGAGGTTCTACTTTTTACCTTGGCTCCTAACTCCCTGAATCCTGTTTGTAGGCCCTCATCCTGTCTTCTTTACCGATATTGTTTGTGCCTTTATACACCACGACAACTGGCTGTTCACTCTCCCCCTTGAGAATGTTCTGCAGCCGATCTGAGATATCCCGGACCTCTGCACGTGGGAGGCAACATACCATTCAGGAGTCTCGTGTTTAACCACAGAACTGCCTACCTACTCCTCTACAATAGAACCCCCTCTGACTATAGCCCTTCCACTCTTTTCCCTGCTCTTCTGTACAGCAGAGCCAGCCACGGTGCCATGAACATGGCTACTGCTGCCATCCCCTGGTTGAGCTCTCCCCACTCTCACTCAGATCCTCAATCTCCCTGCTCCCACTCAGCTCCTCACTCTCCCCACTCCCAATCAGCTCCTCACTCTCCCCACTCCCAATCAGCTCCTCACTCTCCCCACTCCTACTCAGCTCCTCACACTCCCCGCTCCCACTCAGCTCCTCACTCCCCCACTCCCACTCAGCTCCTCACTCTCCCCGCTCCCACTCAGCTCCTCACTCTCCCCGCTTCCACTCAGCTCCTCACTCTCCCCGCTTCCACTCAGCTCCTCACTCTCCCCACGCCCACTCAGCTCCTCACTCTCCCTGCTCCCACTCAGCTCCTCACTCTCCCCGCTCCCACTCACCTCCTCACTCCCTCCGCTCACACTCAGCTCCTCACTCTCCCCACTCCCAATCAGCTCCTCACTCTCCCCACTCCTACTCAGCTCCTCACACTCCCCGCTCCCACTCAGCTCCTCACTCCCCCACTCCCACTCAGCTCCTCACTCTCCCCGCTCCCACTCAGCTCCTCACTCTCCCCGCTTCCACTCAGCTCCTCACTCTCCCCGCTCCCACTCAGCTCCTCACTCTCTCCGCTCACACTCAGTTCCTCACTCTCCCCATTCCCACTGTGCTCCTCACTCTCCCCACTCCCACTCAGCTCCTCACTCTCCCCGCTCCCACTGCTGCTGAAAATAAAGACTACTGATGTTTGAGGTAAGTTTCTCTTTTCAGTGGGAAATTTACCTTCCTGGCAGACCCTGGTCCTCTCTCTCGATCCCACTTTTCCTGAAAATGCTTTCCCCCTCTCTGCCTTCCACAAGGATCGCTCTGTTTGACAGTCCTTGGTTTATGCCACTCTCCCCACTGACAACCCACTCCCCCAGGTACCTAGCCCTGCATCTGCAAAAGCTGCCGCACCTCCTCACCCCCACCTTGGGCCCCAGACATTCCTTCCAGGAGAACCAGAGTTTCACCTGCCTCGCTTCCAACCGGGCTTGCTGCATCAGGTATTCCCACTGTCACCTTCTCTACATCGGGAAGACCGAATGTAAACTTAGACTCACGAGCATCACCGCCGGGTCCGCGGGGGCCGACCAGACCTCCCAGTCACTGCCCATTTCAATTGCCCTAACCACTCCCTTTCCAACATCACCGACCTCCCAGTCACTGCCCATTTCAATTCCCCTCACCACTCCCTTTCCAACATCACCATCCTCCCAGTCACTGCCCATTTCAATTCTCCCAACCATTCCCTTTCCAACATCACCGACCTCCCAGTCACTGCCCATTTCAATTCTCCCAACCATTCCCTTTCCAACATCACCGTCCTCCCAGTCACTGCCCATTTCAATTCCCCTAACCATTCCCTTTCCAACATCACCGTCCTCCCAGTCACTGCCCATTTCAATTCCCCCAACCACCCCCTTTCCAACATCACCGTCCTCCCAGTCACTGCCCATTTCAATTCCCCCAACCACTCCTTTTCCGACATGACCACCTCCAGGTCCTGTGGTTTCCTCCCACAATCCAAAGATGTGCAGATTGGGTGAAATGGCCATGCTAAATTGCCCATCATGTTCAGGGATGTGAGGTATGGGGCATTAGTCAGTGGTAAATATCAAGTCATAAGGGAGGGGAATAGGTTTGTGTGAGATCCTCTTCGGAGTGTTGGTGTGGACTTGTTGGGCCAAAGGGCCTGTTACCATACTGGATGGTTTCTGTAACTATAACTATCGTCTCATCTTCCACCTGGGCAGTCGAGAGCACGATGGACTCACAACTGAGTTCTCCAATTTCAAAAAGCCTTCCTTCCCGACTCCATTCCCAATTCCTCCCCATCCCTTCCACTGCTCCCTGCCACCATTCGGATTCAGTCCTCCAATTGACCAGTCAGGTTGTACCTTTGACCTGCCTTCATCTATGAGAAAGTGAGGACTGCAGATGCTGGAAAGCAGAGCTGAAAATGTGTTGCTGGAAAAGCGCAACAGGTCAGACAGCATCCAAGGACCAGGAGAAGCGACATTTCGGTCATGAGCCCTTATTCAGTAAGGGCTTCCTGAAGAAGGGCTCATGCCTGAAACATCGATTCTCCTGCTCCTTGGATGCTACCTGACCTGCTGCGCTTTTCCAGCAACACATTTTCAGCTCTGCCTTCATCTATCCCCACTTCACCACCATGCCCCCGCCACCCCCATTATCTGCAGATCTCCCTACACCCCATCCCTAGTCCTGAAGAAGGGCTATACCCGAAATGTCTCCACCTCCTGATGTTGTCGGCTTGCTGTGTTCTTCCAGCCTCCTGCTGGGTTGACATCTTCTCCTAGTTTATGGTATCTGGGCTGATTCCCTCAGGGAGACTCAGAATTCCATGGAATGAAGCATTTCAGCTGATCTGGCAATGTCTTTATTCAATTTTCTCATTGTTGTGAATGTACTCTCCAAACTCTCACTCCTCCAGTTAGTCCCGTTCCCTTGTCTTCTTCTCCATGTTCCCACACCACATTCTCCATTAATTAATTATCTGTTTCTGTCTTTAATATGAATCTTTGTGTCCCTCTGTATCTTTCCCTGGCCTTGGTTTATCGCTCCCCAGTCTATCGAGTGCTGCCATTGTGAAGCTCCGAAACAAGAAAAAGGTTTGTGTCGGGCTGTTGTTCACTTCCCGGTGTGTCCCATGTGATGCTCCATGTGGGACAGAGGGTCACAGCAGCTTTGACACACATCCTTGAAACTTGGTCTGTGCCTGTCCACTGAACGTCTGTGTTTGTCCCTCTCAGCTGATCGTGCGGTCAGTAACACGGGGAAAGCCCTCGAGTATTATTGTAAAGGAGCAGGTGTCTGACTTGGAGCTGAGGGGCTTCTGACTGACTCCTGTTATTGAAACGTTAGCGGAGGTGCTGGGGATGGTTTGCTGGAGGTTGTGCTGTGAGCTGCCTCAGACATTCAGGGAGACCTGAGGATTTGGTGACCCAACTCTGGATGGAGTCTGGGGACTGTAGTTACAGCATCTGGTTCTGTAACATGAACAACAAATGGAGCAGGGGCTGGAGAGAGGGGCAGCTCTGAAACCACGGAGTGAGTGTGGGTGGGGAAAGGGATCTGCTGTATCCACTCCAGGTTTTCCAAGAACAGCTTCCCAAGTGACACTTAACCCAGGTGCAGAGTGTGAGGGGACCCTGATTGAACAAGGAGCTGGTCACAGAGCAGTGTCACCTCCTTCAACACGACCTGCAGCTTCACACCAGGGGAGGACGGTGCTGCCAGTGGCTGTTAGGGTCACAGCTTCATTCAGTTTCTAGGATCCGGAACTTTCCAGGCAGGCGTGGGGGACATATCCATCATCTCCCAGTATGTCGACATCAATGTCACCATTCGGTGACGGAGGATATATATGGTGGATGAGATGAATACAATGTTTCCTCCATCAGCAGGGAGCTGCCAGGGCTACCCTTGTTTTCCCAGTATAGTGGGATTCCCGATGGTGTACATGGCTCTGCAGGGTCCCCATGTCAATGGGGAGAGTTAGAGGAACTGAAGGACCTCTCACTCCATTAATGGTGCAGTGTGACCATGCACAGTACATCATGTTGGTGAATACCCACTGTCCTGGCAGCAGCCACAGCCTCTTCATTCAGAAGCAGTCAGCCATTCCCATCATCTTCAGGTCCCCACGTAGAAAGAAAGGATGGCGTCTCAGATGAGGCCACCCCCTTCAGACACAGTTCATAACACCCTGCTCCTCACCGCCAACCCAATCACATCAAAATATCCCGAGTATACTGAGAGCAATGGGACCACTGGGAACATCAGGGATCAGACCATCAGGGAGATGGAGCAACACTGCAGATGTTTGAACTAGGTCCTGCAATCTCCCTCCATTTATGTAATCTATGGCCTTGTATACTTTCTGAAAAATTCACAGGTTCACAGTTAGCCTCGCGACATTCCATCTGCCAAATGGTTATTTACTGCTTATCCATTTACAGATCCTGCACCTCCTCTTGATAACTTTGTTTCCTTCCTATCTCAGCATCATCGCTGAATTTAGTGAGAATTCATTTGTGTCATTTATCTAAACCGTTGATATAATCTGCAAATAGATGAGGACTCAGCAGGTGTCTGTGCAGTCGTTATTTTCTATTAAACTGATAAAGACTGATTTATCTCAGTGGATGGTATCTTCAATATGAGGCTGAGCCTTTCCCTCCACCAGGACTGTGTACTGGCTGGTGTGGAGGCAGGAGATGACCATCTTTGATCTGTCACCATGAGAATTCTTGGGTTCTGGAATCAATGTTGGGGAATTACAAGGTAACCTCTTTCTTGACTGTACAGCACAGTGCCATCACCATTGGTGGGTCTGTCCTGCCGTTGTACCAGGGATGGTGATGGGGCTGCGTGAAACATTACCCTTCAGGTTTGATTCTGTATGTAATGGCAATGTCAGACTGTTTCCTGCCTGGTCAAAATGAGGATTAAAGGTGACAATGGAGCAGGAAATAATGGCTTAAAAATACTGTAAAGAAGTGACCTGTCTGTTTTTGAGTGATCGAGTGTCTGGGAATGTTCTAGAATCTTGTTCTTATGGATGCGTGTCTGTGCGTTTCGGGAGGAAGGGTTTCTTCTGTATTACATCACATTTCTGTCAGTACTTCAGAATTTACCATGTGTTATTTCAGCTCCAACTACATCAATAAATCTCTGAACATTTCATTTTGAAAATCTCACTCTGATCTCAATCAATTGTAAAACGTCCTTCAGGCTGATGTATAAATTGTTGGTTTTCCTTCCTCACAGTTAACGTCATGACGATCTACGTCCTGCTTTATAAAGATTGTGGATTGTCTCCATGTGTCAGGCGTTACCTGGAGGCAATGGCAGTGAAGGATCTACTGGTCATTATCCTTGATCTGATATTGAGACACATTCCCATTGTTTATTGGGAACAGTTTTACTTCCTGTGGGACATCCCCGTGTGTAATATCCATGCCGTCCTGCTTTATGCAGCCACTGACTGTTCTGTCTGGTTCACCGTCACTTTCACCTTTGATCGATTTGTAGCCATTTGTTGCCAGAAACTGAAAAATAAATATTGCAGTGAGAAAATGGCAGCTGTGGTTCTGGGAACAGTGACTGTGCTGAGCTGTTTAAAGAACATTTTCTGGTATTTCATGCTCACGGGTCTTTATCGGTTGGCGAACTCCCCCTGGTTTTGTTACACAATGAACGGTGTTCTATCTTCTCGTGACTGGGTCACAATCGAGTTCCTCCACCACATTCTAACACCAGCTCTCCCATTTCTCCTGATTCTGCTACTCAATGTTTTCACCGTCAGACACATTTTAGTGACCAGCAGAGCCCGCAGGAGGCTCCGGACTCACACCAATGGGGACTCTCACCATGATACAGAAATGCAAAATCGAAAAACATCGATCATTTTATTGTTTGTGATCTCGGCCAATTTCATCCTGTTATGGTCAACATTAATGCTGTATTCAATATGGACTCGGATGTTTAATTTGGCATATACCCCTGTGTATCTGCATCGCTTTGTGCGGGAATTGGGCTTCATGCTGCAGCTCCTCAGTTGCTGCACAAACACCGCGATTTACGCTGTGACCCAGACTAAGTTCAGACAGCAGCTGAAGAATGTGCTGAAATATCCCTTTACCCAAATTCATCAATCAATCAAACTTACTCATTAATCAATCCATCCAGGATTTTCTGATTTCAGTTCAACGTTTCAGCAATGAAACAGTCTGTTGCTATGGTAACAGACTGAGGGTAGTGCTGGTTTTTCCAACCTTGATATAGATAAGCTGCAGAACTGGGCAGAAAGGTGGCAAATGGAGTTCAATGTAGCTAAGTGTGAGGTGATTCACTTTGGTAAGAGTAATAAAAAGATGGGGTACTGGGCTAACGGTCGGATACTTGGTAGTGTGGATGAGCAGAGGGATCTTGGTGTCCATGTACACAAATTTTTGAAAGTTGCCACTCAGGTAAATAGTGCGGTGAAGAAGACATATGGCGTACTGGCTTTTATTGGTAGAGGAATTGAGTTCCGGAGTACTGAGGTCATGTTGCAGTTGTATAAGACTCTGGTGCGGCCGCATCTGGAGTATTGTGTGCAGTTTTGGTCGCCATACTATAGGAAGGATGTGGAGACACTGGAACGGGTGCAGAGGAGGTTTACCAGGATGTTGCCTGGTATGGTAGGAAGATCGTATGAGGAAAGGCTGAGGCACTTGGGGTTGTTTTCATTGGAGAAAAGAAGGTTTAGGGGTGACTTGATAGAGGTGTATAAGATGATTAGGGGTTTAGATAGGGTCGACAGTGAGAATCTTTTTCCACGTATGGAGTCAGCTATTACAAGGAGGCATAGCTTTAAATTAAGAGGGGGTAGGTATAGGACAGATATTAGGGGTAGGTTCTTTACTCAGCGAGTCGTGAGTTCATGGAATGCCCTGCCAGTAGCAGTGGCGGACTCTCCCTCATTATGGGCATTTAAGCGGGCATTGGATAGGCATATGGAGGATAGTGGGCTAGTATAGGTTAGGTGTGCTTGGATCGGCGCAACATCGAGGGCCGAAGGGCCTGTACTGCGCTGTATTCTTCTATGTTCTATATTAAACAGGGGGTTACAGGGACATATTTCAATGTTTCTCAACTCAAGGATCAGTGAGAAAAGGCACCATTTCACTGACTGTATCTATCACTTCAATCTGTAAATCATGAAATTCTTCATTAAGAAGTACCAAGCAGCAGAACAAACTATTTTGTTGTTTATGTTGAAGCAGCTGAGCTGGAGAGAGACAGATTCAGCCCCAAGTCCTGGTCATTAGGGAAGGGGAGAGAACTGGGTCTGAGCTCAGGAGTTGGGTTTAAGTCACTCTGACCTTTACTTTCACCTCAGGATCACTGACTCTGACCTGGCCTCAGCAGATTTCATCTCTCTCTCTCCGTATTCAGGTCTCACTCTCACAATGTCCTTTCTTTCTCTCGTCCTCCCATTTTTGTTTCCTTTTGCTCATATTGCAGATGCATCATCGATCAGCCAAAACTGCTGTGTCGCCAAAGAAACTGTCTGAAAACCACAACCATGCAACATGAAAAATTCACAAGCTGTGATGCTCTCACCACAGAAAAGGTCATCCACTCATGTAGCGGCATATCAAGACCACCAGAGGGTGGCATGTGTCACATTAAACACGAGGTCGGGGGATTGTGGGGAGCAAAAGAGACTCAGCCTTTGATACATCACTTTTTAATCCACTTATTCAAACTTCCCTTCAGTCCCATTGCACCCAGAGACAGATCCACAGGCACAAACACATCGAGACACACATTTGGAGATATACACCAATATGACAATTGTATCACTTTACACACAAGAGGGACAGACAGAAGAGGGA
This sequence comes from Chiloscyllium plagiosum, assembly GCF_037043375.1. Classification (NCBI taxonomy): domain Eukaryota; kingdom Metazoa; phylum Chordata; class Chondrichthyes; order Orectolobiformes; family Hemiscylliidae; genus Chiloscyllium; species Chiloscyllium plagiosum. Next base: position 55,644,963 of record NW_028270166.1, read on the forward strand.
GAGATGGGTAAACACCATTTCAATGGATTCACCCCCAGAACAACAGAGATCCTGCTGCACAGTGACACAGACTTAGAGACACACTGAGATAGAGAGACGCACACTAATACACACACTCATCTGCAGCAGCTGATATGCACACAGAGCAGAAATAGATCAGCAGAGATAGTTCAGTACAGATACACACACACAGATACATACTAATACACACATCCATGTACACTACCTCAAACATTCATAGCTACTAATATACAGAGGTAGTTCGACTGAGATAAACACACAGTTACAGAGAGAGAATCACATACAGACACAGAGACACACACAGGCACATTTATACATACAAACATACAGACGGACATAGATTCATACACATACAAAGACAGAAACCGACACAGACTGAGGTGCAGACGTGCAAACAGACCTTTACACTGACAAAGACAAACGCACACACCCACCCAAATACACAGACACATATTGTTATGGATCAGGCCAGACTACCTCAAAATATATTGAGAAGGTAGCTTAAGCCTTAACTTTTTCTTATTTTAAAGGCAGATGGGAAATCAATATTCCAGGTGTGATGCAGCTGGTCAGATCACTCACCTTTCAGCAAAACAGAATTTATGAAAACACTGCAGTTTATCAAAAGAAAATCAAATTTAGAATAACGTCGTTATTGGAAAACTTAACTATTCAGATACAGCAAATTAACGAAGGGACTGTTCCAATCCATACATCCCAGAACATACACTTTGGCAAAACAGGTAAACTGAAACAGATTCTTGTCGGCAGGAGGGAACAACATTCAAAGAAATTCAAGAGAGAAAGTAAGTTAGGATTCATCTGCTGAAGCTTGGAATCTTTTCTGGACTCCAGCATCTGTGACTGCCACAACTAAACCAAACTGGAAAGAAAAAACCTGTACTGAGAGAACTGGCCAATCCCCTGCCATTGTTAACCTCGGCTCTTTCTAGCACCTTCAACACCTCTGCCTTTACAACCTCTCTTCTCCATGTTGGTGGAATTGAGGAACTGCAAAAGTACAACAATACCATAGTTGGAGTTAGGTACAGGCCTCTAAACAGTCGTCAGGACATGGGGGCACAAGATACAATTGGAGATGCAAAAGATTTGTAGGAAATGCAAAGGTACATTGATCATTGGGAATTTCAATATGAGTTTTCACCATTCCTCCAGACCTCCCCCTCACTGAGGACGAACGATCAGTCCTCAGCAAAGGACTCACCTTCGTCCCCCTTCGTCTCCGCATCAATGAATTTAATACACGCCGTGACATCGAACAATTCTTGCGTCGCCTCCGCCTCTGAGCTTACTTTCACAATCAGGATTCCCGCCCATCTTCCGAGGACCCCTTCGCCCACCTCCAACACACTGCATCCACCTGGACACCCCGTGCTGGCCTATTACCTGCCCTCGACCACTTCATTTCCAAGTGCCGCCGGGACATTAACCGCCTCAACCTTTCGACCCCCCTCCCCCACTCCAACCTCTCATCCTCACAACGCGCAGCCCTCCAATCCCTCTGCTCCAATCCCGACCTCACCATCAAGCCAGCGGATAAAGGGTAGTCTGATGCACTGACCTCTACATCGCTGAAGCCAAACCCCAAACTCGAGGACACCTCTTCCTACCGCCCCTTTGACCATGACCCCACCCTCCATCACCAAACCATCATCGCCCAGACCATACAGAACCTCATCACCTCAGGAGATCTCCCAGCCACAGCTTCCAACCTCATAGTCCGGGATCCCCGCACTGCCCGGTTCTACCTCCTTCCCAAGATCCACAAGCCTGACCACCCTGGCCGACCCATTGTCTCAGCATGCTCCTGCCCCACTGAACTCATCTCTACATACCTCGACACTGTCCTATCCCCCCTAGTCCAGGAACTCCCCACATACATTCGAGACACCACCGACACCCTCCACCTCCTCCAAGACTTCCATTTCCCCGGCCCCCAACGCCTCATCTTCACCATGGATATCCAATCCCTCTACACCTCCATCCGCCATGACCACGGCCTCCAAGACCTCCGTTTCTTACTCTCCAGACGTTCCCAACAGTACCCCTCCACCGATGCTCTCATTCGTTTGGCCGAACTGGTCCTCACCCTTAACAATTTCTCCTTTGAATCCTCCCACTTCCTCCAGACCAAAGGGGTAGCCATGGGCACACGTAGGGGCCTCAGCTATGCCTGTCTCTTTGTTGGCTACGTAGAGCAGTTGATCTTCCGTAATTACACCGGCACCACTCCCCACCTCTTCCTCTGCTACATTGATGACTGCATTGGCGCCACCTTGTGCTCCCGCGAGGAGTTTGAGCAATTCATCAACTTCACCAACACATTCCACCCTGACCTTAAATTTACCTGGACCATCTCTGACACCTCCTTCCCCTTCCTGGATCTCTCCATCTCCATCAGTGACGACCGACTTGACACTGACATTTTCTACAAACCCTCCGACTCCCACAGCTACCTGGATTACACCTCTTCCCACCCTACCTCTTGAAAAAATGCCATCCCATATTCGCAATTCCTCCGCCTCCGCCGTATCTGCTCCCAGGAGGAGCGGTTCCACCACAGAACACACCAGATGGCCTCCTTCTTTAGAGACCGCAATTTCCCTTCCCACGTGGTTAAAGATGCTCTCCAACGCATCTCGTCCACATCCCGCACCTCCGCCCTCAGACCCAACCCCTCCAACCGCAACAAGGACAGAACGTCCCTGGTGCTCACCTTCCACCCTACCAACCTTCGGATAAACCAAATCATCCGCCGACATTTCCACCACCTCCAAACAGACCACACCACCAGGGATATATTTCCCTCCCCACCCCTCTCCGCCTTCCGCAAAGACCGTTCCCTTCGTGACTACCTGGTCAGGTCCACACCCCTCTACGGCCCACCCTCCCATCCTGGCACTTTCCCCTGCTACCGCAGGAACTGTAAAACCTGTGCCCACACCTCCTCCTTCACCTCCATCCAAGGCCCTAAAGGAGCCTTCCACATCCATCAAAGTTTTACCTGCAAATCCACTAATATCATTTATTGTATCCATTGCTCCCGATGCGGTCTCCTCTACATTGGGGAGACTGGGCACCTCCTCGCAGAGCGCTTAGGGAACAGCTCCAAGACACTCGCACCAATCAACCAAACCGCCCCGTGGCCCAACATTTCAACTCCCCCTCCCACTCTGCCGAGGATATGGAGGTCCTGGGCCTCCTCCACCGCCGCTCCCTCACCACCAGACGCATCAATGTGGACTTCAACAGCTTCCTCATTTCCCCTTCCCCCACCTCATCCTAGTTTCTAACCTCCAGCTCAACTCTGTCCCCTTGACTTGTCCGGACTTGTCCGACCTGCCTAGCTCCTTTTCCACCTATCCACTCCACCCTTTTCTCCCTGACCTATCACCTTTGTAGTAGATGTCCGTGTTGATTCGGTCGCCTGAGATAGAAACAGGCGACCGAATCAACACGGACATCTACTACAAACCTACCGACTCCCACAGCTACCTGGACTACACCTCCTCCCATCCTGCCCCCTGTAAAAACGCCATCCCATTCTCCCAATTCCTTCGTCTCCGCCGCATCTGCTCCCAGGAGGACCAGTTCAAAATACGTACAACACAGATGGCCTCCTTCTTCAAGGACCGCAATTTCCCCCCCGACGTGGTCGACGGTGCCCTCCACCGCATCTCCTCCACTTCCCGCTCCTCCGCCCTTGAGCCCCGCCCCTCCAACCGCCACCAGGACAGAACCCCACTGGTCCTCACCTACCACCCCACCAATCTCCATGTACAGCGCATCATCCGCCGTCACTTCCGCCACCTCCAAACAGACCCCAGCACCAAGGATATATTTCCCTCCCCTCCCCTATCAGCTTTCCGTAGAGACCACTCCCTCCGCGACTCCCTTGTCAGATCCACACCCCCCACCGACCCAACCACCACTCCCGGCACCTTCCCTTGCAACCGCAGGAGGTGCAACACTTGCGCCCACACCTCCCCCCTCACTTCTCTCCAAGACCCCAAGGGAAACTTCCATATCCGCCACAGATTCACCTGCACCTCCACCCACATCATCTACTGCATCCGCTGCAGCCGGTGTGGCCTCCTCTATATTGGGGAGACAGGCCGCCTACTTGCAGAGCGATTCAGAGAGCACCTCTGGGCCACCCGGACGAACCAACCCAACCAACCTGTGGCACAGCATTTCAACTCCCCCTCCCACTCCACCGAGGATATGCAGGTCATTGGACTCATCCACCGCCAAACCACAACAACCCGACGGTCGGAGGAGGAGCGTCTTATCTTCCGACTGGGAACCCTCCAACCGCAGGGGATGAACTTGGACTTCACCAGTTTCTTCATCCCCCCTCCCCCCACCTTGTCTCAGCCGGATCCTTCCAGCCCGGCACCGCCTTCCTGACCTGCAGTCTTCTTCTTGACCTCTCCGCCTCCACCCTATTCCGACCTATCACCCTCACCTTGACCTCTTTCCACCTATCACATTTCCAACTCCCCTCCTCCAAGTCCCTCCTCCCTACCTTTTATCTTCTCCTGCTGAACACTCTCTGCTCATTCCTGAAGAAGGGCCTGTGCCCGAAACGTCGAATCTCCTGTTCCCTGGATTCTGCCTGACCTGCTGTGCTGTTCCAGCAATAAAGTTTCAACTTTGATCTCCAGCATCTGCAGACCTCACTTTCTCCTTGAAGGATTAAAGAAGGTTTCACAGACAGGAAAAGCGATAGGGACAGGAGGAGTATATATAGACAGGGAGGTCAGTAGGGATGATAAAGGGTCACAGAGGTCATGAGGCACTGTCTGACAGGAGGCAGGACTGTTATAGAGACTGGAGAAAGTAATAGTGATGACATGTGCTGTAAGGGGCTGGAATAAGGTGCACAGATGGGGAGGTTGGTAGAGGCTTGAGAATGTTATACTGACAGGTTAGACTATAGGTCCGGGACAAAATGCCAGAAATAGGTATTATTGTAAGGACTGGAGGAGGAGATGGCAGAGATTGGAAATGTTATGGAGATTGGAGTAATTTACAGAGATAGGAAGAGTAATCAGCATTGGAGTAGGTTTCAAGTGTACTGAGGGATTGTTGGGAGAAGAGGGAGCTCACAGAGATAGGAAGGTTTTTTTATGCATTTGTGGGACTTGGGCATAATTGACTGGCCAGCATTGATAGCACATCCCTACTTGCCCTTGAGAAAGTGGGGGTGAGATGCCATCTTGAATTGCTGCAGTCCCCTTGCTGTGGCTTGACCCACAATTCCGGCAGGGAGGGAATTCTGGACTTTTGACCCAACTCTGCAAGTACAATGCACCCCACAAACCTATATATATGTGTGTGTGTGTGTGTGTGTGTGTGTGTGTGTGTGTGTGTGTGTGTGTGTGTGTGTGTGTGTGTGTGTGTGTGTGTGTGTGTGTGTGTGTGTGTGTGTGTGTGTGTGTGTGTGTGTGTGTGTGTGTGTGGAGAAATGGTTATGAGTGTCCGTGAGAGAGTGTGTGCATGTGTATAAGTCTGCGTGTAAAGGAGTATCAGTCTGTGAGAGGATGCGTGAGTGTGTGAGTGTATGTGTGAGCATATGAGAGAGAGCTTGTGCATGACAGAAGGTCTGTGTGAGTATATGGGTCTGTAGGTGTGTGCGTCTCTGTGTGTGTCATCACTTGTGCTGTGAGATCAACCAAAGGTGCTAATTGAGACCATCCTCATGTGTACCGAACTTGGCTATCAGCCTCTGCTTGGTCACTTTGCGTTTTTGACTGTCCCAATGTCCGCCTTGAAGGACTGTCACCCGAAGGTCCGAGGTCGAATGTCCCAGCCTGCTGAAGTGTTCTCTGACTGGGAGGGAGCTCTCCTGTCTGTTGATTGTTGTGCGGTGTCCATTCATCCATTGCCATAGTCCCTGCTTGGTCTCACCAATGTACCATGCCTCAGGGCATCCTTGACTGCAGAGTATGAGATAGAAAACATTAGCTGAGTCTCCTGAGTACCTGCCGCATACACGGTGGGAGGTGTCCTCACACATAATGGTGGTGTCCATGTTGAGACTCTGACACGTCTTGCAGCATCGACCATGACAACGTTGTGTGGGGTTGTCCTGAAAGCCAGGCAGTTTGCTGCTAAAAATTATCTGTTTGAGGTTTGGTGGTTGTTTAAATGTGAAAAGTGGATGTGTAGAGAAGGTCTTGACGTGGTAATGTATTGCAGGCTGTGAAGAACATGGTGTAGTTTTCTGGCTCCTGGGAAGTACTGGACAATGAAGGGGACCCTGTCGGGTGCAGCTCATATCTGCCTCCTGAGGAGGTCATTACTGTTTCTCGCTGTGGCATATCACAACTGGCAGTTGATGATTTGAGCATCATAGCCCATTCTTATGAGGGCATCCTTGAGTACTTCCAGGTGTCTCGTACCTTCTCATCTAAACAGGTCCTGGCATGTATTAGTTTTGGAGCCACAAGGTCATGCTGTTAAGCACCTATAGTATTGTGTACAGTTCTGATCACTGCATTTTAACAAGGATGTGGAAGCTCTGGAAAGGGTTCAGAGGAAATTTACTAAGATGTTGCCTGGTATGGAAAGGCTGAGGGAACTGAGGCTGTTTTCATTGGAGAGAAGAAAGTTGAGAGATTTTTAAGATTAGATTCCCTACAGTGAGGAAACAGGTCCTTCAGGCCAACCAGTCCATACTGACCCTCCGAAGAGTAACCCACCCAGACCCATTTCCCTGTGACTAATGCACCTAACACTACGGGCAATTTAGCATGGCCAATTCACCTGGCCTGCACATCTTTGGACTGTGGGAGGAAACCGGAGCAAACCCATACAGACATGGGGAGAATGTACAAACTCAGTTGCCCGAGGCTGGAATCAAACCTGGGACCCTGGTGCTGTGAGGCAGCAGTGCTAACCACTGAGCCACCATGCCGCTCTAAACCGTGACTTAATGGAGACCTCTAAGATAATCAGAGGGTCAGATTGGGTGGACAGTGAGAGTCTTTTTCCTCAGATGGTGAAGGCTAACACAAGGGGACATAGCTTTAAATTGAGGGGTGATAGTTTTAGGACAGATATCAGGGGTAGATTCTTTACTCAGAGAATAGTAGGGGCATAGAACATCCTGCCTGCTACAGTGGTAGACTCGCCAACGTTAAGGGCACTTAAGTGGGCATTGGACATGCATATGGATAATAATGGAATGGTATAGGTTAGATGGGCATCAGATTACTTTCACAGGTCGGCGCAACAGCGAGAACCAAAGGGCCAGTATTCGCTGTTATTTTCTATGTTCTACCTGTAATTCTATTGAAAGGCCACATCCCCTCGATTAGATTCGAGCTTGTATCTCTGTGCTGTTCCTGTCCTCTGAATATTTGATAGGGACAGCAGAGATAAAGCTTTAATTTCTATCTAACTCCGTGTTGAAACTGTCCTGAGATTGTTTGATCAGGACAGTGTTATGGGAGATATTATTCCACATCTAACATTGTATCAGACTCTCCTGAGTGGTTGATGTGAGCAGGGTGCAGGTGAGTCCTCTGACTGCTTGATGGGTGACAGTGCAGATAGAGACTTAAACTGTACCCAACCCTTATTGTGGAGAAAATGAAGACTATAGATGCTGGAGATCAGAGTCGAGAGTGTGGTGTTGGAAAAGCACAGCAGCTCAGGAGAATCGACGTTTTGGGCATAATGCCTTCATCAGGAACCAGGAGAATCAATGTTTTGTGCATAAGAATTTCGGGCGTTATGACCGAAACATTGACTCTCCTGCTTCTCAGATGCTGCTTGACCTGCTGTGCTTTTCCAGCACCACACTCTTGACCCCAACCTTATGGTATCTGTCCTGGGCATATTTGATGGTGATAATGTGTAGGAAGCTTTACTTTATATCGACCCTATGCTGGATCTGTCCTGGGAGGGTTTGATGGGGGACAGTGTTGACAATTTAAAAGTGGGAAAGCAATTTTACTTTCAGGTTAAAAAAGAAGAGGTTGAACACAGCCTGCTTATTTGAAAAGAGTGAGGGTTGGGTTTGCTCCATTCTCTGTCTAAATCCATGTTTCACCTGTTCAGAAGTGTTTTATGGGTCTGTGCAGAATGACCTTTACTCTGTATCTAATCCCACGCTGTACTGTCCTTCAGTGTTTGATGTAGGAGTGCAGAATTTATACCGAACACTCAACTATAGCTTTCCAGAGATTGTTTGATGAGGACAGTTCTGGGCTTGATTTAATAAAAATCTACCATGCTGAATATGGCCTGGGTAAATGATAAGGACTAGTGTCGGAGAATGTTTACTTCATGTCTAACACGTACTGTTCCTGTCCTGGGAGAATTTGATGGAAACAGCATGGGCAGAGGTATATTCATTATTGAACCGCACACTGAACATGGTCTGTATGTTTGACAAAGGCCAGTGTAGGATAATCTTTACTCTATTCATAACCTTGTGTGGTGTCTATCCTGGAGTGTTTGATGGGAACAGCCCAGAGTGATCTTTCAGTATCTGTGGAGAGAAAGCGGAGTTGACAAAGGATTCTGTCAAAGCGTCACCGAAATCGAAACATTAACTCTGTTTTCCCTCCTCAGATGCTGCCAGACCTGCTGAGATTTTCCAGCAATTCCCAATTTTTAGCACGTGCAGTTCTCTCCTTTTTTAAAATCAAAGTGACCTTTATTTGGTAAATAATACTGTGCTGTACCTATCCTGGGACAATGCAGCAAACCTTTATTCTGTATTGAACAAAAAGCTGCAGCTGTCATAAAAGTGTTTGATGAAGACATCGCAGAGGGAGATAACCTTCTGCTTAAAAGAGTGGCAGGAGCTCTATACTGTATCTAACACTATCATGGATTGATGGGAGGAAGCAGAGGGTAATAGTGGAACAATGCCTGGAGGGCTAGGAGGCCTGTGACTCGTGGACAGCCTGAAGGGTCGGTGCTGGACCCATTGCTCTTTGTTATCTGTATCAATGATTTGAATGAGAATGTACGAGACATGGTTCGTAAGTTTTCAGATGACACTAAAATAGATGGCATTCTGGACAGTGGGAAAGGTTATCAGAAATTGCAGCAGGACCTTGATCAGCTGGGGAAGTGGGCTGAGAAATGGCAAATAGAGTTTAATACAGATAAGTGTGAAGTCTTGCATTTTGGAAAGTCAAATCAAGTTATGAGTTTCATGGTGAATGGATTGCAGTGGAATAGACAGACTTTGGAGATGAGGTGTTCAGTTCTCTGAAAGTGGAGTCACAGTGGACAGGGCAGTGAAGAAGGCATTTGGCTCACTGGCCTTCATCAGTCAGGGCACTGAGTACAGAAGTTAGGAAGTTATGTTGCAGTTGTACAGGATTTTGGTGAGGTCGCACTTGGTGTATTGTATTCAGTTTTGGTCACCTTCCTACAGGAAGATATGATTTAACAAGAAAGAGTGTAGAAGAAGTTACAAGGATATAGCCAGGACTCAACAGTCTGAGTTATAGGGAGAGGGGTAGGACAAGCTAGGATAGTTTCCTTTACAGCACAGGAGACGGAGCGGGGAATTTATAGAAGCATATAAGTGAATGAGAGGCATGGATAGAGTGAATACACTCAGTGTTTTTCCAGGGGTGGGGATTCAATGACACAAGGACACCAGTTTCAGATGAGAGGGGAAAGAATAAAAGGGGACCTGAGGGGCAACAATTTTACACAAAGGGTGGTACGAATATGGAATAAGCTGCTGGCGGTGATTGTTGAGGCAGGTACATTAACATCATTAAAAAGGCATTTGGACAAATATATGGATTGGAAAGGTTAAGAAGGATATGGGTTAAGCGCAGGGAAATGGTGTTAGCAGAGGTTGACATTTTGATTGGCATGGACCAGTTTGGGCAAAGAGCCTGTAGGACTCTCTGACTCCATGACTGTATGTCCCTGTCGTGGGGATATTTCCGATGGACCCAATAAGGAGAGACTTTTATTTTAATTTTACTTTCGGTTCAAAGCAGTAGAGGGAACCCCACATTGAGTCGAAGCCATTGTTGTCTCTGTCGTTGGACTGTTTAATGACAATGATGAGGCAGCTGTACTTTCATTTTAAAAGAGTAGAGTCAGATTTAATTTCTATCTACCTTGTGCCAAACCTATTCCAAGGTGTCTGATGGAGACAGTATGTGGAGAAAGTGAGGACTGCAGATACTGGAGATCAGAGTCGAGAGTGTGCTGCTGGAAAAACACAGCAGGTCAGGCAGCATCCAAGGGACAGGAGAATCAATGTTTTGGGCATAAGCCCTTCAACAGGAATCAGGAGACAGTATGTGGTGTGATTTAATGAATATCTAATTCCATGTTGAACACAGCCTGGGGATTTGAAAGGGCCTAGTGTAGAGAGAGATGTACATTGTAATTAAACATGTGCATACCTGTTCTGGAATGTTTGATGAGGGAGGTTTATTTTCGAAGTGGAGGCACAGGAAAGGTGTTGACGAGGTGCTCATCCTCGTCGATAATGTGTTGCTGGCTGCAAAGAACGTGTTGCAGTCATTTGGCTCCCGGGAAGGACTGGACAATGAAGTGTACACTGTCTGTCGCAGCCTGTGGCTGTCTCCTGAGGAGGTCACTACGCTTTCTCACTATGGCACAACAGAACTGGCAGTCGATGAGTTGAGCATTGTACCCTGTTCTTATGAGGGCATCCTTGAGCACTGTCAAGTGTCCATCATGCCTCCTCCTCATCTGAGTTGACTGAGTATGACATCAAGGACCTTGAGGAAGACTGTGATCAATGGGAATTGGAGAAAATTCTGCACTGGCAATGCCCTCAACTGTAAATGGGAAATCCAATCTCTGTCAGTTGTCTTCCAAGTCACTTAACACCCTGACTAGGGGCTAATTTACTGCTCCTTCACTATCGTTTATTAAAAATCTTGGAATCCCCTTCCAAACAGCTCTGTGTGTACGACTGCACCACTTGGATAGAAGAGGTTCGAGACGGCAGCTCCCTGTTACCTTCTGCAGAGCTGTTGGGAATAACAAATAAACTCTGTCTTTACTAGTAGAAAGTGAGGACTGCAGATGCTGGCGATCAGAGCTTAAAAATGTGTTGCTGGAAAAGCGCAGCAGGTCAGGCAGCATCAAAGGAAAAGGAGAATCGACGTTTTGGGCATAAGCCCTTCTTCTTTGATGCTGCCTGATCTGCTGTGATTTTCTGGCAACACATGTTTAAGCTCTGCGCTTGCTAGTGCCTTCCAATACCCATGAACCGATGTGTTAAAATCGGTTTTATGTTTTCACAGTTTGTTCTGAAGTCTCAGAAAGGGAAGACCTTGCTGTATGAGTGCGACACCAGTAACATCAGGAGCACGACATGACACTGAGGTAACAATTCCCTTCGTTTTCACACAGTCAGAGGATTGATCGTGTGATGTCAATGCCATTGAGATCAACATTTACATCGCAAGTTATAAAAATGCAACACATCATTAATATCGGGACATTTAATATGGAAACTGAGTAAGTTCTCATTTGCTGTCCGTCACCAAATACTTGAGAGTCCTCTGACACGGCAGCTTTGCTGTTCCTGTTCACATCAGACAATTTGTCACAGTTCAGAAAGAAGAAACAAAAATTAAACTGCTGGAGAGAAACTCAGCAGGTGAAAAGACAGAAACAGAATGAACATTTTGAGGCCAATAAAACTTACTCACAACAGCTTTATGTCAGAGTCAGTATGTTTACTCTGTTTCTCTATTCAGATGTAACCTCATCTGCTGCATGTCTCTACCGTTTTCTGTTTGTATTTCAGGTTTCAGTTGCTTTTTAGGATGGGTCTCGAGGTTGAACTTGGTTATATTTGCCCAATATAGTCCACTACTTGAGCTGTTGTGCCAGTGACACTTGTGTTACACTGGAGTCTGTTTTTCCTTCATGTTCCAAAAAATCTCTTTTTGCTCATATCCATCCAAATATGCAAATCTGAGGAAATCGGTTTTATTTGAAAAGGCATTTTGCGGAAACTGCATTTCACGAAACAACAGGAATAGATTATTGATGATGCCACACTCTGTGGCCTTCATTGAACAAGTTTGTCTCCTCAGACTCCAAAAGATTTTAATACATATCAGAGACTAATTACAGCAAAGCCCACCATCTCTGCACTGACCCAGACTGAGTTATATATCTCCTGTTATTATCATGTAATCTCCCTGTACCCCTGCACATTTTGTTGTCTCTGCCTGTTTTACTACTGAATATCCTGTGCAGATGTGAACAATCTTTTCAACCTGTTACCCTGCGATGAAAAAGTGTGTCTGTAAAATCTATTGCCTGAATCACATTTATAATTCTCCTGTTCTATTCAGATTATCGATTGACATTCCATCTCCCAAATGTAATCTGTCTCCTTGCTCTGCATTATATTTCATTCCACCTGTTTGAAAGCGTGATGTTTGAATACTGGTGACTGGACGATATCATTGTACTCCTCTCCAATCTCCACAGCCAAAGCCCCCAATCCCCTGTATCTCCGAGGCAATGTCAAATTCATTCTGTCCCTGATCCCTTAATAAGCAATGTTTTAATAAACTGTTGTACATGTCACATTTTGGTCTAAAGTCAAAGAATGTAAATATTGCTGATTTAAACCAAATAAACTGCAATAAGATATTTGCTATTTAAAAAAAAATGCTGAAGAGCACTTTGTGGTGAAGTTACAAAGTTACCTTATTAGATCTGTGAAAGGAACATTCAGGCAAATCCATACTTCCTGCAAATGGTCAGAGTAATTATGGTGACAATCTGTTGGTTGGCGGTTGATCGAGTGATCAGCACAGTAACAACCTCTTGACTGCTTTTTTTGAGGAGGGCTGTTGGATGCAGCATTGTGCAGGGAAAACACAACAGGATCATCCAGCCTACGAAAAAGAAACATCCATCATTCTCCCTCCCCACTGACTTCACTAGAACAATTGGCAATGGGAGATAAGAACAATAGCCAGTGATATCAAATCCAGTCCCGTTATCAATGTGTACTGAAAGTGTTGTATTGAAAAGGGGTTAACTAGAAATGTTTGTTCAGTGACTGTGATTAACATCGATCTCCATGGATTCTAATTGTGTAACTGGAGGCTTTCCCTCTCCTATTAGTAAGGGCTTCTTTCAATGCATCATCCCCTTGTTTCTGCAACTGCATCACATCCACCACTAACGGCAGCTGCAGAGACAGGGAAAGGAGAGACCAAAATCTGAGAACAATGGACTGGAATGTTCCAACAATGGACAGGAGTTTATCCTCGGGGCTTAACTATATTTCCTGGTCTTTATTATCTTTTCGGATAGAAGGTGTACTGCTGATTATTCAGGCAGGTTACTATCCCATCCTCGCTATTGTTAGTGTTCCTGGTAAGTCTCTTTATGTCTATCTCCATTCATTTGTTTCCCTAAATCATGTTGAACTCCATTGCTATTTCTGTTGTCTGTATTTGACAAGGACAGAAACTATTAACTTCAGTTTCAATTAAACACTCCATTCATTATCTACAAATTTCAGACCCCTGCCTCACAAGCATCTGATACTGAGACTGCTCACAATGTCAAGGCCCCTTTTTGCCCTGAACCGATTTATGTCTTGGTATTGTGTCCATCATCAAACCTGAACATTGCCAGCTCCATAATATCACCAGATTCCACCTACATTTCAGTACTGTTGCTGAATAAACAATTATCTAAGCCTTGACAAAATTCAGACTTTACTGTTCCAACTTTCTCCTGGTCACACTTTCAGTTGTAAATATTTCAATTGCAAACTTGTTCTTGGCTCGAAAGTAATTCCATGACGGAAACACCATGTCAGAGTATTAATGTCACTGGAAGGATAATTGAGAGACACAAGCTAATATGCTAAAGACACTGTTTCATATCCTATCACAACTGAAAACAGACCGTAAGTTCAAATGACAAGAATTGGAGAAAAAGTGAGCTTCACTAATCACAACCATAAGACCCCCACGATTTTGTCTGAAATCCGAGCTGTTTCACTGATGTTGTTTGGGAAAGAAATCTAACATGCTTATCTGGTTTGGGTTAAGTGTGACTTCAGATCCAAAACATGCCATTAAACTTGTAATCTGAGGCCAAATAGTAGAAGATAGACTGGGACCTTTTTCACAGGAGTGCAGGAGGTGGAGAGGAAACCTGATAGGAGTTTATAAAATGATGAGAGGTATAGATCGTTGTCTTTTCTCTATGATGGGGGATTTCAAGACTGAGGGCACCTTTTTCTGGTGAGAGGAGAGAGATGTTAAAGACATGAGGGGCAAAGCTTTTACACAGGAGGTGGTTCACATGTGGGATGAATTTCCTGAGGAAGTGGTGGATGTGGGTACAATTACAACATTCCAAAGAGATTTGGATAAGTACATGAGTAGGGAAGATTTGGAGGGTTTTGAACAAGGAGCAGGGAGGTAGGAAAAGTTTAGTTTGGGATTATGTTCAGCATGGACTGGTTGGACTGAAGGGTCTGCTTCTGTGCTGCTGTGTAATGTGCTTGGCTCTATTCTGCCTTGGGGAATGGCCTCTCAGGTCAAGGTCAATCAGTGTTGGTCATCAAACGCTGTCCTTACCAGTGATCAGGACATTCCCATGGAATTAAAAACATTAAGGGTTAAATCAAACAAAGGAATATGCTGCCGTTTTGAAACAAAAAAAAGTGTTGGGGAAAATAAACATGTTTGCCCGCCTGTGTCGAAAGAAAGACAGAGTTCACATTTCGAGTCCACTGACCACACATGAGAACTGAAAGCAGCTGGGAAATATTGTGATTATTTTAGTGACAGAATTGTTTGTTATGAAGAGGACAAGGAGTCAGTTGAACAGAAGGAGAAAGAGAGAGGGAGAGATAGAGAAACAGAAGCAAACAAAGGGACTGTTGATCGGCTGGGATGGAAATAAAATGCACCATGAATCTCATTTATTTTTTGCCTTTTCCCATACTCTTGAAAATCATTCCAAGTCGCTGTTTAAACTTAGTTATGTCCCCTCTGCCTCTCTTCCCAGAGTGTGCTCATCTCCTTATATTCACTAATGG
Organism: Chiloscyllium plagiosum; assembly: GCF_037043375.1. NCBI lineage: Eukaryota > Metazoa > Chordata > Chondrichthyes > Orectolobiformes > Hemiscylliidae > Chiloscyllium > Chiloscyllium plagiosum. The sequence goes on from NW_028270166.1 coordinate 55,660,066, forward strand.
GACATGGGTATCACAGACTGAGCCAGTATTTATTTCCCCTGCCAATTGCCCTTGAGAAGATGCTGCTGAGCTGCCTTCTTGACCAATTGCAGGTGCCTAGGCCCATTCAGTTTCATTTCTCTGAGACTTTGTAATGATTGATCCAGCTGAGAGTGGCTGACTTGGCCATTTCAAAGGCCAAGTGTCAACCCTATTGCTGAGCGTCTGGAGTCACATGTAGGCCAGACCAGGTGAAGGTGGTAAATTTCCTTCCCTGAAGGACATTAGGGAGCCAGGTGGGTTTTCCTGACAACAAACGATGGTTTCATAGTTTCATTTGAGTCATAATTCCAGATGTTTGATTGAATTAAAATTCCACCATCTGCCATGGCGTGATCAAATCCAGGGTCTCGGTTGTTACCTGGATCCCTGGATTAATAGACCACAGGCTGGACCATCGCCTCCCCGTCTTCTCTAATCACCTCCCCATGCTATAGTGGTGTTGCTGTCATCGTGACTGAGGGACAGAAAATGGTGCGATTGTCAACTACTTCTATGGAGAGTGGAACTGCTAATATTTCGGGTCAGTGGAACTGTGCAGAGATGTAACAGTTCATTAACAACTGACAAGAATCTGAGAATGAAGGCATTTTCAACACAGAGCGGGTGTACCATGTATATGTGGATTTGACCTGCTCCTGTCACTGGAACATCAGTGAAGGTTCTGTAAATGGTTTCCTCAGGTTTGTGTACCAGCTGCTGCATTTATTCAGGGAGAGCTGAGGATCTGGTGACCCCACTCTGTCCAAGGTGTGGGCAGGGCATTCACAGTGTATCGGGGTCTTCAACACGGCTAACAAATGGAGCAGAGACTGCACAGAAGGGAAGCTCTGTAAACAGTGGGGAGCAGGGCACTACAATCTCCTCTCTGGAATTTCCAGGAATATTTTCCAATGTTGTACCTATTCCAGTTGCAATGTGTGACGCCAGTTTGATTAGACAATGAGGAGGTCACAGAGCTGTGTCGCTTGCTTCAGCAGAACCTGTCACACCAGGGAGAGGACTGTGCTGATATGGACCATGAAGTGAACTGGTTTGATTCTGGAAGTTTCAATCCAAAAATGTGCAACAGAGGTGAATTGGACTAAATTGCCCATTGGATTGGTTATTAGTGAGGGGTAAATATACAATAGCTGATTAGTTCTGGGTGGGTTACTCTTTGGAGGGTCGATGTGGACTTGTTGGGCCGAAGGGCCTGTTTCCACAATGTAGGGATTCTAATTCTAAAAGAATAGGTGTCATATCCCTCAGGTGCCATAATGCCATTTCTGAGATATTCAGGCTATCTCTGTCCTATGAGGTGAATATGTTGGTTCTGTCTCCACCGTGAAAGGAACAGAAAATCTTCCAGAAATATTAGGGAACAGAGTGACCAGTGAAGACGAGTAAGTGCAGGAAATTAAAATTATTAAAAAGGAATTACTTGAAAAACACATTGCATTGAAGTGTGGTAATTGCTGCACCAAATGAGTAATGAATTTCGAGGGCTGCGGAGATGGGGCTGCAGACGGAGCATGCTGGACAGCTCTTTTGGGAGCCGGTATGGACTTGATGGGTCAATGGCCTCTTTTCATCCTGTAAATTCCTTGATTCTATGAGGCACTTCCCTGAGTCTTGAGGGAAGTCAAAGTTCTTCAAAGCTCTTCCTATTCTGGGAAAGATCCTGCACAGTAGTGAGTAGGTGCTGTGGCTGCAAATATTTAAAACACGGTGCAGAGGGAAAACAGAAAACAAAATCGTGGATAACTTGACATCAGTTGTGAGGAGAGTATCAGCATGTTTGTAAGGTATGTGATAACTGGATAATTGGAGAATAATGGTTTTACTTCGCAGAGTCAACCCAGATTCACAAAAGGGAAACTATCTTTGATAAATCTGCTGGGGTTTGTGGAGAATGTTGTTTCTGACATTGACAAATGATAACAGTGGAACTGGAATATTTCAATTTTCAGAAGAATTTGAGATGTTTGCACACAGGTAAGTGAAGAAGGTTAGGGCCCAGGAGTAAGAGGGGAATATACTGCAAGGATTGATGTTACGAATTTGAAAGAATGTTTGGTCACTACAAGAAGGAGAGTGCATTTCTGAGCTGAGAGAGTTTCATAGCCCATGTGCCTTCGACTCGTTGACAGGTGCAGAGAGTGTTGAAAATTGAGAAAATGTAACCAAAGGCTTCAAGTTGTGTTTTTGTGTTAATGAAACTGGATTTGAATTTAACCAATTCATTGAAGTTATGCCCAGGATACGAAAAACCAATTGAATTTGAATTTAATTGTTTTGACAACATTTGACCAATCTGAGGTTATGAGTCTTCGTGTTTTAAAAGGAAGGACATTTTAAAAAGTAGTCCACCACCAGCGTCCATTTGTCTTTGAGGAACTGGGAGAGAATCCTTCAGGACAACAATGTTTATTCTCCATATTAGGAGCTGTAAAGCAATGACCTGTCTGCTCTCGAGTAATCACGTGTTTGGGAATTAGATTAGATTACATTACAGTGTGGAAACAGGCCCTTTGGCCCAACAAGTCCACACCGACCCGCCGAAGCACAACCCACCCATACCCCTACATTTACCTCTATATCTAACACTACGGGCAATTTAGCATGGCCAATTCACCTGACCTGCACATCTTTGGACTGTGGGAGGAAACCGGAGCACCCGGAGGAAGCCCACGCAGACACGGGGAGAATTTGCAAACTCCACACAGACAGTCGCCTGAGGCGGGAACTGAACCCGAGTCTCTGGCGCTGTGAGGTAGCAGTGCTAACCACTGTGCCACTGTGCCGCCCAGTGTTCTGGGAATGTTCTAGAAACCATCTGTTCTTGTGGATGTGTGTCTGTGTGTTTAGGGAGGGAAGGTTTCTTCTGTATTACATCACCTATCTGTCAGTAATTCGGAATTTGCCATGTGTTATTCCAGCTACAACTACATCAATAAATCTCTGAACATTTCATTTTGAAAATCTCACTCTGATCTCAATCAATTGTAAAATGTCCTTCAGGCTGATGTATAAATTGTTGGTTTTCCTTCCTCACAGTTAACGTCATGACGATCTACGTCCTGCTTTATAAAGATTGTGGATTGTCTCCATGTGTCAGGCGTTACCTGGAGGCAATGGCAGTGACGGATCTACAGGTCATTATCCTCGATCTGATATTGAGACACATTCCCATTGTTTATCAGGAACAGTTTTATTTCCTGTACTCCGTCCCCGTGTGTAATATCCACGCCGTCCTGCTTTATGCAGCCACTGACTGTTCTGTCTGGTTCACCGTCACTTTCACCTTAGATCGGTTTGTGGCCATTTGTTGCCAGAAGTTGAAAAATAAATATTGCAGTGAGAAAACGGCGGCTGTAGTTCTGGGAATAGTGACTGTGCTGAGCTGTTTAAAGAACATTTTCTGGTATTTCATGCTCAGGGGTCTTTATCGGTTGGCGAACTCCCCCTGGTTTTGTTACATTAGGATCGGTGTTCTATCTTCTCGTGTCTGGGTCACAATTGAGATCGCCCACCACTTTCTAACACCAGCTCTCCCATTTCTTCTGATTCTGCTACTCAATGTTTTCACCATCAGACACATTTTGGTGACCAGCAGAGCCCGCAGGAGACTCCGGACTCACACCAATGAGGACACTCACCATGATAAAGAAATACAAAACCAAAAAAAATCTATTGTTTTATTGTTTGTGATCTCGGCCAATTTCATCGTGTTATGGTCAATGTTAATGCTGTATTCAATATGGAAACGAATGTATAATCTGGCATATGACTCTGTGTACCTAGATGCCTATGTGCAGGAATTAGGCTTCATGCTGCAGCTCCTCAGTTGCTGTACTAACACCGCGATTTACGCTGTGACCCAGACTAAATTCAGACAGCAGCTGAAGAATGTGCTGAAATATCCCTTTACCCAAATTCATCAAACAATCAAATTCGCTTATTAGTCAATCCATCCAGGATTTTCTCATTTCAGTTCAATGTTTCAGCAATGAGGCAGCATGTTGCTATGGTAACAGACTGAGGGTAGTGCTGGTTTATCCAATCTTATCCCACAGGGTGTTACAGGGACACATTTCAATGTTTCTCATAACTTGTGGGCCCGTGAGAAAAGGCACCATTTCACTGACTGTATCTATAAGTTCAATTTGTAAATAATGAAAATGTTCATTAAGAAGTGCCAAGCAGTGGAACAAACTGCTTTATTGTTTATCTTTGTGTTGAAGAAGCTGAACTGGAGAGAGACAGACCCGACCCCAAGTCCTGGTCCTTAGGGAAGGGAAGGGAACCGGGGCCGAGCTCAGGAGTTGGGGTTCAGTCACTTTGTCCTTTACCTTCACCTCAGGATCACTCTCTCTGACCTGGCATCAGCAGGATTCATCTCTCTCCCTTGATTCCTCTCCCTCCATTTACAGCTCTCACTCTCACAATGTCTCCCTCTCTCTCCTCTCCACCCATTGTTGTCTCCTTTTGCTCACATCACTGATGCAACATCAGTCGGACAAAACTGCTCTGTGTCGCCAAAGACATTGTTTGAAGAACGAGACACCTGTGCAACCTGAGAGATTCACAAGCTGTGATGCTCTGTCCGAAGAAAAATATTGGCCACTTTTGTAGTGGCATGTCGAGGCCACCAGAGGGTGGCATTGTATTACATTAAACACAGGAAGGGAGCAAGAGAGACTCAGCCTTTAATTCATCACTTTTTAATTCATTCATTCATTCAAACTTTCCTCCAGTCCCATTGCAGCCAGAGACACAGGCTACACAAACACATACAAACACACATTTGGAGATAAACATCAAAAGGATCATTGAATGTGCACACAGATACAAAACACAGTTTGGCCGACATAGACACACATACACACAGATACGGAGACACACACTAATACACACATCCATATACATTACCTCACACACTTATAACTACAAACACGCAGAGATAGATCGACTGAGATAGACGCACACAGTTCAAGAGCGAGAATCACATACAGACACACACAGGCACATTTATACACACAAACATGCAGACCGACATAGATTCATACACATACAAAGACAGAAACAGACACAGACTGAGGTGCAGATGTGCAACAGGCCTTGATGCAGACACAGACAAACACACAGAAACACATTGTTATGGACCAGGCCAGCCCACCTTAAAATATTTGGAGGCAGTAGCTTAGACCCTAGCATTTTACTCTTTTAAAGACAGATGTGAAATCGATATTCTCATATACTTCGGGAGTGTTGCTGAACAAAGAGACCTTGGAGTGCCGGTTCGTCCCTCCTTGAAAGTGGTGTCGCAGGTAGATAGGATAGTGAAGAAGGTGTTTTATATGCTTTCCTTTGTTGGTCAGAGTATTGAGTACAGGAGTTGGCAGGTCATGTTGTGGCTGTAGAGGACATTGGTTAGACCACTGTTGGAATATTGCATGCAATTCTGGTCTCCTTCCTATTGGGAAGATGTTGTGAAACTTGAAAGGGTTCAGAAAAGATTTACAACGATGTTGCCAGGGTTCGAGGATCTGAGCTACAGGGAGAGACTGAACAGGTTGGGGTTGTTTTCCCTGGAGTGTCAGAGGCTGAGGGGTCACCTTATAGAGGTATACAAAATCATGAGGGGCATGGATAGGATAAACAGACAAAGTCTTTTCCCTGGGTTTGGGAGTCCAGAATGAGAGGGCATAGGTTTAGGGTGAGAGGGGAAAGATATAAAAGAGACCAAAAGGGCAACTTTTTCACGCAGAGGGTGGTATGTGTATGGAATGAGCTGCCAGAGGAAGTGGTGGAGGCTGGTACAATTGCAACAGTTAAAAGGCATATGGATGGGTATATGAATAGGAAGGGTTTGGATGGATATGGGCCGGGTGCTGACAGGTGGGGCTAGATTGGGTAGGGATATCTGGTTAGCATGGACAGGTTGGACCGAAGGGTCTGTTTCCATGCTGTACATCTCTATGATTCTATATCTCTATTCCAGGTGTAAAGCAGCTGGTCAGGTCACTCAACTTTCAGCAAAACAGAGTTTATTTAAACACGAGATTTTAACAAAACAAAACAGAATTTCGAATAACGTAACTATTGGAAAACATAACTGACCAGATACAGCAACTTCATTCAGGCACTATTCCAATGCAGTAACATCCCATAACACACACCATCCTGATATATCAGGAATAAAAGAATGACTAGAGTAAGATTAGGACCAATCAAGGATAGTAGTGGGAAGTTGTGCATAGAGTCCGATGTGGATCGGGAAGCATGAAATGAATATCTGTCAGTATTTACACTAGAAAAAGACAATGTTGTCGAGGAGAATACTGAGATACAGGCTACAAGGCTCGAGATGAATGAGGTTCACAAGGAGAAGGTGTTAGCAATTCTAGAAAGTGTGAAAATAGATAAGTCCCCTGGACCAGATGGGATTTATCTTCGGATTCTCTGGGAAGTAAGAGAGGAGATATCCAAGCCTTTGGCTTTGATCTTGATGTCACCATTGTCGACAGGAATAGTGCCAGAAGGCTGGAGGATAACAAATGAAACACAGAACATAGAACAATGCAGCACAGAACAGGCCCTTCGGCCCTCGATGTTGCACTGACCTGTGAGCTATTCTTAGCTCGTCCACCTACACTATCCCATTGTCATCCATTATCCAATGATTGTTTAAATCTCCATAATGTGGAGGAGTTAACTACATTGGTAGGTAGGGCATTCCATACCCTTAACACTCTCTGAATAAAGAACCTGTCTCTGTCATCTGTCTTCAATCTATCACCTATCAATTTGTAGTTATTCCCCCTTGTACAAGCTGACGTCGTCATCCCAGGAAAAAGACTTTCACTGTGTACCCTATCTTATCCTCTGATCATCTTGCATGTCTCTATCAAATCCCCTCTTAGCCTTCTTCTTTCCAATGAGACCAGAGCCAAGTCTCTCAGCCTTTCCTCATGAGACCTTCCCTCAGAGCAGGCAACATCCTGGGTAAATCTCCTCTGTCTCTTTTCCAGTGCTTCCACATCCTTCCCAAAATGTGGCGACCAGAACTGTACACAATATTCCAAGTATGGCCGCACGAGCGTTTTGTATAGTTGCAGCATAAAATTGCTGCTCCGGAACTCAATCCCTCTACCAATGAAACCTAATACACCGTATGTCTTCTTAACAGCACTATCTGCCTGGGTGGCATCTTTCAAAGATCTATGTACATGGACTCCAAGATCCCTCTGCACATCCACACTACCAAGAATCTTTCCATTGACCCAGTACTCTGCCTTCTTGTTATTCTTCCCAAAGTGCATCACCTCACATTTATCTGCATTGAACTCCATTTGCCATCTCTCAGCCTAATTCTGCAATTTATCCAAGTCCCCTGCAACCTGTAACATTCTTCCAAACTATCCACTACCCACCGACTTCAGTGTCATCTGCAAATTTACCTATGCCTGGGTCTAAGTCATTTATAAAAATGACAAACAACAGTGGCACTAAAACAGATCTTTGTGGCACACCACTAGTAACTGGACTCCAGGCCGGATATTTTACATCAACCACTACTCGCTGCCTACTTTCAGAGAGCCAGTTTCTAATCCAAGCTCCTAAATCACCCCCAATCCCATGCCTCTGCATTTTCTCCAACAGCTCACCATGTGGGACCTTATCAAAGGCCTTACTGAAGTCCATGTATACCACATCAACTGCCCTATCCTCATCTACATGCTTGGTCACCTTCTCAAAAAACTCAATGAGGCTTGTGAGACATGACCTGCCCTTGATGAAACCATGTTGACTATCTGAAATCAAATTGTTGCTTGCTAGAATAATCCTTTCCAAAACCTTTCCTACAACAGAAGTACGACTCACTGGTCTATAATTACCTGGATCATCTCTACTGCCTTCTTGAACAAGGGCACAACATTTGCAATCCTCCAGTCCTCTGGTACAAAACCTGTAGACAATGACGACTCAAATATCAAAGCCAAAGGCTCTGCTATCTCCTTCCTAGCTTCCCAGAGAATCTTCGGATAAATCCCATCCGGACCAGGGGACTTGTCTACTTTCGTTCCTTTGAGAATTGATGACACCTGTTTGTAACTAACCTCGATTCTTCCTGGTCTAATATCTCGTACCTCGTTCTTCTCCTCTACAATATTCTCCTTTTCCTGAGTGAAAACTGATGAGAAATGTTCATTTAGGATCTCTCCGATCTCGACAAAGTCCACACTCAACTTCCCACTTCTGTCTTTGACTGGCCCTATTCCTGCACTAATCATCCTTTTATTCCTCACATCCTTTTATTCCTTTATTCTATTTGCTAAACACTGCTCGTGTCCTCTCTTTGCTCTTCTTAACTCTCTCTTTAAATCCTTCCCAACTGATCCGTATCTCTCCATCGCCTCATCTGAACCATCTTGCCTCATCAACACATAAACCTCCTTCTTCTGCTTAACAAGAGATGCAATTTCTGCTGTAAACCACGGTTCCGTTACCTTATCGGTTCCATTACCTTATCAATTCCCCCCTGCCTGACAGGGACATACTGATCAAGGACACGCAATATCTGTTCCTTAAACCAGCTCCACACTTCCATTGTCTGCATCCTCTGCATTTTGTTACCCCATTCTATGCATCCTAATTTTGTGGGTGGCACAGTGGCACAGCGGTTAGCACTGCTACCTCACAGCGCCGGCGACCCGGGTTCAATTCCCGCCTCAGGCGACTGACTGTGTGGAGTTTGCACGTTCTCCCTGTGTCTGCGTGGGTTTCCTCCGGGTGCTCCGGTTTCCTCCCACAGTCCAAAGATGTGCAGGTCAGGTGAATTGGCCATGCTAAATTGCCCGTAGTGTTAGGTAAGGGGTAAATGTATGTAGGGGTATGGGTGGGTTACGCTTCGGCGGGGCGCTGTGGACTTGTTGGGCCGAAGGGCCTGTTTCCACACTGTAATGTAATCTAATTCTTGCCTAATCGCATTATTACTGCCTTTGCCCCATCGATATCTCTTGACCTGTGGCATGTACCTATCCCTTTCCATCGCTAAACTTAACATAACTGAATTATGGTCACTCTCTCCAAAGTGCTCACCTACAACTAAATCAAACACCTGGCCTGGTTCATGACCAAGCACCAGATCCAGTGTGGCCTCCCCTCTTGTCAGCCCTTCGACATACTGGGTCAGGAAACCCTCCTGTACACATTGGACAAAAACTGATCCATCCGAGGTACTGGAGATATAGCATTTCCAGTCAATGTTGGGGAAGTTAAAGACACTATACTGACCACCATGTTCCTTTCACTCCTACCCAGATTAATGTTGCTAATCCTCTCTTCCACCTCCCTGGAACTCTGCAGAGGCCGATGAAAAACTCCAAGTAATGTGACCTCTCCTCTCCAGTTTCTAACCTCAGCCCACACTATCTCAATGGGCGAGTCCTCATCAAAGATTCTCTCAGCCACTGTTATACTATCCTTGACTAACAAGGCCACACCTTCCCCTCTTTTACTGCTTTGCCTGTTCTTAATGAAGAATCTAAATCCCTGGAACCCATTCCTCACCCTGATCTATCCATGTCTCTGAAATGGCCACAACATCAAAGTCCCAGGTACCTATCCATTCTGCAAGCTCACCAACTTACTTCGGATACTCCTGGCGTTGAAGTAGATACAGTTCAAACCAGCTTGCTGTCTGTCAGCACATTCCTGTGACCCTGAAATCCTGTTCCTCTCCTTCCTACTATCATCCTCCGGTGCACTGCAACTACACCTCAGGTTCCCATTCCCCTGCTGAGCTAGTTTAAACCCACCCGAATAGCACCAGGATATTAGTATCCCTCTGGTTCAAGTGAAGACCGTTTGTACAGGTCCCACCTTCCCCAGAATGAGCCCCAATTATCCAAGTACCTGAAACCCTCCCTCCTGCACCATCCTTGCAGCTACGAGATCAGCTGATGTCTTTCTCTATTCCATGCCTCGCTATCACATTGCACGGGTAACAAACCAGAGATAACAACAAATATTGTCTCCTTGTTAAAGAAGGGGAGTAGAGACAACCCTGGCAATTATAGACCTGTGAGCCTTACTTCAGTTGTGGGTAAAGTATTGAAAAATGTTATAAGAGTTAGGATTTATAATCATCTACAAAGGAATAATTCAATTAGGGATCGTCAATATTGTTTTGTGAAGGGTAGGTCGTGCCTCACAAGAATTTTGGAGTTCTTTGAGAAGGTGACTGAACAGGTAGATGAGGGTTAAGCAGTTGGTGTGGTATATGTGGATTTCAGTAAGATGTTTGATAAGGTTCCCCATGGTAGGCTATTGCACAAACTACGGAGGCATGAGATTGAGGGTGATTCAGCAGTTTCGATCAGAAATTGGCAAGCTGAAAGAAGACAGGGGATAGTGTTTGATGGGAAATGTTCATCTTGGAGTTCAGTTACTACTGGTGTACTGCAGGGATCTGTTTTGGGTCCACTGCTGTTTGTCATTTTTATAAATGATCTTGATGAGGTCGTCTGGATGGTAGTAAATTTGTGGATGACACTAAGGTCAGTAGAGTTGTGGGTAGTGCCAAAGGATGTTGTAGGATACAAAAGGATACAGGTAAGCTGCAGAGCTGGGCTCAGAGTTGGCAAATGGAGTTAATGCAGAAAAGTGTGAGGTGATTAACTGTGGAAGGAGCAACAGAAATACAGAGCACTGGCCTCATGGTAAGATTCTTGGCAGTGTCGATGAGCAGAGAGATCTTGATGTCCATGTACATCCCTGAAAGTTGTCACCCAGGTTGATAGGGTTGTTAAGAAGGCATTTGGTGTGTTAGCGTTTATTAGTAGAGGGACTGAATTTCAGAGCCATGACATCATGCTGCCGCTGTACACAACTCTGGTGCAGCCGCACTTGGAGTATTGTATACAGTTCAGGTCGCTGCATTATAGGAAGGATGTGGAAGCTTTGGAAAGGGTTCAGAGGAGATTCACTAAGATGTTGCCTCGTATGGAGGGAAGGTCTTACCAGGAAAGGCTGATGGACCTGAGGCTGTTTTCATTAGAGAGAAGAAGGTTGAGAGGTGACTTAATTGAGACATATAAAATAATTAAAGGGTTAGATAGGGTGGACAGTGAGTGCATTTTCCTCGGATGGTGATGGCTCGCACAAGGGGACATACTTTAAATTGAGGGGTGATGGATATAGGACAGATGTCAGAGGTAGGTTTTTCATTCAGAGGGTAGTAGGGACATGGAATGCACTACCTACAACAACTGGAGAGTCACCAAATTTAAGGACATTTAAATGGTCATTGGATAGACATATGGAATAGTGTAGGTTAGATGGGCTTCAGATGGGCTTCATAGGTCGGCGCAACATTGAGGGCCGAAGGGCCTGGACTGCGCTGTAATGTTCTATGTTCTATAATATAAACTGGAACACAGATTCTTACAGGCAAGAGGCAGACTTGGTTAGGGAGCTTAAGGTGAAGGAATCCTCAGCAGGCAGTGATCATAATATGACTGAAATTACTCTTCAATTTGAGAGGGAGATGATAGAATCAAAGGTAATGGAATTACAGCTGAATAAAGGCAACTACAGAGGCATGAGAGAGGAGGTGGGTTGAATTGACTGGGAGAGGACTGTATCAGGAAAGACAGTGGAACAGCAATGGCAGGAGGTTCTGGGAGTAACTCAGGAGACACAGCAGAGATTCATCCCAAGGGAAAAGAAGCCTGGTACAGGGAGGATGAGGCAACCATGGCTGACTAGGGAATACAGGGATAGCATAAAAGTAAAAGAGAAAGCAGATCATTTGGGGAAGGGCAGTGGGAAACCAAAAGATTGGGAACTTGCAAAGACCAATAGAGAGCAACAACAAAAGATATAAGGAGGATCATGATGAACCATGAGGGTAAGCTAGCCAGACATATCAAGGAATACTGCAAGAGTTTCTACAGATATATAAAGGGTAAAAGTGAGGCAAAAGTGGACATTGGATCACTGGAAAATGAGGCTGGAAAGATAGTTGTGGGGAAAAGGAAATGGCTGAGGAATTGAATAATTATTTTGTGTCTGATTCATGGTGGAAAATACGAGTCATATCAAATATATTCAAGAGAGTCTCAGGGCAGAGCTGAGTATAATGGCCATCACCAAAAGAGAAGGTTCTAGATAAACCAAATGGCCAGAGAGACACAGACAGACACAGACAGAGAGATGCACGGTGGCTCAGTGGTAAACACTGCTGCCTCAGTGCCAGGGACCCAGTTTCGAATCCAGCCTTGAATGACCGTCTGTGTGGGGTTTGTACATTCTCCTTGTGTCTGCCCGGGTTTCCTCTGGGTGCTTTGATTTCTTCCCACAGTCACAAGATGAGCAGATTAAGTGGATGAGTGGGAAGTGTAGGGTCACAGAGATGGGAAGGGTTTGGGGATGCTGTCCTTCAGAGGGTTGGTGTGGAATCAATGGGCTGAATGGCCTGCTTCCATCCTGTGGGGAATCTATGGAAACCCAAGGAGAGAAAGAAGTCGGTGGGGAGAAAGGCAACCAGAAATACCATTGAGCTTGAGTGATGGAGAGGGACAGAGAATGAGGGGGATGTGGCTCAAGTGACCCTCAGGGAGCAATAGCAAGGTCACAGAGGGCAGAGAGAGGTTGGCGGGAAAGGCCAAAGATCAGAAATACTGAACGACAGATCAGTTCCTGAAAAACCTGGGGAGAGGGTGAGAGAGTGGGCAGGGGTAGATGTGAAGGATATGGCAGAGAGAAGAATGTATAGAAAGCTGTGGGAGGGACAGGCAGCTGGGAATATGGACACAGAGAGAGAAGGAGGCAGTGAAATCTGTGGCATCAGACTGTGCAGCCGCTCCCTTTTTGCCCTTCTGTCCTCCCACACCCTCTATCCCTCAGAGTTCACCCCCTTGTGGTACAAACCCCAAACACTGCCTGAGCCCCACAATTGTTCTCCCCTGGGAGTGTGTGTTTGTGTGTAAGTGAATGGCAGGAGACGGGACAGTTAAAAAAAATTGTCTCTCTCTCTCTGTCTCTGCATCATCCCGTGTTTCAGCTCCCGAATCAAATCTCCTCAGAGACGGGAGGTGGAAGGACTGAGAGAGAAATGAAAATTAATTAGTTTTTTTCAAACTCCTGCACCAAAAGCACAGCAAGATTCCACCACTCACTGCCTTCACAATCTGACAGGCTCCTCCCAACACAGCCCCTGATATTAAACCCAGGGACCAGGAACGGGAAGGTTACTCAGACTGCCTCAGGACTGTCCCAGTGTTTCTGTTTGAGGGGAGCAGGGACAGAAATATTTATTGTCTCTCAGCCCCCAACTCCCCCTCCCCACACACCACCCCCATTCCCGCTGCCAGAGTCTGTCTCTCCCACAGTATCCAAGGTTCAGTCTCTCAGAAATCCCCCCAGGAGAGAGATGGAAATTGATCAGATCAAAGCTAAGATGTTCTGAAACAAAACTGAGGAGAAACAAACGAGATCCCATCACTGACTGATTTCCAAAGTCTCTGTGCTTAATCAGCACCTCGCCCTGATTTTCGCTTCCCCAGTCCCCAACGCCTTATCTTCACCATGGACATCCAGTCCCTTTACATCTCCATCCCCCATCACGAAGGACTCAAAGCCCTCTGCTTCTTCCTTTCCCGCCGTACCAACCAGTACCCTTCCACTGACACCCTCCTTCGACTGACTGAACTGGTCCTCACCCTGAACAACTTCTCTTTCTAATCCTCCCACTTCCTCCAAACGAAAGGAGTAGCCATGGGCACCCGCATGGGCCCCAGCTATGCCTGCCTCTTCGTAGGATATGTGGAACAGTCCATCTTCCGCAACTACACTGGCCCCAATCCCCACCTTTTCCTCCGCTACATCGATGACTGTATCGGCGCCGCCTCGTGCTCCCACGAGGAGGTTGAACAGTTCATCCACTTCACCAACACCTTCCACCCCGACCTCAAATTCACCTGGACAGTCTCAGATTCCTCCCTCCCCTTTCTCGACCTTTCTATTTCTATCTCAGGCGACCGAATCAACACGGACATCTCCTATAAACCGACTGACTCCCACAGCTACCTGGACTACACCTCCTCCCACCCTACCCCCTGTAAAAATGCCATCCCATTCTCCCAATTCCTTCGTCTCCGCCGCATCTGCTCCCAGGAGGACCAGTTCCAAAAACGTACAACCCAGATGGCCTCCTTCTTCAAGGACTGCAATTTCCCCCCCGACGTGGTCAACGATGCCCTCCACCGCATCTCTTCCACTTCCCGCTCCTCCGCTCTTGAGCTCCGCCCCTCCAACCGCCACCAGGAGAGAACCCCACTGGTCCTCACCTACCACCCCACCAATCTCCATGTACAGCGCATCATCCGCCGTCATTTCCGCTACCTCCAAACGGACCCCACCACCAAGGATATATTTCCCTCCCCTCCCCTATCGGCGTTCCGTAAAGACCACTCCCTCCATGACTCCCTCGTCAGATCCACACCCCCCACCAACCCAACCTCCACTCCCGGCACCTTCCCCTGCAACCGCAGGAGGTGCAAGACTTGCGCCCACACCTTCCCCCTCACCTCCCTCCAAGGCCCCAAAGGAAACTTCCATATCCGCCACAGATTCACCTGAACCTCCACACACATCATCTATTGCATCCTCTGCACCCGATGTGGCCTCCTCTATATTGGGGAGACAGGCCGCCTACTTGCGGAGCGTTTCAGAGAACATCTCTGGGACACCCGGACCAACCAACCCAACCACCCCGTGGCTCAACACTTCAACACCCCCTCCCACTCCACCAAGGATATGCAGGTCTTTGGACTCATCCATCGCCAGACCACAACAACACGACGGTTGGAGAAAGAGCGCCTCATCTTTCGCCTAGGAACCCACCAACCACAAGGGATGAACTCGGATTTCACCAGTTTCCTCATTTCCCCTCCCCCCACCTTGTCTCAGTCAAATCCATCGAATTCAGCACCGCCTTCCTAACCTGCAATCTTCTTCCTGACCTCTCCCCCCCCAACCCAGTCTGACCTATCACCCTCACCTTGACCTCTTTCCACCTATCACATTTCCGACGCCCCTCCCCCAAGTCCCTCCTCCCTACCTTTTATCTTAGCCTGCTGGACAAACTTTCCTCATTCCTGAAGAAGGGCTTATGCCCGAAACATCGATTCTCCTGTTCCCTGGATGCTGCCTGACCTGCTGCGCTTTTCCAGCAACACATTTTCTGCCCTGATCTTAAACCCAGAGAATAGGAACAGATTTCAAATGGGATCAGGGGCAAATTCTTTCTGACTGCCCCCAGAGTTTATTTTCTGAGGGGCTGGGCAATGACTCAGTGGTGGAGAGTCACTCACCACAACTTGTGTCCCTCTCCCCCTTTTCCCCCCACTCGCCCCCAGCCCCCAACCATCCCTTGGATTTAACCTTCCCTGTCCAGCTGGTTCTCTGACACTCCAGGGGGTACGAGAAGCACAAAAAACAAGACCAATGTTCCCCTGACCCACTCCCATTCAAAGGGCACCGCCCCCGTGCCCACTCCATCTGGGATTAGTGCAGTTTCTACATGAACTATTAATGAGGAACCTTCCCCTGGTACAGGCACCTCTCTATCTGTGTGTCCCTGTCTCTCTCTTTCACTCCTCTCTCCCTCAGTCTGACCCTATCCACTTGTCCATCTCTGTTCAGCTTTCTCCTCCTGCTCTCACAAATCGATCAATGTCGTTCTTTCTCTGTCCCTTTCTCCCTCTTCCTCTTTCACTGTCCCACCCACACCTCCATCTCTGGTCAGATTTCCCTTTCCTCTCGATAATCTCTCTCTCTTTCTCTCCATTCCACACATGTTTTTATTGAAATGCCCTCTCCTGCCTCACGTTTGCCTTGTGCTCCAATCTCTGCGCCATGTCTCGGAGGGTGTGGGGATGACGAGAGGTGGTGGGAGGGTCAGAGCTATGGGGGAAGTGGAGGGACGGTGCAGCCCTAAACACTATCAGACTATCAGTGACCTCAGCCTGGGGCCCTATGGGGCCCTTCCTGAAGAAGGGCCTGTGCCCGAAACGTCGAATCTCCTGTTCCCTGGATGCTGCCTGACCTGCTGTGCTGTTCCAGCAATAAAGTTTCAACTTTGATCTCCAGCATCTGCAGACCTCACTTTCTCCTGCCCTATGGATAGGCTAACGTAACACGTGAGGGTGAGCTGCAGGCCGAGGGAGTGCACAGCAAGATCCCACAGGTAGCTGAATGCAGGACCACCATGGCATTCCTTCAACAACCTGTCAGAGCCCACCTCCACGCACCAACTCCCCCACCTCCCCAGTGCCCCCACAGAGAGGGGCTGATATTGGAGTGAAGGGTATTCTGCACAGCTGGATCCCACCAGCTGTCCCCAGTTTCCCCCACTCCACGTTGAATGAAACTGAAGGTTTCTGTACCTTCACCATCCACGTTCAGAACCCCTAGCCCTCACCTCCTGAATTTCCTGAATGTGAAAAGTGTTGCTCCCTGTTACTGTAAAGGAAATGGCTGCAGTCTATCCCTCCACAGCAAAATCCCACAGGCTGTAATGTGAAAACAGCAGACCCCCCCCCCCCACCCCCCCATCCCCACTAAGCCACCAGCAAATACTAAACCCTCCCGTTTCAACCTGGAGCTGGGCTGGGACTGAACACTGGAGTAAACCCTCACACCCTCCCTCTAGATCCCGTACCTTGCCCGACACCACCCCATCCCTCTTTCGCTCCAACAATCCCATCTTCACCCCCCGCCCCCACAATCCCTGCTGTGCAGGATCCCACAAGAAGCAAAATGAGAAAGTGGACAATCGTTGATGGAGTGGGTTAATATCATCCTGAACGTTGGCCAAAAGGGAGTGGGGCGGCGGGGGAGGGTGGTGAGGTGGGGGCTGTGCAGGTCCTGCATTTCTTGTCCCTTTGCAATGCTGAGGGTCCTCCTCAGTCCCAGAGCCAACCCCAAAACCCCACCCCCTCACCAAACCCCACCCCCCAAACCCCCCAACCCCAGAGACAGTAATAAGATCCCAGTCAATAGCAACAATTCCTTCTGTTCATCCCCCAATCCTCACAGATAGACTGAGAAGGGTAGGAGGAGGGAGTGGGACATGTTGTGGGGGAGATGAGGGGTCTTGTGATCCCCTCTGACCACTCACCCACCTCCCCATTAAAATGGCGACAAGTCCCAGTGGAGTCTCTCCCAGATATTCCGAGAGGAATTACAGAAAAGAAAACGATTGGGTGGGGAGACAGAAAAATCCAACCCTCTCTGCGCACCTCCCCCCCACCATTAGCCTCAGCTGACCAATAAACTACATTTGAGTGGCACCTGCAACTTCCATTAAGCACTGTCTGAAGTAATAATCCAACCCTTCCACAATGATTGAAAAAAAGCTTCAGAGGCCCAGGACTCCACCCTCACCCCCAACCACCCCCCCCCGCCCCACCCCAAAACCTCCATCCTCACCGCCCCCTCCCCTGACACACACACACACCCACCCTCACCTCCCACCCCCCCAACACCTCCATCCTCACCGCCCCCCAACCCACATATACACACAACCCCCCAGAAGAGGTTAATGTTTAAATCCATAAGACCATAAGAATGAGGAGCAGGAAATGGCCGTCTGGCCCTTTGAGCCTCCTGAGTCATTCAGTGTGATCACGGCTGGTCTTTTTGTGGCATCAGCTCCACATACCCGCCCTCTCACCATCACCCTTAATTCCTTTCCAGTTCAAAAATCTATCTCTCTTAGCTTTAAACTCATTCACTGAGGAGGTCTCAACTGCTTCACTGGGCCGGGATTTCCACAGATTCCCAACCCTCTGGGTGAAGAACTTCCTTCTCAATTCAGTCCGAATCTGTTCCTTCTTATTTTGAGGTTATGCCCACTTGTCCCAGTTTCACCTGCCGGTGGAAACACTCTGTTTACTTCTATCTTATCTATTCCACTCCCACCCCACCATCCCCAATATTCTAGGAAATTCCAATGAATATAATCCCAGTCTGCTCAGTCTCTCCTCATAAGCCACCCCCCTGAACTCCGGAATCCACCTAGTGAACCTCCTCCTCTGCACCACCTCCAGTGCCAGTACATCCTTTCTCAAGTAAGGAAACAAAGCCTGCACACAGTCCTCCAGGTGTGGCCTCCCCAGCACCCTATACAGCTGCAATGTAACCTCCCTGCTTTTAAACTCAATCCCTTTAGCGATGAAAGACAAAATTCCACTTTCCTTCTGAATTACTTGTTGCACCTGCAGATTAACATTCTCTGATCCATGCCCAAGGACCCCCAGATCTCTCTGCACAGCATCATGCTGCATGTTTCTTTCACCATTCAGAAACAGTCCCTCTCACAGTTATTCCAAATTGGATGATTTCACATTTATTAACATTGTACTCCATCTACCAGACCTTTGCCCACTCACTTGAACTATCGATGTCCCTTTGGAAACTTTCAGAGTGCTCTGCACACTTTACTCTACCACTCACCTTCATGTCAACCGCAAACATTGGCACTAAATATAAATTGTGAATAATTGTAGTCCTAATGCTAATCACTGAGGCAAACACTCGTCACTGATCAACAACCAGAAAGGCACTCATTTATCCCCACTCCTTGCTTCCTGTCAGTTAACCCATCCTGTATCCATGCTAATACATGGCCCGTATGTTTAGCTTATGCCAGAATCTTTTGTGCAACCCCTTATCGAATGAAGGAAGATCCCACACGCAGTCTCACTGCATTCCAACAGAAGCACATCACACACACGGTTAGAAACCAGAGGCTGCAAAGGTTGGGACACAGTCACCTCCCCCCTCATGTTTGTGTATCTGTCCGACTTCTCTCTGTCTCATTCTCTCTATCCCAGGCTGTCATCTTCACTCATGTGCTGAGAACTATTTCTCTTGCAATTTCATTGCTCAGTGATTGGAGAAAAATAAATAGCCCTGTCCTCCAACCTGGAATCTGGGAGCTCGTGCCGAAATTGAGAAAACTATCTCACAGACGAGTCAAGCAACATCCTGATATAATCATTCTTATCAGATCATACCTTACATACCCAGACACCACCATTACAATCCCTGGATATGTCCGGTCCCACTGGCAGGACAGACGCAGCCGAGGTGACAGCACAGTGGCATACAGTCAGGAGGGAGTTGCTCTGGGAGTCCTTGACATCGACTCTGGACCTCATGAGGTCTCATGGCTTCAAGTGAAACAGAAGCTTACTGCTTATCACCTATCATCGTCCTTCAGCTGATGAATCAGTGCCCCTCCATGTTGAACAACACTTGGAGGAAGCACTGAGGGTGGTAAAATATCATACTGTGTGGGGGATTTCAGTGTCCACCACCAAGAGTGGCTCGGCAGCAGCAGCATTACTGATCGGGTTGGTCAGGTCCTAAAGGATATAACTGCGACACTGGGTCTCTGGCAGGTGGTGTAGGAACCAACAAGAGACCAACCAAAAAATGTACTTGACCTCACCCTTACGAATCTGCCAGCTGCAATCACCTCTGTCCATGACAGTATTGATAAAAGTGACCACCACACTGCCCTTATGGAGACAAAGTCCCGCCTTCACATTGAGAATACCCTCCACCTTGTTGTGTGGTGCTATCACTATGCTAAATGGGACAGACTTCTAACCGATTTAGCAATTCAATATTGGGTATTGAGCTGTGGGTTATCAACAGCAGCAGAACTGTACTCCAGCACAATCTGTAACCTCATGGCCGAGCATATCCCCCACTCAACCATGACCATCAAGCCAGGGATCAATCTTGGTTCAATGGAGAGTTCAGGAGGGCGTGCCAGGAGCAGCATCAGGCAGACTTGCGTGCCAAATGGCATAACCAGGAAGTGATAGACAGAGCTACGTGCTCCCACAGCCAATGCATCAAATCTAAGCTCTGCAGTCCTTCCACATCGTGAATGGTGGTGAATGGTGGTGAACAATTTAACAACTCACTGGAGGAGATGCTCCACAAATATCCCCATCCTCAATAATGGAGGAGCCCAGCACATCAGTGTAAAAGATAAGGCTGATGCATTCGTAACAATCTTCAGTCAGAAGTGCTGAGTAGATGGTCCATCTCAGGCTTCTCCAGTGGTCCCCAGCATCACAGATACCAGTCTCCAGACAATTCCATTCACTCCCCAAGACAACCAGAAATGGTTGAGGCACTGGATACTGCAAAGGCAATGGGCCCTGAGAACATTCTGGCAATAGTACTGAAGTACTTACCACTCCCCTAGCCAAACTTTTCCCGCACAGTTACAACATTGGCAGCTCCCTGACAATGTAGAAAATTGCCCAGGTATTACCTGTACATGAAAAGCATGACAAATCCAACCCGGCTAATTACCACCAATCTGCCGACGCTCCATCAACAGGGCTATCAAACAGAGTGATGCTGGAAAAGCAAAGCAGGTCAGGCAGCATCCAAGGAGTGAAATACTGCCTGACCTGCTGTGCTTTTCCAGCACCACTCTGATCCAAACTCGGGTTTCCAGCATCTGCACTCCTCACTTTTGTCGAGGGCTATCAAACAGCACCTGCTCAGCAACAACCTGCTCAGTGATGCCCAGTTTGGGTTTGGCCAAAGTCATTCAGCTCCCGATGTCATTACAGCCTCGGTTCAAACATGGACAAAAGAGCTGAATTCCAGAGGTTAGGTGTGAGTGACAGCCCTTGACATCAAGGCTGCATTTGACCGGGTATGGCATCAAGGAACCCTGTCAGAAATGGAATCAATAGGTAATGGGGGCAAACACTTCACTGGTTAGAGTCATACCTGGCACAAAGGAAGATGATTGTGGTTGTAAAGGGTCAGACATCTCAGCTCCAGGACATCTCTGCAGGAGAAATGGGTCGTGTCCTAGGCCCAATGATCTTCAGCTGCTTCATCAATTACCTTCCCTCTGTCATAAGGTCAGAAGTGGGGATGTTCGCTGATGTTTGCACAGTTTTCAGCACCTTTCACGATTCCTGATATACTGAAGCAATCCGTGCTCAAATGCAACAAGATCTGGACAATATCCAGGCTTGTGCCAACAAGTGGCAAGTAACATTCACGCCGCACAAATGCCAGACCATGACCATCACCAATAAAAGACACTCTAATCACCATTCCTTGACATTCAACGGTATTAACATCACTGAATTCCCCCCACTGTCAACATCCTTGGAGTTACCATTGACCAGAAACTCACTGGACTCACCACATGAATACAGTGGTTACAAGAGCAGGTCAGAGACTAGGGACACTGTGGCGAGTAATTCACCTCCTGACACCCCAAATTCTATCCACTCTCTACAAGGTACAAGTCAGGAATGTGATGGAATACTCCCCACATGCCTGGATGGGTGCAGCTCCAACAACACTCAAGGAGCTTGACACCATCCAGGACAAAGCAACCCACTTGATTGGCACCACATCGACAAATATTCAAACCCTCCACCACCGGTGCCCAGTGGCAACAGTGTGTGCTATCTACAAGATGCACTGCAGAAATCCACCAAAGATTCTTCAACAGCACCTTCCAAATCCATGACCACTTCCATCTAGAAGGACAAGGGCAGCAGGTACTTGGGAACACCATCACCTACAAGTTCCCCTGCAAGCCACACACCACCCTCACTTGGAAATATATCACCATTCCTTCACAATTGTTGGGTGAAAATCTTGGCATTCCCTCCCTACCGGCATTGTGGGTCAACTCACTGCAAGGGGACTGCAGCGATTCAAGAAGGCAGCTCACCACCACTTTCTCCAGGGCAAATAAGGATGGGCTGTCAATGTTAGCCAGCCAGTGACGCCCAAGTCCCACAAAAGAATATTGAAAAAATGTTTCTGTGATTGAAACCTCTGTCTCTGAAATGTTGGGGTTTCTTTCATTTTGTAAACCTGACTCAAAACATTACAGCATTGATGGTTTAAAATGATGGGATGGTCTGGGGCGTCTGATGGGGAGGCGGGGAAAGATGACAGACAGAGGAATTGTGATGGAGAGGTAGAAAGGGAGTGTGTGTGTTTGTAAGATATCATGGGAAAGAGAGTTGACCAGACTGACAGAAAACAGACACTTTGCCCAGTTATGTCAGGAATCTATTCCCCAAGCTGCAGATACAGACAGTTTTATAGTGTTACAGTGGTGTTACAGTAGTGTAGTGTTAATTACAAGAAAAGATGAATTAAATTACATTCAATGGAATACAATCGCCTGGCCGGTCGGAGCAATCAGGTAATAACTGTAACAGGAGGTTCCGTCCCTCTGCGAGAGCAGGTGCTAATGTCCAGTATCCTGGTTCCAATGGGCCTGCAGGGGGGTGCATATTCTTGTCAGGTATCTGGGTGCCACTCAGTCTAGGGAGACTTTGTGGGGCTTCAGTACCTGAGGGCACTGTGGATGCCCTCGGGGCTGCAGGAGCGGTGATGCTATTGTGAGGTAGGAAGCCTGTTGTCAGATCATCTGAGGAGTGTATTCCTTCAGTCTGGAAGCTGTTTAGGTAATGTCTGGTTTTGCTGTTTAGTTCCTGAGCTGGTTGTAGTCAAGCTGAGGGATTATGGTCTGGTCTGTTCAGCTAAGAACAGGCATGGTTTCTGTGAACAAATAGTGGGCAGGCAGAGTCGTTTATTTTTTCTCCTACAATTCCCCTTTTTTTCTTTTTGTCAGGGAAGCACTGAGTTCGGGGTAGAGGCGAAGGGGGGAATGTAGCCAGAGCCAGGGGGAGGATCGGAATCAGTGGGGTAGTATTCAGAGTCCGAGTCTGAAACCACATATTCCGTGTCGGGAGCAAAGTTATTGTCCCTGTGGACCTTCACTAGTTGGGTGGTAAGGTCAGGGCAGGGGGGTAGCAGCTTTGAGCACAAGCTCAGACAGCACATTTAAAGCCATGACAAGAACTGCAATAATGACAATGATAGGAATGAGGACTATGAGACCCTGGAGCAAGGCCGTGCCCCAGGAACCCAGCCAGGAGCGTGCCCAGTTCCATGGGTCCCATTTTGGTTTTGGGTTGTGCAGTACAGCGGCAGCCTGTTGGATATGCCGGGCTGAGTTAGTAATGTTCCCATTGGGGCCGGGTATGTAACTCCACCATTTTGGGACGATATTTGGGGACTACAGAATTGATAAGGAGAAAGTGAGTACTGCAGATGCTGGAGATCAGAGCTGAAAAATGTGTTGCTGGAAAAGCGCAGCAGGTCAGGCAGCATGCAAGAAGCAGGAGAAGCGACGTTTCGGGCATACGCCCTTCTTCAGGAATTCCTGAAGAAGGGCTTATGCCTGAAATGTTGATTCTCCTGCTCCTTTGATGCTGCCTGACCTGCTGCGCTTTTCCAGCAACACATTTCTCAGCTCACTACAGAAATGATGGGAACACAACATTTGATGAGACAGTATTTGGCAGATGGTGGGCAAAATATTTGTACGAGGGAATGCAACATCTAAGAGAGGGTGATATTCTTTTGGGGTGACTCAAGATTTTGGGAAGGGACATATTATTGTGAGGTTTGGGCAAAGTTGTGGGGTAAAGACAAGGGCAAAAGTGGGAGCTTGTGAAACATGTTGAGTGAATATCTGGGGGGGGGGGCAGAAAAGAGAAGGGGGTTGTATTGGATCTCAAAATTGATGGCACAAAGTTCGAGAGGTCACATTTGGCAGGGAGTCACATTCAGCAATTTTGGATGGAGAAAAAAATTTGGGGGAGGGGCAGGAAAAATGTAGAGAGAGGGAGGGGCAGAAAGGTGCAGACAGGGACAGAAAAAATGCCGACAGAGAGGGAGGGGGACACACAGCTGATGGGAATGGACAGACAGAGGGAGAATGAAATAAAAAGTTGAGAGTGTGACAGACAGAGACACAGGAGTGAAAGGCAGAATGACCAAAAGAGAGAAAGGAGGAGAGACTTTGAGAGAAAGATACAGGGACACAAAGTGAGAAACAAAGAGACATAAAGTGACAATGTGAGAAAGAGATGGGAAATCAGTCAGTGACAGGCAGGAGTTCAGGAAAGACACAGTCTGAAAAGGTGATACTCACCATTACTGTGGGTCCCAGCTCTCTCTCTCTCTCTCTCTCTCTCTCTCTCTCGCTGATTTCTCACACTCCCTCGCTCCCATGAGGGATAGACACTGCTCCTGGTGTTCACTTCAGACAGGGTCTGTTTCAGGGACAGGTTGGTAAAGGTTCAAAACTGGAACTGAGCTTCCAGCAGTTCCCACTCTCTCTCTCACACACACACACACACACACATACACACACACACACACAAACTGGCCACACACACACACACACACACATAAACTGGCCATTGACCTGAAGTCCACACTGAGACAAAGCTGCAGTTTCAAACCAGCTACGAAACGCTTTTATTCAGATAGGAAAACAGTCTTCTGCAGCCAAGGACCACAGATTTATCCCACAGGGGAACATCGTATTTCCACAAAGATAAACACAAGGTGTGAGTGGGATGAACTTAACCAGTAAAGTTAGTGAGTTTCTGAGAGTGAACATCAAACTCTTTCACAGATGGACACGAAGGGACTAATGGATCTATTGTACCAGTGGACGTTTGTTCATTATACAAATGGTCATGAGTTAGTTGGACACATTCACCCCCTCTCTGACAATAGCTGAGGGACATCACAGCACTGTCTCACTCTCTCATTGATGTTCCATCAGGAAAAGCTGGGAATTATCTGACTGACTCTTTTAAAAATAGTTAAACCCAGGCAAGAGTCATTTACTGCACACACATTCTCTGTGTGTATATGTTTCTGTGTGTCTGTGTATATGAGTGAGGCAGTGTGTCTGTGTGTGCATGTTTCTGTGTGCATTTATGTGTGTCGGTGTGTGTGTTTCTGTGTATCTGTATGTATGTCTGTGTAAGTGCATCTGGATGTGACAATGCTGTCACTTTAACAAGCTTATTTTGTCCTTTGTATTTTTTAAAAACTATAAGTCATAAAAGCAGAAATAAGGCCATTCAGCCCATCGCGCCTGCTCCACTATTCAATCATGGCTGCTACGTTTCTCATCCCTATTCTCCTTGTTACACTTGATCCCCTTGACAGTTAAAAAAGTATCTCTCTCCATCTTAAATATATTCAAAGTCCTGGCCTCCACAGCCTTCTGAGGCAGTGAATTCCATAGATGCATCACTATTTAGCGGAAGACGTTTCTCCTGGACTCCATTTAAAAAGGTCTTCCCTTTACTCGACAGCTGTGCCCTCGGTCCTAGTCTTTCCGACCAATGGAAGCATCTTCGAGGAGAAAGTGAGGACTGCAGATGCTGGAGATCAGAACTGAAGATGTGTTGCTGGAAAAGCGCAGCAAGTCAGGCAGCATCCAAGGAGCAGGAGAATTGACGTTTCGGGCAAAAGCCCTTCTTCAGGAATGGGCTTTTTCAAGGAAGGCATCCTTGGAAGCATCTTCCCAACATCCATTCTGTCCAGGACATTCAGTATTCCAGGTTTCAATTAGATTCCCCCTCATTCTTCTGAACCCCATCCAGAGTCCTGAAACATTCCTCAAATGTTAAGCTTTTCATTGCTGGGGCCATTCTCGTGAATGTTCTCTGAACAGACTCCAGGGCCAGTACATCCAGGAGTGTCAGAAATAAGAGTGATGAACTGACAGTGTGGATCAGTACTTGGGACTATGATGTTGTGGCCATAACGGAGACGTGGGTTTCACAGGGGCAGGAATGGTTGCTAGATGTTCCAGGGTTTAGAACATTTAAAAAGAACAGGGAGGGAGGAGAAAGAGGAGGGGGTGTGATATTGCTAATCAGAGAGTGCATCACAGCTACAGAAAGGAAGGCTGTTGTGGAAGGTTTGTCTACTGAGTCAGTATGGAACAGCAAGGGAACATCCACCACATTGGGGGTTTCCTGCAGACACCCTAATAGCAGGAGAGAGATCAAAGAACTCATAGGCTGGCAGAGTTTGGAAAAATGCAGATGTCACAGGGTTGTTGTTATGAGTGACTTCAACTTTCCCAATATTGGCTGGAACCTCCTTAGTACAGATGGTTTGTATGTAGCTGTTATTGTCAGGTGAGTTCAGGAGGGTTTCCTTACTCAGTATGTAGGCAGGCCGACGAGGGGAGAGGCCATTTTGGATTTGGTGCTCGGCAATGAGCCAGGACAGATGTCAGATCTCGCGGTGGGAGAGCACTTTAGTGACAGTGATCACAGCTGCCTCACATTTACCATAGCCTTGGAGAGGAAAAGGAGCAGTTACCAAGAGAAGATATTTAATTGGGGAAAAGGAAATTATGACGCTATCAGACAGGAGTTGGGAAGTACAGATTGGGAGCAATTGTTCCACAGAAAGGGTATAACAGACATGTGGAGAGTATTTAAGGAGCAGTTGTTGCAAGTGATGCACAAATTTGTCCACAGACACAGGCAAGAAAAGGGGTAAGATTAAGGAGCCTTGGATGACAAGAACAGAGGAGCTTTTTGTCAAAAGGAAGAAGGCAGCTTATGTGAGGTGCAAGAAGCAAGGATCTAGCACAGCTTTAGAGGATTACAGACTTACTAGAAAGGAGCTCAGAAATGGATTGAGGAGAGCCAGGAGATGGCATGAAAAAGGCTTGGCAGGAAGGATTAGGGAGAACCCAAAGGCATTTTACTCATATGTGAGGAATAAGAGAATGTAGGGTCAGTCAGGGATAGGGAACTTGTGTGTGGAATCTGAGGAGATAGGGGAAGCACTAAATGATTTTTTTGCTTCAGTTTTTACGAAGAAAAGGGACCTTGTTGTGAATGAGAATTTGAGGAGCTGGGAAACAGGCTGGAACAGATGAAGATTGATGAAGTTGATGTCTTTGGTGATGGCCACCACACTGAGCTCTGTCCCTACCCTCTCTTGAGTTTTTTTGGGATATTAATCATGTCTTCCACAATAAAGACTGACACAGAATAATTATTTAATTCTTCAGCCATTTCCTTTTCCCCGCCACTATCTTTCTGCATCATTTGCCAGCGGCCCAATGTCCACGTCTTCCTCTCTTTTGCCCTTTATCTGTCGAAAGAAACTCTTACTGGATTGCTTGATATGACTGGCTAGCTTACTGTCATTTTTCATCGTGACCCTCCTTATTCCTTTTGTTGTTGCTCTCTATTGGTCTTTGCAAGTTTCTAATGCTTTGGTTTCCCACTGCCTTTCTCCAAATGATCTGTTTTCTCTTTAACTTTTATGCTATCTCTGTCCTCCCTAGTCAGCCATGGTTGCCTCATCCTCCCTGTACCATGCTTCTTTTCCCTCAGGATGAATCTCTGCTGTGTCTCCTGAGTTACTCCCAGAAACTCCTGCCATTGCTGTTCCACTGTCTTTCCTGATACACTCCTCTCCCAATCAATTCTACCCACCTCCTCTCTCATGCCTCTGTAGTTGCCTTTATTCAGCTGTATTCCATTACCTTTGATTCTATCATCTCCCTCTCAAATTGCAGAGTAATTTCAGACATATTATGATCACTACCTGCTGAGGATTCCTTCACCTTAAGTTTCTTGATCAAGTCTGCTTCATACCACATCACTAAATCCAGTGTTGCCTGTTCCCTACTGGGCTCCACCACAAGTTGGTCCAAAAAGCCATCTCATAGACATTCCATAAATTCACTTTCTTGCGAACTGTTCCCAACCTGATTTCCCAGTCCACCTGCATATTGAAATTCCCAATGATCACTGTAACTTTGCATTTCCTACAAATCTTTTGCATCTCCGGTTGTATCTTGCGCCCCATCTCCTGACGACTGTTTGGAGGCCTGTACATGACTCCAACTATGATTTTGTTAATACCTATGCAGTTCCTCAATTGCATGACATGGATAAGAGAGGTTGTAAAGGCAGAGGTGTTGAAGGGGCTAGAAAGAGCCGAGGTTAACAATGGCAGGGGAGTGGCAAGTGCGTGTGTGTGTGTATGTGCATCTGTGTGCATGTGTGTTTGTATCTGTGTGCGCGTGTGTGTGCAACTGTGTGCGTGTGCGTGTGTATGTATGTGTGTGTGCACACGCGTGTGTGTATTTGTGTGTGTGTATCTGTGTGCTTGTGTGTGTATCTGTGTGTATGTGTGCGCGTGTGTGTATCTGATTGTGGGTATGTGTGTGTGTATCTTTGTACGTGTGTGTGGTGTATCTGTGTGTAACTGTGTGCATGTGTGTACCAGTGTGTGTGCGCGCGCGTCTATCTGTGTACGTGTGTGTGTCTGTGTGTGTGTGCATGTGTATCTGTGTGTGTATATCTGTGTGCGTCTATTTGTGTACGTGTGTGTGTCTGTGTATGTGTCTGTGTGTGTGCGTGTATGTATATGTGTGTATGTATGTGTGTGTATGTATGTGTGTGTGTGTCTGTTTGTGGGTGTGTGTCTGTGTGTATGTGTGTGTGTTTGTGTATGTCTGTGTGTGCATCTGTTTGCGTGTGTGTCTGTGTGTATGTGTGTGTGTTTCTGTTTGTGTGTGTGTGTCTGTGTGTTGTCTGTGTGTGTGCTTGCATGTGTATGTGTCTGTGTGTATGCGTCCATGTGTGTGTGTGTGTATGTATGTGTGTGTGTCTGTATGTGTGTGTGTGTGTATGTGTGTATCCGTGTCAGTGTGTGTGTGTGTGTATGCGTGTCTGTGTGTGTATGTCTGTGTGTGTTTGTGTGTCTGTATGTGTCTGTGTGTGTATGTCTGTGTGTGTTTGTGTGTCTGTGTGTGTCTGTGTGTGTGTGTCTGTGTCTGTGTGTGTTTCTGTGTGTGCGTGTGTGCAGGAGTCAGGCCTCCATTTTGCCAGAGCGCGGAGGAGAGAAGGAGGAGTGAAGCGAGGGCTGCCGGGAAGGTATGGGCTTAATTCATATTTGGGCAGTGGCTAAACATGTGTCGTATCTCCCTCCAGCACCCCCCTCCTCTAACCAGAAGAAAAAGACCCACTCAGATAAGGCTTTTATTTCTTATCGTTCTTTTCCATTTATTTAAGTGCATTGTTTGATTTCAGTTGGTTGATATAAAGCTAAGCTTACAATGGCAGGGGACCTCAGACCAGTGGCATGTGCCTCTTGTTTGATGTGGGAGCTGAGGTTCGTGTCTGATGTTCCTGACTCTTACACTTGCAGGAAGTGTGTCCAGCTGCAGCTCTTGTTTGACCGCATGACGGCTCTGGAGCTGTGGATGGACTCACTGTGGAGCATCCGCGATGCTGAGGAGATCGTGGATAGCACGTTTAGTGAACTGGTCACACCGCAGGTTAGGATTGCTGAGGGAGGAAGGGAATGGGTGACCAAAAGACAGAAAAAGAGTAGGAAGGCAGTGCAGGTGTCCCCTGCGGTCATCTCCCTCCAAAACAGATATACCGTTTTGGATATTGTTGGTGGAGATGGCTCACCGGGGGAGGGCAGCAGTTGTCAAGATCACGGCGCCGTGGTGGGCACTGCTGTTCAGAAGGGTGGGAAAAAGACTCGTAGGACCATAGTCAGAGAGGTTTCCATTGTGAGGGGAGTAGATAGGCGGGTCTGTGGCTGAAAACGGACTCCCGGATGGTATGCTGCCTCCCAGGTGCTCGGGTCAGGGATGTCACTGATCGGCTGCAGAGCATTCTAAAAGGGGAGGGTGAACAGCCAGTTGTCTTGGTGCATACAGGCACCAACGATATCAGTAGGAAATTAGATGAGGTCCTGAAAGAAGAATTCAGGGAGCTGGGAGAGAAGTTAAAGAGGAGGACCTTAAAGGTAGTGAACTCGGGCTTACTACCAGTGCCACGTGCTAGACAGTGTAGAAATGAAAAAATAGGCAGGATGAACACGTGGCTTGAGAGATGGTGTAGGAGGGAGGGGCTCAGATTTGTTAGACCTTGGGCCAGGTTCTGGGGAGGGTGGTTCTATTACAAAAGGGACAGTCTACATCTAAACCAGACCGCAACCAATGTCCTCGGTGGGGAGGTTTTAAACTAATGTGGCAGGGGGCTGGGAACCAGAAAAGAAAACAAGTAGGCAGCGAGGTGGAGACTGGAGACTGTAAGAATTATGAAGATAGCATTAATAAAGGGAAGAGTAGGCAGAGAGCAGGTTAGAGCAAAAGAACTGGTGGCCTGAAATGCATCTACTTTAATGCAAGGAGTATAGTGTTGAGGCAGATGGACTTAGGGCTTGGATTGGAGACTGGGAGTATGACATTATTGCAATCACAGAGACTTGGTTGAAGGAAGGGCATGATGATTGGCAACTAAATGTTCCAGGATATAGACACTTCAGACAGGACAGGGAGGGAAGTAAAAGAGAGGGTGGAGTTGGATTGCTGGTCACAGACGATATCACGGCTGTGCTAAAGGAGGACACTATGGCGGTCTTGGGTACTGAGGCATTATGGGTGGAGCTGAGAAATAAGAAGGGTGCAGTTACATTGTTGGGACTATATTACAGGCTTCCCAACAGTGAGCGTGAGGTAGAAGAACAAATAGGTAAACAGATTATGGAAAACAATAGAGGCTTCAGGGTGCTGGTGATGGGAGATTTTAATTTTCCCAACATTGACTGGGATATACTTAGCGTCAGAGGTCTGGATGGGGTAGAATTTGTACGAAGCGTCCAGGAGCATTTTCTAGAGCAGTTTGTCAATAGTCCGATGAGGGAAGGGACCATATTGGACCTGGTACTGGGGAACGAACCAGGACAGGTGGTAGAAGTTGCGGTGTGGGATTTCTTTGGGAACAGTGACCATAATTCTGTAAGTTTTAGAATACTCATAGACAAAGGTGGGAGTGATCCTAAGGGAAGAGTACTAAACTGGACCAAGGCCAATTATATCAAAATTAGGCAGGAGCTGGGGAATGTGGATTGGACACAGCTATTTGAAGGGAAGTCCACATTTGAGATGTGGGAGACTTTCAAAGATAGGTTAAGGATAGTCAGGATAGGCATTTCCCGTTGAAGGCAAGGGATAGGAAGGGCAAGATTCGTGAACCGTGGATGACGGGAGAAATTGTACGACTAGCCAAGAGGAAACAGGAAGCGTACATAAGGTCTAGGCAGCTAAGAACCGAACAGGCCCTGGAGGAATATCGGAAGAGTAGGACCAGTCTTAATTAAGGAATCAAGCGGGCTAAAAGGGGTCATGAAATAGTTTTAGCAAGCAGAGTTAAGTTAAATCCCAAAGCATTTCATCCTTATATAAGAAGCAAGTGGGTAACTCGAGAAAAGATCGGTCCACAGAAAGATATTGAAAGAAGGCTGTGTGCCGAACCTGAGAGAATGGGTGAGATTCTGAATGATTACTTTGCATCAGTGTTCACTGAGGAGAGGAACATGATGAATCTTGAGATTCGAGACAGAAGTTTGATTAGTCTGGATCACGTTGGTATAAGTAGGGAAGATGTGTTGGGTGTGTTAGAGGTTATTAAGGTGGACAAATCCCCAGGACTGGATGGGATCTATCCCAGGTTGCTGAGGGAAGTGAGAAAGGAAATAGCTGGGGCCCTGACAGATATCTTGGTGGCATCCCTAAACACAGGTGAGGTGCCAGAGGACTGGAAGGTTGCTCATGTTGTCCCCCAGTACAAGAAGGGTAGTAGGGATATTCTGGGTAACTACAGACCAGTGAGCCTGATGGCAGTGGTGGGCAGGTTGCTGGAGAAGATACTGAGGGAAAGCATCTATTTATATTTAGAAAAGAATGGGCTTATCAGTGATAGGCAACATGGTTTTGTGCGGGGTAGATCATGCCTTACCAACTTAATAGAGTTCTTCGAGGAAGTGACCAAGTTGTTGGATGAAGGTAGGGCTGTTGATGTCATATAGTAAGGCGTTTGATAAGGTTGCCCATTGTAGACTAATGGACAAAGTGAAGCCACATGGTGTGCAGGGTGTTCTCACTAGGTGGATAAAGAACTGGTTGAGCAACAGGAGACAGAGTTTCTCGAAATGGAGGAAGGTGACCAGTGGTGGTCCACAGGGGTCAGTGCTGGGGCCACTGTTGTTTGTAATATACATAAATGATCTGGAAGAGGGCACTGTTGGTATGATCAGCAGTTTGCAGGTGACACAAAGATTGATGGAGTAGCAGAAAGCATAAGGGACTGTCAGAGAATACAGGAGGATATAGATAGACTGGAGAGTTGGGCGGAAAAGTGGCAGATGGCTTTCAACCTAGACAAATGTGAGGTGATGCAAGTCTAATTCTAGAGCGATTATAGAATGAATGGAATGGAAGAGCCTTGGGAGAAGTTGATGGGCAGAGAGATCTGAGAGTGCAGGCCCATTGTACCCTGAATGTTGCTGCACAGGTGGATAGAGTGGTCAAGAAGGCATGTAGTAGTAGGCTTGCCTTCACTGGACGAGGTATTGAGTATAAGAGCTGGCAAGCCATGTTAAAATTGTATAAGACATCGGTTCGGCTGCATTTAGAATATTGTGTACAGTTCTGGTCGCCACATTACCAAAAGGATGTGGACGCTTTGGAGAGGGTGCAGAGAAGGTTTATGAGGATGTTGCTTGGTATGGAAGGGTGAGTAGGTTAGGTTTATTTTCACTAGAAAAAAGGAGATTGAAGGGGGACCTGATTGAGGTTTACAAAATCATGAAGGGTATAGACAGGGTGGATAAAGACAAGCTTTTTCCCAGGGTGAAGGATTCAATAACGAGAGGTCATGCTTTCAAGGTGAGAGGTGGAAAGTTTAAGCGGGATACTTCACACAGAGGTTGGTGGGCATTTGGAAAGCGTTGCCAGCAGAGGTGGTAGAGGCAGGCACGGTAGATTCATTTAAAATGCGTCTGGACAGATACATGAGTAGCTGGGGAGCAGAGGGATACAAATGCATAGGAATTGACCTACAGGTTCTGACAGTACATTTGGATTGGCTCAGGCTTGGAGGGCCGAAGGGCCTGTTCCTGGGCTGTAAAGTTTCTTTGTTCTGTGTGTGTGTATCTGTACTGAACTGTCTCTGCTGATCTATCTTTGCTCTGTTTGTTAATGTGTGCGCATCAGCTGCTTTAGATGAGTGTATTGTGGGATATAAATGAATTAATGTTATTTCTGCAAGTATAAATTCTGATACAGAATAGGAATGAGAAAATACATATTCAGCAAAAACAAAGGATATGTGAGCATGAGACATGAATACAGAACAATGGTGGATATATGGGCAAACAGGAAAGCATCTGTTTCCCTTCCTGAAGACACAGGAACTAACCCTAATCAAAGAGGTCAAAGTGGCCTCTGGATGGAAATAGATGCTGATAGAAGAAAAGATATGCCTAATCAATAATCTATAATAGACTGACGTCAAACACCCTTATGGGAGTCAGAGATAAGAGTTTGTCACGGACAAAACAGGATAAACAGAAGTTGTGGGATAAGTCTTAAGGAAATGAGTGACGTAAGCGAAGCAGGGAACAGACAATGGAATAAGGAAAAAAATATGGTATAAATTGCGAGGGTTTTTTGGATATAGTGTGCATTCTGTAATTACCTTACCTGGTAATTAGACAAGGCACCCACCTATAGGTGTATAAATAAAAAAGAAGCTGTTATTCAGATATTTGTCTCAGACTGAAATTATTAAAGTGAGTGAGCTTTTGTTTCTCACAATTGGGGGCTCGTGTCCGGGATTTTCTTCCATCACCAGGGGGGAGTGGCTGGCCTTGGACACTGGGAAGACGCGTCCCGTTTCCCCATTGAGGAGCGGTCTCGTGTCCCGGTTTGGTCTGCTCCCTTGGGTGACTGATGTGAATCCCACAAGAGAGACATCTGAATCAGACAGTGATAGGAGCTCGATAGAAAATACGGTGACAAAAGGGGCCAGACAATTCTGTGCACAGACCAAGGTAAGAAAATTGACTTTTAAGTATTGCCTTGGTGGCCGGGAAAAGAGGAATTTACTCGCTGGGGGACTAGCGAGGGCCCCGGGAAAATGGGGGGTAGGCAGAGTAGCTGTCACGGAGTAAGGGATGAAAAAGTCCCTGGTAACATTCCTCCTGAAAGTCCGTTGGGGAGGATGTTGCGGGATTGGACAAGTAATACTTGTACAAGGGCAAAAGATAAAAAGAAAATGATTAAATATTGTTGTTTAATATGGACCAAAGAACCAATCCTTCGTCCGGCTGTCTTCTGGCCAAAGTATGGTTCGGACGAGGATTGGGTCTGTCAGTATTTAGGTTTGTATGTGAATGGAAAACAACCTTTTAGTCAAGAGGAGGCGGATTATGCGTCCTGTTGGAAGGGCAGTTTGGGAATGATGTTAGTAAAGACAAAGGATTCCCCCTCTGCCCCACCCAGTCCCTGGGATCCTCTTAACTGTTTGCCCCCCCCGTACCATAAAATCAGGTTAGGTGAACAAGGGGAAGGAGGACAGACAGACAGAC
Organism: Chiloscyllium plagiosum; assembly: GCF_037043375.1. Lineage (NCBI taxonomy): Eukaryota > Metazoa > Chordata > Chondrichthyes > Orectolobiformes > Hemiscylliidae > Chiloscyllium > Chiloscyllium plagiosum. The sequence goes on from NW_028270166.1 coordinate 55,694,473, forward strand.
AGACAGGGAACAGATGATTCACAAGAGGAGGACGAAGGGACAGGGGCTGGGGATGTTGTTGTTCCTGACCCTCAATTCTCAGCAAAAGAAAGGGAAGCTACAGTAGATGTAGAGGAGGCCTCCGGAGAATCTAAATCAAAGTCTAAGGCGGGAAAACAAAAGAAAAAGGGGTAAAACGTAACGACTTATCCCCTTCGGGAGGTACCCATAGGGGACAAAGAGATTGGGTTTGTAAGTGCCCCCCTCGCCAGTGGAGAGGTCAGAACATTTAAAAAGGAAATGAAGGTCCTGGTTGAGGATCCGGTGGGGTTGTCTGAACAAATTGATCAATTTTTGGGGCCCAGTCTGTATACCTGGGCTGAATTAATGTCTATTTTGAATATACTATTTACTGGTGAGGAGAGGGGACTTATACGAGGAGCTGCCATTAAAATATGGGACAGGGAACACCCGATTGGAGATGGGGATGCTGGACAGGGAGAGGTGAAGTTTCCCCTCAGAGACCCCCTGTGGGAAAACCAAAACCCGGAGCATAGAGAAGAAATGAGGGAATTGAAAGACCTGATTCTAAAAGGGATAAGGGAGGCAGTTCCGAAGTCACAGAATTTGATTAAAGCCTTTGAAATTAGACAGGAGAAAGATGAGACTCCCTCAGCTTTCTTGCAAAGATTAAGGGACTCAATGCGGAAATACTCTGGAATGAACCCTGAGGACCCAATGGCACAGGGTCTTTTGAAAGTACATTTTGTGACAAAAGCATGGCCAGACATACAGAGAAAGATACAGAAGATAGAAGGATGGAGCGAAAAACCATTAGATGAATTGTTGAGAGAGGCACAGAAAGTGTTTGTAAAGAGGGAGGATGAGAGACAAAAACAGAAGGCGAAAATGATGGTAGCTACGGTTGATGAGGTAATTAAGAGGAGAATGGAACCAATAGTGAGCAACCAGAGTGGCAGGAGGCAGCATGTAGGACAGAGAGGGAGAGGGAGAGGGAGAGGACAAGGGGGAACATTTGATAGAGGGTTTGAGCGACAGGGGCAGAGATGGAAGTCGCTACAGGCAGGATGCTATTATTGTGGAAAGATAGGGCATTTTAAGCGGGAGTGTCCTGATCTACAAAGGGAAGAAAAGGCAATTCCGCTTATGAATTATGATGAAGAATAGGGGTGTCAGGGGTTCCTGCCCTCGGGGGCCCACCAGGAACCCTTGATAAACTTGAAGGTGGGATCGTGTAGGGAGGAGATAATCTCCCTAGTAGATACGGGGCAGCACGGTCATCGCTAAATTTTAAACCAAAGAAAGTAGAAATGTTAACACGGTCAATTACTGTTTCGGGGGTGAAAGGGGAAGGATTTACTGTTCCACTATTTGAACCTATGATGATAGAAGGTCCTAAAGGTAGGGTTACAGGGGAACTGCTGTATATCCCTGATATAGGAAGTAACTTACTGGGGAGAGACCTAATTATCCTTTTAGGACTGGAGATTGGAATTCAGGAAAAAGAATTAGTTGTACAACTGGCAATATTGACAGAGGATGCAGAGAGAGAGATAGACCCTATAGTATGGGCGAGAGAAGGGAATCGTGGAAAACTACAGATCCCTCCCCTTTTAATAAATTTAAAACGGAAAGGGGACGTTGTCTGTGAACGACAATATCCCATTTCCATAGAAGGTAAACGGGGACTGCAGCCAGTAATTGAGGGACTGATTAGAGATGGACTGTTGGAACCATGTATGTCTCCTTATAATACCCCAATTCTACCAGTGCGGAAATCTGATGGAACTTATCGATTGGTGCAAGATTTGAGAACATTAAATCGGATAGTGCAGGTCAGGCACCCAGTGGTGCCAAACCCCTATACGTTATTAAGTAAGATCCCTCATGACCACAAATGGTTTAGTGTGATAGATTTAAAGGATGCCTTTTGGGCTTGTCCCTTGGCGGAGGAAAGTAGGAATTTGTTTGCCTTTGAATGGGAGGATCCCAAGACAGGGCGGAAACAGCAATACCGATGGACTGTGCTCCCCCAGGGGTTTACGGAATCCCCGAATTTATTTGGACAGAAGTTAGAACAAATATTGGAGAAATTTAGCAGCGCTAAGGGAACTACCCTGTTGCAGTATGTAGACGACCTCTTAGTATCAGGAATAAGAAGAGACAGAGTAGTAGAAGCCACTAACAAATTATTGAATTTCCTGGGTCAGCAGGGACTGCGAGTATCTAAAAACAAACTCCAATATGTGGAGCAAGAAGTAAAATACTTGGGACATTTAGTTAGTGAGGGAAAGCGAAAGATAAGCCCGGAGCGGATAGAGGGAATAGTGGGGATGCCACTGCCCAGCACTAAACGGGAGTTACGCAAATTTTTGGGTCTAACGGGATATTGCAGATTGTGGATAGATTCCTACGCTCAGAAGACTAGGAAATTATATCTCAAACTAATAGAGGGGGAGCCAGAACATCTAAATTGGAATGATGAGGAAAAAGAACTAGTCAAGAAACTCAAAAGAGATTTGATTTATGCCCCCGTGTTAGCCTTACCCTCCCTAGATAAACCCTTCCACCTCTTTGTCACCGTAGATAAGGGAGCGGCTTTAGGAGTATTAACCCAGAGGTGGGGAGGGATGAAACAGCCAGTAGCATACCTTTCAAAGCTATTGGATCCAGTATCCCGGGGGTGGCCTGAGTGTGTGCAGGCTGTGGCTGCCACTGCACTGTTGGTGGAGGAAAGCAGAAAGCTTACATTTGGGGGAGCCCTAATAGTAAGCACTCCACATCAAGTGAGAACAATCCTAAACCAAAAAGCTGGGCGATGGTTGACAGATTCGCGGATTTTGAAATATGAGGCGATACTGATAGAAAAGGATGATTTAGTGTTGGTCACCGACAATTGTTTAAATCCAGCTGCTTTTCTTTGGAAAGGGGAAGGAGACTCTCCTCAGAATCCAGGGCACGACTGCCTTGACATTATTGAATACCAAACTAAGGTCCGCATGGACCTGAGAGATGTTCCACTTCATGCAGGGGCATGAAGTGGAACATCTCTTTTTATAGACGGGTCATCCCGGGTGATTGACGGGTCATCCCGGGTGATTGAAGGGAAAAGGCATAATGGGTATGCAGTCGTAGACGGGACAGAAAGTCGTGTGGTGGAGGCAGGAAGGTTGCCAAATGGGTGGTCAGCTCAGACCTGCGAACTCTATGCATTGGAGAGAGCCCTTAGGACATTAGAAAATAAAGAGGGAACAGTATACACTGATTCTAAATATGCATTTGGTGTTGTGCATACGTTCGGAAAGATATGGCAGGAAAGAGGATTGATCAATAGCCGGGGGAAGGAATTAGTTCATGAAGAATTGATTAAACGGGTCTTGGAATCTTTATTACTCCCCCAAGAGATAGCCGTAGTGCACGTAAATGGTCATCAGAAAGGAAATGAACCAGAGGTTAGGGGAAATAGATTAGCTGATGAAGTGGCTAGGGAAGCCGCCCTGAATCCACAAGAAGTGGTGATTCATTCCCTAATACCTACTGTTCCAGGTCCTAGGGAAGCTCCTATATTTACTGAAAAGGAAGAAAGAGAATTGAGAGATTTCGGGGCTACAAAGACAGCTGGCGGGCATTGGAAGTTATCTGATGGAAGGGAAATGTTAAACAAAATGATGATGCAAGAGATTATGGCTATCCTACACCAAGGCAGTCACTGGGGAGTACAAGCAATGTGTGATTTAGTTCTCAGGGAATATGGATGTAAAGGGATACCATTGCTAAACAAATATGTGAGGGATGCATAATATGCAGAAAGGTAAATAAAAAAGTTCTGAGAAAACAGGCCCAGGGAGGAAGAGACCCAGGATTGAGACCCTTCCAGAGTATACAAGTAGATTATACTGAACTACCTAGAGTAGGAAGATTAAAATATATGTTGGTCATAGTAGATCATCGATCTGGTTGGGTTGAGGCATACCCCCTAGCTACCGCCACTGCAAATGGGGTGTCTAAAACAATATTAGAGCACATAATTCCCCGATATGGGTTAGTGAACCGTATAGATTCCGACCAAGGAACTCATTTTACCTCTAAAGTGTTACAGGGGGTAATGAAGGGGTTGGGGATTTCCTGGGAATTCCATACTCTATGGCATCCACCATCATCAGGAAGAGTCGAGAGAATGAACCAAACACTCAAACGACAGCTCTCTAAATTGATCATAGAAACCAGACTCCCTTGGACCAAATGTTTACCTATAGCTCTCTTGCGAGTACGAACAGCCCCGAGGAAAGATTTGGGACTATCCCCCTATGCAATTTTATTTGGATTACCTTATTTGGGAACGCAGGGAGAATTGCCAATTCCTGAAACTAAAGATTTGTTTTTAAAGAAGTATATACTGGGCTTGTCCTCCTCTTTATCTTTCCTCAGAAAACAGGGTCTATTGGCACAGACTCCGCCCCTTGAATTTGCTGTTCATCCCATCCGGCCAGGAGATTGAGTCTTAAAATCATGGACAGAGACTAAGCTGCAGCCAGACTGGGAAGGGCCGTATCAGGCTCTTTTGACTACCGAAACGGCAATAAGGACGGCGGAGAAAGGCTGGACTCATTATACTCGGATCAAAGGGCTAGTGGACCCTCCAGTTGAGGAAGAAGTCTGGACAGCCGAATCAACGCAAGACCCGCTGAAACTCAGACTAAAGAGACTTTGAGTAATTGACTATACAGTGGCGACGCGAGCGCGGGATTATTTCTGTAAGATTGTATATTAAGCCTTTTTGTGTTTTAGCATAATGATCAGAATACTGGGAATGCTTAGAGTTATGATGCTAGCCCTCTTGGTATTAGGATTTTGTCAAATATCATTTTCATATGTATTATTAATGGTTCCTGAGTGTGATAATCCACAAGTAATAGACACTGATGTATGTAGCTTAGTAAATTGTGGGAATGTAGCTAATCAGAGACAATACCGCAACTCAGAGATACATCTTAAGTCCTATGGGGATGGCCTCGGGGATGGTACCTGGTATAATGGTCTTGTCACAATACACCGGGCCCCCTTCCGACCAGCTCGCGATTGTCTCGATAAAAAGTGTAACCCCATATATTTAACGATAAGGAAAACCACATGGCACGAAGCAGTTTTGGGAGGTGGCACTTATGAGATACAATTAAATGAAACATTTGGAATTGAAATGAAAGCAAATGGGAAGGAATTTGTGGGCTGTTGTTTTCGAATTAGCGTAGGACAGGGAAAACGGGTAGGATTACTGGGTAATGAGATACAACCTTTCACCCCTCCCGATGATCCTAAAGTAGTAAAAATTATAGAGGTAAAGGATTTGAAACAGACCATCGAGATAGAGACTGGGTACGGGGATACAAATGCCTGGGTTGAATGGGTAAAGTATACTCTAAAAAGTCTGAACAAAAGCAATTGCTATGCATGTGCCTCCGGTAGGCCAGTGGCCCAGGTGGTTCCCTTTCCGCTCGGGTGGAAGCGAGACAGGAAGGGCATGAAATGTATGATAGCCCTGTACCAGGATGAGACTGCATGGAATGATAGGAATTGTACCTCCCTATCTCTGATGTTCCCTCCCTTGGAGGAGAAAGATGCAAAAGTTCCCCCCACATTTTCCGCCGCAGTTGGAAATCACACGTCATGTGTGCACAGGCGAGGTACGTGTCGGTCGAGAGATTTGGGGGAGCTGAAATTGTGTACAGAGATTAAGAATGTTACCGAAACGGAGAAGGGAGGGAACTACTCAGCATTAAAGGTTCCCCGAGCGGATCTGTGGTGGTACTGTGGAGGAAAAATATTGAGACCCACACTACCTCCGGATTGGAAAGGGATATGCGCAATTGTACAATTGGCAATTCCATTTACCTTGGCATTTGAGAAGGAGAAGATAGTAGGGAAAAAGGGAAGGGGTAAGAGATTACTGTTAGATACTTCTTTTGATGACAGGATTTATCTTGATTCGGTAGGAGTCCCGAGGGGAGTACCTGATGAATTCAAGGCTCGTAACCAGATTACAGCAGGCTTTGAGTCAGCTCTCTTTTGGTGGGTAACAATTAATAAAAATGTAGATTGGATAAATTACATTTTCTATAATCAACAGCGATTTATAAATTATACAAGAGAGGCGGTTAAAGGAATATCAGAACAGCTTGATGCGACAAGTAGGATGGCATGGGAAAACAGAATAGCCCTTGATATGATTTTAGCAGAAAAAGGGGGTGTGTGTGTGATGTTAGGAGGAAGCTGTTGTACCTTTATTCCTAATAACACTGCGCCTGATGGTTCAATTACTCGGGCCTTACGGGGATTGACTACCTTAGCAGAGGAACTGGCTGAGAATCCAGGAGTAGACACATCTCTCACAGGGTGGCTTGAATCATGGTTTGGAAAATGGAAGGGGGTGGTGGTTTCTATCCTTACTTCCCTGATAGTAGTAGTCGGGGTATTGGTGGCCATTGGCTGTTGTATCATACCCTGTATACGAGGGCTCACCCAGAGGCTGATTGAAACAGCCTTGATGAAACGAATGCCCCTGAGGGGAAATTTGACAGAGGGACTTTATCAACTAAATAATAAGGAGATGAGTGAGACTAAGATGGATGAAATCTCTGAAATGATGCTTGCGAATTTTGGGAACAATGTTTAAAAAAAAAGAGGGAGACAAAAATGCAGAAGATAACAGATAGTAATGAAAAGAAAAAGGGGAAATTGTGGGATATAAATGAATTAATGTTATTTCTGCAAGTATAAATTCTGATACAGAATAGGAATGAGAAAATACATATTCAGCAAAAACAAAGGATATGTGAGCATGAGACATGAATACAGAACAATGGTGGATATATGGGCAAACAGGAAAGCATCTGTTTCCCTTCCTGAAGACACAGGAACTAACCCTAATCAAAGAGGTCAAAGTGGCCTCTGGATGGAAATAGATGCTGATAGAAGAAAAGATATGCCTAATCAATAATCTATAATAGACTGACGTCAAACACCCTTATGGGAGTCAGAGATAAGAGTTTGTCACGGACAAAACAGGATAAACAGAAGTTGTGGGATAAGTCTTAAGGAAATGAGTGACGTAAGCGAAGCAGGGAACAGACAATGGAATAAGGAAAAAAATATGGTATAAATTGCGAGGGTTTTTTGGATATAGTGTGCATTCTGTAATTACCTTACCTGGTAATTAGACAAGGCACCCACCTATAGGTGTATAAATAAAAAAGAAGCTGTTATTCAGATATTTGTCTCGGACTGAAATTATTAAAGTGAGTGAGCTTTTGTTTCTCACAGTATGTGTTAGCGTGCGTCTCTCTGTCTTAGTGTGTCTCTAAGTCTGTGTCACTGTGCAGTGGGATCTCTGTTGTTCTGGGGGTGAATCCATTGAAATGGTATTTACCCACCTCTCCCCTTTCTGTCTGTCTGTCTTGTGTGTAAAGTGATACAATTGTCATATTGGTGTGTATCTCCAAATGTGTGTCTCTATGTGTTTGTGCCTGTGGATCTGTCTCTGGGTGCAATGGGATTGGAGGGAAGTTTGAATGAATGAATGAATTAAAAAGTGATGAATCAAAGGCTGAGTCTCTTTTTCCCCCCTCCCCCAACCCCAACTGATTGTGTTTAATGTGATACAATGTCACCCTCTGCTGGCCGCGACATGCCACTACATGAGTGGATGATCTTTTCTGTGGTGAGAGTATCACAGCTTGTTAGGCCACTGTTGGAATATTGCATGCAAATCTGGTCTCCTTCCTATCGGAAAGATGTTGTGAAACTTGAAAGGGTTCAGAAAAGATTTATCAGGATGTTGACAGGGTTGGAGGATTTGAGCTACAGGGAGAGGCTGAACAGGCTGGAGCTGTTTTCGCTGGAGTGTCGGAGGTTGAGGGGTGACCTTATCGAGGTTTACAAATTATGAGGGGTATTGATAGGGTAAATAGTCAAAATCTTTTCCCTGGGGTCGGGGAGTCCAGAACTCGAGGGCATAGGTTTATGGTGAGAGGGGAAAGATATAAAAGATTTTGTTGCAAACGTTTCATCCCCTGTCGAGGTGACATCCTCAGTGCTTGGGAGCCTCCTGTGAAGCGCTTCTGTGGTGTTTCCTTCGGCATTTATAGTGGCCTGTCCCTGCCGCTTCCGGTTGTCAGTTTCAGCTGTCCGCTGTAGTGGCCGGTATATTGGGTCCAGGTCGATGTGTTTGTTGATGGGGTTTGTGGATGAGTGCCATGCCTCTAGGAATTCCCTGGCTGTTCTTTGTTTCGCTCCAGTCAAATTCATGTTGCTTGTCGTCTGCGTGTGTGGCTACTAGGGATAGCTGGTCGTGTTGTTTCGTGGCTAGTTGATGTTCCATCAACAAACACATAGACCTGGACCCAATATACCGGCCACTACAGCGGACAGCTGAAACTGACAACCGGAAGCGGCAGGGACAGGCCACTATAAATGCCGGAGGAAACACAAGAGAAGCGCTTCACAGGAGGCTCCCAAGCACTGAGGATGTCACCTAGACAGGGGACGAAACGTTTGCAACAAAATCTTCCAGCTCGGCGAACACAACCACAGCAACAAGCACCCGAGCTACAAATCTTCTCACAAACTTTGAAGATATAAAAGAGACCAAAGGGTCAACATTTTCACACAGAGGGTGGTACGGATATGGAATGAGCTGCCAGAGGAAAAGGTGGAGGCTGGTACAATTGCAACATCTAAGAGGCATTTGGATGGGTTTATGAATAGGAAGGGTTTGGATGGATATGGGCTGGGTGCTGGCAGGTGGGACTAGATTGGGTTGGGATATCTGGTCAGCATGGATGGGTTAGACCGAAGGGACTGTTTCCATGCTGTACATCTCTATGACTCCATGACTGTTTTAGAGGTGAGAAGTGACCTGATTGAGGTCGACAAAATAATGAGAGGTGCAGACAGTGTGAATAGCAAGAAGCTTTTTCCCAGAGTGCAGAACCCAATTACTAGGGTTCACGAGTTCAAGGTGAGAGGGGAAAGATTTTGAGGGGATATGCGTGGAAAGGTCTTTACGCAGAGGTTGGTGGGTGCCTGGAATGCATTGCCAGTGGAGGTGGTTCGAACGGGAAGAATAGTGTCATTTAAGATGTATCTAGACAGATACATGATTGGGCAGGGAGCAGAGGGATGCAGACGCGAAGAAAATAGACAATGGGTTAATATCAAGGATCTGGACATTATTTGGTTTCCTTGCTGTCATCCTTATTCAAAGTTGAACTTAATAGGAATGAGTTGTAAATTCCCCGCTGGTTGGGGTCATTCAGAGGACAAATGAACATGTTTGTGATCTATGAACATCAATCCTCTCAGTCCCGGTACATTTGTGCAGGAGATCCTCAGGATAGTTTCCTCGGCACATCTTCAACTACTTCATCAATGTCTTTCCCCATCATAAGGTCAGAAGTGGGGATGTTCACTGAAGATTACACAATGTTCAAAACTATTTGTCAGCCCTCAGCTCCTGTGGCCATGTGCAGCAAGGGCTGGACAACATTTCAGCTTGTGCTGTTAAAGTGTCTGTAACATTCATGCATCAGGACTGTTGGACACTGCCCATTTCCACAGTGAAGAGGAAGAGGATCTCATTCAGCACCTCAAGCTGGTTTCACAAGAAAATAACATTGAAACTATTGGAGAAGAAGAGGCCTAGAAAAAGAGGTCTGTACTGCACATCGAGCTGTTAAACAGGAACCAGCGATCACCCAATCAGCTCACTGAGCCTCTTCCATGGGACCAGGACAATTCACCTTTTGAGGAGAAAGTGAGAACTTCTGCCCGAAACGTCGATTCTCCTGCACCTCGGACCTGCCTGACCTGCTGTGCTTTTCCAGAACAACACTCTCGATCCCCAAATCACTGCATGAGTCCCTAACACAACAACAGGAAGAGACCATTCAGCCCCTCAAACTGCTTATACAGACATTGCAGGATGTCATTGATGCTCCAACATGACAAACCAATGATGCTCGTGTTACTTTACCAAGGCTTGCTTAGGGTGAGGAGGGAGAGGGGATGGTTTGTGCCAAGTCTTAAGGACACAGCTTCCATCCCCGAGAAGACAGACTGGCATTCTCGATGGAGGTCAGAATCTATTGGGAACGGCTAACTCTTTCAGGAGGAAGGCATTGTGGCTGCTGACAAATTTGCGAACAATGTGATTTTAGTGCAGGGTCACACAGCAGCACACACTGAGGTGGTGAGAGATCATTCAGAGCCTGGAGCTCTCTCTCAACCAACATGGGAGTTGCAGAGGTATGTAAACTATCAGGAAACACCTATCATGGAGGAAATTAAGATGCAATGTTTCATGCTATCGGTGTCATTTGTTTGGACATAATGGGTGTTAGGCCATAACCCACCGGTTCAGCACTACCACCTCTTATTGCCTCCCAACACTACAGATGATATATTCATTTCCTTCACACTCTCCTCATGGTCCCATCTTCCCAGGGATTATTCTGGTGGACCTCCTTTACACTGTCTATGTGGCTCGGAAATCATTCCTCATAAAGGAGAGAAAATCTGTACACAGTGCCCCAGATATTGTCTCACCAACACTCAACAACAGCAGGAAGCTGTCTTTACTCCTGTACTTGAATCATTTCGTGACAAAGGACAACATACTATTAACAGTCCTGATTACTTGCTGCCCTGTATGAATTCTGTCAGTGACTCATGACCAAGGGCATTCAGATCCTTTCACCAACAGCACTTCCCAACCTCACACCTTCTAATCAATATAAAATCAGAAGGATGGTATTTGTTGCCCACACCCAAATCATTCCTTTGCCTTGTGAATCCCGATGCTCCAAGCACTAATACAGATGATACCCCATGAGTGATGACCTTCAGTCCAGAGCAGAACCCGACTCTCTGTAACTATTAAGAATTGGTTAATGGAGAGAATACAAAGTCGAAGGAGTGCATGGTTACTTTAAAAGAGAGGGTGTGTTTCTAAGCTGAGAGATTGGGACAGCCCATGTGCCTGTGAGTGCAGAGATTGCTGAAATTTGAGAAAATGTAACCGTTAGCTTGGGGTTGTGTCTTGATGTTAAGGCAATCAGATTTGAATTTAATCAATTAATTTAAATTATGCCCAGGATACCAAAAACCAATTGAATTTGAATTTAATTGTATTGACAAATCTAACCAAATGAGTCTTGGACATTTAAAAGAAAGGACATTTTGAAAATTAGTCAGAGCACATGTCATCTGAAGGGGCTCTTCACCCTCTCAAAGAAATCTCTCAGAAGGCACTATCTCTCAAACATACCTTTTCCAGTGAAAACAGCAAAAACTGTAAGACAGCCCAGGGAGATAACAGAAGAATTGAAAGTATAGAAGGGAGACAGCGTAAGGGTCTGTATGGACTTTGAGAGATTAAGTTACTTTAATGGGTAATCATTGTGTTATTGGAAGAGAATTTTAAGAGTTGGAGTCAAGCAGTGATTAGTTAAGAAAAAGGGGACTCAGATTTGTTTATAGTTTTGTTTAGTGTTCACTGTTCGACTTAGGAAAAGGAAATCGTTATTTTTCTGTAATCAGTGGAAATCAGGAGTTTTCTTTCACTCACTCAGCCTTTTTTTACCAGATTCTGAGGTGAGGGAAGCTTCCCTGGGGTGCTGGTTTTCATTAGCAGAGGGGTTAGACCTCTGCATTAAAACAGGTTGATGTCAGGAGTGGGGAATTATCTTTGATAAAACGAGTTCAAACCTCCTGGTTTCGAGGAGGATGATCAAAGGAGTCAGAGGTGTGGACCACATGGGCAGACGGACTGTTGATCCTGTCACCACTGCCCTGTTTACCCTGCTGCCCCATTGAGGGGCCATGCCTATATGAGACAGAGGTGTCTCCCTCCAACACTGGGCTGGGGGGCTGGCCTGTTGCTTGCCTGTGACAGGAGGCTGGTGTTTCTGGCATCTGCCCCCAGAGAAGGGTCGGTTGTCCCCATTTCCTCCTCTCGCTGCTGCTGTTTGTGGAGCCCTTTCTGCACTGCCATGATACGCTGCCACTCGGTGACCAGGTGGCACTTGTGGCACTGGCAGTACTGCCAGCTACACACCCGCTGCTCCTTCAGCCAGACATCGAAACCATGGTTCCTGCATCGTCTTTCTTAAAGTGACCATGCAGTCTTTCAACTTTGTAACATCAATCCATGTAGTATATCCCCTCTTACCCCTGGGCTCTAACCTTCTTCACTCACCAGTGTGCAAGCGTTTCAAAATTCGCATGAAAATTGAAATATTCCAGTCCCACTGTTCTCATTTGTCGATGTCACAAACAACATCCTCCACAAACCGCAGCAGATTTATTAAAGATAATTTCTGAATATAAGCTGGCTCTGCAAAATCATATCATTACTCTCCAGTTATCCAGTTATCACATTGCTCATAAAATGTGCTCGTATCTTCTACCAACTGACATCAAACTATTAATGACTTGGTTAATATTTCCCTCTGTATCATGTTTTAAATATTTGCAGCCACAGCGCCTACCCACTACTATCCAGGATCTTTCCCAGAATCTAAAGGGCTTTGACTTCCCTCAATAGTCATGGAAATGCCTCATAGAATCAAGGAATTAAAGGACTAAAAGAGGCCATTGACCCATTATCTCTATACTGCCTCCCAAAAGAGTTCTCCAGCACGTTCCGTCTGCAGCCCCATCTCCGCAGTCCTTGAAATTCATTACTCATTTGGTGCAGCAACTTACCACACTTCAATGCAATCAGTTTTTCAACTAATTGCTCTTTAATAATTTGAATTTCCTGCACTTACTCATCTTCACCAATCACCCTGTTCCCTAATATTTCTGGAAGATTTTCTGTTCCTTCCTCTGTGGAGACAGAACCAAACTCTGGGGACAGAGAAAGTCTATGTCTGTAGGTGCCTACAAGCGAGAGACGCTAAGAAAAGTCTATGTCACCTCGTGAATACCTCTGAGGATGGCACAATGGCACATGATGGATATGATACCCATTCTTGCACGGAAAGTTCCAGAATCAAACCAATTCACTTCATTTTTAATATCAGCACAGTCCTCTCCCTGGTGTGAGACCACAGGTTATGCTGAAGCAGGCGACACAGCTCTGTGACCTCCTCATTGTCTAAACAAACTGGCTTCACACATTGCACCTGGAATAGATACAACATTGAAAAATATTCCTGGAAATCCCAGAGAGGAGATTGTAGTGCCCTGCTCCCCACTGTTTACAGAGCTTCTCTTCTATGCAGTCTCTGCTCCATTTGTTAGTCATATTGAAGACCCCAATACATTGTGAATGCCCTGCCCACACCTTGTTCAGAGTGGGGTCACCAGACACTCAGCTCTCCCTGAATGAATGCAGCAGCTGGTACACAAACCTGAGGAAACCATTTACAGAACCATTTGGGTGGCACGGTGGCACAGTGGTAGCACTGCTGCCTCACAGCACCAGAGACCCGGGTTCAATTCCCGTCTCAGGCGACTGACTGTGTGGAGTTTGCACATTCTCCTCGTGTCTGCGTGGGTTTCCTCCGGGTGCTCCGGTTTCCTCCCACAGTCCAAAGATGTGCAGGTCAGGTGAATTGGCCATGCTAAATTGCCCGTAGTGTTAGGTAAGGGGTAAATGTAGGGGTATGGGTGGGTTGCACTTCGGCGGGTCGTTGTGGACTTGTTGGGCCGAAGGGCCTGTTTCCACACTGTAATGTAATGTAATCTAATCTAAACCTTCACTGATGTTCCAGTGACTGGAGCAGGTCAAATCCATGTATACATGGCACACCCACTCTGTGTTGAAAATGCCTTCATTCTCAGTTGCTGATGAACTGTTACATCTCTGCACAGTCCCACTGACCCAAAATATTAGCAGTTCCAGTCTCCATAGAGTTAGTTGACAATCGCACCATTTTCTGCACCTCAGTCACGATGACAGCAACACCACTATTGCATGGGGAGTTGATTAGAGAATATGGGGAGGCAATGGGCCAGCCTGTGGTCTATTAATCCAGGGACCCAGGTAACAACCGAGACCCGGGATTTGATCCCGCCATGGCAGATGGTGGAATTTGAATTCAATCAAACATCGGGAATTATGACTCAAATGAAACTATGAAACCATCGTTTGTTGTCAGGAAAACCCACCTGGCTCCCTAATGTCCTTCAGGGAAGGAAATTTACTACCTTCACCTGGTCTGGCCTACGTGTGGCTCCAGACTCTCAGCAATAGGGTTGACTCTCAACTGCCCTTTGAAATGGCCAAGTCAGCCACTCAGCTGGATCAATCACTACAAAGTCTCAGAGAAATGAAACTGAATGGGCCTAGGCACCTGCAGTTGGTCAAGAAGGCAGCTCAGCAGCATCTTCTCAAGGGCAATTGGCAGGGGAAATAAATGCTGGCCCAGTCACTGATACCCATGTCCCATTAGTGAATATAAGGAGATGAGCACACTCTGGGAAGAGAGGCAGAGGGGACATAACTCAATTTAAACAGCCACTTGGAATGATTTTCAAGAGTATGGAAAAAGGCAGAAAATAAATAAGATTATGCCACATTTTATTTCCATCCCAGCCGATCAACAATCCCTTTGATTGTTTCTTTTTCTCTCCCTCTCCCCATCCCCACCCTTCTCCTACTGTTCAACTCACTCCTTCTCCCCTTGAAAATAAACAATTCTGTCACTAAAATAATCACAATATTTCCCAGCTGCTTTCAGTTCTCATGTATGGTCAGTGGACTCGAACTGCAAACTCTGTTTTTCTCTTGACACAGACAGGCAAACATCATCTTTCTCCCCAACACTTTTTGTTTCAAAATGGCAGCATCTTCCTTTGTTTGATATAACTCTGAATTTTTTTGATTTCATGGGAATGTTGGGACACTGGTCAGGATAGAATTTGATGACCATCACTGATTGACCTTGACTGTGAGGCCATTCCACAAGGCAGAATAGAGCCAAGCACAATGTTTTGGGTCTGAAGGCACACTTAACACAAACCAGATAAGAATGTTCGATTTCTTTCCCAAATGACATCAGTGAATTACTCAGTGTTTGGACAAAATCCTGAGGGACTTATGGTTGTTATTAGGGAAATTCAATTTTGTTCCAATTCTTGTCATTTGAATTTAAGGTCTGTTATCAGTTGTTGTTGGATATGAATCAGTGTCTTTAGATAATTAGCTTGTGGCTCTGACTTACCCTTCCAGTGAGATTAATACTCTGGCACAGTGTCCCTATCATGGAATTATTTTAGTGACAAAAACAAGTTTGTGATCAAAATATTTGCAACTGAAAGCATGACAAGAAGAGAGTTGCAATAGTAAAATCTGAATTTTGCCAAGGCTTAGAGAATTGTTTATTCAGTAACAGTACTGAAATATCGGTGGAGTCTGGTGATATTAAGGAGCCGGCAATGGACACAATACCAAGACACAAATTGGTTCAGGGCAAAAAGGGGCCTCGACATTGTGAGCAGTCTCATTATCAGATGCTTGTGAGGGAGGGGTCTGAAATTTGTGGATAATGAATGGAGTGTTTAATTGAAACTGAAGTTAATAGTTTCTGTCCTTGCCAAATACAGACAACAGAAATAGCAATGGAGTTCAACATGGTTGAGGGAATGAATGAATGGAGATAGACATAAAGAGACTTACCAGGAACACCAACAATAGTGAGGATGGGATAGTAACCTGCCTGAAAAATCAGCAGTACACCTTCTATCCAAAAAGATAATAAAGACCAGGAAATCAAGTTAAGCCCCAAGGATAAACTCCTGTCCATTGTTGGAACATTCAAGTGTATTGTTCTCAGATTCTGATCTCTCCTTTCCCTGTCTCTGCAGCTGCCCTTAGTGACGGATGTGATGTAGTTGCTGAAACAATGGGATGATGCATTCAAAGAAGCCCTTACTAATAGGAGAGGGAAAGCCTCCAGTTACACAATTAGATTCCATGGAGATTGACATTAATCACAGTCACTGAATAAACATTTCCAGTTAACCCCTTTTCAATACAGCGCTTCCAGTTCACAATCATAACTGGACTGGACTGGATGTTGGCATCGCTGGCTATTGGTCTTATCTCCCAATACCAATTGTTGTAGTGAAGCAGTGGGGAGGGAGAATGTCAGGCGTTTCCTTTTTGCTCATGACTCTGTTGTGTTGTTCATGTACAATGCTACATCCAACAGCCCTCCCTCAAAAACAGTCAAGAGGTTGTTCCTGTACTGACCACTTGGATCAACTGTCAACCAACAGACTGTCACTGGGCATAATTACCCTGACCATGCGCAGGAAGTATGGATTTGCCTGAATGTTTCTTCCATTGATCTAATAAGGCAATTTTGTAACTTCACCACAAAATTCGCTTCAGCTTTTTTTAAAAATAGCAAATATCTTATTGCAGTTTATTTGATTTAAATCAACAATATTTACATTCTTTGACTTTAGACCAAAGTTAAATGTGACATGTACAATCATCTTGTTTATTAGAACATTGCTTATTAAGGGATCAGGGACAGAATGACTTTGACATTGCCTCGGAGATACAGAGGAATGGGGCCTTTGGCTGTGGAGGTTGGAGGGGAGTACAATGATATCCTCCAGTCACTGGTATTCAAACATCATTCTTTCTGACAGATGGAATGAAATATAATGCAGAGCAAGGAGACAGATTACATTTGGGAGATGGACTGTCAATCGATAATCTGAATAGAACAGGAGAATTGTAAACATATTTTGCAGACACACTTTTCCATCACAGGATAACAGGTTGATAAGATTGTTCATATCTGCCCAAGATATTCAGAATTCAAACAGAAACAGGCAACAGAATGTGTAGGGGTACAGGGAGATTCCAGAATACTAACAGGAGATATATAACTCATTCTGTGCCAGTGCAGAGATGTTGGGCTGAATGACCAATGTGTTTTGCTGTAATTATTCTCTGATATGTATTAAAAGCATTTGGAGTCTGAGGAGACAACTGAATGACATAGATTGTGACATCATCAATTATCTATTCCTGTTGTTTCATGAAGTGCAGTTGCCTGCAAAATGCCTTTTCAAGTAAAATCGAATTCCTGAGATTCCCATATTTAGATGGATTTTAACAAAGCATTTTTTCCTTGGAACTTAAAGAAGATACAGCCTCCGATGTAACACAAGTGTCACCGGCACATCAGCTCAAGTCATCGACCAAATTGGGCAAATATAACCAAGTTCAACCTCTTGGTTCATCAAAGAAACCAAGACACTGGGTACAATGGAAACCTGAAATACAAACAGGAAATTGTAGAGACACCACCACAGGCAATGCATTCCATGCATTCACAACTCTCTGCATAAAGAACCTTCCTCTGACATCTTCTCTATACCTTTCTCCTAATATCTTAAAACTATGACACCTCGTACCACTCATTCCTGCCCTGGGAAAAAGTCTCTGGCTATTGACTCGATCCATTCCTCTCATTACCTTGTATACCTCGATCAGGTCACCTCTCTTCATCCTCGCCAGACAGAAAAGTCCGAGCTTATTCAACCTCTCTTCATAAGGCAAGCCCTCCAGTCCAGGCAGCATCCTGTTAAACCTTCTTTGCACCCTCTCCAAAAAGCCTCTGTATCTTTGTTGTGGTTCTGTTTGCCGAGCTGGGAATTTGTGTCACAGACGTTTTGTCCCCTGTGAAGCGCTTCTGTGATGTTTCCTCTGGTATTTATGGTGGTTTGTCTCTGCCGCTTCCATTTGTCAGTTTCAGCTGTCCGCTGCAGTGGCCGGTATATTGGGTCCAGGTCAATGTGTTCGTTGATAGAATCTGTGGATGAATGCCATGCCTCTAGGAATTCCCTGGCTGTTCTCTGTTTGGCTTGTCCTATAATAGTAGTGTTGTCCCAGTCGAACTCATGTTGCTTGTCATCCACATGTGTGGCTACTAAGGATAGCTGGTCGTGTCGTTTAATGGCTAGTTGGTGTTCATGGATGCAGATCGTTAGCTGTCTTCCTGTTTATCCTATGTAGTGTTTTGTGCATGGGATTTTGTACACTATGTTGGTTTTGCTCATGCTGGGTATCGGGTTCTTTGTCCTGGTGAGTTGTTGTCTGAGAATGGCTGTTGGTTTGTGTGCTGTTAGGAGTCCTAGTGGTCGTAGCAGTCTGGCTGTCAGTTCAGAAATGTTCTTGATGTATGGTAACGTCCTTTGGGTTGTGGCATGTCCTCATTCCATTGACTTTCCCTTAGGCATCTGTTGATGAAATTGCGGGGGTATCCGTTTTTGACGAATACATTGTAGAGGTATTCTTCTTACTCTTTTTGCAGTTCTGGTGTGCTGCAGTGTGTTGTGGCCCTTTTGAACAGTGTCTTGATGCAACTTCTTTTTCCTGATGAAGGCCTTTTGCCCGAAACATCGATTTTCCTGCTCCTCGGATGCTGCCTGACCTGCTCTGCTTTTCCAGCACCACTCTGATTTAAACTCTGGTTTCCAGCATCTGCAGTCCTCACTTTTGCCTGGATGGAATCTATCCCAGATTACTGCAGGAAGCGGGATCAGAAATAGCTGGAGCCTTAACAGTTATCTTTGCAGCATCCTTAAACACGGGTGAGGTCCCGGAGGACTGGTGAATTACTAATGCTGCCCCTTGTTTAAGAAGGGTAGCAGGAGTAACTCAGATAATTATAGACCAATGAGCCTGACATCCGTGGTAGGGAAACTACTGGAGAAGATACTGAGGGATAGAATTTAGTCCCATTTGGAAGAAAATGGGCAACATGGTTTTGTGCCCATGTTTTGTGCCCAGTGATAGGCCACATGGTTTTGTGCAGGGAAGGTCATGTCTTATCAACAGAGTGGAATCACAGTTGGTATGTTGCCTCCGAGGTGCCAGGGTTTGTGATGTCTTGGATCATGTTTTCAGATTCATTGAGGGGGAAGGGGGAGCAGCCCCAAGTCATGGTCCACATCGGCACTAATGACATAGGTAGGACAAGGGATTGGGATTTAAGGCAGAAATTCAGGGGGTTATGGTTGAAACTTAGAGCTAGAACAAACAGAGTTGTTATCTCTGGTTTGTTAACCATGCCACGTGCTGGCGAGGCAAGGAATAGGAAGAGAGAGGAGTTGAACACAGGGATGGTGCAGGGGGTGGGGCTCAGATACTTGGATAATTGAGGCTCATTCTGGGGTAAGTGGGACTTCTACAAATGGGATTGTTTACACCTGAACCAAGGGATACCAATATCCTGGGAGGGAAATTTGCTCATGCTGTTTGAGAGAGTTTAAACTAATTCAGCTGGGAACCTGAATTGTAGCTTCACTGTACATGAGGTTGAGAGTAGTGAGGTCATAAATAAGATTTCAAGGTCGAAGGAATGTACTGGCAAGCAGGAAGGTGGTTTGAAGTGCATCTACTTCAACCCCAGGAACATCCGGAATAAGGTGGGTAAACTTGCAGCATGTGTTGGTACCTGGGACTTCAATGTTATGGCCATTTCGGAGACATAGATGGAGCAGGGGCAGGAATGTTGTTGCAGGTTTCAGGGTTTAGATATTTTAGTAAGAACAAGGAAGATGGTGAAGGAGGGGGAGATGTGGCATTGTTAGTGAAGGACAGTATTGTAATGGCAGGAAGTGATGGAACAGCATTAGCTACCCTCCAGTCTTACGGCACCTCACTGTGGCTGTCGATGACACACATAATCTCAGTTAGGGGTCCCTAGCTTGTCTGAATATCCTGGGATCCACCTGATGAACTCCTGAGGATTAAGCTACCTCTATACGTTTGAAGAGTTCCAGCACCATCTCTTCTCTGTTGTGGATTCTTTCTAAAGCATCACTATTTATTTCCCATGTTTCCAACTGTTCATGTCTTTCTCCACAGTAAATTCTGACGGGAAATTCTTGTCAATATCCTACCCATCTCCTCTGGTTACAAACCTAGACGGCATTGTTGATCTTTACAGGCCTCTATTCTCTCTTTTATTTATTCTTTAATCCTTGTGGAACAATGTCAAAAAACGCCAGAAACTTCAAATTAACCATTTTCCTCACCACCATTCCCCTCCTTCATTCGAAACTATTTTACCAAGTATTCTGCCTGTAGCCATACCCACAAATAAAATCAAACAGGCTCATAGAAAGAAACATCTATTGTAAAACGTGTCTCCCATTGTTTCTAAAAGTGCAGTTATTCTTTATTGTCATATCCTTTCTAATACATTCCAGCACATTTCAAACTTACTGTTAGGCTAACACCATTTTGTTTCAGAGTATTTGCTCAAAGGGTTTTGGGAGTGCCTTGTGTATCAATCTGAAAAAGGTTGCTTACAGGTTCCACGGGTAGTGGAGAAGGCAAATCAAATGCTAACATTTATTTCAAAGGGAATGGAGAATAAAAACAGGGAGGTGTTGCTGACACTATACAAAGTACGAGTCAGACCACACCCAGAACGTTCTGAACAGAATGATTGCATTGAAGGCAGGCGAGAGAAGGTTCACTAGACTGATCTTGACAGTCAAGGGCTTTGCTAATGAGAAGATCATGAATGGATTGAGTTTGAACTCATTGGAGTTGAGAAGAATGTGTGAAATATTTCATGAAACATTCAAGATTCCAAAGGGTTTTGACAGGGTAGTTGTCTGGAAGTTAGAAAATAGATTAGTGCTCACCATGGCTTTTTTGACCATGATGTTATTCCAGTCGAATACCATCTGCCTGCAAATGGTCCATATTGCTCTACTTGCTATATATTCATATGTCTGTCTAAATGCCACTTGAAAACTTTGCTCACATTTCTGCTTCTACAATCTCCCAGGGTACTTTCTATTCTTTACGTAAAAAAAACACTTCCCTCAGGCATCTAATTTAAACATTTCTGTCTCATTTAATCCTCTGCACCATTGTATTTGACACTTGCCCATTCAAAAAGAGATTTCAACTCTTTACATTATCCTTGCCTCTCCTAATTTTATATTCTTATACCTGGTCACCCCTCAGTCACTTACACTCTGACAAAACAATCCAAGTTTGTCCAATCACACCAGGAAGCTAACACATTCTCAAAACATCGAAAACAGGCAACATTCTGGTAATCTGCTTTTGCACCCTTTCCAAATTCTCCATATCCTTCCTATTGTGTGGTAATGAGAACTGCCCGCAGTACACCAATTGTGTTCAAACCAGTCTCAAACAGTTACAGCATGATGTTCAACCCTCGATACTCAAATCTGCAAGTAATGGGAACAGGCTTTCGATGTGCTTTCTTTCCCATCTTATCCACTTGTTTTACCAATTTCAGGCAGCGATGAACATGCAACAAGATCTCTGAATCTATCATTGCCCCGATGAACATTGCCCCACAGTCTCTTCATATTCTCTTCATAGCAAGTGATCACCATACCAGGCAACATTCTGGTGAACCTCCTCTGCACCCTCTTCAATACATCCACATCGTTCTGATGATATGGCAACCAGAACTGAACACAGTACTCCGAAGTCTGATACAACTCTGACATCACCTGCCAGCTCTTATGGCATGCTTTCATTCTTCGGACAGGGTATTGAGTTTCTGCCTTCTTGACCACTCTATTGAACTCCGTTGCCATCTTCAGGGAACAATTAACCTGAACACCCAGATCTCTCTCTACATCGATTTTCCACAGGGCTTTCCATTTACTGTGAAGTTCGCTCATGAATTGGATCTTCCAAAATGTACCACCTCACATTTGTCCAGATTGAACTCCATCTGCCATTTCTCTGTCCAACTCTCCAATCTATCTATATTCTGCTGCATTCTCTGACAGTCCCCTTCACTATCTGCTACTCCAACAATCTTAGCGTCACCTGCAATCAGACCACCTATATCTTCCTCCAGATCACTTATGTATATCATAAACAACAGTGGTCTCGACACTGATCCCTGTGAAACACCATTTCTCCATTTTGAGAAACTGCCTTCCACTCCTACTCTCTGTCTCCTGCAGACCAGCCAGGCCTCTATCCAAACAGCTAGCAAACCCTGGACCACACACAACTACATTTTCTCCATCAGCCCACCATGAGGAAACATATCAAACACCTTACTGAAGTCCTTGTATGTGGCACTTATAATACTTCTCTCATCAGTCATGTTTGTCATTTCCTCAAAGATTTCTGTTGAGTTGGTAAGACATGACTTTCCATGCACAAAACCATGTTGCCTATCACTGATAAGCCCTTCCAAATGTCAATGGAACCCATCCCTCAGTATCTTCTCTAGCAATTTCCCTACCACTGACATCAGGCTCACCGATCTATAATTACCTTGATTATCCCCTGCTGCCCTTCTTAAACAAGAGGAAACATGAGCAATTCTACAGTCCTCCGGGATCAAGCTTGCTGCAAAGATATCTGTTAATGCCCAGCTATTTCCTCTTTCATTTCCCTCAGTAACCTGGGATAGATCCCATCTGGATCTGGGAATTTGTCTACCTTAATGCCTTTTAGAATACACAACACTTTCTCTTTATGCTGACTTGACTGAGAGTAATCAAACGTCTATCCCGAAACTCAGCATCCATCATGCCCCTCTTCACGGTGAGCACTGATGCAAAGTACTTGCTAAGACTCTCACCCATTTTCTCTGACTCCATTCATAACTTTCCTCCTTTTGTCCTGAGCGGGCTAAAACTTTCTCTCGTTACCCTCTTGCTCCTTATGTGTGATTAAAAGGCTTTGGGATTTTCCTTAACCCTGTTTGTTAAAGATAATTCATAAGCCTTTTTTGTCCTTGTAATTTCTCATTTCAGATCGATCCTACTTTCCTGACATTCTTCCCAAGTTTTGCCAGTTTTCATCACCTTGACCTTATGTATGCTTCGTTTTTCCTCCTAGCTAGTCTCACAATTTCACCTGTCATCCATCGCTCCCTAATCTTGCCAGTTCTATCCCACATTTTCAAAGGAACATGTCTGTCCTACACTATAATCAACCTCTCTTTAATAGCCTCCCACGCATCAAATGTGGATTTGCCTTCAAAAAGCTGCTCCCAATCCACATTCCCGACCTCCTGCTAAACTTTGCTATCGTTGGCCTTCCCCCAATTTCGCACTCTTCCTTTATGACTACTCTCATCTTTGTTCATAAGAATTCTAAAACTTATGAAATTGTGATCACTATTTTCAAAGCACTCCCCCACTGAATGTTCAACCACCTGGCCAGGCTCATTCCCCCAAACCAGGTCGTTTCTGGCCCCTTCCCAAGTTGGACTATTTATTTACTGCTCTATAAAAACCTTCTGCATGCTCCCTAGAAATTCTGCTCCATCTAGACCTTTAACAATAAGTGAATCTGAGTCATTTTTGGGAAATCTAAAATCTCCTATCACCACCACCCTGCTGCTCCGACATCTTTCCGTAATCTGGTTACATATTGTCCCTCTGTCTCACACTCATGGTTGGGAGGCCTGGTGTACAGCCCCAACATTGTTACTGCACCCTTCCTATTTTTGAGCTCTGCCCATATTGCCTCACTGATCGGGTTCTCCATAGTGCCCTCCTTCAGCACAGCTGTGATATCCTCTCTGACAGGAAATGCAACTCCTTCACCCCTTTCACCTCCCTCTATATCCCGCCTGAAGCATTGATATCCTGGGATACTTAGTTGCCAATCATGGCCTTCCCTCATCCAGTAAGAGCAATAACATCCCAGATACTAATCCAAGCCCAAAGTTGATCTGCCTTACCTACTGCATAAATGCGTCTCAGACCAGCAGTCCCTTTGCGTCATCATCTGCTCTCTGTCTTCTCTTCCCCTTAGTCACACTGACTTCATTATCTAGCTCCTCACAGGCTTTAGTTGTTACCTCCTTACTGTCCACTAACCTCCTCATTTGGTTACCATTTCCCTCCACATTAGTTTAAACCTTCCCTAACAAAGATGCTCTCAAACTTATTTAAAGAAGAAGGCTGTGAATCTAGCAGCTCTTTTCCCAGTCAGACTCGGTTCCAAACACAGGGAGTATCGCACAAACTGGAGGAGGATCCGAAGGTGGAGATGGTTGTGAGGGAGGGTGAAGTTTACATAGATGAGGGTGAAAGAGCTGTAGAAGGATATGGAGATAAGTAGAGGGATGGAACGACTGGATGAGCTAACATTGAAAGGAGAACGTGAGAACTGCAGATGCTGGAGATCAGAGCTTTAAAATGTGTTGCCAGAAAAGCGCAGCAGGTCAGGCAGCATCAAAGGAGCAGGAGAATCGACGTTTCGGGCATAAGCCCTTCTTCAGGAATGAGGAGGGTGTGCCAAGCAGGCTAAGATAAAAGGTAGGGACCAGGGACTTGGGGGGAGAGGCGTTGGGAATACAGTAGATGGAAGGAGGTTAAGGTGAGGGTGATAGGCCGGAGAGGGGGTGGGGGGGGGAGAGGTCGGGAAGAAGATTGCAGGTCAAGAAGGTGGTGCTGAGTCCGAGGTTTGGGACTGAGGCAAGGTGGGTGGAGTGGAAATGAGAAAGCTGGAGAAATCTGCATTCAACCCTTGTGGTTGGAGGGTTCCTGGGCGGAAGATGAGGCGCACTTCCTCCAGGCGTCGTGTTGCCATGGTCTGGCGATGGAGGAGACCAAGGACCTGAATGTCCTTGGTGGAGTGGGAGGGGGAGTTAAAGTGTTCAGTCACGGGGCAGTTGAGTTGGTTGGTGCAGGTGTCCCAGAGGTGTTCTCTGAAACGTTCCGCAAGTAGGCGGTCTGTCTCCCCAATGTATAGGAGGCCACATTGGTTGCAGCGGATGCAGTAAATGATGTGTGTGGAGGTGCAGGTGAATTTGTGATGGATATGGAAGGATCCCTTGGGGCCTTGGAGGGAAGTGAGGGGGGAGGTGTGGTCGCAAGTTTTGCATTTCTTGCTTTTGCAGGGGAAGGTGCTGGGAGTGGAGGTTGGGTTGGTGGGGGGTGTAGTTCTGCCGAGGGAGTCGCAGAGGGAGTGGTCTTTCCGGAATGCCGATAGGGGTGGGGAGGGAAATATATCCTTGGTGGTGGGGTCTGTTTGGAGGTGGTGGAAATGGCAAAGGATGATACGATGTATCTGGAGGTTGGTGGGGTGGTAGGTGAGGACCATTGGGGTTCTGTAACTTGGCTTTGAAGGAGGAGGTTACAGTGATAGGGAGCCCTGCCAGAGCTTGAGAAGGTTACACAGATAGGGAGAGTTGTGGGGATTGAAGAAGGTTCCGGAGGTGGGGAGTTTATAGAGAAACAGGGAAAGAGGAACAGGTAATAATGAAGCCTGTGATCATTCTTTTCTGTGTTTCTTCAACACATGAGCCTCCCCCACCATTCAATATGATCATGACTGATCATCTCACTCAGTACAATGTTCCTGCCTTCACTTCATATTCTGATATTGTAGTGACTGGTGGCATATAGTGATACGGAGGGCTGCAGTAACTGGAAGGGATTTAACAGAGATAGGGAGGACTGTGGAGGCTGTAACAGGTGACAGAGTTAAGAAGGATTTTACAGAGAAAGAGGTATGTAGGAATGGGATGTGGTTACAGTCACAGGGAGGATTATGGGAGCTCATGTAGGTGATGGAAATAAATTGTCATCATGTCTGGAGGAGGTTAAAGGTGTAAAGGTTTGTACTGATTGAAGGAGATTACATGCAAAGGGAGGGGAGTAGGGATCGGCGAAGTTTGCAGTGATTGAGTGTGATTTAGAGACAGGAGGAGTTGAAAGTCATCTTTGGACTGCAGGTGCTAAATTATGTGATAAGGAGAGTAACTCTGGATGGTGTCCAGAGACAATGAAGATTCTAATAGCTGGTGGGGGTTATAAAGGTAGGGAGATTTTTTGTAGAGATAGGGGAAGGTGTCATAGATAGTGAGGTTCGTAAGAGCACAACATGGTTACATACGTAGGAAGGTTTTTTTTCCAGCCTGGAAGCGATTACACTGACAGAGTTGGCTCAAGGGGCTAATAATTCTTTTTCACAGATAAGGAGTGCTATAGGGTCTGAAGAAAATTACACAGATAGGGTCGGATATAGGATTAAAGGCAAATACAGAAATATGGAGGGTTGTATTGGTAGGAGGAGTCAACTGGGATAGGCAGGACTGTAGGGGTTTACAGAGATAGGGAAGGTACTATCTACTGAGAAGGCTGCACTGATTTGGATTGGAGAAGCTGACAGGGATAAAGAGTTTTGTGGACCAGTGGAAATCACAAACAAGATGGTGACAATGAAGCCTGGGATCTTTCTCTTCTGTCTTCGTTGCCTAGTATTGTAACATGTGGTGTCCTCAGTCATTGACTATAGAAATCCTCTGATGGAAATGTGTTGCTGGAGAAGCGCAGCAGGTCAGGCAGCATCTAGAATTCTTCAGTTTCCTGAAGAAGGGCTAATGCCCGAAACGTCGATTCTCCTCATCTCCAGCATCTGCAGACCTCATTTTCTCTATAGAAATCCTCTACCTCATCCCTCTCCTGTTTATTGTGAGTGATCTTACTGTGCTGCAGGACTGAGTAAAGGATCCAGACCTCTCACTCCATCTGACATACAGGAGGCCTACCTCTACCACCTCCACTGGCAACGCCTTCCAGGTACCCACCACCCTTTGCGCAGTGACCTTTCCACACACATCTTCCTGTAAACTTTTCCCCTCTGACTTTGAACTCGTGACCCCTAGTAATGGAGTCCCCAACTCTGGGACAAAGCTTCTTGCTATCCACCCTGTCTATGCCTCTCTATCAGGTCCCTGCTGAGCCTCAGTCTTTCTTGTGAAAATAATCCTCTTCTACTCAACCTCTCCTCATAGCTAGCACCCTCCAAACCAGGCAACATCTTAGTGAACCTTGTCTGCACCCTTTCCAAATCATCCATGTGGCAACCAGACATGTACACAGTATTCCAAATGTGGCCAAAACAAAGTCTTATACAACTATAACATAAACAGCCAACTCTTTATTCAATACCCCGTCCAATGAAGGAAAGTATGCCGTATGCCTTCTTGACCACTCTATTGACCTGCATTGCCACCTTCAGGAAACAATGGACCTGAACACCCAGATCTCTCTCTACATCAGTCTTCCTCAGGACTTTTCCATTTACTGTATAATTTGCTCTTGAATTGTATCTTTCAAAATGCATCACATCACATTTATCAGAATCGAACTCCATCTGCCATTTCTCCACCCAACTCTTCAATCTATCTATATTCTGCTGTAATCTCTGACAGTCCCCTTCTGTATTTGCGACTCCACCAATCTTAGTGTCATCTGCAAACTTGTTACTCACACCATTGATATCTTCCTCCAGATCATTCAGTACAGATCCTTGTGAAACACCACCAATCACAATTCTCCATTTTGTGAAACTCTCTTCCACTACTACGTTCTGTCTCCTGTTGCCCAGCCAGTTCTCCATCCATCGACCCGGGAACCCATGCGACTTCAACTTTAGGGAAGTAGTAACTCCAAAGATGGCAGACAGATGGGTGACAGTGAGGAGGACTGGGAGGAAGCAGCCAGTGCAGGGACCACCTGCGGCCGTTCCCCTCAAGAACAAGTATACCGTTTTGGATACTTGTGGAGGGGACGACTTACCAGGGGTAAGTAGCGGGGCTCAGGCCTCTGGCACAGAGCCTGTCCCCGTTACTCAGAAGGGAAGGGTGAAGAAGAGCAGAGCAGTAGTAATTGGGGACTCGATAGTTCGGGGCACAGATAGGCGGTTTTGTGGGAACGAGAGAGGTATGTTGCCTCCCAGGTGCAAGGGTACGTGATGTCTCTGATCGTGTTTTCCGGGTCCTTAAGGGGGAGGGGGAGCAGCCCGAAGTCGTGGTCCACACTGGCACCAATGACATAGGTAGGAGGAGCGCTGAGGATGTTAGGCAGGCTTTCAGGGAGATAGGTTGGAAGCTCAAAGTTAGAACGAACAGAGTTGTTGACTCTGGTTTGTTACCCGTGCCACGTGATAGAGAGTCAAGGAATAGGGAGAGAGAACAGTTAAATGCGTGGCTACAGGGATGGTGCAGGAGGGAGGGATTCCGGTATTTGGATAACTGGGGTTCTTTCTGGGGAAGGTGGGACCTCTATAAACAGGATGGTCTGCACCTGAACCTGAGGGGCACCAGTATCCTTGGGGGGAGGTTTGCTAGTGCTCTTGGGGGGGGTTTAAACTAACTCTGCATGGGCATGGGAACCCAGACTGTAGCTTTAGGGTGCAGGACCTGGAGTGTAGGGAGGTTAGGAACATGGCATCAATTTCAAAGGAGGGTGCCTGTAAACAGGAAAGTGGCTTGAAGTGTGTATACTTCAATGCAAGAAGTATACGAAATAAGGTAGGTGAACTTGCAGCGTGGGTTGGTACCTGGGACTTCGATGTTGTGGCTATTACGGAGACATGGGTAGAACAGGGACAGGATTGGCTGTTGCAGGTCCCAGGTTTAAATGTTTTAGTAGGGTCAGAGGTGGGGATAAAAGAGGGGGAGGTGTGGCATTGCTTGTCAAAGATAGTATTACAGTTGTGGAGAGGACGATGGATGAAGACTCACCATCTGAGGTAGTTTGGGCTGAGGTTAGGAATAGGAAAGGTGAGCTCACCCTGTTAGGAGTTTTTTTACAGGCCTCCTAATAGTCCTAGAAACGTAGAAGAAAGGATTGCGAGGATGATTCAAGAGAAGAGTGAAAGTAATAGGGTGGTTGTTATGGGGGACTTTAACTTTCCTGATATTGATTGGGAAAGCTATAGCTCAAGTTCGTTAGATGGGTCAGTGTTTGTCCAATGTGTGCAGGAGGGTTTCCTGACACAATATGTAGATAGGCCAACAAGAGGTGAGGCCATCCTGGATTTGGTTCTGGGTAATGAACCAGGCCAGGTATTAGAATTAGAGGTAGGTGAGCACTTTGGGGACAGTGACCACAATTCGGTGACTTTTACTCTAGTGATGGAGAGGGATAAGTGTGCACTACAGGGCAAGAGTTATAGCTGGGGGCAGGGAAATTATGATGCGGTGCGGCATGACTTAGGATGTGTGGCTTGGAAAAGTAAGCTTCAAGGCAAGGGCGTAATTGATATGTGGAGCTTGTTCAAGGAGCAACTATTGAGTGTCCTTGATAAGTATGTACCTGTCAGGCAGGGAGGAAAGGGTTGTGTGAGGGAGCCGTGGTTTAATAAGGAATTGGAATCCCTTGTTAAATGGAAGAGGGCGGCCTATGTAAAGATGAGGTGTGAAGGTTCAATTGGGGCGATCGAGAGTTATAAGGTAGCCAGGAAGGACCTAAGAGCAGCAAGGAGGGGACATGAAAGGTCCTTAGTTGGTAGGATTCGGGAAACCCCTAAGGCTTTCTATAGGTATGTCAGGAATAAAAGAATGACTAGGGTAAGAATAGGTCCAGTCAAGGATATTAGTGGGAAGTTGCGTGTGGAGGCTGAAGAGATTGGGGAGACACTGAATGAATACTTTTCGTCAGTATTCAATCAGGAACAGGACATTGTTGTCAATGTGAATACTGAGTCACAATTAAGTAGAATGGATGGCTTTGAGGTATGTAGAGAAGAGGTGTTGGAAGTTCTGGAAAGGGTGAAAATAGATAAGTCCCCTGGGCCTGATGGCATTTATCCTAGGATTCTCTGGGAAGCAAGGGAGGAGATTGCAGAGCCATTGGCCTTGATTTTTATGTCCTTGTTGTCTACAGGAGTAGTGCCAGGAGATTGGAGGCGAGCAAATGTGATTCCCTTGTTCAAGAAGGGGAGTAGGGATAACCCTAGTAACTATAGGCCGGTGAGTTTCACTTCTGTTGTGGGCAAAATCTTAGAGAGAAGTGTAAGGGATAGGATTTATGAACATCTGGATAGGAATAATGTGATCAAGGATAGTCAGCATGGTTTTGTGAAGGGCAGGTCGTGCCTCACAAACCTTATTGAATTATTTGAGAAGGTGACTAAGGAGGTGGACGAGGGGAAAGCGGTAGATGTGGTGTATATGGCTTTTAGTAAGGCATTTGCTAAGGTTCCCCATGGTAGACTACTGCAAAAAATACGGAGGTATGGCATTGAGGGTGAGTTGGAGGTTTGGATTAGGAGTTGGCTGGCTGGAAGAAGACAGAAGGTAGTAGTTGATGGCAAAGGTTCATCTTGGAGTGCCGTCACTAGCGGTGTTCCGCAAGGATCTGTTTTGGGACCATTGCTGTTTGTCATTTTTATAAATGACCTGGAGGAGGGGTTAGAATGTTGGGTGAGCAAGTTTGCGGATGATACAAAAGTCGGAGGAGTTGTAGACAGTGAGGAAGGATGTGGCAGGTTACAGCAGGATATAGATAAGCTGCAGAACTGGGCAGAAAGGTGGCAAATGGAGTTCAATGTCGCTCAGTGTGAGGTGATTCACTTTGGTAAGAGTAACAAAAGGATGGGGTACTGGGCTAATGGTCGGATACTTGGTAGTGTGGATGAGCAGAGGTTATCTTGGTGTCCATGTACACAGATCTTTGAAAGTTGCCACCCAGGTAAATAGTGCGGAGAAGAAGGCATATGGCGTACTGGCTTTTATTGGTAGAGGAATTGAGTTCCGGAGTACTGAGGTCATGTTGCAGTTGTATAAGACTCTGGTGCGGCCACATCTGGAGTATTGTGTGCAGTTTTGGTCGCCATACTATAGGAAGGATGTGGAGGCACTGGAACGGGTGCAGAGGAGGTTTACCAGGATGTTGCCTGGTATGGTAGAAAGATCGTATGAGGAAAGGCTGAGGCACTTGGGGTTGTTTTCATTGGAGAAAAGAAGGTTTAGGGGTGACTTGATAGAGGTGTGCAAGATGATTAGGGGTTTAGATAGGGTCGACAGTGAGAATCTTTTTCCACGTATGGAGTCAGCTATAACAAGGGGGCATAGCTTTAAATTAAGGGGGGGTAGGTATAGGACAGATGTTAGGGGTAGGTTCATTTCTCAGCGAGTTGTGAGTTCATGGAATGCCCTGCCAGTAGCAGTGGTGGACTCTCCCTCATTATGGGCATTTAAGCGGGCATTGGATAGGCATATGGAGGATAGTGGGCTAGTGCAGGTTAGGTGGGCTTGGATCGGCGCAACATCGAGGGCCGAAGGGCCTGTACTGCGCTGTATTCTTCTATGTTCTATGTTCTATGTTCTCCATCAGCCTACCATGGGGAACATTATCAAATGCCTTAAAAAGGGATGGATTCAGGTACTGGAGAAGGCTGCAGAGACAGGAATGGTTTTCACGATTGAATGAAGTTAGTAATACTGCAGACACTGGGTGAGGTGAGTAACAGTTGTTCAGACTAAAGGAGGTTCCAGATAGAGACAGCTGTAGGGGCTGAAGTTGGACTCAGCAATCAAGAGGGTATCACTGTTCCATGGATGGTTTTCATGGCTTTTGGAGGTTACAGTGTTAAGAAGGTTAATAGTGACAGAAGGAGGGAGAGTTAAGGAGGATTGTAGTGACGGGAGAAGTTCACAGAGGCAGTGGAGATTGCAGAGAATGGATAAGATTGCAGAAATGGGGAGGAATTGGTGGCTTCAGAACACTATAAAAAGGGAGGGTTGAAGGATTGAATCAGGTTTCACAGACAGGAAAGGCGATAGGGACAGGAGGAGTATATACAGACAGGGAGGTCAGTCGGGATGATAGAGGGTCACAGAGGTCATAAAGCACTGTCGGACAGGAGGCAGGACTGTTATAGAGACTGGAGAAAGTTACAGTGATGTCATGTGCTGTAAGGGGTTAGAATAAGGTGCACAGATGGCGAGGTTGGTACAGGCTGCAGAATGTTATACTGACAGGTGGACTATAGGTCCGGGACAAGATGACAGAAATAGGTATGTAGTGACTGAAGGAGAGATGGCAGAGATTGGAAATGTTATGGAGATTGGAGTAATTTACAGAGATAGGAAGAGTAATCAACATTGGAATAGGTTTCAAATGTACAGAGGAATTGCTGGGACAAGAGGGAAATCACAGAGAGAGGAAGGTTTTTGTATGCATTTGTGGGACTTGGGCATAACTGGCTGGCCAGCATTGATAGCCCATCCCTACTTGCCCTTGAGAAGGTGGTGGTGAGATGCCATCTTGAATTGCTGCAGTACCCTTGCTGTGGGTTGACCCACAATGCCAGCAGGGAGGGAATTCCGGAATTTTGACCCAATGACTGTGAAGGAATGACAATATATTTCCAAATCAGGGTGGTGAGTAGCTTGGAGGGGCACTTGCAGGTGGTGGTGTTCCCAAGTACCTGCTGCCCTTGTCCTTCTGGATGGAAGTGGTCATGGGTTTGGAAGGTGCTGTTAAAGGATCTTTAGCAAATTTCTTCAGTGCATCTTGTAGATAGCACACACTGCTGCCACTGAGTGCCAGTGGTGGAGGGGTTGAATATTTGTCAATGTGATGCCAATCAAGCGGGTTGCTTTGTCCTGGATGGTGTGAAGCTTCTTGTGGTGTTGGAGCTGCACCCATCCAGGCAATTGGGAAGTATTCCATCACTCTCCTGACATGTGCCTTGTAGATGGTGGATGGACTTTGGGATGTCAGGAGGTGAGTTTCTCGCCACTGTATCCCTAGGCTCTGACATTCTCTTGTAGCCACTGTGTTTATGTGGGGAGTCAATTTGAATTTCTGGTCAATGGTAACCCCAAGGATGTTGACAGTGGGGAATTCAGTGATGGTAATAGTGTTGAATGTCAAGGGGCGATGGTTAGAGTGTCTCTTATTGGTGATGGTCATTGTCTGGCATTTGTGTGGCGTGAATGTTACTTGCCACTTTTAGATTAGATTAGATTAGATTACTTACAGTGTGGAAACAGGCCTTTCGGCCCAACAAGTCCACACTGACCCGCCGAAGCGCAACCCACCCATACCCCTACATTTACCCCTTTAACCTAACACTACGGGCAATTTAGCATGGCCAATTCACCTGACCCACACATCTTTGTGACTGTGGGAGGAAACCGGAGCACCCGGAGGAAACCCACGCAGACACAGGGAGAATGTGCAAACTCCACACAGTCGCCTGAGTCGGGAATTGAACCCAGGTCTCTGGCGCTGTGAGGCAGCAGTGCTAACCACTGTGCCACCGTGCCACCCACTTGTTGGCCCAAGCCTGGATATTGTCCAGATCTTGTTGCAATTGAGCACGGATTGCTTCAATATCTGAGGAGTCGCGACTGAACACTGTTCAATCATTGGCGAGCATCCCTAATTCTGACTTTATGACAGAGGGAAGGTAATTGGTGAAGCAGCTGACGATCATTGGGCCTAGGACACTACCCTGAGGAACTCCTGCAGAGATGTCCTGAAACTGAGATGACTGACCCTCCACAACGACAACCACCTTCCTTTGTGCCAGGTATGACTCGAATCACCCAATACCCATTGATTCCAGTTTTGCCAGGGCTCCTTGATATACTTCTTTAAGAACAAGTCTTTAGTTTCGGGAATTGGCAATTCTCCATTCGTTCCCAGATAAGTAATCCAAATAAGATTTCATAGGGGGATAGCCCCAAATCTTTCCTTGGGGCTGTTCGTACTCGCAAGAGAGCTATAAGCAAACATTTAGTTCAAGGGAGTCTGGTTTCTATCATTAATTTAGAGAGCTGTTGTTTGAGTGTTTGGTTCATTCTCTCAACCCTTCCTGATGATGGCGGGTGCCATGGAGTGTGGAACTCTCAGGAAATTCCCAACCCTTTCATTACCCCGTGTAACACTTTAGAGGTAAAATGAGTTCCTTGGTCGGAATCTATATCTAGTGAGCCCATATCGGGGAATTATGTGCTCTAATATTGTTTTAGACACCCCACTCGCAGTGGCAGTAGCTAGGGGGTATGCCTCAACCCAACCAGATAGATGATCTACTATGACCAGCATATATTTTAGTCTCCCTACTCTGGGTAGTTCAATATAATCTAATTGTATACTCTGGAAGGGTCTCAATCCCGGGTCTCTTCCTCCCAGGGTCTGTTTTCTCAAGACTTTCTTTTTTACCTTTCTGCATATTATACATCCCTCACATATTTGTTTAGCAATTGTATATATTCGTTTACATCCATATTCCTTAAGAACTAAATCACACATTGCTTGTACTCCCCAATGGCTGCCTTGATGTAGGATAGCCATAATCTCTCGCATCATCATTTTGTTTGACATTTCCCTTCCATCAGGTAACATCCAATGCCCGTCTGCTGTTTTTGCAACCCCTAAATCTTGCAATTCTTTTTCCTCTCTTTCAGTAAATGTAGGAGCTTCCGAGGATCTGGGACGGTAGGTATTAGGGAATGAATCACCACTTCTTGTGGGTTCAGGGCTGCTTCCTTAGCCACTTCATCGGCTAATCTATTCCCCCTAACTTCTGGTTCATTTCCTTTCTGATGACCATTTATAATGCACTACCACTATTTCTCGGGGGAGTAATAGAGACTCCAAGACCCATTTAATCAACTCCTCATGTGCTAATTCTTCCCCCGGCTATTGATCAGTCCCCTTTCCTGCCATATCTTTCCGAAAGTGTGCACAACACCAAATGCATATTTAGAGTCAGTGTATACTGTTCCCTCTTTATTTTCTAATGCCCTAAGGGCTCTTTCCAATGCATAGAGTTTGCTGGTCTGAGCTGACCACCCATTTGGAAACCTTCCTGCCTCTACCACACTACCTTTCATCCCATCTACGACTATATACCCATTATGTATTTTCCCTTCAGTCACCCGGGATGATCTGTCTATTAAAAAGTCAGGCTCCTGCCTGAAGCAGAACTTCTCTCAGGTCCCTGCGGACCTTAGTTTGGTATTCTATAATGTGAAGGCAGTCGTGCCCTGGATTCTGAGGAGATTCTTCTTCCCCTTTCCAAAGAAAGGCAGCTGGATTTAAACAATTGTCAGTGACCAACATTAGATCATCTTTTTCTATTAATATTGCCTCATATTTCAGAATTTGCAAGTCTATCAACCATCGCCCAGCTTTTTGGTTTAGGATCGTTCTCACTTGGTGTGGTGTGCTTACTATTAGGGCTCCCCCAAATGTAAGCTTTCTGCTTTCCTCCACCAACAGTGCAGTGGCAGCCACGGCCTGCACACACTCAGGCCATCCCCAGGATACTGGATCCAATAGCTTCAAAAGATGTGCTACTGGCTGTTTCATTCCTCCCCACCTCTGAATTAATACTCCCAAAGCCGCTCCCTTATCTACGGTAGCAAAGAGGTGGAAAGGTTTATCTAGAGAAGGTAAGGCTAACACGGGGGCATGGATCAGATCTCTTTTGAGTTACTCAACTAGTTCTTTTCCCTCATCACCAAACTTAGACACTTTGATTCCTCCTCTAATAGTTTGAGATATAATCTCTTAGTCTTTTGAGCATAAGAATCAATCCACAATCTGCAATATCCCGTGAGACCCAAAAATGTACATAACTCCCGTTTAGTCCTGGGCAGCAGCATCCCCACTATTCCCTCTATCCATTCCGGGCTTATCTTTCGCTTTCCCTCACTAACTAAATGTCCCAAGTATTTCACTTCTCGCTCCACATATTGTAGTTTGTTTTTAGATACTCACAGTCCCTGCTGACCCAGGAAATTCAATAATTTGTTAGTGGCTTCTACTACTCTTTCTCTTTTTTTTCCTGTTACTAAGAGATTGTCTTCATACTGCAACAGGGTAGTCCCCTTGGGGCTGCTAAATTTCTCCAATATTTGTTCTAACATCTGTCCAAATAAATTCAGGGATTACGTAAACCCCTGGCGGAGCACGGTCCACTGCTATTGCTGTTTCTGTCCTGTCTTGAGATCTTCCCATTCAAAGGCGAACAAGTTCCTACTTTCCTCCGCCAAGGGACAAGCCCAAAAGGCATCCTTTAAATCTATCTCACTAAACCATTTGTGGTCATGAGGGATCTTAACAACATATAGGGATTTGGCTCCAATGGGTGCCTGATCTGTACTATTCGATTCAATGTTCTCAAATTCTGCACCAATCGATAAGTTCCATCGGATTTCCGTACTGGTAGAATTGGGGTATTATAAGGAGACATACATGGCTCCAACAGTCCATCTCTAATCAGTCCCTCAATTACTGGCTGCAGTCCTCATTTACCTTCTGTGGAAATGGGATATTTTCGCTCACAGATAACGTCCCCTTTCCTTTTTAAACTTATTTCTAGGGGAGGGATCTGTATTTTTCCAAGATTCCCTTCTCTAGCCCATACAATAGGGTCTATCTCTCTCTCCATATCCTCTGTCAATATTGACATTTGTACAGCTAATTCTTTTTCCTGAATTCCAATCTCCAGTCCTAAGAGGATAATTAAATCTCTCCCTAGTAAATTACTTCCTATATCAGGGATATACAGCAGTTCCCCTGTGACCCTATCCTTAGGACCTTCTATCATCATAGGTTCAAATACTGGAACAGTAAATCCTTCCCCTTTTACCCCCGAAACAGTAATTGACCGTGTTGACATTCCTACTTTCTTTGGTTTAAAATTCAGCGATAACCGTGCTGCCCCCGTATCTACTAGGAAGACTACCTCTTCTCTACAGGGTCCCACCTTCAAGTTTATCAAGGGTTCCTGGTGGGTCCCCGGGGGCAGGAACCCCTGACGCCCCTATTCTTCATCAAAATTCATAAGTGGAACTGCCCTTTCTTCCATTTGTAGATCAGGACACTCCCGCTTAAAATGCCCATCTTTCCGCAATAATAGCATCCTGCCTGTGGAGACTTCCATCTCTGCCCCTGTCGCCCGAACCCTCTATCAAATGCTCCCCCTTGTCCTCTCCCTCTCCCTCTCTGTCCTACATGCTGCCACCCGCCGCTCTGCTTGCTCACTATTGCTTCCATTCTTTCCTTAACTACCTCATCAATCGTAGCTACCATCATTTTCACCTTCTGTTTTTGTCTCTCATCCTCTCTCTTTACAAATACTTTCTGTGCCTCTCTTAACAATTCATTGAATGGTTTTTTGCTCCACCCTTCTATCTTCTGGATCTTTCTCTGTATGTCTGGCCATGCCTTTTTCACAAAATGTACTTTCAAAAGACCCTGTGCCACTGGGTCCTCAGGGTTCATTCCAGAGTATTTCCACATTGAGTCTCTTAATCTTTGCAAGAAAGCTGAGGGAATCTCACCTTTCTCCTGTCTAATTTCAAAGGGTCTAGTCAAATTCTGCGACTTCGGAACTGCCTCTCTTATTCCTTTCAGAATCAGGTCTTTCAATTCCCTCATTTCTTCTCTATGCTCTGGGTTTTGATTTTCCCACTGGAGGTCTCTGAGGGGAAACTTCGTCTCTCCCTGTCCAGCATCCCCATCTCCAATGGGATGCTCCCTGTCCCATATTTTAATGGCTGCTCCTCGTATAAGTCCCCTTTCTTCCCCAGTAAATAGTATATTCAAAATAGACATTAACTCAGCCCAGGTATACAGACTGGGCCCCAAGAATTGATCAATTTGTTCAGACAACCCTACCAGATCCTCAGCCAGGGCCTTCATCTCCTTTTTAAATGTTCTGACCTCCCCACTGGTGAGGGGGACACATACCAATCTCTTTGTCCCCTATTGGTACCTCCCGTTTTTCCCCTTTTTTTGTTTTTGTTTCTCTCCCTTAGGCTTTGGTTTAGATACTCCAGAGGCCTCCTCTACATATACTTTATCTTCCCTTTCTTTTGTTGAGTATTGACGGTTGGGAACAATAACATCCCCGTCCACCGCCCCTTCGTCCTCCTCTTGTGGGTCATCCATTCCCTGTCCCTGTCTGTCTAAACAACAATATTTAATCATTTTCTTTTTATCTTTTACCCTTGTATAAGTGTTATTTGTCCATACCTGCAACATCCTCCCCAACAGACTTTCAGGAGGAATGTTACCAGGGACTTTTTTTCTTCCTTTACTCCGTGACAGTTACTCTGCCTACACCCCATTTCTCGAGGCCCTCGCCAGTCCCTCAGCGTTTAAATACCTCTTTTCCCGGCCACCAAGGCAATAATTAAAAGTCAGTTTTCTTACCTTGGTCTGTGCACAGAGTTGCCTGGCCCCTTGTTGCCGTATTTTCTATCGACCTCCTTTCACTGTCTGATTCAGATGTGTCTCTTGTGGGATTCGTACCAGTCACCCAAGGGAGTGGACCAAACCGGGACACGAGACCGCTCCTCAATTGGGAACAGGACGCGTCTTCCCAGTGTCCAGGGCCAGCCACTCCCCCCGGCGATGGAAGAACATCCCGGACGGTCCCCAATTGTGAGAAACGAAGATCACTCACTTCAATAATTTCAGTCCGAGACAAGATCTGAAGCAATCAGTATGTTTCTTCACTCAGCGAGTCGTTAGTTCATGGAATGCCCTGCCAGTAACAGTGGTGGACTCTCCCTCTTTATGGGCATTTAAGAGGGCATTGGATAGGTATATGGAGGATAGTGGGTTAGTGTAGTTTAGGTGGGCTTGGATCGGCGCAACATCGAGGGCCCAAGGGCCTGTACTGCGCTGTATTCTTCTATGTTCTATGTTCTATGTTTACTATATGCTTGCAAGTGTGGTGCCTGGAATTGGCACACAGAGTTTAGCAATTACATATCTTATATAGGATCCACTACTCCAAACCCGGTGCCCATTACTATTGTTTCTCTCTTGCCTTATCCAGCCTTGTGCATAACAAAGTACAACTTTTACCACATCCTGCTGTGGCCCATTGTTGGGTATATCCTTCTTCATGATTATCTACTTCCTCCACCTGTGCCATTTCCTCCCTTTCCCCAACCATATTGATCCTTATGACCTTTTAATTGGGGTTTGTTTTTGTGTTTTTGCAAAAGTGGGAAACAGATGCTTATAACTACTGCTTGTACAAGCATATCTGGCTTAACCTTCATTCTCACAGCACCTTATCTATTTGTTTACCATTGTTAGCAGGCACGTTTAGCTAATACAAAAACAATTACATATTTCCTCCACATAGTTTTCATTCTTGTTGACTCAGCTCTTGGTTGAAACAATTATACACTGGTGTGAGCACATTTACCTTGCATAAGTAATTATAATTGCAGAAGTAACACTACCTATATCCCACAATGTTTTGCATTAGATTAGATTTTTTAGATTAGATTACATTACAGTGTGGAAACTGGCCCTTCGGCCCAACAAGTCCACAACGACCCGCCGAAGCGCAACCCACCCATACCCCTACTTTTGCCCCTTACCTAACACTACGGGCAATTTAGCATGGCCAATTCACCTGACCTGCACATCTTTGGACTGTGGGAGGAAACCGGAGCACCCGGAGGAAACCCACGGGGAGAATGTGCAAACTCTACACAGTCAGTCACCTGAGGCGGGAATTGAAACCGGGTCTCTGGCGCTGTGAGGCAGCAGTGCTAACCACTGTGCCACCGTGCTGCCCACCAAACTGTTTTTGCAACTGTTGATGCAATTGTTTTTCAACAAACAAAATCTCTAATCTCTCAGACAAAATGCTAACATAATAGACACATTCAAGCAACTTTGATAATGTGACTGCTGTAGTCTGCTGTTTGTTGCATTGTTCTGGCATGAGCTCACCAAGAAGCCTCTCCATAGAACTTATAGGAAGTGGCAGCAATTTTCCTTCACATTGTTGTATTCTGGATGAAACTTAATTAAATCATACATTGGAGTAAAGTTTACTTTTTGCTCACTGCATTCATAACTGGAATGTCCTCTGCCTCTGAAGTTTCCAGTGTCAAAGTTTCCATATTTGCAATTGGCGATACAGCACAAATGAAGTGATTTTAAACAAACGCTTGAATCAACAGTTTGCATTCAGCCATTGAAAAAACTCAGATGAGACATCACCATATTAAATGTTTTACTCCTATCTATTTGAATAGGATGTGGCAGATGTGATATAAAATGCCCAATTGGAGTTTCAATGCAAAGTTTTAAAAAGCCAAGTAATGGAGGCTCCTAAGACTGAAATCTTGAATCTTCAGAGTTTTAGTTTAAATCCATATTCATGCCCACTCTGACAACCTTTCACCACCACCCTCCACCTCAGCAAGAATCTAACTATCTTTGCCTTTAAAATATTTCAGAGCTTAACTTTTCCTGAAAAGTTAATCAGAGTGTTCCAAACAATAACCATATTTTGAGAGAAAAAAAACTAATTTGTTTTAACTGGACAGCCACTGACATTTAGAAAATATCCTCTCCAGATCTACCTAGTCACAAGCCCTCAGGATCTTCTATGTTTCAATCAAGTTGCCTCTTCCTCTCCTAATCGCAAACTGATGGAAGCCCAGCCTATCCAACTTCTCTTTGTAAGACAAGTCACTCGGTCTTGGTATTCTTCTGAACTGTCTCCAATGTATTTACTTCCTTCCTTAAAGAAAGTGACCAGTATGAATAAGAGCATTAGAGATATAGGCTCACCATCACTCCATACTTCTGTGTTTAAATTCTCCCATGATAACATTTATTCACTTTCCTAAGTACTTACTGTATCTGTATCCTGGCATTTTGTGATACATGCACGAGGACACCCAGATCCCACTGCATCTCAGAGCTATGAAATCTCCCTCCATTAAAAACAAATTGCTATTCTTACTGCCAGAATGGACAACTTCAAATTTACCTACATAAAACTCTATTTGTCAGACCTTTAACTATTCACTTAACCGATATTTCTCTGTAGTATCCCAATGTCCTCTTAGGTTAATTTTTTTAACCCATCTTTGTCTCATCAGCATATCAGTCAGTCATACATTCATTCCTTCGTAAGTCATGGAGTGTTTGTCAATACTTGGAAAACTTAGGCTGCTCAAATTATATGATCCTAATAATTTTGAACTCTAGGTAATTCTCAAATAAGCCAAAGTAAATGTGAACATTAAAAGGGATGACTTCTTTGGATCAAATTAGGGAACACCAAAATAACTATAGTAAGCCTGTCTCTCTCTTTCACCATGGATAAAGGAAAATCTTGAAATGTAAGGCAAATGGATGCTGTATTACACTGTATTATGATGATCTTTTCGCAAAGTAACATGGTTGACTCAAACACAAAATTAAACACAGCACCCCTCTCGTTGGAAAAAGGGACTTGAACTTTTGAATCTCACAATGACAAGGAAGCCATTTTGTTGCTGACTTTTTAAAAATGCCAAGCTATTTGCAGATGGAGAATTCCATCAAAAGCCAATTCCATCAAAAGACAGTCAGCGATCCAAGCAGCCAAAGTAATGTACAGTTTTATTATGAAAGGAGGAGACAGTAAATACAAAAAATGATTGTCTTAAACTAAGTCACCTTGAAGTTTAATGAGAATCAACCTCCTGAAATTTGAACAAATCTCAGTTTGAATAGAATCCCTACAGTGTGGAAACAGGCCCTTCAGCCCAACAAGTCCACACTGACCCTCCAAAGAGTAACCTACCTAGACACATTCCCCTGCCCTATTATCCTACATTTACCCCTGACTAATGCAACTAACCAACATATCCTGTTTCCACATTGTAAGTAATCTCTAAATCTGTAAATCTAATCTGTAAATCTGTAAATATCCCTAAAAACTACGGGGAATGTAGTATGGCCGATTCACCACACTTGCACATCTTTGGATTGTGGGAGGAAATCAGAGCACCCAGAGAAATCAGAGCACCCAGAGCATGCAGACACGGGGAGAATGAGCAAACTCCACATAGACAGTTGCCCAAGGCTGGAGTCAAACCTGGTCCCTGGTGCTAACCATTGAGTGAGTGATCTGTCATGTTTAATCATACTTGCCTTGGTTTTTTAATCTTTTTTTAAAACTCAAAAGCTAACTGCTGGAATTATTTAGTTGGTCCATTTATTTATGTGGGAAAGAAAACAAAGAAAATTTTGGCCGTGGGCAAAAAAGAAAAACCCCAAATCCCTTTTCAAAGTTACAACTGGATCAGTTTCTGCAACCCAGATTATTGTAAATTCTAATTGCCTCTGGTTCTTTGCTGATCCTCTCGAATTTCAAAACCACATCACATTTGGGAAACTCTTCGTCCCCAATTGCACTTTGTCACTTTAATGCCAGTGGTATATCTGAAGGTTAGCAGTGGTGAGAACTGCTGTGTCCCCGTCTAAGGTTTGATCAGTAACCGCAATAAACCACTGGTGAAGTGCACAAATTGTTAAATATGGCCCCAACATTCAGAGAACTGATGCATAAAAACTCAGGTAACAAGAGAAACCATCATTCTTTTCTGTTGTGAGCTTTCTGCTGAGATCAGGATGTTGTAGCTTCACAGGATATGGAATCCTCTTTGCTGTAGCCTGGGTATCTCTATACAAGACACTGATCAATCTTACGGAGCTTAGCTTCCGAAAAATAAAGGGGGTTACAGTCGATGTAATACTCAGTCCTCAGGCCTCCCAGTAATATACGCTGCTCACTGATGCAAACATTATTAGCTCACACCAACTTCTTGGCAGCAGTGAGGAGACCTATCAGATAGAAGCAGATTTCCTACTGTGAAAAGTCACTAGATTGCAGACTGCAAACAAAATATATATATATTATAAGCATTCATTTCCGTATAAGATACGATTAATTGCCTCGAGTTAATCAATGTATCTGTTTAGTGTGTGTCATTGAATGAATGAGTGCAGTTTGATTCACCACATAAGTGAGTTATATTTGATTCTTTGAATGAATGAATAACGTTTGATTCGTTCACTGAATGATTGAAGTTTGAGACGCAGTTTGTTTCAATGAGTGAAAGAGTTAAGTTTGTTTCACTGAATCAATGAATAAGGTTTGATTCGTGGAATCAATAATTAAAGTTTGATTCAATGATTGAATGAATGCAATTTGTTACATTGAATGAAAGCGTTAACCTCGAGAATTTGAATAAATGAGAGAAACTCTACACATTGAATTAACACGTACAGTTTGTTTCATTGAATGAATGAGTCGCGCGTGAAACATTGAATGAATGGCTGACATTGTCTCATATATTCAAAGTATCTATCATAACACTTCCATTCAATGAAACAAACTGCTTTAATTCAATCATTGAATCAATGAATCAAACTTAACTTATTTATTAAGTGAATCAAACTGCACACATTCATTCAATGAAACAGACTGCACGAGTTAATTCAATGAGTAGACCTTGTCTCATTCATTCAATGTGTCACGCTTAACTCATTCATTCAATGAAACAGACTGCACGTGTTAATTCAATGAGTAGAGCTACTCTTATTCATTCAATTCCACGAGTTTAATGCATTCATTCAATCAAACAAACTGCACTCATTCATTCATTTAAACAAACTGCACGTGTAATTCAATGAGTCGAGCTTCCTTCATTCCTTCATTCATGTCAAGCTTAACTCATTCGTTCTCTCATTCATTCAATGCCACGAATTTAACGCATTGATTCAATCAAACAAACTGCACACATTCATTAAATTAAACAAACTGCACGTGTTAATTCAACGAGCACAGATTTTCTCATTCATTCTATGCTGCGAGATTAACGCATTGCTTCAATGAAAAAAAAACTGCGCACCTTCATTCAATGAAACAGCCTGCACGTTTTAATTCAACGAGTAGAGCTTCTCTCATTCATTCAATGTGTCAGGTTTAACGCTTTCATTCAATGAAACAAAGTGCATTCATTAAATCAGTGAATCAAACTTTAATCATTGTTTCAATGAATCAAATGTTATTCATTGATTAAATGAAAGAAACTTAATGCACTTATTTAGTGAATGAAACTGCACTCGTTCATTCAATGAAATAGACTGCAAATGTTAATTCAAAGAGTACAGGTTCTCTCGTTTATTCAATGTCTTGAGCTTAACGCTTTAATTCAATGAAACAATCTGCATTAATTCAGCCGTTGAATCAAACTTCAATCGTTGATTCAATAAATCAAAAGTAATTCATTGATTGATTGAAACAAACTTCACTCTTTTATTTCGTGAATCCACTCATTCATTCAATGACTCAAATTGCACGCATTCATTTCATGGTTCAAACTTAACTCATTCATTCAAAGAAACAAAGCACACGCATTCATTCAATGAAACAGTCCGCACGTGTTAATTCAATAAGTCAAGTTTCTCTCATTTATTCAATGTCTTGAGCTGAACGCTTTCACTCAATGAAACAAACTGCATTGATTCAATCACTGAATCAAACTTCAATCATTGATTCAATGAATCAAACTTTATTCATTGATTAAATGAAACAAAATTAACTCATTTACTTAGTGTATCAAACTGCACTCGTTCATTCAATAAAACACACTGCACGTGTTAATCCAAAGAGTAGAGATTCTCTCATTCATTCAATGTATCAAGCTTAACTCATTCGTTCAACGAAACAAACAGCATGGGTTAATTCAAAGAGTCGAGCTTCTCTCACTTATTCAATGTCTCGAGCTTAAACTTTTATTCAATGAAACAAGCTGCATTCGTTCATTCATTCATTCATTCAATGAAGCGCATTGATTCAATGAAACAATCTTCA
Source organism: Chiloscyllium plagiosum (assembly GCF_037043375.1). NCBI lineage: Eukaryota > Metazoa > Chordata > Chondrichthyes > Orectolobiformes > Hemiscylliidae > Chiloscyllium > Chiloscyllium plagiosum. The sequence goes on from NW_028270166.1 coordinate 55,738,922, forward strand.
GTCATTTACTTAGTGAATCCAACTGCACTCATTCATTCAATGAAACCCTCTGCATGTACTAATCCAATGAGTAGAGCTTCTCTCGATCATTCAATGTTTCAAGCTTAACTCATTCATTCAACAAAAGAAATGCATGTTAATTCGATGAGTAGAGCTACTCTCATTCGTTCAATGCCACGAGTTTAACGCATTGTTTCAAAGAAACAAACTGCACACATTCATTCAATGAAACAGTCTGCACGTGCTAATCCAATCAGTCGTGCTTCTGTCATTCATTCAATGCCACGAAGTTAATGCATTGATTCAATCAAACAAACTACATACTTTCATTCAATGAAAAAGAATGCACGTGTTAATTAAACGAGTAGAGCTTCTCTCATTTATTCAATGTCTCGAACTTAACGCTTTATTTCGATGAAACAAACTTCTTTCATTCATTCAATTGAATCAAACTTCAATCATTGATTCAAAGAATCAAACGTAATTCATTGATTCAATTAAACAAACTTATTTATTTAGTGAATCCAACTGCATTCATTTATTCAATGAATCAGACTGCACTCATTTATTCAATGAAACAGACTGCATGTGCTGTTCACTTAATGAACCAACCTGCACGCATTCTTTCAATGAAATAAAATGCAGGCGTTCATTCAATGAAACAAACTGCACGTGTTAATTCAATGAGTAGAATTTCGCTCATTCATTCAATGCCACGAGTTTAACGCATTGATTCAATGAACAAAGCAGCACACATTAATTCAATGAAACAGACTGCACGCGTTAATTCAATGAGTAGAGCTTCTCTCATTTATTCAATGTCTGGAGCGTAATGCTTTCATTCAATGAAACAAACTGCATTCATTCAATAATTGAATCAAACTTCAATCATTGAATCAATGTTTCAAACGTTATTCATTGATTCAATGAAACAAACTTAACTCATTTATTTAGTGAATCGAAGTGCACTGGTTCATTCAAAGAATCAAACTGCACTCATCCATTCAATGAAACAGATTGCATGTGCTAATCCAATGAGTAGAGATTTTGCCATTCCATCAATGAAACAAACAGCACACGTTCATTCAATGAAACAAACTGCACACATTCATGCAGTGAAACAGACTGCACCTGTTAATTCAATGTGAAGAGTTTCTTTCATTCATTCAATGTGTCAAGCATAAGGCTTTCATTCAATGAAATACACTGCATTAATTCAATAATTGAATCAAACTTCAATCATTCATTCAATGAATCACACGTTATTCATTGATTCAATGAAACAGACGTAACACATTTATTTAGTGAATCAAACGGCACTCGTTCATTCAGTGAAACAGACTGCACGTGCGAATCCATTGAGTAGAGCTACTCTCATTTATTCAATGCCACGAGCAAAACGTACTTATTCAATGAAACAGACTGCACATGTGAATTGAATGAGTAAACGTATTTATTCAATGACTCGAGCTTAACGCTTTAATTCAACTAAATAAATTTCATTCATTCATTAATTCAGACTTCAATTTTGATTAAAAGAATCAAATGTAATCCATTGATTCAATGAAACAAACTTCACTCATTTATTTAGTGAATCCAACAATCATTCATTCGTTCAATGAATCAGACTGCACTCATTCATTCAATAAAACAAACTGCACTTGTTAATTCAATGAGTAGAGTTTCTCACATTCATTCAATGCTACGAGTTTAACGCATTGATTCTATGGAGCAAACAGCACACGTTCGTTCAATGAAAAAGAATGCACGTGTTTATTAAACGAGTAGAGCTTCTCTCATTTATTCAATAATTCGTGCTTAACGCTTTCATACAATGAAACAAACTACATTCATTCAATCATTGAATCAAACAGGTAGCTGGGTAACAGTTAGAGGTGGGAAGGGGAAGAAGCAGGCAGTGCAGGGTTCCCCTGTGGTCGTTCCCCTAAAAAATAAATATACAGCTTTGGAAACTGTTGGGGGGACAGCGTTGCAGGTGTAAGCTGCAGTGAAGGGGTCTGTGGCTCTGAGACTCAGAAGGGAAAGGGGGAGAGGAGGAGAGCGCTAGTTATAGGGGACTCTCTAGTTAGAGGGACGGACAGGCGGTTCTGTGGACATGGGCGAGACTCACGGATGGTTTGTTGCCTCCCGGGTGCTAGGGTCCGAGACGTCTCAGACCGTGTCTTCAGAATCCTTAAGGGGGAGGGTGTGCAGCCAGAAGTCGTGGTGCACGTTGGCACCAACGACATAGGTAGGAAGAGGGGTGGGGAGGTCATTCAAGAGCTCAAGGAGTTAGGCTGGAAGCTAAAAGCTAGGACAGACAGAGTCGTCATCTCTGGGTTGTTGCCGGTGCCACGTGACAGTGAGGCAAAGAATAGGGAGAGAGTGCAGTTGAACACGTGGCTGCAAGTCTGGTGTAGGAGGGAGGGCTTCAGATATTTGGACAATTGGACTGCATTCTGGGGAAGGTGGGACCTGTACAAACAGGACGGGTTGCACCTGAACCAGAAGGGCACCAATATCCTGGGGGGTAGGTTTGCTAGCACTCTTCGGGGGGGTTTAAACTAATTTGGCAGGGGGATGGGATCCGGACTTGTAGTCCAGCAAGTAGGTTAGCTGTTTGTCAGGATGCCCAAGACTGTAGGGGGGCTGTGGAGAAGGTAGCACTGACAGGGACTACTAGCGGACACAGAGATGGGCTCAAGTGCGTATACATCAACGCAAGGAGTATCAGAAATAAGGTGGGTGAACTTAAGGCGTGGATCGGTACCTGGGACTACGATGTTGTGGCCATCACGGAAACGTGGATAGATGTGGGACAGGAATGGCTGTTGGAGGTTCCTGGTTACAGGTGTTTCAGTAAGATTAGGGAGGGTGGGAAAAAAGGAGGGGGGGGTGGCATTGCTAATTAGAAATGGTATAACGGCTGCAGAAAGGAAGTTTGAGGGGGATCTGCCTCTGGAGGTAGTATGGGCTGAAGTCAGAAATAGGAAAGGTGCAGTCACCTTGTTGGGTGTTTACTATAGGCCCCCCAATAGCAGCAGAGATGTGGAGAAACAGATTGGGAAACAGATTTTGGAAAGGTGCAGAAGCCACAGGGTCGTAGTCATGGGCGACTTCAACTTCCCAAATATTGATTGGAAGCTCTTTAGATCAAGTAGATTGGATGGGGCGGTGTTTGTGCAGTGTGTCCAGGAAGCTTTTCTAACGCAGTATGTAGATTGTCCAACCAGAGGGGAGGCCATATTGGATTTGGTACTCGGTAATGAACCGGGACAAGTGGTGGGCTTGTTAGTGGGTGAACATTTTGGTGATGGTGACCACAATTCTGTGACTTTCACCTTGGTTATGGAGAGAGATAGGTGCGCACAACAAGGTAGATTTTATAATTGGGGGAAGGGAAATTACGATGCTGTAAGGCAGGATTTGAGGAGCATACGTTGGGAGCATAGGCTGTCAGGGAAGGATGTTGTGGAAATGTGGAACTTTTTCAAAGAGCAGATACGACGTGTCCATGATATGTATGTACCTATCAGGCAGGAAAGAAATGGTCGTGTGAAGGAGCCTTGGTTGACGAGAGAGGTTGAATGTCTGGTAAAGAGGAAGAAGGAGGCTTACATAAGGTTGAGGAAACAGGATTCAGACAGAGCAGTGGAGGGATACAGGATAGCCAGAAGGGACCTGAAGAAAGGGATTAGGAGAGCTAAGAGAGGGCATGAAAAATCGTTGGCGGATAGGATCAAGGATAACCCCAAGGCATTTTATGCGTATGTGAGAAACCAGAGAATGACGAGAACGAGGGTAGGTCCGATCAAGGACAGTAGTGGGAGACTGTGTATTGAGTCGGAAGAGATAGGAGAGGTCTTGAACAAGTACTTCTCTTCAGTATTTACGAACGAGAGGGACCGTATTGTAGAAGAGGAGAGTGTGAAATGGACTGGTAAGCTAGAAGAGATACCTGTTAGAAAGGAAGATGTGTTGGACATTTTGAACAACTTGAGGATAGACAAGTCCCCCGGGCCTGACGGGATATATCCTAGGATTATGTGGGAAGCAAGAGAGGAAATTGCAGTACCGTTGGCAATGATCTTCTCGTCTTCACTGGCAAAGGGGGTGGTACCAGGGGACTGGAGAGTAGCGAATGTTGTGCCCCTGTTCAAAAAAGGGAATAGGGATAACCCCGGGAATTACAGGCCTGTTAGTCTTACTTCTGTGGTAGGCAAAGTAATGGAAAGGGTACTGAGGGATAGGATTTATGAGTATCTGGAAAGACACTGCTTGATTAGGGACAGCCAGCACGGATTTGTGAAGGGTAGGTCTTGCCTTACAAGACTTATTGAATTCTTCGAGGAGGTGACCAAGCATGTGGATGAGGGAAGAGCAGTGGATGTAGTGTACATGGATTTTAGTAAGGCATTTGATAAGGTTCCCCATGGTAGGCTTATGCGGAAAGTCAGGAGGCATGGGATAGAGGGAAATTTGGCCAATTGGATAGAAAACTGGCTAACCGGTCGAAGGCAGAGAGTGGTGGTAGATGGTAAATACTCAGCCTGGAGCCCAGTTACAAGTGGAGTTCCGCAGGGATCAGTTCTGGGTCCTCTGCTGTTTGTAATTTTTATTAATGACTTAGATGAGGGAGTCGAAGGGTGGGTCAGTAAATTTGCAGATGATACGAAGATAGGTGGAGTTGTGGACAGTGAGGAGGGCTGTTGTCGGCTGCAGAGGGACTTAGATATGATGCAGAGCTGGGCTGAGGAGTGGCAGATGGAGTTCAACCCTGCCAAGTGTGAGGTTGTCCATTTTGGAAGAACAAATAAGAATGCGGAATACAGGGTTAATGGTAGGGTTCTTAGTCAGGTGGAGGAACAGAGGGATCTTGGGGTCTATGTACATAGATCTTTGAAGGTTGCCACTCAGGTGGATAGAGTTTGTAAGAAGGCCTATGGAGTATTATCGTTCATTAGCAGAGGGATTGAATTCAAGAGTCGTGAAGTGATGTTGCAGCTGTACAGGACTTTGGTTAGGCCACAGTTGGAGTACTGTGTGCAGTTCTGGTCGCCTCACTATAGGAAAGATGTGGAAGCTTTGGAGAGGGTGCAGAGAAGATTTACCAGGATGTTGCCTGGAATGGAGAGGAAGTCGTACGAGGATAGGTTGAGAGTTCTCGGCCTTTTCTCGTTGGAACGGCGAAGGATGAGGGGTGACTTGATAGAGGTTTATAAGATGATCAGAGGAATAGATAGAGTAGACAGTCAGAAACTTTTTCCCCAGGTACAACAGAGTGTTACAAGGGGACATAAATTTAAGGTGAAGGGTGGAAGGTATAGGGGAGATGTCAGGGGTGGGTTCTTTACCCAGAGAGTGGTGGGGGCATGGAATGCGCTGCCCGTGGGAGTGGTGGAGTCGGAATCATTGGCGACCTTTAAGCGGCATTTGGATAGGTACATGGATGGGTACTTAATCTAGGTTAGAAGTTCGGCACAACATCGTGGGCCGAAGGGCCTGTTCTGTGCTGTATTGTTCTATGTTCTATGTTCTATGTTCTAAACTTCAAACATTGATTTAATGAATGAAGCGGTATTCATTGATTCAATGAAACAAACTTAACTCATTTATTTAGCGAATCAAACTGCACCCATTCTTTCAATGAAACGCACTGCACTTGCTAATTCAATGAGTAGAGCTTCTCTCATTCATTCAATGTGTCAAGCTTAACTCATTTGTTCACTGAAACAAACTGCACGTGTTAATTCATTGAGTAGAGCTTCTCTCATTCATTCAATGCCACGAGTTTAACGCATTGATTTAATGTAACAAACTGCAGAGATTCATTCAATGAAACAGTCTGCACGTGCTAATTCAATGAGTAGAGCTTTGCTCATTTATTCAATACCTCTACCATAAACGCTTTCATTCAATGAAACAAACTGTATTCATTCAATCATTGAGTCAAACCATACTTATTGAATCCATGAATTAACTTTATTCATTGATTCAAAGAAACAAACTTAGCTGATTTACTTAGTTTATCAAACTGCTCTCATTCATTCAATGAATCAAACTGCACACATTCATTCAATGAAACACACTGCATAGGCTAATCCAATGAGTAGAGGTTTTGCCATTCCTTCAATGAAGCAAACTGCACGCATTCATTCAGTGAAACAAACTTCATGCATTCATTCAATGAAACAGACTGCACGTTTTAATTCAATGAGTAGAGCTTCTCTGATTCATTCACTGCCACAAGTTGAACGAATTGATTTAATGGAATAAATTGCACACATTCATTCAATGAAACATACTGCATTCATTCAATCATTGAATCAAAGTTCGATCTTTGATTCAATGAATCAAACGTTATTCATTTATTCAATGAAACAAACTTAACTCATTTATTTTGTGAATCGAACTGCATTCATTTATTCAGTGAATCAAACTTCATTCACTCATTCAACGAATCACACTGCACGTGCTGATCCTATGCGTAGAGCATTTGCCATTCCTTCAATGATACAAACTGCACGCATACATTCAGTGAATCAAATTGCACGCATTCTTTCAAAGAAACAGACTGCGCGTGTTAATTTAGTGAGTAGAGCGTCTTTCATTCATTCAATGTTTCAAGCTTATGTCATTCAATCAATGAAACAAACTGCACGTGTTAATTCAATGAGTATTCAATTTCATTCATTCAGTGCCACGAGTATTACGAATTGATTCAATGAAGCAAACTGCACTCATTCATTCACTGAATCACACTGTACGTGCTAGTCCAATGAGTAGAGGTTTTGCCATTCATTCAATGAAACAAACTTGCAGGCATTCAATCAATCACATGTTAATTCAATGAAACAGATTGCACGTGTTAATTCAATGAGTAGAGCTTCTCTCATTCATTCAATGCCAGTAATTTAAAGCATTGATTCAATGAAACACACAGCACACATTCATTGATTCAATGAAATAAACTTAACTCATTTATTTAGTAAATGAATGAATGCAGTTTGATTCATTGAATTAATGCAGATAGTTTGTTTCATTGAGTGAATACGGTTAGCTCGTGGAATTGAATGAACGGCAGAGGCTCTCCTCATTGAATTAACACGTGCAGTGTGTGTCATTGAATGAATGAGTGCAGTTTGATTCACCACATAAGTGAGTTATGTTTGATTCTTTGAATGAATGAATAACGTTTGATTCGTTCACTGAATGATTGAAGTTTGAGACGCAGTTTGTTTCAATGAATGAAAGAGTTAAGTTTGTTTCACGAATCAATGAATAAGGTTTGATTCGTGGAATCAATAATTAAAGTTTGATTCAATGATTGAATGAATGCAATTTGTTACATTGAATGAAAGCGTTAACCTCGAGAATTTGAATAAATGAGAGAGACTCTACACATTGAATTAACACGTGCAGTCTGTTTCATTGAATGAATGTGTTCAGTTTGTAAGATTGAATCAATGCGTTAAATTATAGAGAGAAGCTCTACTCATTGAATTAAGACGTGCTGTTTGTTTCATTGAATCATTGCGTTAAACTCATGGCATTGAATGAATCAAAGAAGGTCAACTCATTGAATAAACACGTGCAGTGTGTTTTGTTGAATGAATGCATGCAGTTTGTTTCATTGAATTAAATCGTTAAGCTTGAGACAATGAATGAATGGGAGAAGCTCTACTCAAAGAATTAGCACGTGCAATCTGTTTCATTAATTGAATGTGTGCAGTTTGATACACTAAATAAAGTTTGATCCTTTGAATCAATGAATATCGATTGAATCATTGAATCAATGATTGAAGTGTGCGTCATTGAATGGAAGCATTATGATAGAGACATTGAATAAATGAGAGAAGATCCAATTAACACGTGCAGTCTGTTTCATTCAATGAATGCATGCAGTTTGTTTCATTGAATGAATGGCAAAGCTCGATTCACTGGATTAGCACGTGCAGTGTGTTTCATTGAATGAATGAATGCAGTTAGATTCACTAAATAAATGAGTGAGGATTGTTTCATTAAAACAAACAATTACGTTTCATTGAATGAATGTTTGCAGTTTGATTCTTTGAATGAATGAATGCAATTAGATACACTAAATTAATAAATTACGTTTGATACTATGAATCAATGATTGAAGTTTGATTCAATGATTGAATGAATGCAATTTGTTTCATTGAATTAAAGCGTTAAGCTCGAGACATTGAATAAATGAGAGAAGCTCTACACAATGAATTAGCACGTGCAGTCTGTTTCATTGAGTGAATGTGTGCAGATTGATTCATTAAATAAGTTTGATGCTTTGAATACATGAATAATGCTGGAATCATTGAATTTTGATTCAATGACTGAATGAATGCAGTTTGTTTCATTGAATGAAAGCGTTATGATAGAAACATTGAATTAATGAAAGAAGCTTTACTCATTCAATTAATACGTGTTGTTTATTTCGTTGAATGAATGAGTTAAGCATGACCCATTGAATGAATGAGAGAAGCTCTGCTCTTTGAAATAACATGTGCAGTGTGTTACATTGAATGAATCAGTGCCCTTTGATTCACTAAGTAAATGAGTTGAGTTTGATTCTTTGAATCAATGAATAAGGTTTTATTCATTGAATCAATGGTTGAAGTTTGATTCAACGATTGAATGAATGCAGTTTGTTTAATTGAATGAAAGCGTTAAGGTCGAGACATTGAATAAATGAGAGGCGCTCCACTCATTGATTCATCACGTGCAGTCTGTCTCACTGAATGAATGCGTGCAGTTTGTTTGATTGAATCAATGTTTGTTTCATTGAATGAATGAGTTAAGCTTGAAACATCGAATGAATGAGAGAAGCTCTACTCATTGAATGAACGCGTGCAGTCTGTTTCATTGAATGAACGCGTGCAGTCTGTTTCATTGAATGAATGGCAAAAGCTCGATTCATTAGCACGTGCTGTGTGTTTCATTGAAAGAATGTTTGCAGTTTGATTCATTGAATGAATGAATGCAGTTAGATTCACTAAATAAATGAGTGAGGATTGTTTCATTAAAATAAACAATTACGTTTGATTCGTTGAATAAATGATTGAAGTTTGGTTGAACGAATGAAGAAATACAGTTTGTTTCATTGAATTAACGCCTGCAGTTTGATTGAATGAACGGCAAATGCTCAACTTATTGAATTAACACGTGCAGTCTGTTTCATTGAATAAATGAATGCAGTTTGATTCATTGAATTAAAGCGTTAAGCTCGAGACATTGAATAAATGAGGGAAGCTCTTCTCATACAATTAATATGTACAGTCTGTTTCATTGAACGAAATTTAGCATTGAATGAGAGAAGCTCTGCTCTTTGAAATAACATGTGCAGTGTGTTACATTGAATGAATCAGTGCCCTTTGAATGAATGGTAGAAGCTCTACTCTTTGAATTAACAGGTGCACTGCGTTTCATTGAAAGGATGAGTGCTGTTTGTTTCACTAAGTAAATGAGTTAAGTTTGTTTCACTGAAATAATGAATAAGGTTTGATTCACTGAATCAATGATTGAAGTTTGATTCAATGTTTGAATGAATGCAGTTTGTTTCATTGAATGAAAGTATTAAGCTCCAGACATCGAATAAGTGATCGAAACTCTACTCATTGAATTAAAACGTGCAGCCTGTTTCATTGAATGAATGTGTGCAGTTTGGAAGATTGAATCAATGCGTTAAACTCGTGGCATTGAATGAAGGAAGGAAGTAAACCCTCACACACTCCCTCCAGATCCGGTACCTAGACCCCATCACCCCATCCCTCTTTCAGCTATCTTCCTTTTCCCATCTTCACCCCCCACCCCGTCCCCACAGTCCCTGCTGTGCGAGATCCCACAAGAAGCAAAATGTGAAAATGGCCAATCGTTGATGGAGTGGGTTAATATCATCCTGAACGGTGGCCCAAAGGGAGTGGGGGGAGGTGTCAGATCCTGTATTTCTTGCACCTTTGCAATGCTGAGGATCCTCCTCAGTCCCAGAGCCTACTCCAAAACCCCACCCCCTCACCAATCCCCCACCCCCAACCCCAGAGACAGTAATGAGATCCCAGTCAATGCCAACAATTCTTTCCGTGCACCCCCACCCCAAGCATCACGGATAGACTGATAGGGGTAGGAGGAAGGCATCAGACATGTTGTAGGGGTTGTGTTCCCACTGCCTTCCCACACCATGATGCCCTCTGACCACTCACCGACCTCCCCATTAAAAGGGCGATAAGTCCCAGTGGAGTCTCTCCCAGATATCCTGAGAAGAATTCCAGTGAAGAAAACGGCTGGGTGGAGAGACAGGAAAACCCAACCTTCTCTTCCCCCCCCCCCCCCCATTAGCCTCAGCTCACCAATAAACTACATTTGAGTGGCACCTGCACCTTCCATTTAGCACTGTCTGAAGGAAAATGATTCTTCCATAATGATTCATAAAGCTTCACAGAGGCTCAGGACTCCACCCTAACTCCGCCTCCCCCCACGTCCCCCACATCCATCCCCTCCCCCCCCGCCCCCCAACACACACACGCACGCAATTCCCCAGAGGAGGTTAATATTTAAATCCATAAGACCATAAGAATGAGGAGCAGGAAATGGCCGTCTGGCCCTTTGAGCCTCCTGCGTCATTCAGTGTGATCACGGCTGGTCTTTTTGTGGGATCAGCTCCACATACCCACCCTCTCACCATCACCCTTAATTCCTTTCCTGTTCGAAAATTTAAACTTTTAGCTTTAAACTCGTTTACTGAAGAAGCCTCAATTACTTCACTGGGCCGGGATTTCCATAGATTCCCAACCCTCTGGGTGAAGAACTTCCTTCTCAATGCACCCATCCAAAAGCCTCTTAAATGTTGCAATTGCACCAGCCTCCACCACTTCCTCTGGCAGCTCATTCCATACACGTAACCACACTCTGTGTGAAAAAGTTGCCCTTAGGACTCTTTTATATCTTTCCCCTCTCACCCTAAACCTGTGCCCTCCAGTTCTGGACTCGCTGATCCCAGGGAAAATACTTTGCCTATTTAACCTATCCATGCGCCTCATAATTTTGTAAACCTCTGTAAGGTCACCCCTCAGCCTCCGACACTCCAGGGAAAAGGGCCCTAGCCTGTTCAGCCTCTCCCTATAGCTCATACCCGCCAACCCTGGCAACATCCTTGTAAATCTTTTCTGAACCCTTTCAAGTTTCACAACATCTTTCCGATAGGAAGGAGACCAGAATTGCACGCAATATTCCAACAGTGGCCTAACCAATGTCCTTTACATCCGCAACATGACCTCCCAACTCCTGTACTCAATACTCTGACAAATAAAGGAAAGCGTACCAAATGCCTTCTTCACTATCCCATCCACCTGCGACTTCACTTTCAAGGAGCTATGAACTTGCACACCAAGGTCTCTTTGTTCAGCAACACTCCCTTGGACCTTACCATTAAGTGTATAAGTCCTGCTAAGATTTGCTTTCCCAAAAGGCAGCACCTCACATTTATCTGAATTAAACTCCATCTGCCACTTCTCAGCCCATTGGCCCAACTGGTCCAGATCCTGTTGTAATCTAAGTTAACCCGATTCGCTGTCCACTACACCTCCAATTTTGATGTCATCTGCATACTTACTAACTATACCTCTTATGCTCGCATCCAAATCATTTATGTAAATGAGAAAAAGTACAGGACCCAGCACCAATCCTTGTGGCACTCCACTGGTTACAAGCCTCCAGTGTGAAAAACAGCCCTCCACCACCACCCTCTGTCTTCCACCTTTGAGCCAGTTCTGTATCCAAATGGCTAGTTCTCCCTGTATTCCATGAGATCTAACCTTGCTAATCAGTCTCCCATGGGGAACCTTGTCGAACGCCTTACTGAAGTCCAAATAGATCACATTTACCACTCTGCCCTCATCAATCCTCTTTGTTACTTCCTCAAAAAACACAATCAAGTTTGTGAGACATGATTTCCCATGCACAAAGCCATGTTGACTATCCCTAATCAGTCCTTGCCTTTCCAAATACTGTCCCTCAGGGTTCCCTCAGACAACTTGCCCACCACCGACGTCTGGCTCACTGGTCTATAGTTCCCTGGCTTGTCCTTACCACCCATCTTAAACAGTGGCACCACGTTAGCCAACTTCCAGTCTTCTGACACCTCACCTGTGACTATCGATGATACAAATATCTCAGGCCCAGCAACCACTTCTCTAGCTTCCCACAGAGTACTAGGGTACACCTGATCAGGTCCTGGGGACTTATCCACCTTTACACATTTCAAGACATCCAGCACTTCCGCCTCTGTAATATGGACATTCTGCAAGATGTCACCATCTATTACCCTACAGTCTATATCTTCCGTATCCTTTTCCACAGTAAATACTGATGCAAAATACTCAATTAGTATCTCCCCCATTTTCTGCGGCTCCACACAATGGCTGCTTTGCTGATCTTTGAGTGGCGGTATTCTTTCCCTATTTACCCTTTTGTCCTTAATGTAATTGGAAAAGCTCCTTGGATTCTCCTTAATTCTCTTTGCTAAAGCTATCTCATGTCCCCTTTTTGCCCTCCTGATTTCCCTCTTAAGTATACTCCTAACTTCCTTCTCAGGATTCACTCGATCCATCCTATCTATACCTTACAAATGCTTCCTTCTTTTTTTTAACCAAACCCTCAATTTCTTTAGTCATCCAGCATTCCCAATACCTACCAGCCTTTCCTTTCACCCAACAGGAGTATACTTTTTCTGGATTCTATTTATCTCATGTCTGAAGGCTTCCCATTTTCCAGCCGCCGCTTTAACTGCGAACATTTGCCCCAATCAGCTTTCGAATGTTTTTGTCTAAAATTGGCCGATCTCCAATTTCGAACTTCAACATTTAGATCTGGTCTATCCTTTTCCATCATTATTTTATTATTAAATTATGGTCGCTGGCTCCAAAGTGCCCGCCCACTGACACCTCAGTCACCTGTTCTACCTTATTTCCAAAGAGTAGGTCAAGCTTTGCAACTTCTCTCGTAGGTACATCCACAAACTGAATCAGAAAATTGTTTTGTACGCACTTAACAAATTCCTGTCCATCTAAACTCTTAACACTATAGCAGTGCCAGAATATGTTTGAAAAGTTAAAATCCCCTACCACAACTACCCAATTATTCTTACAGATAGCTGAGATCTCCTTGTTAAAGTTCACTTGAGAATGTAAGTTTTAAAACGTTCTGCAATTTGCATATGAAAGAACTGAAACCAACATATTCATTTGAAGAAAATGAGAGATTGAACAAACAATCCAGGTCTTTTTTCAATAAATAATTTCAGTTACAGCACACTGTAAACATTTGCTATAAATTCTGCGCCTTCTCATCTTTTACTTCACAACCATCTGATGAAGGAGCAGCGCTGAGAGCTAGTGTGTCCAAATAAACCTGTTGGACTATAACCTGATGTTGTGTGATTTTTAACTTTGATGCCTACAGAAAACTTCCAACAGGATGCCTTTTCATTTCCTGTTTCTAACCTCAGCCCAAACTATCTCAGTGGATAAGTCCTCAAACATGATCTCACCGGCTGTATTACTACCTTTGATTAACAATGCCACACTCCTCTTTTACCACCTTCTCTGTTCTTACTGAAGCATCTAAATCCCGGAATCTGCAACAACCAGTCCTCCACCCCACCCCCAACCCTCAAGGATCCCAAAACCACAATCAGAGACATCACGAACCCTGGCACCTGGGAGGCAACACACCAATCCTGAGTCTCTCTCATTCCCACAAAACCTCCTGTCTGTCCTCCTAACTATGGAGTTCCCAATGACTAAAGCTCTGCTCCTCTCCCCCCTTCCCCTCTGAGCAACAGGGACAGACCCTGTGCCAGAGGCCTGTACCCCATTGCTTACCCCTGGTAAATTGTCCCCCCAACAGTATCCAAAACGGTCTCCTTGTTGTTGAGGGGAACCACCACAGGAGATCCCTGCACTGCCTGCAGGTTCCCTTTCCTACCCCTGTCGGTAATCTATCTACCTTCATGTGGCTGTGGAGTAACTACCTCCCTGTAACTTCTCTCAATAATCCCCTCCCCTTCCCAAATGATCCAAAGTTCATCCAGCTCCAGCTCCAGTCCCTAATGGTTCTCAAGGAGCTGGAGTTGGGTGCACTTCTCAAAAACGAAGTCGGCAGGGACACTCGAGTTGATTCTTACCTCCCACATTCTGCAGGAGAAACTGCCCTAACCTCCATTCCCACTATTCTAAATTCCCAAGGAGACCGCTGAGAATATGAAACAAGAAAGAAAACACTTGTCACCTTACCAACTGATGCACAGAACTATTTTTTGTTTCGAGGAGGAGGATGGGTGGGAGACATTCCCGAGTATTGTTTAGGGTAAAGTAACCACCCAAATATGTAACCTCATGACCTTCCAAATATTCCAGAGGGAGTCAGAGACTAGATTCTGAGGTGATAAGCAGTGGTTTAGATACAGAATACTAGATACACAGGGGTTGAAGTACTGGCTGGAATCTATTTGAGGAGTTCAGGGTGATTAATAAAGAGAATAAGAGAATCACATAAATGAGTTATAGGGCCAGAAGGTCAAACTTGAATGTAGAACAGAAAGTTAAGGTCAGGATTCTTGACAGTGTGGAAGAACAGAGGAATCTTGGGGTCCATGTCCATAGATTCCTGAAAGTTTCTACCCACGTTGATAGGGTTGTTAAGGATGCATACGGTGTGTTGGCTTTTATTAGCCGGCGTATTGTGTTTAAGAGGCCACGAGGTTATGCTGCAGCTCTATCAAGCCCTGGTTAGACCACACTTGGAATATTGCATTCAGTTCTGGTCACCTCATTACAGGAAAGATGGGGAAGCTTTACAGAGAGTGCAGGGGAGATTTATCAGGATGCTGCCAGGAACGGAGGGCATGGTCTAGATTAGAGTGGTGCTGGAAAAGCACAGCAGGTCAGGCAGTATCTAAGGAGCAGGAAATTCCTCATTCCTGATGAAGGTCTTTTGCCTAAAACATCGATTTTCCTGCTCCTCAGATGCTGCCTGACCTGCTGTACTTTTCCAGCACCACTCTAAACTAGACTCTGATCTCCAGCATCGGAGTCCTCACTTTTGCCTAGGAACTTATGAGGAAAGGTTGAGGGAGTTAAGGCATTTCTCATTGGAGCAAAGGAGGATGAGAGGTGACTTGATAGAGGTGTACAAGATGATGAGAGGCATAGATAGAGAGACTATCATAGATAGAGACTTGTTCCTCTGAAGGAAATGTCTATCACGAGGGACGTAATGATAAGGTGATTGTTGGAAGGTTTCAGGAAGATATCAGAGTTAGGTTCCATACACAGAGTGTGGTGGGTGTGTGGAATTCTAGTAGAGTAAGATATGCTGGGGACATTTAAGTGACTCTTGGATAGCCACATGGAAGATAGTACAATGGAGTATATGGAGGTTAGTCTAATCTGAGAGTAGGATAAAAGGCCAGCAGAGCCATGAGGACCGAAAGGCCTATACTGTGCTGAACTGATCTCTGTTCTCAATTAATTAAGGGGTTCAGGCTGGATTATGCATAGAATAACAGATACCCTGAACTGAGTTATAGGCTGGAATCGAATTGAGGGGTTCAGCATGTTTCTGTACAGTCATAGATACAAAGGAGTGTGTTATGGTTTTTGAGGGGTTTTTTGAATATAGAGCAACAGATACTCTGGAGTAAGTTCGAGACTGCAATTTAACCAAAAATTTTGGCTCACTAAAAATTGGTTGCAAATTTGAGGTGGTATGATTGGAGTTGGCAAAAATGATGGGGTGTGCAACAAAAGGAGTGGTAGCACATAACATGAGGTGGCTGTTCATTGGGAATGGGAAGAAATGCGGGCTGGGAAAATATTTGGGGGAAGTCAAAAATTGGAAAGATGGGCGGTGAGTGCCAAATCTGTAGGTAGGACATCTGAGGAGGTTCAAAATTTGAGGGCATGATTGAAGAGGAACTTGAGGTTTGCAAAATATTTTGGAAGGTTGCAAATTATGGGGGTACTCAAAACTTAGGTGGATGAAACGTTTGTGGAGTTTGAACAGAGTGAGGACTGGAGATGCTGCAAAGACAGAGTTGATAAAATGTGGAGAGGCAAAAAGCACAGCAGGTCAAGCAGTCTCACAGGAGCAGGAGAGTCAATGTGTGGGATTTGGGACCTTCATCAGGGTTGGGGACGGGAAGGGGACAGAGAAATAACTGGGGTGGTGGGTCTGGGGGAAGGTCGGTGGGATGATGAAAGGTAGATGCAGGTCGGAGGTGATTGTGATTACTCAATCGGAAGGAAGATAGACAGGTTCGGTCAGGTCAAGAGGACAGGGGTGGAGAGAGAGGCTTGGACAGGATGAGGTGGGAGGTGGGAAGATTTGGAAGCTGGTGAATCCTATATTGAGGCCATATTGTTGCCAGCTCTCTCCGCTAGTTCTTGTTTGGCTTTATTTTGATATTGGAGTAGGCTCATGTCTTTGGGGGAGTTGAAATGGCTGGCCTGGAAGTTGGGGTTCATTGGAGCATGTGGGCCTTAGATGTTCCCTGATCTAGTCCTAGAGTTCAGTCTCCCATGTAGGGGAGAACACATCGGGAGCATGGGATGCAATAAATCAAGTTAGAGGAAATGCAAGTGAATCTCTGCTGGAGTTGGAGAGATGTTTTGGGGCCTTGGGTGGAGGAAAGACGGGAGGTGCGGCATCAGGTGCTGCACTTCCTGGGTTCGCAGTTAAAGGTGCCAGCAGTGGAGGAGAGGATGGTGGGAAATTAGGACCTAACTAAGGAATCATGTAGGGAATGGTCCCCAGGAAAGCAGATTGGGTCAAGTGGGAAATATCATTTTGGTGGTGGGGGTCAGACTGTAGGTGGTGAAAATGGCAGAGGATGATGCATTGGATTTGGAGATTAGTGGGGTGGAATGTGAGGGGGTTCTATCCTTTTTGTGGCTGGGAGGAGTTCGAGGGCAGAATGTGGTTGTGGGCCTCATTGTTCACGGGGAAGGGGAAATTATGGACCTTGAAGAAGGGGAGATGATGGTCTAATGATATTATTGTACGACTATTAATCTAGAAACCCAGAAAAATGTTCTGGGGATCTGGGCACGAATCTTACCATGTAAAATGGTGGAATTTGAATTCAATAAAAAAAATCTGGAATTAAGAGTCGACTGATAACCATGAAACTATTGTCAATTGTTGTAAAAAAAAACTATCTGGCTCATTAATGCCCTTTAGAGAAGGAAATCCACCATCTGGTCTAGCCTCCATGTGACTCCAGAGCCACAGCAATGTGGTTGATTCTCCACTGCCTCTGAAATGGCCTCACAGACCACTCAGTCGTATCAGTCGCTAGAAAGTTACAACAATGAAATCAAAACCCGGGACCACCTGGCATCGACCTTGGAACCGAAAAAGACAACAGCAAAAACACAAACAGCTCTGTCGACCATGCAAAGTCCTTCTTACTGACACCTCGGGCTCATGCCAAAATTGGGAGAGCTGTCTCACAGACTAGTCAAGCAACAGCCTGATATAGTTGTTCTTACAGAATCATAACTTACAGATAATACCTCAGCCACTACCAATACCATCCCTGGATATGTCCTGCCCCACTAGCAGGATAGATCCAGCAGAGGTGGCTGCACAGTGGCATGCAGTCAGGAGGGAGTTGCCCCAGGAGTCCTTGACGTCGACTCTGGACCCCATGAGGTCTCATGGCTTCAGGCTAAACATGGAAATCTCTTACTGGTTATCACGTATTGTCCTCCTTCAGCTGATGAATCAGTGCCCCTCCATTGCTGAACAACACTTGGAGGAAACACTGAAGGTGGCAAAGGCACAAAATGTACTCTGGGTGGGGGATTTCAATGTTCACCACCAAGAGTGTCTCAGCAACAGCATTACTGATCGAGCTGGTCAGGTCCTAAAGGATATAACTGCTAGACCGGGTCTGTGGCAGGTGGTGAAGGAATCAACAAGAAGGAAAAACATACTTAAGCTCATCCTTACTAATCTACCAGCTGCAGAAGCATCTGTTCATGACAGTATAGATGGAAGTGACCACTTAGGGAGACAAAGTCCCTCCTTCATATTGAGAATAACCTCCATTGTGTGTTGTCTGGTGCTATCACTGTGCTAAATGGAACACACTTCGAACTGATCTAGCAGCTCAAGACTGGGCATCCCTCACTCAACCATTAACATCAAGCCCAGGGATAAATCCTGGTTCAAAGATGAGTGCAGGAGGACATACCAGGAACAGCGAACAGGACTACTTGCGTGCCAAATGGTATAAACAGCACGTAATGGACAGAGCTAAGCAATCCCACAACCAACCCATCAGATCCAAAATCTGCAGTCCATCCACATTCAGTCATGTGTGGTGGGGGACAATGAAACAACTCACTGGAGGAGGATGCTTCACTAATATCCCCATTCTCAATGATGGAGGAGTCTGGCACATCAGTGCAATAGATAAGGTTGATTCATTTGCAAAGTTCTTAAGTCAGAAGTGCTGCGTTGAAGATCTATCTCGGGTTCCTAAAGTGGTCCCTATCATCACAGATACCAGTCTCCAGCCAATTCGATTTACTCCCATGATATTAAGATTTGGCTGGAGACACTGGATACTGCAAAGGCAATGGGCCCTGAGAACATTCCGGCAATAGTACTGAAGAAGTGTGCTCCAGAACATACTGCTCCCCTAGCCAACCTCATCCAGTACAGTTATAACTCTGGCATCTACCTGAGAATGTGGAAAATTGCCCAGGTATGTCCTGTACACAAAAAGCAGGACAAATCCAACCCAGCTAATTACCGCCTAATCTGTCCACTCTCCATCATCAGTAAAGTGATGGAAGGCATCATCGACAGGGTTATCAAACAGCACCTGCTCAGCAACAACCTGCTCAGTGTCACCCAGTTTGGGGTTTGCCAGGGTCACTCAGCTCCCGATCTCATTACAGCCTCAGTTCAAACATGAACAAAAGAGCTGAATTCCAGAGGTGAGGTGTGAGTGACAGACCTTGACATCAAGGCTGCATTTGACCAACTATAGCATCAAGGAGCCCTGGCAAAATTAGAAGCAATTGGTATGGGGGGGCAAACACTCCACTGGTTCAAGTCATCCCTGGCACAAAGGAAGACGGTTGCGGTTGTGGAGGGTGAGTCATCTCAGCTCTAGGACATCTCTGCAGGAGTCTCTCAGTGTCCTAAGCCCAATGATCTTCAGCTGCTTCATCAATGACGTTCCCTCTGTCATAAGATCAGTGATGAACAGTGTTCAGCAGCATTCGCAACTCCTCAGATACTGAAGCAATCCATGCTCAAATGAAACAAGATCTGGACAACATTCAGGCTTGGGTAGACAATAGCAATAACAGACGCGTCACACAATTGCCAAACAATGACCATCACCAATAAGAGACAGTCTAACCACCGTTCATTGACATTCATTGGTATTACCATCACTAAATCCCCCACTGTCAGCATCCTTGGGGTTACCAATAGCCAGAAATTCAAATTGACTCCCCACATAAAAACAGTGGCTACAAGAGAATGTCAGACACTAGGGTTACTGTGGTGAATATCTCACCTCCTGACTCCCCACATTCTATCCACTCTCTACAAGGCACATGTGAGGAGGGTGATGGAATACTCCCCACTTGCCTGGATGGGTGCAGCTCCAACAGCACTCAAGAAGTTTGACACCATCCAGCACAAAGCAACCCGCTTGATTGGCACCACATCTACAAACATTCCTCCACCACCAGCGCTCAGTGGCAGCAGTGTGTGCTATCTACAAGACGCACTGCTGAAATTCACCAAAGATCCTGAGACAGTACCTTCCAAACCCATGACCACTTCCATCTAGAAGGACAAGTGCAGCAAGTACTTGGGAACGCCACTACCTGCAAGTTCCCCTCCAAGCTACTCATCACCCTGACTTGGAAATATACTGTCGTTCCTTTACAGTCATTGGGTCAAAATTCTGGAACTCCCTCCCTGCTGGAATTGTGGGTCAACCCACAACAAGTGGACGCAGCAATTCAAGATGGCATCTCACCACCACCTTCTCAAGGGCAAATAGGGATGGGCTATCAATGCTGGCCAGCCAGTGACGCCCAAGCCCAAAAATGCATTAAAACAAACTTCCTATCTCTGTGAGCTCCCTCTTCTCCCAAGAATCCCTCGATATATTTGAAACCTATTCCAATGCTGACTACCCTTCCTACCTCAGTAAATTACTGCAGTCTCCAAATCATTTCCAATCTCTGCCATCTCCACCTCCAGTTATGACAATAATCCCTATTTCTGTCATCTTGTCCAGTACCTACACTCTCAGTATAACATTCTGCAGCCTCCACCAACCTCCCCATCTGTGCACCTTATTCTAGCCCCTTACAGCACATGACATCACTGTAACTTTCTCCAGTCTCTATAACATTCCTGCCTCCTATCTTATAGTGTCTCACAACTTTATCGTCCCTACTGACCTTGCTGTCTATATATACTCCTCCTGTCCCTCCAGCCTTTCCTGCCTGTGTGACCTACTTTAATCCTTCAACCCTCCCTTTTTATAGTGTTCTGAAGCCACCATCCCTCCCCATGTCTGCAATCTCATCCGGTCTCTGCAATCTCCTCTGTTTCTGTGAACTTCTCCCATCACTACATTCTTCCTTAATTCTACCTCCCATCACAACTGACCCTTCTAACTCTGTAACCTCTAAAAGCCATGAAATCCATCCATGGACCAGTGACACCCTCTTGATTGCTGTGTCCAATTTCAGTCCCTACAGCTGTCTGTATCTGGAACCTCCTTCAGACTGAACAACCGTTGCTAGCCCTGTCACCTCACCCAGTGTCTACAATATTACTAACTGCATTCAATCGCGAAAACCATCCCTGTCTCTGTAGACTTCTCCAGTACCTGAATCCAGAATTGATGAGGTTCCTCATGATAGGCTGATGGAGAAGTTGAAGTTGCATGGGTTCCAGGGTGTACTCGCTAGATGGATGGAGGACAGGCTGGGCAACAGGAAACAGAGAGTTGTAGTGGAATGGAGTTTCTCAAAATGGAGAATTGTGACTGGTGGTGTTTCACAGGGATCTGTGCTGGGATCATTGATGTTTGTGTTATACAGAAATGATCTGGAGGAAGGTATCGGTGGTGTGATTAACAAGTTTGCAAATGACACAAAGATTGGTGGAGTCGTGAATACAGAAGGAGGCTGTCAGAGACTACTGCAGAATATAGATAGATTAGAGATTTGGGTAGACGAATGGCAGATGGAGTTTGATGCTGGCAAAAGAGACGTGATGCATTTTGTTTAGCAGCGGTAGCAGCAACAGCAACTCGAAGGGCGGGAGCTAACACCAGGGGACTGCCGGGAGCAGTGAGTCACTGATTTTGAGCCTTTAAGAACTTACCACGAGGGCGGGAGTCCTCCATTTCTGTTTTTCAGTGGCGGCAGCAACTGAGTCAGTTGAAGTCAGAGAGCAGAGGTTTTTGGGAAAGGATGGACTTCTTATTTTTATTTCCATCCTGCTATATAAGTCAGTGTTTTCTCAACCCGAGACCCTACCTTTGTAGGGCCTCCCACACAACCACCTCCTCTAACCTTAAAGACCAGGGACATATCAGGTAAGTCCCTCTTTTTTACTTTGTAACTAGGGGACTAGCAGGGATGGCAGTGCAGGGAGAGCAATGTTCCTCCTGCATGATGTTTGAGGTGAGGGACACCAATAGCGTCCCATCCAAGTACATCTGCAGAAAATGCACCCAACTCTCGCTCCTCCAAGACCGTGTTAGGGAGCTGGAGCGGGAGCCGGATGAACTTCGGATCATTCGGGAGGCAGAGGCTGTGATAGGTAGGAGTCACAGGGAAGTAGTTACTCCTAGGCAAGAAGAAAGCTAAAGGGGAAAAACAGTCAGTGGAGGGATCCCCTGTGGTCGTTCCCCTGAAAAACATGTATACCGTTTTGGATACTGTTGAGGTGTTGAGGGGACGACTTACCAGGGGCAAGCAATGGGGCCCAGGTGTCTGGCACAGAGCCTGTCCCTGTTGCACAGAAGGGAAGGAGGGAAAAGAGGAGAGTGCTAGTCAATAGTTAGAGGCTCAGATAGAATGTTTGTAGGGACTGAACGAGACTCGCGGTTGGTGTGTTGCCTCCCAGGTGCCAGGGTCCGTGATGTCTCGGATCGTATCTTTGGGATCCTGAAGGGAGAGGGTGACCAGCCTCAAGTCGTTGTCCATGTAGGTACCAACAACAGAGGTAGAAAGAGGGATAGGGATGTAAGGCAGGATTTCAGGGAGCTAGGGTGGAAGCTGAGAGCTAGAACAAACAGCGTTGTTATCTCTGGTTTGTTACCCGTGCCACATGATAGTGAGGCAAGGAATAGGGAGAGACATCAGCTAACCATGTGGCTGCAAGGATGGTGCAGGAGGGAGGGAAGAAGAAGAAAGAGGCTTATGTGTTGATGAGGCAAGATGGTACAGATGGATAATTGGGGCTCCTTTTGGGGAAGGTAGGACCTGTACAAACAGGACGGTCTTCACTTGAACCAGAGGGGTACTAATATCCTTGGTGGGAAATTTGCGGGTGCTATTCGGGTGGGTTTAAACTAGCTCAGCAGTAGGATGGGAACCAGAGGTGTAGCTGCAATGCATAGGAGGATGAGAGTAGGAACGACAGGGACAGGATTTCAGGGTCACAGGAATATGCTGGCAGGCAGCAAACTGGTTTGAAGTGTGTCTACTTCAACACCAGAAGTATCTAAATTAAAGTATGCGAGCTTGCAGCATGGATAGGTACCTGGACTTCGATGGTGGTGCCATTTTGGAGACATGGATAGAGCAGGGTGAGGAATGGATGTTGCAGGTTCCAGGGTTTAGATCTTTCATTAAAAACAGGCAAGGCACTAAAAGAAGGGCCTTGCTGTCAAAGATAGTACAATGGTGGCTGAGAGAACTTTGGATGAGGACTCGTCTACTGAGGTATTGTGGACTGAGGTTAGAAACAGGAGAGGAGAGGTCACACTTCTTGGAGTTTTTTTATAGGTCTCCTCAGAGTTCCAGGGAGGTGGAAGAGAAGATTAGCAACATTATCCTGGGTAGGAGTGAAAGGAAAAGGTGGTTATTATGGGGGACTTTAACTTCCCCAGCATTGACTGAAAATGTTACAGCTCTAGTACGTCGGATAGATCTGTTTTTGTCCAATGTATAGAGGAGGGTTTCCTGACACATTATGTCGAAGGGCCGGCAAGAGGGGAGGCCACACTGCATCTGGTGCTTGGTAATGAACCAGGCCAGGTGTTTGGTTTTGTTCTTGGTGAGCACTTTGGGGAGAGTGACCATAATTCAGTTACATTTAGTTTAGTGATGGAAAGGGATAGGTTCATGCCATAGTTCAAGAGTTATCAGTGGGGCAAGAGCAATTATAATGCGATTAGGCAAGAATTAGGATGCATAGAATAGGGTAGCAAAATACAGGGGATGCAGACAATTGAAATGTGAAGCTGGTTTAAGAACAGATATTGTGTGTCCTTGATCGGTATGTCCCTGTCAGGCAGGGAGGAAGTTATAAGGTAAGGGATTCATGGTTTATTACAGAAATTGCATCTCTTGTGAAGGAGAAGAAAGAGGCTTATGTGTTGATGAGGTAAAATGGTACAGATGAGGTGATGGAGAATTACAGATCAGCTAGGAAGGATTTAAAGAGAGAGTTAAGAAGAGCAAAGAGAGGACACGAGCAGTTTTGAGCAAATAGAATAAAGGAGAACCCTAAAGCTTTCCAAGGCTATGTGAGGAATAAAAGGATGATTAGGGTAGGAATAGGGCCAATCAAAGACAGAAGTAGGAAGTTGAGTATGGACCCTTTAAAAATCTGAGAGGTGCTAAATTAATATTTCTCATCGGTTTTCACTCAGGAAAAAGAGGATATTGTAGAGGAGAAGAATGGGGTACGAGATATTAGACTAGAAAGGATTGATGTTAGTTACACACAGGTGTTATCAATTCTTGAAGGAGTGAATGTAGACAAGTCCCCTTGGACAGATGGGATTTATCCAAGGATTCTCTGGTAAGCTAGCAAGGAGATAGCAGAGCCTTTGATATTTAAGTCATCATAGTCAAGGGGTTTAATACCTGAGGACTGGAGTATTAGCTGAAAATGTGTTGCTGGAAAAGCGCAGCAGGTCAGGCAGCATCCAGGGAACAGGAGAATCGACGTTTCGGGCATAAGCCCTTATTCAGGAATCCTGAAGAAGGGCTTATGCCCGAAACGTCGATTCTCCTGTTCCCTGGATGCTGCCTGACCTGCTGCGCTTTTCCAGCAACGCATTTTCAGCTCTGATCTCCAGCATCTGCAGACCTCACTTTCTCCTCAAAGACTGGAGTATTACACATGTTGTGCTCTTGTTCAAGAAGGGCAGCAGAGATGATCCAGTTAATTATAGACCAGTGAGCCTTACATCTGTTGTAGGAAAGGTTTTGGAAAGGATTATAAGAGATAAGATTTATAATCATCTAGCAAGCAACAATTTGATTTCAGATAGCCAACATGCTATCTGAAATAGTCAAGGCCAGATCGTGTCTCACAAACCTCACTGAGTTTTTTGAGAAGGTGACAAAGCATGTCGATGAGGGTAGGGCAGTTGACGTGGTACACTTGGACTTCAGTAAAGCCTTTGATAAGGTTCCACATGGTAGGCTGATGGAGAAAGTGCAGAGGCATGGAATTGAGGGTGATTTAGCAGTTTGGATTAGAAACTGGCTTTCTGGAAGAAGGCAGCGAGTGGTAGTTGATGGAAAATATTCTAGGGGAATGGGTCTAGGTGGGTTGCGTTTTGGCAGGTCGGTGTGGACTTGTTGGGCGGAAGGGCCTGTTTCCACACTGTAAGTAATCTAATCTAATTGTAAGTCATCTAATGCCCCTCATAATTTTCATAATTTTGTAAATCTCAATAAGGTCAACCCTCAGCCTCCGCGCTCCAGGGAAAACAGCCCCAGCTTGTTCAGCCTCTCCCTATAGCTCAAATCCTCCAACCCTGGCGACATCCTTGTAAATCCTTTCTGAACCCTTTCAAGTTTCACAACATTTTTCCGATAGGAAGGATACCAGAATTGCACGCAGTATTCTAACAGTGGCCTAACCAATGTCCTGTACAGCCGCAACATGACCTCCCAACTCCTGTACTCTATACTCTGACCAATAAAGGAAAGTATACCAAACGCCTTCTTCACTATCCTATCTACCTGTGACTCGACTTTCAAGGAGCTAATAACCTGCACTCCAAGGTCTCTTTGTTCAGCAACACTCCCTAGGACCTTACTATTAAGTGTATAAGTCCTGCTAAGATTTGCTTTCCCAAAATGCAACATCCTCACATTTATCTAAATTGAATTCCATCTGCCACTTAATTTCAGTACGTTTTAATGTAAGCGTGAATGTGAATGCATTAATTTGTTTGTTCAAAGTACTGTCACTAACTCTGACAATGTTCCAGACTAATTGGTCCCCTTGAGGTGAAAATCAGATATAAATGCTCGTGGCATGGTGCTGCTTTGGGAGGACACAGTGCACCAGTGCATTGCTCTCACAGAAAATGCATGCACCAGGAAATGGACCAGCATTTGCCATTTATTATTCACTTCTCGCAGCTTTTGGAGTCCTAGGTAATGTCTTTAATGAAAGGAGTACCAAGGCATTGGACATTTAACTATGTAAGTTTAGATCAGAGTGGTGCTGGAAAAGCACCACTATTTAACTGTGTAATCTCATAGAGCATAGCCATGAGTGGAATGGTGGTTCAGTGGTTAGCTCTACCACCTGACAGTGCGATCAGACCCAGGCTCGGTTCTGGCCTGGAGCCACTGCCTGTATGAAGGTTGCACATGCTTCTGTGCGGGTTTTCTCCAGCTGCTCTTGTTTCTGCCCACAGTCCAAAGATGTGCAGGTGAGGTAAATTGGCTATGTTAGGTTGGCCGGAGTGTTAGATGCATTAGTCGGGGGTTATCGTATTGAATACATTTTCCTCACAGCGCCCTTCTGAATTTTATTCTGAGTGCTTTGCAATGCTATAAATATCTACTTGTGCTGTTAATGGTCTGACCTGTTCACGTTGGATTCAAATTAATTAACTAACATTCTAACATCAATTTTCTTGCTTGATTATCCTTCGTATTTCAATAGATGTCACCCGTCCTTTTACAAGTGAATTAATATTGCAAACTGTACTATCCTGTATATAAAAAAAAGACAGAGTGAATTAGGTCATCAGAGCAGCAAATTAAAATGCACAGAATAATATTTATTTTTCACATTTAGTTTTGATCTGAAAACAATAGACTGTGAGAATATATTGTCCTTTGTTCGATATTGCTGTTCCTCTTTCCGTTACTGTCTCGGTCATCAGGATTGCAGCATCTGTTATGTTAAGTAATTTCAGCAGTCTTGTTCTCTTACCTGCACATTGGCTGACATCAGTTTTGCATTGAACAATTTTATTAAATCATTGTTAACTGCTCATCTCCATGTATAATTCCTTAAATCATATTCTCTCTTTTACTTATACAGCCTAACATATTGATATACAAATATATTATTTGACAGAGGTCAGGGTCGGAGGGTGGGGGTGGCATATTTCATGTCTGTTCTGACTTGCCATTGGGCGGTGTTGGTGAGCTGCTATTTTGAAAAGCTGCAATCCACATGATCAAGTTTGATGCATAATCCTGTTATGGGATCTTGGTCAATCATCAGTGAAGGAATGGTGATATATTTCCAAGTCAGCATGGTGATTGGCTTGGTGGGGCACCTTCAGGTGGTGATACACCAGTTTCCCTATTGTCCTCTTCTCTCCAGATGGAAGTGATCATGGGTTTGGTAGATATTTTCTAAGGATTTTTGGTGCATTTCTGCAGTGCATCTTGTCGATAGTGTATGCTTTTGATTTTGAACATTGTTGGTGGGGAGCTAGATGCTTGTGGATGCAATGCCAATGGGACAGGCTGTTTTGTCTTCTATGGTGTCAAGTTTCTTGAGTCTTGTTGGAGCTGCATTCATCCAGCCAAGTGGGGAATATTTCATTACACTCCTGAATTGTGTGATGAAGACGGTTGTCAAGTTTTGGGGGAATCAAGATTGGGTTACTCACTGCAGTAGTTCTGCCTCTGACTTGTTCTTGTGGCCACTGTGTGTATCTGTCAAGTCTAGTTGAGTGTCTGGTCATTAATGGATGCATGTTTTGGGTGATTTAGTGATGATACCATCACTGAATGTCAAACACGGTGATTAGATCATCACTTATTGGAGATTCTCTTTGCCTGGCATTTGTGTGGCATAAATATCACTGGCCACTTGTCAGCCTGGATAATGGCCAGATCTTGTTGCAATTGAACATGGACTGTTTCGGTAACTGAGAAGTCACAAATGGTGCTGAACATTGTGCAATCATTAGTGAACACCCCTTCTTCTGACCTTGCTATGAAAGTCACTAATGAAGTATCTGGGTGGGACTTAGACACAACCTTTAAGACCTCCTGCAGAGATGTTCTGGAGCTCAGATGACTCACTTCCAACAATCACAAGCATCTGCCTGTGTGCCAGTAATGATACTAATCAACGAGCGTTTGCCCCCAATATTCATTGATTTCAGTTTTGCTAGAGCTACTTGATGATATATTCATAAAATGTGGCTCTGATAATAAAGGCTGTCACTCTCAGTTCACCTCTGGAAGTCTTCTCTTTTGTCCATATATGAGGTCAGACATTGAATGGATCTGGTAGACACATTCCATCTCGTTACTGATGATTATGAGTAGCCTAATATGCGGGTAATTGGATTTGCGCACATTTCTGTGTACAGGACATAATTAGACAATTTTCCACATTATTCGTTGGATTCCAGAGTTGTAGCTGTTCTCGAAGACCTTTACTCTGTGAAATGGCAAGTTCTAAAGCAGAAGTTATCATGATTATTGTAGGAATTTTGTCAGCGCCCATAGAAAATGCAGTATACTATGCCTTATACAATTTATTTATTATCCTTACAAGGATGTTGCCAGGGTTGGAGGATTTGAGGTATAGGGAGAGGCTGAACAGGCTGGGGCTGTTTTCCCTGGAGCGCGGAAGCTGACGGGTGACCGTATAGAGGTTTACAAAATTATGAGGGGCATGAATAGGATAAATAGGCAAAGTCTTTTCCCCTAGGGTCAGGGAGTCCAGACCTAGAGGGCATAGGTTTTGGGTGAGAGGGGAAAGATATAAAAGAGACCTCAGGGGCAACTTCTTCACACAGAGGGTGGTACGTGTATGGAATGAGCTGCCAGAGGAAGTGGTGGAGGCTGGTACAATTGCAACATTTAAGAGGCATTTGGATGGGTATATGAATAGGAAGGGTTTGGAGGGATATGGGCAGGGTGCTGGCAGGTGGGACTAGATTGGTTTGAGATATCTGGTCAGCATGGACAGGTTGGACCGAAGGGTCTGTTTCCATGCTGTACATCTCTATGACTCTGTGACTGTATGTGGAATGAACTGAATTAGCTACAGATTGGTATGTATAATGTGAGGGACGAGTGAAGGAGGCCAAGATGGATCATTACCTCGACTTTTCTGATTGTTGCAAAAGCTTCAGCCTATTTTTTATACTGTTGTGTTGGACTCTACCATCTTTGAGGATGAAGATATTTGTGGAGTCACCTCTCCCCGTGACATTGTTTAATTGTTCACCACCATCCATAACTAGATTTGGAGCTGATGTTCTTTCTGTGGGCTAGCTTAGCTCTGTTGATTGTTTGCTCCTTATTTCAGCATGAAAGTAATCCTGTTTGATATTTTCATCACCTTGCCACTTCAATTTTCGGTATGCCTGGTGCTGCTCCGAGCATATCCTCCTGCACTCTCCACTGAAGCAGTGTTGAACTCGTCACTCGATTGCAATGGTTGATTGGGCACTATCCTGAGCCAGCTGTTGTGGATTGTACTTGAGTACGAATCTATTTCTGTAAATGGCCCACATTACCTCTTGAATACTTAACCTTGAGTTGCTCGATATGCTCGAGGTCTGTCCCATTTAAGATGGTGATAGTGACACACAACACATTGAGGGCTTTCTCCGTTTGAAGGCAAGATTTCGCTTCAAAAGCAAGTATGGGGTGGTCACTCTTACCAATACTGTCAGTGGCAGGTACGTTGTTATGGAGCAAGCCAGACCACCCTCAAAACATTTCAAGTAGGCAGCCCAGATCCTAAGTTCACGAGTTGTTTATGCAGATGTAGAGAGGATATTCCAGAAGTGACGCAGCTGGCCCTATAACTCAGTTTTACACAAAATATAATTTATTTACAGACTACTACCAGAAACACAAAGTAAAGAACCAAATTTAGAATAGTTTAACTTACTGAAAACCGAATCTACTCTACAGCATATTAATGATGCTGCTCCAAATATTTGCAACATTCCTATAAACTTTCCCTTGACAAGAATAGTTAAAATCAAATACAGGTTCTTACAGGATAGATGTCAGAGTGAGAGAGAAAAATCAATATGGAGCTGTTTTTTTTTTGACCCGCAGCTTCAATTATAGAGTGCTTGCTAAAACCAAACCCTGCACTGGGAGAACTGGCCATTCCCCTTCAGAAAACATATATGTTTTCTCAAAAAGACTTAAAACCTTTCAAGAAGATAATTCCAGACGTATCAGAACCTCTGCCTTTATGAATCCTGTTGAAAAAAAACAAAGACAACATAACCTTGTCAAAGAGACAGTGTCATCACAGCTTCAAAAGACAGAAGATTGGCAAGGATGAGGTCAAGTATGTTTTATGACCTCTTTTCTGTTCATTCACTAGCTGCCATAGATCCAGTCTCATAGCTATGTTCTTTAGGATACGCTCAGCCCGACTAGTAATGTTGCTACTGAGCTATTGTTGGTGATGGAAATTGAAATCACCCATCACTGCTTGGTCCGTCCTGTCTGTTGACAGGACATATTCAGCAATAGTGATGGCACTCTCGGGGACATTTTCAGATATGATTCCATGAGTATGACTTTTTCAGGATGTTGCTTTAACAGTCATTGAGATAGCTCTCCCAATATTGGCTCTACCCTCCAGAAGAGAGTAAGGAGGACTTTGCAGGATCTGTAGGGCTGTTTATGCCTTTATCTTTTTGAGTCCTTTGATTGATGGAAGGTGCTCCATTCGGTTTCATTTCTCTGTTGAGACTTTGTAGTGTTTGATACAACTAAGTGGTTAGCAAGGCCGTTTCTAAGTGCAGTTGAGAGTCAATCTTGACTGCATTCAATTCCTTGACCTCTACTGTTCATTGCATTCTTACTAATCTTCATTATTTCACTGAGATAAAACACAGCTGGTTTGGTGCTTATTTTATCTTTTTCCTTCATTCATGGTGAATGTGGTAGAGAGAAGTAGTAGAGGAGGATTCTGCATGAATTTAGTGTTCAACTGGAAGAAGAGCATCCAATAGAAAGTAGTAGTGAGAAGGAACTGAGAAATTGTTGGGAGAACTTTGAGTTCTTACTGACAGCATATAAAAGGGAGGTAATCTCGAGCTTGAGATAAAAAGGCTGCTGTTGAGGCCAAAGTATGGACTTCCATGATCATCAGGCTTTGCTGAGGAGGGCAAATAGCATTGATGTACAGCAAGGTATGGAATTGAAATTTCTTTTAATATGATAGTTTCTATAACAGTAGTAATTGCAGTTACTAAAATGGTATGTTCATCCTGAGAGAGTGTGAGATCAGGGAAATGTCAAATATCTTAGTCACTTGCTCGACAAGAAATGTATTGACCTGAATTTCCTTTCAGAACATAGATTTGTTAGAACAGCAGTTGAACACGGGATGGAGCATTGAAGAGGCAGGAAATTTCTGGATGGAAGTTTGAGGGGTGTGGTCACGTGAAACGTTCAGCCAGATTGATAAGTGGCAGCCAGGAAAGGCAAAAAGGCAGTCTAGGAATCCCATGTGGCTGTTCCTTTTCACACGTATATACAGATGTGTATTATTCTGGGGTGGAGTGCTAGGTATGGCTTAACAAGGGAAGATGACGTCAGCAGCCAGATCAGTGGCACCATGGTTGATTCTGTTGTACAAAAAGGAGGGTACAAGTATTGGTGAGAGATAAGCTTTGGGAACATTGTAGTTAAGGACACAGATAGACATTCAGGTGGCCGCAAGCAAGACATCATATGTGTATTGCTTCACTATTGCTCGGATCAAGGATGTCTCTGAGCAGTCATTAGGTGTTGTCAAAGGGAAGGATGAACAGCCAAGTATCATGGACCACATTGGTGCTGAAGATATAAACAGGAAGATA
Organism: Chiloscyllium plagiosum; assembly: GCF_037043375.1. NCBI lineage: Eukaryota > Metazoa > Chordata > Chondrichthyes > Orectolobiformes > Hemiscylliidae > Chiloscyllium > Chiloscyllium plagiosum. The sequence goes on from NW_028270166.1 coordinate 55,770,282, forward strand.
TGATGTCCTGCAAACATAAATTAGGGAGCTGGATAGAATGATTGAAAGCAGGACCTCTGGGGTTTTAATCCCTATGCCACATGCTTGCAAGGCCAGAAATATGGAGATACTACATTTGAGCGTGTGACTAAAGAGCTGATGGAGTTGTGAGGGCCTAAGATGGATCATTGTGATCTCTTTCAGGGGAGGAGCATCCACAAGGATGGCTTGTTTCTGAACTAGAGGGGCACGAACACGTTTGCAGGGAGACTTGCTACTAGTCAGTTGGGTTTGAATTACTGTGGAACAGCGGATGGAAACAGAACAGCAACTAGAGTCATTGAGGAGAAGATAAAGGTTAAATCAGATCACTTTAATAGGAAGTAAAGGCGAGGGCCAGCTGAAAGAAAATGACACATGTTGCTGTGTGAAGTACATTTATTTTTTTGCAAAGTGTACAATACGTCAGGCAGATGAGTGCAGAATCTGCCTGTATAGAAGCCTGTTTAAGAGAAGGGCAGGGTAGGCAATTCAAGTGAGTTTTGAGAAGAGTGTTGAGAAGTTGAGCTTTTGGATGTAGGTTTGCTCGCTGAGCTTGGAGGTTCATTTCCAGACGTTTTGTTACCTTACTAGGTAACTGCTTCACTGGAATTCATGTGAAGCAATGCTGAAAATTCCTGCTTTCTATTTATATCTTTGGGTTTCTTTGGGTTGGTGACGTCATTTTCTATGATGATGTTATTTCCTGTGATGAAGTAACTTCCTGTTCCTTTTCTCAGGGGTTGGTAGGTGGAGTCTAACTCGATGTGTTTGTTGAGAGAGTACCGGTTGGAATGTCATGCTTCTCGGAATTCTCGTGCATGTGTTTGTTTGGCTTGTCCTTGGATGGATGTGTTGTTCCAATTCAACATTCCAGACTTTAAATGTTTTGGGTAGGATAACGAAGGATGTAAATAATATATTTTATTAGATTATTTACAGTGTGGAAACAGGCCCAACATGTCCACACCGACCCTCCGAAGAGCAACCCACCCAGACCCATTCCCCTACATTTACCCCTTCACCTAACACTACGGACAATTTAGCATGGCCAATTCACCTAACCTGCACATTTTTGGACTGTGGAAGGAAACCGGAGCACCCTGGAGGAAACCCACACAGACACGGGGAGAATGTGCAAACTCCACACAGATAGTTTGCCTGAGGCAGGAGATTGCATTACAAATTAGGAGAATGTCGAAGTTGCTTTCATATATAAATTCTTTCATTTATAAATCTCAGAACCTTTTTTTTAATTTACGTTCTCAAGTGAACTTTGAGAACAGGTGCCATCTCATCTCAGATTTGAGGTATGAGGAGCCCTGTGTGGGGCTGTCTGTGCCCCGATGTTCAGACAAATTCTATTTCTAAGATAGGGATTTACAGAAGCTTATATGGATTACAGTTTGAGCAAAATAAAGTGTAATTCTGCAAATACAAATTCACCCCATAAACTTATATATATATATATATATATATGAATGGCGGTGCAGGCTCGAAGGGCTGAATGGCCTCCTCCTGCACCTATTGTCTATTGTCTATAATGTGTGTGTGTGGGGGGGGTATGAGTGTTTGTGTGAGAGTGTGTGTGTGTGTGTATATGTGTGAGTGTATGGGAGAGAGCTGCATATGAGAGAAGGTCTGCATGAGTGTTAGAGTCTATAGGGGTGTGTGTGTGTGAGAGAGAGAGAGAGTGTAGTGCAGTGGTGCACCTGTAGTGGGTACCGAACTTGGCTATCAGCCTTTGCTTGGCCACTTTGCATTGTTGCCTGTCCCAAAGTTTACCTTGGAGGATGGTCACCCGAAGGTCCAAAGTCAAATGTCGCAGACGGCTGAAGTGTTATCCGACTCGGAGGGAACACTCCTGTCTGTCGATTGTTTAATAGTGTCCATTCATCTGATGCCATAGCTTTTGTTTGGTCTCACCAATGTACCATGCCTCAGCGCATCTTTGCCTACAGCGTATGAGGTAAACAACATTTGCCAAGTCACATGAGTACCTGCCATGTACGTGGTGTGTGGTGTCCCCACGTGTAATGGTTGTATCCATGTCGACACAGACTCATCTTGCAGCATCTGCCGTGACAGTTTTGTATGGTATTGACCTGAAAATCGGGCAGTTTGCTGTGAACAATGATCTGTTTAAGGTTTGGTTGTTGTTGAAAGGCGAAAAGGAGGCAAGAGGAAGGTTTTAGTGAGGTGCTCATGCTCTTTGCAGGCTGCGAAGAACATGTCATAGTTTTTCAGCTCTTGGAAGTACTGGACAATGAAGGGGTCCCTGTCCGTTGCAGTTTGTATATGCCTCCTGAGGAGTTCATTCCAGTTTCTTGCTGTGGCACGTCAGAATTGGCAGTTGAGCATTGTACCCCATTCTTATGACGACAAGTCCCGTTACATTCCTTCTCATCTGAACAGATCATACATCTGCAAAGGGTGTGTCCATAGGGGATGGATGTTTTAATATGTTTTGGATGGAAGCTGGAGAAGTGTATCATCGTGAGGTTATCCGTGGGTTTGCAGTAGAGTGAGGTGCTGAGGTACCCATCCTTGGTGGAGATGAATGTGTCCAGTAATGAGACATATGCTAAAGAGTAGTCCATGATGTATTTGATGGTTTGATGAAACTCATTGATATCACTGTGTAGTTGTTTCAGTGACTTCTCAACATGGATGAGAGGAAGAAAATGTCATTAATATACCGAGTGTATCATGTTGATTGGAGATCCTGCATGGAGAAGAAGTCTTGTATGAACTGTTGGCATATTGGCGTGCAAATTTGGTCCCCATGGCTGTTCCATGTGTCGGTATCAAGAACTAGTTGCTAAAGGTAAAGACATTGTGGTCGAGAATAAAGTGGATGAGTTGTAGGACGGTGTGTAGAGATTGGCAGTTGGTGGTGTTAAGTATTGAGGCTGTTGACGTGATCATGTCATTGTGGGGGATGCTGATGTGGAGTGCTGAAACGTCCATTGTGACGAAGAATGTTCCCAATTCAACTGGTGCATGAGTGATGAGTTTCTGTAATAAATCTCTGGTGTCATGACAGAAACTGGAGGTCCCCTGTACAATGGGTTTCAAGATTCCTTCGACATAGCTAGAGAGGTTCTCACAGGGTCCAATTGCCTGATACAATGGGACGTCCTGGTGTGTTGGCTTTGTGTATCTTTGGAAAACAGTAGAAGTCACCTACATGAGAATGACATGGGATGACGATATGTAGGGAACTCTGAAGGACTGGATCCAAAGTTCTGATCAATGTTTTTCGTTCATGGGTGTGTTCTTTGGTCGAATCAGCCCGTAGTTGCCTATAGTGTTTCTGGTTGTTTATTTCTCGGTACACTTCCTTACAGTAAGCTGTAAGGCTACGGCAACAGATGAATAGATACTGCACAACAATCAACAGACAGGAATGTTCCCTCCCAGTTGGAGAATACGTCAGCTGTCAGGGACATGATCATCCTTCAAGGTGGACTTTGGGACAGGCAACAACGCAAAGTGGCCAAACAGAGGCTGATAACCAAGTTCGGTACCCATCAGGATGGCCTCAACCAGGACATTGGGTTCATGTCACACTACAGGTGACCCCCACTGCACTACACACACACACTCTCTCTCTCTCACTCTCACACATACACACACAAACGCACACACACATATGCACACACATGTACAGACGCATAAACTCATGCAGACCCTCTCTCATACACAAGCTCTCTCTCATACACTCATACACACCCACACTCACACCCATACACACACCCTCTTATACCCCTTTACACTCACACTCACACGCATACACGTACTTTCTCACAGACACTCATACCCTTCCCCCCCAACATACACAGCCACATGCACACTCATACATAAACATTTGTGGGGTGAATGTCTACTCGCAGAATTATATTTTATTTTGCTCAAAAACTGCATGAATCCACTGAAGGTTTTTTAGAAATAGAATCAATCTGAATATTGGAGCACAGACAGTCCCACACAGGGCACCTCACACCTCCATTGCATTACCTGAGATGACATGGCAACTATTACTAATGTTCACTTGAGAACATAACTTTAAAAAATGTTCTGTTATTTACATATGGAAGAATTGAAACCAACATGGCCATTCTAAAAGATTCGAAAAATCCAGGTCTTTTTCAATATATAATTTCAATTGCATCACTGTGTAAATGTTTGCTATAAATTCTGTGTCCTACGATCTTGTACTCCACAACCACATGAAGAAGGAGCAGTGCTCCAAAGTTAGTGCTTCCAAAATAATCTATTGGACTATAACTGAGTATTGTGTGATTCTTAACTTTGCCTACTGAGGACAGTAAGCATGTCATTTGCCTTCTTTGCCACATTAGCCAACTTGGTTACCATGTTGAGGGAGCAATGGATGTCTAACCCAAAACCTACTGTTATTTCAATGTTTCTAAGAGATCTAACATATAGTTTCCTGTTGAACTTGACCATTCCAAATGCTTCAATTCACACTTGAACTCCATTTTACATTTCTCTGCACAACTTTCCAATTGATCTATGTCCTGCTGTAACTTTTGACAAATGTCCTTATTAATTACGACTCCATCAATTTGCATGTCATCTGCAAACATACTAATCAGGTCACTGACATTTTCAATAAAATCACGTACATGAATGACAAACAGAAGTCCCAGTACTGATCCCTGTGGAACACAACTGATCACAGACCTCCATTTAGAACTCTATGCCTCCATAACTACCCCCGTCTTCTATAAGCAAACCAAATGTGCAAACGTCTTACCGAATCACCATAAGTCCCATGGGACTTACACTTCTGAACCAATCCACCATAAGGAATCCTGTCAAATATTTTTTCGTGAATTCCATGCAGACAACATCGGTCAACTGACCCTCATCAAACATCACTGTTACTTCTTCCAATAACTCAATATAATTTGTAAGACAGGATGTTCCCCACACAAATTAATGCTGACTGTATTAAGTCAATTCTTGATTAATTTGATCTGTTACTGTCACATCTGCTGTAATTCAGTGAAAAGGGTTGTTTTATGTGCTTTATAGGCAGATTGTACTGTACAAGTGCATCATGTTAACAGACAGAGCGCAGGATGCATTGATACAGGTGTGCAGAAATGCAGAGAGATAAGCATTAACATTTAAAATATCCATGCAAAAGTCTGATAACAACAATGAAGAGGTTGTTCTTGAGTCTTTTTGAATGTGTATTCAAACTTCTTTATGTTCTGCATGATGGAAGAGGGTGGGAGAATGTATAATCGAGGTGGGAGTCTCTTTGATTATACTGGTTGCTTTCCTGATTCAGTCAAAGTATAGATGATGTTAATAGATGAGAGGCTGCTTTGTGTGATGGACTGTGCTGTGTTCACATCTGCCTGTAGTTTCTTGCACCTTGGGAACAGCAGTTACCACGCCATGCTGTGACGTATCCTGACAGGATGTTTTCTACGATGCATCTATAGAAATTTTTAAGATACTTTTTAGCTTAGATTACCTACAGTGCAGAAACAAGCCCTTTGGCCCAACAAGCACACACCGACGCTCTGAAGAGTTACCCACCCAGACCCATTCCCCTACTAATGCACCTATTACTATGGGCAATTTAGCATGGCCAATTCACCTGACCTGCACATCCTTGGACTGTGGGAGGAAACCGGAACAGACACAAGGAGAATATGCAAAATGCACACAGACAGTCGCCCAAGTCTAGAATCGAACCCGGATAGCTAGTACTGCAAGAGGAATATTGTGCTTTCTTAATTATAGTGTCAAAATGTGTAGATCAGGACAGATTGTTGGTGATCATTTTCCCAGGATCTTGAAGGTCTTGACCATCCCCAGTTAGCACAATTGATGCAGACAGAGGTGTGCCTTCCACTGAAATTCTGGAAGTCAATCACCAGCTCTTTAATTTTGCTGAATTTGATGGAGTGATTATTGTCTTTACACCATGCCACTAAGCATTCCGTATCTTTCTTGTACTCTATCTTGAGACCCAACTACAATGACGGTGTTGTCAGCAAACATGTGAACAGAGTTGGCATGGAATTTAGCCACACAGTCATGTGCATATCAAAAGTTAATAGGGAGCTGAGTACACAGCTTTGTGGAGAACCAGTGTTAAGGATTATCGTGAAGGAGGTGTCATAATCTATCCTTCCTGATGGCAGTTCTTTGGTCAGGAAGTCGAGAATCCTATTATAGAGGCTCTCCTCTATAGAGCAGAGACCTGGCCTCCGGAGGATAAAGATGAGTTTGTTAATATGGTATTTAAGGGGAGCTGCAGTCAATAAGAACGAGCCTGATTTACGGGTATCCTTAGTGTCCAAATAGAATCATAGAATATAATAGAATCCCTATCGTGTGGAAGAGGGGCATTCAGCCCATTAAACCCAGCCCAATTCTCTGAAGAGAATCCCACTCATACCCTACGTTTTCCTTGGCTAATCCACCCAACCTACACATCCCTGGATGCTATGGGCAATTTAGCATTGCCAAATCTGCACAGTTTTGGACTGTGGGAGGAAAGCACAACACCCACATAAAAGCCACACAGTCATGGGGAGAGTATGCAAACTCCACACACACACAGTCACCTGAATGTGAAATCAATCTCAGATCACTGACGCTGTGAGGCAGCTGCTAATGACTAAGCTAACGTGTCACCCAAGGGATGCTCCAGTGATGCGTGTAGGGCCTGGGAGCTGGCATTAGCCGTGGGCTATTTGCACTAGTAGGTGAATTGCAAGGGATCAAGTTGATCTGGGTGGCTGGCTTGATGTAAGCCGTGGCCCACTTCCTGAAACATTTCAGAATTATGGATATTAGAGACACCGGGCTGCCGTCATTGATGCATGCTCTATGATTCTTCACCTGCACTGCGATGACGGTGGGCTTCCTGCAGCAGTTGAAGACACAAGATCGTAGTAACAAGAGGCTAAAGATGTCTACAGATGCTTCTGCCAGTGGTCCATACAGCATTCCTTTGGCCCTTCACATTTGGTGAGTTCACCTTGAAGATGATGATCTAGCAGTGACCGAATGTACAGATGTATTCGAGGCTGTTAGAACAGGTGATATTGTTTCATTGCCCTTCTGTTCAAAGTGAGTGTACAGTGCATTGTGCTCATGAGGTAGGAATGCACTGTTGCTCACAATTCTGTTTGAATTCACTGTGTGACCTGCTATAACGTTAATCCTTGCAACAAACTTGGGGTGGACACGTGGTTAGTCTGGGTCTTCAGCTTAGTTTGATATTGCCTCTTGGCATCCATGATGGTCTTGTGAAGGCGGTCCCTGCATATCCTCTGTAGGTCAGGGTCCCTGACTTGATTGTCTCAGTCATGGACTACAATACAGAGTGGTTCTCCTGACTCAGCCATGCTTTCTGGTTGGGGAACGTTTTGATTAATTTCTTATGAGGTCGTCATTTACGCTCTTACTCATGAAGTCTGTTACGGTAGTGGCATGCTCATTTAGGTTGGTCACTGAATTCTTGAATATATACCACTAAATCTAAGCAGTTCCACAGAAGCCCTTCTTTTTCCTCAAGCCAACATTGCATGACTTTCCAAATTGGGTCCACAAGCTTTAATTTCTGCTTGCAAGCCTTAAAGGGAGCACAGTGTCGTGGTCTAATTTTCCAAAATATGGATGGGAGATGGAGTGGTAGGCAGTTTTGGTGCTTGTAAAGCAATGCTCAAGGATGTTCAGACTTCTGATAGGATAGATGTGCTGGTGATATTTTGCTACCATATTATTGACGTTGGCCTGGTTGAAGTCACCTGCTACCATAAACAAGGCCTTGAGATATCCTGATTCAATACTGCACATAGCGTCGTATATAATGTCAAGTGCACTGTTCACTTCCACAATGGATGGGATGTAGACCTCTGTCAAGATAGCAAAGGCAAACTCATGCATCAGGCAGGGTGAACAGCATTTCACTATTAAATATTCTAGATTGAACGTTCTTTTCAACTTAGAAATACATTGTGTCCCTAAGAATCTTCTCCAATAATTTCCCTACTACTGAAGTAATGCTCCTTTGCCTATAATTTCCAGGATTATCCGTATTGCCCTTCTTGAACAAGGAACAACACTGGCTACTGTTCATTCTTCTGAGAGATTTCATGTAACTAAAACAAAATAAAAATATCACTGTCAAGGCCACAGAAATCAATTCCCTTGACCACTCAGTGTTCTAGGATTGATCCATCAGGCCCTGAGAATTTATGCACCTTGATTCTATTCAATCATTGTCCATAACTGCTTCCATTCAAAGTTGTATTATAACTATTGTGCTGCCTTCTTGAAACTTTGCAGTCAATTCGTTCTGCAATATGATTAGGGAGCTATTTCAAGAATTTGGACCCATTAACACTGATATAACAGACATAAACTGGTGAGTTGCAGCAATGTAAATGAACTGATGGCAGATATATTTGTTCAGAAGCCTTATTTCATTCATTGCCTATTTTTACTGCACATTCATCATTTCAAATATTTACTGTGAAATTGTTGTTAAGTATGTAATGTTTTCCCTCAATATCTTGATTCCGCTGTTATTGAGATACATCTTATTGTCATTGCTCACAATGCCTACAAATTAATTAACTTATTTAGTAAACAATCATTATTTCTGCCTTTTTCTATCGTGTTGAAGGCTTTAACGTAATTCAGTTGCTGCTATTTCAAGGCAATCTAATATATGAACTGTTTTGGAAATTAAATAAGATTTTTTTTTAAAAAACGAAGTTAAAAATGGAGTGAGACATCTCCTTGTAGCGAGTAAGGCATAGTTTAGCATGTAGGAAGCTGAAATGTCAAAAGGGTCTGTGGCAGTGGAAATGGATGTTGATAGAAATTGGATATCAGGGTTCTTAGCAGAGGCAGTAATGCAGAGACTTGAGCAAACAGCTCTGCCAACCATCCAACGCAAAATCTGGGTCCGCTATTTGTCTGACACCTTTGTCATTACTAAACGAAACAAGTTAGAGGAAACCTTCAGGACCATCAGTAATATCCTTACTGGCATAAAATTTACTAAATAAGAGGAAAATAACAACAAACTGTCATTCCTAGATGTCACAGTAAAGCGAACAGCTAATGGGGAACTTCAAATTAGCGTCTACAGAAAAACAACACACACAGACCAAATATTGAACTACAGAAGCAATCACCCCAACATCTACAAGCGAAGCTGCGCCAAAACATTATTTCAATCAGCCAACACATACTGCAGCACAGTAGAACTATGCAGAGCAGAGGAAAATCACCTAAACCGCGTAGTCAAAAAGAATGGGTACTCAATGAACACAGTCTACCGATTTCTCAGCAACAAATCTAAACAAGCAGATAAATGCCACTCTCCCCTACATCAAAGACAGCTTGGAAATGACTGCCAGACTACTCAGTCCCCTTGACATCACGATAGCCCACAAACCTGCCAACACACTAAAACAACAGCTAATGAACTTGGAAGACCTGATACAGACAATGAGCACAACCAACGTCATTTACAAAATATCGTGCCAGGACTATAGCAAACACTACATTGGACAAACAGGCAGAAAACTAGCCACCAGGATACATGAACACCAACTACCCACAAAAAGACATGACCCTTTCTCACTAGTATCCTCAAATACAGATAAGGAGAAAGTGAGGACTGCAGATGCTGGAGATCAGAGCTTAAAAATGTGTTGCTGGAAAAGCGCCGCAGGTCAGGCAGCATCAAAGGATCCAAACACCCATGTGAATTGAGGTCAAATCAGATACCAAAAAAAGAGACAGTGTAGGAGAAGGAAAGGTGGGATCTCGACATGCAGAGACAGGAAACGTAAAGGTTTCTGTTTAAATTTATTTAAATGCCTGAAAAACCGTTGATTCTCCTGCTCCTTTGATGCTGCCTGACCTGCTGCGCTTTTCTAGCAACACATGTTTAAGCTCAAATACAGATAAAGAAGGACACCACTTCGACTGGGCCAACACATCCATTCAAGGACAAGCCAAACAAAGACGCACATGAGAATTCCTAAAAGCATGGATTTCCAACTGGAACTCTATCAACAAACACATCGAGTTAGACCGCATCTATCACCCTCTGAGAAAAGGAACAGGAAGTGACTTCACCACAGGAAATAACATCACCACAGGAAATGATATCACCAACCCAAAGAAACCCAAACATATAAATAGAAAGCAGGAATTTTCAGCATTGCTTTGCATGAGGCCCACTGAAGATGTTACCTAGTAAGGTAACAAAATGTCTGAAAATGAACCTCCAAGCTCAGCGAGCAAACCTACATCCAAAAGCTCAACCTGAGCTACAAATCTTCTCAAAACTTGCTAACATTGGCTATGATTGGACAGTGTTGTTTGAATGTTCCCGAAGTTAAACAACTGCATAAAAGAATAACAAAGGTATGAATCAATTATAAAAATGTTGCACTTGATTATAAGTGCACGATGGGCGGCACGGTGGCACAGTGGTTAGCACTGCTGCCTCACAGCGCCAGAGACCCGGGTTCAATTCCCGCCTCAGGTGACTGACTGTGTGGAGTTTGCACATTCTACCGGTGTCTGCGTGGGTTTCCTCCGGGTGCTCCGGTTTCCTCCCACAATCCAAAAATGTGCAGGTTAGGTGAATTGACCATGCTAAATTGTCCGTAGTGTTAGGTGAAGAGGTAAATGTAGCAGTATGGGTCTGGGTGCTATACGCTTCGGCGGGTCGGTGTGGACTTGTTGGGCCGAAGGGCCTGTTTCCACACTGTAAGTAATCTAATCTAATCTAAAAAGTGTCACTGCATCATTAGCATTTTCTTTAGATCATATAGAATGTAATATATAAGCAGTAATGTATTATAATATATTATAATATATAATAATATAATAGTATTATAATATGTAAGCAGTAATGTATTGATTTGAAATTCATAAAACTGAGAATACTGGAAGCCAGAAACAAAATCATAAAGTTTTGGGAAAAAAATCTTAGCAGGACTGGCAGCATTCTGAAGAGAAACTGAAGTTAACATTTCAAGTCCAATGAGCATCTCCAGTAATATGTTGATATAGCTCTCAACATTAGTAATGCATAAAATATCAACAACATAGATTTCAAAATCATTTTGCTTGAAACAGACTGGGAAATGATCAATAATTCATGCTTTTTCTCTGTAATTTACTTACAGCTAATTTGGCAACAATTGTGATTCTCTGCCGTGGAAAGTGTGGTCTATCCAAGTGCATTACACAGTATTTGATATCGATGGCGGTGACAGATCTCTTGGTTATTATCACTGCTGTGATATTAAGTCGACTTCGTGCTATTTATTTTCCTGCTAGTTTCCTTTCTACTACCCCAGGATGTAGCCTCGTTATTGTTCTCAGTTGTGCTTCCAGAGACAGTTCTGTTTGGTTAACCGTTGCTTTCACCTTCGATCGGTTCCTAGCCATTTGCTGCCAGGAACTCAAAACAAAATACTGCACGGAGAAAACAGCAGCTGTGGTGATAACAATCATATGCTTGATGTGCTGTGTAAAAAACATTCCTTTTTATTTCATATTTGAGCCAATGTATATGATTGATAATGTACCCTGGTATTGCAGTATAAAAGCAAGCAATTACAATTTAATTGCATGGAGAGTATATGACTGGCTGGATCGTATACTAACCCCTTGTCTTCCTTTCATTTTAATTTTACTGCTCAATATTATAACTGTTAGACATATCCTGTTGGCCAGCAGAGCCCGTCGGAGACTTCGAGCAAAAAGCAATGGTAAGAATCAGAGTGACACAGAGATGGAAAGTCGCCGAAAGTCCATTATTTTACTCTTTGCCATCTCGGGAAGTTTCCTCTTATTGTGGTTGGCCTATGTTATAAATTTCTTATTTGTTCAAATTTCAGGCAGCAATTATTCAATCGGTTCCAATGCTAATGACCCAAAATTTATCCTCCAGGAATGCGGATATATGTTACAACTTCTCAGTTCTTGCACCAATACGTGCATTTATGCAGGGACCCAGACTAAATTTAGAAGAGAATTAAAGGACGCATTTAAAATACTTTTTAATCTCATTACCAAATGGCATAAACAATGACAATGGCTGAATACATAGTTGCCATAGTGAAGTCCTTGCATGTGAATCGAATAAAATAGAAGTCAAATTTTAAATGGTGTATGAATTACTTATGTTTACTATTACTCAGTAATATTTTCATAACTTCAAATGAGGGTGAAAGACCTGTCTATCGGGCTGGTACTTGGGTGGCAACCAGAAGGTCAAATCCTTTGTCCAGAAGTTGTTTGCTTAAATTCACCAGAGTTTTTTTTGTCTTTTGTATATGTCAAAGGAAAAGAAAAGAAACAAGGTGAGCCATTAGAGTTTGGTGCAAATTGTTTGCTCTTGCATTGACATGTAGGAAAAGGAAAAGTCCACATTTCCCAAGTCAAGCCTTAATATGGTTCTAGGTCCTCGCCATGAGAGTCGCTTTTCATACACTCAGGGTAACCAGAAGGGGACAAATATGTACAATAGAAGTTTAAACTGGAGGAATAAAAATGGTGTTTTTCATTTGCCATCAGGACATGAAACATATTCTATTTCACTTCAGTGCACTAGACAGTTGGCAACAATTGTGATTCTCTGCCGTGGAAAGTGTGGTCTATCCAAGTGCATTACACAGTATTTGATATCGATGGCGGTGACAGATCTCTTGGTTATTATCACTGCTGTGATATTAAGTCGACTTCGTGCTATTTATTTTCCTGCTAGTTTCCTTTCTACTACCCCAGGATGTAGCCTCGTTATTGTTCTCAGTTGTGCTTCCAGAGACAGTTCTGTTTGGTTAACCGTTGCTTTCACCTTCGATCGGTTCCTAGCCATTTGCTGCCAGGAACTCAAAACAAAATACTGCACGGAGAAAACAGCAGCTGTGGTGATAACAATCATATGCTTGATGTGCTGTGTAAAAAACATTCCTTTTTATTTCATATTTGAGCCAATGTATATGATTGATAATGTACCCTGGTATTGCAGTATAAAAGCAAGCAATTACAATTTAATTGCATGGAGAGTATATGACTGGCTGGATCGTATACTAACCCCTTGTCTTCCTTTCATTTTAATTTTACTGCTCAATATTATAACTGTTAGACATATCCTGTTGGCCAGCAGAGCCCGTCGGAGACTTCGAGCAAAAAGCAATGGTAAGAATCAGAGTGACACAGAGATGGAAAGTCGCCGAAAGTCCATTATTTTACTCTTTGCCATCTCGGGAAGTTTCCTCTTATTGTGGTTGGCCTATGTTATAAATTTCTTATTTGTTCAAATTTCAGGCAGCAATTATTCAATCGGTTCCAATGCTAATGACCCAAAATTTATCCTCCAGGAATGCGGATATATGTTACAACTTCTCAGTTCTTGCACCAATACGTGCATTTATGCAGGGACCCAGACTAAATTTAGAAGAGAATTAAAGGACGCATTTAAAATACTTTTTAATCTCATTACCAAATGGCATAAACAATGACAATGGCTGAATACATAGTTGCCATAGTGAAGTCCTTGCATGTGAATCGAATAAAATAGAAGTCAAATTTTAAATGGTGTATGAATTACTTATGTTTACTATTACTCAGTAATATTTTCATAACTTCAAATGAGGGTGAAAGACCTGTCTATCGGGCTGGTACTTGGGTGGCAACCAGAAGGTCAAATCCTTTGTCCAGAAGTTGTTTGCTTAAATTCACCAGAGTTTTTTTTGTCTTTTGTATATGTCAAAGGAAAAGAAAAGAAACAAGGTGAGCCATTAGAGTTTGGTGCAAATTGTTTGCTCTTGCATTGACATGTAGGAAAAGGAAAAGTCCACATTTCCCAAGTCAAGCCTTAATATGGTTCTAGGTCCTCGCCATGAGAGTCGCTTTTCATACACTCAGGGTAACCAGAAGGGGACAAATATGTACAATAGAAGTTTAAACTGGAGGAATAAAAATGGTGTTTTTCATTTGCCATCAGGACATGAAACATATTCTATTTCACTTCAGTGCACTAGACAGTTGACTGCTTCAGGTGAGAGAACATTTCACTCAACCAGTGTATTAAATTGCACTAAAAGAGCTACTCTGAACAGTCTAGAGAACAAGAGAGCTTCACTTAAGAGTATCTATAATTTTGTCCAACATTTTCAGAGTACGAAGCTGCTGCAGTAAATATTTTATGATGTGAAGCCAATATTGATGTTCAACTCACAGTTTTCACTCCCAAGATGTGAGACAAATTTAAAGTGCTTAATTGGGTGGGGGTGGGGGCAACAGTGTTGGTGCAACAGGATAACAGCAAAGTTTAACAAAGGAATAGTTCAGAGAGAATATAAGCATTTTAATATTCAAGGGAGTATGATGATGCTGGCAGGCACTGGTTCAATGCAATCAGTATTAAAAGTAAGAGAGCGTGGTGCTGGAAAAACTCAGCCAGTCAGCATCCAAGGAGCAGCAGAATTGACGTTTTGGGAATGACGCTTGTGGGTCAGCGCTAAGAGATAAATGGGAGGAGGGTGGGGTTGGGGGAGGTAGCTGGGAAAGCAATAGATGGATGAAGGTGATAGGTCAGAAGGGGCAGTGATGGTCGGGTCCAGAGGGCGGTGCCGAGTTGGAGGCTTGGGACTGAGGTAATGTGGGGGCAAGGGAAATGAGAAAGCTGTTGAAATCCACATTTATCCCATGTGGTTGCAGGGTCCCAAGGCAGAATATGAGGCGTTCCTCCTCCAAGCGTCGGGTGGTAACAGTTTGGCGGTGGAGGAGGCCCACTACCTGCATGTCCTTGATGGAGTGGGAGGGGAAGTTGAAGTGTTCAGCGATGGGCAGTGGGGTTGCTGTGTGCGGGTGTCTCAGAGATGTTCTCTGAAATGATCCACAAGAATGTGTCCTGTCTCCCACATGTAGAGGAAACCACACCGGGTGCAGAGGATGCAGTAAATGACATTGGTAGAGGTGCAGGTGAATTTCTGACAGATGTGGAAGGATTTCTTGGGGCTTTGGACAGAAGTCAGAGGAGTGTATGGGCGCAGGCTGTGCACTTCCTATGGTGACACGGAAAGGTGCCAGCGTTGAGGTATGAGCTGATGGAGGGTGTGGACCTGACGAGGGAGTCGTAGAGGGAATAGTGTGATTGTGTGAGGCATGTGACTGCATTTACTAAATTGAGGACTTATTTACAGTCTGAACTGCTACCTGATGAGGATAAAATGGTTATATTTGTAGCTGACTCATGTTAGAACGATCATGATTGAAACCATGTGGGGTTTGCAGTTGTGCAGCAAGAGCAATCTCAGTTTAGAACAGTTAAATTGGAGGCCTGTTTGCAACCTTGTTCAGCACAGCTAGCTGAGTTTAAGGCACTAACAGCAGCATGTGAGTTGATCGAAGGTGAGATGGGGGATATCTATACTGATTCAGCTTATGCTCATGGGGTCTGCCATCTACTTGGGGCAGTCTGGAAGCAAAGGGAGTTCAGGAAGAGCAAAAGAGATCCCATACAACATTACCAACAGATTGGAGATTTGACGACTGCGTTAATGAAGCCAAAAACGCTGGCTATTATAAAGTGTCAGTCTCACAAAAAAGGCAGTGATATGGTGGTTAAGGGTAATTGTTCAGCTGATGAAGCAGCTAGAATGGCCTCTTCAGCTGTCATTGCACCCCAGGTGCATTTAGATCCGGAGCTGAAAATGTGTTGCTGGAAAAGCGCAGCAGGTCAGGCAGCATCCAGGGAACAGGAGGATCGATGTTTCGGGCATAAGCCCTTCCTGAAGAAGTGCTTATGCCCGAAACGTCGATTCTCCTGCTCCCTGGATGCTGCCTGACCTGCTGCGCTTTTCCAGCAACACATTTTCAGCTCTGATCTCCAGCATCTGCAGACCTCACTTTCTCCATTTAGATCCGGAGCCTATCGTAGCAAACATCATTGAGATGTAAGGTAAAGTGACCTTAGCTAAACAAATACTGTGGAGATAAAGGGGAGCCAGGTGAAACCAAGGAGGTCTGTGGAACACAGAGGAAGGTTTGTAGGTGGCACCTATGCCTTTGTTGACCATTCTCATCTCAGAGGCACAAGGGTTGGATTACTGTGCTAGAGCGGAGGTGCTGAGGAAGATAAAGAAGGACGGCTTCTGGTCACCTTACTTGCAGGCCTCCGTTGGATTACATATTGTCACAATGTGATGTCTGTTCTCAAAATAATATCAAAGGGCATAGCAACCCCCACGAGACAACTACCTGAGGGATCATTTAATCATTTTGTGATTGACTATGTAGACATGACAAAGGTAGTGAGAAGGGAGACATATATGTTAGTGGCAATCGATAGGTTCAGTAGATGCGTAGAGGCAGCTCCATCGAAAGAGTCAGGGGCAGGCATGGTCGTAAAATTCTTAACAAATGAAGTTATTCCAAGGTTTGGCATACTTTCAGATCAGGTCAGACAACGGGTCTGCTTTTATCCAAGGAGTGGTTAATTTGGTGCTGCAGACTTTGAGGATCAAGCAGAGATTTGGATGTTTCATCCCCAGTCACAAGGTATTAGCGAATTTTGAGAAGATTTGTATAGTGGAACAGATTACCGGAACTTTAAAAGCTAAGTTGCATTAAATTTGTGCAAGTACCAATCGTAACTGGGTCGATGCTCTGCAACTGGCATTGAGCTACCATATGCAAACTAACCACATGACTAATTTGACACCGCATGAAATGTTTACTGGTAGATCCATGCTAGTGCCCAAGTGGAGGGGTTCATATGACAGGCATAGCTTAGAACAATTGGAGCTAGAACTTAAGCAGGAGAGCCAACAACTAACTATGATGCACGAGGAAACACAGAGGGAGCCGATGTCTGGTAAACCCGGAGATCAGGTTTCTGGAGGAAGTGGAATGAGCCAAGGAGAGAGAGATACTACACAGTAAGCAAGGCATCGCCCACTGCCATTCAAGCAGAGGGCTGATCCATGTGGCAACATCTCAATCACTGTATCAGGTTGTTCCACAGACACAGAGGGACTCTGGAGCTGAGGTACTTGAGGGTGGAGAAGGGGCATCAGTGACTGGAAGGGATGCTCTGAGACTCAATACTCCTTCTCGTGATTTTGAGCAGTCAATGAGTGAGATCTTCGGGGATACTGGTGCCTCCAGAGTTATCAATGATGGGTCTGTGGAAAGTGAATTTCATCACTAATGAAAACTGAAGCAAAGAAACTCATTTTGAGACTCCCCTACCTCTTCAGATTCCAGTCAGAAGTTCCCTCCACTATCCCTGATCAGTGTTATCCTCTCTATGATCATTATCCTATTCCTCACTTACGTGTAAAACACCTTTGGGCTTTCTCTAATCCTTCCCACCAAGGCTTTTTGTGCCCCCTCCTAGTTCTCCTCCGTCCACTTTCCCAGCTACCCTGTCACCCTCTAATGCTGTGCTTCCTCAACCTTAAATAAGCTTACTACTTCCTTTTGATGAGAAGATCCTCTGCTCTCGTGATCCAAGACCCCTTCACTTTACCACCCTTCCCTGTCTCAGTGGGACAAAGTTATCCAACACTTGCAACAAGTGCTCCTTAAACAGCCTCAAACATTTCTGTTGTGCTTTTCCCTGAGAACAATTGTTCCCAAATGATACTCCACAGCTCCTGTCTAATAGCAGTATAACTCCCCCGCCTGCAGTTAAGTACTGTCCCGTACTGTCTGTTTCTGTCCTCTCCATGGTTATGTAAAGTTGAGGCAGTTATGGTCACTGTCACCAAATGCTCTTCCATTGAGAGATCTGACACCTTGCCTGGTTCATTGTCTAGGACCAAATCCAATATTGCCTCCACTCTAGTTGGCCTACCTACATATTGAGTAAGGAATCTTTTCAAAATTGGCTCCATCCAGACCTCCTGCACAAAGGCGGTCCCAATCAATGTTGGGGAAGTCACCCATAATAACAACTCTGCAGCTTTTCAAGATCTGCTGTCCAATCTATTCTTCCATTTCTCTGCTACGATTGGGGGTGTTGATAGAAAATACCCCAAAAAAGTGACTGATCATTTCCCGTTACTGACTTCCACCCACATTGACTCAGTAGGCAAATGCTCCTCAACATTTTTCTGCAGTTGTGATGCACTCTCTAATTAATAATGCTACTCCCCCTCCTCTTTTACCTCCCTCCCTCTTATTTTTAAAAGATCTAAACTGTGGAACATCCAGCAACCATTCTTGCCCCTGTGAAATCCATGTTTCTCTTATGGCCACAACGGTGTAGTTCCAAGAACTGATGCATGCTCTAAGTTCACCACTCTTATTCCTGACACACATTGAAACAGACACACTTTAATTTGTCCCTTTGCCCTATCAACTGTGTATCCTTCCTGACACACTCTCTGCATTCCATTTCTGACCATGCCAAAACTACCCTCTTCTCTGATTTGTAGCTCTGGTTCCCATTCTCTTGCCAAACTAATTTAAACCCTACTGAAGTGCTCTGGCAATTCTCCTGCCCAGGACAATATTCCCCTCCCATTTAAGTGCAACCTGTCCTTCATGTGCAGGTCCCACCTCCACCAGAAGATACCCCAATGATGTACATATCTGAAACCCTGCCTCCCACATCAGCTCTGTAGTCACGTGTTTAGCTGCACTCGCTCCCTATTCCTTGCTTCATTAGCATGCTCTCTCCGAAGAAAAAGATCTTTTTCTTGCCACTTTTGTAGTGGCATGTCGAGGCCACCAGAGGGCGGCATTGTATCACATTAAACACAGGAGTGGAGCAAGAGACACTGAGCATTAAACACAGTTCGGTCGATAAAGACACACAGACACACGCACACACAGATACTGAGACACACACTAATACACACATATAACTGCAAACACGCAGAGATAGTTCAACTGAGATAGACACACAGTTAGAGAGAGAAAATCACATACAGATACAGAGACACACACAGACACATTTATGCACAAAAAAACATACAGACCGACAAAGATTTATACACATACAGAAACAACACAGACTGAGGTGCAATTTGCAACTGGCGTTAACACAGACACAGACAAACACACAGAGACATATTGTTATGGACCAGGTCAAACCACCTCAAAATATTTGAAGGCAGTAGCTTAGACCCTAATGTTTTATTCTTTTAAAGACAGATGTGAACTCGATATTCTTATACACTTAGTGGTAAGGTCCTCGGGAGTGTTGCTGAACAAAGAGACCTTGGAGTGCAGGTTCGTCGCTCCTTGAAAGTGGTGTCACAGGTAGATAGGATAGTGAAGAAGGTGTTTGATATGCTTTCCTTTATTGGTGAGAGCAGTGAGTACAGGAGTTGGGAGGTCATGTAGTGGCTGTCCAGGACATTGGTTTGGCCACTGTTAGAATATTGCGTGCAATTCTGGTCTCCTTCCTATCAGAAAGATGTTGTACAACTTGAAAGGGTTCAGAAAAGATTTACAAGGATGTTGCCAGAGTTGGAGGATTTGAGATATCGAGAGAGACTGAACAGGCTGGGGCTGTTTTCCTAGGAGTGTCGGAGGCTGAGGGCTGATCTTATAGAGTTTTACAAAATCAATGAGGGGCATGGATAGGATAAATAGACAAAGCCTATTCCCTGGGGTCAGGGAGTCCAGAACTAGAGGGCACAGATTTAGGGTGAGAGGGGAAAGATATAAAAGAGACCTAATGGGCAACTTTTTCACACACAGGATGGTACGTGTATGGAATGAGCTGCTAGAGGAAGTGGTGGAGGCTGGTACAATTGCAATCTTTAAGAGGCAGTGGGATGGGTATATGAATAGGAAGGGTTTGGAGGGATATGGGCCGGGTGCTGGCAGGTGGGACTAGATTGGGTTGGGATATCTGATCGGCATTGATGGGTTGGACTGAAGGGTCTGTTTCCATGCTGTACATCTCTATGATTCTAAGACTCGATTCCAGTTGTGATACAGCTGGTCAGACCACTCAACTTTCAGCAAAACAGAATTTACTTAAACACGAGAGTTTAACAAAACAAAACGGAATTTAGAATAACATAACTATTGGAAAACGTAACTGACCAGATACAGCAACTTCATTCAGGCACTATTCCAATGCAATAACATCCCATAACACACCCAATAGGTATATCAGGAATAAAAGAATGACTAGAGTAAGATTAGGACCAATCAAGGATAGTAGTGGGAAGTTGTGCATAGAGTCCGAGATGGATAGGGAAGCATGAAATGAATATCTGTCAGTATTTACACTAGAAAAAGGCAATGTTATTGAGGAGAATACTGAGATACAGGCTACAAGGCTCGAGGTGAATGAGGTTCACAAGGAGGAGGTGTTAGCAAATCTGGAAACCGTGAGAATAGATAAGTCCCCTGGACCAGATGGTATTTATCTTTGGATTCTCTGGGAAGTCAGGGAGGAGATTTCCGAGACTTTGGCTTTGATCTTGATGTCACCATTGTCTACAGGAATAGTGCCAGAAGGCTGGAGGATAACAAATGGAACATAGAACAATACAGTGCAGAACAGGCCCTTCGGCCCTCAATCTTGTGCCGACCTGTGAACTATTCTCAGCTCGTCCCCCTACACTATCCCATCATCATCCATTATCCAATGATTGTTTAAATCTCCCTCATGTGGAGGAGTTAACTACATTGGCAGGTAGGGCATTCCACACCCTTAACACTCTCTGACTAAAGAACCTGCCTCTGTTTTCTGTCTTAAATCTATCACCCCTCAATTTGTAGTTATGCCCCCTTGTACAAGCTGACGTCATCATCCCAGGAAAAAGACTTTCACTGTCTACCCTATCTTATCCTCTGATCCTCTTGTATGTCTCTATCAAATTCCCTCTGAGCCTTCTGCTTGCCAATGAGAACAGATCCAAGTCTCTCAGCCTTTCCTCATAAGACCTTCCCTCCAGACCAGGCAACATGCTGGTAAATCTCCTCTGCACCTTTTCCAATTCTTCCACATTCTTCCAGAAATATGGCGACCAGAACTGTACACAATATTTCAAGTGTGGCCGCACGAGCGTTTTATATAGTTGCAGCATGATATTACGGCTCCGGAACCCAATCCCTCTACCAATGAAGGAGAAAGTGAGGTCTGCAGATGCTGGAGGTCAGAACTGAAAATGTGTTGCTGGAAAAGCACAGCAGGTCAGGCAGCATCCAGGGAACAGAAGAATCGACGTTTCGGGCAT
This sequence comes from Chiloscyllium plagiosum, assembly GCF_037043375.1. Taxonomy (NCBI): domain Eukaryota; kingdom Metazoa; phylum Chordata; class Chondrichthyes; order Orectolobiformes; family Hemiscylliidae; genus Chiloscyllium; species Chiloscyllium plagiosum. Next base: position 55,791,551 of record NW_028270166.1, read on the forward strand.
AAGCCCTTCTTCAGGAATGAGGAAAGTTCGTCCACTTCACCAACACCTTCCACCCCGACCTCAAATTCACCCGGACAGTCTCAGATCCCTCCCTCCCCTTCCTCGACCTTTCTATTTCTATCTCAGACGACCGAATCAACACGGACATCTACTACAAACTGACCGACTCCCACAGCTACCTGGACTACACCTCCTCCCACCCTGCCCCCTGTAAAAACGCCATCCCATTCTCCAATTCCTTCGTCTCCGCCGCATCTGCTCCCAGGAGGACCAGTTCCAAAAACGTACAACCCAGATGGCCTCCTTCTTCAAGGACCGCAATTTCCCTCCCGACGTGGTCAACGATGCCCTCCACCGCATCTCTTCCACTTCCCGCTCCTCCGCCCTTGAGCCCCGCCCCTCCAACTGCCACCAGGACAGAACCCCACTGGTCCTCACCTACCACCCCACCAATCTCCATGTACAGCGCATCATCCGCCGTCATTTCCGCCACCTCCAAACGGACCCCACCACCAAGGATATATTTCCCTCCCCTCCCCTATCAGCATTCTGTAACGACCACTCCCTCCGTGACTCCCTCGTCAGGTCCACACCCTCCACCAACCCAACCTCCACTCCCGGCACCTTCCCCTGCAACCGCAGGAGGTGCAAGACACCATGACGGTTGGAGGAAGAGCGCCTTATCTTCCGCCTAGGAACCCTCCAAACACAAGGGATGATCTCGGATTTCACCAGTTTCCTCATTTCCCCTCTCCCCACCTTGTCTCAGTCAAATCCATCGAATTCAGCACCGCCTTCCTAACCTGCAATCTTCTCCCTGACCTCTCCGCCCCCACCCCAGTCTGACCTATCACCCTCACCTTGACCTCTTTCCACCTATCACATTTCCGACGCCCCTCCCCCAAGTCCCTCCTCCCTACCTTTTATCTTAGCCTGCTGGTCAAACTTTCCTCATTCCTGAAGAAGGGCTTATGCCTGAAACGTCGATTCTCCTGTTCCCTGGATGCTGCCTGACCTCCTGCGCTTTTCCAGCAACACATTTTCCCCTCTACCAATGAAACCAAACACACCGTATGCCTTCTTAACAGCACTATCCACCTGGGTGGCAACTTTCAGGGATCTATGTACATAGACTCCAAGATCCCTCTGCACATCCACACTATCAAGATTCCTTCCATTGAACCCAATATTCTGCCTTCCTGCTATTCTTCCCAAAGTGCATCACCACACATTTATCTGCATTGAACTCCATTTGCCATCTCTCAGCCCAATTCTGCAATTTATCCAAGTCCCCTGCAACCTGTAACATTCTTCCAAACTATCCACTACCCACCGACTTCAGTGTCATCTGCAAATTTACCTGTGCCTGCCTCTAAGTCATTTATAAAAAATGACAAACAGCAATGGACCCAAAACAGATCCTTGTGGCACACCACGAGTAACCTGACTCCAGGCTGAACATTTTTCATCAACCACCACTCGCTGCCTTCTTTCAGAAAGCCAGTTTCTAATACAAACTCCTAAATCACCCCCAATTCCATGCCTTTGCATTTTCTCCAACAGCTTACCATGAGACCCTTATCAAAGGGTTTACTGAAGTCTATGTATACCACGTCAACTGCCCTACCCTCATCTACATGCTTGGTCACCTTCTCAAAAATCTAAATGAGGTTTGTGAGACATGACCTGCCCTTGACAAAACCATGTTAACTATCTGAAATCAAATTGCTGCATGGTAGATGATTATAAATCTTATCTCTTATAATCCTTTCCAAAACCTTTCCTACAACAGAAGTAAGGCTCACTGGTCTATAATTACCTTTTGAACAAGGACACAACATTTGCAATCCTCCAGTGCTCTGGTACAAAACCTGTAGAAAATGATGACTCAACTATCAAAGCCAAAGTCTCTGCTATCTCCTCCCAAGCTTCCCAGAGAATCTTTGGACAAATCCCATCCGGACTTGTCTACTTTTATTCCTTTTCTGAATTAATGACACCTGTTCATAACTAACCTCGATCCTTTCTAGTCGAATATATCGTACCTCATTCTTCTCCTCTCCAATATTCTCCTTTTCCTGAGTGAACAACGATGAGAAATATTCATTTAGCACCTCTATGATCTCTAAAGAGTCCATACTCAACTTCCAACTTCTGTCTTTGACTGGCCCTATTCCTACCCTAATCATCCTTTTATTTCTCACATACCTGTGGAAAGCTTTAGGGTTCTCCTTTATTCTATTTGCTAGAGACTGCTCATGCCCTCTCTTTGCTCTTCTTAACTCTCTCTTTAAATTCTTCCCAACTGATCCGTATCTCTCCATCACCTCATCTGAACCATCTTGCCTCATCAACACATAAACCTCCTTCTTCTGCTTAACATGAGATTCAATTTCTGTAGTAAACCATGGTTCCGTTACCTTATCACTTCCCCCCTACCTGACAGGGACATACCTATCAAGGACATGCAATATCTGTTCCTTAAACCAGCTCCATATTTCCATTGTCTGCATGCTCCACATTTTGCTACCCTATTCTTTGCATCCTAATTCTTGCCTAATTGCATTATAATTGCCTTTGCCCCCATCGATAACTCTTTACCTCTACGTATCCTTTTCCATCGCTAAACCAAACATAACTGAATTATGATCACTTTCTCAAAGTACTAACCTACAACTAAATCAAACACCTGGCCTGGTTCATTACCAAGCACCAGATCCAGTGCGGCCTCCCCTCTTGTCAGCCCTTCCACATTCTGGGTCAGAAAAACCTCCTGGACACATTCGGCAAAAACTGATCCATCCGAGGTACTAGAGTTATAGCATTTCGAGTCAACATTGGGGAGTTTAAGGACACAGTAATGACCACCCTGTTCCTTTCACTCCTACCCAGAATAATTTTGCTAAACATCTCTTCAACCTCCCTGGAACTCTGCAGAGGCCTATAAAAAGTAATGTGACCTCTCTTCTCCTGTTTCTAACCTCAGTCCACACTAGCTCAGTGGGAGAGTCCTCATCAAAAGTTCTTTCAGCCTCTGTTATACTATCCTTGACTAACAAGGTCACACCTTCTCTTCTTTTACTGCTTTGCCAGTTCTTAATGAAAGATCTAAACCCTGGAACCCATTCCTCACCCTGATCTATCCATGTCTCCGAAATGGCCACATCGAAATCCAAGATACCTATCCATGCTGCAAGTTCACCTACCTTATTTTGGATACTCCTGGCGTTGAAGTAGACACACTTCAAACCAGCTTGCTGTCTGCCAGCACATTTCTGTGACCCTGAAATCCTGTTCCTCTCCTTCCTACTATCATCCTCCGGTGCACTGCAACTACACCTCAGGTTCCCATCTCCCTGCTGAGCTAGTTTAAACCCACCCGAATAGCACCAGGATATTAGTACCCCTCTGGTTCAAGTGAACACCATTTGTACAGGTCCCACCTTCCCCAGAATGAGCCCCAATTATCCAAGTACCTGAAACCCTCCCTCCTGCACCATCCTTGCAGCTACGAGATCAGCTGATGTCTTTCCCTATTCCTTGCCTCGCTATCACGTGTCACTGGTAACAAACCAGAGATAACACCAAATAGTGTCCACTTGTTAAAGAAGGAGGGTAGAGACAACACTGGCAATTATAGACCTGTGAGCCTTACTTCAGTTGTAGGTAAAGTATTGAAAAATGTTATGAGATAGGATTTATAATCATCTACAAAGGAATAATTTGATTAGGGATAGTCAACATGCTTTTGTGAAGGGTAGGTCGTGCCTCACAAGCATTATGGAGTTCTTTGAGAAGGTGACCAAACAGGTGGATGAGGGTTAAGCAGTTGATGTGGTATATATGGATTTCAGTAAGATGTTTGATAAGGTTCCCCATGATAGCCTATTGCACAAGCTACGTAGGCATGGGATTGAGGGTGATTTAGCAGTTTCGATCAGAAATTGGCAAGCTGAAAGAAGACAGAGGATAGTGTTTTAATGGGAAATGTTCATCTTGGAGTTCAGTTACTAGTGGTGTATTGCAGGAATCTGTTTTGGGTCCACTGCTGTTTATCACTTTTATAAATGATCAGGATGAGATCGTCAAAGGATGGGTTAGTAAATTTGTGGATGACACTAAGGTCGGTGGAGTTGTGGGTAGTGCCGAAGGATGTTGTAGGATACAAAGGGATATAGATAAGCTGCACAGCTGGGCTGGGCTGAGAGGTGGCAAATGGAGTTAATGTGGAAAAGTGTGAGGTGATCCACTTTGGAAGGAGTAACAGGAATACAGAGCACTGGCCTCATGGTAAGATTCGTTTTAGTGTCGATGAGCAGAGAGATCTTGGTGTCCACATACATTGATCGCTGAAAGTTGTCACCCAGATTTTATTAGTAGAGGGACTGAGTTTCAGAGCCATGACGTCATGCTGCCGCTGTACACAACTCTGGTGCAGCTGCACTTCGAGTATTGTATACAGTTCAGGTCACCGCATTATAGGAAGGATGTGGAAGCTTTGGAAAGGGTTCAGAGGAAATTCACTAAGATGTTGCCTGGTATGGAGGGAAGGTCTTACCAGGAAAGGTTGATGGACCTGAGGCTGTTTTCATTAGAGAGAAGAAGGTTGAGAGGTGACTTAATTGAGACACATAAAATAATTAAAGGGTTAGATAGGGTGGACAGTGCGAACATTTTCCTCGGATGGTGATGGCTAGGACAAGGGGACTTACTTTAATTTGAGGGGTGATGGATATAGGACAGATGTCAGAAGTAGGTTTTTCACTCAGAGGGTAGTAGGGACATGGAATGCACTACCTACAACAGTTGTAGAGTCGCCAACCTTAAGGACATTTAAATGGTCATTGGATAGACATATGGAATAGTGTAGGTTAGATGGGCTTCAGATGGGCTTCACAGGTCGGCGCAACATTGAGGGCCGAAGGGCCTGTACTGCGCTGTAATGTTCTATGTTCTATAATATAAACTGGAACACAGGTTCTTACAGGCAAGAGGCAGACTTGGTCAGGGAGCTTAAGGTGAAGTAATCCTCAGCAGGCAGTGATCATAATATGACTGAAATTACTCTTCAATTTGAGAGGGAGATGATAGAATCAAAGGTAATGGAATTACAGCTGAATAAAGGCAACTACAGAGGCATGAGAGAGGGGGTGGGTAGAATAGACTGGGAGAGGAGTGTATCAGGAAAGACAGTGGAACAGCAATGGCAGGAGGTTCTGGGAGTAACTCAGGAGACACAGCAGAGATTCATCCCGAGGGAAAGAAGCCTGGTACAGGGAGGATGAGGCAACCATGGCTGACTAGGGAAGACAGGGATAGCATAAAAGTTATAGAGAAAACAGATCATTTGGGGAAGGGCAGTGGGAAACCAAAGGATTGGGAACTTGCAAAGACCAATAGAGAGCAACAACAAAAAATATAAGGAGGGTCAAGATGAACTATGAGGGTAAGCTGGCCAGACATATCAAGGAAAACTGTAAGAGTTTCTTCAGATACATAAAAGGCAAAAGAGAGGAAAAAGTGGACATTGGATCGCTGGAAAATGACGCTGGAAAGATAGTTGTGGGGAAAAGGAAATGGCTGAGGAATTGAATAATTATTTTGTGTCTGACTTCATGGTGGAAAGTACGAGTAATATCAAATATATTCAAGAGAGTCTCAGGGCAGAGCTGAGTATGATTGTCATCACCGAAAGAGAAGGTTCTAGAAAAACCAAATGGCCAGAGAGACACAGACAGACACAGACAGAGAGATGCACGGTGGCTCAGTGGTAAACACTACTGCCTCAGTGCCAGGGACCCACGTTGTACATTCTCCTTGTGTCTGCCCAGGTTTCCTCTGGGTGCTTTTGTTCCCCCTCCACCCCCCCGCCACCCCACAGTCACAAGATGAGCAGATTAAGTGGACGAGTGGGAAGTGTAGGGTTACAGAGATGGGAAGGGTTTGGGGAGGCTGTCCTTCAGAGGGTTGGTGTGGAATCAATGGGCTGAATGGCCTGCTTCCATCCTGTGGGGAATCTATGGAAACCCAAGGAGAGAAAGAAGTCGGTGGGGAGAAAGGCAAACAGAGATACCATTGAGCATGAGTGATGGAGAGGGACAAAGGATGAGGGGGATGTGGCTCAAATGACCCTCAGGGAGCAATAGCAAGATCACAGAGGGCAGAGAGAGGTTGGCGGTGTTGGGGAGATTTCACTGCGGTGTTTAATGTAGGGCTAGGGAGGGTGACACTTCCAGCCCTGAAATGGTTAACAACAGCCAAGCGAGCTGCTGCAGGCGATTGCATGACTGCTGGAGCTTGTAAGGGATATGCATAATGTTAATTAAATCTTGGAGCCTGTAAATACCAGCCAGTATCAATTGCCCCATCGAAACTCGGGATTAATAAAGAAACTGATCGGAATCTGTAACTGTTAGACAAGTGTGAATTGCTCTATCGGAACCTGTAACTAGTGAGTGTGAATGGCTCTATTTAAGTCTAAAGTTGATAAGTGTAATTGACAATTTAGTTAAACTAAAACTATTGAAAATGGCTAGCCTGTCAGACGCATAGTAATTCCTTGACACAATGGACTATTGAATACGGGATCGGAACCGCTCCCAGGGATGGCTGAGCCATTGTCAAGCACAGCAGGAGCTGGACAGGCACTTCGATGCGGCCAATAGGAGGACGGATCCCCAGCGCGCGCAGATGAATGGACCAATGGGGAAGGCGAACTGACCGGGGACTCCAGGCTGCGCGAAGTATAATTGTGTCAACTTTGAACGGGAAGGGAGAACGCCTTCTCCAACGAATGCATGCTTGTAGATTCGTTGTACCAGTTAAGGTTCTGTGAATAAACTGCTGTCTGCGTCTAATCATAGTTGCCAGTGTGAGTCTCTCCTTCCAAAAGAACACGCAAAGACGGGACCCTCCGGGTCCGTCTTAACAGCGGGAAAGGCCAAAGATCGGAAGTACTGAAGGACAGATCAGTTCCTGAAAAACCTGGGAGAGGGTGAGAGAGTGGGCAGGGGTAAATGTGAAGGATATGGCAGAGAGGGGAATTTATAGAAAGCTGCGTGAGGGACAGGCAGCTGGGAATATGGAGGCAGAGAGAGGAGGCAGCGAAATCTGTGGGATCAGACTGTGCAGCAGCTCCCTTTTTGCCCCTCTACCCCCCCACCCAGAGCTCACCCCCTTGTGGTACAAACCCCAGAGACTGCCTGAGCCCCACAATTGTTCTCCCCCGGGAGTGTGTGTTTGTGTGTAAATGAATGACAGGAGATGGGACAGTTTATTATAATTGTCTCTCTCTCTCTGTCTCTGCATCATCCCGTGTTTCAGCTCCCGAATCAAATCTCCCCGGGAATGGGGGACGGAAGGACTGAGAGAGAAATGAAAATTAATTAATTTTTTCAAATTCCTGCACCAAAAGCACAGCAAGATCCCACCACTCGCCGCCTCCACAATCTGGCAGCCTCCTCCCAACACAGCCCCTGATATTAAACACATGGATCGGGAACAGGAAGGTTACTCAGACTGCCTCAGGACTGTCCCAGTGTTTCTGTTTGAGGGGAGCGGGGACAGAAATATTTATTGTCTCTCAGCCCCCAACTCCCCCTCCCCACACACCACCCCCATTCCCACTGCCAGAGTCTTTGTCTCCCTCAGTGTCCAAGGTTCAGTCTCTCAGAAGTCCCCCCAGGAGAGAGATGGAAATTGATCAGATCAAAGCTAAGATGTTCTGAAACAAAACTGGGGATAAACAAATGAGATCCCATCACTGACTGACTTCCAAAGTCTCTATGTTTAATCAGCACCTCGCCCTGATCTTAAACCCAGAGAATAGGAACAGATTTCAAATGGGATCAGGGGCAAATGCTTTCTGACTGCCCCCAGAGTTTATTTTCTGAGGGGCTGGGCAATGACTCAGTGGTGGAGAGTCACTCACCACAACTTGTGTCCCTCTCCCCCTTTTCCCCCCACTCGCCCCCAGCCCCCACCATCCCTTGGGTTTAATCTTCTCTGTCCAGCTGGTTCTCTGACACTCCAGGGGGTACGAGAAGCACAAAAAACAAGACCAATGTTCCCCTGACCCACTCCCATTCAAAGGGCACCACCCCCGTGCCCACTCCATCTGGGATTAGTGCAGTTTCTACATGAACTATTAATGAGGAGCCTTCCCCTGGTACAGGCACCTCTCTATCTGTGTGTCCCTGTCTCTCTCTTTCACTCCTCTCTCCCTCTGACTGACCCTATCCACTTGTCCATCTCTGTTCAGCTTTCTCCCTCTTCCTCTTTCACTGTCCCAGCCACACCTCCATCTCTGGTCAGATTTCCCTTTCCTCTCGATAATCTCTCTCTCTCTCTCCATTCCACACATGTTTTGATTGAAATGCCCTCTCCTGCCTCACATTTGCCTTGTGCTCCAATCTCTGTGCCATGTCTCGGAGGGTGAGGGGATGACGGGAGGTGGTGGGAGGGTCAGAGCTATGGGGGAAATGGAGGAACGGTGCACCCCAACTACTATCAGACCATCAGTGACCTCAGCCTGGGACCCTATGGATAGGCTAACATAACATGTGAGGGTGAGCTGCAGGCCGAGGGAGTGCACAGCAAGATCCCACAGGTAGCTGTATGTGGACCACCATGGTATTCCTTCAACAACCTGTCACAGCCCACCTTCATTCACCACCACCCCCTACCTCCCCAGTGCCCCCACAGAGAGGGGCTGATATTGGAGTGAAGGATATTCTGCACAGCTGGATCCCACCAGCTGTCCCCAGTTTCCCTTGTTCCACGTTGAATAAAACTGAAGGTTTCTGTACCTTCACCACCCACATTCAGAACCCCTTGCCCTCACCTCCTGAATTTCCTGAATGTGGAAAGTGTTGCTCCCTGCTACTGTAAAGGAAATGGCTGCAGTCTACCCCCGCAAAGCAAGATCCCACAGGCTGCAATGTGAAAACAGCACCCCCCCACCCCCCATCCCCACTAAGCCACCAGCAAATACTAAACTCTCCCGTTTCAACCTGAAGCTGGGCTGGGTCTAATCACTGGAGTAAACCCTCACACCCTCACTCCAGATCCGGTACCTAGCCCCCACCACCTCATCCATCTTTCAGCTGTCTTCCTTTTCCAACCAACAACCCCATCTTCACCCCCTGCTCCCACACTCCCTGCTGTGCGGGAACCCACAAGAAGCAAGTTGTGAAATGGCTAGTCGTTGATGAAGTGGGTTAATATCATCCTGAACGTTGGCCCAAAGGGAGTGGGGCGGTGGGGGAGGGTGGTGGGGTGGGGGGGTCAGATCCTGCATTTCTTGCCCCTTTGCAATGCTGAGGATCCTCCTCAGTCCCAGAGTCTACTCCAAAACCCCATCCCCTCACCAATCCCCCACCCCCCAACCCCAGAGACAGTAATAAGATCCCAGTCAATGGCAACAATTCCTTCTGTTCATCCCCCAAACCTCACAGATAGACTGAGAAGGGTAGGAGGAGGGAGTGGGACATGTTGTGGGGGAGGTGGGGGGCGGGTTGGGATCCCACTCCCTTCCCACACCATGATCCCCACTGACCACTCACCCACCTCCCCATTAAAATGGCGACAAGTCCCAGTGGAGTCTGTCCCAGATATTCCGAGAGGAAATACAGAAAAGAAAACGGCTGAGTGGAGAGACAGAAAAATCCAACCCTCTCTTTCCCTCCCCCATTAGCCTCAGCTGACCAATAAACTACATTTGGCATCTGCAATTTCCATTTAGCACTGTCTGAAGTAATAATACAACCCTTCCACAATGATTGGAAAAAGCTTCAGTGGCTCAGGACTCCATCCTCAACCCCCACCACCCCAACACGTCCATCCTCACTGCCACCACCCCCACCACACACACACCTGCACCCTCACCCTCCCACAAGTGGTTAATGATCGAATTCGTAAGACCATAAGAATGAGCCTCCTGAGTCATTCAGTGTGATCATGGCTGGTCTTTTTGTGGCATCAGCTCCACATACCCACCCTCTCACCATCACCCTTAATTCCTTTCCTGTTCAAAAATCTATCTCTCTTAATTTTAAACTCATTCACTGAGGAGGTCTCAACTGCTTCACTGGGCCGGGATTTCCATAGATTCCCAACCCTCTGGGTGAAGAACTTCCTTCTCAATTCAGTCCTAATCTGTTCCTTCTTATTTTGAGGTTATGCCCACTTGTCCTAGTTTCACCTGCCAGTGGAAACACCGGCTTTACTTCTATCTTATCCATTCCTTTCATAATTTCATATGATCCAATGAGATCCGCTCCCTCCCCACCATCCCCACTATTCTAGGAAATTCCAAGGAATATTATCCCAGTCTGCTCAGTCTCTCCTCATAAGCCACCCCCCTGAACTCCGGAATCAACCTAGTGAACCTCCTCCTCTGCACCACCTCCAGTGCCAGTACATCCTTTCTCAAGTACGGAACCAAAGCCTTCACACAGTCCTCCAGGTGTGGCCTCCCCAGCACCCTATACAGCTGCAACGTAACCTCCCTAAATTTTAAACTCAATCCCTTTAGTGATGAAAGACAAAATTCCACTTTCCTTCTGAATTACCTGTTGCACCTGCAGACTAACATTCTCTGATCCATGCTGGACCCCCAGGACCCTCTGCACAGCATCATGCTGCAAGCTTTTTTCACCATTCATAGAACATAGAACATAGAACAGTACAGCACAAACAGACCCTTCAGCCCACAATGTTGTGCCGACCATTCACCTTCATGTAAGGTAAACCTAATGTACGAACCCTCAAATTTCTGTGACCATATGCATGTCCAACAGTCTCTTAAATATCCCCAATGACCTCGCTTCCACAACTGCTGCTGGCAATGCATTCCATGGTCTCACAACTCTCACGCCTCTGACATCCCCTCTATACTTTCCGCCAAACAGCTTAAAACTATGACCCCTCATGTTCACAATTTCTGCCCTGGGAAAATGTTTCTGGCTATCAACTCTATCTACGCCTCTCATTATCTTGTACATCTCAATTAGGTCACCTCTCGTCCTTCTTTTTTCCAATGATAAAAGTCCGAGCTCAGTCAACCTCTTTTCGTAACATAAGCCCTCCATTCCAGGCAACATCCTGGTAAACCTCCTCTGAACCCTCTCCAAAGCATCCACATCTTTCTTATAATAGGGCGACCAGAACTGGACACAGTATTCCAAGTGCGATCTAACCAAAGTTTTATAAAGCTGCAACAAGATCTCACAGCTCTTTAACTCAATCCCCCTGTTAATGAAAGCCAAAACACCATATGCTTTCTTAATAACCCTGTCCACTTGGGTGACAATTTTAAGGGATCTATGTACCTGCAGACCAAGATCCCGCTGTTCCTCCACACTGCCAAGAATCCTGTCTTTAATCCTGTACTCAACTTTCAGGTTCGACCTTCCAAAATGCATCACTTCGCATTTATCCAGGTTGAACTCCGTCTGCCATCTCTCAGCCCATCTCTGCATCCTGTCAATGTCACGCTGCAGCCTACAACAGTCCTCTATACTGTCAATGACACCTTCAACCTTTGTGCCATCTGCAAACTTGCTAACCTATCCTTCAATCTCCTCATCCAAGTGATTAATAAAAATTACAAAGAGTAGAGGCCCAAGAACAGAGCCCTGTGAAACACCATTCACCACTGACTTCCAGGCAGAATACCTTCCTTCCAGTACCACTCACTGTCTTCTGTCGACCAGCCAATTCTGAATCCAGACAGCTAAATTTCCCTGTATCCCATTCCTCCTGACCTTCTGAATGAGCCTACCATGGGGAACCTTATCAAATGCCTTCCTGAAGTCCATATACTCAAAATCCACCACTCGACTCTCATCAACTTGTCTAGTAACATCCTCAAAGAACTCAATAAGATTTATGAGGCATGACCTGCCCCTCACAAAGCCGTGTTGACTGCATTTAATCAAGCCATGCTCTTCCAGATGGTCACAAATCCTATCCCTCAGAATCCTTTCTAACATCTTGCAGACGACAGACGTGAGACTTACTGGTCTGTAATTGCCAGGGATTTCCCTATTTCCTTTCTTGAAGAGAGGAATTACATTTGCCTCCCTCAGTCCTCAGGTACGATTCTGCTGGAGAGCGAGGATGCAAAGATCTTCGCAAGCGGAGAAGCAATCACATTTCTCGCTTCCCAAAGCAGCCGAGGACAAATCTGGCGACTTGTCAATCTTAATGTTTGTCAAAATTTTCAAATTCAGAAACAGTCCTTCTCACAGTTATTCCAAATTGGATGATTTCACATTTATTAACATTGTTCTCCATCTACCAGACCTTTGACCACTCACTTGAACTATCGATGTTCCTTTGGAAACTTTCAGAGTGCTCTGCACACTTTACTCTACCACTCACCTTCGCGTCATCCACAAACATTGGCACTAAATGTGATCCCCCAACTCCAAATCATCTCTATAAATTGTAAATAATTGTGGTCCTAATGCTAATCACTGAGGCAAATACTCATCACTGATCAACAACTGGAAATGCACTCATTTATCCCCACTCCTTGCTTCCTGTCAGCTAACCCATCCTGTATCCATGCTAATACATGGCCTGTATGTTTAGCTTATGCCAGAACCTTTTGTGCAATACCTTGTCGAATGAAGGAAGATTCCACACACAGTTAGAAACCAGAGACTGCAAAGGTTGAGACACTGTCACCCCCTCCCCTCAAGTTTGTGTATCTGTCCAACTTCTCTCTGCTGCATTCTGTCTATCCCAGGCTGTCATCTTCACTCATGTGCTGGGAACTATTTCTCTTACAAATTCAGTGTTCAATGACTGGAGATTATCACCACCCCCAACCCAGCCCTTGTACCTATTCCTTGCCCCCCACATCCCCATCTCCACAGCCCTCCAGGCTGACTCCCATCCCTGCCTTTCCACAACCTCCCTCTCACTGCATCCCCATCCACCTCCTCAGTGGAATTGGTGGTCTTGTGGTATTGTCGCATGACAATTAATCCAGAAACTCAGAATAATGTTCTGGGGACCTGGGTTCAAATCCTAGCATGGCAAATGGTGGAATTTGAAATCATTTAAAAAATATCTGGAATTAAGGGTTGATCATGAAACCCTTGTCAATTGTCGGAAAAACCTATCTGGTTCATTAATGTCCTTTAGGGAAGGAAATCTGCCATCCTTACCGGGTCTGGCCTCCATGTGACTCCAGAGCCACAGCAATGTGGTTGATTCTCCACTGCCCTCTGAAATGGCCTCACAAGCCACTCAGTCGGATCAATCGCTAGAAAGTCACAACAAAGAAATGAAACCCTGGACCATCTGGCATTGACCTTGGAACCAGAAAATACAACGGCCCTGTCCTCTGTACTGGAATCTGGGAGCTAGTGCCGAAATTGAGAGAATTGTCTCACAAACAAGTCACGCAGCAGCCTGATATATTCATTCATATCAAATCATACAAGTCAGGAATGTGATGGAATACTCCCCACTTGCCTGGATGGGTGTAGCTCCAACAACACTCAAGGAGCTTGACGCCATCCAGGACAAAGCAACCCACTTGATTGGCACCACATCGACAAATATTCAACCCCTCCACCACCGGCACCCAGTGGCAGCAGTGTGTGCTATCTACAAGATGCACTGTTGAAATTCACCAAAGATACTTCAACAGCACCTTCCAAATCCATGACCACTCCCATCTAGAAGGACAAGGGCAGCAGGTACTTGGGAACAGCACCCACCCGCCAGTTCCCCTCCAAGCCACACACCACCCTCACTTGGAAATATACCGCCATTTCTTCACAATTGTTGGGTGAAAATCTTGGCATTCCCTCCCTACCGGCATTGTGGGTCAACTCACAGCAAGGGGACTGCAGTGGTTCAAGAAGGCAGCTCACCACCACCTTCTCCAGGGCAAATAAGGATGGGCTGTCAATGTTAGCCAGCCAGTGACGCCCAAGTCCCACAAAAGAAAATTAAAAGAAGTTTCTATGATTTAAACCTCTGTCTCTGAAATGTTGGGGTTTCTTTCATTTTGTAAACCTGATTCAAAACATTACAGCATTGATGGTTTAAACTGATGGGATGGTCTGGAGAATTTGATGGGGAGGCCGGATGACAGACAGAGGAATTGTGATGGAGAGGCAGAAAAGGAATGTGTTTGTGTGTGTGTGAGAGAGAGAGAGAGAGAGAGGGGAGTGGAGTGAGAAAGAAGAGCCAGACGATGGAGAGAGAAAAATGGAGGAAGACCCAAGACTGAGGGAGGTGCAGGCAGAAGGAAATGGACACAGCGGGACAGAGAGTGAGAAAGAAAATGTAAAATCACAGCCTCTGCAAATGACATTTTGACTCTGAGCCACTTGTTGCAATATAGGACACTGTCGGAGAATCGTCCAATTACAAATAGAGGCCACACACCGATCTTGTGAAATTGACGAACACTAGTTTATTTCTCACTATATGGTGGGAAAGAGAAATTGACAATACTCATAGAAAACGGACACTTTGCCCAGTTAAGTCATGGATTCTTTTCCCCAAGCTGCAGATACAGACAGTTTTATAGTGTTACAGTGGTGTTACAGTAGTGTAGTGTTAATTACAAGATAAGACGAATTAAATTACATTCAATGGAAAACAATCGGCTGGCTGGTCACAGCAATCAGGTAATAACTGTAACAGGAGGTTCCGTCCCTCTGCGAGAGCAGGTGCTAATGTCCAGTATCCTGGTTCCAATGGGCCTGCAGGGTGGTGCGTATTCTTGTCAGGTATCTGGGTGCCACTCAGTCTATTGGAGGCTTTGTGGGGCTTCAGGACGTGAGGGCACTGTGAATGCCCTCGGGGCTGCAGGAGCGGTGATGCTATTGTGAGGTAGGAAGCCTGTTATCAGATCATCTGAGGAGTGTATTCCTTCAGTCTGGAAGCCGTTTCGGTAATGTCTTGTTTTGCTTTTTAGTTCCTGAGCTGGTTGTCGTGAAGTTGAGGGATTATAGAACAAAGAAAGAAAATTTACAACCCAGGAATAGGCCCTTCGGCCCTCCATGCCTGAGCCAATCCAAATGTACTCTCTAAACCTGTCGATCAATTCCTAAACATCTGTACCCCTCTGCTCCCCACTCATTCAAGCATTTGTCCAGCCTCTACCACCTCTGCTGGCAACGCGTTCCAAACCCCGACCACCCTCTGTGTGAAGCACTTGCTGCGTGTAGGTTGAAAGCGTGACCTCTCGTGATTGAATCCTTCACCCTGGGAAAAAGCTTGTTTCTATCCACCCTGTCCATACACTTCATGATTTTGCAAACCTCAATCAGGTCCCCCCTCAATCTCCTTTTTTCTAATGAAAATAAACCTAACCTACTCAATCTCTCTTCAGAGCTAGCATCATCCAGACCAGGGCAACATCCTCGTAAACCTTCCCTGCATCCTCTCCAAAGCGTCCACATCCTTTTGGTAGTGTGGTGACCAGAACTGTACACAGTATTCCAAATGCAGCCGAACCAATGTCTAGTACAATTTTAACATCACTTACCAGCTCTTATACTCAATACCATATGCCTTCTTGACCACTCTATCCACCTGTGCAGTAACCTTCAGGGTACAATGGACCTGCACTCCCAGTATGCTCTGTTTTGCTAAGAACAGGCATGGTTTCTGTGAACAAGGCAGGCAGAGTGGTTTATCTTTACTCCTACAATTCCCTTTTTTTTGTTTTTGTCAGGGAAGCGCTGAGTTAGGGGTAGAGGCGAAGGGGGGAATGTAGCCAGAGCCAGGGGGAGGCTCGGAACCGGTGGGGTAGTATTCAGAGTCCGAGTCTGAAACCACATATTCCGTGTTGGGGGCAAAGTTATTGTCCCTGTGGACCTTCACTAGTTGGGTGGTAAGGTCAGGGCAGGGGGGAAGCAGCATTGAGCACAAGCTCAGGCAGCACATTTTAATAGCCATGACAAGAACTGCAATAATGACAATGACATTAATGAGGACAATGAGACCCTGGAGCAAGGCTGTGCCCCAGGAACCCAGCCAGGAGCGTGCCCAGTTCCATGGGTCCCATTTTGATTTTGGGTTGTGCAGTACAGCGGCAGCCTGTTGGATATGCCGGGCTGAGTTAGTAATGTTCCCACTGGGGCCGGGTATGTAACTGCAGCAATCAGAGCCGATGAGGGCACATGTGCCCCTTTCTCCACCAGCAGATATTCCAGAGGCAGACCTGTTTTATTGGGCCACATTGTGAACGGCAAGAACTTCCGCATTCAGCTGGGTGAGTGCTTTGGATGTGGCATTGGCTACCTCCTCCAAGGGGATGGCCAGCAGCTGGGCTTCTATTTCCAATTGAATGGCTGCATAGGTGGGTGAACAGACAGAGAGAATCTGGTCAAGGGTGTTGGGGGTTCACTTCCTGCGAGACGGTGGCTTCGTGAAGGGAGAAGACTGGGAATGTTATACATTGGGACCACGTACCCAACACAGCAGCTCCTGGTCCAGGATAACAGGAACCAAGGGGAGGCTTTGTGGCTGTAAATAAAGTAAGTGCCATTATAGGTTCTCAGGCGGTCGGTCTGGGTCCCTGTCCAGGTGGTGGTGAAAGTGGGGTTTTGCCTGCTCCTGTTGAGGATGTGAAGGTTCAGTATCCTGCCCTCTGCTGTGGACTGACTTGCTGTGGGGTGAGGAGCAAGGAGTTGGCGCACCGGCCCCAGCCAGCATTCCATCCGGATGGATGGCTGCTTTTGAGGCCAATCGATCCGATTGGTGTGCCCTGTCCGGGAATGTCTGTGAGGAGTAGGGCTGGGGGTTCATGGGGAAGATTGTATGAGGGATAGAACCATCCCTGAAAATTGTTTAATGGGTACTCTGCAGATTTCCAGAAGGTTGGAGAATTACCTCTGTAAGATCCCATTCATGGTGGTAGGCTGAGAGTGGTTACTTCAGGGGACCTGTCCCGTCCCACCCACCTTTCAGCCATGTCTGATTCATTAAAAGGGAATGCCCCCTTGGGAGTGCATGGGGACATGAGCACAAACCCAACAGCTACTCTGGCTGACCCTCTGAGCATACACACAGGTCACACAGAGGAATGTATTGACCAGTGACTCGCGAACAGTCAGGTGTCTCACTGCATGATCCTGGTTCCAGTCATCCTGAGGCAGGATGACAAGGGGGAGTATAAAGATGGTGATGGCTGTGGTGGTTAGCTGGAGCTTTCCTCAGGGTGTGGAGCTGTCGTTTGCTGTGCTTCCTGGTTGTTGTCTTTTGGAGGCGGAGCTCACTTGCAGCAGGTCTGTGTGTCCAATCACGTTTTCCCTTCAGTTTGACAGCTGTTGGGGCTGTCAGAGGCACCAAGTATGGGCCTTTTCACCGAGGAGAGAGAGAATCCTTTTCCAGTGATTTGATCATTACATAGTCCCCAGGTTGGAATGGATGAGGTGGCTCCTGGTGGGCTCTGGGCATCGCTGCCTTTATCAAATCATGGTGAAAGTTAATGACCCTACTGAGGGCTTGGCCCTAATCCAGCAGAGTCTCCTGTGTCAGGGATAGTGCTGTATCTGTGGAGACGTTTGGGGGACCTGGTCAGTAAGGGCATGGGTCTTCCCATAAGGTCCAAAATTGGAATGGAGGGGAAATTTTGGGATGATATTTGTGTACTACTGAATTGATGGGAACACTACATTTGATGAGACAGTATTTGGCAGATGGTGGGCAAAATATTTGTGCGGGGGGAGTGCAACATCTGAGAGAGGGTGATATTCTTTTGCGGTGACTCAAGATTTTGGGAAGCGACATATTATTGTGAGGGTGGGCAAAGTTGTGGGGTAAAGAAAAAGGCAAAAGTGGGAGGTAGTGTAACATGTTGAGGGAATATCTGGGGGGGCAGAAAAGCGAAAGTGAGGGTGTGAAATGGGGGTTGTATGGGATCGCAAAATTGGATGACACAAAGTTCGATAGATATCATTTGGCAGGGAGTCACATTCAGCAATTATGGATAGAGAAAAACATTTGAGGGAGGGGCAGGAAAAATGCAGAGAGAGGGAGAGGCAGAAAGGTAGGCATAGGGGACAGAAAAAATGCAGACAGAGAGGGAGGGGGACACACAGCTGGAGGGAATGGACTGACAGAGGGAGAATGAAATTAAAGAGTTGAGAGTGTGACAGACAGAGACGCAGGAGGGAAAGACAGAAAGACCAAAAGAGAGAAAGGAGGAGAGACTTTGAGAGAATGATACAGGGACACAAAGTGAGAAACAGAGAGACATAAAGTGACAATGTGAGAAAGAGATGGGAAATCAGTCAGTGACAGGCAGGAGTTCAGAAAAGGCACAGTCTGAACAGGTGATACTCACCATTACCGTGGGTCCCAGCTCTCTTTCTCGCTGGTTTCTCATACTCCCTCACTCCCCTGAGGGATAGACACTGCTCCTGGGGTTCACTTCAGACAGACTCTGTTTCAGGGACAGGCTGGTAAACGTCCAAAACTGAAACTGAGCTTCCAGCACACACACACACACTAGAACTGATATTCACACAGAGACAAAGCAGTTTCAAACCAGCTACAAAATGCTTTTATTCAGACAGGGGAACAATCTTCTGTAGCCAAGGAACATAAACTTATCCCACACACAGACAAACACAAGGTGTGAGTGGGATGAACTTAACCAGTAAAGTTAGTGAGTTTCTGAGAGTGAACATCAAACTCTTTCACAGATGGACACGAAGGGACTAATGGATCTATTGTACCAGTGGACGTTTGTTCATTGTACAAATGGTCATGAGTTTGTTGGACACATTCACCCCCTCTCTGACAATAGCTGAGGGACATCACAGCACTGTCTCACTCTCTCATTGATGTTCCATTAGGAAAAGCTGGGAATTATCTGACTGACTCTTTTAAAAATGGTTAAACCCAGGCAAGAGTCATTTACTGCACACACATTCTCTGTGTGTATATGTTTCTGTGTGTCTGTGTATATGAGTGAGGCAGTGTGTCTGTGTGTGCATGTTTCTGTGTGCATTTATGTGTGTCGGTGTGTGTGTTTCTGTGTATCTGTATGTATGTCTGTGTAAGTGCATCTGGATGTGACAATGCTGTCACTTTAATGAGCTTATTTTGTCCTTCGCTTTTTAAAAAACTAGAAGACATAAAAGCAGAAATAAGGCCATTCAGCCCATCGAGCCTGCTCCACTATTCAATCTTGGCTGCTACATGTTTTGCTGTTTAGTTCCTGAGCTGGTTGTAAAAATATTCAAATTCCTGATCTCCACAGCCTTCTGAGGCAGTGAATTCCATAGATACATCACTATTTGGCTGAAGATGTTTCTCCTTGACTCCATTTAAAAAGGTCATCCCTTTACTCTACTGTTGTGTCCTCGGTCCTTATCTTGACTACCAATGGAAGCATTTTCCCAACATGCATTCTGTCCAGGACATTCAGTATTGCTGGTTTCAATTAGATTCCCCCTCATCCTTCTGAACCCCATCGAGTGCAGACCCAGAGTCCTGGAACAGTCCTCTGATGTTAAGCTTTTCATTCCTGGGACCATTCTCGTGAATGTTCTCTGAATAGACTCCAGGGCCAGTACATCCAGGAGTGTCAGAAATAAGAGTGATGAACTGACAGCGTAGATCAGTACTTGGGACTATGATGTTGTGGCCATAATGGATACGTGGGTTTCACAGGGGCTAGATGTTCCAGGGTTTAGAACATTTAAAAAGAACAGGGAGGGAGGAGAAAGAGGAGGGGGTGTAGCATTGCTAATCAGAGAGTGCATCACAGCTACAGAAAGGAAGGCTGTTGTGGAAGGTTTGTCTACTGAGTCAGTATGAACAGCAAGGGAGCATCCACCTCATTGGGGCTTTCCTACAGACACCCTAATAGCAGTAGAGAGATCAAAGAATTCATAGGCTGGCAGAGTTTGGTAAAATGCAGATGGAGCAGAGTTGTTGTTATGGGTGAGTTCAACTTTCCCAATATTGGCTGGAACCTCCTTCGTTCAATTGGTTCGTATGGAGCTGTTATTGTCAGGTGAGTTCAGAAGGGTTTCCTTACTCAGTATGAGGCAGGCCGACGAGGGGAGAGGCCATTTTGGATTTGGTGCTCGGCAATGAGCCAGGACAGATGTCAGATTTCGCGGTGGGAGAGCACTTTGGTGACAGTGATCACAACTGCCTCACATTTACCATAGCCTTGGAGAGGAAAAGGAGCAGTTACCAATGGAAGATATTTAATTGGGGAAGAGGAAATTGTCAGACGCTATTAGACAGGAGTTGAAAGTACAGATTGGGAGCAATTGTTCCACAGAAAGGGTATAACAGACATGTGGAGAGTATTTAAGGAGCAGTTGTTGCGAGTGATGCACAAACTTGTCCACAGACACAGGCAACAAGGGGTAAGTTTAAGGAACCTTGGATGACGAGAACAGGGGAGCTTCTTGTCAAAAGGAAAAAGGCAGCTTATGTGAGGTGGAGGAAGCAAGGATCTAGCACAGCTTTAGAGGATTACAGGCTTACTAGAAAGGAGCCTAGAAATGGACTGAGGAGAGCCAGAAGAGGGCATGAAAAAGGCTTGGCAAGAAGGATTAGGGAGAGTCCAAAGGCATTTTACTCATATGTGAGGAATAAGAGAATGTAGGATCAGTTAGACATAGTGTAGGGAACTTGTGTGTGGAATCTAAGGCGATAGAGGAAGCCCTAAATGAGATTTTTGCTTCAGTTTTCACTAAGGAAAGGGACCTTGTTGTGAATGAGAGCTTTAAGGAGCTGGGAAACAGGCTGGAACAGATCAGGATTGATGAAGTTGATGTCTTTGGTGATGGCCACCACACGAGCTCTGTCCCTACCCTCTCTTGATTTTTTGGGATATTTTTTGGGATACGTGTATGTGCATCTGTGTGCGTGTGCATGTGTGTGTGTGCGTGTATCTGTGTGCGTGTATCTGTGTGCGTGTGTGTGTATCTGTGTGTGTGTATCTGTGTGTGTGTGTGTCTGTGTGTATCGGTGTGTGTATGTATGTGTGTGTGTATCTGTGTTCGTGTGTGTGTGTCTGTTTGTTTGTGTGTGTGTGTGTGTGTGTCTGTGTCTTTCTGTGTGTCTGTGTGTGGGAGTCAGGCCTCCATTTTGCCAGAGTGGCGAGGAGAGATGGAGGAGTGAAGCGAGGGCTGCCGGGAAGGTATGGGCTTAATTTATATTTGGGCAGTGGCAAAACGTGTCGTATCTCCCTCCCGCCCACCTCCTCTAACCAGAAGAAAAAGACCCTGTAAGGTAAGGCTTTTATTTCTTAATTTTCATTTCATTTATTTAAGTGCATTGTTTGGTTTTAGTTGGTTCATATAAAGCTAAGCTTACAATGGCAGGGGACCTCAGACCCGTGACATGTGCCACTTGTTTGATGTGGGAGCCTAGGATCGTGTCTGACGTTCCTGACTCTTACACTTGCAAGAAGTGTGTCCAGCTGCAGCTCTTGTTTGACCGCATGACGGCTCTGGAGCTGTGGATGGACTCACTGTGGAGCATCCGCCATGCTGAGGAGATCGTGGATACCACGTTTAGTGAACTGGTCACACCGCGGGTTAGGATTGCTGAGGGAGACAGTGAATGGGTGACCAAAAGACAGAAAAAGAGTAGGAAGGCAGTGAGGGAGATGGCTCACCAGAGGAGGGCAGCAGTTGCCAGGATCATGGCACCGTGGTGGGCACTGCTGTTCAGAAGGGCGGGAAAAGGACTTGCAGGACATAGTCATAGGGGATTCTATTGTAAGGGGAGTAGATAGGTGGTTCTGTAGCCGAAAACGGGACTCCCGGATAGTATGTTGCCTTCCAAGTGCTCAGGTCAGGTCAGGGATGTCGCTGATTGGCTGCAGAGCATTCTAAAAGGGGAGGGTGAACAGCCAGTTGTCTTGGTGCATACAGGCACCAACGATATAAGTAGGAAATTAGATGAGGTCCTGAAAGAAGAATTCAGGGAGCTAGGAGAGAAATTAAAGGGGAGGACCTTAAAGGTAGTGAACTCGGGAATACCACCAGTGACACGTGCTAGCCGGGGAGAAATGAAAAATTAGGCAGGATGAACAAGTGGCTTGAGAGATGGTGTAGAAGGGAAGGATTCAGATTTGTTGGATATTGGGACCAGTTCTGGGGAGGATGGGACTATTACAAAAGGGACGGACTACATCTGAACCAGACCGGAACCAATGTCCTTGGGGGAGTTTTTGCTACCGCTGTTGGGGAGGTTTTAAACTAATGTGGCAGGGGACTGGGAACCAGAAAAGAAAACAAGTAGGCAGCGAGGTGGAGACTGGAGACTGTAAGAATTATGAAGATAGCATTAATAAAGGGAAGAGTCGGCAGAGAGCAGGTGAGCACAAAAGTACTGGTGGCCTGAAATGTATCTACTTTAATGCAAGGAGCATAGTGTGTGAGGCAGATGAACTTAGGGCTTGGATTGGTGCCTGGGAGTATGACGTTATTGCCATCACCGAGACTTGGTTGAATGAGGGGAATGATGGTTGACACTTCAGACAAGACAGGGAGGAAAGTAAAATAGGGAGTGGAGTTGCATTTCTGGTCAGGGCCGATATCACGGCTGTACTAAAGGAGGACACTATGGCGGTCTTGGGTAGTGAGGCATTATGGGTAGAACTGAGAAATAAGAAGGATGCAGTTACATTGTTGGGGCTGTATTACAGACCTCCCAACAGTGAGCGTGAGGTAGAAGAACAAATATGTAAACAGATTATGGAAAGATGTAGAGGCAATAGGGTAGTGGTGATGGGAGATTTTAATTTTCTCAACATTGACTGGGATATACTTAGCGTCAGAGGTCTGGATGGAGTAGAATTTGTACGAAGCGTCCAGGAGAGTTTTCGAGAGCAGCTTGTCAATAGTCTGACGAGGGAAGGGGCCATATTGGACCTGGTACTGGGGGACGAGCCAGGACAGAAGTTGTGATGGGGGATTTCTTTGGGAACAGTGACCACAATTCTGTAAGTTTTAGAAGACTCGTAGATAAAAAAGAGAGTGGTCCTAAGGGAAGAGTACTAAACTGGGCCAAGGTCAATTATATCAAAATTAGGCAGGAGCTGGGAAATGTGAATTGGACACAGCTTTTTGAAGGGAAGTCCACATTTGAGATGGGTGGCAGGCTTTCAAAGATAGGTTAAAGATAGTGCAGGATAGGCATGCCCGGTTGGAGGCAAGGGATAGGAAGGGCAAGATTCGTGAACCGTGGATGACGGGAGAAAAAGTACGACTAGCCAAGAGGAAAAGGGAAGCGTACATAAGGTCTAGGCAGCTAAGAACAGAACGGGCCCTGGAGTAGGACCAGTCTTAATTGAGGAATCAAGCGGGCTAAAAGGGATCATGAAATAGCTTTATCAAGCAGAATTAAGGAAAGTCCCAATGCATTTTATTCTTATATAAGAAGCAAGCGGGTAACTAGAGGAAGGATCGATCCACTGAAAGATAATGAAAGTAGGCTGTGAGCCGAACCTGAGAGAATGGGTGAGATTCTGAATGATTACTTTGCATCAATGTTCACTGAGGAGAGGAACATGATGAATCTTGAGATTAGAGATAGAAGGTTGATTAGTCTGGATGACGTTGGTATAAGTAGGGAAGATGTGTTGGTGTTTTAGAGGTTATTAAGGTGGATAAATCCCCAGGACTGGATGGGATCTATCCCAGGTTGCTGAGGGAGGCGAGAGAGGAAATAGATGAGACCCTGACAGATATCTTGGTGGCATCCTTAAATACAGGTGAGGTGCCGGAGGACTGGAAGGTTGCTCATGTTGTCCCCCCTTACAAGAAGGGTGGTAGGGATATTCCAGGTAACTACAGACCAGTGAGCCTGGTGTTGGTGTTGGGCAATTTGCTTGAGAAGGTACTGAGGGATAGGATATATTTATATTTAGAAAAGAATGGGCTTATCAGTGATAGGCAAAATGGTTTTGTGCGAGGTAGATCGTGCCTTACCAACTTAATAGAGTTCTTCGAGGAAGTGACCAAGTTGTTGGATGAAGGAAGGGCTGTTGATGTCATATAGTAAGGCATTTGATAAGGTTCCCCATTGTAGACTAATGGACAAAGTGAAGCCACATGGTGTGCAGGGTGTTCTCGCTAGGTGGATAAAGAACTGGTTGAGCAACAGGAGACAGAGTTTCTCGAAATGGAGGAAGGTGACCAGTGGTGGTCCACAGGGGTCAGTGCTGGGGCCACTGTTGTTTGTTATATACATAAATGATCTAGAAGAGGGCACTGTTGGTATGTTCAGCAAGTTTGCAGATGACACAAAGATTGGTGGAGTAGCAGAAAGCATAAGCGACTGTCAGAGGGTACAGGAGGATATAGATAGACTGGAGATCTGGGCGGAAAAGGGGCAGATGGTTTTCAATCCAGACAAATGTGAGCGAATTATACAATGAATGGAAGAGCCTTGGGAAAAGTTGATGGGCAGAGAGATCTGGGAGTGCAGACCCATTGTACCCTGAAGGTAGCTGCACAGGTGGATAGAGTGGTCAAGAAGGCATATAGTATGCTCACCTTCACTGGACAGGGGATTGAGTATAAGAGCTGGCAAGTCATGTTAAAATTGTACACGACATTGGTTCGGCTGCATTTAGAATACTGTGTACAGCTCTGGTTGGCACATTACCAATAGGCTGTGAACACAATGGAGAGGGTGCAGAGAAGGTTTATGAGGATGTTGCCTGGTATGGAAGGTGCGAGCAATGAAGAGAGGGTGAGTACGTTAGGCTTATTTTCACTAGGAAAAAGGAGATTGAGGGGGGACCTCATTGAGGTTTACAAAATCATGTAGTCAGCGTGGATAGAAACAAGGTTTTTCCCAGGGTGAAGGATTCAATAATGAGAGGTCATGCTTTCAAGATGAGAGGTGGAATGTTTAAGGGGGATACTTTACTCAGAAGGTGGTGGGCATTTGAAAGCGTTGCCAACAGTGGTGGTTGAGGCAGGCACTGTAGGTTCATTTAAGATGCATCTGGACAGATGCATGAGTAGCTGGGGAGCAGAGGGATACAAATGCTTAGGAATTGACCTACAGGTTCAGACAGTACATTTGGATCGGCTCAGGCTTAGAGGGCCGAAGGGCCTGTTCCTGGGCTGTAAAGTTTCTTTGTTCTGTGTGTGTGTGTGTATCTGTACTGAACTGTCTCTGCTGATCTATCTTTGCTCTGTTTGTTAATGTGTGCACATCAGCTGCTGTAGATGAGTGTATGTGTTAGCGTGCGTCTCTCTGTCTCTAAGTCTGTGTCACTGTGCAGTGGGATCTCTGTTGTTCTGGGGGTGAATCCATTGAAATTGTGTTTACCTGTCTCTCCCCTTTCTTTCTATCTGTCTGTGTTGTGTGTAAAGTGATACAATTGTCATATTGGTGTGTATCTCCAAATGTGTGTCTCTACGTGTTTGTGCCTGTGGATCTGTCTCTCGGTGCAATGGGACTGGAGGGAAGTTTGAATGAATGAGTGAATTAAAAAGTGATGAATCAAAGGCTGAGTCTCTTTTGCCCCCCTCCCCCAACCCCAACTGATTGTGTTTAATGTGATACAATGCCACCCTCTGCTGGTCGCGACATGCCACTACATGAGTGGATGATCTATTCTGTGGTGAGAGCATCACAGCTTGTGAATCTCTCATGTTGCACAGTTGTGTTATTCGTCAAACAATTTATTTGGTGACACAGCAGTTTTGGCTGACCGATGTTGAATCTGAGATATGAGCAACAGGAAACAAAAATGGGAGCTCGAGAGAAAGAGGGAGACATTGTGAGAATGAGAGCTGAATATGGAGAGAGAGATGAAATCTGCTGAGGCCAGGTCAGAGTCAGTGATCCTGAGGTGAAAGTAAAGGACAGAGTGACTTAAACCCAACTCCTGAGCTGGGCCCTGGTTCCCTCCCCTTCCCTAATGACCATGACTTGGGGCTGAGTCTGTATCTCTCCAGCTCAGCTGCTTCAACACAAAAAACAATTGTTCTGCAGCTTGGTACTTCTTAATTAATAATTTCATTTTTACAGATTGAAGTGATAGATACATTCAGTGAAATGGTGCCTTTTTTCACTGATCACCGAGTTGAGAAACATTGAAATGTGTTCCTGGAACCCTCTGTTGAATCAGGTTGGAAAAATCAGCACTGCCCTCAGTCTGTTACCATAGCGACAGGCTGTTTCGTTGCTGAAACATTGAACTGAAATGAGAAAATCCTGGATGGATTGATTAATGAGTAAGTTTGATTGGTTGATGAATTTGGGTAAAGGGATATTTCAGCACATTCTTCAGCTGCTGTCTGAACTTAGTCTGGGTCACAGCGTAAATCGCGGTGTTTGTGCAGCAACTGAGGAGCTGCAGCATGAAGCCCAATTCCCGCACAAAGCGATGCAGATACATAGAGGCATATGCCAAATTAAACATCCGAGTCCATATTGAATACAGCATTAATGTTGACCATAACAGGATGAAATTGGCCGAGATCGCAAACAATAAAATGATCGATGTTTTTCGATTTTGTGTCATGGTGAGAGTGCCCATTGGTGTGAATCCGGAGTCTCCTGCGGGCTCTGCTGGTCACTAAAATCTGTCTGATGGTGAAAACATTGAGCAGCAGAATCAGGAGAAATGGGAGAGTTGGTGTTAGAATGTGGTGGAGGAACTCGATTGTGACCCAGACACGAGAAGATAGAACACCGTTCATTGTGTAACAAAACCAGGGGGAGTTCGCAAACTGACAAAGATCCGAGAGCATGAACTACCAGAAAATGTTCTATAAACAGCTCAGCACAGTCACTGTTCCCAGAGCCACAGCCACCGTTTTCTCACTGCAATATTTATTTTTCAGCTTCTGGCAACAAATGGCCACAAACCGATCAAAGGTGAAAGTGACGGTGAACCAGACAGAACAGTCAGTGGCTGCATAAAGCAGGATGGCATGGATATTACTTGTGGGAATGTCCCCCAGGAAATAAAACTGCTCCCAATAAACAATGAGAATTTGTCTCAATATCAGATCGATGATAATGACCAGTAAATCCATCACTGCTATTGCCCCCAGGTAACGTCTAACACATGGAGACAATCCACAGTCTTTATCATGCGTTAACTGTGAGAAAGGAAAACCAACAATTTATACATCAGCCTGATGGACATTTTACAATTGATTGAGATCAGAGTGAGATTTTCAAAATGAAATGTTCAGAGGTTTATTGATGTAAATTCTGAAGTACTGACAGAAATTGATGTAATACAGAAGAAAGCCTTCCTCTCTAAACACACAGACATGCATCGATAAGAATAGATGGTTTCTAGAACACACTCGATCACTCGAAAGCAGACAGGTCACTTCTTTACAGTTCCTAAGACAGAGAGTAAACATTGTCATCCTGAAGGATTCTGTCCCAGTTCCTTGAAGACAAACGGATGTTAGAAACTTCTGTCTTTTCGTCTAAATTGTGGTCGATCGATTCTCTGAGGTGGAAAAATGTAAACATAGGGGAAAGCCCTTTAACTGCCTGAGGGGACTTCGAAACACTGTTTCCTCCTCCGTGGAACAGGATCTTTGCCCTGGGGATTTATCTTCTTTCAATTAAATGTCATCCGGCTGTTCACAAATAATGTCAATTTTGGAATGTTTTGGAGAATGTTGCTTATAGAATGATCAAGAGAATGTTAGATATAGTTGTTCAGGGGAATGTCAGTTACAGAATGTTCCGGGGAACGTAGGTTGTAGAATTTTCCTAAAAATGTTGGTAAAAGAATGTTCTGAAGAATGTTGATTATAGATTGTTCAGAGAATGTTCTGGAGAATGCTGTTTATAGAATGTTCCAGAGAATGATGGTTATAGAATGTGTTAAGAGAATGTCAATAATAGAATATTCTGGGAATGTTGGTGATGGAATGTTCAGAGAATGTGACTTGTAGAATGTTCCAGAGAATGCCATTTATAGAATGTTCCGGAGAATGTCAGTTATATAATGTGGTGGAGAATGTCAGTCATAGACTGTTCCGGAGGAATGTTGGTTAGAGAATGTTCCGGAGAATATCCATTTGAGAAGGTGATAGCGTCATAAAAAGCCACATCACTCAGGCCCTTCTGTCCATTAGGTTTGGTGAAACCCACTCAGCGTCATTGTGAAAATCTCTCTCCAAACCCAACTCAACTGGCACTTTGTGTACTGAAACAATAAGATTAAGCCAAAAACTTGAAGATTTGATGTAAGGTTCTCTGTTTACAATCGTACAGATGTCAACTTTTACTTGAAGATCTACCCGACCTCCTTTTATGTTTTGTATTATGCTCCCAAATATAAAAGGTCCTGGATGTTCAGTTCCAAATATCAGACACCTCGTAGCATATTTATCCATTTACCTCAATATATGCATTGAGTTCCTCAATCACTTTTGAGAATACAATGTGTAATCAGATGGCGTGTCTTTCATTCAGCTTTTTAAGCCATTATTCCCTGCTCCATTGTTACCTTTATTCCTCATTTTGACCAGGCAAGAAACAGTCTGATATTGCCATTACACACAGAATCAAACCTGAAGGGTAATGTTTCACGAAGCCCCATCACCATCCCTGGGTATATCCTGTCCCAACGGCAGGACAGACCCACCGATGGTGATGGCACCATGCTGTACAGTCAAGAAAGGAGTTACCTTCTAATTCCTCAACATTGATTCCAGAACCCAAGAATTCTCATGATGACAGGTCAAAGATGGTCAATGAAAATGATGGACATCTCCTGCCTCCACACCAGCCAGCACTCAGTCCTGGTGGAGGGTAAGGCTCAGTCTCATTTTGAAGACACCAACCACTGGGATAAATCAGTCTTTATCAGTTTATCAGAAAATAACGCCTGCACAGACACCTGCTGGGTCCTCAACTATTTGCAAATTATATAAACGGTTTAGATAAATGAAACAAATGTATTCTCACTAAATTCAGTGATAATGCTGAGATAGGAAGGAAACAAAGTTAGCAAGAGGAGGTGGAGGATCTGTAAATGGATAAGCAGTAAATAACCATTTGGCAGATGGAATTAGTGTGGCTAACTGTAAACCTGTGAATTTTTCAGAAAGGATACAAGGCCATAGATTACATAAATGGAGGGAGATTGCAGGACCTAGTACAAACATCGGAAGTGTTGCTCCATCTACCTGATGGTCTGATCCCTGATGTTCCCAGTGGCCTCATTGCTCTCAGTACACTCGGGATATTTTAATGTGGTTGGTTGGCGGTGGGGAGTGGTGAGGGGCAGGGTGTTTTCAACTGTGTCCGAAGGGGGTGGCCTCATCTGAGACACCATCCTTTCTTACTACGTGGGGACCTGAAGATGATGGGAATGGCTGACTGCTTCTGAATGAAGAGGCTGTGGCTGCTGCCAGGACAGTGGGTATTCACCAACATGATGTACTGTGCATGGTCACACTGCACCATTGATGGAGTGAGAGGTCCTTCAGTTCCTCTAACCCTCCCCATTGACATGGGGACCCTGCAGAGCCATATACACCATCGGGAATCCCACTATACTGGGAAAACAAGGGTAGCCTTGGCAGCTTTCTGCTGAGGGAGGAAAAATTGTATTCATCTCATCCACCATATATATCCTCCGTCACCAAATGGTGACATTGATGTTGACATACTGGGAGATGATGGATATGTCCCCTATGCCTGCCTGGAAAGTTCCAGATCCTAGAAGCTGAATGAAGCTGTGACCCTAACAGCCACTGGCAGCACCATCCTCCCCTGGTGTGAAGCTGCAGGTCGTGTTGAAGGAGGTGACACTGCTCTGTGACCAGCTCCTTGTTCAATCAGGGTCCCCTCACACCCTGCTCCTGGGTTAAGTTGCTTGGGAAGCTGTTCTTGGAAAACCCGGAGTGGATACGGCAGATCCCTTTCCCCACCCACACTCACTCCGTGGTTTCAGAGCTGCTCCTCTCTCCAGCCCCTGCTCCATTTGTTGTTCATGTTACAGACCCAGATGCTGTAACTACAGTCCCCAGGCTCCATCCAGAGTTGGGTCATCAAATCCTCAGGTCTCCCTGAATGTCTGAGGCAGCTCACAGCACAACCTCCAGCAAACCATCCCCAGCACCTCCACTAACGTTTCAATAACAGGAGTCAGTCAGAAGCCCCTCAGCTACAAGTCAGACACCTGCTCCTTTACAATAATACTCGAGGGCTTTCCCCGTGTTACTGACCGCACGATCAGCTGAGAGGGACAAACACAGGCGTTCAGTGGACAGGCACAGACCAAGTTTCAAGGACGTGTGTCAAAGCTGCTGTAGCCCCCTGTCCCACATGGAGCATCACATGGGACACACCGGGAAGTGAGCAATAGCCCGACACAAACCTTTTTCTTGTTTCTGAGCTTCACAATGGCAGCACTCGATAGACTGGGGAGCGATAAACCAAGGCCAGGGAAAGATACAGAGGGACACAAAGATTCATATTAAAGACAGAAACAGATAATTAATTAATGGAGAATGTGGTGTGGGAACATGGAGAAGAAGACAAGGGAATGGGACTAACTGGAGGAGTGAGAGCTTGGAGAGTACTGTCACAACAATGAGAAAATTGAACAAAGACATTGCCAGATCAGCTGAAATGGTTCATTCCATGGAATTCTGAGTCTCCCTGAGGGACTCAGCCCAGACACCATAAACTGGGAGAAGATGTCAACTCAGCAGGAGGCTGGAAGAACACAGCAAGCCGGACATCATCAGGAGGTGGAGAAATCGATGTTTCGGGTATATCCCTTCTTCAGGACTGGGGGGGTGGGATGTAGGGGGAGCTGCAGAGAAAGGGGTGGTGGATCAGGGTGGTGAAGTGGGGATAGATGAAGGCAGGTCAAAGGTACAACCTGATTGGTGAATGGGTGGACTGAATCCAGTTGGTGGCAGGGAGCAGTGGAAGAGATAGGGAGGGGTTGGGAAGGGAGTAGGGCGATGGGAAGGAAGGCTTTTTGAAATTGGAGAACTCAATTGTGAGTCCTCTGGGCTCTTGGCTGCCCAGGCGGAAGATGAGATGTTAGTTATAGTTATGAAGAACAAAGAGAAGAACAATGAACATTTACAGCCAGGAACAGGCCCTTCCGCCCTCCAATGCTGAGCCGATCCAAATCCATTGTCTAAACCTGTCGCCCAATTCCTAAGCATCTGTATCCCTCTGCTCCCCACCTACTCGTGCATCTGTCCAGGTGAATGAATTTACCTTGCTTGCCTCTACCACCTCAGCTGGCAACGTGTTCCAGCCACCCACCACTCTCTGTGTGAAGTACTTGCCGCGTGTATCTCCGTTAAGCTTTTCACCTCTCACCTTGAAAGTGTGACCTCTCGTTATTGAATCCTTCACAAGGGGAAAAAGATTATTTCTATCCACCTTGTTATACGCTTCATGATTTTATTGACCTCAATCTGGTCTCCCCCATCTCCTTTTTTCTAAGGAAAACAATCTTAACCTCCTCAACCTCTCTTCATAGCTAGCACTTTTGATACAAGACAACATCCTCGTAAACCTTCACTGCACCCTCTCCCAAGCATCCACATCCTGTTGGTATTGTGGTGACCAGAACTGTACACAATATTCTAAATGCAGCCGAACCAATGTCTTGTACAATTTTAACATGACCTGCCTGCTCTTATACTCAATACTCCGTCCGATGAAGGCAAGCATACTATATTCTTCGAGGAGAAAGTGAGGGCTGCAGATGCTGGAGATCAGAGCTGAGAATGTGTTGCTGGAAAAGCGCAGCAGGTCAGGCAGCATCCAAGGAACAGGAGAATCGACGTTTCGGGCATAAGCCCTTCTTCAGGAATGAGGAAGGTGTGTCGAGCAGGCTAAGATAAAAGGTAGGGAGGAGGGACTTGGGGGAGGGGCTTTGGAAATGCGATAGGTGGAGGGAGGTCAAGGTGAGGGTGATAGGCCGGAGTGGGGTGGGGGCGGAGAGGTCAGGAAGAAGATTGCAGGTTAGGAAGGCGGTGCTGAGTTTGAGGGATTTGACTGAGACAAGGTGGGGGGAGGGGAAATGAGGAAACTGGAGAAATCTGAGTTCATCCCTTGTGGTTGGAGGGTTCCTAGGCGGAAGATGAGGCGTTCTTCCTCCAGGCGTCGTGTTGCCATGGTCTGGCGATGGACGAGGCCAAGGACCTGCATGTCCTTGGTGGAGTGGGAGGGGGAGTTAAAGTGTTCAGCCACGGGGCGGTTGGATTGGTTGGTGTGGGTTGGAGGGTTCCCAGGCAGAACCGACCTCCCATACCTCACATCCCTGAACACGATGGGCAACTTAGCACGGCCAATTCTCTCAATGTGCACACCTTTGGATTGTTCGAGGAAACCAGAGCACTTGGAGGTGGTCATGTTGGAAAGGGAGTGGTTAGGGGAATTGAAATGGGCAGGGACTGAGAGGATGGCGATGTTGGAAAGGGAGTGGTTAGGGGAATTGAAATGGGCAGTGACTGGGAGGATGGTGATATTGGAAAGGGAATGGTTAGGGGAATTGAAATGGGCAGTGACTGGGAGGACGGTGATGTTGGAAAGGGAATAGTTAGGGAACTTGAAATGAGCAGCGACTGGGAGGTTGGTGATTTCGGAAAGGGAATGGTTCGGTGAATTGAAATGGGCAGTGACTGGGAGGTCGGTGATGGTGGAAAGGGAATGATTAGGGGAATTGAAATGAGCAGTGACTGGGAGGACGGTGATGTTGGAAAGGGAGTGGTGAGGGGAATTGCAATGGGCAGTGACTGGGAGGTCGGTCGGCCCCTGCGGATTTGGCTGCGATGCTCGGTGAACCATTCCCTAAGTTTACTTTCGGTCTGCCCAAAGTAGAAAAGGCCACATCGGGAACACCTGATGCAGTAAACTGGGTTGGAAGTGAGGCAGGTGAAGCTCTGTCTCACCTGGAAGGACTGTTTGGGGCCCTGCCTGGTTTTGCATATTTTCCTGTTGCAGGGCAACGTTCCTGGGGGAGGGAACTGTCAGTGGGGAGAGTGGCTAAAACCAGCGACTGGCAAAGGGAACGGTCCTTGTGTAAGGCAGAGCTGGGGAGAGCATTTTCAGGAAGAACGAGATAGAGAGAGAGGACCGGGGTATATTTCACACTTAAAAGGGACTTACCTCGAGCATCAGCTGCCTATTTTCAGCAACAGAAGGAGCGGGGAGAGTGAGGAGCTGAGTGGGAGCGGTGAGAGCTCACCAGGGGATGGCAGCAGTCGCCATGTTCATGGCACCGTGGCTGGCTCTGCTGTACAGAACGGCAGGAAAAAGAGTGGAAGGGCTATAGTCAGAGGGGGTTCAATTGTAGAGGAGTAGGTCGGCAGTTCTGTGGTTGAAAACGAGACTCCTGAATGGTATGTTGCCTCCCATGTGCACAGGTCCGGGATATCTAGATTGGCTGCAGAACATTCTCAAGGGGGAGGGTGAACAGCCAGTTGTCGTGGTGTATAAAGGCACAAACAATATCGGTTAAAAATAAAACTGGATGAGGGCCGACAAGCTGAATCCAGGGAGTCTGGAGCCAAGTTCAAAAGTCGGACCTCAGAGGTCGTAATCTCAGGATTGCTAACAGAGTCACGTGCTCGTCAGAAGGATAGAATAAACAGGATGAACGAGTGGTTTGACAGATGGTGCAGGAGGGAGGGGTTTAGATTTTTGGGACATTGGGACCGGTTCTGGGGGAGGTGGGACTATTACAAATTGGACGGTCTCCACCTGGGCTGGACTGGAACCAATGTCCTTGGGGGTCCTTTTGCTAACGCTGTTGGGGGGGGTTTAAACTGACAGTGAGGAGGTCGTTACTAAGGCCTGTAATAAACTAGATAATGAAGTCAGCATGATGAAGGGGAAGAGGAGGCAGGGAGCAGATGATGAACGCAAAGGGGCTGGTGGTCTGAGGTGCATTTGTGTTAATGCAAGAAGTGTCGTAGAAAGGGCAGATTGAATTAGGGCTTGGATTAGTAGCTGGGAATATGACGTTATTGGTATCACTGAGACTTGGTTGAGGGAAGGGCATGATTGGCAGTGAAATATCCCAGGATATCGATGCTTCAGGCGGGATAGAGAGGGAGGTAAAAGGGATGGAGAAGTTGCATTCCTGGTCAGAGAGAATGTCACAGCTGGGCTGAAGGAGGACACTATGGAACACTCGAGCAGTGAGGCGATATGGGCAGGGCTCAGAGACAGGAAGGGTGCAGTAACAATGTTAGGGCTGTACTACAGGCCTCCCAATAGCAAGCGGGAGATAGAGGTACAAATATGTAAAAGGATCATGGGAAGATGGAGGAGCAACAGGGTGGTGGTGATGGGAGATTTTAATTTTCCCAACATTGACTGGGATTCACTTTGTGTTAGAGCTTGGAGCAGAATTTGTAAGGAGCATCCAGGAGGACGTTTTAGAGCAGTATGTAAATAGTCCAACTTGGGAAGGGGCCATACTGGACCTGGTGTTGGGGAATGAGCCTGGCCAGGTGGTTGAAGTTTCAGGAGGGGATTATTTTGGGAATAATGATCCCAATTTTGGAAGTTTTAGAACACTCATGGACAAAGATGAAAGTGGTCCTAAAGGAAGAGTGCAAAATTGGGGGAAAGGCCAACTCTCCCAAAATTCAGCAGGAGCTGGGGGACGTAAATTGGGAACAGCTGTTTGAAGGTAAATCCACCTTCGATATGCCTTTAAAGAGAGGTTGATTAGATTTCAGAAGAGGTATGATCCTGTGAAAATGAGGGATAGAAATGGCAAGGTCAGGGAAGTGTGCATGACAGGTGAAGTTGTGAGACTAGCTAACAGGAAAAGGGACGCAGACATAAGGTCTCGGCTGCTGAACACAGACAAAGCTTTGGAAGAACATTGGGAATCTAGGACCAATATGAAATGAGGAACTAAGAGGGCTAAAAGGGGTCTAGAGATACCTTTAGCAAACAGGGTTAAGCAACATTCCAAAGTCATTTTTCAAATATAAATAACAACAGGGTAATGAGAGAAACGTTTGGCCCAGTCAAGGACAAAGGAGGAAAGTTATATGTGGAGTCAGAGAAAATGGGTGAGATTCTTAAAAATACTTTGCATTGGTATTCACCAAGGAGAGAGGGATATGATGGATGCTGAGGTTTGGGATGGATATTTTAGTATTCGAGGTCAAGTTGACATAAGGAGGGAGGTAGGTCTGGGTATTCTAAAAGGTAGACAAGTCCCCACGTCAGATGGAATCTACCTTAGGTTACTGAGGGAAGCAAGAGAAGAAATAATTGGGGCTTCAACAGATATCTTTGCAGCATCCTTGAACATGAGTGAGGATCTGGAGGACTGGAGAATTGCTAATGTTGTCCTCTTGTTTAAGAAGGGTAGCAGGGATACTCCAGAAAATTGTAGACCTTACGTCAGTGTTCGGGAAGCTGCTGGAGAAGATATTGAGGAATTAAATCTATTTCCATTTGGAAGAAAATGGGTTTATCAGTAATAGGCAGCATGGGTTTGTGCGGGAAAGGTCATGTCTTGCAAACCTAAGAGAATTCTTTGAAGAGATGACAACATTAGGGGAAGGGCTATATTAATGAACTTTAGTAAGGCATTTAATAAGGTTCCCCATGGAAGGCTGATGGAGAAGGTGAAGTCACATGGTGTCCAGGGTGTTCTAGTTACATGGATAGAGAACGGGTTGGGCAACAGAGTGGTAGTGGAAAGGAGTTTCTCAAAATGGAGACCTGTGACCAGTGTTGAGAGTGCATTGCTAGGAAAGCACAGCAGGTCAGGCAACATCTGAGGAGCAGGAAAATCGACAGTTTGAGCCAGAGCCCTTCATCAGGAATAAGGCTGGAAGCTCCAGCTTTTCCAGCAACACACTCTCACCTCTGATCTCCAACATGTGCAGGCCTCACTGTCACCTGTGACCAGTTGTGTTCCACAGGGATCTGTGCTGGGACGACTCTTGCTTGTGATATATATAAATGATTTGAAGGAAGGTATAGGTTGCCTGAACAGCAAGTTTGCACATGACATCAAGATTAGGTTAGATTACATACAGTGTGGAAGCAGGCCCTTCGGTCCAACAAGTCCGCACCGACTGTCCAAAACGCAACCCACCCAGAACCATTCCCCAAACACTACGGGCAATTTAGCATGGCCAATTCAACTAATCTGCACATTTTTGGACTGTGAGAGGAAGATGGACCACCTGGAGAAAACCCATGCAGACACAGTGAGAATGTGCAAACGCCGCACAGACAGTTGCCTGAGGCGGGAATTGAACCCGGGTCTCTGGCGTTGTGAGGCACTAGTGCTAACCACTGTGCGACTGTGCCACCCAGCGGATTAGCAGGTAGGGAAAAGGACTGTCAGAGAATACAGCAGACTATAGATTAATTAGAAAGATGGGCAGAGAAATGGCAGATGGAATTCAAGCCGCTGTGAGGCAGCAGTGTTAACCACTACGCCACCGTGCCGCCCCATTGATAGTCACAGGTGAGGTGCCAGAAGACTGGAGGTTGGGAAACGTGGTGCCACTGTTTAAGATGGGTGGTAAGGACAAGTCAGGGAACTATAGACCAGCGAGCCTGACGTCGGAGGTGAGCAAGTTGTTGGAGGGAGTCCTGAGGGAAAGGATGTATATGTATTTGGAAAAGCAAGGACTGATTAGGGAGAGTCAACATGGTTTTGTGCATGGGAAATCATGTCTCACAAACTTGATTGAGTTTTTTGAAGAAGTAACAAAGAGGATTGATGAGGGCAGAGCATTAAATTTGATCTTTATGGACTTCAGTAAGGCGTTCAACAAGGTTCCCCATGGGAGACTCATTAGCGAGGTTAGATCTCATGGAATACAGGGAGAACTAGCCATTTGGATACAGAACTGGCTCAAAGGTAGAAGGTGGTGGTGGAGGGTTGTTCTTTGGACTGGAGGCCTGTGACCAGTGGAATACCACAAGGATCGGTGCTGGGCCCTCTACTTTTTATCATTTACTTAAATGATTTGGATGCAAGCAGAAGAGGTACAGTTAGTAAGTTTGCAGATGCCACCAAAATTGGAGGTGTTGTGGACAGCGAAGAGGGTTACCTCAGATTACAACAGGATCTGGACCAGATGGGCCAATGGGCTGAGAAGTGGCAGATGGAGTTTCATTCAGATAAATGCGAGGTGCTGTTTTTTTGGAAAGCAAATCTCAGCAGGATTTATACACTTAATGGTAAGGTCCTGGGGAATGTTGCTGAACAAAGAGACCTTGGAGTGCAGGTTCATAGCTTGAAAGTGGAGTCACATGTCGATAGGATAGTGAAGAAGGCGTTTGGTCTGCTTTCTTTTATTGGTCAGAATATTGAGTGCAGGCGATTAGAGGTCATGTTGTGCCTGTACAGGACATTGTTTAGGCCACTGTTGGAATATTGTGTGCAATTTTGGTCTCCTTCTTATCGGAAAGATGTTGTGAAATTTGAAAGGGTTCAGAAAAGATTTATAAGGATGTTGCCAGGATTGGAGGATTTGAGCTATAGGGAGAAGCTGAACAGGCAGGGGCTATTTTCCCTGGAATGTCAGAGGCTAAGGGGTGACCTTATAGAGGTTTACAAAATTATGAGGGGTAGCGATAGGGTAAATAGGCAAAGCCTTTTCCCTGGGATGGGGAGTCCAGAACTAGAGGGCATAGGTTTCGGGTGAGAGGGGAAAGATATAAAAAAGACCTAAGCATTAACTTTATCACACAGAGAGTGGTACGGGTATGGAATGAGCTGCCAGAGGAAGTGGTGGAGTCTGGTACAATTGCAACATTTAAGACGCATTTGGATGGGTATGTGAATAGGAAGAGTTTGGAGGGATATGGACCGGGTGCTGGCAGGTGGGGCTAGATTGGGTTGGGCTATCTGGTCGGCATGGACGGGTTGGACTGAAGGGTCTATTTCCATGCTGTGCATCTCTATTATTCTATGGCTCTTTTATAAAATGGAGGTGAGGAGTGACCTGATTGAGGTCTACAAAATCATGAGAGGTGCAGACAGTGTGGATGGTAAGAAACTTTATCCCAGAGTGCGGAACTTAATTACTCGGGATTGCGAGTTCAAAGCGAGAGGGGAAAGGTTTTGAGGGGATATGCGTGGAAAGGTCTTTACACAGAGGTTGGTGGGTGCCTGGAACACGTTGCCAGTGGAGGTGGTCGAGACGGGAAGAATAGTGTCATTTAAGATGTATCTCGACAGATACATGATTGGACAGGAAGCAGATGCTAAGAAAATAGGTGACGGGTTAATATCAAGGATCTGGACATTGAATAAGGATGACAGCAAGGAAAGCAAACAAAGTTGAACTTAATAGAAATGAGTTGTAAATTCCCCGCTGGTTGGGGTCATTCAGAGCACAAATGAACATGTTTGTGATCTATGAACATCAATCCTCTCAGTCCTGGTACATTTGTGCAGGAGATCCTCAGGATAGTTTCCTCGGCACATCTTCAGCTGCTTCATCAATATCTTTCCCCATCATAATATCTGAAGATTACACAATGTTCAAAAAAATTTGTCAGCCCACAGCTCCTTTGGCCATGTGTAGCAAGGCCTGGACAACATTTCAGCTTGTGCTGTTAAAGTGTCTGTAACATTCATGCAACAGGACATTTGGGCACTGCCCATTTCCACAGTGAAGAGGAAGAGGATCTCATTCAGCATCTCAAGCTGGTTCCACAGGAAAATAACATTGAAACTATTGGAGAAGAAGAGGGCCAGAAAAAGAGGTCTGTACTGCACATCGAGCTGTTAAACAGGAACCAGCGATCACCAGCTCATTGAGCCTCTTCCATGGGACAAGGACAACTCACCGTTTGAGGAGAAAGTGAGAACTTCTGCCCGAAACGTCGGTTCTCCTGTACCTCGGACCTGCCTGACCTGCTGTGCTTTTCCAGAATCACACTCTTGATCCCCAAATCACTGCATGAGTCCCTAACACAGCAACAGGAAGAGGCCATTCAGCCCCTCAAGCTGCTTATACAGACATTGCAGGATGTCATTGATGCTCCAACATGACAAACCAATGATGCAGGGAATGCACAGACAGACTAATCCATATAGTCCCTCCTGGCTCCATTGATAATGGTACGCACGTGCTACTTTACTGAGGTTTGCTTAGGGTGAGGAGGGAAAGGGGATGTTTTGTGCGATGTCTCAAGGATGCAGCTTCCATCTCCAAGAGGACAGATTGGCATTCTCGATGGAGTCAGAAGCTGGTGGGAATGGCTAACTCTTTCAGGAGTAAGGCATTGTGGCTGCTGACTGATTTGTGAACAACGTGACTTTCAATGCAGGGTCACCCAGCAGCACACACTGAGGTGGTGAGAGATCATTCAGAACCTGGAGCTCTCTCTCAACCAACATGGGAGTTGCAGAGGTATGTAAACTATCAGGAAACACCTATCATGGAGGAAATTAAGATGCAATTTTTCACACTGTCGGTGTCATTTGTTTGGACATAATGGGTGTTAGGCCATAACCCACCGGTTCAGCACCACCACCACTTATTGCCTCCCAACACTACAGATGATATACTCATTTCCTTCACACTCTCCTCATGGTACCATCTTCCCAGGGATTATTCTGGTGGACCTCCTTTACACTGTCTATGTGGCTAGGAAATCATTCCTCATAAAGGAGAGAAAATCTGTACACAGTGCCCCAGATATTGTCTCACCAACATTCGACAACAGCAGGAAGCTGTCTTTACTCCTGTACTTGAATCATTTTGCGATGAAGGACAACATACTATTAACAGTCCTGATTACTTGCTGCCCTGTATGAATTCTGTTAGTGACACATGACCAAGGGCATTCAGATCCTTTTCACCAACAGCACTTCCCAACCACCCACATTCTAATCAATATAAAATCAGAAGGATGGTATTTGTTGCCCACACCCAAATCATTCCTTTGCCTTGTGAATCTCAATGCTCCAAGCACTGATGTTCCAAGCACTCCAAGCACTAGACCTCTGCATTAGACTGAAGGTCATCACCCCATGAGTGATGACCTTCAGTCGAGAGCAGAACCCGACTCTCTGTATTCTCTCATGAACCAATTCTCAATAGTTACAAAGTCGAAGGAGTGTAAGGTTACTTTAAAAGAGAGGGTGTGTTTCTAAGCTGAGAGATTGTGACAGCCCATGTGCCTGTGAGTGCAGAGATTGCTGAAAATTGAGAAAATGTACCCGTTAGCTTGGGGTTGCGTTTTGATGTTAAGTCAATCAGATTTGAATTTAACCAATGAATATAAATTATGCCCAGGATACCAAAAAACAATTGAATTTGAATTTAATTGTATTGACAACATCTGACCAAATGAGTCTTGGACATTTAAAAGAAAGGCTATTTTGAAAATTAGTCTGAGCACATGTCATCTGAAGGGGCTCTTAACCGTCTCCAAGAAATCTCTCAGAAAGCACTATCTATCAAACATATCCTTTCTAGTGAAAACAGCAAAAAGTGTAAGAAGACGGTCCAGGGAGATGACAGCAGAAATGGAAGGATAGAAAGAAGACAGCATAACGGTCTATATGGACTTTGAGAGATTAAGTTACTTTAATGGGTAATCATTGTGTTATTGGAGGAGAATTTTAAGAGTTGGAGTCAAGTCGTGATTAGTTAAGAAAAAGTGGGCTCAGATTTGTTTATAGATTTGTTTAGTGTTCACTGTTAGAGTTAGGAAAAAGAAATTGTTATTTTTCTTTAAACAGTGGAAATCAGGAGTTTTCTTTTACTCCCTCGCCCTTTTTATTTTACCAGATTACGAGGTGAGGTGAGGTGAGCTTTCCTGGGGTGTTGGTTTTAATTAGCAGAGGGGCTAGACCTCTGCATTAGAACAGGTTGGTGTCAGGAGTGGGGCGTTATCTTTGATAAACTGAGTTCAAACCTCCTGGTATCGAGGAGGATGATCAAAGGAGTCAGAGGTGTGGACCACATGGGCAGACGGACTGTTGTTCCTGTTGCCACTGCCCTGTTTACCCTGCTGCCCCATTGAGGGGCCATGCTTATCCGAGACAGAGGTGTCTCCCTCCAACACTGGACTGGGGAGCTGGCCTGTTGCTTGCCCCGTGGCAGGAGGCTTGTGTTTCTGGCGTCAGCTCCCAGAGAAAGACCGGTTATCCCCATTTCCTCCTCCCGCTACTGCTGTTTGTGCAGCCCTTTCTGCACTGCCATGATACGCTGCCACTCGGTGACCAGGTGGCACTTGTGGCACTGGCAGTACTGCCAGCTACACACCCGCTGCTCCTTCAGCCAGACATCGAAACCATGGTTCCTGCATCGTCTTTCTTAAAGTGACCATGCAGTCTTTCGACTTTGTAAATCAATGCATGTAGTATATTCCCCTCTGACCTTCTTCACTCACCAGTGTGCAAGCGTTTCAAAATTCATCTGAAAATTGAAATATTCCAGTTCCACTGTTCTCATTTGTTGATATCGCAAACAACGTCTTCCACAAACCCCAGCAGAT
Source organism: Chiloscyllium plagiosum (assembly GCF_037043375.1). Classification (NCBI taxonomy): domain Eukaryota; kingdom Metazoa; phylum Chordata; class Chondrichthyes; order Orectolobiformes; family Hemiscylliidae; genus Chiloscyllium; species Chiloscyllium plagiosum. The sequence goes on from NW_028270166.1 coordinate 55,832,993, forward strand.
TTATTAAAGATAATTTCTGAATGTAGGCTGGCTCTGCTAAATCATATCATTACTGTCCAATTATCCAGTTACCACCTTCCTCACAAAACGTGCTCGTATCTTCTACCAACTGACATACCAACTTATTCCCTCTGCATCATGTTTTAAATATTTGCAGCCATAGCACCTACTCACTATGTCCAGGATCTATCCCAGAATCGAAAGAGCTTTGAAGAACTTTGACTTCCCTCAATAGTCATGGGAATGCCTCATAGAATCAAGGAATTAAAGGACCAAAAGAGGCCATTGACCCATCATCTCTATACTGGCTCCCAAAAGAGCTATCCAGCATACTTCATCTGCAGCCCCATCTCCGCAGTCCTCGAAATTCATTACTCATTTGGTGCAGCAACTTACCACACTTCAATGCAATGTGTTTTTCAAGTAATTGCTCTTTACTATTTCCTGCACTTCCTCATCTTAACCAGTCACCATATTCCATAATATTTCTGCAAGATTTTCTGTTCCTTACTCTGCGGAGACTGAACCAACCTCTGGGAACAGAGAAAGTCTATGTCACCTCGTGAATACCTCCGAGGATGGCACGATGGCACATGATGGATATGACACCCATTCTTACATAGAAAGTTTCAGAATCAAACCATTTCACTTCATTTTCATATCAGCACAGTCTTCTCCCTGGTGTGAGACTATAGGTTATAGCTCTGTGACCTCCTCATTGTCTAATCAAACTGGCTTCACATATTGCACCTGGAATAGGTACAACATTGGAAAATATTCCTGGAAATCCCAGAGAGGAGATTGTAGTGCCGTGCTCCCCACTGTTTACAGAGTTTTCCTACTGTGCAGCCTCTGCTCCATTTGTTAGCCGTGTTGAGACCACGATACACTGTGAATGCCCTGCCCACACCTTGTACAGAGTGGGGTCACCAGACCCTCAGTTCTCCCTGAATGAATGCAGCAGCTGGTACACAAACCTGAGGAAACCATTCACTGATGTTCCAGTGACAGGAGCAGGTCAAATCCATGTATACATGGCACACCCACTCTGTGTTGAAAATGCCTTCATTCTCAGATTCTTGTCAGTTGCTGATGAACTGTTACATCTCTGCACAGTCCCACTGACCTGAAATATTTGCAATTCCAGTCTCCAGAGCAGTAGAGTTGCACCATTTTCTGTCCCTCAGTCATGATGACAGCAACACCACTATTGCATGGGGAGTTGATTAGAGAAGATGGGAAGGCGATGGTCCAGCCTGCGGTCTATTAATCCAGGGATCCAGGTAATAACTGAGACCCCGGATTTGATCCCGCCGTGGCAGATGGTGGAATTTGAATCCAATCAAACATCGGGAATTATGACGCAAATGAAACTATGAAACCATCATTTGTTGTCAAGAAAACCCACCCGGCTCCCTAATGTCCTTCAGGGAAGGAAATTTACCACCTTCACCTGGTCTGGCCTACATGTGACTCCAGACTCTCAACAACAGGGTTGACTCTCAACTGCCCTTTGAAATGGCCAAGTTAACCAATCAGCTGTATAAATCACTACAAAGTCTCAGAGAAATGAAACTGAATGGGCCTAGGCACCCACAGTTGGTCAAGAAGGCAGCTCAGCAGCATCTTCTCAAGGGCAATTGGCAGGGGAAATAAATGCTGGCCCAGTCAGTGATACCCATGTCCCATTAGTGAAATCATGAGATGAGCACACTCTGTTTAAACATAACTCAGTTTAAACAGCCACTTGGAATGATTTTCAAGAGTATGGGAAAAGGCAGAAAATAAATAAGATTATGCCACATTTTATTTCCATCCCAGCCGATCAACAATCCCTTTGATTGCTTCTTTTTCTCTCCCTCTCCCCACCCTCACCCTTCTCCTACTGTTCAACTCACTCCTTCTCCCCTTGAAAATAAACAATTCTGTCACTAAAATAATCACTATATTTCCCAGCTGCTTTCAGTTCTCATGTATGGTCTGTGGACTCGAACTGCAAACTCTGTTTTTTCTCTTGACACAGGCAGGCAAACATTATCTTTCTCCCCAACACTTCTTTTTGTTTCAAAATGGCAGCATCTTCCTTTGTTTATTTACCTCTTAATTTTTTTGATTTCACGGGAATGTCGGCATCACTAGTCAGGACAGAATTTGATGACCATCACTGATTGACCTTGACTGTGAGGCCATTCCACAAGGCAGAATAGAACCCAGCACATTGTTTTGGGTCTGAAGGCACACTTAACACAAACCAGATAAGTATGTTCGATTTCTTTCCCAAACGACATCAGCGGAACAGCTCGGTTTTCAGACAAAATCCTGAGGGTTGTTATTAATGAAATTCAATTTGTTCCAATTCTTGACATTTCAATTTAAGGGCTGTTATCAGTTGTTGTCGGATATGAATCAGTGTCTTTAGATAATTAGCTTGTGGCTCTGAATTACCCTTCCAATGACATTAATACTCTGGCACAGTGTCCCTATCATGGAATTACTTTAGTGACAAAAACAAGTTTGTGATCAAAATATTTGCAACTGAAAGCGTGACGAGAAGAGAGTTGCAACAGTAAAATCTGAATTTTGCCAAGGCTTAGAGAATTGTTTATTCAGTAACAGTACTGAAATATGCCTTTTCAAATAAAACCAATTTCCTGAGATTTGCATATTTGGATGGATATAAGCAAAAAGTGTTTGTTTGGAACATGAAGAAGAAACAAACTCCAGTGTAACACAAGTGTCACTGGCACAACGGCTCAAGGAGTGGACCATATTGGGCAAATATAACCAAGTTCAATCTCGAGACCCGTCAGAAAAAGCAACTGAAACCTGAAATACAAACAGAAACCGGTAGAGACATGCAGCAGATGAGGTTACATCTGAATAGAGAAACAGAGTAAACATACTGACTCTGACATAAAGCTGTTGTGAGTAAGTTTCATTGGCCTCAAAATGTTAATTCTGTTTCTGTCTTTTCACCTGCTGAGTTTCTCTCCAGCAGTTTAATTTTTGTGTCTTCTTTCTGAACTGTGACACATTGTCTGATGTGAACAGGAACAGCAAAGCTACCGTGTCAGAGGACTCTCAAGTATTTGGTGATGGACAGTAAATGAGAAATTACTCATTTTTCATATTAAATGTCCCTATATCAATGATGTGTTGCATTTTTATAACTTGCGATGAAAATGTTGATCTCAATGGCATTGACATCACACGATCAATCCTCTGACTGTGTGAAAACGAAGGGAATTGTTACCTCAATGTCATGTCGTGCTCCTGATGTTACTGGTGTCACACTCATACAGCAAGGTCTTCCCTTTCTGAGACTTCAGAACAAACTGTGAAAACATAAAATATCTTGGTATGGGTTTTGTAAGGCAATATCAAAGACAGAGTTTATTTGTTATTCCCAACAGCTCTGGAGAAGGTAACAGGGAGCTGCCGTCTAGAACCTCTTCAATCCAAGTGGTGCAGTTGTACACACAGAGCTGTTTGGAAGGGGATTCCAAGATTTTTAACAAACGATAGTGAAGGAGCAGTAAATTAGCCCCTAGTCAGGATGTTAAGTGACTTGGAAGACAACTTGCAGAGTTTGGATTTCCCGTTTTCAGTCGAGGACATTGCCAGTGCAGAATTTTCTCCGGTTTCCATTGATCACAGTTTTGCTCTCCCTATAACTCAGGCTGTTGAGTCCTGGCTACATCCTTGTAACTTCTTCTACACTCTTTCTTGTTTAATCATATATTCCTGTAGGAAGGTGACCAAAACTGAATACAATACTTCAAGTGCGGCCTCACCAACATCCTGTACAACTGCAACATAACTTCCTAACTTCTGTACTCAGTGCCCTGACTGATGAAGGCCAGTGAGCCAAATGCCTTCTTCACTGCCCTGTCCACTGTGACTCCACTTTCAGAGAACTGAACACCTCATCTCCAAAGTCTGTCTATTCCACTGCAATCCTTAAGGTGCTACCATTCACCACGAAACTCCGAACTTGATTTGACTTTCCAAAATGGAAGACTTCACACTTATCTATATTAAACTCTATTTGCCATGTCTCAGCCCACCTCCCCAGCTGATCAGTGTTCTGCTGCAATTTCTGATAACCTTTCCCACTGTCCAGAATGCCATCTATTTTCGTGTCATCTGAAAACTGATTAACCATGTCTTGTACATTCTCATTCAAATCATTGATACAGACAATAAACAGCACTTACCCTTCAGGCAGTCCACGAGTCACAGGCCTCCCAGCCCTCCAGGCATCATTCCACCAATACCCTCTGCTTCCTCCCATCAATCCATGATAGTGTTAGATACAGAATAGAGTTCCTGCCACTCTTTTAATCAGAAGGTTATCTCCCTCTGTGATGTCTTCATCAAACATTTCCATGACAGCTGCAGCTCTTTGTTCAATACAGAATAAAGGTTCTCTGTATTGTCCCAGGATAGGTACAGTACAGTATTATTTACGAAATAAAGGTCACTTTGATTTTAAAAAAGAAGAGAACTGCACGTCCTCAAAATTGGGAATTGCTGGAAAACCTCAGCAGGTCTGGCAGCATCTGAAGAGGGAAAAGAGAGTTAATGTTTCGATTTCGGTGACGCTTCGACAGAATGCTTGGTAAACTTCGCTTTCCCTCCACAGATACTGAAAGATCACTCTGGGCTGTTCCCATCAAACACTCCAGGATAGACACCACACAAGGTTATGAATAGAGTAAAGATTATCCTACACTGGCCTTTGTCAAACATACAGACCAGTTCAGTGTGGGGTTCAATAATGAATATACCTCTGCCCACACTGTTTCCATCAAATTCTCCCAGGACAGGAACAGTACGGGTCAGACATGAAGTAAACATTCTCCGACACTAGTTGTTATCATTTACCCAGGCCATATTGAGCATGGTAGATTTTTATTAAATCAAGGCCAGAACTTTCCTCATCCAGCAATCTCTGGATAGCTACAGTATAGTGTTAGGTATACACTCTGCACTGTCCACATCAAACACTGAAGGACAGCGCAGCATGGGATTAGATACAGAGTAAAGGTCATTCTGCACAGACCCATAAAACACTTCTGAACAGGTGAAACATGGATTTAGACAGAGAATAGAGCAAACCCAACCCTCACTCTTTTCAAATAAGCAGGCTGTGTTCAACCTCTTCTTTTTTAACCTGAAAGTAAAATTGCTTTCCCACTTTTAAATCATCAACACTCTCTCCCATCAAACCCTCCCAGGACAGATCCAGCATAGCTTTCGATATAAAGTAAAGCTTCATATACATTGTCACCATCAAATATGCCCAGGACAGGTATCATAAGGTTTGGGTTGAAACTTTATTGCTGGAACAGCACAGCAGGTCAGGCAGCATCCAGGGAACAGGAGATTCGACGTTTCGGGCACAGGCCCTTCTTCAGGAATGCCATTCCTGAAGAAGGGCCTGTGCCCGAAACGTCGAATCTCCTGTTCCCTGGATGCTGCCTGACCTGCTGTGCTGTTCCAGCAATAAAGTTTCAACTTTGATCTCCAGCATCTGCAGACCTCACTTTCTCCTCCATCATAAGGTTTGGGTCAAGAGTGTGGTGCTGCAAAAGCACAGCAGGTCAAGCAGCATCTGGGAAGCAGGAGAGTCAATGTTTCGGTCATAACGCCCGAAATTCTTATGCACAAAACATTGATTCTCCTGGTTCCTGATGAAGGCTTTATGCCCAAAACGTCAATTCTCCTGCTCCTCAGATGCTGCCTGAGCTGCTGTGCTTTTCCAACACCACACTCTCGACTCTGATCTCCAGCATCTGCAGTCTTCATTTTCTCCACAATTAGGTTGGGGTACAGTTTAAATCTCTATCTGTACTGTCACCCATCAAGCATTCAGAGGACTCACCCGCACCCTGCTCACATCAACCACTCAGGAGAGTCTGATACAATGTTAGATGTGGAATAACATCTCCCATAACACTGTCCTGATCAAACAATCTCAGGACAGTTTCAACACGGAGTTAGATAGAAATTGAAGCTCCATCTCTGCTGTCCCTATTAAACATTCCAAGGACAGGGACAGCACAGAGATACAAGCTAGAATCTAAACGAAGGGATGAGGGGTGGCCTTTCAGTAGAATTACAGGTAGAACATAGAAAATAACAGCGAATACTGGCCCTTTGGCCCTCGATGTTGCGCCGAACTGTGAAATTAATCTGAAGAAGGGCTTATGCCCGAAACGTCGATTCTCCTTCTCCTTTGATGCTGCGCTTTTCCAGCAACACACCTTTAAGCTCTGATCCCCAGCATCTGCAGTCCTCACTTTCTCCAAATTAATCTGATGCCCATCTAACCTATACCATTCCATTATTATCCATGTGCATGTCCAATGCCCACTTAAGTGCCCTTAACGTTGGCGAGTCTACCACTGTAGCAGGCAAGATGTTCCATGCTGAAACTTTATTGCTGGAACAGCACAGCAGGTCAGGCAGCATCCAGAGAACAGGAGATTCGACGTTTCGGGCACAGGCCCTTCCTGAAGTTTCTTCTCTCCAACAAAAACAGCCTCAGTTCTCTCAACCTTTCCATACCAGGCAATATCCTAGTAAATTTCCTCTGAACCCTTTCCAGAGCTTCCACATCCTTCTTATAATGCAATGATCAGAACTGTACACAATACTCTCGGTGCTTAACAGCATGACATTGTGGCTACAAAACTAATACAGGCCAGGTTCTGTACAGGTGAGGAAGAACGTGATGAGCACCTGGAAGTATTCAAGGATGCGTGATGGGCACCTGGAAGTACTCAAGGATGCCCTCATAAGAATGGACTATGATGCTCAACTCATCAACCGTCAGTTGTGACATGCCACTGCGAGAAACCGTAATGACCTCCTCAGGAGGCAGATATGAGCTGCACCCGACAGGGTCCCCTTCATTGTCCAGTACTTCCCAGGAGCAGAAAATCTACATCATGTACTTCGCAGCCTGCAACACATTACCAATGGGGATGAGCACCACGTCAAGACCTTCCCTACACACCCACTTTTCACATTTAAACAACCACCAAACCTCAAACAGGTCATTTTTACTAGCAAACTGCCCAGCTTTCAGGACAACCCCACACAACCTCGTCATGGTAGATGCTGCAAGATGGGTCAGAGTGTCTACATGGTCACCACCATTACGCATGAGGACACCTCCCACCGTGTATGCGGCAGGTACACTGGCGACTCAGCTAATGTTTTCTATCTCATACTCTGCAGGCAAGGATGTCCTGAGGCATGGTACATTGGCGAGACCAAGCAGGGGCTATGGCAATGGATGAATGGACACCGCACAACTATCAACAGACAGGAGAGCTCCCTCCCAGTTGGAGAACACTTCAGCAGGCCGGGACATTCGACCTCGGACCTTAGAACAATACAGCACAGAACAGGCCCTACGGCCCACAATGTTGTGCCAAACATTTGTCATAGCTTAAGCACCTATCCAATTGCCACTTAAAGGTCACCAATGATTCTGCCTCTGCCACTCCCAAAGGCAGCGCATTCCATGCCCCCACTACTCTCTGGGTAAAGGACCTACCCCTGACATCCCTATACCTTCCACCCTTCACTTTAAATTAATGTCCCCTTGTAACACTCTGTTGTACCTGGGGAAAAAGTCTCTGACTGTCTACTCTATCTATTCCCCTGATCATCTTATAAAGCTCTATCAAGTCACCCCTCATCCTTCGCCGTTCCAATGAGAAAAGGCCTAGCACTCTCAACCTATCCTCGTACGACCTATTCTCCATTCCAGGCAACATCCTGATAAATCTTCCTAAAATGAGGCGACCAGAACTGCACACAGTACTCCAAATGTGGCCTTACCAAGGTCCTATACAGCTGCAACATCACCTCACGACTCTTGAATTCAATGCCTCTGCTAATGAACGCTAATACACCATAAGCCTTCTTACAAGATCTATCCACCTGAGTGGCAACTTTCAAAGATCTATGAACATAGACCCCAAGATCCCTCTGCTCCTCCACCTTACTAAGAACCCTACTGTTAACCCTATATTCCGCATTCTTAAATTTTCCTTCCAAAATGGACAACCTCAGACTTTACAGGGTTGAACTCCATCTGCCACTCCTCAGCCCAGCTCTGCATCATATCTAAGTCCCTTTGCAGCCGACAGCAGCCCTCCTCACTATCCACAACTCCACCAATCTTCGTATCGTCTGCAAATTTACTGACCCACCCTTCGACTCCCTCTTCAATGTCATTAATAAAAATTACAAACAGCAGAGGACCCAGAACTGATCCCTGCGGAACTCCACTTGTAACTTCTACTACCACGTTCTGTCTCCTACAATCAAGCCAATTTTGTATTCTCATATGATATGACCCCAATAGTCAGTCTTAGTAAACTAACTACCAGATCATTACTGATCTGTTTCTAATTCAGAGTCAGAGAGATGTACAGCATGGAAACAGACCCTTCGGTCCAACCCATCCATGCCGACCAGATATCCCAACCCAATCCCTCGGCCCATATCCCTCCAAACCCTTCCTATTCATATACCCATCCAAAAGCCTCTTAAATGTTGCAATTATACCAGCCTCCACCACTTCTTCTGGCAGCTCATTCCATACACATACCACCGTCTGCGTGAAAGAATAGCCCCTTAGGTCTCTTCTATATCTTTCCCCTCTCACCCTAAATCTGTGCCCCTAGTTATTTACTCCCCAATCCCAGGGAAAATACTTTGTCTATTTAACCTATCCATGCCCCTCATAATTTTGTAAACCTCTATAAGGTCACCCCTCATCCGCCGACATTCCAGGGAAAAGAACCCTAGCCTGTTCAGTATCTCCCTATAGCTCAAATCCACCAACCCTTGCAAAATCCTTGTAAATCTTTTCTGAACCTTTCAAGTTTCACAACAACTTTCCGATAGGAAGGAGACCAGAAATGCACGCAATATTCCAACAGTGGCCTATCCAATGTCCTGTACAGCCGCACCATGACCTCCCAACTCCTGTATTCAATACTCTGACCAATAAAGGAAAGCAAACCAAACGCCTTTTACACTATCCTATCTAACTACAACTCCACTCCAAGGTCTCTTTGTTCAGCAACACTGCCTAGGGCCTTATCATTAAGTGTATTATTCCTGCTGAGATTTGCTTTCCAAAAATACAGAACCTCGCATTTATCTGAATTAAACTTCATCTACCATCCTCCAAGGTGGACTTCGGGACAGGCAGCAGAGGAAAGTGGCCGAGCAGAGGCTGATAGCTAAGTTTGGTACCCATAGGGAGGGCCTCAACCGGGACCTTGGATTCATGTCACATTACAGGGGATCACCATTGCACTACACACACACACACACACACAGATATTCCTACACGCACACACTCTCACATACACGCAGACACAGATAGACACAGACTCGCACACAGACACTCCCACACATGCACCCCCTCACAGACTTAAAACATTCTGCACACGCACACACACACACAAACACACTTTCTCACACTCACAACCCCCATCCCAGACAGACACACACACACAGACAGACAAAGACCCACATGCACGCATATATTTTGTGTGGTGAAGTTTTTTGGTACTTTTAGAGCTACATTGCACTTTGCTCAAAAACCACAGACATTCATGTAGAACTCTGAGCTCAAAAACTGCATGAATTTATGTAAAACTCTGTTATCTCACTTTTTAGATTGGAATCAATCTAAACATCAGGTCATAGACAGAGAACACAGGGGGCTAACACCTTCAACATATTGTCTAGCTGTCACCATTGTTAACAGTTAACCCGAGAATGCAACTTTTAAAAAAAAGGGTTTTGTGATTTACACATGAAAGAGTGAACTACCATTGTATTCTAACAGATGAAAGGCTTAACAGACAATCAATTCTTCAATGTATAATTTCAGTTACATCACACTGCAAATTTTTGCTATAAACTCTGTGTTACAATCGAGTCCTCCACATCACCTGATGAAGGAGCGTCGCTCCGAAAACTAGTGTGCTTCCAATTAAACCTGTTGGACTATAACCTGGTGTTGTGTGATTTTTAACTTCATCTACCGCATCTCAGCCCATTGGCCCATCTGGTCAAGATCCTGTTGTAATCTATGTTAAACCTCTTTGCTGTCCACTATAACTCCAATTTTGGTGTCGTCTGCAAACTTGCTAACTATACCTCTTATGCTCACATTCAAATCATTTATGTAAATGATAAAAACTAAAGAACCCAGCACCAATCCTTGCGGCACTCCACTGGTCACAGGCCTCCAGTCTGAAAAACAACCCTCCACCACCACCCTCTGTCTTCTATCTTTGAGCCAGTTCTGTATCCAAATGGTTAGTTCTCCCTGTATGTCATGAAAGCTAATCAGTCTCCCATGGGGAACCTTGTCGAACGTCTTACTGAAGTCCATATGGATCACATCTACCACTCTGCCATCATCAATCCTCTTTGTTACTTCCTCAAAAACCTCAATCAAGTTTGTGAGACATGATTTCCCACACACAAAGCCATGTTGACTATCCCTCATCAGTCCTTGCCCTTCCAAATACATGTACATCCTGTCCCTCCGGATCCCTCCAACAACTTGCCCACCACTGACGTCAGGCTCACTTGTCTATAGTTCCCTGGCTTGTCCTTACCACCCATCTTAAACAGTGGCACCACGTTAGCCAACCTCCAGTCTTCCAGTACCTCACCTGTAACTATCGATGATACAAATATCTCAGCAAGAGGCCCAGCAATCACTTCCCTAGCTTCCCACAAAGTTCTGGGTTACACCTGATCAGGTCTTGGGGATTTATCCACCTTTACCCTTTTCAAGACATCCAGCACTTCCTCCACTGTAATATGGACATTCTGCAAGATGTCACCCATCTATTTCCCTACAATGCATATCTTCCATATCCTTTTCCACAGTAAATACTGCTGCAAAATATCCATTTAGTATCTCCCCCATTTTCTGCGGCTCCACACAAAGGCCGCTTTGCTGATCTTTGAGTGGCCGTATTCTCTCCCTATTTATCCTTTTGTCCTTAATGTACTTGGAAAAGCTCCTTGGATTCTCCTTAATTCTATATGCTAAAGCTATCTCATGTCTCCTTTTTGCCCTCATGATTTCCCCCTTAAATATACTCCTAACTTCCTTTATACTCTTCTAAGGATTCACTCGGTCTATCCTGTCTATACCTTACATATGCTTCCTTCTTTTTCTTAACCAAACCCTCAATTTCCTTAGTCATCCAGCATTCCCAATACCTACCAGCCACTCCTTTCACCCTAACAGGAATATACTTTCTCTGCATTCTATTTATCTCAAGTCTGAAGGCTTCCCATTTTCCAGCCGTCCCTTTACCTGTGAACATCCGCCCCCAATCAGTTTTCAAACTTTTTTCCTAATACCGTCAAAATTGGCCTTTCTCCAATTTAGAACTTCAACTTTTAAATCTGGTTTATCCTATTCCTTTATTATTTTAAATCTAATAGAATTATGATCACTGGCCCCAACATGTTCATTTGAAGAAAATGAGAGATTGAACAAACAATCCAGGTCTTTTTTTCAATAAATAATTTCAGTTACAGCACACTGTAAACATTTGCTATGAATTCTACACCTTCTCATCTTTTACTCCACAAGCACCTGATGAAGGAGAAAAGCTGAGAGCTAGTGCTTCCACATAAACCTGTTGGACTATAACCTGATGCTGTGTGATTTTTTAACTTTGATGCCTACAGAAAACTTCCAACAGGGTGCCTTCTCATTTCCTGTTTCTAACCTCAGCCCAAACTATCTCAGTGGATAAGTCCTCAAACATGATCTCACCGGCTGTATTACTACCTTTGATTAACAATGCCACACTCCTCTTTTACCACTTTCTCTGTTCTTACTGAAGCATCTAAATCCCTGAATCTGCAACAACCAGTCCTCCACCCACCCCCCCCCCAACCCTCAAGGATCCCAAAACCACAATCACAGACATCACAAACCCTGGGACATGGGAGGCAACACACCAATCCTGAGTCTCTCTCATTCCCACAAAACCTCCTGTCTGCCCTCCTAACTATGGAGTTCCCAATGACTAAAGCTCTGCTCCTCTCCCCCCTTCCCATCTGAGCAACAGGGACAGACTCTGTGCCAGAGGCCTGTAACCCATTGCTTACCCCTGGTAAATTGTCCCCCCAACAGTATCCAAAACGGTCTCCTTGTTGTTGAGGGGAACCACCACAGGAGATCCCTGCACTGCCTGCAGGTTCCCTTTCCTACCCCTGTCGGTAATCTATCTACCTTCATGTGGCTGTGGAGTAACTACCTCCCTGTAACTTCTCACAATAAACCCCTCCCCTTCCCGAATGATCTGAAGTTCATCCAGCTCCAGCTCCAGTTCCCTAACGGTTCTCAAGGAGCTGGAGTTGGGTGCACCTCCCAAAAAAGAAGTCAGCAGGGACACTCGAGTTGACTCTTACCTCCCACATTCTGCAGGAGGAACTGCCCTAACCTCCATTCCCACGATTCTAAATTCCCAAGTAGAGAATATGAAACATGAAAGAAAACACTTGTTACCTTACCAACTGATGCACAGAACTATTTTTTTGGTTAGAGGAGGAGGATGGGTGGGAGACATTCCCAAATAGTGTTTAGGGTAAAGTAACCACCCAAATATGTAACCTCATGACCTTCCAGATATTCCAGAGGGAGTCAGAAACTAGATTCTGAGGTGAATAGCAGTGGTTTAGATACAGAATACTAGATGTACAGGAGTGAAGTACTGACTGGAATCTATTTGAGGAGTTCAGGGTGATTAATAAAGAAAATAAGAGAATCACATAAGTGCGTTATAGGGCTTGAAGGTTGAATTTGAATGCAGGACACAAAGTTAAAGGCAGGATTCTTGACAGTGTGGAGAAACAGCGGAATCTTGGAGACCACGTCCATAGATTCCTGAAAGTTTCTACCCACCTTGATAGAGTTGTTAAGAATGCATATGGTGTATTGGCTTTTATTAGCTCGTGTATTGTGTTTAAGAACCGTGAGCTTATGCTGCAGCTCTCTTGAGCCCTGGTTAGACCACACTTGAAATATTGCATTCAGTTCTGGTCGCCTCATTACAGGAAAGGTGGGGAAGCTTTACAGAGAGTGCAGGGGAGATTTATCAGGATGCTGCCAGGAACGGAGGGCATAGTCTGGATTAGAGTGGTGCTGAAAAAGCACAGCAGGTCAGGCAGCATCAGGGGAGTAGGACAATTCCTCATTCCTGATTAAGGGCTTTTGCCCGAAATATCGATTTTCCTGCTCCTTGGATACTGCCTGACCTGCTGTACTTTTCCAGCACCACTCTAATCTAGACTCTGATCTCCAGCATCACTTTTGCCTAGGAACGGAGGGTATGTCTTATGAAGAAAGGTTGAGGGAGTTAAGGCTTTTCTCATTGGAGTGAAGAAGGATGAGAGGTGACTTGATAGAGGTGTACAAGATGATGAGAGATGTAGACAGAGAGACGATCATAGACACAGACTTTTTCCTCTGAAGGAAATATCTATCACAGGGGGCATAATGTTAAGGAGATTGATGGAGGGTTTCAGGAAGATGTCAGAGTTAGATTCCTTACACAGAGAGTGGTGGGTGTGTGGAATTCTAATGGAGTAAGATATGCTGGGGACATTTAAGTGACTCTTGGACGGCCATATGGAAGATACAATAGAGGGTATGGAGGTTAGGCTGATCTGAGAGTAGGATAAAAGGCCAGCACAGCCATGAGGGCCGAAAGGCCTGTACTGTGCTGCACTGATCTCTGTTCTCAATTAATCAATGGATTCAGGGTGGTTTATGTATCAAATAATAGATACCCAGGAATGAGTTACAGGCTGGAATCGAATTTAGGAGTTCAGCATGTTTCTGTGCAGTCATAGATACAAATGAGTGCGTTATGGTTTTGGAGGTGGTTTTGAATATGGAGCAACAGATACTCTGGAGTGAGTTAGATACTGCAAATTAACCACATATTTTAGGTCATTAAAAATTGGTTACAAATTTGAGAGATGTAAAATTTGTGGTGGTGTGATTGGAGTTGGCAAAAACGATGGAGTGTGCAACAAAGGGAGTGGCAGCATATAACATGGGGTGGCTGTTCATTGGGAATGGGAATAAATACGGGCTGGGAAAATACTTGGGGGAACCTCAAAAATTGGAAAGATGGGTGGTGAGTGCCAAATCTGTAGGCAGGACATCTGGGGAGGTGCATAATTTGAGGGCATGATTGAAGAGGAGCTTGAAGTTTACAAAATATTTTGGAAGGCTGAAAATTATGGGGGTGCTCAAAACTTAGGTAGATGCAGCATTTGGGGAGTTTGAACAGAGTGAGGACTGGAGATGCTGGAAATACAGAGTTGATAAAATGTAGAGAGGCAAAAAGCACAGCAGATCAAGCAGCCTCACAGGAGCAGGAGAGTTAGTGTTTCTGATTTAGGACCTTCATCAGGGGACTGAGGAAAAATCTGGGGTGGTGGGTCTGGGGGAAGGCAGGTGGGATGATGAAAGGTAGATACAGGTCGGAGGTGATTGTGATTACTCAATCGGAAGGAAGATAAACAGGTTTGATCAGGTCAAGAGGACAGGGTGGAGAGGGAGGGCTGGACAGTTCGAGGTGGGAAGTGGGAAGATTTGGAAGCTGGTGAATCCTATATTGAGGCCATATTGTTGCCAGCTCTCTCCGCTAGTTCTTGTTTGGCTTTATTTTGATATTGGAGGAGGCTCATGTCTTTGGGGGAGTTGAAATGGCTGGCCCGGAAGGTGGGGTTGATTGGAACATGTGGGCCTTAGATGTTCCCTGATCTGGTCCCAGATTTTGCGTTCAGTCTCCCATGCAGGGAGGAACACATCGGGAACAAGGGATGGAGTAAATCAGGTCAGAGGAAATGCAAGTGAATCTCTGCTGGACTTGGAAAGATGCTTTGGGGCCTTGGGTGGAGTTAAGAGGGGAGGTGTGGCATCAGATGTTGCACTTCCTGGGTTCACAGGTAAAGGTGCCAGGTGTGAAGGAGAGGATGGTGGGAAATGAGGACCTAACTAAGGAATCATGTATGAAATGGTCCCCAGGAAAGCAGATGGGGTCGAGTGGGAAATCTCATTTTGGTGGTGGGGGTCAAACTGAAGTGGGTGAAAATGGTAGAGGATGATGCATTGCATTTGGAGATTAGTGGGGTAGAATGTGAGGAGGTTCTATCCTTGTTGTGGCTGGGAGGGGTTTGCGGGCAGTATGTGGTTGTGGGCCTCATTGTTCACGGGGAAGGGGAAATTATGCACCTTGAAGAAGGGGAGGTGATGGCCTAATGGTATTATTGCACAACTATTCATCCAGAAACGTGGAAAAATGTTCTGGGGACCTGGGCTCGAATCTTACCATGGCAAATTGTGGAATTTGAATTCAACAACAAAATCTGGAATTATGAGTTGACTGATAACCATGAAACTGTTGAATCAATTGTCGAAAAAAAAGCTATCAGGTTCATTAATGCCCTTTAGGGAAGGAAATCAGCCATCCTTACCTGGTCTGGCCTCCATATGAGTCCAGAGCCACAGCAATGTGGTTGATTCTTCACTGCCCTCTGAAATGGCCTCACAGGCCACTCAGTCGTATCAATCGCTAGAAACTCACAACAAAGAAATGAAACCCTGGACCACCTGGCATTGACCTTGGAACCAGAAAATACAACGGCAAAAACACAAACATGCAAAGTTCTACTTACTGACATCGTGGAGCTCATGCCAAAATTGGGAGAGCTGTCTCACAGACGAGTCAAGCAACAGCCTGATATAGTTGTTCTTACAGAATCATACCTTCCCGATAATACCTCAGCCACTACCAATACCATCCCTGGATATGTCCTGTTCCACTAGCAGGATATATCCAGCAGAGGTGGCTGCAAAGTGGCATTCAGTCAGCAGGGAGTTGCCCCGGGAGTCCTTGACGTCGACTCGGGACCCCATGAGTTCTCATGGCTTCAGGCTAAACATGGGCAAGGAAACCTCTTACTGGTTATCGTGTATTATCCTCCTTCAGCTGATGAATCAGTGCTCTTCCATGTTAAACAGTACTTGGAGGAAACACTGAGGGTGGTAGGGGCACAAAATGTACTCTGGGTGGGGATTTCAATGTCTACCACCAAGCGTGTCTCAGCAGCAGCATTAATGATTGAACTGGTCAGGTCCTAAAGGTTATAACAGCTAGACTGGGTCTGTGGCAGGTGGTGAAGGAATCAACAAAAGGGCAAAACATACTTAAGCTCATCTTTATTAATCTGCCAGCTACAGAAGCATCTATCCATGACAGTATAGATAAAAGTGACTACCACACTGTCCTTATGGAGATAAAGTCCCTCCTTCACATTGAGAATACCCTCCATCGTGTGTTGTGTGGTGCTATCGCTGTGCTAAATGGGACACGCTTCGAATTGATCAAGCAGCTCAAGACTGGGCATCCATCAGGTACTGTGCCAGATCAACAGCAGCAGAACTGTATTCCAGCACAATCTGTAACATCATGGTCTGGCACATCTCTCACTCAACCATTACCATCAAGCCCAGGGATAAATCCTGGTTCAATGGAGAGTGCAGGAGAACATACCAGGAACAGCATCAAGCATACCTAAAGATGAGTTGTCAAACTGGTGAAGTTAGCGAACAGGACTACTTGCGTGCCAAATGGTATAAACAGCACGTGATGGACAGAGCTAAGCAATCCCACAACCAACGCATCAGATTTAAGTTCTGCAGTCCATCCACATTCAGTCATGAGTGGTGGGGCACAATGAAACAAGTCACTGGAGGAGGATTCTCCGCTAATATCCCCATTCTCAATGATGGAGGAACCCAGCACGAGTGCAAAAGATAAGGTTGACGCATTCGCAAAATTCTTAAGTCAGAAGTGTTGCGTTGAAGATCTATCTCGGGCTCCTCTTGGTCTCTATCATTACAGATACCAGTCTCCAGCCAATTCGATTTACTCCCATGATATTAAGATTTGGCTGGAGACACTGGATACTGCAAAGGCAATGGGCCCTGAGAACATTCCGGCAATAGTACTGAAGAAGTGTGCTCTCGAATGTGCCGCTCCCCTAGCCAACCTCTTTCAGTACAGTTACAACTCTGGCATCTACCTGACAATGTGGAAAATTGCCCAGGTATGTCCTGTACACAAAAAGCAGGACAAACGGCCAATTACTGCCTAATCTGTCCATTCTCCATCATCAGTAAAGTGATGGAAGGCATCATCAACACGGCTATCAAACAGCACCTGCTCAGCAACAACCTGCTCAGTGATGCCCAGTTTGGGTTTCACCAGGGTTACTCCGCTCCTGATCTCATTACAGCCTCGGTTCAAACATGGACAAAAGAGCTGAATTCCAGAGGTGAGGTGTGAGTGACAGACCTTGACATCAAGGCTGCATTTGACCATGAATGCCATCAAAGAGCCCTGGCAAAACTAGAATCAATGGGTATGGCAGCCAAACACTCCACTGGTTCAAGTCATACGTGGCACAAAGGAAGATGGTTGTGGTTGTGGAGGGTGAGTCATCTCAGTTCCAGGACATCATTGCAGGAGTCCCTCAGGGTAGTGTCCTAGGTCCAATGATCTTCAGCTGCTTCATCAATTACCTTCCCTCTGTCATAAGGTCAGAATTAGGGATGTTCACCAATGATGAACAGTGTTCAGCGCCATTTGTGACTCCTCAGATACTGAAGCAATCCGTGCTCAAATGCAACAAGATCTGGACAATATCCAGGCTTGGGCAGACAAGTAGCAATAACATTCACGTCACACAATTGCCAGACAATGACCATCACCAATAAAAGACAGTCTAACCACCGTCCATTGACATTCAGTGGCATTACCATCACTGGATCCCTCACTGTCAACAGCTTTGTGGTTACCATTAATCAGAAATTCAGATTGACTCCCCACATAAACACAGTGGCTACAAGAGAATGTCAGAGACTCGGGTTACTGTGGTGAGTACCTCACCTCCTGACTCCCCATATTCTATCCACTGTCTGCAAGGCACACATGAGGAGAACGATGGAATACTCCCCACTTGCCTGGATGGATTCAGCTCCAACAAAACTCAAGAAGCTTGACACCATCCGGGACAAAGCAATCCGCTTGATTGGCACCACATCGACAAACATTCAATCCCTCCATCACCAGCGCTCAGTGGCAGCAGTGTGTGCTATCTACAAGATGCACTGAAGAAATTCATCAAAGATCCTGCGACAGCACCTTCCAAACCCTGACCACTTCCATCTAGAAGGACAAGGGCAGCAGGTACTTGGGAACACCACCACCTGCAAGTGCCCCTCCAAGCCACTCATCACCCTGACTTGGAAATATACTGTTGTTCCTTTACGGTTGTTAGTTCAAAATTCCGGAATTCCCTCCCTGCTGGCATTGTGGGTCAACCCACAGCAAGGGGACTGCAGCAATTCAAGATGGCATCTCACCACCACCTTCTCAAGGGTAAATAGGGATGGGCTATCAATGCCGGCCAGCCAGTTATGCCCAAGTCCCACAAATGCATTAAAACAAACTTCTTATCTTTGTGAGCTCCCTCTTCTCCCCACAATCCCTTGACATATTTGAAACCTATTCCAATGCTGATTACCCTTCCTATCTCTGTAAATTACTCCATTATCCAAAACATTTCCAATCTCTGCTATCTCCTCCTCCAGTCATTACAATAATCCCTATTTCTGTCATCTTGTCCAGTACCTATACTCTCAGTATAACATTCTGCAGCCTCTGCCAACCTCCCCATCTGTGCACTTTATTCTAGCCCCTTACAGCAAATGACATCACTGTAACTTTCTCCAGTCTCTATAACATTCCTGCCTCCTGTCTTACAGTGCCTCACAACCTTATCATCCCTACTGACCTCCCTTTCTGAATATACGCCTCCTGTCCCTATAGCCTTTCCTGCCTGTGTGACCTACTTTAATCCTTCAACCCTCCCTTCTTTATCGTGTTCTGAAGCCACCATCCCTCCCCATGTCTGCAATCTCATCCGGTCTCTGCAATCCCCTCTGTTTCTGTGAACTCACATCACTACAATCTTCCTTAACTCTACCTCCCATCACTACTAACCTTTCTAACACTAACCTCCAAAAGCCATGAAAACCATCCATGGACCAGTGACACCCTCTTGATTGCTGAGTCCAATTTCAGTCCCTACAGCTGTCTCTATTTAGAACCTCCTTCAGACTGAATGACTGTTGCTAGCCCTGTCACCTCACCCAGTGTCTACAATATTAGTAACTTCATTCAATCGCGAAAACCATCTCTGTCTCTGTAGCCTTCTCCAGTACCTGAATCCAGAATTGATGAGGTTCCTCATGATAGGCTGATGGAGAAGTTGAAGTCGCATAGGTTCCAAGGTGTACTCGCTAGATGGATGGAGGACAGGCTGGGAAACAGGAAACAGAGAGTTGTAGTGGAAGGGAGTTTCTCAAAATGGAGAATTGTGACTGGGGATCCGTGCTGGGACCATTGTTGTTTGTGTTATACAGAAATGATCTGGAGGAAGGTATCGGTGGTTTGATTGTTGCAAATGATGCAAAGATTGGTGGAGTCGTGAATACAGAGGGAGACTGTCAGAGACTACTGCAGAATATAGATAGATTGCAGATTTGGGTGGAGGAATGGCAGATGGATTTTGATGCTGGCAAAAGCGACGTGATGCATTTTGTTTTTCAGCGGCAGCAGCAACAGCAATTCGAAGTGCGGGAGCGAACACCCGCGGCACAGGTGGCACAGTGGTTAGCACTGCTGCCTCACAGCGCCAGAGACCCGGGTTCAATTCCCGACTCAGGCGACTGACTGTGTGGAGTTTGCACGTTCTCCCCGTGTCTGCGTGGGTTTCCTCCGGGTGCTCCGGTTTCCTCCCACAGTCACAAAGATGTGCAGGTCAGGTGAATTGGCCATGCTAAATTGCCCTTAGTGTTAGGTAATAAGGGGTAAATGTAGGGGTATGGGTGGGTTGCGCTTTGGCGGGTCGGTGTGGACTTGTTGGGCCGAAGGGCCTGTTTCCACACTGTAAGTAATCTAATCTAATCTAAACCAGGGGACTGCCGGGAGCGGTGAGTCACTGATTTGTACCTTTAAAAACTTACCACCAGGGCAGGAGTCCTCCATTTCTGTTTTTCAGCAGCAGCAGCAACTGAGTCACTGATTTGTGCTTTTAAATTTGAAGTCAGAGAGTAGAGGTTTCTGGGAAAGGAGGGACTTCTTACTTTTATTTCCGTCCTGCTTTATAAGTCAGTGTTTTCTCAACCCGAGACCCTACCTTTGTAGGGCCTTCCACACAACCACCTCCTCTAACCTTAAGGACCAGGGACATATCAGGTAAGTCCCTCTTTTTAACTTTGTAACTAGGGGACTAGCAGGGATGGCAGTGCAGGGAGAGCAATGTTCCTCCTGCATGATGTTTGAGGTGAGGGACACCAATAGTGTCCCATCCAAGTACATCTGCAGAAAATGCACCCAACTCTCGCTCCTCCAAGACCATTTTAGGGAACTGGAGCGGGAGCTGGATGAACTTCGGATCATTCGGGAGGCAGAGGCTGTGAAAGATGAGTCACAGGGAAGTAGTTACTCCTCAGCAAGAAGAAAACTTGACTACTCGAAAGGGGAAAAACAGTCAGTGGAGGGATCCCATGTGATCATTCCCCTGAAAAACATGTATACCGTTTTGGATATTGTTGAGGGGGATGACTTACCAGGGGCAAGCAGTGGGGCCCAGGGCTCTGACACAGAAGGGAAGGAGGGAAAAGAGGAGAGTGTTCATCATTGGGGACTCAATAGTTAGAGGCTCAGATAGAAGGTTTGTAGGGAACGAACAAGACTCGCGGTTGGTGTGTTGCCTCCCAGGTCCCAGGGTCCGTGATGTCTCAGATCGTATCTTTGGGATCCTGAAGGGAGAGGGTGACCAGCCTCAAGTCGTTGTCCATGTAGGTACCAATGACATAGGTAGAAAGAGGGATAGGAATGTATGGCAGGATTTCAGGGAAGCTGAGAGCTAGAACAGAGTTGTTATCTCTGGATTGTGACCTGTGTCATGTGATAGCGAGGCAAGGAATAGGGAGAGATATCAGCTAAACATGTGGTTGCACGGATGGTGCAGGAGGGAGGGTTTCAGGTTTTTGGATAATTGGGGCTCATCCTGGGGAAGGTGGGACTTGTACAAACAGGACGGTCTTCACTTGAACCAGAGGGGTACTAATATCCTGGGTGGGAAATTTACTGGTGCTATTCAGGTGGGTTTAAACTAGCTCAGCAGGGGGATGGTAACCAGAGGTGTAGCTGCAGTGCACAGGAATATGAGAGTAGGAAGGACAGGGACAGGATTTCAGGGTCACAGGAATATGCTGGCAGACAGCAAACTGGTAAGAAGTATGTCTACTTCAACGCCAGAAGTATCCGAAATAAGGTAGGTGAGCTTGCAGCATGGATGGATAGATACCTGGGACTTCGATGTTGTGGCCATTTCGGAGACATGGATAGAGTAATGTGAGGAATGGATGTTGAAGGTTCCAGGGTTTAGATCTTTCATTAAAATCAGGCAAGGTGGTAAAAAAGAGGGAGAGGCGTGGCCTTGCTAGTCAAAGATAGTATAACGGTGGCTGAGAGAAGTTTGGATGAGGACTCGTCTACTGAGGTAATGTGGGCTGAGGTTAGAAACAGGAGAGGAGAGATCACACTGCTTGGAGTTTTTTATAGGCCTGCCCAGAGTTCCAGGGAGGTGGAAGAGAGGATTAGCAACGTTATCCTGGGTAGGAGTGAAAAGAACAGGGTGGTCATTATGGGGGACTTTAATTCCCCAACATTGATTGGAAATGTTATAGCTCTAATAGGTCGGATAGATCAGTTTTTGTCCAATGCATAGAGGAGGGTTTCCTGACACAGTATGTCGAAGGGCCAAAAAGAGGGGAGGCCACACTGGATCTGGTGCTTGGTAATGAACCAGGCCAGGTGTTTGATTTAGTTGCTGGTGAGCGCTTTGGAGAGAGTGAC
The DNA here is from genome assembly GCF_037043375.1 of Chiloscyllium plagiosum. Taxonomy (NCBI): domain Eukaryota; kingdom Metazoa; phylum Chordata; class Chondrichthyes; order Orectolobiformes; family Hemiscylliidae; genus Chiloscyllium; species Chiloscyllium plagiosum. The sequence continues at coordinate 55,855,078 of NW_028270166.1, forward strand.
CATAATTCAGTTATGTTTAGTTTAGCAATGGAAAAGGATCGGTACATGCCACAGGCCAAGAGTTATCGATGGGGCAATTATAATGTGATTAGGCAACAATTAGGATACATTGTCTGCAGGGGATGCAGACAATGGAAATGTGGAGCTGGTTTAAGAAACAGATATTGCGTGTCCTTGATAGATATGTCCCTGTCAGGCAGGGAGGAAGTGATAAGGTAAGGGAACCGTGGTTTACTAGAAAAAATGGAATCTCTTGTTAAGAAGAAGAAAGAGGCTTATGTGTTGATGAGGCAAGATGGTACAGATGAGGCGCTGGAGAGTTACAGATCAGCTAGGAAGGATTTAAAGAGAGAGTTAAGAAGAGCAAAGAGAGGACACAAGCAGTCTTTAGCAAATTGAATAAAGGAGAACCCTAAAGCTTTCTATAGGTATGTGAGGAATAAAAGGATGATTAGGGTAGGAATAGGGCCAGTCAAAGACAGGAGTGGGAAGATGAGTGTCGACTCTTTATAGATCAGAGAAGTGCTAAAAGAACACATTAGAAAAAGGGGAATATTGTAGAGGAGAAGAATGATGTACGAGATATTAGACTACAAAGGACTCAGGTTAGTTACACACAGGTTTATTGATTCTAGAAGGGGTGAAAGTAGTCAAGTCCCCTGAGCCGGATGGGATTTATCTGAGGATTCTCTGGGAAGCTGGGAGGAGATAGCAGAGCCTTTGGCTTTGATATTTCAGTCGTCATTGTCTGCGGGTTTAGTACCTGAGGACTGGAGGATTGCAAATGCTGTGCCCTTGTTCGAGAAGGGTAGCAGAGATGACCCAGGTAATTATGGGCCAGTGAGCCTTACATCTGTATTAGGAAAGGTTTATATTTCCCTGCCCACCAAGGATAGATTTCCCTCCCCACCCCTATCAGCATTCCGGAAAGACCACTCCCTCCGCGACTCCCTTGTCAGATCCACACCCCCCCACCAACCCAACCTCCACTCACGGCACCTTCCCCTGCAACCGCAAAAAATGCAAAACTTGCGCCCACACCTCCCCCCTTACTTCCCTCCAAGGCCACAAGGGATCCTTCAATATCCATCAGAAATTCACCTGCATCTCCACACACATCATTTACTGCATCCGCTGCACCCGATGTGGCTTCCTATATATTGGGGAGACAGGCCGCCGACTTGTGGAACGTTTCAGAGAACACCTCTGGGACACCCGCACCAATTAACCCAACCGCCCCGTGGCTGAACACTTTAACTCCCCCTCCCACTCCGCCAAGGACATACAGGTCCTTGGCCTCCTCCATCGCCAGACCATGGCAACACGACGCCTGGAGGAAGAGCGACTCATCTTCAGCCTAGGAACCCTCCAGCCACAGGGGATGAATGCGGATTTCTCCAGCTTCCTCATTTCCCCTCCCCCCACCTTTTCTCAGTCCCAGCCCTCAGACTCAGCACCGCCTTCTTGACCTGCAATCTTCTTCCCGACCTCTCCCCCCTCACCCCCTCTCCGGCCTATCACCCTCACCTTAACCTCCTTCCACCTATCGTATTCCCAACGCCGCTCCCCCAAGTCCCTCCTCCCTACCTTTTATCTTAGCCTGCTTGGCATACCCTCCTCATTTCTGAAGAAGGACTTATGCCCGAAACGTCGATTCTCCTTCTCCTTGGATGCTGCCTGACCTGCTGCGCTTTTCCAGCAACACATTTTTAAGCTATGGTTTCGTCAAGGGCAGGTCGTGTCTCACAAACCTCATTGAGTTTTTTGAGAAGGTGACCAAGCATGTGGATGAGGGTAGGGCAGGTGACATGGTAGACAGTAAAGCCTTTGATAAGGTTACATATGGTAGGCTGTTGTAGAAAATGCAGAGGCATGGAATAGAGTGTGATTTAGCAGTTTGGATTAGAAACTGGCTTTCTGGAAGAAGGCAGCGAGTGGTGGTTGATGGAAAATACTCAGTCTGGAGTCCAGTTACTAGTGGTGATCCACAAGGATCTGTTTTGGAACCACTGCTGTTTGTCATTTTTATAAATGACCCCACCACCAGTGATATATTTCCCTCCCCTCCCCTATCGGCGTTCCGAAAAGACCACTCCCTCCGTGACTCCCTCGTCAGGTCCACACCTCTCACCAACATAACCTCCACTCCCGGCACCTTCCCCTGCAACCGCAAAAAATGCAAAACTTGCGCCCACACCTCCCCCCTCACTTCCCTCCAAGGCCCCAAGGGACACTTCCATATCCGCCACAAATTCACCTGCACCACCACACACATCATCTATTGCATCCGCTGCACCCGATGTGGCCTCCTCTACATTGGGGAGACAGGCCGCCTACTTGCGGAACGTTTCAGAGAACATCTCTGGGACACCTGGACCAACCAACCCAACCACCCTGTGGCTCAACACTTCAACTCCCCCTCCCACTCCACCAAGGACATGCAGGTCCTTGGACTCCTCCATCGCCAGACCATGGCAACATGACAGTTGGAGGAAGAGCGCCTCATCTTCTGCCTGGGAACTATCCAACCACAATGGATGAACTCAGACTTCTCCAGTTTCCTCATTTCCCCTCTCCCCCACCTTGTCTCAGTCAATTCCCTCAAACTCAGCACCGCCTTCCTAACCTGCAATCTTCTTCCTGACCTCTCCGCCCCCACCCCACTCCGGCCAATCACCCTCACCTTGAACTCCCTCCACCTATCGCATTTCCAAAGCCCCTCCCCCAAGTCCCTCCTCCCTACCTTTTATCTTAGCCTGCTGGACACACTTTCCTCATTCCTGAAGAAGGGCTTATGCCCGAAACGTCGATTCTCCTGTTCCTTGGATGCTGCCTGACCTGCTGCACTTTTCCAGCAACACATTTTCAGCATAAATGACTTAGACGCAGGCATAGGTGGATGGATTAGTAAATTTGAAGATGACACTAAAATCGATGGAGGAGTGGATAGTTTTGAAGAATGTTACAGTTTGCAGGGGATTTGGATAAACTGCAGAATTGGGCTGAGAGATGGTAAATGGAGTTCAATGCAGATAAATATGAGGTGATGCACTTTGAGAAGAATAACAGGATGGCAGAGTACTGGGTCAATGGAAAGATTCTTGGTCGTGTGGATGTGCAGAGGGCTCTTGGAGTCCATGTGCATAGATCCCGGTAAGTTGCCACCCAGGAGGAAAGTGCTGTTCAGAAGGCATATGGTGTGTTAGGCTTCATTCGTAGGGGGATTGTGTTCCGGAACTGCAATATCATGCCGCAACTATATAAAACACTGATGCGGCCATACTTGGAATATTGTGTACAGTTCTGGTCGCTCCATTACAGAAAGGATGTGGAAGCATTGGAAAAGTTGCAGACGAGATTTACCAGGATATTGCCTAGTCTGGAGGGAAGGTCTCATGAAGAAAGGCTGAGAGACTTGGGTCTGGTCTTTTCTCATTGGAAAGAAGAAGGCTAAGGGGGCATTTGAGAGAGACATACTAGATGATCAGAGGATTAGATAGGGTAGACAGAGAAAGACTTTTTCCAAGGATGATGATGTCAGCTTGCACAAGGGGGCATAACTACAAATTGAGGGGTGATAGATTTAAGACTGATGTCAGAGGCAAGTTCTTTACGCAGAGAGTGGGAAGGGTGTGGAATGCCGTACCTGCTAAGGTAGTCAACTCAGCCACATTAGGGATATTTAAACAATCCTTTGATAAGCACATGGATGATTTTGGGATAGTGTAGGGGGACGAGTTGAGAATAGTTTACAGGTCGGTGAAACATTGAGGGCGGAAGGGCCTGTTCTACGCTGTATTGTTCTATGTTCTATATTCTATGAAAGATCCAGATCAAGAACAAACTATACAGTAAATAGAAAGGTCCTGAGGAAAACTGATGTAGAGGGAGATCTGGGTGTTCAGGTCCATTGTTCCGTGAATGTGGCAATGCAGGTCTATAGAGTGGTCAAGAAGGCATACGGCATGCTTTCCTTCATCGGACAGGCTATAGAGTATAGCAGTTGGCAGATCATGTTACAGTTGTACAAGACTTTGTTTTGGCCACATTTGGAATACTGTGTACATGTCTGGTCACCACATGGATGATTTGGAGAGGGTGCAGACAAGGTTCACTAAGATGTTGCCTGGTATGGAGGGTGCTAGCTATGAGGAGAGGTTGAGTAGAAGAGGTCTATTTTCACGAGAAAGATGAAGGTCGAGCGGGGAACTGATAGAGAGGCATAGACAGGGTGGATAGCAAGAAACTTTTTCCCAGAGTGGGGGACTCAATTACTAGGGGTCACGAGTTCAAAGTCAGAGGGGAAAGGTTTACAGGAAGATGTATGTGGAAAGGTCATTACGCAGAGGGTGGTGAGTACCTGGAACGCTTTGCCAGCGGAGGTGGTAGAGGTGGGCTTGATAGCATAATTTAAGATGTAGTTGACAGAAATATAAATGGGCAGGAAGCAAAGGGATACAGAGCCGAAGAAAATAAGTGATAGTTGTAGATCGAAGATCTGGATCGGCACAGACTTGGAGGGCCGAAGGGCCCGTTCCTGTGCTCTGCAGCCCTTCCTATCTCGAACCTCCACTACCCTCCACAACCCTCCCTATATCTGTGACATCTTCCAGTCCCTAACTGCAAACTTCTCCAGTCCCTATTTCACTCCCCATTTGTCAGGGCTATTTGCATTCCTCCAATGTATGTCAGTATCTAAAGCCCACCCTGTCTCTAATGTCCAAATTTCTTCAAGTCTGTCAATGTCTCCAGTCTCCAGAACCATCCATAAGTTTCTCCAGATCCATGAAGCTTCCGATTCCTTCGTACACTAATACCTGAAACATTATTTTTCAGTGCATCTTACTGCAATGCCTAAAAACTGCCATCTTTGGAAACTGCTCCAAACCTTCCGATATGTTCAGAAAATCCTGCAGCACTAAAACCCTCCCTTTCTGTGTAACCTCTTTCAGTCCTGATGACACTCCCAATCTGTGGAGCTTTTACAATCTTCCTGAGTTGGGTAATTCCTTCAAGTCCCTGCAGAATTCCTGATCTGAGGCACCTACTCAAATCCATGTGACTCTCCACTTCCTGTAAGGCTGACTTTCAATGTTAGCTCATCCAGTCATTCCATCCCTCTACTTATCTCCATATCCTTCTCCAGCTCTTTCACCCTCATCTATGTAAACTTCACCCTCCCTCACAACCATCTCCACCTTCGGAACCTCCTCCAGTTTGTGCGATACTCCCTGTGTTTGTAACCGAGTCTGACTGGGAAAAGAGTTGCTAGATTCACAGCCTTCTTCTTTAAATAAGTTTGAGAGCATCTTTGTTAGGGAAGGTTTAAACTAATGTGGTGGGAAATGGTAACCAAATGAGGAGGTTAGTGGACAGCAAGGAGGTAACAACTAGATAATGAAGTCACTGTTACTCAGGGGAAGAGAAGACAGAGAGCAGATGATGACACAAAGGGACTGCTGGTCTGCAATGCATTTGTGTAGTAGGTAAGGCAGATGAACTTTGGGCTTGGATTAGTATCTCCAATGCTATTGCTATTACTGAGACATGTTTGAGGGAAGGGCATGATTGGCAACTAAATATCCCAGGATATCAGTGCTTCAGGCAGGATAGAGAGAGAGGTAAAAGGGGTGAAGGAGTTGCATTTCCGGTCAGAGAAGGAGGTTCTGTTCACAGAGCTGGGAATTTGTGTTGCAGATGTTTCGTCCCCTGTCTAGGTGACATCCTCAGTGCTTGGGAGCCTCCTGTGAAGCGCTTCTGTAATGTTTCCTCCGGCATTTATAGTGATTTGTATCTGCCGCTTCCGGTTGTCAGTTCCAGCTGTCTGTTGCAGTGGTCGGTATATTGGGTCCAGGTCGATGTGCTTATTGATTGAATCTGTGGATGAATGCTATGCCTCTAGGAATTCCCTGGCTGTTCTCTGTTTGGCTTGTCCTATAATAGTAGTGTTGTCCCAGTCGAACTCATGTTGCTTGTCATCTGCGTGTGTGGCTACTAAGGATAGCTGGTCGTGTCATTTCGTGGCTAGTTGGTGTTCATGGATGCAGATGTTCATGGCAACGGACAGCTGGAACTGACAACTGGGTGAGAATCTTAACCAGTACTTTGCATCAGTGTTCACCGAGAAGAGGGACATGATGGATGCTGAGTTTCGGGATAGACGTTTGACTACTCTGTCAAGTCAGCATAAAGAGGGAAAAAGTGTTGAGTATTGTAAAAGGCATTAAGGTAGACAAGTCCCCAGATCCAGATGGGATCTATCCCATGTCCCGGAGGACTGTAGAATTGTTAATGTTTCCTCTTGTTTAAGAAGGGCAGCAGGGATAGCAGAGAGGTATCAGAAAGTATTTTAACTCAAACCTGTACAAAGTAATAAAGTAATTAACTAAGCAGAGATGGCTGGTCAGGTGGTGTGCTGTAGTTGTATGATGTGGGAGCTGGCTGATCCCATTGTGAACGGCAGTGACCACATCTGTAGTAAGTGTTGGTTGCTGGAAGAACTCCGGATCAGAGTTGATGATCTGGAATCTGAGCTTCAAACACTGCGGCACATCCGGGAGGGGGAGAGTTACCTGGACACTTTGTTTCAGGAGGCAGTCACACCTGGGAGATTAAGTAATTCACATTCAGTTAGTGATCAGGGACATTAGAGTGTGACTGTAAGTGAGGCAGGCAGGGGGAACCTGAGTTCAGGAGTGCAGGAGCCTCAGCCCTTGACCTTGTCCAACAGGTACGAGATTCTTGCTCCCTGTTCGGATGAGGAAAAGGGCTCTGGACAGGATGGGCCTGCTGACCACGGCACCATGGTCCAGAAGGCCATTCAAGAGGGGGGAGCAAAAAGACAAGTAGTTGTTATAGGGGATTCTATAATTAGGGGGACAGATAGTATCCTATGCAAGCCGGATCGGGAGTCTCGCATGGTGTGTTGCCTACCCAGTGCCAGGGTTCGGGACATCTCTGACCGGCTTGAAAGGATATTGGAGTGGGAGGGGGAGGATCCAGTTGTTGTGGTCCACGTTGGGACTAACAACATAGGCAAAGTTAGGGTGGAGGACCTGTTTGGGGATTATCGAGCACTAGGAAGGAAATTGAAGTACAGGTCCTCAAAGGTCATAATCTCCGGATTACTGCCCGAGCCACGTGCCAATTGGCATAGGGATAAGAAAATTAGGGAAGTAAACACGTGGCTAAGGGATTGGTGTGGGAAAGAGGGATTCCACTTCATGGGGCATTGGCATCAGTTTTGGAACCGGGGGGGATCTGTACCGTTGGGACGGTCTCCACCTGAACCGATCAGGTACCAATGTTCTAGCGAAGAGGATAAATAGGGTGGTCAGTAGGACTTTAAACTTCTGAGTTGGGGGGAAGGGAAAGTGAAAGCGACAGGGAGTATGGAGTTAAATGGAAAGATAAGCGGCAGGATAGCATATGTGCAGGCGGATTTAAACTTGATACAGACTGGGAATACAGCAAAAAGGAAGGATATCTTAGGACATCTTATGACTTCCAATATCTCTAATGATAAGAAAGTTAACATTAAGGCACTTTACCTGAATGCTCGTAGCATTCGTAACAAAGCAGACGAACTAATGGCACAGATCATCGTGAATGCTTATGATGTAGTAGGCATCACAAAGACGTGGTTACAGGGGGGTCAGGACTGGCAGTTAAACATCCAAGGGTTTTCAACTTATCGAAAAGACAGGGAAGTGGGCAGAGGGGCGGGGTTGCCTTGTTAGTTAAGAACAAAATTAAATCTATGGCACGGAATGACATAGCGTCGGATGATGTGGAGTCTATGTGGGTGGAATTGAGGAACCACAAAGGCAAAAAAACCATAGTGAGAGTTATTTACAGACCTCCTAACAGTGGTCAGGACCAGGGGCGCAACATAGAACATAGAACATAGAAAAATACAGTGCAGTACAGGCCCTTTGGCCCTCGATGTTGCGCCGATCCAAGCCCACCTAACCTACACTAGCCCACTATCCTCCATATGCCTATCCAATGCCCGTTCAAATGCCCATAAAGAGGGAGAGTCCACCACTGCTCCTGGCAGGGCATTCCATGAACTCACGACTCGCTGAGTAAAGAATCTACCCCTAACATCTGTCCTATACCTACCCCCCCTTAATTTAAAGCTATGCCCGCTTGTAATAGCTGACTCCATACGTGGAAAAAGGTTCTCTTGGTCAACCCTATCTAAACCCCTAATCATCTTGTACACCTCTATCAAGTCACCCCAAACCTTCTTTTCTCCAATGAAAACAGCCCCAAGTGCCTCAGCCTTTCCTCATATGATCTTCCTACCATACCAGGCAACATCCTGGTAAACCTCCTCTGCACCCGTTCCAGTGCCTCCACATCCTTCCTATAGTATGGCGACCAAAACGGCACACAATATTCCAGATGCGGCCGCACCAGAGTCTTATACAACTGCAACATGACCTCAGGACTCTGGAACTCAATTCCTCTACCAATAAAAGCCAGTACGCCATATGCCTTCTTCACCGCACTATTTACCTGGGTGGCAACTTTCAGAGATCTGTGTACATGGACACCAAGATCCCTCTGCTCATCCACACTACCAAGTATCCGACATTAGCCCAGTACCCCATCTTTTTGTTACTCCTACCAAAGTGAATCACCTCACACTTACCTACATTGAACTCCATTTGCCACCTTTCTGTCCAGCTCTGCAGCTTATCTAAATCCCGCTGTAACCTGACACATCCTTCCTCACTGTCAACAACTCCACCGACTTTCGTATCATCCGCAAACTTGCTCACCCAAACTTCTAGCCCCTCCTCCAGGTCATTTATAAAAATGACAAACAGCAAAGGTCCCAAAACAGATCCTTGCGGAACACCGCTAGTAACTGCACTCCAAGATGAACCTTTACCATCAACTACTACCCTCTGTCTTCTTCCAGCCAGCCAATTCCTAATCCAAACCTCCAACTCACCCTCACTGCCATACCTCCATATTTTTTGCAGTAGCCTACCATGGGGAACCTTATCAAATGCCTTACTAAAATCCATATACACCACATCTACCGCTTTACCCTAGTCCACCTCCTTAGTCACTTTCTCAAAGAATTCAATAAGGTTTGTGAGGCACGACCTGCCCTTCACAAAACCATGCTGACTATCCTTGATCACATTATTCCTATCCAGATGTTCATAAATCCTATCCCTTACAATTCTCTCTAAGACTTTGCCCACAACAGAAGTGAGACTCACCGGCCTATAGTTACTAGGGTTATCCCTACTCCCTTTCTTGAACAAGGGAATCACATTTGCTATCCTCCAGTCTTCTGGCACTATTCCTGTAGACAACGAGGACATAAAAATCAATGCCAATGGCTCTGCAATCTCCTCCCTTGCTTCCCAGAGAATCCTAGGATAAATGCCATCAGGCCCACGGGACTTATCTAATTTCACCCTTTCCAGAATTTCCAACACCTCTTCCCTACATACCTCAAAGCCGTCCATTCTAATTAATTGTGACTCAGTATTCACATCGGCAACAATGTCCTGTTCCTGAGTGAATACTGACAAAAAGTATTCATTCAGTGTCTCCCCAATCTCTTCAGCCTCCACACGCAACTTCCCACTACTATTCCTGACATACCTATAGAAAGCCTTTGAGTTTCCCCAATCCTACCAATTTAGGACTTTTCATGTCCCCTCCTTGCTGCTCTTAGCTCTCTCTTCAGATCATTCCTGGCTACCTTATAACTCTCAATCGCCCCAATTGAACCTTCACGCCTCATCTTTACATAGGCCGCCCTCTTCCATTTAACAAGGGATTCCAATTCCTTATTAAACCACGGCTCCCTCACACGACCCTTTCCTCCCTGCCTGACGGGTACATAATTATCAAGAACACTCAATAGTTGCTCCTTGAACAAGCTCCACATATCAATTGTGCCCTTGCCTTGAAGCCTACTTTTCCAAGCCACGCATCCTAAGTCGTGCCTCACTGCATCATAATTTCCCTGCCCCCAGCTATAACTCTTGCCCTGCAGTGCACACTTATCCCTCTCCATCACGACAGTAAAAGTCACCGAATTGTGGTCACTGCCCCCAAAGTGCGCACCTACCTCCAATTCTAACACCTGGCCTGGTTCATTACCCAGAACCAAATCCAGTATGGCCTCACCTCTTGTTGGCCAGTCTACATATTGTGTCAGGAAACCCTCCTGCACACATTGGACAAACACCGACCCATCTAACGAACTCAAGCTATAGTTTTCCCAGTCAATATCAGGAAAGTTAAAGTCCCCCATAACAACCACCCTATTACTTTCACTCTTCTCCTGAATCATCCTCGCAATCCTTTCTTCTACGTCTCTAGGACTATTAGGGGGCCTGTAGAAAACTCCTAACTGGGTGACCTCACCTTTCCTATTCCTAACCTCAGCCCAAACTACCTCAGATGGCGAGTCTTCATCCATCGTCCTTTCCACCGCTGTAATACTATCTTTGACAAGCAATGTCACACCTCCCCCTCCTTTACCCCCATCTCTGACCCTACTAAAACATTTAAACCCTGAAACCTGCAACAGCCAATCCTGTCCCTGTTATACCCATGTCTCCGTAATAGCCACAACATCGAAATCTCAGGTACCAACCCATGCTGCAAGTTCAACCATCTTATTTCGTATACTTCTTGCATTGAAGTATACACACTTCAAGCCACTTTCCTGTTGACAGGTACCCTCCTTTGAGATTGATGCCATTTTCCTAACCTCCCTACACTCCAGGTCCTGCACCCTAAAGCTAGGTTCCCATTCCCCTGCAGAGTTAGTTTAAACCCCCACCAAGAGCACTAGCAAACCTCCCCCCAAGGATACTGGTGCCCCTCAGGTTCAGGTGTAGACCATCCTGTTTATAGAGGTCCCACCTTCCCCAGAAAGAACCCCAGTTATCCAGATACCGAAATCCCTCCCTCCTGCACCATCCCTGTAGCCACACATTTAACTGTTCTCTCTCCCTATTCCTCGACTCTCTATCACGTGGCACGGGTAACAAACCAGAGACAACAACTCTGTTTGTTCTAACACTGAGCTTCCAACCTAGCTCCCTGAAAGCCTGCCTAACATCCTCAGCCCTCCTCCTACCTATGTCGGGAAATAGAAAAGGCATGTCAGAAAGGCAAGGTCACGGTGATCATGGGAGACTTCAATATGGAGGTGGACTGGGTAAATAATGTTGCCAGTGGATCCAAAGAAAGGGAATTCATGGAATGCGTACAGGATGGCTTTTTGGAACAGCTTGTCATGGAACCCACAAGGGAGCAGGCTATTCTGGACCTAGTGCTATGTAATGAACCAGACTTTATAAAAAAATCTTAAAGTAAGGGAACACTTCGGAAGCAGCGAGCATAATATGGTAGAGTTCAGTCTGCAGTTTGAAAGAGAGAAGGCAAAATCGGATGTAATGGTGTTACAGTTAAATAAAGGTAATTATGAGGGCATGAGAGAGGAACTGACGAAAATAGACTGGCAGCAGAGCCTAGCAGGGAAAACAGTAGAACAAAAATGGCAGGAGTTTGTGGGTAAAATTGAGGACACTGTACACAGGTTCATCCCCAAGAAGAGAAAAATTATCTGGGGAGGGATTAAACAGCCATGGCTGACAAAGGAAGTCAGGAAATCTATCAAAGAAAAAGAGAGATCCTATAAAGTGCCAAGAGCACTGGGAAATCAGAAGATTGGGAAGGCTACAAAAAAAAACAGAGGATAACAAAGAGAGAAATAAGGAAGGAGAGGATCAAATATGAAGGTAGGCTAGCCAGTAATATTAGAAATGATAGTAAAAGTTTCTTTCAATACATAAGAAACAAACAACAGGCAAAAGTAGACATTGGGCCATTTCAAACTAATGCTGGAAGCCTAGTGATGGGAGATAAGGAAATAGCAGGAGAACTTAATAAGTACTTTGCATCAGTCTTCACAGTGGAAGACATGAGTAATATCCCAACAATTAAAGGGAATCAGAGGGCTGAGTTGAGTGTGGTTGCCATTACAAAAGAGAAAGTTCTAGAAAAGCTAAAAGGTCTTAAAATTGATAAATCTCCTGGCCCCGATGGTCTACATCCTAGAGTTCTGAGGGAGGTGGCTGAGGAAATAGCGGAGGCGTTGACTGAGATCTTTCAAAAGTCACTGGAGTCAGGGAAAGTCCCGGATGATTGGAAGATCGCTGTTGTAACCCCCTTGCTCAAGAAAGGATCAAGGCAAAAGATGGAAAATTATAGCCAATTAGCCTAACCTCGGTTGTTGGTAAAATTCTAGAATCCATCATTAAGGATTAGGTTTCTAAATTCTTGAAAGAGCAGGGTCGGATTAGAACAAGTCAACATGGATTTAGTAAGGGGAGGTCGTGCCTGACAAACCTGTTGGAGTTCTTTGAAGAGGTGACAAGTAGGTTAGACCAGGGAAACCCAGTGGATGTGGTCTGTCTAGACTTCCAAAAGGCCTTTGATAAAGTGCCACACGGGACTGCTGAGCAAGGTGAGGGCCCATGGTGTTCGAGGTGAGCTGGTATGGATTGAGGATTGGCTGTCTGACAGAAGGCAGAGTGTTGTGATAAAAGGTTCTTTTTCGGAATGGCAGCCGGTGACAAGCGGTGTCCCGCAGGGTTCAGTGTTGGGGCCGCAGCTGTTCGCATTATATATTAATGATCTGGATGAAGGGACTGGGGGCATTCTAGCGAAGTTTGCCGATGATACAAAGTTATGTGGACAGGCAGGTAGTACTGAGGAAGTGGGGATGCTGCAGAAGGATCCAGACAGTTTGGAAGAGTGGTCCAGGAAATTGCTGATGGAATTCAATGTGAGCAAATGCGAGGTCTTGCACTTTGGAAAAAAGAATACAAGCATGGACTACTTTCTAAACGGTGAGAAAATTTGTAAAGCCAAAGTACAGAGGGATCTGGGAATGCTAGTTGAGGATTCTCTAAAGGTAAAGATTAGATTAGATTAGATTACTTACAGTATGGAAACAGGCCCTTTGGCCCAACAAGTCCACACCGACCCGCCGAAGCGCAACCCACCCATACCCCTACATTTACCCCTTATTACCTAACACTAAGGGCAATTTAGCATGGCCAATTCACCTAACCTGCACATCTTTGGACTGTGGGAGGAAACCGGAGCACCCGGAGGAAACCCACGCAGACACGGGGAGAACGTGCAAACTCCACACAGTCAGTCGCCTGAGGCGGGAATTGAACCCGGGTCTCTGGTGCTGTGAGGCAGCAGTGCTAACCACTGTGCCACCGTGCCGCCCACCATGCAGGTTGAGTCCGTGATTAAGAAAGCGAATGCAATGTTGTCAATTATCTCAAGAGGGTTGGAATATAAAAGCACTGTTGTGCTACTGAGACTTTATAAAGCTCTAGTTAGGCCCCATTTAGAGTACTGTGTCCAGTTCTGGTCCCCACACCTCAGGAAGGACATACTGGCACTGGAGCGTGTCCAGCGGAGATTCACACGGATGATCCCTGGAATGGTAGGTCTAACATATGAGGAACGGCTGAGGATTTTGGGATTGTATTCATTGGAGTTTAGAAGATTAAGGGGAAATCTAATAGAAACTTACAAGAAAACTACATGGCTTGGAGAGGGTGGATGCTAGGAAATTGTTTCCGTGAGGCGAGGAGACCAGGACCCGTGGACACAGCCTTAGAATTAGAGGGGGTAAATTCAGAACAGAAATACGGAGACATTTCTTTAGCCAGAGAGTGGTGGGCCTGTGGAATTCATTGCCACAGAGTGCAGTGGAGGCTGGGACGCCAAATGTCTTCAAGGCAGAAATTGATAAATTCTTGATGTCACAAGGAATTAAGGGCTACAGGGAGAATGCAGGTAAGTGGAGTTGAAATGTCCATCAGCCATGATTGAATGGCGGAGTGGACTCGATGGGCCGAATGGCCTTACTTCCGCTCCTATGTCTTATGGCCTTATGGTCTTAAGGTAATTACAGGTCGGTGAGCCTGATGTCAGTGGATTGGAAACTGCTGGAGAAGAAACTGAGGAATGGGTTCCATTGATATTTAGAAGGGCTTATCAGTGATAGGCAACATGGTTTTGTGCAGGGAAAGTCATGTCTTACCAAGTTAACAGAAATCTTTGAGGAAATGACAAATGTGACTGATGAGAGAAATGTTGTAAGTGCCACATGCATGGACTTCAGTAAGGTGCTGAAATGGTTCCTCATGTTGGGCTGATGGAGAAAATGTAGTTGTGTATGGCCCAGGGTTTGCTAGCTGTTTGGATAGAGACCTGGCTGGTCTGCAGGAGACAGAGAGTAGGAGTGGAAGGCAGTTTCTCAAAATGGAGAACTGTGACCAGTGGTGTTTCACAGCTATCCGTGTTGAGACCACTGTTGTTTATGATATACATAAGTGATCTGGAGGAAGATATAGGTGGTCTGATTAGCACATTTGCAGGTGACGCTAAGATTGTTGGAGTAGCAGATAGTGAAGGGGACTGTCAGAGAATATAGCAGAATATAGATAGATTGGAGAGTTGGATGGAGAAATGGCAGATGGAGTTCAATCTGGGCAAATGCGAGGTGGTACATTTTGGAAGATCCAATTCAAGAGGGAACTACACGGTAAATGGAAAGCCCTGTTGAAAATTGATATAGAGAGAGATCTGGGTGTTCAGGTTTATTGTTCCCTGAAGATGGCAACAGAGTTTGATAGAGTGGTCAAGAAGGCATACGACATGCTTTCCTTCAACGGACAGGGTACTGAGTATAAGAGCTGGCAGGTCATGTCTGAGTTGTATAAGACTTTGTAGTGCTGCGTACAGTTTTGGTTGCCGCATCACCAGCAGGATGTGGATGTATTGAAGAGTGTGCAGAGGAGGTTCACCAGGATGTTGTCTGGTATGGTGATCACTTGCTATGAAGAGAAAAAAGGGGGTTGAAGTGGAACCTGATTGATGTCCACAAAATCATGAGAGGTATAGACACGGTGGATAGCAAAAAGCTTTTTCCCCAGAGTGAGGGATTAATTGCTCGGGGTCACAAGTTCAAAGTGAGAGGGGAAAAGTTTCAGGGAGATATGCATGGAAAGTTCTTTACACAGATGATGTCCAGATGATGTCCAGCAGATTACCACCATGTTCTGGTGGATGTCCAGAATGCATTGACTGGGCAGATGGTAGAGGCAGGTACCATAGCGTCATTTAAGATGTATCTGGACAGACACATGAATGGACAGGGAGCAGAGGGATACAGATCCTTAGGAAATAGGCAACAGATTCAGATAGAGGCTCTGGATTGGCGCAGGCTTGGAGGGCTGAAGGGCCTATTTCTGCACTGTAATGTTCTTTGCTCTTTGTTCTGATACCTGGAAACTTCTTCAGTCTCCACAACCTTCCATATCTCTGTTCATTGCTCCAGTTTATACAACTGTCTTCTCTCTAAAATGCTCTTATCTTTGCCTTTCGGACTGTCTGCCACTCTCTACCTACACCCAACTCTATCTCTGTAATCTACTCCAGCCACCACTATCTCTGTAACTTCCTTTAATCTCGAAAGTTCTTTCACCCACTAATATTCTCAACTGGTGCTTAATCTGTAACATCTTAGAATCCCTAAATATTTGTTATTTCTGTGACATCGATCTGTCCCTTTACCCCCACAATCACTGAAACATTCCTTGCATTTGTGACAAGGCAGGTGGAATGACAGCATTAACTGAAATGATCTGATATGATTGAACAGTCAATATGAAGGTGCGGCTGCAGAATGACCATGGCTGGGAAGTGAATATCAAAGGGTTGTCGGGATTTAGGCAAAATAGGCAAAAAAAACAAATGAGGTCAAGCTGTGTTGTGAAGAACAGATGCAGTCAGTGTGTTAGTGAGACAGCCATGTGGATTGGAAGATCAAAATGCAGATTCTTTCTGGCTGAAGCTGAGAAACAACAAGGGGCAGCAACTGTTAGTAGAAATTCTTGTGCAGGCACCAGCCAGTGATGGTCATGCAAATACGGTTTCAGTCAGGAAATTAGATGTTCTTGTTGCAAGGGCACGAAAGTTACTACGTGTGATAGGAGTCTCATTCCCGACTGGATAACTGCAATGAATGGAGTCCTAGATTGTATCTAAGATGGTTTTCTATCACAACATAGAATGGGCTATTCTGGATCAAATGCTATGGAAGGACAAATGTCTAATAATCTCATTATAAACGAGTTCTGTGTGCAGAGAACCATAATATTATACAATCTTTTATTGAGGTTGAAACTGATTAAGCGAAGATCATGCGACACAGAAGTGGAATTAAGCCATTTGGCCCATCAGGTATTTCTGCGATTGAATGAGATCATGGCAGATCTGATGATCCCAAACTCTACTTTCCCGTGTTTTCCATGTAACCCTTGTTTCCCTGCTTAAGTAAAATGTGGCCATTTCTACTGTAAACATACTGAAAGACCCAGCCTTGACAGCCCTCTGCAGTAAGGAATTCCACAGATTCACGATCCTCTGAGTGAACACATTCCTCCTAATCACTGTCTTTAGATTAGATTCCCTACAGTGTGGCAACAGGGTATTTGGCCCAAAAAGACCCTCCGGAGAGTACCCAATCCAGACCCATTCCCCTACATTTTATCCTGACTAATGGACCGAACACTGTGGGCAACTTAGCATGACTTGATCTGCACATCTTCAGATTGTGAGAGGAAACGAGAGCACCCAGAGGAAGCCCACGCAGACACGGGGAGAATGTGCACACTCCACATAGACAGTCACCCGAGGCTGGAATCGAACCCAGGTCCCTAAAAGTGTGAGGCAGCAGTGCTAACCACTGAGCTATCATGTATCGTGAACTAGCCAGCCCTTGCTTGGATTTTATGCCACCTGTTTGCAGCTTCTCACACTTAGAGAAACCAAAGGAAATGCCAAAGATAATTATTGCAGATGGCCAGATGATTGGTGGAGTTGTGGACACTAAGGAAGGCTATCAAAGTTTACAGCAGGATACACATCAGCTTGAAAGGTAGGTGGAGAAATAACAAATTGAGTTTAATCTGGACACGTGTGAGATAGTTTGGAGACTGTGGGGCAATAATACATTCAGAGGTCTTGGTGCATGTCCATAGCTGTCTGAAATAAACAGAAAGTGAGAAAAGCCATGGGAGTGCAGAGAGAGAAAGAAACAGAGGGAGGACCTTACTGCAATAACTATTCAGGTGCCCCATCCCCCTCCCCAACACTGGTCCAAATCTGCCCCCAGGGAGTGGGGCAGGGATAGAGAGACACAGGCAAATGGAGAGTGAAACACTCAAGGAGAGAGATGGGGAATAGGGAGACAGAGGTAGACAGAGTGAATGTTCCAGTGGCCGGGCGGGTAGCGAGAGAGAGCAAAATGCAGAGGAAGAGAAAGAGGGTGATGGACAGAAGGGGCAGAAAGACCCCGGAGAGACAGGTGGAAGGACAGACAGGAGAGAAAGAAACAGGGACAGTGAAAATGCGCACTGGGGGCAGAGAGTAATACAGAAAGAGAGAGAAACAGTCATTGAGAGAGACAGAGGGAGTAGAGAAAGATCTTGTGGAGAGAGACAGAACAAAAAGGACAGACAGGGAGGAAGATTAAAATCCCATTGAAAACAAGGGATATAGCAGAGAGTGAGAGAAGGAGGGAGAGGGAAAAATAAACCCACACAGAGACAGAAGAACACAGAGAAAGCCCAGAGATAAAATGTGAAAGCCCAGAGAGTGGCTCACAGTTGCTCAGTGGTTGACACTGCTGCCTCAGTTCCAAGCCCAGGTTGAAATCCAGCCTTGAATGACTGTCTGTGTGGAGTTGGCGAGGTGAGGGTGGAGAAATACAAACAGAGATACCATTGAAAGGGAGCAATGGAAAGGGACAAAGAATGAGGGGGATGTGGGTCAAATGACCCGCAGGGAGCAACAGCAAGATCACAGAGGGCAGAGAGAGGTTCGCGGGAAACGTCACAGATCGGAAATACTGAACGATGGATCAGTTCCTGAAAAACCTGGGGAGACAGTGAGAGAGTGGGGCAAGGGGTAGATGTGAAGGATATGGCAGAGAGGGGAATTTATAGAAAACTGTGGGAGGGACAAGCAGCTGGGAATATGGATGCAGAAAACACGCCCTCCCCCACCAGAGCTCACCCCCTGCATGAGCCCCCCAATTCTTCTCCCCTGAGACTGTGTAAATGAATGACAGGAGACAGGATGTAACACTGCTTCTGCATCATCCCGTGTTTCTGCTCCAGAATCAAATCTGCTTGGACGGCGTATACAGAAAAGAAAATGACTAGGTGGAGAGAGAGAGGGAAATCCAGCCCTCTCCTCCCCTCCCCCATTAGCCTCAGCTCACAAATAAACTACATTTGAGTTGCACCTATCCCTTCCATTTAGCACTGCCTGAAGTAATAATACAACTCTTGCACAATGATTCATAAAAGGTTTCAGAGACAGGACTCCATCCCCAACACCTCCACACCTCCCCTCCCTCGTCCGCACGTGCGCACACACACACACTCCATACGACCTTAAGAATGAGGAGCAGGAAATGACTATATGACCCTTGAGCCACCTGAGTCATTCAGTATGATCATAGCTGATCTTTTTGTGGGATCAGCTCCACATACCCACCCTCTCACCTTTAAATCCTTTACTGTTCAAAAATTAATCTATTTAAACTAATTTACTGAGGAGGTCTCAACTACTTCACTGGGCCGGGATTTCCACAGATTCACAACCCTCTGGGTGAAGAACTTCCTTCTCAATTCAGTCCTAATCTGTTCCTTCTTATTTTGAGGTTATGCCCACTTGTCCTAGTTTCACTTGCCAGTGGAAACACCGGCTTTACTTCTATCTTATCCATTCCTTTCATAATTTCATATGATCCAATGAGATCCGCTCCCTCCCCACCATCCCCACTATTCTAGGAAATTCCAAGGAATATTATCCCAGTCTGCTCAGTTTCTCCTCATAAGCCACCCCCTTGAACTCCGGAATCAACCTAGTGAACCTCCTCCTCTGCACCACCTCCAGTGCCAGTACATCCTTTCTCAAGTACGGAAACAAAGCCTGCACACTGTCCTCCAGGTGTGGCCTCCCCAGCACCCTATACAGCTGCAACATAACCTCCCTGCTTTTAAACTCAATCCCTTGAGCAATGAAAGACAAAATTCCACTTTCTTTTTGAATTACTTGTTGCACCTGCAGACTAACATTCTCTGATCAACGCACAAGGATCACCAGGTCCCTCTGCACAGCATCATGCTGCAGGTTTCTTTCACCATTCAGAAACAATCCCTCTCACAGTTATTCCAACATGGATGATTTCACATTTATTAACATTGTACTCCATCTACCAGACCTTTGACCACTCACTTGAACTATCGATGTCCCTTTGGAAACTTTCAGAGTGCTCTGCAAACTTTACTCTACCGTTCACCTTCGTGTCATCCACAAACATTGACACTAAATGTCATCCCAACTCCAAATCATCTCTATAAATTGTAAATAATTGTGGTCCTAATGGTAATCACTGAGGCAAACACTCTTCATTGATCACCAACCAGAAATGCACTCATTTATCCCCATTCTTTGCTTCCTGTCAGCTAACCCATCCTGTATCCATGCTAATACATGGCCTGTATGTTTGGCTTATGCCAGAACCTTTTGTGCAATACCTTGTCGAATGAAGGAAGATTCCACACGCATTCTCACTGCATTCCACCAGAAGCACATCACACACACAGTTAGAAACCAGAGGCTGCAAAGGTTGAGACACTGTCAGCCCTTCCCATCAAGTTTGTGTATCTATCCAACTTCTCTCTGCCTCATTCTGTCTATCCCAGGCTGTCATCTTCACTCATGTGCTGGGAACTATTTCTCTTGCAAATTCAGTGTTCAATGACTGGAGATTATCACCACCCCCAACCCAGCCCTTGTACCTATTCCCTGCCTCCCACATCCCCACCACCACAGCCCTCCAGGCTGACTCCCATCCCTGCCTTTCCACACCCTCCTTCTCACTGCATCCCCATCCACCTCCTCAGTGGAATTGATGATCTAGTGGTATTGTCGCTTGACAATTAATCCAGAAACTCAGAATAATGTTCTGGGGACCTGGGTTCAAATCCTGTCATGGCAGATGTTGAAATTTCAATTCAATTAAAAAAACCCTGGAATTAAGGGTTGACTGTGAAACCATTGTCAATTGTCGGAAAAAAACCTATCTGGTTCATTAATGCCCTTTAGGGAAGGAAATCTGCCATCCTTACCTGGGCTGGCCTCCATGTGACTCCAGAGCCACAGCAATGTGGTTGATTCTCCACTGCCCTCTGAAATGGCCTCACAGGCCACTCAGTCGTATCAATCGCTAGACACTCACAACAAAGAAATGAAACCCTGGACCACCTGGCATCGACCTTGGAACCGGAAAAGACAATGGCAAAAGCACTAATAGCCCTGTCCTCTGTACTGGAATCTGGGAGCTCGTGCTGAAATTGAGAGAACTGTCTCACAGATGAGTCAAGCAAAAGCCTGATATAGTCATTCTTATCAAATCATACCTTACAAACCCAGAAACCACCATTACCATCTCTGGATATGTCCGGTCCCACTGGCAGGACAGACCCAGCCAAGGTGGCAGCACAGTGGCATACGGTCGGGAGGGAGTTGCCCTGGGAGTCCTTGACATCGACTCTGGACTTCATGAGGTCTCATGGCTTCAAGTTAAATAGAGGCAAGGAAACCTCTTACTGGTTATCACATATTGTCGTCCTTCAGCTGATGAATCGGTGCCCCTCCATGTTGAACAACATTTGGAGGAAGCACTGAGGGTGGCAAAATGAATACTTGGTTTGAGATTTCAACGTCCACCACCAAGAGTGGCTCGGCAGCAGCAGCATTACTGATCGGGTTGGTCTGGTCCTAAAGGATATAACTGCTACACTGGGTCTCTGGCAGGTGGTGAAGGAACCAACAAGAGCAGAAAATGTATTTGACCTCACCCTTACTAATCTGCCAGTTGCAATCGCCTCTGTCCATGACAGTACAGATAAAAGTGACCACCGCACTGTCCTTATGGAGACGAAGTCCCGCCTTCACATTGAGAATACCCTCCACCTTGTTGTGTGGTGCAATCACTGTGCTAAATGGGACAGACTTTGAACCGATCTAGCAGCTCAATACTGGGCATCCATGAAGCATCCATGGGTCAACAAAGCTACTGTACTCCAGCACAATCTGTAACCTCATGGCCTGGTACATCCCCCACTCAACCATTACCATCAAGCCAGGGGATCAATCTTGGTTCAATGGAGAGTTCAGGAAGGCATGCATCAGGCAGACCTAAAAATGAGGTGTCAACCTGGTGAAGCTACTAAACAGGAGTAGAACATAGAACATAGAAGAATACAGCGCAGTACAGGCCCTTTGGCCCTCGATGTTGCGCCGATCCAAGCCCACCTAACCTATACTAACCCACTATCCTCCATATACCTATCCAATGCCCGCTTAAATGCCCATAAAGAGGGAGAGTCCACCACTGCTACTGGCAGGGCATTCCATGAACTTACAACTCGCTGAGTGAAGAACCTACCCATAACTTCAGTCCTATATCTACCCCCCCTTAATTTAAAGCTATGCCCCCTTGTAATACCCGACTCCATACGCGGGAAAAGGTTCACACTGTCAACCCTATCTAACCCCCTAATCATCTTGTACAGCTCAATCAAGTCACCCCTAAACCTTCTTTTCTCTAATGAAAACAGCCCCAAGTGTCTCAGTCTTTCCTCATACGATCTTCCTTCCATACCAGGCAACATCCTGGTAAACCTCCTCTGCACCCGTTCCAGTGCCTCCACATCCTTCCTATAGTATGGCGACCAAAACTGCACACAATATTCCAGATGCGGCCGCACCAGAGTCTTATACAACTGCATCATGACCTCAGGACTCCGGAACTCAATTCCTCTACCAATAAAAGCCAGTATGCCATATGCCTTCCTCACCGCACTATTTACCTGGGTGGCAACTTTCAGAGATCTGTGTACATGGACACCAAGATCCCTCTGCTCATCCACACTACCAAGTATCCGACCATTAGCCCAGTACCCCATCTTTTTGTTATTCTTCCCAAAGTGAATCACCTCACACTTAGCTACATTGAATTCCATTTGCCACCTTTCTGCCCAGCTCTGCAGCTTCTCTATATCCTGCTGTAACCTGCCACATCCTTCCTCACTGTCAACAACTCCTCCGACTTTCGTATCATCCGCAAACTTGCTCACCCAACCTTCTAACCCCTCTTCCAGGTCATTTATAAAAATGACAAACAGCAATGGTCCCAAAACAGATCCTTGCGGAACACCGCTAGTGACGGCACTCCATGAAGAAACTTTGCCATCAACGACTACCCTCTGTCTTCTTCCATCCAGCCAATTCCTAATCCAAACCTCCAACTCACCCTCAATGCCATATCTCCGTATTTTCTGCAGTAGCCTACCATGGGGAACCTTATCAAACGCCTTACTAAAATCCATATATACCACATCTACCGCTTTCCCCTCATCAACCTCCTTAGTCACCTTTTTAAAGAATTCAATAAGGTTTGTGAGGCACGACCTGCCCTTCACAAAACCATGCTGACTATCCTTGATCACATTATTCCTATCCAGATGTGCATAAATCCTATCCCTTACAATTCTCTCTAAGACTTTGCCCACAACAGAAGTGAGACTCACTGGCCTATAGTTACTAGGGTTATCCCTACTCCCCTTTTTGAACAAGGGAACCACATTTGCTATCCTCCAGTCTTCTGGCACTACTCCTGTAGACAAAGAGGACATAAAAATCAAGGCCAATGGCTCTGCAATCTCCTCCCTTGCTTCCCAGAGAATCCTAGGATAAATGCCATCAGGCCCAGGGGACTTATCTATTTTCACCTTTTCCAGGATTTCCAACACCTCTTCTCTACATACCTCAAAGCCATCCATTCTAATTATTTGTGACTCAGTATTCACTTCGACGACAATGCCCTGTTCCTGAGTAAATACTGAAGAAAAGTATTCATTCAGTGTCTCCCCAATCTCTTCCGCCTCCACACGCAACTTCCCACTACTATCCTTGACTGGACCTATTCCTACCCTAGTCATTCTTTTATTCCTAACATACCTATAGAAAGCCTTAGGGTTTTCCCTAATCCTACCGACTAAGGACCTTTCATGTCCCCTCCTTGCTGCTCTTAGTTCTCTCTTCAGGTCCTTCCTGGCTACCCTATAACTCTCAATCGCCCCAATTGAACCTTCACGTCTCATCTTTACATAGGCCACCCTCTTCCATTTAACAAGGGATTCCAATTCCTTATTAAACCACGGCTCCCTCGCACGACCCTTTCCTCCCTGTTTGACAGGTACATAATTATCAAGGACACTCAATAGTTGCTCCTTGAACAAGCTCCACATATCATTTACACTCTTGCCTTGGAGTCTACTTTTCCAAGCCACACATCCTAAGTCATGCCTCACCGCATCATAATTTCCCTGACCCCAGCTATAACTCTTGCCCTGTAGTACACACTTATCCCTCTCCATCACGAGAGTAAAAATCACCGAATTATGGTCACTATCCCCAAAGTGCTCACCTACCTCTAATTCTAACACCTGGCCTGGTTCATTACCCAGAACCAAATCCAGTATGGCCTCACCTCTTGTTGGCCTGTCTACATATTGTGTCAGGAAACTCTCCTGCACACATTGAACAAACACTGACCCATCTAACGAACTTGAGCTATAGCTTTCCCAATCAATATCAGGAAAGTTAAATTCCCCCATAACAACCACCCTATTACTGTCACTCATCTCCTGAATCACCTTCCCTATCCTTTCTTCAATGATTCTAGGACTATTAGGAGGCCTGTAAAAGACTCCTAACAGGGTGACCTCACCTTTCCTATTCCTAACCTCAGCCCAAACTACCTCAGATGGCAAGTCCTCATCCATCGTCCTTTCCACCACTGTAATACTATCTTTGACAAGCAATGCCACACCTCCCCCTCTTTTACCCCCACCTCTGACCCTACTAAAACATTTAAATCCTGGAACCTGCAACAGCCAATCCTGTCCCTGTTCTAGCCATGTCTCCGTAATAGCCACAACATCGAAGTCCCAGGTACCAACCCACGCTGCAAGTTCACCTACCTTATTTCGTATACTTCTTGCACACTTCAAGCCACTTTCCTGTTTACAGACACCCTCCTTGGAAATTGATGCCATGTTCCTAATCTCCCTACATTCCAGGCCCTGCACCCTGAAGCTACAATCTGGGTTCCCATGCCCCTGCAGAGTTAGTTTAAACCCCCCCCAAGAGCACTAGCAAACCTCCCCCCAAGGATACTGGTGCCCCTCAGGTTCAGGTGTAGACCATCCTGTTTATAGAGGTCCCACCGTCCCCAGAAAGAACCCCAGTTATCCAAAAACCGGAATCCCTCCCTCCTGCACCATCCCTGTAGCCACGCATTTAAGTGTTCTCTTTCCCTATTCCTCGAATCTCTATCACGTGGCACGGGTAACAAACCAGAGACAACAACTCTGTTCGTTCTAACTCTGAGCTTCCAACCTAGCTCCCTGAAAGCCTGTCTAACATCCTCGGCACTCCTCCTACCTATGTCGTTGGTGCCAATATGGACCACGACTTCGGGCTGCTCCCCCTCCCCCTCCAGGACCCGGAAAACACGATGAGAGACATCACGTACCCTTGCACCTGGGAGGCAACATACCAAACGTGAGTCTCTCTCGTTCCCACAAAACCGCCTATCTGTGCCCCGAACAATCGAGTCCCCAATTACTACTGCTCTGCTCT
Source organism: Chiloscyllium plagiosum (assembly GCF_037043375.1). Classification (NCBI taxonomy): domain Eukaryota; kingdom Metazoa; phylum Chordata; class Chondrichthyes; order Orectolobiformes; family Hemiscylliidae; genus Chiloscyllium; species Chiloscyllium plagiosum. Next base: position 55,879,945 of record NW_028270166.1, read on the forward strand.
TCTTCACCCTTCCCTTCTGAGTAACAGGGACAGGCTCCGTGCCAGAGACCTGAGCCCCGTTACTTACCCCTGGTAAGTCATCCCCCCCACAAGTATCCAAAACGGTATACTTGTTCTTGAGGGGAACGGCCGCAGGGGGTCCCTGCACTGGCTGCTTCCTCCCAGTCCCCCTCACTGTCACCCATCTATCTGCCATCTTTGGAGTTACTACTTCCCTATAACTCTGATCTATGACCCCCTCTGCCTCCCGAATGATCCGAAGTTCATCCAACTCCAGCTCCAGTTCCCTAACACGGTCTTGGAGGAGCTGGAGATGGGTGCACTTCCTGCAAGTGTAATCGGCAGGGACGTCAATGGCATCCCTCACCTCATACATGTTGCAGGAGGAACATTGCACTGCCTTCACTGCCATCCCTCTAAAGCTAACTTTTATTTTAAAAAAAAACTGGGTCTAAAGAATACAACAAGCAAAATTCAGCACTTACCTACTTACCAAAACAGGTGTTATTATTAGGTTAGAGGAGGAGGGCGGGTGGGAGGCACTACCCGTGTAGTCCCTCGGGTTCCTCTCCTTCGCACTTTTAAAGGGGGAAAAAACCAACCCAGGTAAGCTTACACTAACTGCTTCCGGGTCTCGGCTGCCCCTCTGGTCGTCGTCACTTCCCCCTGGTGCTCCCGCTCTTTCTGTGAAGAGAGAGTGAAAGAGAAAAAAAAACACCGCTGCCCGCTACCGGTAAGCACTTTTAAAACCAAACGGTCTTACCTTCGCTGCTGCTCGCACTGGAAATGACCGACGGCTTCGAAGGGTGAGTATAAATACTCACCGCTTTCCTTCCCGGCTGCCCCTCTGGTCGTCGTCACTTCCCCCTGGTGCTCCCGCTCTTTCTGTGAAGAGAGAGTGAAAGAGAAAAAAAACACCGCTGCCCGCTACCGGTAAGCACTTTTAAAACCAAACGGTCTTACCTTCGCTGCTGCTCGCACTGGAAATACTTACTGGAAGTACTTACATGCCAAATGGCATAAACAGGAAGTGATAGACAGAGCTAAGTGCTCCCACAACCAACGCATCAGATCAATGCTCTGCAGTCCTTCCACATCCAGTCGTGAATGGTGATGGACAATTTAACAACTCACTGGAGGAGATGCTCCACTAATATTCCCATCCTCAATGATGAAGAAGCCCAGCACATCAGTGCAAAAGATAAGGCTGATGCATTCGCAACAATCTTCAGTCAGAAGTGCTGAGTAGATAATCCATCTCAGGCTTCTCCAGTGGTCCCCAACATCACAGACAACAGTCTCCAGACAATTCGATTCACTCCCCGAGATATCCAGAAATGGCTGGAGGCACTGGATACTTCATAGGCAATGGGCCCTGAGAATATTCTGGCAATAGTACTGAAGAAGCGCACTCCAGTACTTGCCACTCCTCTCGCCAAGCTCTTCCAGTACAGTTACAACATTGGCATCGACCTGACAATATGGAAAATTGCCCAGGTATTTCCTGGACATAAAAAGCATGACCAGTCCAACCCGGCTAATTACCACCCAATCTGCCGACTCTCCATCAACAGGGCTATCAAAAAGAGTGGTGCTGGAAAAGCACAGCAGGTCCGAGGAGTCAGATGCTGCCTGACCTGCTGTGCTTTTCCAGCACCACTCTGATCTAAACCCGGGTTTCCAGCATCTGCAGTCCTCACTTTTGTCGAGGGCTATCAAACAGCACCTGCTCAGCAATAACCTGCTCAGTGATGCCCAGTTTGGGTTTGGCCAAAGTCATTCAGCTCCCGATCTCATTACAGCCTCGGTTCAAACATGGACAAAAGAGCTGAATTCCAGAGGTGAGGTGAGAGTGACAGCCCTTGACATCAAGGCTGCATTTGACCGGATGTGGCATCAATGAACCCTGTCAGAAATGGAATCAATAATATTGGGGGCGAACACTTCACTGGTTAGAGTCATACCTGGCACAAAGGAAGATGATTGTGGTTGTAAAGGGTCAGACATCTCAGCTCCAGGACATCTCTGCCGGAGAAATGGGTAGTGTCCTAGGCCCAATGATCTTCAGCTGCTTCAGCAATTACCTTCCCTCTGTCATAAGGTCAGAAGTGGGGATGTTCGCTGATGTTTGCACAGTTTTCAGCACCTTTCACGATTCCTTAGATACTGAAGCAATCCGTGCTCAAATGCAACAAGATCTGGACAATATCCAGGCTTGGGCCAACAAGTGGCAAGTAACATTCACGCCACACAAATGCCAGACCATGACCATCACCAATAAAAGACACTGTAATTACCACTCCTTGACATTCAACGGTATTACTATTGACTGGAAACTCACTGAACTCACCACATGAGCACAGTGGTTACAAGAGCAGGTCAGAGACTAGGGATACTGTGATGAGTAATTTACCGCCTGACACCCCAAATTCTGTGGGCGGCACGGTGGCACAGTGGTTAGCACTGCTGCCTCACAGCGCCGGAGACCCGGGTTCAGTTCCCGCCTCAGGCGACTGACTGTGTGGAGTTTGCACGTTCTCCCCGTGTTTGCGTGGGTTTCCTCCGGGTGCTCCGGTTTCCTCCCACAGTCCAAAGATGTGCAGGTCAGGTGAATTGGTCATGCTAAATTGTCCGTAATGTTAGGTAAGGCGTAAATGTAGGGGTATGGGTGGGTTGCACTTCGGCGGGGCGGTGTTGACTTGTTAGGCCAAAGGGCCTGTTTCCACACTGTAAGTAATCTAATCTAATCTAATTCATTATCCACTGTCTACAAGGTACAAGTCAGCAATGTGATGGAATACTCCCCACTTGCTTGGATGGGTGCAGCTCCAACAACACTCAAGGAGCTTGACACCATCCAGGACAAAGCAACCCACTTGATTTGGCACTACATCGACAAATATTCAACCCCTCCACCACTGGTGCCCAGTGGCAGCGGTATGTGCTATCTACAAGATGCACTGCAGAATTTCACCAAAGATTCTTCAACAGCACCTTCCAAATCCACGACCACATCCATCTAGAAGGACAAGAGCAGCAGGTATTTGGGAATACCATCACCTGCAAGTTCCCCTTCAAGCCACTCACCATCCTGAGTTGGAAATATATCGCCATTCCTTCACAATTGTTGGGTGAAAATCTTGGAATTCCCTCCCTACCGGCATTGTGGGTCAACCCACAGCAAGTGAACTGAAGTAATTCAAATGGCATCTCACCACCACCTTGTCAAGGGCAAATAGGGACAGGCTAACAATGCTGGCCAGTCAGTGACGCCTGTGAGAGACGATTTCGGTACAAACAATTGAGATGTGCATGACCCCAGAGTCTAAGGGGAATAGAGCCATAGGGGTAGGGTAAAACATGCTTCTCTGTAATAAAAGACGAGACATCTGCTGCTACGGATTGATAAGACCACTCACATTGACAGAGTAGAAAAACAAGTCCTTGATTGATAGGACCACTAACTCTGACAGAGAAGAATAAGTCCTTGACTGATAAGACTACAGGGTAGAAAAAACAACTCGGGAGACATCTGCTGCAGACTTTGAGATAAGGATACAGAATGGAAAAATACTGAACGGTTGAGAATGTGAACCTCGTGACTCTTTAGAGCCACAGAGGGGAGGGACTTGTCCTGTATTTAATCAGAAAGCATTGTTAGCCTCGGCGCGCTTTTCTCAGAAGGGTGCCCAACTCTGCAGACTTGCTAATAAAACTTTGTTTTCCTGAATTTGTCTAGAGCGATTATTAAGAGGCGATTTTCGTTTCTAACAACGCCCAAGTCCCACAAGTGAATATTTTAAAACGTTTCTCTGATTTAAACTTCTGTCTCTGAAATGTAGTTCCTTTCACTTTGTAAACCTGACTTGAGACATGGATTAAAATGATGGGACGGTCTGGAGAGTTTGATGGGTAGGTGGGGGAAGATGACAGACAGAGGAATTGTGATGGAGAGGCAGAAAAGGAGTGTGTGTGAGAGACAGAGGAGTGAGAAAGAAAGACCCAGACGATGGACAGAGAGAAATGGAGGTAGACCGAAGACTGAGGGAGGTGCAGGCAGAGTGAAATGGACACAGCGGGACAGAGAGTGAGAAAGAAAATGTAAAATCACAGCCTCTGCAAATTACATTTTGACTCTGAGCCACTTGTTGCAATATAGGACACTGTCGAAGAATCGTCCAATTACAAATAGAGGCCGCACACTGATCTTGTGAAATTGACGAACACTAGTTTATTTCTCACTGTATCGTGGGAAAGAGAAATTAAAAGGACTGATAGAAAATGAGCACTTTACCCAGTTAGGTCAAGGATTCTCTTCCTCAAGCTGCAGATACAGTCAGTTTTATAGTGTTACAGTGGTGTTACAGTAGTGTAGTGTTAATTACAAGATAAGATTAATTAAATTACATTCAATGGAATACAATCGGCTGGCCGGTCACAGCAATCAGGTAATAACTGTAACAGGAGGTTCCGTTCCTCTGCGAGAGCAGGTGCTAATGTCCAGTATCCTGGTTCCAATGGGCCTGCAGGGGGGTGCGTATTCTTGTCAGGTATCTGGGTGCCACTCAGTCTAGGGAGACTTTGTGGGGCTTCAGTACCTGAGGGCACTGTGAATGCCCTCGGGGCTGCAGGAGCGGTGATGCTATTGTGAGGGAGGAAACCTGTTATCAGATCATCTGAGGAGTGTATTCCTTCAGTCTGGAGGCTGTTTAGGTAATGTCTTGCTTTGCTGTTTAGTTCCTGAGCTGGTTGTAGTCAAGCTGAGGGATTATAGAACAAAGAAAGAAAATTTACAACCCAGGAACAGGCCCTTCGGACCTCCATGCCTGAGCCGACCCAAATGTACTCTCTAAACGTGTTGGTCAATTCCTAAGCATCTGTATCCCTCTGCTCCCCACTTACTCAAGCATTTGTCCAGACGCATCTTAAATTAATCTACCGTGCCTGCCTCTACCATCTCTACTGGCAACGCTTTCCAAATGTCTACCACCCTCTGTGAAAAGTACGTATGTATCCCCTTTAAACTTTCCACCTCTCACCTTGAAAGCGTAATCTCTCATGATTGAATCCTTCACCCTAGGAAAAAGCTTGTCTCTATCCATCCTTCATGATTTTGTAAACCTCAATTAGCTCCCCCCTCAACCTCATTTTTTCTCATGAAAATAAACCTAACCTACTCAACCTCTCTTCAGAGCTAGCATCTTCAATACCAGGCAATATCTTCGTAAACCTTCTCTGCGTCTTCTCCAAAGTGTCCACATCCTTTTGGTAACATGGTGACCAGAACTGTACACAGTATTCCAAATGCGGCCGAACCAATGTCTTGGACAATTTTAACATGACTTACCAGCTCTTATACTCAATGTCCCATCCAATGAAGGCAATCATACCATATGCCTTCTTGAACACTCTATCCACCTGTGCAGTAACCTTCAGGGTAACCTGTGCAGTAACCTGCACTCCCAGTATGCTCTGTTTTGCTAAGAACAGATATGGTTTCTCTGAACAAGGCAGGCAGAGTGGTTTATCTTTTCTCCTACAATTATCCTTTTTTTGTTTTTGTCAGGGAAGCGCTGAGTTCGAGGAAGAGGCGAAGGGGGGGGGGTATGTAGCCAGAGCCAGGGGGAGGGTCAGAATCAATGGGTTGGTATTCGGAGTCCGAGTCTAGAACATAGAACATAGAAGAATACAGCGCAGTACAGGCCCTTTGGCCCTCGATGTTGCGCCGATCCAAGCCCACCTAACCTATACTAACCCACTATCCTCCATATACCTATCCAATGCCCGCTTAAATGCCCATAAAGAGGGAGAGTCCACCACTGCTACTGGCAGGGCATTCCATGAACTTACGACTCGCTGAGTGAAGAACCTACCCCTAACTTCAGTCCTATATCTACCCCCCCTTAATTTAAAGCTATGCCCCCTTGTAATACCCGACTCCATACGCGGGAAAAGGTTCACACTGTCAACCCTATCTAACCCCCTAATCATCTTGTACACCTCAATCAAGTCACCCCTAAACCTTCTTTTCTCTAATGAAAACAGCCCCAAGTGTCTCAGTCTTTCCTCATACGATCTTCCTTCCATACCAGGCAACATCCTGGTAAACCTCCTCTGCACCCGTTCCAGTGCCTCCACATCCTTCCTATAGTATGGCGACCAAAACTGCACACAAGAGTTTGCCTCTTCCTCGAACTCAGCGCTTCCCTGACAAAAACTGCGCCAGAAACCCGGGTTCAATTCCCGCCTCAGGCGACTGACTGTGTGGAGTTTGCACGTTCTCCCCGTGTCTGCGTGGGTTTCCTCCGGGTGCTCCGGTTTCCTCCCACAGTCCAAAGATGTGCAGGTCAGGTGAATTGGCCATGCTAAATTGCCCGTAGTGTTAGGTAAGGGGTAAATGTAGGGGTATGGGTGGGTTGCGCTTCGGCGGGTCAGTGTGGGCTTGTTGGGCCGAAGGGCCTGTTTCCACACTGTAAGTAATCTAATCTAATCTAATCTAATCTAATATTCCAGATGCGGCCGCACCAGAGTCTTATACAACTGCAACATGACCTCAGGACTCCGGAACTCAATTCCTCTACCAATAAAAGCCAGTACGCCATATGCCTTCCTCACCGCACTATTTACCTGGGTGGCAACTTTCAGAGATCTGTGTACATGGACACCAAGATCCCTCTGCTCATCCACACTACCAAGTATCCGACCATTAGCCCAGTACCCCATCTTTTTGTTATTCTTCCCAAAGTGAATCACCTCACACTTAGCTACATTGAATTCCATTTGCCACCTTTCTGCCCAGCTCTGCAGCTTCTCTATATCCTGCTGTAACCTGCCACATCCTTCCTCACTGTCAACAACTCCTCCGAGTCTGAAACCACATATTTCGTGTCGGGGCAAAGTTCTTATCCCAGTGGATCTTCACTAGTTGGGTGGTAAGGTCAGGGCAGGGGGTAGCAGCATTGAGCACAAGCTCAGGCAGCACATTTTAATAGCCATGACAAGAACTGCAATAACGACAATGATAGGAATGAGGACTATGAGACCCTGGAGCAAGGCCGTGCCACAGGAACCCAGCCAGGAGTATGCCCAGTTCCATGGGTCCCATTTTGGTTTTGGGTTGTGCGGTACAGCGGCAGCCTGTTGGATATGTCGGGCTGAGTTAGTAATGTTCCCATTGGGGCCGGGAATGTAACTGCAGCAATCAGAGCCGATGAGGGCACATGTGCCCCTTTCTCCGCCAGCAGATAATCCAGGGGCAGACCTGTTTTATTGGGCCACATTGTGAACGGCAAGAACTTCCGCATTCAGCTGGGTGAGTGCTTTGGATGTGGCATTGGCTAACTCCTCCCAGGGGATGGCCAGCAGCTGGACTTCTATTTCCAATCGAATGGCTGCATAGGTGGGTGAACAGACAGAGAGAATCTGGTCAAGGGTGTTGAGGGTTCACTTCCTGCGAGACGGTGCCTTCGTGAAGGGAGGAGACTGGGAATGTTATACAATGGGACCACGTACCCAACACAGCAGCTCCTGGTCCAGGATAACAGGAACCAAGGGGAGGCTTTGTGGCTGTAAATAAAGTAAGTGCCATTATAGGTTCTCAGGCGGTCGGTCTGGGTCCCTGTCCAGGTGGTGGTGAAAGTGGGGTTTTGCCTGCTCCTGTTGGGGATGTGAAGGTTCAGTATCCTGCCCTCTGCTGTGGACTGACTTGCTGTGGGGTGAGGAGCAAGGAGTTGGCGCACCGGCTCCAGCCAGCATTCCATCCGGATGGATGGCTGCTTTTGAGGCAGATCGATCCGATGGGTGTGCCCTGTCCGGGAGTGTCTGTGAGGAGTAGGGCCGGGGGTTCATGGGGAAGATTGTATGAGGTTCCAGTCATCCTGAGGCAGGATGATCAGGGGGAGTATAAAGATGGTGATGGCTGTGGCGGTTAGCTGGAGCTTTCCTCAGGTTGTGGAGCTGTGGTTTGCTGTGCTTCCTGGTTGTTGTCTTTTGGGGGCGGAGCTCACTTGCAGCAGGTCCCGTGTGTCCAATCAGGTTTTCCCTTCAGTTTGACAACTGTCGGGTTGTCAGAGGCACCAAGTATGGGCCTTTCCACCGAGGAGATCGAGAATCCTTTCCCAGTGATTTGATCATTACATAGTCCCCAGGTTGGAACGGATGAGGTGGTCCTGGTGGGGTCTGGGCATCGCTGCCTTTATCAAATCATGGTGAAGGTTAATGACCCTACTGAGGGCTTGGCCCTAATCCAGCAGAGCCTCCTGTGTCGGGGGTAGTGCTGTATCTGTGGAGAGGTTTGGGGGGGCCTGGTCACTAAGGGCATGGGTCCAAAACTGAGATGGAGGAGAAATTTTGGGATGATATTTGGGGACTACAGAATTGATGGGGACACTACATTTGACGAGACAATATTTGGCAGATGGTGGGCAAAATATTTGTGCGGGGGGAATGCTACATCTGAGGGTGATATTCTTCTGGGGTGACTCAAGATTTTGGGAAGGGGCAAATTACTGTGAGGGTGTGGCAAAGTTGTGGGGTAAAGACAATGGCAAAAGTGGGAAATAGTGAAATATGTTGAGGGAATATCTGCGGGGGCAAAAACGAAAAGGCGAGGGTGTGAAATGAGGGGTGTATGGGATCTCAAAATTGGATGACACAAAGTTCGAGAGGTAACATTTGGCAGGGAGTCACATTCAGCAATTTTGGAAAGAGAAAAACACTTGGGGGAGAGACAGGAAAAATGCAGAGAGAGGGAGAGACAGAAAGGTGGAGATAGGAGATAGAAAAAATGCAGACAGAGAGGGAGGGGGCACACATCTGGAGGGAATTGACAGACAGAGGGAGAATGAAATAAAGAGTTGAGAGTGTGACAGACAGAGATGCAGGAGGGGAAGACAGAAAGACCAAAAGAGAGAAAGGAGGAGAGACTTTGAGAGAAAGATACAGGGACACAAAGTGAGAAACAAAGAGACATAAAGTGACAATGTGAGAAAAGTGATGGGAAATCGGCCAAGAGGCAGGAGTTCAGGAAAGACACAGTCTGAAAAGGTGATACTCACCATTACTCTCTCTCTCTTGCTGATTTCTCACACTCACTTGCTTCCATGAGGGATAGACACTGCTCCTGGGGTTCACTTCAGATAGGGCCTGTTTTGGGGATGGGTTGGTAAAGGTTCAAAACTTGAACTGAGCTTCCAGCAGTACCCTCTCTTTCTCTCTCTCTCTCTCACACACACCAACTGGCCTGAGACCTGAAATCCTCACAGAAACACAGCTGCAGTTTGATGGACACATTCATCCCCTCCCTGACAACAGCTGAGGGACACCACAGCACTGTCTCACTCTCTCAATGGTTCAACACAGGCAAGTGTCATTTCCTGCACACTACAGTCTGTGTGTGTATAGGTTTCTGTGTGCCTGTATGGATGTGTGAGTCAGTGTGTCTGTGTGTACATGTTTCATGTATGCATTTATGTGTGTCGTTTTGTGTGTTTCTGTGTATCTGTTTGTATGTCTGTGTCAGAGCATCTGGATGTGACAATGCTGTCACTTTAACAAGCTTATTTTGTTCTTCATTTTTTTTTAATCTATAAGACAAAAAAGCAAAAATTAGGCCATTCATCCCATCGCGCCTGCTCCACTATTCAATCATGGCTGCTACGTTTCTCATCCCTATTCTCCCTGTCACACTTGATCCCCTTGACAGTTAAGAAATTATCTCTCTCCATCTGAGGCAGTGAATTCCATAGATGCATCACTATTTGGTTGAAGACGTTTCTCCTTAACTCCATTTAAAAAAAGGTCTCCCCTTTACTCTACTGATGTGCCCTCAGTCCTAGTCTTTCCTACCAATGGAAACATCTTCCCAACATCCTTTCTGTCCAGGACATTCAGTATTCCAGGTTTCAATTAGATTCCCCCTCATTCTTCTGAACCCCATCGAGTGCAGACCTAGAGTCCTGAAACATTCCTCGTATGTTAAGCTTTTCATTCCTAGGGCCATTCTCGTGAATGTTCTCTGAACAGACTCCAGGGCCAGTACATCCAGGAGTGTCAGAAATAAGAGTGATGAACTGACAGCGTGGATCAGTACTTGGGACTATGATGTTGTGGCCATAACGGAGATGTGGGTTTCACACGGGCAGGGATGGTTGCTAGATGTTCCAGGGTTTAGAACATTTAAAAAGAACAGGGAGGATGGAAAAAGAGGAGGGGGTGCAGCATTGCTAATCAGAGAGTGCATCACAGCTACAGAAAGGAAGGCTGTTGTGGAAGTATTGTCTACAGAGTCAGTATGAACAGCAAGGGAGCAGTCACCTCTGTAGCAGTTTCCTACAGACCCCCTAATAGCAGTAGAGAGATCAATGAACTCACCGGCTGGCAGATGTCACAGAGTTGTTGTTGTTGTTATGGGTGCTTCAACTTTCCCAATATCGAATGGAACCTCCTTAGTTCAGATGTTTTGGACGGAGCTGTTATTGTCAGGTGTGTTCAGGAGGGTTCCCTTACTCAGTATGTAGACAGGCCGACGAGGGGAGAGGCCATTTTGGATTGGTGCTCGGCAATGAGCCAGGACAGATGTCCGGTCTCATGTTGGGAAACACCTTGGTTACAGTGACCACAATTGCCTCACATTTACCATAGCCTTGGAGAGGGAAAGGAGCAGTTACCAAGGGAAGATATTTAATTGGGGAAAAGGAATTTATGATGCTATCAGACAGGAGTTGGGAAGTACAGATTGGGAGCAATTGTTCCACAGAAAGGGTATAACAGACATGTGGAGAGTATTTAAGGAGCAGTTGTTGCAAGTGATGCACAAATTTGTCCACTGACAGGCAAGAAGGGGTAAGATTCAGGAATCTTGGATGACGAGAACAGGGGAGCTTCTTGTCAAAAGGAAGAAGACAGCTTATGTGAGGTGGAGGAAGCAAAGATCTAGCACAGCTTTAGAGGATTACAGCTTACTAGAAAGGACCTCAGAAATGGACTGAGGAGAGCCAGGAGAGGTCATGAAAAAGGCTTGGCAGGAAGGATTAGGGAGAACCCAAAGGCATTTTACTCATATGTGAGGAATAAGAGAATGTAGGGTTAGTCAGGGATAGGGAACTTATGTGTGGAATCTGAGGAGATAGGGGAAGCCTTAAATGAGATTTTTGCTTCATTTTCACTAAGGAAAGGGACCTTGTTGTGAATGAGAACTTTAAGAAGCTGGGAAACAGGCTGGAATAGATCAGGATTGATGAAGTTGATGTCTTTGGTGATGGCCACCACATGAGCTCTGTCCCTACCCTCTCTTGATTTTTTTGGGATATTAATCATGTCTTCCACAATAAAGACTGCCACAGAATAATTATTTAATTTTTCAGCCATTTCCTTTTCCCTGCCACTATCTTTCTGCGTCATTTGCCACCGGCCCAATGTCCACGTCTTCCTCTCTTTTGCCCTTTATCTGTCGAAAGAAACTCTTATGGTATTGCGTGATATGTCTGGCTAGCTTACCGTCATTTTTCATCGTGACCCTCCTTATTTCTTTTGTTATTGCTCTCCATTGGTCTTTGCAAGTTTCTAATGCTTTGGTTTCCCACTGACCTTCCCCAAATGATCTGCTTTCTCTTTCACTTTTATGCTATCCCTGTCTTCCTTAGTCAGCCATGGTTGCCTTTTCCTCCCTGTACCATGCTTCTTTTCCCTTGGGATGAATCTCTGCTGTGTCTCCTGAGTTACTCCCAGAACCTCCTGCCATTGCTGTTCCACTGTCTTTCCTGATACACTCCTCTCCCAGTCAATTCTACCCACCTCCTCTCTCATGCCTCTGTAGTTGCCTTTATTCAGCTGTAATTCCGTTACCTTTGATTCTATCATCTCCCTCTCAAATTGCAGAGTAATTTCAGACATATTATGATCACTGCCTGCTGAGGATTCATTCCTCTTAAGCTCCCTGATCAAGTCTGCTTCATACCACATCACTAAATCCAGTGTTGCCTGTTCCCTACTGGGCTCCACCACAAGTTGGTCCAAAAAGCCATCTCATAGACATTCCATAAATTCACTTTCTTGCGAACTATTCCCAACCTGATTTTCCCAGTCCACCTGCATATTGAAATCCCCAATGATCACTGTAATTTTGCATTTCCTACAAATCTTTTGCATCTCCGGTTGTATCTTGCGCACCACCTCCTGACGACTGTTTGGAGGCCTGTACATGACTCCAACTATGATTTTGTTAATACCTATGCAGTTCCTCAATTGCACGACATGGAGAAGAGAGGTTGTAAAGGCAGAGGTGTTGAAGGGGCTTGAAAGAGCCGAGGTTAACAATGGCAGGGGAGTGGCCAGTTCTCTCAGTACAGGGTTTTTCTTTCCAGTTTGGTTTAGTTGTGGCAGTCACAAGATACTGGAGTCCAGAAAAGATTCCAAGCTACAGCAGATGAATCCTAACTTACTGTCGCTCTCGAATTTCTTTGGATGTTGTTCCCTCCTGCCTGCAAGAATCTGTTTCAGTTTACCTATTTTGCCAAAGTGTGTGTTCTGGGATGTCTGGATGGGAACAGATCCTTCGTTAATTTGCTGTATCTGGATAGTTAAGTTTTCTAGTAATGATGTTATTCTAAATTTGATTTTCTTTTGTTATTCTGTTGTGTTTTCATAAATTCTGTTTTGCTGAAAGCTGAGTGGTCTGACCAGCTGCATCACACCTGGAATATTGATTTCCCATCTGCCTTTAAAATAAGAAAAAGTTAGGGCCTCAGCTACGTTCTCAATATATTTTGAGGTAGTCTGGCCTAGTCCATAACAATATGTGTCTGTGTGTTTGAGTGTGTGAGTGCGTTTGTATGTGTATGGTTCTGTGTGTTTGTTTGTGTTTGTGTAAAGGTCTGTTTGCACATCCGCACCTCAGTCTGTGTCTATTGCTGTCTTTGTATGTGTATGAATCTATGTTGGTCTGTATGTTTGAGTATATAAATGTGCCTGCATGTGATTCTCTCCCTGTAACTGTCTGTGTGTCTATCTCAATTGAACTATCTCTGCAAATTTGTAGCTATGAGTGTGTGAGCCAGTGTACCATCTATCGGTGTGTGTGTGTATCTGTGTGCATGTGTGTGTGTATCTGTGTGCGTGTGTGTGTGTGCATGTGTATGTGTATCTGTGTGTGTGTATCTGTGTGTGCGCGCGTGCATGTGTGTCTGTGTGTGTATCTGTGTGTGGGCGCATGCGTGCATGTCTGTGTGTGTGAATCTGTGTGTATGCATCTTTGTGTGTGAATGTGTGTGTGTATCTGTGTACATGCGTGTATATGTGTGTGCGTGTGTGTGTGTCTTCTATGTGTGTGCGTGTGTATCTGTGTGCGTGTTTGTGTGTGTATCTATGTACATGTGTGTGTATGCATGTATGTGTGTGTGTGTACGTAAGTGTGTGTTTATTTGTGTGTGTGTCTGTGTGTGTGCATGTATGTGTGCGTGTGTGTGTCTGTGTGTGTGTCTGTGTGTCTGAGTGTGTGTCTGTGTGTGTGTGTGTATGTCTGTGTGTGTATGTCTGTGTGTGTGTGTCTGTGTGTGTGTCTGTGTGTGTTTCTGTGTATGTGTGTCTGTGTGTGTCTCTACGCGTATGTATGTGTCTGTGTGTGTGTCAGTGTCTGTGTGCGTGTGTATGTGTCTGTGTGCGTGTGTGTCTGTGTGCGTGTGTGTCTGTATCTCCGTTTGTGTCTGTGTGTGTGTCTGTGTGCGTGCGTGTCTGTGTCTGTGTGTGTGTGTGTGCGTTTGTGTCTGTGTGTCTGTGTCTGTGTATGTGTCTGTGTGCGTGTATATGTGTCTGTGTGTGTCTGTGTCTGTGTGTGTCTGTGTGCGTGTGTGTCTGTGTCTGTGTGTCTGTGTGTGTGTCTGTGTGCGTGTCTGTGTGTGTTTCTGTGTATGTGTGTCTGTGTGTGTGTGTATGTGTCTGTGTGTCTGTGTCTGTGTGTGTGTTTGTGTATGTGTGTCTGTGTGAGTGTGTATGTGTTTGTGTGTGTGTCTGTGTCTGAGTGCGTCTGTGTGCGTGTGTATGTGTCTGTGTGTGGCTGTGTCTGTGTGTGTGTCTGTGCGCATGTATATGTGTCTGTGTCTGTTTGTGTGTGTCTGTTTGTGTGTGTCTGTGTGTATGTGTCTGTGTGTCTGAGTGTGTGTCTGTGTGTGTATGTCTGTGTGTGTGTGTCTGTGTGGGTGTCTGTGTGTGTGTCTGTGTGTGTTTCTGTGTATGTGTGTCTGTGTCTCTGTGTGTGTCTGTGTGTGTATCTGTGTGTCTGAGTGCGTGTCTGCATGCGTGTATATGTGTCTGTGTCTGTGTGTGCCTGTGTGCATGTGTGTCTGTGTCTGTGTGTCTGTGTCTGTGTGTATGTGTCTGTGTGTCTGTGTCTGTGTGTGTGTCTGTGTATGTGTGTCTGTGTGTGCGTATGTGTGTGTATGTATGTGTGTGTGTTTATTTGTGTGTGTGTCTGTGTGTGTGCATGTATGTGTGCGTGTGTGTGTCTGTGTGTGTGTCTGTGTGTGTCTGTGTGTCTGAGTGTGTGTCTGTGTGTATAAGTCTGTGTGTGTATGTCTGTGTGTGTTTCTGTGTGTGTGTGTGTGTGTGTGTGTCTGTGTGTGTTTCTGTGTATGTGTGTCTGTGTGTGTCTTTACGCGTATGTATGTGTCTGTGTGTGTGTGTATCAGTGTCTGTGTGTGCCTGTGTCTGTGTGTGTCTGTGTCTGTGTGCGTGTGTGTCTGTATCTCTGTGTGTGTGTGTCTGTGTGCGTGTGTGTCTGTCTGTGTGTGTCTGTGTCTGTGTGTGTGTCTGTGTGCGTGTGTGTCTGTGTCTGTGTGTGTGTCTATGTGCGTGTATATGTGTCTGTGTGTGTCTGTGTGTCTGTGTGTGTCTGTGTGCGTGTGTGTCTGTGTCTGTGTGTCTGTGTGTGTGTGTATGTGTCTGTGTGTCTGTGCCTGTGTGTGTGTTTGTGTATGTGTGTCTGTGTGAATGTATGTGTTTGTGTGTGGGTCTGAGTGTGTCTGTGTGCGTGTGTATGTGTCTGTGTGTGGCTGTGTCTGTGTGTGTGTCTGTGCGCATGTATATGTGTCTGTGTCTGTTTGTGTGTGTCTGTTTGTGTGTGTCTGTGTGTATGTGTCTGTGTGCGTGTGTCTGTGTCTGTGTGTCTGTGCGGGAGTCAGGCCTCCATTTTGCCAGAGCGGCGGGGAGAGAAGGAGGAGTGAAGCGAGGGCTGCCGGGAAGGTATGGGCTTAATTTATATTTGGGCAGTGGCAAAACATGTGTCGTATCTCCCTCCCGCACCCCCCTCCTCTAACCAGAAGAAAAAGACCCACTCAGATAAGGCTTTTATTTCTTATCTTTCTTTTCCATTTATTTAAGTGCATTGTTTGGTTTCAGTTAGTTCATATAAAGCTAATACAATGGCAGGGGACGTCAGACCCGTGGCATGTGCCACTTGTTTGATGTGGGAGCTGAGGTTCGTGTCTGATGTTCCTGACTCTTACACTTGCAGGAAGTGTGTCCAGCTGCAGCTCTTGTTTGACCGCATGACGGCTCTGGAGCTGTGGATGGACTCACTGTGGAGCATCCGCTTTGCTGAGGAGATCGTGGCTAGCACGTTTAGTGAACTGTTCACACCGCGGGTTAGGATTGCTGAGGGAGACAGTGAATGGGTGACCAAACACAGAAAAAGAGTAGGAAGGCAGTGCAGGTGTCCCCTGCGGTCATCTCCCTCCAAAACAGGTATACCGTTTTGGATATTGTTGGGGGAGATGGCTCACCGGAGGAGGGCAGCAGTTGCCAGGATTGTGGTGGGCACTGCTGTTTAGAAAGGCAGGAAAAGGACTCATAGGACCATAGTCATAGAGGATTGTATTGTGAGGGGAGTAGATAGGCGGGTCTGTGGCTGAAAACGGACTCCCGGATGGTATGCTGCCTCCCAGGTGCTTGGGTCAGGGATGTCACTGATCGGCTGCAGAGCATTCTAAAAGGGGAGGGTGAACAGCCAGTTGTCTTGGTGCATACAGGCACCAACGATATAAGTAGGAAATTAGATGAGGTCCTGAAAGAAGAATTCAGGGAGCTAGGAGAGAAGTTAAAGAGGAGGACCTTAAAGGTAGTGAACTCAGGATTACTACCAGTGCCACGTGCTAGCCAGTGGAGAAATGAAAAAATAGGCAGGATGAACACGTGGCTTGAGAGATGGTGTAGGAGGGAGGGGTTCAGATTTGTTGAACCTTGGGACCGGTTCTGGGGAAGGTGGGACTATTACAAAAGGGACAGTCTACATCTGAACCAGACCGGAACCAATGTCCTTGGGGGAGTTTTTGCTACCGCTGTTGGGGAGATTTTAAACTAATGTGGCAGGGGACTGGGAACCAGAAAAGAAAACAAGTAGGCAGCGAGGTGGAGACTGGAGACTGTAAGAATTATGAAGATAGCATTAATAAAGGGAAGAGTAGGCAGAGAGCAGGTTAGAGCAAAAGAACTGGTGGCCTGAAATGCATCTACTTTAATGCAAGGAGTATAGTGTGTAAGGCAGATGGACTTAGGGCTTGGATTGGTGCCTGGGAGTATGACATTATTGCAATCACAGAGACTTGGTTGAAGGAAGGGTATGATGATTGGCAACTAAATATTCCAAGATATAGACACTTCAGACAGGACAGGGAGAGAAGTAAAAGAGGGGGTGGAGTTGGTTTGCTGATCAGGGATGATATCACGGCTGTGCTAAAGGAGGACACTATGGCGGTCTTGGATACTGAGGCATTATGGGTGGAGCTGAGAAATAAGAAGGGTGCAGTTACATTGTTGGGGCTGTATTACAGACCTCCCAACAGTGAGCGTGAGGTAGAAGAACAAATAAGTAAGCAGATTATGGAAAGATGTAGAGGCAACTGGGTGGTGGTGATGGGAGATTTTAGTTTTCCCAACATTGACTGGGATACACTTAGCGTCAGAGGTCTGGATGGGGTAGGATTTGTACGAAGCGTCCAGGAGAGTTTTCTAGAGGAGTTTGTCAAAAGTTCGACGAGGGAAGGGACCATATTGGACCTGGTGCTGGGGAATGAGCCAGGTCAGGTGGTAGAAGTTGCGGTGGGGGATTTCTTTGGGAACAGTGATCACAATTCTGTAAGTTTTAGAATCCTCGTAGATAAAAAAGAGAGTGGTCCTAAGGGAGGAGTACTAAACTGGGCCAAGGCCAATTATATCAAAATTAGGCAGAAGCTGGGAAATGTGGATTGGACACAGCTATTTGAAGGGAAGTCCATATTTGAGATGTGGGAGGCTTTCAAAGATAGGTTAAGGATAGCGCAGGATAGGCATGTCCCATTGAAGGCAAGGGATAGGAAAGGCAAGATTCGTGAACCGTGGATGACAGGAGAAATTGTACGACTAGCCAAGAGGAAAAGGGAAGCGTACATAAGGTCTAGGCAGCTAAGAATAGAACGGGCCCTGGAGGAATATCGGAAGAGTAGGACCAGTCTTAATTGAGGAATCAAGCAGGCCAAAAGGGGTCATGAAATAGTTTTAGCAAGCAGAGTTAAGAAAAACCCCAAAGCATTTTATTCTTATATAAGAAGCAAGCAGGTAACTAGAGAAAGGATCGGTCCACAGAAAGATATTGAAAGAAGGCTGTGTGCCGAACCTGAGAGAATGGGTGAGATTCTGAATGATTAATTTGCATCAGTGTTCACTGAGGAGAGGAACATGATGAATCTTGAGATTCGAGACAGAAGTTTGATTAGTCTGGATCACGTTGGCATCAGTAGGGAAGATGTGTTGGGTGTGTTAGAGGTTATTAAGGTGGACAAATTCCCAAGACTGGATGGGATCTATCCCAGGTTACTGAGGGAGGCGAGAGAGGAAATAGCTGGGGCCCTGACAAATATCTTTGTGGCATCCTTAAGTACAGGTGATGTGCCAGAGGACTGGAAGTTTGCTCATGTTGTCCCCCAGTACAAGAAGGGTAGTAGGGATATTCCGGGTAACTACAGACCAGTGAGCCTGACGTCGGTGGTGGAGAAGGTACTGAGGGATAGGATCTATTTATATTTAGAAAAGAATGGGCTTATCAGTGATAGGCAAAATGGTTTTGTGCGAGGTAGATCGTGCCTTATCAACTTAATAGAGTTCTTCGAGGAAGTGACCAAGTTGTTAGATGAAGGGAGGGCTGTTGATGTCATATACATGGACTTTAGTAAGGCGTTTGATCAGGTTCCCCATTGTAGACTAATGGAGAAAGTGAAGTCACATGGTATGCAGGGTGTTCTCGCTAGGTGGATAAAGAACTGGTTGAGCAACAGCAGACAGAGAGTGGTAGTTGAAGGGAGTTTCTCGAAGTGGAGGAAGGTGACCAGTGGTGTTCCACAGGGGTCAGTGTTGGAGCCACTGTTGTTTGTAATATACATAAATGATCTGGAAGAGGGCACTGTTGGTATGATCAGCAAATTTGCAGATGACACAAAGATTGGTGGTGTAGCAGAAAGCAGAAAGTTGGGCGGCACGGTGGCACAGTGGTTAGCACTGCTGCCTCATGGCGCCAGAGACCCGGGTTCAATTCCCGACTCAGGCGACTGACTGTGTGGAGTTTGCACGTTCTCCGTGGGTTTCCTCCGGGTGCTCCGGTTTCCTCCCACAGTCCAAAGATGTGCATGTCAGGTGAATTGGCCATGCTAAATTGCCCGTAGTGTTAGGTAAAGGGGTAAATGTACGGGAATGAGTGGGTTACACTTCGGCGGGTCGGTGTGGACTTGTTGGGCTGAAGGGCCTGTTTCCACACTGTAAGTAATCTAATCTAATCTAATCTAATCTAATAAGGGATTGTCAGAGAATACAGGAAGATATAGATAAACTGGAGAGTAGGGCGGAAAAATGGCAGATGGCTTTCAATCTAGACAAATGTGAGGTGATGCAAGTCTAATTCTAGAGCGAATTATACAATGAATGGAAGAGCCTTGGGAAAAGTTGATGGGCAGAGAGATATGGGACTGCAGGTCCATTGTTCCCTGAAAGTTACTGCACAGGTGGATAGAGTGGTCAAGAAGGCGCATAGTATGCTTGGCTTCACTGGATGGGGCATTGAGTATAAGAGCTGGCAAGTTATGTTAAAATTGTACAAGACATTGGTTCGGCTGCATTTAGAATACTGTGTACAGTTCTGCTCGCCACATTACCAAAAGGGTGTGGACGCTTTGGAGAGGGTTCAGAGAAGGTTTACGAGGATGTTGCCTGGTACGGAAGGCGTTAGCTATGAAGAGAGGGTGAGTAGGTTAGGTTTATTGTCATTAGAAAAAAGGAGATGGGAGGGACCTGATTGAGGTTTACAAAATCATGAAGGGTATAGACAGGGTGGATAGAGACAAGCTTTTTCCCAGGGTGAAGGGGATTCAATAACGAGAGGTCATGCTTTCAAGGTGAGAGGTGAAAAGTTTAAGGGGGATACTTCACACAGAGGTTGGTGGGCATTTGGAAAGCGTTGCCAGCAGAGGTGGTAGAGACAGGCACGGTAGATTCATTTAAAATGTGTCTGGACAGATGCATGAGTAGCTGGGGAGCAGAGGGATACAAATGCTTCGGAATTGACCTACAGGTTCAGACAGTACATTTGGATCGGCTCAGGCTTAGAGGGCCGAAGGGCCTGTTCCTGGGCTGTAAATCTTCTTTGTTCTGTGTGTGTGTGTATATCTGTACTGAACTGTCTCTGCTGATCTATCTTTGCTCTGTTTGTTAATGTGTGCACATCAGCTGCTGTAGATGAGTGTATGTATTAGTGTGCATCTCTCTTTCAGTGTGTCTCTAAGTCTGTGTCACTGTGCAGTGGGATCTCTGTTGTTCTGGGGGTGAATCCATTGAAATGGTGTTCACCCGTCTCTCCCCTTTCTTTCTGTCTGTCTGTTTTGTGTGTAAAGTGATACAATTGTCATATTGGTGTGTATCTCCAAATGTGTATCTCTATGTGTTTGTGCCTGTGGATCTGTCTCTCGGTGCAATGGTGTAGGGGGTGGTGTAATTTTTAAATCATTAACTGCTGTAGTAAGCACATAGTAAGTACAAAGCCACCATTTTAGTCTTCTCTACCTTGTAGTAAACACGAGCAGACACTCCCCCAGATTTTCATGAATGGAACAATGGAAACAGCTTTCCTCGTGGCTGAGGGACCGCCCACAACCACGGCTGTACGTCATCATCCATATAAGGGAGAAGCGGGGAACTCGAACACTGATTGGCTGGGTGAATAACCAAATAATCACATACATCAGGAGGACAGTGGGGAACTTTAACACTCATTGGCTGAGACAGTAGAAGGCCCCGCCCACTCCTACATGTATATAACGTGCGGGGATTACAATCTGTGTGTGTGCCTCGTGGGAAGCCATTGAGGTAACACCCGGTTCTGCAGAATTGAATAAATAGTTTTGGACGAACTCCTCCGTGTCTTTGTTCTTGGGAAGGGAAGCAGAGTGCCTGATGGGGGTCGCAGAGTCCCCTATCCTGCACAATTGGGGGCTCGTCCGGGATGCAATAATTATTGCCGGGGTTCTCTTCGGCTCGTGGATCAAGTCTGATACAAAAAGACGCGTCTGGTATATATTTATACTGCTCACTGGATCGGCTTGGTCCGTCAGCCGTCGGCCCAGAGAGTGACCGGCTCATTAAAATAATTTTGGATCCCGAGAAAAGGAACACACGGACGAGTGCTGGGACGACCGGTTAGTGACTATACGCGGGGGTACACACATTTAAAAAGGCCAGACAACTCCGTGCACGGATCAAGGTAAGAGATTTTTTTTGTTCTTCCTTGTTGGCCGCGTGGTTTTGACGGTCATCTGTGAAAACGCTTTAGGCGTTTAAGACCAGGACCGAAGATAGACCATGGGAAATTGTGGTTTTGACGGTTATCTGTGAAAATGCTTTAGGCGTTTAAGACCAGGACCGAAGATAGACCACGGGAAATTGTGGTTTTGACGGTCATCTGTGAAAATGCTTTAGGTGTTTAAGACCAGGACCGAAGATAGACCATGGGAAATCAGACTTTTAGGTCCACTAAGGACAAGTCAGGGAGGACTGTAAATGGAAAAGAAATACCCCCCGATAGTCCACTGGGTCGGAAATTGAGTTTATGGACGGAAAGCAGTAGGACAAAGGACTTAAAGAAAGAGACTATGATAAAATATTGTTGTTTTATATGGACCAAAGAACCTATCCGCGCCCCCTCGGTAGTTTGGCCCGAGTATGGGTCTGATGAAGACTGGGTGTGTCAACTCCTAAATATATATGTTAACAGAAAACAACCGTTTAACCCAGAAGAGAGCAAATACACCGCCGCCTGGTTGGCGAGTGACTGTGGGGACCCCACGAGTCTCTATCCTCTGATTCCCCAAACAGACCCGAGAAAGCCCCAGAAGTCTTGGGACGTCCTCACCGACGGTTTGCCCCCTTCTGCCCCGCCCCCGTATGTACAACCCGCGCACGGCCAGGCGTCCAGCGCGGACCTCCCTCCTGCGTCGGATAATCCCGGTTCCCGGCAGGTCATGCTCAGTGAGGGAGAGCCTGCTGGGGGGGACACAGGAAGGGAAGAAGAGCCCACCCCACGCATTAGGAGATCAGCCCGAATTGAGATGCGGAGAGATCAAGAAGAGAGATTGGGTGCTGAGAGGGTTAACAATGTTGAACAGATGAACCCTTTACGAGAGGTGCCGTTTGGGAACGAACGGACCGGATTCATAGTACAACCTTTAAATTCTGGGGATATCCGACAACTCCGTAATGAACTACCCCGTCTACTGGACGACCCCGTCAGTGTGGGAACACAATTAGATCAATTTCTGGGGCCCAGTATATACACATGGGCCGAATTGCAGGCCATGATGAGAATACTATTTAATTACGATGAAATTGTCATGATCCGGAATAGTGCAATGGCCATTTGGGATAGGGAGCATCAGGACGGCCCTCAGCGTGGAGAGCAGAAGTACCCCTTAGAGGACCCCCGGTGGGATCATAATGACGAGGGGGGACGGGCTAATATGACAGACCTCAGAAACCTTATAATCAGGGGAATCAAAACCTGCGTGCCCAAACAGCGGAATTTAGCGAAAGCATTCGAAGTTGGACAGAAAAAGGATGAATCCCCGAGTGAGTTTTTAGACCGTTTGCGGGAGTCCATACGAAAGTATTCAGGTTTAGACCCCGATGGGGAAATAGGCAAGGGCATGCTTAAGGTGCACTTTGTGACTAAGTCATGGCCTGACATTCAGAAGAAATTACAGAAAGTGGAGGATTGGGCTGAAAAAGATATTGCAGAATTATTACGGGAAGCACAGAAGGTGTACGTTCAGAGGGATGTAATAAGGGAGAAACAGAAGACAAAAATGATGGTGGCAGCTGTACGGGAAGCTTGTAAATCCACCGGAATGGGGGAAGAAGGTTATGGGATGGAAAGAGGAAGGTCGAGGAAAAGTTGGAGAGGGAGAGGAGCGAGACGGGGCAGAAGTGGGAGAGGAGGAATCGAACGGCCTCAGGCGGCCGGATGTTACCATTGCGGGAAACTGGGACACTTCAAGAGGGATTGTCCCGATTTTAAAAGGGAGCGAGAAGGGATGTATGAAATGGAGCGCGAACAAATGGATTAGGGAAGTCAGGGGAGGATCGGAACACGGGCCTACCAAGAACCCTTGGTAAATTTACGGGTGGGCCCATTTAGACAAGATGTTACTTTCTTAGTTGACACAGGTGCCGGCAGGTCCTCAATCCCCCTCCATCCTAGGGGGGTTGGCTTCCAGGCTAAAACATTAAACATTTCAGGAGTAAAGGGTGGGGTTTTCAGTGCAAGAATATTTGAACCACAACCCTTGCGGCTGGAGGAGGAGGAGCTCCAAGTGGAACTCCTTCACCTCCCGCACCTTCCCTATGGGTTGTTGGGACGGGATTTAATAGTCCGTTTCGGTCTACGAATAGGAGTGGGTGAAGAGGAAGAATTAGCCATTACCATGTCATACCTTAGTGAGTCCCGATTGACAGAGATAGACCCTAGGGTTTGGGTCGCCAAAGGGAACCGGGGGGGGGCTCGCAATTCGACCTGTGGAGGAAAAATTAAAGCCCCAGAGCCCTGACGTCAGAGTGCGCCAATACCCCATCTCTTGGGAAGGGAGGCAGGGCCTGAAGACAGTTACCAAATGCCTACCCCTCGCCCTGTTGCAAACTCGCACCCAGCCAAGACGGGATTTGGGCGTCTCCCCTTACGAAATGCTGTTTGGCCTCCCGTTCCATGGGCCGAAGGGAGAACCTCCCTTATTCGAGTCTTGGGACATGTTTGTGCAAAAATATGTGGTGGCTCTGGGGTCTGCTCTATCTCGTTTACGCCAACAGGGACTTTTGGCACAGACGCCGCCCCTCGAGTTTGCAGTGCACACCGTCAAGCCGGGTCAGTGGGTCCTGATTAAAAGCTGGAAGCAACGCACCCTCGAACCAACTTGGGACGGTCCCTTCCTAGTACTTTTGACGACCGAAACGGCTGTCCGCACGGCCGAAAAGGGCTGGACACATTATACTCTGATCAAGGGACCGGTGCCACAACCGACGGAGGACGAACAAACCTCTCTGACAGAGGCATCTAAGGAACAGAGACCCTGAGAACAGACTAATTGGACTTTGGCGAGTTTAAAGGACTGTGTCCTCCGGCCGGACACGAGTGTTGCAACAAAATGCAGTCAATCGTATTGTTAACTTGCTTTGTCATTATCCTTCGGCTGGGTCATAGTGTGCGTGTTACCCAATTTGGCCTCTGGGGAAAAAACAGGCAGAGGACCGTCGGTGGCTCTCCATCTCCGTTCCCGCCAACAAGCCAACACAGACACTTAGTTTAGACCTATGTGGGTTGGTGCCCTGTGCGACTAAAAGTGAACTGAATCAGACTAAGCGTAACCTAGAGAGAGAAAGGGGATTCCAGGGTCAGACGTTAGTATTACAGTTGCATGGCAAAGAAGGCATCAATAGACCTCCGGCCCCCGGGGTCCAGGCTATGGTGTCAATTGTCCGTGATCCCATCACCCCTGGGCGGAATTGTGAGCAGAATCAGTGCAATCCACTCTACCTGACCATAAAGACCTTGGGTAACAACGGGACGAGCCTTAATGGAACGATCCTGGGTATTAGGGTTGGGGGCCAGGCAGGACAGAAGGGGTTGCAGCTGTGCTGCACAACCATCACGCTCATTGAAGCTGAGTCTGGGGCCTTAATCCACCCCCGATGAGCAGGAAAAGGTTAGGATAATTGAGGTGATGGACTTGGAAAGGACCTTTGAAATAGAAACGGGATACGGGGAGGCGAATGCCTGGATGGAATGGGTCAAATATACGGTAAGGAGCATGAAAAAGAGTGATTGCTACGCGTGCACGGGTGCCCGTCCTAACCCTCAGGTGGTCCCATTCCCGCTGGGATGGGAGAAACATCCACAAGCCTTGGACTGCATGGTAAGGCTGTACCAGGACCGAGAGGCCTGGAACGACCCCACTTGTCGACCCTTAAGTTTGAAGTTTCCTCCCGTCAGGTCTAAAGGGGCGCCCCGCCCTCCATCATTCACAGGGATAACGGGTACGCACCAAGCCTGCGTCTCTCGGACGGCACTGCAATGGGACAATGATGTGGGGACATTTGACAAGTGCAGCGGATCAATTCGGCTGGTCAACGAAACTACCGGGGGCAGGAATTACTCCCACATTCATGTGCCTAGGGCAGACCTCTGGTGGTACTGTGGTGGGAGGATTCTGCGACCGACCCTGCCCCAAAAATGGGCGGGCACTTGTGCAATCGTTCAATTGGCCATCCCATTCACCCTGGCATTCGAAAAACAAGAGCAACCCCGTTCCAGTAGAAGAACTAAGGGCTTTGGAGACCTCTTTCGATGATAACATATATTTAGATGCCATAGGGGTCCCCAGGGGTGTTCCTGACGAATACAAGGCTAGGAACCGGATAGCGGCGGGTTTTGAGTCGTCACTGTTCTGGTGGGTTACCATCAATAAGAACGTGGATTGGATTAATTATATTTACTACAATCAGCAGAGGTTCATTAATTATACTCGGGATGCAGTGAAGGGAATAGCAGAACAACTAGACGCCACTAGCAGAATGGCGTGGGAAAATAGGTTGGCCCTGGACATGATGTTAGCAGAGAAGGGGGGTGTTTGTGTCATGATAGGCACTCAGTGCTGCACTTTCATCCCCAACAACACAGCCCCTGATGGGTCCATCACCGCGCCCTGGATGGGCTCACCACATTGGCGGATGAACTCGCCGAAAACTCGGGCATCGATTCTGGCCTCACGGGTTGGTTGGAAGCTTGGTTCGGTAAATGGAAGGGGGTGGTCGTTTCCTTTCTCGTCTCATGTATAGTGGTGGCAGGGGTACTAACTGCCCTCGGGTGTTGCATCATTCCCTGCGCCAGGGGATTAACTCAGCGACTGATCGAAACCGCCCTTACTAAGAGGGATGTTCCTTATGGGCAGGTCGAAAGGATGAACCTCGAGATAGAACAGTCTGAATCCCTCTTGGGCGGGGGTAGCATTAGAGACGGGCAGCTTGATAAACAAGCTCGGGAGCTATTGGACGCCCTGGAGAAGAAACTCCCAGTTTAAAAATTACAAACCGTAAGAAAAGACACGGGGGATTTGTAGGGGGTGGTGTAATTTTTAAATCATTAACTGCTGTAGTAAGCACATAGTAAGTACAAAGCCACCATTTTAGTCTTCTCTACCTTGTAGTAAACACGAGCAGACACTCCCCCAGATTTTCATGAATGGAACAATGGAAACAGCTTTCCTCGTGGCTGAGGGACCGCCCACAACCACGGCTGTACGTCATCATCCATATAAGGGAGAAGCGGGGAACTCGAACACTGATTGGCTGGGTGAATAACCAAATAATCTCATACATCAGGAGGACAGTGGGGAACTTTAACACTCATTGGCTGAGACAGTAGAAGGCCCCGCCCACTCCTACATGTATATAACGTGCGGGGATTACAATCTGTGTGTGTGCCTCGTGGGAAGCCATTGAGGTAACACCCGGTTCTGCAGAATTGAATAAATAGTTTTGGACGAACTCCTCCGTGTCTTTGTTCTTGGGAAGGGAAGCAGAGTGCCTGATGGGGGTCGCAGAGTCCCCTATCCTGCACAATGGGACTGGAGCCACGTTTGAATAAATGAATGAATGAAAAAGTGATAAATCAAAGACTGAGTCTCTTTTACTCCCCCTCCCCCTCCCCGCCCAAACAGATTCTGTTTAATGCGATACAATGCCACCCTCTGATGGTCTCGACATGCTACTACATGAGTGGATGATCTTTTCTGTGGTGAGAGCATCACAGCTTGTGAATCTCTCATGTTGAAGGATATTTTACAATTCATTGAGACCAGAGTGAGATTTTCAAAATGAAATGTTCAGAAATTTATTGATGTAGTTGTAGCTGGAATAACACATGGTAAATTCTGAATTACTGACAGAAATGTGATTTAATACAGAAGAAACCCTCCCTCCCTAAACACACAGACATGCATCTATAAGAACCGATGGTTTCTAGAACATTCCCACACACTCAATCACTCAAAAGCAGACAGGTCACTTCTTTACAGTTCCGAAGACAGAGAGTAAACATTGCCGTCCTGAAGGATTCTGTCCCAGTTCCTTGAAGACAAACGGACGTTAGAAACTTCTGTCTTTTAGTCTAAATTGTGGTTGATCGATTCTCTGAGTTGAAGAAATGTAAACGTAGGGGAAAGCCCTTTAACTGCCTGAGGGACTTCGAAACAGTGTTTCCTCCTCCGTGGAATGGGATCTTTGCCCTGGGGATTTATCTTCTTTCAATTAAATGTCATCCGGCTGTTCATAAATAATGTCAGTTTTAGAATGTTTTGGAGAATGTTGCTTATAGAATGATCAAGAGAATGTTGGATATAGATTGTTCAGGGGAATGTCAGTTACAGAATGTTCCGGGGAATGTAGGCTGTAGAATTTTCCTAGAAATGTTGGTAAAAGAATGTTCTGGAGAATGTTGGTTATAGATTGTTCCAGAGAATGTTGGTTATAGAATGTGTTAAGAGAATGTCAATAATAGAATATTCTGGGAATGTTGGTGATGGAATGTTCAGAGAATGTGACTTGTAGAATGTTCCAGAGAATGCCATTTATAGAATGTTCCGGAGAATGTCAGTTATATAATGTGTTGGAGAATGTCAGTCATAACTTTATTGCTGGAACAGCACAGCAGGTCAGGCAGCATCCAGGGAACAGGAGATTCAACGTTTCGGGCACAGGCCCTTCTTCAGGAAAGATTCCTGAAGAAGGGCCTGTGCCCGAAACGTCGAATCTCCTGTTCCCTGGATGCTGCCTGACCTGCTGTGCTGTTCCAGCAATAAAGTTTCAACTTTGATCTCCAGCATCTGCAGACCTCACTTTCTCCTCGAATGTCAGTCATAGACTGTTCCAGAGGAATATTGGTTAGAGAATGTTCCGGAGAATATCAGTTTGAGAATATGACAGGGTCATAAAAAGCCACATCACTCAGGCCCTTCTGTCCATTAGGTTTGGTGAAATCCACTCAGCGTCATTGTGAAAATCTCTCTCCAAACTCAACTCAACTGGCACTTTGTGTACTGAAACAATAAGATTAAGCCAAAAACTGGAAGATTTGATGTAAGATTCTCTTCAAAGTTTGTGCAAAGATTTGTAGCTCGGGTGCTCGTTGTAGTGGTTCTGTTCGCCGAGCTGGAAGTTTTTGTTGCAAACGTTTCGTCCCCTGGCTAGGCGACATCATCAGTGCTTGGGAGCCTCCTGCGAAGGACTTCTTTGATGTTTCCTCCGGTGTTTATAGTGGTCTGTCCCTGCCGCTTCCGGTTGTCAGTTTCAGCTGTCCGCTGTAATGGTTGGTATATTGGGTCCAGGTCGATGTGTTTGTTGATGGAGTTTGTAGATGAATGCCATGCCTCTAGGAATTCCCTGGCTGTTCTCTGTCTGGCTTGCCCTATGATAGTAGTGTTGTCCCAGTCAAATTCATGTTGCTTGTTGTCTGCGTGTGTGGCTACTAAGGATAGCTGGTCGTGTCGTTTCGTGGCTAGTTGATGTTCATGTATGCGGATTGTTAGCTGTCTTCCTGTTTGTCCTATATAGTGTTTTGTGCAGTCCTTGCATGGTATTTTGTACACTACATTAGATTTGCTCATGTTGGGTATTGGGTCCTTCGTTCTGGTGAGTTGTTGTCTGAGCGTGGCTGTTGGTTTGTGTGCCGTTATGGGTCCTAGGGGTCGCAGTAGTCTGTGAAAACCTTAGCCAGAGAAACAATAGCCAACCTACTGGACATACAGAACAGAAAACAGGACGCTGAACCTACCAACAAAGACGGCATACTTAAACTACTGGACTTGTGCCTCACAACACACTTCACATTCAACAACCAGATATACGAACAAATCAACGGAACACCCATGGGATCACCAATCTCGGGATTCATAGTAGAGGCAGTTATGCAAAGGTTAGAACAAACAGTCCTACCACAAATTCAACCCAAACTCTGGGTCAGATATGTCGATGACACGTTTGTAATCATTAAAAACACGGAAATAGAAAAAACACACCGGATCATCAACGCCACACTCACAGAAGAAAAGGATAGCCAACTCCCATTCCTAGACGTGATGGTACAGAGAACACCGAATGGAGAATTCACTACAAGGGTACACAGGAAAGCCACACACACAGACCAAGTCCTAAACTATGAAAACAACCACCCCAACACACACAAACGAAGCTGCATCAGGACACTATTCAAAAGGGCCACAACACAGTGCAGTACACCAGAACTGCAAAAAGAAGAAGAGGAACACCTATACAAGGTATTCGCCAAAAACAGATACCCGCGCAACTTCATTAACAGATGCCTTTGAGAAAGACCACGAAACGAGGACATACCACAACCAAAAGGACTAGCCACACTACCATACATCAGGAGCATCTCAGAACTGACAGCCAGACTACTGCGACCCCTAGGACTCATAACGGCACACAAACCAACAGCCACGCTCAGACAACAACTCACCAGAACGAAGAACCCAATACCCAACATGAGCAAAACCAATGTAGTGTACAAAATACCATGCAAGGACTGCACAAAACACTATATAGGACAAACAGGAAGACAGCTAACAATCCGCATACATGAACACCAACTAGCCACGAAACGACACGACCAGCTATCCTTAGTAGCCACACACGCAGACAACAAGCAACATGAATTCGACTGGGACAACACTACTATCATAGGGCAAGCCAGACAGAGAACAGCCAGGGAATTCCTAGAGGCATGGCATTCATCTACAAACTCCATCAACAAACACATCGACCTGGACCCAATATACCAACCACTACAGCGGACAGCTGAAACTGACAACCGGAAGCGGCAGGGACAGACCACTATAAACACCGGAGGAAACATCAAAGAAGCGCTTCGCAGGAGGCTCCCAAGCACTGATGATGTCGCCTAGCCAGGGGACGAAACGTTTGCAACAAAAACTTCCAGCTCGGCGAACAGAACCACAGTAAGATTCTCTGTTTACAATCGTACAGATGTCAACTTTTACTTGGAGATCTACAAATATAAAAGGTCGTTCCAAATATCAGACACCCTGGAGCAAGGACTCTCTGATGTCATTAAATTGTATCCATTTACCTCAATGTATGCATTGAGTTCCTAAATCATTTTTGAAGATACAATGTGTAATCAGATGGCGGTCTTTCATTCAGCTTTTTAAGCCATTATTCCCTGCTCCATTGTCACCTTTATTCCTCATTTTGACCAGGCAGGAAACAGTCTGATATTGCCATTACACACAGAATCAAACCTGATGGGTAATGTTTCACGCAGCCCCATCACCATCCCTGGGTATATCCTGTCCCAACGGCAGGACAGACCCACCGATGGTGATGGCACCATGCTGTACAGTCAAGAAAGGAGTTACCTTCTAATTCCCCAACATTAATTCCAGAACCCAAGAATTCTCATGGTGACAGGTCAAAGATGGTCAAGGAAAGTGCCTGATGATGGACATCTCCTGCCTCCACACCAGCCGGCACACAGTCCTGATGTAGGGAAAGGCTCAGCCTCATATTGAAGACACCATCCAGTGGGATAAATCAGTCTTTATCAGTTTAACAGAAAATAATGACTGCACAGACACCTGCTGGGTCCTCATCTATTTGCAAATTATATCAACGGTTTAGATAAATGGAACAAATGAATTCTCACTAAATTCAGCGATGTTGCTGAGATAGGAAGGAAACAAAGTTATCAAGAGGAGGTGCAGGATCTGTAAATGGATAAGCAGTAAATAACCATTTGGCAGATGGAATGTAGCGTGGCTAACTGTGAACCTGTGAATTTTTCAGAAAGGATACAAGGCCATAGATTACATAAATGGAGGGAGATTGCAGGACCTAGTTCAAACATCGGAAGTGTTGCTCCATCTCCCTGATGGTCTGCTCCCTGATGTTCCCAGTGGTCCCATTGCTTTCAGTATACATGGGATATTTTGATGTGGTTGGTTGGCGGTGGGGAGTGGTGAGGGGCAGGGTGCGTTGAACCGTGTCCAAAGGGGGTGGCCTCATCTGAGACACCATCCTTTCTTTCTACGTGGGGACCTGAAGATGATGGGAATGGCTGACTGCTTCTGAATGAAGAGGCTGTGGCTGCTGCCAGGACAGTGGGTATTCACCAAAATGATGTACTGTGCATGGTCACACTACACCATTAATGGAGTGAGAGGTCCTTCAGTTCCTCTAACTCTCCCCATTGACATGGGGACCCTGCAGAGCCATGTACACCATCGGGAATCCCACTATACTGGGAAAACAAGGGTAGCCCTGGCAGCTCCCTGCTGATGGAGGAAACATTGTATTCATCTCATCCACCATATATATCCTCCGTCACCGAATGGTGACATTGATGTCGACATACTGGGAGATGATGGATATGTCCCCCACGCCTGCCTGGAAAGTTCCGGATCCTAGAAGCTGAATGAAGCTGTGACCCTAACAGCCACTGGCAGCACCGTCCTCCCCTGGTGTGAAGCTGCAGGTCGTGTTGAAGGAGGTGACACTGCTCTGTGACCAGCTCCTTGTTCAATCAGGGTCCCCTCACACCCTGCTCCTGGGTTAAGTGTCACTTGGGAAGCTGTTCTTGGAAAACCTGGAGTGGATACAGCAGATCCCTTTCCCCACCCACACTCACTCTGTGGTTTCAGAGCTGCCCCTCTCTCCAGCCCCTGCTCCATTTGTTGTTCATGTTACAGACCCAGATGCTGTAACTACAGTCCCCAGGCTCCATCCAGAGTTGGGTCACCAAATCCTCAGGTCTCCCTGAATGTCTGAGGCAGCTCACAGCACAACCTCCAGCAAACCATCCCCAGCACCTCCACTAACGTTTCAATAACAGGAGTCAGTCAGAAGCCCCTCAGCTACAAGTCAGACACCTGCTCCTTTCCAATAATACTCGAGGGCTTTCCCCGTGTTACTGACCGCACGATCAGCTGAGAGGGACAAACACAGGCGTGCAGTGGACAGACACAGACCAAGCTTCAAGGATGTGTGTCAAAGCTGCTGTAACCCCCTGTCCCACATGGAGCATCACATGGGGCACACCGGGAAGTGAGCAACAGCCCGACACAAACCTTTTTCTTGTTTCTGAGCTTCACAATGGCAGCACTCGATAGACTGTGGAGCGATAAACCAAGGCCAGGGAAAGATACAGAGGGACACAAAGATTCATATTAAAGACAGAAACATAATTAATTAATGGAGAATGTGGTGTGGGAACATGGAGAAGAAGACAAGGGAGTGGGACTAACTGGAGGAGTGAGAGCTTGTAGAGTGCTGTCACAACAATGAGAAAATTGAATAAAGACATTGCCAGATCAGCTGAAATGGTTCATTCCATGGAATTCTGAGTCTCCCTGAGGGAATCAGCCCAGACACCATAAACAGGGAGAAGATGTCAACCCAGCAGGTGGCTGGAAGAACACAGCAAGCCGACAACATCTGGAGGTGGAGATATCGATTTTTCAGGTCTACCCCTTCTTCAGAACTGCGGGTGGGGTGTCGGGGGAGCTGCAGAGAAAGGGGGTGGTGGGGGCAGTGTGGTGAAGTGGGGATAGGTGAAGGCAGGTCAAAGGTACAACCTGATTGGTCAATGGGAGGACTGAATCCGGTTGGTGGCAGGGACGAGTGGAAGGGATGGGGAGGGGTTGGAAAGGGAGACTTTTTGAAATTGGAGAACTCAATTGTGAGTCCTCCGGGCTCTTGGCTGTCCAGGCGGAAGATGAGATGTTAGTTATAGTTATAAAGAACAAAGAGAAGAACAGTGAAAATTTTCAGGCCAGGAACAGGCCCTTCAGCCCTCCAAACCTGACCCTATCCAAATCCACTGTCTAAACCTGTTGTCCAATTCCTAAGCATCTGTATCCCTCTGCTCCCCACCTACTCGTGCATCTGTCCAGACGCATCTAAAAATGAATCTACCGTGCTTGCCTCTACCACCTCTGCTGGCAACGCGTTCCAGACACCCACCACTCTCTGTGTGAAGTACTTGCCGCCTGTATTCCCCTTAAGCTTTTCACCTCTCACCTTGAAAGTGTGACCTCTCGTTATTGAATCCTTCATCCGGGAAAAAAGCTTATTTCTATCTACCCTGTCTGTACCCTTCATGATTTTATAGACCTCAATCAGGTCCTCCCCCATCTCCTTTTTTCTAACGAAAACAATCTTAACCTGCTCAATTTCTCTTCATAGCTAGCACTTTCCATACCAGGCAACATCCTCGTAAACCTTCTCTGCACCCTCTCCAAAGTGTTCACATCCTATTGGTATTGTGGTGACCAGAACTGTACACAACATTCTAAATGCAGCTGAACCAATGTCTTGTACAATTTTAACATGACGTTCCAGCTCTTCAACTCAATATCACATCTGATGAAGGCAAGCATAGCATATGCCTTCTTGACCACTCTATCCACCTGTGCAGCAACCTTCAGGGAACAATGGACCTGCACTCCATGATCTCTCTGCCCATCAACATTTCCCGAGGCTCTTCCATTCATTGTATAATTTGCTCTGGAATTAGACTTGCCTAAATGCATCATCTCACATTTGTCTGGATTGAACTCCATCTGCTACTTTTCCACCCAACTCTCCAGTCTATCTATATCCTCCTGCATTCTTTGACAGTCCCTTATGCTTCCAGCTACTCCAACAATCTTTGTGTCATCTACAAACTTGCTGATCATTCCAACAGTGCCGTTTTCCAGATCATTTCTGTAGCATTTATAGAATTTCTTCAGTGTGGGAACAGGTCCTTTGGCCCAACAAGTCCACACCAACACTCCGAAGAGGATCCCATACAAACCTATTCCCTTCACTTATTGCTTGACACTTACCCCTGACTAATGCCCCATACCTCACATCCCTGAACACGATGGGCAACTTACCATGGCCAATTCACTCAATCTGCACTTCTTTGGATTGTTCGAGGAAACCAGAGGCCTTGGAGGTGGTCATGTCGGAAAGGGAATGTTTGGGGGAATTGAAATGGGGCCGTGACTGAGAGGTTAGTGATGTTGGAAAGGGAGTGGTTAGGGGAATTGAAATGGGCAGTGACTGAGAGGATGGTGATGTTGGAAAGGGAATGGTTAGGGGAATTGAAATGGGTAGTGCCTGGGAGGATGGTGATGTTGGAAAGGGAGTGGTTAGGGGAATTGAAATGGGCAGTGACTGGGAGGATGGAGATGTTGGAAAGGGAGTGGTTAGGGGAATTGAAATGGGCAGTGACTGGGAGGATGGAGATGTTGGAAAGGGAATGGTTAGAGGAATTGAAATAGGCAGTGACTGAGAGGTCGGTCGGCCCCTGCGGATTTGGCTGTGATGCTCGGCGAACCATTCCCTAAGTTTACATTCGGTCTGCCCAAAGTAGAAAAGGCCACATCGGGAACACCTGATGCAGTAAACTGGGTTGGAAGTGAGGCAGGTGAAGCTCTGTCTCACCTGGAAGGACTGTTTGGGGCCCTGCCTGGTTTTGCATCTTTTCCTGTTGCAGGGCAACGTTCCTGGGGGAGGGAGCTGTCAGTGGGGAGAGTGGCACAAACCAAGGACTGTCAAAGGGAATGGTCCTTGTGTAAGGCAGAGATGGGGAGAGCATTTTCAGGGCGGGCGAGATAGAGAGAGAGGACCGGGGTATATTTCACACATTAAAAGGGACTTACCTCGAGCATCAGCTGCCTATTTTCCGCAACAGAGGGAGCGGGGAGAGAGAGGAGCTGAATTGGAGCAGGGAGAGTGAGGAGCTGTGTGGGAGTGGGGAGAGCGAGGAGCTGAGTGGGAGCGGGGAGAGTGATGAGCTGAGTGGGAGCTCACCAGAGGAAGGCAGCAGTAGCCATGTTCATGGCACCGTGGCTGGCTCTGCTGTACAGAAGGGCAGGAAAAAGAGTGGAAGGGCTATAGTCAGAGGGGGTTCTATTGTAGAGGAGTAGGTAGGCAGCTCTGTGGTTGAACACGAGACTCCCGAATGGTGTGTTGCCTCCTAGGTACAAGGGTCAGGGATGTCTCAGATCGGCTGCAGAACGTTCTCAAGGGGGAGGGTGAACAGCCAGTTGTCGTGGTGTATAAAGACACAAACAATATCGGTAAAGAAAACGGGATGAGGGCCTACAAACAGAATTCAGGGAGTTAGGAGCCAAGTTAAAAAGTCGAAACTCAGAGGTACTAATCTCAATATTGCTACGGGTGCCACGTGCTCATCAGAGGGATAGAATAAACAGGATGCATGAGTGGCTTGACAGATGGTGCAGGAAGGAGGGGTTTAGATTTTTGGGACATTGGGACCGGTTCTGGGGGCGGTGGGACTATTACAAATTGGACGGTCTCCACCTGGGCTGGGCTGGAACCAATGTCCTTGGGAGTCCTTTTGGTAACGCTGTTGGGGGGGGTTTAAACTGACAGTGAGGAGGTAGTAACCAAAGCCTGACATAATGAAGTCAGCATGACGAAGGGGAAGAGGAGGCAGGGAGCAGATAATGAACGCAAAGGGTCTGGTGGTCTGAGGTGCATTTGTTTTAATGCAAGAAGTGTCGTAGATAAG
Organism: Chiloscyllium plagiosum; assembly: GCF_037043375.1. NCBI lineage: Eukaryota > Metazoa > Chordata > Chondrichthyes > Orectolobiformes > Hemiscylliidae > Chiloscyllium > Chiloscyllium plagiosum. The sequence goes on from NW_028270166.1 coordinate 55,915,115, forward strand.
GCAGATGAACTTAGGGCTTGGATTAGTAGCTGGGAATATAACGTTATTGCTATCACTGAGACTTGTTGAGGGTAGATCATGATTGGAAGTGAAATATCCCAGGATATCGATGTTTCAGGCAGGATAGAGAGGGAGGTAAAAGAGGTGGAGGAGTTGCATTCCTGGTCAGAGAGAATGTCACAGCTGGGCTGAAGGAGGACACTATGGAAGACTCGAGCAGTGAGGTGATATGGGCAGGGCTCAGACACAGGAAGGGTGCAGTGACAATGTTAGGGCTGTACTACAGGCCTCCCAACAGCAGGCAGGAGATAGAGGTCCAAATATGTAAAAAGATCATGGGAAGATGGAGGAGCAACAGGGTGGTGGTGATGGGAGATTTTAATTTTCCCAACAATGACTGGGATTCACTTTGTGTTAGAGCTTGGAGCAGAATTTGTAAGGAGCATCCAGGAGGACGTTTTAGAGCAGTATGAAAATAGTCCAACTTGGGAAGGGGCCATACTGGACCTGGTGTTGGGGAATGAGCCTGGTCAGGTGGTTGAAGTTTCAGGAGGGGATTATTTTGGGAATAATGATCACAATTTCGGAAGTTTTAGAACACTCATGGACAAAGATGAAAGTGGTCCTAAAGGAAGAGTGCAAAATTGGGGGAAAGGCCAACTCTCCCAAAATTCAGCAGGAGCTGGGGAACATAAATTGGGAGCAGCTGTTTGAAGGTAAATCCACTTTCGATATGCCTTTAAAGAGAGGTTGATTAGATTTCAGAAGAGGTATGATCCTGTGAAAATGAGGGATAGAAATGGCAAGGTCAGGGAACTGTGCATGACAGGTGAAGTTGTGAGACTAGCTAACAGGAAAAGGGACACAGACATAAGGTCTAGGCTGCTGAACACAGACAAAACTTTGGAAGAACATTGGGAATCTAGGACCAATATGAAACGAGAAATTATGAGGGTTAAAAGGGGTAATGAGGTACCTTTAGCAAATAGGGTTAAACAGCATCCCAAAGTCTTTTTTTCATATATAAGGAACTAAAGGGTAACGAGAGAAACATAGAATAGAACATAGAACAATACAGCACAGAACAGGCCCTTCGCCCACGATGTTGTGCCAAACATTTGTCCTAGCTTAAGCACCCATCCATGTACCTATCCAATTGCCACTTAAAGGTCACCAATGATTCTGACTCTGCCACTCCCACAAGCAGTGTATTCCATGCCCCCACCACTCTCTGGGTAAAGAACACACCCCTGACATCCCCCCTATACCTTCCACCCTTCACCTTAAATTTATGTCCCCTTGTAACACTCTGTTGTACCCGGGGAAAAAGTTTCTGACTGTCTACTCTATCTATTCCCCTGATCATCTTATAAAGCTCTATCAAGTCTTTTCACAGCAGAGAGCGGCGCGAGCTGGGTGGAAGTGAGGTTGGAGCGCAGAGCTGGTCGGGAAGGTAAGTGATTGATATTTGAGTGGGTGTGTTCTAGACCCCAGGCCCTACATAGTAGTGGTGGGGGCATGGAATACACTGCTTGTGGGAGTGGCAGAGTCAGAATCATTGGTGACCTTTAAGTGGCAATTGGATAGGTACATGGATGGGTGCTTAAGCTAGGACAAATAGTAGGGCCTCCCTCCCATTCTCCTCCTCTAACCTAATTTGAAGTCCACAGGTAAGCTACTCAGTGTTCTTGTTTTGGAGACGAGGTGTAGAGTAATGGCAGGGCAGGCAGTGGAATGTTCCTCCTGCAGGATGTTCGAGGTAGGGGTGACCACCGATACTTCTGCCGACTTCATCTGCAGGAAATGCAGTCAGATCCTGCTCCTCACAGAACGAGTTAGGGAACTGGAACTGGAGTTGGATGAATTGAGGATTATTCGAGAGGCTGAGAGGGTGATAGATAGAAGCTACAGGGACATAGCTACACCAGAGAACAGAGGTAGCTGGGTAACAGTTAGAGGTGGGAAGGGGAGGAAGCAGGCAGTGCAGGGATCCCCTGTGGTCGTTCCCCTAAACAATAAGTATACCGCTTTGGATACTGTTGGGGGGGACGGCCTAGCAGGGGTAAGCTACAGTGACCGGGTCTGTGGCGCGAGGTCTGCTTCTGAGACTCAGAAGGGAATGGGGAGAGGAGGAGAGCGCTAGTTATAGGAGACTCTCTAGTTAGAGGGACGGACAGGCGGTTCTGTGGACATGGACGAGACTCTCGGATGGTTTGTTGCCTCCCGGGTGCCAGGGTCCAAGACGTCTCGGACCGTGTCTTCAGAATCCTTAAGGGGGAGGGTGTGCAGCCAGAAGTCGTGGTGCACATTGGCACCAACGACATAGGTAGGAAGAGGGGTGGGGAGGTCATTCAAGAGCTCAGGGAGTTAGGCTGGAAGCTAAAAGCTAGGACAGACAGAGTCATCATCTCTGGGTTGTTGCCGGTGCCATGTGACAGTGAGGCAAGGAATAGGGAGAGGGTGCAGTTGAACACGTGGCTGCAAGGATGGTGTAGGAGGGAGGGCTTCAGGTATCTGGACAATTGGACTGCATTCTAGGGAAAGTGGGACCTGTACAAGCAGGACGGATTGCACCTGAACCAGAAGGGCACCAATATCCTGGGGGGTAGGTTTGCTAGCACTCTTCGGGGGGGATTAAACTAATTTGGCAGGGGGATGGGATCCGGACTTGTAGTCCAGCAAGTAGGCTAGCTGTTTGTCAGGATGTCCAAGAATGTAGGGAGGCTGTGAAGAAGGTAGCACTGACAGGGAATACTTGCGGACACAGAGATGGGTACAAGTGCGTATACTTCAACGCAAGGAGTATCAGAAATAAGGTGGGCCGAAGGGCCTGTTCTGTGCTGTACTCTTCTATGTCCTATTTTCTATGTTCTAAGTCACCCCTCATCCTTCGCCGTTCCAATGAGAAAAGGCCTACCACTCTCAACCTATTCTCGTACGACCTATTCTCCATTCCAGGCAACATCCTGATAAATCTTCTCTGCACCCTCTCCAAAGCTTCCACATCTTTCCTAAATTGAGGTGACCACAACTTCACACAGTACTCCAAATGTGCCTAACCAAGGTCCTGTACAGCTGCAACATCACTTCACGATTCTTGAATTCAATCCCTCTGCTAATGAACGCTAATACACCATTGGCGTTCTTACAAGCTCTATCCACCTGAGTGGCAACTTTCAAAGAGCTATGAATATACACCCCAAGATCCCTCTGCTCCTCCACCTTACTAAGAACCCCACCATTAACCCTGTATTCCGCATTCTTATTTGTCCTTCCAAAATGGACAACCTCACACTTGGCAGGGTTGAACTCCATCTGCCACTCCTCAGCCCAGCTCTGCATCATATCTAAGTCTCTTTGCAGCCAACAACAGCCCTCCTCACTATCCACAACTCCACCAATCTTCGTATCGTCTGCAAATTTACTGACCCACCCTTCGACTCCCTCTTCCAAGTCATTAATAAAAATTACAAATTGGGCGGCACGGTGGCACAGTGGTTAGCACTGCTGCCTCGCAGCGCCAGAGATCCAGGTTCAATTCCCGCCTCAGGCGACTGACTGTGTGGAGTTTGCACGTTCTCCCCGTGTCTGCGTGGGTTTCCTCCGGGTGCTCCGGTTTCCTCCCACAGTCCAAAGATGTGCAGGTCAGGTGAATTGGCCATGCTAAATTGCCCGTAGTGTTAGGTAAGGGGTAAATGTAGGGGTATGGGTGGGTTACGCTTCAGCGGGTCGGTGTGGACTTGTTGGGCCGAAGGGCCTGTTTCCACACTGTAAAGTAATCTAAATCTAAATCTACAAATAGCAGAGGACCCTGCGGAACTCCACTTGTAACTGGGCTCCAGGCTGAAAATTTACCATCTACCACCACTCTCTGACTTCGACTGGTTTGCCAGTTTTCTATCCAACTGGCCAAATTTCCCTCTATCCCATGCCTCCTGACTTTCCGCATAAGTCTACCGTGGGGAACCTTATCAAATGCCTTACTAAAATCCATGTACACTACATCCACTGCTCTACCCTCATCCAAATGATTGGTCACCTCCTCAAAGAATTCAATAAGACTTGTAAGGCAAGACCTACCTCTCACAAATCCGTGCTGGCTTTCCCTAATCAAGCAGTGTCTTTCCAGATACTCATAAATCCTATCACTCAGTATCCTTTCCATTACTTTGCCTACCACCGAAGTAAGACTAACTGGCCTGTAATTCCCGGGGTTATCCCTATTCCCTTTTTTGAACAGAGGCACAACATTTGCCACTCGCCAGTCCCCTGGTACCACCCCCGTTGACAGTGAAGACGAAAAGATCATTGCTAACAGCTTTGCAATTTCCTCTCTTGCTTCCCACATAATCCTAGGATATATCCCGTCAGGCCCGAGGGACTTGTCTATCCTCAAGTTTTTCAAATTGCCCAACACATCTTCCTTCCTAACAAGTATCTCTTCTAGCTTACCAGTCTGTTTCACACTCTCCTCTTCAACAATACGGTCCCTCTCATTTGTAAATACTGAAGAAAAGTACTCATTCAAGACCTCTCCTATCTCTTCCAACTCAATACACAGTCTCCCACGACTGTCCTTGATCGGACCTACCCTCGTTCTCGTCATTCTCATGTTTCTCACATATGCATAAAATGTCTTGGGGTTATCCTTGATCCTACCCACCAAAAACTTTTCATGCCCTCTCTTAGCTCTTCTAATCCCTTTCTTCAGCTCCCTTCTGGCTATCCTGTATCCCTCCAACGCTCTGACTGAACCTTGTTTCCTCAACCTTATGTAAGCCTCCTTCCTCTTTACAAGACATTCAACCTCCCTCGTCAACCAAGGTTCCCTCACACGACCATCTCTTTCCTGCCTGACAGGTACATACATATCAAGGACACGTCGTATCTGTTCCTTGAAAAAGTTTCACATTTCCACGACATCCTTCCCTGATAGCCTAATGCTCCCAACTTATGCTCCTCAGACCCTGTCTTGCAGCATCGTATTTACCATTCCCCCAATTGTAAAACCTGCCCTGTTGCACGCACCTATCTCTCTCCATAACCAAGGTGAAAGTCACAGAATTGTGGTCACATCACCAAAATGTTCACCCACTAACAAGCCCATCACTTGTCCTGGTTCGTTACCAAGTACCAAATCCAATATGGCCTCCCCTCTGGTCGGACAATCTACACCTTGTTGGGTGTTTACTATAGGTCCCCCAATAGCAGCAGAGATGTGTAGAAAGAGATTGGGAAACAGATTTTGGAAAGGTGCAGAAGCCACAGGGCGATTTCATGGGCGATTACAACTTCCCAAATATTGATTGGAAGCTCTTTAGATCAAGTAGATTGGATGGGGCGGTGTTTGTGCAGTGTGTCAAGGAAGGTTTTCTACAATTCCTCGCTATTGTAGAAGAAGAGGGCCAGAAAAAGAGGTCTGTACTGCACATCGAGCTGTTAAATAGGAACCAGCGATCACCCAATCAGCTCACTGAGCCTCTTCCATGGGACCAGGACAACTCACCGTTTGAGGAGAAAGTGAGAACTTCTGCCCGAAACGTCGATTCTCCTGTACCTCGGACCTGCCTGACCTGCTGTGCTTTTCCAGAACCACACTCTCGATCCCCAAATCACTGCATGAGACCCTAACACAGCAACAGGAAGAGCCCATTCAGCCCCTCAAGCTGCTTATACAGACATTGCAGGATGCTCCAACATGACAAACCAATGATGCAGAGACTGCACAGACAGACTTCTCCATGTAGTCCCTCCTGGCTCCATTGATAATGGTACGCATGTGCTACTTTACCGAGGTTTGCTTAGGGTGAGGAGGGAAAGGGGATGTTTTGTGCCAAGTCTCAAGGACACAGCTTCCATCTCCGAGAAGATAGACTGGCATTCTCGATGGAGGTCAGAATCTAGTGGGAATGGCTAACTCTTTCAGGAGAAAGGCATTGTGGCTGCTGACAGATTTGCGAACAATGTGACTTTCAATGCAGGGTCACACAGCAGCACACACTGAGGTGGTGAGAGATTATTCAGAACCTGGAGCTCTCTCTCAACCAACATGGGAGTTGCAGAGGTATGTAAACTATCAGGAAACACATATCATGGAGGAAATTAAGATGCAATGTTTCATGCTGGCGGTGTCATTTGTTTGGACATAATGGGTGTTCGGCCATAACCCACCGGTTCAGCACTACCACCACTTATTGCCTCCTAACACTACAGATGATATACTCATTTCCTTCACACTCTCCTCATGGTACCATCTTCCCAGGGATTATTCTGGTGGACCTCCTTTACACTGTCTCTGTGGCTCGGAAATCATTCCTCATAAAGGAGAGAAAATCTGCACACAGTGCCCCAGATATTGTCTCACCAACACTTGACAACAGCAGGAAGCTGTCTTTACTCCTGTACTTGAATCATTTTGTGACAAAGGACAACATACTATTAACAGTCCTGATTGCTTGCTGCCCTGTATGAATTCTGTTAGTGACTCATGACCAAGGGCATTCAGATCCTTTCACCAACAGCACTTCCCAACCTCACACCTTCTAATCAATATAAAATCAGAAGGATGGTATTTGTTGCCCACACCCAAATTATTTCCTTGCCTTGTCAATCCCGATGCTCCAAGTACTGATACAGGTGATACCCCATGAGTGATGACCTTCAGTCGAGAGCAGAACCCGACTCTCTGTATTCTCTCCATGAACCAATTCTCAATAGTTACAAAGTCGAAGGAGTGTAAGGTTACTTTAAAAGAGAGGGTGTGTTTCTAAGCTGAGAGATTGTGACAGCCCATGTGCCTGTGAGTGCAGAGATTGCTGAAATTTGAGAAAATGTAACCGTTACCTTGGGGTTGTGTTTTGATGTCAAGGCAATCAAATTTGAATTTAACCAATGAATTTAAATTATGTCCAGGATACCAACAATCAATTGAATTTGAATTTAATTGTATTGACAACATCTGACCAAATGAGTCTTGGACATTTAAAAGCAAGGGTATTTTAAAAATTAGTCTGAGCACATGTCATCTGAAGGGCTTCTCAACGCTCTCAAAGAAATCTCTCAGAAGGCACTATCTCTCAAACATACCTTTTCCAGTGAAAACAGCAAAAAGTGTAAGAAGACGGCCCAGGGAGATAACAGCAGAATTAGAAGGATAGAAGGGAGACAGCATAAGGGTCTGTATGGACTTTGAGAGAGTAAGTTACTTTAATAGGTAATAATTGTGTTATTGGAGGAGAATTTTAAGAGTTGGAGTCGTCATGATTAGTTAAGAAAAAGTGAGCTCAGATTTGTTCATAGATTTGTTTCGTGTTCACTGTTAGAGTTAGGAAAAGGAAATTGTTATTTTTCTTTAAACAGTGGAAATCAGGAGTTTTCTTTCACTCACTCAGCCTTTTTTTTATCAGATTACGAAGTGAGGGGAGCTTCCCTGGGGTGTTGGTTTTAATTAGCAGAGTAACTAGACCTCTGCATTAAAACAGGTTGGTGTCAGGAGTGGGGAGTTATCTTTGATAAACCGAGTTCAAACCTCCTGGTATTGAGGAGGATGATCAAAGGAGTCAGAGGTGTGGACCACACGGGCAGACGGACTGTTGTTCCTGTCGCCACTGCCCTGTTTACCCACCTGCCCCATTGAGGGGCCATGCCTATCCGAGACAGAGGTGTCTCCCTCCAACACTGGACTGGGGAGCTGGCCTGTTGCTTGCCCCGTGGCAGGAGGCTGGTGTTTCTGGCGTCTGCCCCCAGAGAAGGGCCGGTTATCCCCATTTCCTCCTCCCGCTGCTGCTGTTTGTGGAGCCCTTTCTGCACTGCCATGATACGCTGCCACTCGGTGACCAGGTGGCACTTGTGGCACTGGCAGTACTGCCAGCTACACACCCGCTGCTCCTTCATCCAGACATCGAAACCATGGTTCCTGCATCGTCTTTCTTAAAGTGACAATGCAGTCTTTCAACTTTGTAACATCAATCCACGTAGTATATTCCCCTCTTACCCCTGGGCTCTAACCTTCTTCACTCACCAGTGTGCAAGCATTTCAATATTCGCCTGAAAATTGAAATATTCCAGTCCCACTGTTCTCATTTGTCGATGTCTCAAATAACAGCCTCCACAAACTGCAGCAGATTTATTTAAGATAATTTCTGAATGTAAACTGGCTCTGCAAAATCTTATCATTACTCTCCAATTATCCTGTTATCACATTACTCATAAAATGTGCTAATATCTTCTACCAACTGCCATCAAATTATTCATGACTTGGTTAATAATTCCCTCTGCATCATGTTTTAAATATTTGCAGATGCAGCACCTACTCACTACTGTCCAGGATCTGACCAAGAATCGAAAGAACTGTGACTTCCTCATTTAGTGCAGCAATTACCACACTTCAATGCAATCAGTTTTTCAAGTAATTGCTCTTTAATAATTCAAATTTCCTGCACTTGCTCATCTTCACCAGTCACCCTGTTCCCTAATAATTCTGCAAGATTTTCGGTTCCTTCCTCTGTGGAAACTGAACCAACCTCAGGAGACAGAGAAAATCCATGTCACCTCATGGGTACCTCTGAGGATGGCACGATGGCACATGGTGGATATGACACCCATTCTTGCACGGAAAGTTCCAGAATCAAACTAATTCACTTCATTTTTAGTATTAGCACAGTCCTCTCCCTGGTGTGAGACCACAGGTTCTGCTGAAGCAAGCGACACAGCTCTGTGACCTCCTCATTGTCTAATCAAAGTGGCGTCACACATTGCACCTGGAATAGGTACAACATTGGAAAATATTCCTGGAAATCCCAGAGAGGAGATTGTAGTGCCCTGCTCCCCACTGTTTACAGAGCTTCCCTTCTATGCAGTCTCTGCTCCATTTGTTAGCCGTGTTGAAGACCCCGATACACTGTGAATGCCCTGCCCACACCTTGTTCTGAGTGGGCTCACCAGACCCTCACCTCTCCCTGAATGAATGCAGCAGCTGATACACAAACCTGAGGAAACCATTTACAGAACCTTCACTGATGTTCCAGTGACAGGAGCAGGTCAAATCCACATATACATGGCACACCCACTCTGTGTCGAAAATGCCTTCATTCTTAGATTCTTGTCAGTTGCTGATGAACTGTTACATCTCTGCACAGTCCCACTGACCTGAAATATTAGCAGTTCCAGTCTCCATAGAGTAAGTTGACAATCGCACCATTTTCTGTACCTCAGTCACGATGACAGCAACACCACTATTGCATGGGGAGTTGATCAGAGAATATGGGGAGGCAATCCCAAATTTGTTTTTGTCACTAAAGTAATTCCATGATAGGGACACTGTGCCAGAGTATTAATGTCACTGGAAGGTTAATTCAGAGCCACAAGCTAATTATCTAAAGACACTGATTCATATCTGACAACAACTGATAACAGCCCTTAAATTCAAATCACAAGAATTGGAACAAAAGTAAATTTCATTGATAATAACTATAAGTCCCTCAGGATTTTGTCTAAAAACCGAGCTGTTTCGCTGATGTCGTTTGGAAAAGAAATCGAACATTCTTATCTGGTTTGGGTTATGTGTGACTTCAGACCCAAATCATTGTGCTTGGCTCTATTCTGCCTTGTGGAATGACCTCACAGTCAAGGTCAATCAGTGATGGTCATCAAATGCTGTCCTTCCCAGTGATGTCGACATTCCCATGAAATCAAAGAAATTCGGAGTTAAATCAAACAATGGAAGATGCTGCCATTTTGAAACCAAAAAAAAAAGTGTTGGGGAAAATGAACATGTTTGCCTGCCTCTGTTGAGAGAAAGACAGAGTTCACATTTCGAGTCCACAGACCATACGTGAGAACTGAAAGCAGCTGGGAAATATTGTGATTATTTTAGTGACAGAATTGTTTGTTATGAAGAGGAGAAGGAGTCAGTTGAACAGAAGGAGAGAGAGAGGGAGAGAAAAACAAGCAAACAAAGGGATTGTTGATCGGCTGGGATGGAAATAAAATGCACCATGAATCTCATTTATTTTCTGCCTTTTCCCATACTCTTGAAAATCATTCCAAGTCGTTGTTTAAACTGAGTTATGTCCCCTCTGCCTCTCTTCCCAGAGTGTGCTCATCTCCTTATATTCACTAATGGGACATGGGTATCACAGACTGGGCCAGCGTTTATTTCCCCTGCCAATTGCCCTTGAGAAGATGCTGCTGAGCTGCCTTCTTGACCAACTGAAGGTTCCTAGGCCCATTCAGTTTCATTTCTCTGAGACTTTGTAGTGATTGATCCAGCTGAGTGGCTGACTTGGCCATTTCAAAGGGCAGCTGAGAGGCAACCCTGTTGCTGAGAGTCTGGAGTCACATGTAGGCCAGACCAGGTGAAGGTAGTAAACTTCCTTTCCTGAAGGACATTAGGGAGCCAGGTGGGTTTTCCTGACAACAAACGATGGTTTCATAGTTTCATTTGATTCATAATTCCAGGTGTTTTATTGAATTCAATTTCCACCTTTTACCGTGGTGGGATCAAATCCGGGGTCTTGGTTATTACCTGGATCCCTCGATTAATAGACCACAAGCTGGACCATCGCCTCCCCGTCTTCTCTAATCAAATCCCCATGCAATAGTGGTGTTGCTGTCATCGTGACTGAGGTACAGAAAATGGTGCGATTGTCAACTAACTCTATGGCGGGTGGAACTGCAAATATTTCAGGACACTGGGACTGTGCAGAGATGTAAACAGTTCATCAGCAACTGACAAGAATCTGAGAACGAAAGCATTTTCAACACAGAGTGGGTGTGCCATGTATACATGGATTTGACCTGCTCCTGTCACTGGAACAACAGTGAAGGTTCTGTAAATGGTTTCCTCAGGTTTGTGTACCAGCTGCTGCATTCATTGAGGGAGAGCTGAGGGTCTGGTGAGCCCACTCAGAACAAGGTGTGGGCAGGGCATTCACAGTGTATCGGGGTCTTCAACACGGCTAACAAATGGAGCAGAGACTGCATAGAAGGGAAGCTCTGTAAACAGTGGGGAGCAGGGCACTACAATCTCCTCTCTGGGATTTCCAGGAATATTTTCCAATGTTGTACCTATTCCAGTTGCAATGTGTGAAGCCAGTTTGATTAGACAATGTGGAGGTCACAGAGCTGTGTCACCTGCTTCAGCATAACTTGTGGTCTCACACCAGGGAGAGGACCATGAAGCGAACTGGTTTGATTCTGGAACTTTCCATGCAAGAATGGTTGTCATATCCACCATGTGCCATAGTGCCATCCCCTGAGGTACTCACGAGGTGACATAGATGATCCCTGTCCCCTGAGGTGAATACGTTGGTTCTGTCTCCACAGAGGAAGGAACAGAAAATCTTCCAGAAATATTAGGGAACAGGGTGACTAGTGAAGATGAGGAAGTGCAGGAAATTTGAATTATTAAAGAGCAATTACTTGAAAAACTGATTGGATTGAAGTGCGGTAAGTTGCTGCACCAAATGACTGATGAATTTAGAACACTGTAGAGATGGGGCTGCAGACTGAGCATGCTCTTTTGGGTGCCAGTCTGGACATGATGAGTCAATGGCCTCTTTTCATCCTGTAAATTCCTTGATTCTATGCAGCATTTCCATGACTAATGAGGGAAGTCAAAGTTCTTCAAAGTTCTTCAAATTCTGGGAAAGTGGGCGGCACGGTGGCATAGTGGTTAGCACTGCTGCCTCACAGCGCCTGAGACCCGGGTTCAATTCCCGCCTCAGGCGACTGACTGTGTGGAGTTTGCACGTTCTCCCCGTGTCTGCGTGGGTTTCTCCGGGTGCTCCGGTTTCCTCCCACAGTCCAAAGATGTGCAGGGTCAGGTGAATTGGCCATGCTAAATTGCCCGTAGTGTTAGGTAAGGGGTAAATGTAGGGGTATGGGTGGGTTTCGCTTCGGCGGGTCGGTGTGGACTTGTTGGGCCGAAGGGCCTGTTTCCACACTGTAATGTAATCTAATCTAATCCAAGACAGTGGTGAGTAGGTGCTATGGCTGCAAATATTGAAAACATGATGCAGAGGGAATTATTTACCAAACAGTTAGTAATTTGATGCCAGTTGGTTAAAGATACGAGCACGTTTTGTGAGGAAGGAGGTAACTGGATAATTGGAGAGTAATGATATGATTTTGCAGAGCCAGCCGACATTCAGAAATTATCTTTAATAAATGCGCTGGGGTTTGTGGAGGATGTTGTTTGTGACATTGTCTAATGAGAACAGTGGGACTGGAATATTTCAATTTTCAGATGAATTTTGTAATGCTTGCACACTGGTGAGTGAAGAAGGTTAGAGCCCAGGGGTAAGAGGAGAATATATTACACGGATGGGTTTACAAAGTCGAAAGACTGCATTGTCACTTTAAGAAAGACGATGCAGGAACCATGGTTTCGGTGTCTGGCTGAAGGAACAGCGGGTGTGTAGCTGGCAGTACTGCCAGTGCCACAAGTGCCACCTGGTCACCGAGTGGCAGCGTATCATGGCAGTGCAGAAAGGGCTCCACAAACAGCAGCAGCGGGAGGAGGAAATGGGGATAACCGGCCCTTCTCTGGGAACACCAGCCTCCTGCCATGGGGCAAGCAACAGGCCAGTTTCCCAGCCAGTGTTGGAGGGAGACACCTCTGTCTCGGATAGGCATGGCCCCTCAATGGGGCAGGTGGGTAAACAGTGCAGTGGCGACAGGAACAACAGTCCGTCTGCCCATGTGGTCCACACCTCTGACTCCTTTGATCATCCTCCTCGATCCCAGGAGGTTTGAACTCGGTTTATCAAAGGTAACTCCCTACTCCTGAGTCCAACCTGTTTTAATGCAGAGGTCTAGTTCCTCTGCTAATTCAAACCAATATCCCAGGAAAGCTCGCCTCACCTCGTAATCAGGTTAAAAAAAGGCTAATTGAGTGAAAGAAAACTCATGATTTCCACTGTTTAAAGAAAAATAATTTCTTTTTCCTAACTCTAACAGTGAACACTAAACAAAACTATTAACAAATCTGAGCCCCCTTTTTCTGAACTAACCGCTACTTGACTCCAACTCTTTAAAAATGCTGGTCCAATAACACAATTATTACCCATTAATGTAACTTAATCTCTCAAAGTCCAAACAGACCCTTCTGCTGTCTTCCTTCTATCCTTCCAAATCTGCTGTCATCTCCCTGGGATGTCTTCTTACACTTTTTTCCTGTTTTCACTGGAAAAGGTATGTTTGATAGATAGTGCCTTCTGAGAGATTTCTTTGAGAGGGTGAAGAGCCCCTTCAGATGACATGTGCTCAGACTAATTTTTAAAATGCACTTGTTTTTAAATATCCAAGTCATTTGGTCAGATGTTGTCAATACAATTAAATTCAAGTTCAATTGGTTTTTGGTATCCTGGGCATAATTTATATTAATTGGTTAAATTCAAATTTGATTGCCTTGACATCAAAACACAACCCCAAGCTAACGGTTACATTTTCTCAATTTTCAGCAATCTCTGCACTCACAGACACAATCTCTCAGCTTAGAAACACACCTTCTCTTTTAAAGTAACCATACATTCCTTTGACTTTGTAACTATTGAGAATTGGTTCATGGAGAGAATACAGAGAGTTGGGTTCTGCTCTGGACTGAAGGTCATCACTCATGGGCGTCACCTGTATCAGTACTTGGAGCATCGGGATTGACAAGGCAAAGGAATGATTTGGGTGTGGGCAACAAATACCATCCTTCTGATTTTATATTGATTAGAAGGTGTGAGGTTGGGAAGTGCTGTTGGTGACAAGGACCTGAATGCCCTTGGTCATGAGTCACTAGGGATTCATACGGAGCAGCAAGTAATCAGGACAGTTGTCCTTCATTGTTGTCCTTCATTGCAGAATGTTCATTGTAGGAGCAAAGACAGCTTCCTGCTGTTGTCAAGTGTTGGTAAGACAATATTTGGGGCACTGTGTACAGATTTTCTCTCCTTTATGAGGAATGATTTCCTAACCACATAGACAGTGTAAAGGAGGTCCACCAGAATAATCCCTGGGAAGATGGTACCATGAGAAGAGTGTGAAGGAAACGAGTGGTTAATCTCTCGTGTTGGGAGGCAATAAGAGGTGATCGCATTGAAACCGGAGGGTAATAGGCTAACATTCATTATGTCGAAAATAATGATACTGACAGCGTAAAAAATTGCATATTAATTTCCTCCATGATACATGTTTCCCAATAGTTTTTCTCTGCGAAGCTCCCATCTTGGTTGAATGAACTCTCACCACCTCAGTGTGTGCTGCCGTGTGACCCTGCACTGAAACTCACGTTGTTCAAAAATCTGTCAGCAGCCACGATGCCTTACTCCTGAAAGAGTTAGCCATTCCCACCAGCTTCTGACCTCCATCGAGAATGCCAGTCTGTCTTCTCGGAGATGGAAGCTGCATCCTTGAGATTTGGCACAAACCATCCCCTTTCCCTCCTCACCCTAAGCGAACCTTGGTAAAGTAACACATGTGTACCATTACCCTTCCTGAAGAAGGGCAAATGCCCGAAACATCGATTCTCCTGTTCCCTAGATGCTGCCTGACCTGCTGCGCTTTTCCAGCAACACATTTCCATCTCTGATCTCCAGCATCTGCGGACCTCACTTTCTCATCAATTATATCCTCCTATCAGTGGCTTGAGGGGCTGAATGGCCTCTTGCAGTTGCTGTGTCAGGGACTCAAGCAGTGATTTGGAGATCGAGAGTGTGGTGCTGGAAAAGCACAGCAGGTCAGGCAGGTCCTAAGTGCAGGAGAACCAACGTATTAGGAATAAATCCTCACTTTCTCCTGAAGAGGTGAGTTGTCCTGGTCCCATGGAAGAGGCTCAATGAGCTGATTGTGTGATCGCTGGTTCCTGTTTAACAGCTTGATGTGCAGGACAGACGACTTTTTCTGGGCCTCTTCTTCTCCAATAGTTTCAATGTTATTTCCCTGTGAAACCAGCTTGAGGTGCTGAATGAGACCCTCTTCCTCTTCACTGTGGAAATGGGCAGTGCCCAACAGTCCTGTTGCATGAATGTTACAGGCATTTTAACAGCACAAGCTGAAATGTTGTCCAGCCCTTGCTGCACATGGCCACAGGAACTGAGGGCTAACAAATGTTTTGGACATTGTGTAATCTTCAGTGAACATCCCCACTTCTGATCTTATGATGGAGAAAGACATTGATGAAGCAGCTGAAGATGTTTGGTTCAGCGAGGAAGCTATCCTAAGGAACTCCTGCACAAATGTACCGGGACTGAGAGGATTGATGTCCAGGGATCACAAACACGTTCATTTCTGCTCTGAATGAGCCCCTTCCAAGCTTTACTATTTACATACTGCTCTAAAAAATACCTCCTGGATGCTCCTTACAAATTCTGCTCCAAGCTCTAACACAAAGTGAATCCCAGTCAATGTTGGGAAAATTAAAATCTCCCATCACCACCACCCTGTTGCTCCTCCATCTTTCCATGATCCTTTTACATATTTGGACCTCTATCTCCTGCCTGCTGTTGGGAGGCCTGTAGTACAGCCCTAACATTGTCACTGCACCCTTCCTGTCTCTGAGCCCTGCCCATATCGCCTCACTGCTCTAGTGTTCCATAGTGTCCTCCTTCAGCCCAGCTGTGACGTTCTCTCTGACCAGGAATGCAACTTCTTCACCCATTTTACCTCCCTCTCTATCCTGCCTGAAGCATCGATATCCTGGGATATTTCACTGCCAGTCATGATCTTCCATTAACCAAGTCTCAGTGATACCAATAATGTCATACTCCCAGCCCTAAGTTCATCTTCCTTATCTAAGACATTTCTTGCATTAAAACAAATGCACCTCAGACCACCCGCCCCTTTGTGTTCATCATCTGCTCCCTGTCTCCTCTTCCCCTTCGTCATCCTGACTTCATTATCTAGTTTATTACAGGCTTTAGTTACTACCTCCTCACTGTCAGTTTAAACCCTCCCCAACAGCGTTACCAAAAGGACCCCCAAGGACATTGGTTCCAGTCCAGCCCAGGTGGAGACCGTCCAATTTGTAATAGTCCCACCTCCCCCAGAACCGGTCCCAATGTCCCAAAAATCTAAACCCCTCCCTCCTGCACCATCTGTCAAGCCACTCATTCATCCTGTTTATTCTATCCCTCTGATGAGCACGTGACTCTATTAGCAATCCTGAGATTACTACTTCAGAGGTCCGAATTTTTAACTTGGCTCCAGACTCCCTGAATTCTGTTTGTAAGCCCTCATCCCATTTTCTTTACCGATATTGTTTGTGCCTTTATACACCACGACAACCGGCTGTTCACCCTCCCCCTTGAGAATCTTCTGCAACTGATCTGAGACATCCCTGACATGTGCACATGGGAGGCAACATACCATCTGGGAGTCTCGTTTTCAACCACAGAACTGCCTACCTACTCCTCTACAATTGAATCCCCTCTGACAATAGCCCTTCCACACTTTTTTCTTCCCTTCTGTACAGCAGAGCCAGCCACGGTGCCATGAACATGGCTACTGCTGCCATCCCCTGGTGAGCTCTCCCCGCTCCCAGTCAGCTCCTCACTCTCCCCGCTCCCACTCAGCTCCTCACTCTCCCCACTCCCAATCAGCTCCTCACTCCCACACTCCCAATCAGCTCCTCACACTCCCCGCTCCCAGTCAGCTCCTCACTCTCCCTGCTCCCACTCAGCTCCTCAATCTCCCCGCTCCCACTCAGCTCCTCACTCTCCCCGCTCCACATAGCTCCTCACTCTCCCCGCTCCACATAGCTCCTCACTCTCCCCGCTCCCAGTCAGCTCCTCACTCTCCCTGCTCCCACTCAGCTCCTCAATCTCCCCGCTCCCACTGAGCTCCTCACTCTCCCCGCTCCCACTCAGTTCCTCACTCTCCCCGCTCCCACTCAGCTCCTCACTCTCCCTGCTCCCACACAGCTCCTCACTCTCCCCGCTCCCACACAGCTCCTCACTTACCCCGCTCCCACACAGCTCCTCACTCTCCCCGCTCCACATAGCTCCTCACTCTCCCCGTTCCCACTCAGCTCCTCACTCTCCGCACTCCCACTCAGCTCCTCACTCGCCCCACTCCCACTCAGCTCCTTCACCTGCCTCTCTTCCAACCGGGCTTGCTGCATCAGGTTTTCCCACTGTCACCTTCTCTACATCGGAGAGACCGAATGTAAACTTAGGCTCACGAGCATCGCTGCCGGGTCCGCAGGGGCCGACCAGATCTCCCAGTCACTGCCCATTTCAATTCCCCTCACCACTCCCTTTCCAAAATCTCCATCCTCCAAGGCATCGCCCATTTCAATTCCCCCAATCACTCCCTTTCCAACATGACCATCCTCCCACAATCCAAAGATGTGCAGATTGGGTGAATTGGCCATGCTAAATTGCGCATATTGTTCAGGGATGTGAGGTATGGAGCATTAGTCAGGGGTAAATGTCAAGTAATAAGGGAGGGGAATAGGTTTGTGTGGGATCCTCTTCAGAGTGTTGGTGTGGACTGGTTGGGCCAAAGGGCCTGTTCCCATACTGGAGGGTTTCTGTAACTATAACTATCGTCTCATCTTCCACCTGGGCAGCCGAGAGCACGATGGACTCACAACTGAGTTCTCCAATTTCAAAAAGCCTTCCTTCCCATCGCCCGACTACCTTCCCAGCCCTCCCCATCCCTTCCACTGCTCCCTGCCACCAACTGGATTCGGTCCTCCCATTGACCAATTAGGTTGTACCTTTATTAGATTAGATTAGATTTTTTTAGATTAGATTAGATTAGATTAGATTACTTACAGTGTGGAAACAGGCCCTTCAGCCCAACAAGTCCACACCGACCCGCCGAAGCGCAACCCACCCATACTCCTACGTTTACCCCTTACCTAACACTACGGGCAATTTAGCATGGCCAATTCACCTAACCTGAACATCTTTGGACTGTGGGAGGAAACCGGAGCACCCGGAGGAAACCCATGCATTTACGGGGAGAATGTGCAAACTCCACACAGTCAGTCACCTGAGGCGGGAATTGAACCCGGGTCTCTGGCGCTGTGAGGCAGCAGTGCTAACCACTGTGCCTCCGTACCTTTGACCTGCCTTCACCTATCCCCACTTCACCACCCTGCCTCTGCCACCCCCATTATCTGCAGCTTCCCCTACATCTGGTTAAGGGAAATCCTAAAGCTTTTTATTCCATTA
This sequence comes from Chiloscyllium plagiosum, assembly GCF_037043375.1. Classification (NCBI taxonomy): domain Eukaryota; kingdom Metazoa; phylum Chordata; class Chondrichthyes; order Orectolobiformes; family Hemiscylliidae; genus Chiloscyllium; species Chiloscyllium plagiosum. The sequence continues at coordinate 55,933,282 of NW_028270166.1, forward strand.
TAAGGAGCAAGAGGATAACTAGAGAAAGGCTTGGATCATTCAAGGACAAAGCAGGAAAGATATGCGTGGAGTGGGAGAAAATCAGTAAGATTCTTAATGAGTACTTTGCATCAGCATTCACCGAGGACAGGGACATGACGGATATTGAGACGAGGGATAGATGTTTGATTACTCGAGGTCAAGTCAGCATAAGGAGGGAGGAAGGCATTAAGGTGGACAAGACCCCAGGTCTGGATGGGGTCTATCCCATGTTACTGAGGGAAGCGAATGAGGAAATAGCAAAGCATTAACAGGTAACTTTGCAGCGTCCTTGAACACGGGTGAGGTACTGGAGGACTGGAGAGCTGCTAATGTCCCCATTTTTAAGAAGGGTAACAAGGATAATCCAGGTAATTACAGACCAGTGAGCCTGACATCAGTGATAGGGAAGCTGCTGGAGAAGTTACTAAGGGATTGTATCGATTTACATTTGAAACAAAATAGGTTTATCAATGATAGGCAACATGGTTTTATGCAGGAAAGGTCATGTCTTACCGGTTGAAAAGAATTCTTTGTGGAAGTGACAAATTTGATTGATGCGACTGTAGATGTCAAAGACATGGACTGCAGTAAGGAGTTTGATAAGGTTCCCCACGGTAGGCTGATGGAGAAAGTGAAGTCACATGGGTCCAGGGTGTACTAGGAGATGGATAGAGAGTAGTAGTGGAAGGGTATTTCTCAAAATGGAGAACTGTGAACAGTGGTGTTCCACAAGGCTCCGTGCAGAGACACTATTGTTTGTGATATCCATAAATGGTCTGGAGGAAGCTGTAGATGGTCTGAATAGCAAGTTTGCTGATGACACTACTTTTGGTGGCGTAGCAGATTGTGAATGGAACTGTCAGAGATTGCAGCAGAATGTAGATAGATTGGAGAACTGAGCAGAGAAATGGCAGATGGAGTTCAATCTGGAAAAATGTAAGGTGATGTATTTTGGAAGATGCAGTTCAAGGAACTATACAGCAAATGGAAAAGTCCTGGGGAAAATTGATGTACAGAGAGATCTGGGTGTTCAGGTTCATTGTACCCTGAAGGTGGCAACGCAGGTCAACGGAGTGGTCTGGAAGGCATATGGCAAGCTTCTAGACGCGGTATTGAGTACAAGAGTTGGCAGGTCATGTTACAGCTGTAGAAGCCATTGCTTCAGTCACATTTGGAGTACTGCGTGCAGTTCTGTTTGCCACATTATCAGAAGGATGTGCTTTGGAGAGGGTACAGAGGAGATTGATTGGTATGTTGCCCGGTCTGGAGGGTGCTGGCTATAAAGAGAGGTTGAGTAGATTAGGATTATTTTCAATCGAAAGGCAAAAGTTGAGGGGGCACCTGGTTGAGGTCTACAAAATCATGAAAAGTATGGACAGGGTAGATAGCAAGACACTTTTTCCCAGAGTAGGGGATTCAATTCCTAGGGGTCACAAGTTCAAGGGGAGAGTGAAAACCTTTAAATGAAATATGCGTGGAAAGTTCTTTACACAGAGGGTGGTGGGTTCCTGGAACACATTGCCAGCAGAGATGGTAGAGTTAGGCATGATAGTGTCATTTAAGATGTATCTAGACAGATACATGAATGGGCAGGGGGCAGGGGGATACAGACCCTTGGAAAATAGGTGACACTTTTAGTTAGAAGATCTGGATCGGCGCAGGCTTTTTCTTTGTTCTTTTTGCTTGGTCTGAGATCAGCAGCTCCTCTCAGAATCAAATGCAGCACCAAGTTGTGAACAAACTGGATGAATCACAATGAGTTACAGGAGACAGGGACCGAGGAGGTAGCTCAGGAATGAAAATTGGAGCAGGGAAAATTGGAAACAGCGGCTTCATTCTTCTTGGTGTTTAACTGGAGTTCGTTTATCAGCATGAAGAGACTCAGGCACCAGGATGGACCATGAGACTGTTCTGGGGTGAATTTAGTTTCACCTGAAGAGAAGATTAGATTAGATTAGATTAGATTCCCTACAGTGTGGAAACAGGCCCTTCGGTCCAACAAGTCCACACTGACCCTCCGAAGAGTAACTTATCCATTCCCATTTCCCTCTGCCTAATGCATCTAACACTACGGGCAATTTAGCTTGGCTAATGACACAGGGAGAATGTGCAAACCCCATACAGACAGTAGCCCGAGGAGGAGAAGGAGCAGAAAGAATACTGGGGGGTTTGGAGAAACCGCCTTCACATAAATGGTTCCAGTAGTAAGAAATTTCAGTCAGAAAGTTAGATTGGAGAAGGCTGGCAGAAGATTTGAAAGAAGTTTTCAAAATCATGCACAGCCTAGCCAGAGTAGATAATGTGATGCCATGCTGACTAGCATGTCATGGTGCCATAGTCTTACCTGACCATAGGGGCTGCTTCCTCATTCAAGAGAGAAGCAACTGGTGATGATTTAATCTGAGGGTCAGCAAACCTTTAGCAAAGGGAAGAGGTTGAGAAGGAAAGCCCTTCATGGGAACCTGAAACTGGCAATGTGTATTAAACCTACTGTTGACATCACACTGCTCTGCAAACCATTGACACGGACAATTGGGCTCAGCCAAATCCCTCCCAGTAGTAGAAGCATTGAGAATAAGAGGGTTGATTTCAAATACATTGCAAGAGAAGGAACTGGATGTGAGAAAGAAACTTCGCTCAGTGAGTAATTAGATCTGGAAGACATTGCATGAAACAGTGGTTTTGGCAGGTTCAATCAAGGGCATTAAATGATTATTTGATGATAAACAATGTAAGAGAATGGCACATGGTCAGAAAGCTTGGACACAATGGGCCAACTGGCCTGTTTCTTTGCTTTTATAATTTGGTGAATCACAATTGCTAATTGAACCTCCACATAGTCAGTTTTGAACTTCTGCTATTCGGTATGTTGAGTGATATAAATGACAGGAATGTGCAGAGATTGGGACTAGGACCCCAGCTATTCACAAGGTATGTCAATGATTCAGATCGAAATGTAGTGTTTCAAAATTTGCAGATGACACAAAGCTGTATTAAAGGGTCAGCTTTGAGGAGGATGTAAAGTTAATTGGATTGGCTGCGTTAGTGGGCAATCTGCGTGGCAGATGCAGTTTTGTGTGGATAAATGTGAAGTTTTCCACTTTGGTAGAAAAACCAGAAAGGCAGGTTATTTGAATGGCTGTACATTGGGAGAGGGGTGTTTTTGTGCATCAGTCACTGAAAGGAAGTGTGTTGGCGCAGTAGTCAGTAAAGGAAACTGACTGTGTGTTGACATTCATAGCAAACAGAAAGGAATAACGTGTCTCACTGCGATTAAACAGGGCATTGGTGAGGCCACATCTGAAATACTGGGTGCAGTTTTGGTATCCTTGTTTGGGAAAGAATGCTCTTACGATCGAGGGAGTGCAGTGAAGATTGACCAAATTGAATCCTGAGATGACAGGATTGACACATGAGGAGAGATTGAGATAAGGATTGTATTCATTGGAACTAAGAATGAGGGATCTCATGGAAACCTATAAAATTCTGCTGGGACCAGCCAGGTTAAATGTAAGAAGGATATTCCTGATGGTGGGCGTATCGAGAGCCGTGGGATACAGTTTAAGATTTAGGGGTAAATCTTTTCGATCTGAGATGAGGAGAAGTGTCTTCACCCAGAGAGTGGTGAGCCTGTGGAATTCACACCACAGTTGAGGCCAAACATTATATTTTCAAGAAGGAATCACATCTAAATCATGTGATTAGATTCTGCGCAGTGTGGAAACAGGTCCTTCGGCCCAACATGTCCATTCTGACCCTCCGAAGAGTAACTCAGCCAAATTCATTTCCCTATATTTACCCCTGAATTATTCCTCGAAGCGTGGTGGTTCAATAGTTAGCACTGCTGCCTCACAGAAGCAGGTGCTCAGGTTCAATTCCTGCCTTGGGCAACTGTCTGTTTGGAGTTTGCACACTCTCCCCTTGTCTGTGTGGGCTTCCTCCCACATTCCAAAAGATGTACGGGTTAGATGAATTGGCTATGCTGCATTGCCCATATGTTAGGTGCTTACATCAGGGGGAAATGTAGGGAAAATGAGTCTGGATGAGTTACTCTTCAGAGGGTAGGTGTGGACTTGTTGGGCTGAAGGGCCTATTCCCAGGATCATTTTGAATCATGGCTCAATGGATCAAACAGTCTCCTCACGCTCCTATTAGATGTGTTTCTATAAAGTGAGATATGGAACATATGCTATCTGTCGGTGCACATTTCTGTTAAACTTTCAGAAAGGATTATTCAATACTTTATTTGGATTTCAGAAGGAGGGTAGAAATGGGAGACAGGGATTTGCAGCTTCGGGAAACAAACTGAAATTGTCTGTTTCGAAGTTCCATCCTGTATTTAACAGTGCTAACTTATATCAATACATTTTAAGGAATTAGTAAAATATGTATTGCTGATGAGAAACTTCAATCGTACATCACACTAAGATCTGAGACAGTCACTGAATTCTTCACCTTAATGTGATCTTTCATTGTGTACATCTGATCTATCAGTGGGAAACAAACTTCCAAATATCAGTCTGCGACTGGAAAAGCAGAAGGAAAAAAAAAACACCTGTGAGAGTGTTTGGGTGAACTGAAGGTGACAAAGACCTTGAGCCAGTTCCAGAGCCTGGAAAAGAACACTTTCCCATTTACTGGAAAGCTACACTTCTGGGGCTCCAGCAAGGTCACACTGAGGAGAGGTCCTTCAGTACTTACTGTGGAAAGAGGTTCGATCAGACCGAAAAATTCCATTGTACACCAGTGAGGTCACACTGGGGAAGGAGCATTCACCTGCTCTCAGTGTGGGAAGGGATTCATTGACTCATCCCAGTTGCAGACACTAGTGCATTGACAAGCAACTGCAGCAATGATTCTGTAATTACACACATCAAGGACTGACCCATGTTCCTTCTGACAATTGCTGTCTGTTTCTGCCAATTTTAATACAGCCAGTAACTGGAAATTGAGGTACTGGATCCACAGCTGATTGGACTGTCATGGCTGCCATGTCCCTTTTAAAAGCTCCATCTGATCATTCCCCATAATACAGGAACTTACATCAGAAATACTTTAAAATCACTTTATGCACTTTCTGCTTTCATCCTGAATTGATTTTGCTGCAAACTTTGCAATTCTGTATTTGAGATGTTCTACTCAGTAACATCTCCAATGAGAATGTGCTGATGGATTCTTGCTGACAATTCTGACTGAGTTACATGTTCCTCACAGCGGCTACTTCATTCTCCACCAGCACGAAAGGGAATGGGGATTAGTGGAGAAGCGAGAGCCCCAAAATCGTGCTCTTTTATCTGGTCTGGAATTCCCAGTGGGACAGGAACGGAGCCAACTATAATTCTAGTAACAGATTATGGGAAATGACTGTCTCATAACCCGATTAAATCTTCAGAAATGTACTGTTACAGAAAATACTCAGTCTTTGATCTTGTGAAGAAAGATTTCATAGCAGTTTACTGACTGACAGATGCAGGACAGCCCTGTTCCAGGATAGGACTCCAACATAGATCCAGACAACTTACAAGATTTACATCTGGGAGTCACAGACGCCCCAAAAACAAAACAGTCAACTCATAGGTGACTGAAAAGTTAATTATGAAGATGTAGCAGTTAAAAGTAAGAAGCTGAACATGAACTGTTCCAGGTGAGAATTGTTTCCTCGTCCCGGTGTCAAAACATATGGAGTACTCAGAGCGAGTGAGGTGATTCACTTTGGAAGGAGCAACAGGAATAAAAAGGACTGGACTAATGGTAAGATTATTGGTAGTGCAGATGAGCAGAGAAATCTTGGTGTTTATGCACATAGATCCTTGAAAGTCGCCACCCAGGTTGACAGGGTTGTTAGGAGGCATATTGTATGTTCGTTTTCATTAGTGGAGGGATCTCAATCCTTCTTCCACGAGGAGCCACGAGGTCATGCTGCAGATGCACAAAACTGTGGTGAGGCTGCACTTGAAGTATTGTGTACAGTTCTGGTCACAGCATTATGGGAAGGAGGTGGAAGCTTTGGAGAGGGTTCAGAGGATATTTACTAGAACGTTGAAAGTTTGGAGGGAAACTCTTATGAGGAAAGGCTGAGGGACTTGAGGCTGTTTTCATTACAGAGAAGAAGTTTTAGAGGTATCTTAATAGAGACATACAAGATAATCAGAAGGTTAAATGGGGTGGACAGTGAAAACCTTTTTCTTTGGATGGTGATGGCCAGCATGAGGGGTCATAGCTTTAAATTGAGGGGTGTTAGATAGAGGACAGATGTCAGAGGTAGTTCTTATTCAGAGAGTAGTAGGAGCGTGGAACGCACTGCCTGCAATAGTAGTAGACTCACCAACATGAGAGCATCTAAATGGTCTGTGGATAGACATATGGATGAGCAAGTTTTGAGAAGATTTGTAGCTCAGGTTGAGGTTTTGGATGTAGGTTGCTGGCTGAGCTGCAAGGTTCATCTCCAGACATTTTGTTACCTTACTAGGTAACATCTTCAGTGGGCCTCAGGCGAAGCAATGCTGAAAATTCCTGCTTTCTATTTATGTTTGGGTTTCTTTGGGTTGGTGATGTCATTTCTTTTGGTGATGTTTTTCCTGTGGTGAAGTCACTTCCTGTTTCTTTTCTCAGGGAGTGGTAGATGGGATCTAACTTGATGTGTTTGTAGAGTTCCGGTTGGAATGCTGTGCTTCCAGGAATTCTCGTGGGTGTCTTTGAGGCGGTTAATGTCACAGCAACAGTTGGCTATGAAGAGATCGAGGGCGGGTAAGAGGCCAGCACGGGGTGTCCAGTGGATGGGGTGTGTTGGAGGCGGGAGAAGGGGTCGTCAGAGGGTGGGCGAGAATCCTGGTTGGAGGCGAAGGCGGTGGAAGAATTATTCGACGTCTCGCCACGTGTTGAACTCGAGATGGATTCTTAGAACAGCTGGTGCTGGAGCCTACCAGGGAGAAGGCAATTCTGGATCTGGTATTGTGCAACGAACCAGAATTGATCAGGGACCTCGAATTGAAGGAGTCATTGGGAAGTAGTGACCATAATACAATAAGCTTCAATCTACAATTTGAGAGGGAGAGGGTACAATCGGAAGTGACAATATTTCAGTTGACTGGGAGTTGGCTATCCTTTTCTTCTTCTCTCGTGAATCGGATTAAAAACACGGAAATCACGGAATTCCGTGTTATAATCATTAAAACACGGAAATAGAAAAAACACACCGGATCATCAATGCCACACTCACAGGAATCCGATTCACGAGAGAAGAAGAAAAGGATAGCCAATTCCCATTCCTAGACGTGATGGTACAGAGAACACCAGACGGAGAATTCACTACAAGGGTATACAGGAAAGCCACACACACACAGACCAAGTCCTAAACTATGAAAGCAACCACCCCAACACACACAAACGAAGCTGCATCAGGACACTATTCAAAAGGGCTACAACACACTGCAGTACACCAGAACTGCAAAAAGAAGAAGAGGAACACCTATACAAGGTATTTGCCAAAAACAGATACCCGCGCAATTTCATCAGCAGATGCCTAAGAGAAAGACCACGGAACGAGGACATACCACAATCAAAAGGACGAACCACACTACCATACATCAGGAGCATCTCAGAACTGATAGCCAGACTACTGCGACCCCTAGGACTCATCACGGCACACAAACCAACAGCCACACTCAGACAACAACTCACCAGAACGAAGGACCCGATACCCAACATGAGCAAAGCTAATGTAGTGTACAAAATACCATGCAAGGACTGCACAAAACACTATATAGGACAAACAGGAAGACAGCTAACAATCCGCGTACATGAACATCAACTAGCCACGAAACGACACAACCAGCTATCCTTAGTAGCCACACACGCAGACAACAAGCAACATGAATTCGACTGGGACAACACTACTATCTTAGGGCAAGCCAGACAGAGAACAGCCAGGGAATTCCTAGAGGCATGGCATTCATCCACAAACTCCATCAACAAACACATCGACCTGGACCCAATATACCAACCACTACAGCGGACAGCTGAAACTGACAACCGGAAGCGGCAGAGACAGACCACTAAAAACACCAGAGGAAACATCAAAGAAGCGCTTCGCAGGAGGCTCCCAGGCACTGATGATGTCGCCTAGCCAGGGGACGAAACGTTTGCAACAAAAACTTCCAGCTCGGCGAACAGAACCACAATAAAAGAGAAAAAGTATAACATAGCAAAGATAAGTGGGAAAACGGAGGACTGGGAAGCTTTTAAAGAACAACAGAGGATTACTAAGAAGGAAATACGCAGAGAAAAAATGAGGTACGAAGGTAAACTGGCCAAAAATATAAAGGAGGATAGTAAAAGCTTTTCTACGTATGTGAAAGGCAAAAACAAATGGTTAAGACTAAAATTGGGCCCTTGAAGACAGAAACAGGGGAATATATTACGGGGAACAAAGAAATGGCAGAAGAATTGAATTGGTACTTCAGATCTGTGTTCACCAGGGAAGACACAAGCAATCTCCCTGAGGTAACAGTGGCTAAAGGACCTGAACTGAAGGGAATTTATATTTGCCAGGAATTGGTGTTGTAGAGACTGTTAGGTCTGAAGGCTGATAAGTCCCTGGGGCCTGATGGTCTACATCCCAGGGTACTGAAGGAGGTGGCTCTAGAAATCGTGGATGCGTTGGTGATTATTTTCCAGAGTTTGATAGATTCAGGATCAATTCCTGCGGATTGGAGGGTGGCTAATGTTGTACCACTTTTTAAGAAACGTGGGAGAGAGAAAGCAGGAAATTATAGAGCAGTTAGTCTGACCTCAGTGGTGGGAAAGATGCTGGAGTCTATTATAAAGGATGAAATTACTGCACATCTGGATAGTAGTAACAGGATAGGACAGAGTCAGCATGGATTAATGAAGGGGAAATCATGCTTGACGAATCTTCTGGAATGTTTTGAGGATGTATCTCTGAAAATGGACGAGGGAGATCCAGTAGATGTAGTGGACCTGGACTTTCAGAAAACCTTTGATAAAGTCCCACATAGGAGGTTAGTGATCAAAATTAGGGCGCATGGTATTGGGGGCAAAGTACTAACTTGGATTGAAAGTTGGTTGGCTGATAGGAAACAAAGAGTAGTGATAAATGGCTCCATTTCGGAATGACAGGCAGTGACCAGTGGGGTACCGCAGGGATCAGTGCTGGGACCGCAGCTTTTTATAATATTTATTAATGATATGGAAGATGGTATTAGTAATAACATTAGCAAAATTTGCTGATGATACTAAGCTGGGTGGCAGGGTGAAATGTGAGGAGGATGCCACTCAGGTGGATAGAGCTTGTAAGAAGGCCTTTGGTGTATTAGCGTTCATTAGCAGAGGGATTGAATTCAAGAGTTGTGAAGTGATGTTGCAACTGTACAGGACTTTGGTTAGGCCACATTTGGAGTACTGTGTGCAGTTCTGGTCGCCTCACTTTAGGAAAGATGTGGAAGTTTTGGAGAGGGTGCAGAGAAGATTTACCAGGATGTTGCCTGGAATGGAGAATAGGTCGTACGAGGATAGGTTGAGAGTGCTAGGCCTTTTCTCGTTGGAACGGCGAAGGATGAGGGGTGACTTGATAGAGGTTTATAAGATGAAATAGATAGAGTAGACAGTCAGAAACTTTTTCCCCGGGTACAACAGAGTGTTCAAAGGGGACATAAATTTAAGGTGAAGGGTGGAAAGGTATAGGGGAGATGTCAGGGGTGGGTTCTTTACCCAGAGAGTGGTGGGGACATGGAATGCGCTGCCTGTGGAAGTGGTAGAGTCAGAATCTTTGGTGACCTTTAAGTGGCAATTGGATAGGTACATGGATGGGTGCTTAAGCTAGGACAAATGTTCGGCACAACATCGTGGGCCAAAGGGACTGTTCTGTGCTGTATTGTTATATGTTCTATGTTCTATGTTAGGCGACTACAGGGTGACCAGGACAGGTTAGGTGAGTGGTCAGATGCATGGCAGATGCAGTTTAATGTGGATGGATGTATGGTTATCCACTTTGGAGGCAAGAACAGGAAGGCAGATTACTACCTAAATGGAATCAATTTAGGTAAAGGGTCAGTACAAGGAGATCTGGGTGTTCTTGTACACCAGTCAATGAAGGTAAGCATGCAGGTACAGCAGGTAGTGAAGAAGGCTAATAGCATGCTGGCCTTCTAAACAAGAGGGATTGAGTATAGAAGCAAAGAGGTTCTTCTGCAGCTGTACAGGGCCCTGGTGAGACCACACCTGGAGTATTGTGCGCAGTTCTGGTCTCCAAATTTGAAGACAGACATTCTGGTTATTGAGGGAGTGCAGCGTAGGTTCACGAGGTCAATTCCTGGAATGGCGGGACTACCTTATGCTGAAAGACTGGAGCGATTGGGCTTGTAAACCCTTGAGTTTAGAAGACTGAGAGGGAATCTGGTTGAGACATATAAGATTATTAAAGGATTGGTCACTCTGGAGGCAGGAAACATGTTTCCGCCGATGGTTGAGTACCAAACCAGAGGACACAGCTTAAAAATACGGGATAGATCATTTAGGACAGAGATGAGGAGAAACCTCTTCATCCAGAGAGTGGTGGCTGTGTGGCATGCTCTGCCCCAGAGGGTAGTGGATGCCCAGTCTCTGGATTCATTTAAGAAAGAGTTGGATAGAGTTCTCAAGGATAGTGGAATCAAGGGATATGGAGATAAGGCAGGAACAGGATACTGATTAAGGAGGATCAGCCATGACCTACTCCTGCATCTATTGTCTATTGTTAATCCAGGAGTGTAGGGGGATGAAGGTGAGGCCTCTGCTGAGGACTGATCTTTCATTCTCAGAGAGGGGGAGGTATGGAGGGATGGTGAAAATACGGCAGCTCGCACCTGGTGTGGGTCTGGAGCTGGGAGTGTAGGCACGATTAGGTGTGGGGGCGGAGTTAGGCTTGGGGGTGGAGTTGGGCGTGGGGGCGGAGTTGGGCGTGGGAGCGTAGATTCGCATGGGGGCGGGGTTAGGCGTGGGGGTGGAGATCGGTGTTGGGGCGGAGATTGGTGCTGGGGCAGAGATCTGCACGTGGTCGTTGTGCAGGTGAGCGACATCACTGGGGGCAGAAGTAGATGCGGCGATGGTAACTCCGGGGGCGGAAATGGTTGTGGCAATGGCAGAAACGGTGTTGTTCCCGGTGGCTGTGGACCCTGCGGAGGCAGCGAATCTGTTGGCGATGGTCTTCCTGGCGATCGTGGAGCCGGTTGTCTGGGGGCGATCACAGAGGCTGTATGGTCAGTGGGAGAGGAATTGACGTCATGGTTCACAGCGGCGGTTGCTGCAGTGGCCACGTGGGTAATGGCTCCCGAGCGGTTCCGGAGGCTGATGGAAGATACTGGAACGGTTGAGGAATCCGGAGTCTGGGGTAAGTACATGAAAGTACATTCCAGAGGGAGGTCTGTTGCTGGAGTCTTCGGATTTGTTGTAGGTACTGGTCCAAATGTTGTTGGTCTGAACGTAGTCTGGAGTCCATGCGGGATCAGTCAGTTCGGTAGACAGGTGCTGAGGAAGGAGATGTGGCTGTGGTAGCGAGTCTGTTTGAGGACGTGGCTGAAGAGCTTCAGGGCAGAGGAGATGACCTGGGGGGTGCAGTGAGAGAGGGACTCACTAAGATCCTTGTAGAGGGAGGAGAAGAGTTTCTTCAAGAGTATTCGCAGTAGGTTAAAATCAACTAGGAGAAAGTGAGGTCTGCAGATGCTGGAGATCAGAGCTGAAAAATGTGTTGCTGGAAAAGCGCAGCAGGTCAGGCAGCATCCGAGGAGCAGGAGAATCGACGTTTCGGGCATAAGCCCTTCTTCAGGAATGAGGAAGGTGTGCCAAACAGGCTAAGATAAAAGGTAGGGAGGAGGGACTTGGGGGAGGGGCGCTGGGAATGCGATACGTGGAAGGAGGCCAAGATGAGGGTGATAGGCCGGAGTGGGGGTGGGAGCGGAGAGGTCAGGAAGAAGATTGCAGGTTAGGAAGGCGGTGCTGAGTTCGAGGGATTTGACTGAGACAAGGTGGGGGGAGGGGAAATGAGTAAACTGGAGAAATCTGAGTTCATCCCTTGTGGTTGGAGGGTTCCTAGGCGGAAGATGAGGCGTTCTTCCTCCAGGCGTCGTGTTGCCATGGTCTGGCGATGGACGAGGCCAAGGACCTGCATGTCCTTGGTGGAGTGGGAGGGGGAGTTAAAGTGTTCAGCCACGGGGCGGTTGGATTGGTTGGTGTGGGTGTCCCAGAGGTGTTCTCTGAAACATTCCGCAAGTACGCGGCCTGTCTCCCCAATGTAGAGAAGGCCACATCTGGTGCAGCGGATGCAGTAAATGAAGTGTGTGGAGGTGCAGGTGAATTTGTGACGGATATGGAAGGATCCCTTGGGGCCTTGGAGGGAAGTGAGGGGGGAGGTGTGGGCGCAAATTTTGCATTTCTTGTGGTTGCAGGTGAAGGTGCCGGGAGTGGAGGTTGGGTTGGTGGGGGGTGTGAACCTAACGAGGGAGTCGCGGAGGGAGTGGTCTTTCTGGAATGCTGAGTAAATGATGTGTGTGGAGGTGCAAGTGATTAGAAAATGATGTGTGTGGAGGTGCAGGTGAATAGAAAATGATGTGTGTGGAGGTGCAGGTGAATAGTAAATGACGTGTGTGGAGGTGCAGGTGAATAGTAAATGACGTGTGTGGAGGTGCAGGTGAATAGTAAATGATGTGTGTGGAGGTGCAGGTGATTAGAAAATGATGTGTGTGGAGGTGCAAGTGATTAATAAATGATGTGTGTGGAGGTGCAGGTGAATAGAAAATGATGTGTGTGGAGGTGCAGGTGAATAGTAAATGATGTGTGTGGAGGTGCAAGTGATTAGAAAATGATGTGTGTGGAGGTGCAGATGAATAGTAAATGATGTGTGTGGAGGTGCAAGTGATTAGAAAATGATGTGTGTGGAAGTGCAGGTGAATAGAAAATGATGTGTATGGAGGTGCAGGTGAATAGAAAATGATGTGTGTGGAGGTGCAGGTGAATAGTAAATGATGTGTGTGGAGGTGCAAGTGATTAGAAAATGATGTGTGTGGAGGTGCAGGTGAATAGAAAATGATGTGTGTGGAGGTGCAGGTGAATAGAAAATGATGTGTGTGGAGGTGCAGGTGAATAGTAAATGATGTGTGTGGAGGTGCAGGTGAATAGAAAATGATGTGTGTGGAGGTGCAGGTGAAAAGTAAATGATGTGTGTGGAGGTGCAGGTGAATAGAAAATGATGTGTGTGGAGGTGCAGGTGAAAAGTAAATGATGTGTGTGGAGGTGCAGGTGAATAGTAAATGATGTGTGTGGAGGTGCAGGTGAATAGAAAATGATGTGTGTGGAGGTGCAGGTGAATAGAAAATGATGTGTGTGGAGGTGCAGGTGATTAGAAAATGATGTGTGTGGAGGTGCAGGTGAATAGTAAATGATGTGTGTGGAGGTGCAGGTGAATAGAAAATGATGTGTGTGGAGGTGCAGGTGATTAGAAAATGATGTGTGTGGAGGTGCAGGTGAATAGAAAATGATGAGTGTGGAGGAGCAGGTGAATAGAAAATGATGTGTGTGGAGGTGCAGGTGAATAGTAAATGATGTGTGTGGAGGTGCAGGTGAATAGTAAATGATGTGTGTGGAAATGCAGGTGAATAGAAAATGATGTGTGTGGAGGTGCAGGTGATTATTAAATGATGTGTGTGGAGGTGCATGTGAATAGTAAATGATGTGTGTGGAGGTGCAGGTGAATAGAAAATGATGTGTGTGGAGGTGCAGGGGATTAGAAAATGATGTGTGTGGAGGTGCAGGTGAATAGTAAATGATGTGTGTGGAGGTGCAGGTGAATAGAAAATGATGTGTGTGGAGGTGCAGGTGATTAGAAAATGATGCGTGTGGAGGTGCAGGTGAATAGTAAATGATGTGTATGGAGGTTCAGGTGAATAGAAAATGATGTGTGTGGAGGTGCAGGTGAATAGTAAATGATGTGTGTGGAGGTGCAGGTGAATAGAAAATGATGAGTGTGGAGGAGCAGGTGAATAGAAAATGATGTGTGTGGAGGTGCAGGTGAATAGTAAATGATGTGTGTGGAGGTGCAGGTGAATAGTAAATGATGTGTGTGGAGATGCAGGTGAATAGAAAATGATGTGTGTGGAGGTGCAGGTGAATAGTAAATGAAGTGTGTGGAGGTGCAGGTGAATAGAAAATGATGTGTGTGGAGGTGCAGGTGAATAGTAAATGATGTGTGTGGAGGTGCAAGTGATTAGGAAATGATGTGTGTGGAGGTGCAGGTGAATAGAAAATGATGAGTGTGGAGGAGCAGGTGAATAGAAAATGATGTGTGTGGAGGTGCAGGTGAATAGAAAATGATGTGTGTGGAGGTGCAGGTGAATAGTAAATGATGTGTGTGGAGGTGCAGGTGAATAGAAAATGATGTGTGTGGAGGTGCAGGTGAATAGAAAATGATGTGTGTGGAGGTGCAGGTGATTAGTAAATGATGAGTGTGGAGGTGCAGGTGAATAGAAAATGATGTGTGTGGAGGTGCAGGTGATTAGAAAATGATGTGTGTGGAGGTGCAGGTGAATAGTAAATGATGTGTGTGGAGGTGCAGGTGAATAGAAAATGATGTGTGTGGAGGTGCAGGTGATTAGAAAATGATGTGTGTGGAGGTGCAGGTGAATAGAAAATGATGTGTATGGAGGTGCAGGTGAATAGAAAATGATGTGTGTGGAGGTGCAGGTGAATAGTAAATGATGTGTGTGGAGGTGCAGGTGAATAGAAAATGATGAGTGTGGAGGAGCAGGTGAATAGAAAATGATGTGTGTGGAGGTGCAGGTGAATAGTAAATGATGTGTGTGGAGGTGCAGGTGAATAGTAAATGATGTGTGTGGAGATGCAGGTGAATAGAAAATGATGTGTGTGGAGGTGCAGGTGATTAGTAAATGATGTGTGTGGAGGTGCAGGTGAATAGTAAATGACGTGTGTGGAGGTGCAGGTGAATAGAAAATGATGTGTGTGGAGGTGCAGGTGAATAGTAAATGATGTGTGTGGAGGTGCAAGTGATTAGGAAATGATGTGTGTGGAGGTGCAGGTGAATAGAAAATGATGAGTGTGGAGGAGCAGGTGAATAGAAACTGATGTGTGTGGAGGTGCAGGTGAATAGTAAATGATGTGTGTGGAGGTGCAGGTGAATAGAAAATGATGTGTGTGGAGGTGCAGGGGATTAGAAAATGATGTGTGTGGAGGTGCAGGTGAATAGTAAATGATGTGTGTGGAGGTGCAGGTGAATAGAAAATGATGTGTGTGGAGGTGCAGGTGATTAGAAAATGATGTGTGTGGAGGTGCAGGTGAATAGTAAATGATGTGTATGGAGGTTCAGGTGAATAGAAAATGATGTGTGTGGAGGTGCAGGTGAATAGTAAATGATGTGTGTGGAGGTGCAGGTGAATAGAAAATGATGAGTGTGGAGGAGCAGGTGAATAGAAAATGATGTGTGTGGAGGTGCAGGTGAATAGTAAATGATGTGTGTGGAGATGCAGGTGAATAGAAAATGATGTGTGTGGAGGTGCAGGTGAATAGTAAATGATGTGTGTGGAGGTGCAGGTGAATAGAAAATGATGTGTGTGGAGGTGCAGGTGAATAGTAAATGATGTGTGTGGAGGTGCAAGTGATTAGGAAAAGATGTGTGTGGAGGTTCGGGTGAATAGAAAATGATGAGTGTGGAGGAGCAGGTGAATAGAAAATGATGTGTGTGGAGGTGCAGGTGAATAGAAAATGATGTGTGTGGAGGTGCAGGTGAATAGTAAATGATGTGTGTGGAGGTGCAGGTGAATAGTAAATGATGTGTGTGGAGGTGCAAGTGATTAGAAAATGATGTGTGTGGAGGTGCAGGTGATTAGAAAATGATGTGTGTGGAGGTGCAGGTGAATAGAAAATGATGTGTGTGGAGGTGCAGGTGATTAGAAAATGATGTGTGTGGAGGTGCAGGTGAATAGAAAATGATGTGTGTGGAGGTGCAGGTGAAAAGTAAATGATGTGTGTGGAGGTGCAGGTGAACAGTAAATGATGTGTGTGGAGGTGCAAGTGATTAGAAAATGATGTGTGTGGAGGTGCAAATGATTAGAAAATGATGTGTGTGGAGGTGCAGGTGATTAGAAAATGATGTGTGTGGAGGTGCAGGTGAATAGAAAATGATGTGTGTGGAGGTGCAGATGAATAGTAAATGATGTGTGTGGAGGTGCAAGTGATTAGAAAATGATGTGTGTGGAGGTGCAGGTGAATAGTAAATGATGTGTGTGGAGGTGCAGGTGAATAGAAAATGATGTGTGTGGAGGTGCAGGTGAATAGTAAATGATGTGTGTGGAGGTGCAGGTGAATAGAAAATGATGTGTGTGGAGGTGCAGGTGAAAACTAAATGATGTGTGTGGAGGTGCAGGTGAATAGTAAATGATGTGTGTGGAGGTGCAGGTGAATAGAAAATGATGTGTGTGGAGGTGCAGGTGAATAGTAAATGATGTGTGTGGAGGTGCAAGTGATTAGAAAATGATGTGTGTGGAGGTGCAGGTGAATAGTAAATGATATGTGTGGAGGTGCAGGTGAATAGAAAATGATGTGTGTGGAGGTGCAGGTGAATAGTAAATGATGTGTGTGGAGGTGCAGGTGAATAGAAAATGATGTGAGTGGAGGTGCAGGTGAAAAGTAAACGATGTGTGTGGAGGTGCAGGTGAATAGAAAATGATGTGTGTGTAGGTGCAGGTGAATAGAAAATGATGTGTGTGGAGGTGCAGGTGAATAGTAAATGATGAGTGTGGAGGTGCAGGTGATTCGTAAATGATGTGTGTGGAGGTGCAGGTGATTAGAAAATGATGTGTGTGGAGGTGCAGGTGAATAGTAAATGATGTGTGTGGAGATGCAGGTGAATAGAAAATGATGTGTGTGGAGGTGCAGGTGATTAGAAAATGATGTGTGTGGAGGTGCAGGTGAATAGAAAATGATGAGTGTGGAGGAGCAGGTGAATAGAAAATGATGTGTGTGGAGGTGCAGGTGAATAGTAAATGATGTGTGTGGAGGTGCAGGTGAATAGTAAATGATGTGTGTGGAGATGCAGGTGAATAGAAAATGATGTGTGTGGAGGTGCAGGTGATTATTAAATGATGTGTGTGGAGGTGCAGGTGAATAGAAAATGATGTGTGTGGAGGTGCAGGTGAATAGTAAATGATGTGTGTGGAGGTGCAGGTGAATAGTAAATGATGTGTGTGGAGGTGCAGGTGAATAGAAAATGATGTGTGTGGAGGTGCAGGTGAATAGTAAATGATGTGTGTGGAGGTGCAAGTGATTAGGAAATGATGTGTGTGGAGGTGCAGGTGAATAGAAAATGATGAGTGTGGAGGAGCAGGTGAATAGAAATGATGTGTGTGGAGGTGCAGGTGAATAGAAAATGATGTGTGTGGAGGAGCAGGTGAATAGTAAATGATGTGTGTGGAGGTGCAGGTGAATAGAAAATGATGTGTGTGGAGGTGCAGGTGAAAAGTAAACGATGTGTGTGGAGGTGCAGGTGAATAGAAAATGATGTGTGTGGAGGTGCAGGTGAATAGAAAATGATGTGTGTGGAGGTGCAGGTGAATAGTAAATGATGAGTGTGGAGGTGCAGGTGATTCGTAAATGAAAGTGTGTGGAGGTGCAGGTGATTAGAAAATGATGTGTGTGGAGGTGCAGGTGAATAGAAAATGATGTGTGTGGAGGTGCAGGTGATTAGAAAATGATGTGTGTGGAGGTGCAGGTGAATAGTAAATGATGTGTGTGGAGGTGCAGGTGAATAGTAAATGATGTGTGTGGAGGTGCAGGTGAATAGAAAATGATGTGTGTGGAGGTGCAGGTGATTAGAAAATGATGTGTGTGGAGGTGCAGGTGAATAGAAAATGATGAGTGTGGAGGAGCAGGTGAATAGAAAATGATGTGTGTGGAGGTGCAGGTGAATAGTAAATGATGTGTGTGGAGGTGCAGGTGAATAGTAAATGATGTGTGTGGAGGTGCAGGTGATTATTAAATGATGTGTGTGGAGGTGCAGGTGTATAGTAAATGATGTGTGTGGAGGTGCAGGTGAATAGAAAATGATGTGTGTGGAGGTGCAGGTGAATAGTAAATGATGTGTGTGGAGGTGCAAGTGATTAGGAAATGATGTGTGTGGAGGTGCAGGTGAATAGAAAATGATGAGTGTGGAGGAGCAGGTGAATAGAAAATGATGTGTGTGGAGGTGCAGGTGAATAGAAAATGATGTGTGTGGAGGTGCAGGTGAATAGTAAATGATGTGTGTGGAGGTGCAGATGAATAGAAAATGATGTGTGTGGAGGTGCAGGTGATTAGAAAATGATGTGTGTGGAGGTGCAGGTGAATAGTAAATGATGTGTGTGGAGGTGCAGGTGAATAGAAAATGATGTGTGTGGAGGTGCAGGTGATTAGAAAATGATGTGTGTGGAGGTGCAGGTGAATAGTAAATGATGTGTATGGAGGTTCAGGTGAATAGAAAATGATGTGTGTGGAGGTGCAGGTGAATAGTAAATGATGTGTGTGGAGGTGCAGGTGAATAGAAAATGATGAGTGTGGAGGAGCAGGTGAATAGAAAATGATGTGTGTGGAGGTGCAGGTGAATAGTAAATGATGTGTGTGGAGGTGCAGGTGAATAGTAAATGATGTGTGTGGAGATGCAGGTGAATAGAAAATGATGTGTGTGGAGGTGCAGGTGAATAGTAAATGATGTGTGTGGAGGTGCAGGTGATTAGGAAATGATGTGTGTGGAGGTGCAGGTGAATAGAAAATGATAAGTGTGGAGGAGCAGGTGAATAGAAAATGATGTGTGTGGAGGTGCAGGTGAATAGAAAATGATGTGTGTGGAGGTGCAGGTGAATAGTAAATGATGTGTGTGGAGGTGCAGATGAATAGTAAATGATTTGTGTGGAGGTGCAGGTGAATAGTAAATGATGTGTGTGGAGGTGCAGGTGAATAGTAAATGATGTGTGTGGAGGTGCAGGTGATTAGAAAATGATGTGTGTGGAGGTGCAGGTGAATAGTAAATGATGTGTGTGGAGGTGCAGGTGATTAGAAAATGTGTGTGGAGGTGCAGGTGAATAGTAAATGATGTGTGTGGAGGAGCAGGTGAATAGTAAATGATGTGTGTGGAGGTGCAGGTGATTAGAAAATGATGTGTGTGGAGGTGCAGGTGAATAGATAATGATGTGTGTGGAGGTGCAGGTGAATAGTAAATGATGTGTGTGGAGGTGCAGGTGAATAGAAAATGATGTGTGTGGAGGTGCAGGTGAATAGTAAATGATGTGTGTGGAGGTGCAGGTGATTAGAAAATGTGTGTGGAGGTGCAGGTGAATAGTAAATGATGTGTGTGGAGGAGCAGGTGAATAGTAAATGATGTGTGTGGAGGTGCAGGTGATTAGAAAATGATGTGTGTGGAGGTGCAGGTGAATAGATAATGATGTGTGTGGAGGTGCAGGTGAATAGAAAATGATGTGTGTGGAGGTGCAGGTGAATAGTAAATGATGTGTGTGGAGGTGCAGGTGATTAGTAAATGATGTGTGTGGAGGTGCAGGTGAATAGAAAATGATGTGTGTGGAGGTGCAGGTGAATAGAAAATGATGTGTGTGGAGGTGCAGGTGAATAGTAAATGATGTGTGTGGAGGTGCAGGTGAATAGTAAATGATGTTTGTGGAGGTGCAGGTGAATAGAAAATGATGTGTGTGGAGGTGCAGGTGAATAGAAAATGATGTGTGTGGATGTGCAGGTGATTCGTAAATGATGTGTGTGGAGGTGCAGGTGAATAGTAAATGATGTGTGTGGAGGTGCAGGTGAATAGAAAATGATGTGTGTGGAGGTGCAGGTGAATAGAAAATGATGTGTGTGGAGGTGCAGGTGATTCGTAAATGATGTGTGTGGAGGTGCAGGTGAATAGTAAATGATGTGTGTGGAGGTGCAGGTGATTAGTAAATGATGTGTGTGGAGGTGCAAGTGATTAGGAAATGATGTGTGTGGAGGTGCAGGTGAATAGAAAATGATGAGTGTGGAGGAGCAGGTGAATAGAAAATGATGTGTGTGGAGGTGCAGGTGAATAGAAAATGATGTGTGTGGAGGTGCAGGTGAATAGTAAATGATGTGTGTGGAGGTGCAGATGAATAGAAAATGATGTGTGTGGAGGTGCAGGTGATTAGAAAATGATGTGTGTGGAGGTGCAGGTGATTAGAAAATGATGTGTGTGGAGGTGCAGGTGAATAGAAAATGATGAGTGTGGAGGAGCAGGTGAATAGAAAATGATGTGTGTGGAGGTGCAGGTGAATAGTAAATGATGTGTGTGGAGGTGCAGGTGAATAGTAAATGATGTGTGTGGAGGTGCAGGTGAATAGTAAATGATGTGTGTGGAGGTGCAGATGAATAGAAAATGATGTGTGTGGAGGTGCAGGTGTATAGTAAATGATGTGTGTGGAGGTGCAGGTGAATAGAAAATGATGTGTGTGGAGGTGCAGGTGAATAGTAAATGATGTGTGTGGAGGTGCAAGTGATTAGGAAATGATGTGTGTGGAGGTGCAGGTGAATAGAAAATGATGAGTGTGGAGGAGCAGGTGAATAGAAAATGATGTGTGTGGAGGTGCAGGTGAATAGAAAATGATGTGTGTGGAGGTGCAGGTGAATAGTAAATGATGTGTGTGGAGGTGCAGATGAATAGAAAATGATGTGTGTGGAGGTGCAGGTGATTAGAAAATGATGTGTGTGGAGGTGCAGGTGAATAGTAAATGATGTGTGTGGAGGTGCAGGTGAATAGAAAATGATGTGTGTGGAGGTGCAGGTGATTAGAAAATGATGTGTGTGGAGGTGCAGGTGAATAGTAAATGATGTGTATGGAGGTTCAGGTGAATAGAAAATGATGTGTGTGGAGGTGCAGGTGAATAGTAAATGATGTGTGTGGAGGTGCAGGTGAATAGAAAATGATGAGTGTGGAGGAGCAGGTGAATAGAAAATGATGTGTGTGGAGGTGCAGGTGAATAGTAAATGATGTGTGTGGAGGTGCAGGTGAATAGTAAATGATGTGTGTGGAGATGCAGGTGAATAGAAAATGATGTGTGTGGAGGTGCAGGTGAATAGTAAATGATGTGTGTGGAGGTGCAGGTGAATAGAAAATGATGTGTGTGGAGGTGCAGGTGAATAGTAAATGATGTGTGTGGAGGTGCAGGTGATTAGGAAATGATGGGTGTGGAGGTGCAGGTGAATAGAAAATGATAAGTGTGGAGGAGCAGGTGAATAGAAAATGATGTGTGTGGAGGTACAGGTGAATAGAAAATGATGTGTGTGGAGGTGCAGGTGAATAGTAAATGATGTGTGTGGAGGTGCAGATGAATAGTAAATGATTTGTGTGGAGGTGCAGGTGAATAGTAAATGATGTGTGTGGAGGTGCAGGTGAATAGTAAATGATGTGTGTGGAGGTGCAGGTGATTAGAAAATGATGTGTGTGGAGGTGCAGGTGAATAGTAAATGATGTGTGTGGAGGTGCAGGTGAATAGTAAATGATGTGTGTGGAGGTGCAGGTGATTAGAAAATGTGTGTGGAGGTGCAGGTGAATAGTAAATGATGTGTGTGGAGGTGCAGGTGAATAGTAAATGATGTGTGTGGAGGTGCAGGTGATTAGAAAATGATGTGTGTGGAGGTGCAGGTGAATAGATAATGATGTGTGTGGAGGTGCAGGTGAATAGTAAATGATGTGTGTGGAGGTGCAGGTGATTCGTAAATGATGTGTGTGGAGGTGCAGGTGAATAGTAAATGATGTGTGTGGAGGTGCAGGTGAATAGTAAATGATGTGTGTGGAGGTGCAGGTGATTCGTAAATGATGTGTGTGGAGGTGCAGGTGAATAGAAAATGATGTGTGTGGAGGTGCAGGGGATTTGAAAATGATGTGTGTGGAGGTGCAGGTGAATAGTAAATGATGTGTGTGGAGGTGCAGGTGAATAGTAAATGATGTTTGTGGAGGTGCAGGTGAATAGAAAATGATGTGTGTGGAGGTGCAGGTGAATAGAAAATGATGTGTGTGGATGTGCAGGTGATTCGTAAATGATGTGTGTGGAGGTGCAGGTGAATAGTAAATGATGTGTGTGGAGGTGCAGGTGAATATAAAATGATGTGTGTGGAGGTGCAGGTGAATAGAAAATGATGTGTGTGGAGGTGCAGGTGATTCGTAAATGATGTGTGTGGAGGTGCAGGTGAATAGTAAATGATGTGTGTGGAGGTGCAGGTGATTAGTAAATGATGTGTGTGGAGGTGCAGGTGAATAGTAAATGATGTGTGTGGAGGTGCAGGTGAATAGTAAATGATGTGTGTGGAGGTTGCAAATGATTAGAAAATGATGTGTGTGGAGGTGCAGGTGAATAGTAAATGATGTGTGTGGAGGTGCAGGTGAATAGAAAATGATGTGTGTGGAGGTGCAGGTGATTAGAAAATGATGTGTGTGGAGGTGCAGGTGAATAGTAAATGATGTGTGTGGAGGTGCAGGTGAATAGAAAATGATGTGTGTGGAGGTGCAGGTGATTAGAAAATGATGTGTGTGGAGGTGCAGGTGAATAGAAAATGATGTGTATGGAGGTGCAGGTGAATAGAAAATGATGTGTGTGGAGGTGCAGGTGAATAGTAAATGATGTGTGTGGAGGTGCAGGTGAATAGAAAATGATGAGTGTGGAGGAGCAGGTGAATAGAAAATGATGTGTGTGGAGGTGCAGGTGAATAGTAAATGATGTGTGTGGAGGTGCAGGTGAATAGTAAATGATGTGTGTGGAGATGCAGGTGAATAGAAAATGATGTGTGTGGAGGTGCAGGTGATTCGTAAATGCTGTGTGTGGAGGTGCAGGTGAATAGTAAATGACGTGTGTGGAGCTGCAGGTGAATAGAAAATGATGTGTGTGGAGGTGCAGGTGAATAGTAAATGATGTGTGTGGAGGTGCAAGTGATTAGGAAATGATGTGCGTGGAGGTGCAGGTGAATAGAAAATGATGAGTGTGGAGGAGCAGGTGAATAGAAACTGATGTGTGTGGAGGTGCAGGTGAATAGTAAATGATGTGTGT
Source organism: Chiloscyllium plagiosum (assembly GCF_037043375.1). Taxonomy (NCBI): domain Eukaryota; kingdom Metazoa; phylum Chordata; class Chondrichthyes; order Orectolobiformes; family Hemiscylliidae; genus Chiloscyllium; species Chiloscyllium plagiosum. The sequence goes on from NW_028270166.1 coordinate 55,956,399, forward strand.
GGAGGTGCAGGTGAATAGAAAATGATGTGTGTGGAGGTGCAGGGGATTAGAAAATGATGTGTGTGGAGGTGCAGGTGAATAGTAAATGATGTGTGTGGAGGTGCAGGTGAATAGAAAATGATGTGTGTGGAGGTGCAGGTGATTAGAAAATGATGTGTGTGGAGGTGCAGGTGAATAGTAAATGATGTGTATGGAGGTTCAGGTGAATAGAAAATGATGTGTGTGGAGGTGCAGGTGAATAGTAAATGATGTGTGTGGAGGTGCAGGTGAATAGAAAATGATGAGTGTGGAGGAGCAGGTGAATAGAAAATGATGTGTGTGGAGGTGCAGGTGAATAGTAAATGATGTGTGTGGAGATGCAGGTGAATAGAAAATGATGTGTGTGGAGGTGCAGGTGAATAGTAAATGATGTGTGTGGAGGTGCAGGTGAATAGAAAATGATGTGTGTGGAGGTGCAGGTGAATAGTAAATGATGTGTGTGGAGGTGCAAGTGATTAGGAAATGATGTGTGTGGAGGTGCAGGTGAATAGAAAATGATGAGTGTGGAGGAGCAGGTGAATAGAAAATGATGTGTGTGGAGGTGCAGGTGATTAGAAAATGATGTGTGTGGAGGTGCAGGTGAATAGAAAATGATGTGTATGGAGGTGCAGGTGAATAGAAAATGATGTGTGTGGAGGTGCAGGTGAATAGTAAATGATGTGTGTGGAGGTGCAGGTGAATAGAAAATGATGAGTGTGGAGGAGCAGGTGAATAGAAAATGATGTGTGTGGAGGTGCAGGTGAATAGTAAATGATGTGTGTGGAGGTGCAGGTGAATAGTAAATGATGTGTGTGGAGATGCAGGTGAATAGAAAATGATGTGTGTGGAGGTGCAGGTGATTCGTAAATGCTGTGTGTGGAGGTGCAGGTGAATAGTAAATGACGTGTGTGGAGCTGCAGGTGAATAGAAAATGATGTGTGTGGAGGTGCAGGTGAATAGTAAATGATGTGTGTGGAGGTGCAAGTGATTAGGAAATGATGTGTGTGGAGGTGCAGGTGAATAGAAAATGATGAGTGTGGAGGAGCAGGTGAATAGAAACTGATGTGTGTGGAGGTGCAGGTGAATAGTAAATGATGTGTGTGGAGGTGCAGGTGAATAGAAAATGATGTGTGTGGAGGTGCAGGGGATTAGAAAATGATGTGTGTGGAGGTGCAGGTGAATAGTAAATGATGTGTGTGGAGGTGCAGGTGAATAGAAAATGATGTGTGTGGAGGTGCAGGTGATTAGAAAATGATGTGTGTGGAGGTGCAGGTGAATAGTAAATGATGTGTATGGAGGTTCAGGTGAATAGAAAATGATGTGTGTGGAGGTGCAGGTGAATAGTAAATGATGTGTGTGGAGGTGCAGGTGAATAGAAAATGATGAGTGTGGAGGAGCAGGTGAATAGAAAATGATGTGTGTGGAGGTGCAGGTGAATAGTAAATGATGTGTGTGGAGATGCAGGTGAATAGAAAATGATGTGTGTGGAGGTGCAGGTGAATAGTAAATGATGTGTGTGGAGGTGCAGGTGAATAGAAAATGATGTGTGTGGAGGTGCAGGTGAATAGTAAATGATGTGTGTGGAGGTGCAAGTGATTAGGAAATGATGTGTGTGGAGGTGCAGGTGAATAGAAAATGATGAGTGTGGAGGAGCAGGTGAATAGAAAATGATGTGTGTGGAGGTGCAGGTGAATAGAAAATGATGTGTGTGGAGGTGCAGGTGAATAGTAAATGATGTGTGTGGAGGTGCAGGTGAATAGTAAATGATGTGTGTGGAGGTGCAAGTGATGAGAAAATGATGTGTGTGGAGGTGCAGGTGATTAGAAAATGATGTGTGTGGAGGTGCAGGTGAATAGAAAATGATGTGTTTGGAGGTGCAGGTGATTAGAAAATGATGTGTGTGGAGGTGCAGGTGAATAGAAAATGATGTGTGTGGAGGTGCAGGTGAAAAGTAAATGATGTGTGTGGAGGTGCAGGTGAACAGTAAATGATGTGTGTGGAGGTGCAAGTGATTAGAAAATGATGTGTGTGGAGGTGCAGGTGAATAGAAAATGATGTGTGTGGAGGTGCAGGTGATTAGAAAATGATGTGTGTGGAGGTGCAGGTGAATAGAAAATGATGTGTGTGGAGGTGCAGATGAATAGTAAATGATGTGTGTGGAGGTGCAAGTGATTAGAAAATGATGTGTGTGGAGGTGCAGGTGAATAGTAAATGATGTGTGTGGAGGTGCAGGTGAATAGAAAATGATGTGTGTGGAGGTGCAGGTGAATAGTAAATGATGTGTGTGGAGGTGCAGGTGAATAGAAAATGATGTGTGTGGAGGTGCAGGTGAAAAATAAATGATGTGTGTGGAGGTGCAGGTGAATAGTAAATGATGTGTGTGGAGGTGCAGGTGAATAGAAAATGATGTGTGTGGAGGTGCATGTGAATAGTAAATGATGTGTGTGGAGGTGCAAGTGATTAGAAAATGATGTGTGTGGAGGTGCAGGTGAATAGTAAATGATATGTGTGGAGGTGCAGGTGAATAGAAAATGATGTGTGTGGAGGTGCAGGTGAATAGTAAATGATGTGTGTGGAGGTGCAGGTGAATAGAAAATGATGTGAGTGGAGGTGCAGGTGAAAAGTAAACGATGTGTGTGGAGGTGCAGGTGAATAGAAAATGATGTGTGTGTAGGTGCAGGTGAATAGAAAATGATGTGTGTGGAGGTGCAGGTGAATAGTAAATGATGAGTGTGGAGGTGCAGGTGATTCGTAAATGATGTGTGTGGAGGTGCAGGTGATTAGAAAATGATGTGTGTGGAGGTGCAGGTGAATAGTAAATGATGTGTGTGGAGATGCAGGTGAATAGAAAATGATGTGTGTGGAGGTGCAGGTGATTAGAAAATGATGTGTGTGGAGGTGCAGGTGAATAGAAAATGATGAGTGTGGAGGAGCAGGTGAATAGAAAATGATGTGTGTGGAGGTGCAGGTGAATAGTAAATGATGTGTGTGGAGGTGCAGGTGAATCGTAAATGATGTGTGTGGAGATGCAGGTGAATAGAAAATGATGTGTGTGGAGGTGCAGGTGGTTATTAAATGATGTGTGTGGAGGTGCAGGTGAATAGTAAATGATGTGTGTGGAGGTGCAGGTGAATAGTAAATGATGTGTGTGGAGGTGCAAGTGATTAGGAAATGATGTGTGTGGAGGTGCAGGTGAATAGAAAATGATGAGTGTGGAGGAGCAGGTGAATAGAAAATGATGTGTGTGGAGGTGCAGGTGAATAGAAAATGATGTGTGTGGAGGTGCAGGTGAATAGTAAATGATGTGTGTGGAGGTGCAGATGAATAGAAAATGATGTGTGTGGAGGTGCAGGTGATTAGAAAATGATGTGTGTGGAGGTGCAGGTGAATAGTAAATGATGTGTGTGGAGGTGCAGGTGAATAGAAAATGATGTGTATGGAGGTGCAGGTGATTAGAAAATGATGTGTGTGGAGGTGCAGGTGAATAGTAAATGATGTGTATGGAGGTTCAGGTGAATAGAAAATGATGTGTGTGGAGGTGCAGGTGAATAGTAAATGATGTGTGTGGAGGTGCAGGTGAATAGAAAATGATGAGTGTGGAGGAGCAGGTGAATAGAAAATGATGTGTGTGGAGGTGCAGGTGAATAGTAAATGATGTGTGTGGAGGTGCAGGTGAATAGTAAATGATGTGTGTGGAGATGCAGGTGAATAGAAAATGATGTGTTTGGAGGTGCAGGTGAATAGTAAATGATGTGTGTGGAGGTGCAGGTGAATAGAAAATGATGTGTGTGGAGGTGCAGGTGAATAGTAAATGATGTGTGTGGAGGTGCAAGTGATTAGGAAATGATGTGTGTGGAGGTGCAGGTGAATAGAAAATGATGAGTGTGGAGGAGCAGGTGAATAGAAAATGATGTGTGTGGAGGTGCAGGTGAATAGAAAATGATGTGTGTGGAGGTGCAGGTGAAAAGTAAACGATGTGTGTGGAGGTGCAGGTGAATAGAAAATGATGTGTGTGGAGGTGCAGGTAAATAGAAAATGATGTGTGTGGAGGTGCAGGTGAATAGTAAATGATGAGTGTGGAGGTGCAGGTGATTCGTAAATGATGTGTGTGGAGGTGCAGGTGAATAGAAAATGATGTGTGTGTTGGTGCAGGTGAATAGAAAATGATGTGTGTGGAGGTGCAGGTGAATAGTAAATGATGAGTGTGGAGGTGCAGGTGATTCGTAAATGATGTGTGTGGAGGTGCAGGTGAATAGTAAATGATGTGTGTGGAGGTGCAGGTGAATAGAAAATGATGTGTGTGGAGGTGCAGGTGAATAGTAAATGATGTGTGTGGAGGTGCAGGTGAATAGAAAATGATGTGTGTGGAGGTGCAGGTGAAAAGTAAACGATGTGTGTGGAGGTGCAGGTGAATAGAAAATGATGTGTGTGTTGGTGCAGGTGAATAGAAAATGATGTGTGTGGAGGTGCAGGTGAATAGTAAATGATGAGTGTGGAGGTGCAGGTGATTCGTAAATGATGTGTGTGGAGGTGCAGGTGATTAGAAAATGATGTGTGTGGAGGTGCAGGTGAATAGAAAATGATGTGTGTGGAGGTGCAGGCGAATAGTAAATGATGTGTGTGGAGGTGCAGATGAATAGTAAATGATTTGTGTGGAGGTGCAGGTGAATAGTAAATGATGTGTGTGGAGGTGCAGGTGAATAGTAAATGATGTGTGTGGAGGTGCAGGTGATTAGAAAATGATGTGTGTGGAGGTGCAGGTGAATAGTAAATGATGTGTGTGGAGGTGCAGGTGAATAGTAAATGATGTGTGTGGAGGTGCAGGTGATTAGAAAATGTGTGTGGAGGTGCAGGTGAATAGTAAATGATGTGTGTGGAGGTGCAGGTGAATAGTAAATGATGTGTGTGGAGGTACAGGTGATTAGAAAATGATGTGTGTGGAGGTGCAGGTGAATAGATAATGATGTGTGTGGAGGTGCAGGTGAATAGTAAATGATGTGTGTGGAGGTGCAGGTGAATAGAAAATGATGTGTGTGGAGGTGCAGGTGAATAGTAAATGATGTGTGTGGAGGTGCAGGTGAATAGTAAATGATGTGTGTGGAGGTGCAGGTGATTAGTAAATGATGTGTGTGGAGGTGCAGGTGAATAGAAAATGATGTGTGTGGAGGTGCAGGTGAATAGAAAATGATGTGTGTGGAGGTGCAGGTGAATAGTAAATGATGTGTGTGGAGGTGCAGGTGAATAGTAAATGATGTGTGTGGAGGTGCAGGTGAATAGAAAATGATGTGTGTGGAGGTGCAGGTGAATAGAAAATGATGTGTGTGGATGTGCAGGTGATTCGTAAATGATGTGTGTGGAGGTGCAGGTGAATAGTAAATGATGTGTGTGGAGGTGCAGGTGAATAGAAAATGATGTGTGTGGAGGTGCAGGTGAATAGAAAATGATGTGTGTGGAGGTGCAGGTGATTCGTAAATGATGTGTGTGGAGGTGCAGGTGAATAGTAAATGATGTGTGTGGAGGTGCAGGTGATTAGTAAATGATGTGTGTGGAGGTGCAGGTGAATAGTAAATGATGTGTGTGGAGGTGCAGGTGAATAGTAAATGATGTGTGTGGAGGTGCAGGTGTATAGTAAATGATGTGTGTGGAGGTGCAGGTGAATAGAAAATGATGAGTGTGGAGGAGCAGGTGAATAGAAAATGATGTGTGTGGAGGTGCAGGTGAATAGTAAATGATGTGTGTGGAGGTGCAGGTGAATAGTAAATGATGTGTGTGGAGATGCAGGTGAATAGAAAATGATGTGTGTGGAGGTGCAGGTGATTATTAAATGATGTGTGTGGAGGTGCAGGTGTATAGTAAATGATGTGTGTGGAGGTGCAGGTGAATGGAAAATGATGTGTGTGGAGGTGCAGGTGAATAGTAAATGATGTGTGTGGAGGTGCAAGTGATTAGGAAATGATGTGTGTGGAGGTGCAGGTGAATAGAAAATGATGAGTGTGGAGGAGCAGGTGAATAGAAAATGATGTGTGTGGAGGTGCAGGTGAATAGAAAATGATGTGTGTGGAGGTGCAGGTGAATAGTAAATGATGTGTGTGGAGGTGCAGATGAATAGAAAATGATGTGTGTGGAGGTGCATGTGATTAGAAAATGATGTGTGTGGAGGTGCAGGTGAATAGTAAATGATGTGTGTGGAGGTGCAGGTGAATAGAAAATGATGTGTGTGGAGGTGCAGGTGATTAGAAAATGATGTGTGTGGAGGTGCAGGTGAATAGTAAATGATGTGTATGGAGGTTCAGGTGAATAGAAAATGATGTGTGTGGAGGTGCAGGTGAATAGTAAATGATGTGTGTGGAGGTGCAGGTGAATAGAAAATGATGAGTGTGGAGGAGCAGGTGAATAGAAAATGATGTGTGTGGAGGTGCAGGTGAATAGTAAATGATGTGTGTGGAGGTGCAGGTGAATAGTAAATGATGTGTGTGGAGATGCAGGTGAATAGAAAATGATGTGTGTGGAGGTGCAGGTGAATAGTAAATGATGTGTGTGGAGGTGCAGGTGAATAGAAAATGATGTGTGTGGAGGTGCAGGTGAATAGTAAATGATGTGTGTGGAGGTGCAGGTGATTAGGAAATGATGTGTGTGGAGGTGCAGGTGAATAGAAAATGATAAGTGTGGAGGAGCAGGTGAATAGAAAATGATGTGTGTGGAGGTGCAGGTGAATAGAAAATGATGTGTGTGGAGGTGCAGGTGAATAGTAAATGATGTGTGTGGAGGTGCAGATGAATAGTAAATGATTTGTGTGGAGGTGCAGGTGAATAGTAAATGATGTGTGTGGAGGTGCAGGTGAATAGTAAATGATGTGTGTGGAGGTGCAGGTGATTAGAAAATGATGTGTGTGGAGGTGCAGGTGAATAGTAAATGATGTGTGTGGAGGTGCAGGTGAATAGTAAATGATGTGTGTGGAGGTGCAGGTGATTAGAAAATGTGTGTGGAGGTGCAGGTGAATAGTAAATGATGTGTGTGGAGGTGCAGGTGAATAGTAAATGATGTGTGTGGAGGTACAGGTGATTAGAAAATGATGTGTGTGGAGGTGCAGGTGAATAGATAATGATGTGTGTGGAGGTGCAGGTGAATAGTAAATGATGTGTGTGGAGGTGCAGGTGAATAGAAAATGATGTGTGTGGAGGTGCAGGTGAATAGTAAATGATGTGTGTGGAGGTGCAGGTGATTAGTAAATGATGTGTGTGGAGGTGCAGGTGAATAGAAAATGATGTGTGTGGAGGTGCAGGTGAATAGAAAATGATGTGTGTGGAGGTGCAGGTGAATAGTAAATTATGTGTGTGGAGGTGCAGGTGAATAGTAAATGATGTTTGTGGAGGTGCAGGTGAATAGAAAATGATGTGTGTGGAGGTGCAGGTGAATAGAAAATGATGTGTGTGGATGTGCAGGTGATTCGTAAATGATGTGTGTGGAGGTGCAGGTGAATAGTAAATGATGTGTGTGGAGGTGCAGGTGAATAGAAAATGATGTGTGTGGAGGTGCAGGTGAATAGAAAATGATGTGTGTGGAGGTGCAGGTGATTCGTAAATGATGTGTGTGGAGGTGCAGGTGAATAGTAAATGATGTGTGTGGAGGTGCAGGTGATTAGTAAATGATGTGTGTGGAGGTGCAGGTGAATAGTAAATGATGTGTGTGGATGTGCAGGTGAATAGTAAATGATGTGTGTGGAGGTTGCAAATGATTAGAAAATGATGTGTGTGGAGGTGCAGGTGAATAGAAAATGATGTGTGTGGAGGTGCAGATGAATAGTAAATGATGTGTGTGGAGGTGCAAGTGATTAGAAAATGATGTGTGTGGAGGTGCAGGTGAATAGTAAATGATGTGTGTGGAGGTGCAGGTGAATAGAAAATGATGTGTGTGGAGGTGCAGGGGAATAGTAAATGATGTGTGTGGAGGTGCAGGTGAATAGAAAATGATGTGTGTGGAGGTGCAGGTGAATAGAAAATGATGTGTGTGGAGGTGCAGGTGAATAGTAAATGATGTGTGTGGAGGTGCACGTGAATAGAAAATGATATGTGTGGAGGTGCAGGTGAATAGTAAATGATGTGTGTGGAGGTGCAAGTGATTAGAAAATGATGTGTGTGGAGGTGCAGGTGAATAGTAAATGATGTGTGTGGAGGTGCAGGTGAATAGAAAATGATGTGTGTGGAGGTGCAGGTGAATAGAAAATGATGTGTGTGGAGGTGCAGGTGAAAAGTAAACGATGTGTGTGGAGGTGCAGGTGAATAGAAAATGATGTGTGTGGAGGTGCAGGTGAATAGAAAATGATGTGTGTGGAGGTGCAGGTGAATAGTAAATGATGAGTGTGGAGGTGCAGGTGATTCGTAAATGATGTGTGTGGAGGTGCAGGTGATTAGAAAATGATGTGTGTGGAGGTGCAGGTGAATAGAAAATGATGTGTGTGGAGGTGCAGGTGAATAGAAAATGATGTGTGTGGAGGTGCAGGTGAATAGTAAATGATGTGTGTGGAGGTGCAGGTGAATAGAAAATGATGTGTGTGGAGGTGCAGGTGATTAGAAAATGATGTGTGTGGAGGTGCAGGTGAATAGAAAATGATGAGTGTGGAGGAGCAGGTGAATAGAAAATGATGTGTGTGGAGGTGCAGGTGAATAGTAAATGATGTGTGTGGAGATGCAGGTGAATAGAAAATGATGTGTGTGGAGGTGCAGGTGATTATTAAATGATGTGTGTGGAGGTGCAGGTGTATAGTAAATGATGTGTGTGGAGGTGCAGGTGAATAGAAAATGATGTGTGTCGAGGTGCAGGTGAATAGTAAATGATGTGTGTGGAGGTGCAAGTGATTAGGAAATGATGTGTGTGGAGGTGCAGGTGAATAGAAAATGATGAGTGTGGAGGTGCAGGTGAATAGTAAATGATGTGTGTGGAGGTGCAGATGAATAGAAAATGATGTGTGTGGAGGTGCAGGTGATTAGAAAATGATGTGTGTGGCGGTGCAGGTGATTAGAAAATGATGTGTGTGGAGGTGCAGGTGAATAGTAAATGATGTGTGTGGAGGTGCAGGTGAATAGAAAATGATGTGTGTGGAGGTGCAGGTGATTAGAAAATGATGTGTGTGGAGGTGCAGGTGAATAGTAAATGATGTGTATGGAGGTTCAGGTGAATAGAAAATGATGTGTGTGGAGGTGCAGGTGAATAGTAAATGATGTGTGTGGAGGTGCAGGTGAATAGAAAATGATGAGTGTGGAGGAGCAGGTGAATAGAAAATGATGTGTGTGGAGGTGCAGGTGAATAGTAAATGATGTGTGTGGAGGTGCAGGTGAATAGTAAATGATGTGTGTGGAGATGCAGGTGAATAGAAAATGATGTGTGTGGAGGTGCAGTTGAATAGTAAATGATGTGTGTGGAGGTGCAGGTGAATAGAAAATGATGTGTGTGGAGGTGCAGGTGAATAGTAAATGATGTGTGTGGAGGTGCAGGTGATTAGGAAATGATGTGTGTGGAGGTGCAGGTGATTAGTAAATGATGTGTGTGGAGGTGCAGGTGATTAGGAAATGATGTGTGTGGAGGTGCAGGTGAATAGAAAATGATGTGTGTGGAGGTGCAGGTGAATAGTAAATGATGTGTGTGGAGGTGCAGGTGAATAGAAAATGATGTGTGTGGAGGTGCAGGTGAATAGTAAATGATGTGTGTGGAGGTGCAGGTGATTAGGAAATGATGTGTGTGGAGGAGCAGGTGATTCGTAAATGATGTGTGTGGAGGTGCAGGTGAATAGTAAATGATGTGTGTGGAGGTGCAGGTGAATAGAAAATGATGTGTGTGAAGGTGCAGGTGAATAGAAAATGATGTGTGTGGAGGTGCAGGTGATTCGTAAATGATGTGTGTGGAGGTGCAGGTGAATAGTAAATGATGTGTGTGGAGGTGCAGGTGATTAGTAAATGATGTGTGTGGAGGTGCAGGTGAATAGTAAATGATGTGTGTGGAGGTGCAGGTGAATAGAAAATGATGTGTGTGGAGGTGCAGTTGAATAGTAAATGATGTGTGTGGAGGTGCAGGTGAATAGTAAATGATGTGTGTGGAGGTTGCAAATGATTAGAAAATGATGTGTGTGGAGGTGCAGGTGAATAGTAAATGATGTGTGAAGTAGGTAAGTGTTAGATTTGGAGGTAGATGAGCACTTTGGTGATAGTGACCATAATTCGATTACGCTTCCTCTCATGATGGAAAGATGTAATACAGAGCAAGATTTATTAGCCGGGGGAAAGGCAGTTATGATGTGATTAGGAAAGAAATGGTCGTGTGAAGGAGCCTTGGTTGACGAGAGAGGTTGAATGTCTGGTAAAGAGGAAGAAGGAGGCTTACATAAGGTTGAGGAAACAGGATTCAGACAGAGCAGTGGAGGGATACAGGATAGCCAGAAGGGACCTGAAGAAAGGGATTAGGAGAGCTAAGAGAGGGCATGAAAAATCGTTGGCGGATAGGATCAAGGATAACCCCAAGGCATTTTATGCGTATGTGAGAAACCAGAGAATGACGAGAACGAGGGTAGGTCCGATCAAGGACAGTAGTGGGAGACTGTGTATTGAGTCGGAAGAGATAGGAGAGGTCTTGAACAAGTACTTCTCTTCAGTATTTACGAACGAGAGGGACCGTATTGTAGAAGAGGAGAGTGTGAAATGGACTGGTAAGCTAGAAGAGATACCTGTTAGAAAGGAAGATGTGTTGGACATTTTGAACAACTTGAGGATAGACAAGTCCCCCGGGCCTGACGGGATATATCCTAGGATTATGTGGGAAGCTAGAGAGGAAATTGCAGTACCGTTGGCAATGATCTTCTCGTCTTCACTGGTAAAGGGGGTGGTACCAGGGGACTGGAGAGTAGCGAATGTTGTGTCCCTGTTCAAAAAAGGGAATAGGGATAACCCCGGGAATTACAGGCCTGTTAGTCTTACTTCTGTGGTAGGCAAAGTAATGGAAAGGGTACTGAGGGATAGGATTTATGAGTATCTGGAAAGACACTGCTTGATTAGGGACAGCCAGCACGGATTTGTGAAGGGTAGGTCTTGCCTTACAAGTCTTATTGAATTCTTCGAGGAGGTGACCAAGCATGTGGATGAGGGAAGAGCAGTGGATGTAGTGTACATGGATTTTAGTAAGGCATTTGATAAGGTTCCCCATGGTAGGCTTATGCGGAAAGTCAGGAGGCATGGGATAGAGGGAAATTTGGCCAATTGGATAGAAAACTGGCTAACCGGTCGAAGGCAGAGAGTGGTGGTAGATGGTAAATACTCAGCCTGGAGCCCAGTTACAAGTGGAGTTCCGCAGGGATCAGTTCTGGGTCCTCTGCTGTTTGTAATTTTTATTAATGACTTAGATGAGGGAGTCGAAGGGTGGGTCAGTAAATTTGCAGATGATACGAAGATAGGTGGAGTTGTGGACAGTGAGGAGGGCTGTTGTCGGCTGCAGAGGGACTTAGATATGATGCAGAGCTGGGCTGAGGAGTGGCAGATGGAGTTCAACCCTGCCAAGTGTGAGGTTGTCCATTTTGGAAGAACAAATAAGAATGCGGAATACAGGGTTAATGGTAGGGTTCTTAGTCAGGTGGAGGAACAGAGGGATCTTGGGGTCTATGTACATAGATCTTTGAAGGTTGCCACTCAGGTGGATAGAGTTTGTAAGAAGGCCTATGGAGTATTATCGTTCATTAGCAGAGGGATTGAATTCAAGAGTCGTGAAGTGATGTTGCAGCTGTACAGGACTTTGGTTAGGCCACAGTTGGAGTACTGTGTGCAGTTCTGGTCGCCTCACTATAGGAAAGATGTGGAAGCTTTGGAGAGGGTGCAGAGAAGATTTACCAGAATGTTGCCTGGAATGGAGAGGAAGTCGTACGAGGATAGGTTGAGAGTTCTCGGTCTTTTCTCGTTGGAACGGCGAAGGATGAGGGGTGACTTGATAGAGGTTTATAAGATGATCAGAGGAATAGATAGAGTAGACAGTCAGAAACTTTTTCCCCAGGTACAACAGAGTGTTACAAGGGGACATAAATTTAAGGTGAAGGGTGGAAGGTATAGGGGAGATGTCAGGGGTGGGTTCTTTACCCAGAGAGTGGTGGGGGCATGGAATGCGCTGCCCGTGGGAGTGGTGGAGTCGGAATCATTGGCGACCTTTAAGCGGCATTTGGATAGGTACATGGATGGGTACTTAATCTAGGTTAGAAGTTCGGCACAACATCGTGGGCCGAAGGGCCTGTTCTGTGCTGTATTGTTCTATGTTCTATGTTCTATGTTCTAGGCAAGATTTAGGATGCATAGGATGGGGAAGGAAACTGCAGGGAATGGGAACTATTGAAATGTGCAGCTTGTTCAAAGAACAGCTTCTGCATGTTCTTGGTAAGCATGTGCCTGTCAGACAGGGAGGTAGTGGCCAAGTGAGGGAGCCGTTGTTTACTGGAGAAAATGAATCCCTTGTCAAGAGTAAGAAGGAGACTTACGTAAAGATGAGACGTGAAGGCCCAGTTAAGGATGCTTGAGAGTTACAAGTCATAAAAATTCAACTAGTTCATGAATGTCCATCGGGGAAGGAAGGACCTAAAGAAAAGCCAGGAAGGGCTATGAGAAGTATTCAGCAGGTGCAATCAAGGAAAACCCTAAAGCTTTCTAAAGGTATGTCAGGAAAATAGGAATGACTAGAGTAAGGTTAGGGCCATTTATGGACAGTAGTGGGAAGCAGTGCATGGAGTCCAAGGAGAGAGGAGAAGCGCTAAATGAATATTTTTTGTCAGTATTCACACTGAAAAAAGGCAATGTTGTCGAGCAGATTACTGCGATGGAAGCATTGGAAAGGATGCAAAGGAAGTTGCCTGGTATGGAGGAAAGGTCCGATGAGGAAAAGCTGAGGGACTTGAGGTTGTTTTTGTTAGAGAGAAGAAGATTGAGAGGTGACGTAAAAGATACATTTAAGATGATCAGAGGATTAGATAGGGTGGATACTGACAGCCTTTTTCCTCAGATGGTGATGGCTAGCATGAAGTGATGGGTGATAAATTTAGGACAGATGTTAGAAGAAGGTTCTTTACTCAGAGTACTGCCTGCAACAGTAATAGACTCACCAACTTTAAGGGCATTTAACTGGTCATTGGAAAAACATATGGATGATAATGGAATAGTGTAGGTCAGATGGGTTTCACAGGTCGGCTCAACATTGAGGGCTGAAGGGCCTGTACTGCGCTGTAATGTTCTATGTTCTATGTCCTATGACCTATGACCCAGCAGTCCCTACATTTTCATTGTTACTCCATGGTGCAGGGGTCCTCATATCTCTCCATATGGGAGGACCAGCTGACTACTCATCCATACACAGGACAGGATACAGTTTCCCCCCACCATGAATGTTGTGATGCCAGTCAGGCTGTGGAACTGGGTCAAGACCTGTCCACAGTCAGTTCACTGGAACACTCATTGGGTGTCTGTGTCTCGGTGCGTTTCCAGTCACACTCATGTTTGAATTCCTTTCCAACCCCAAAATAGGCAAACATTGAAATCCTGATGAATTGTCTCACTCTCAGATCTTGATGGGATGTCTGTTTGGAATCCTTGTTGATAAACATACCTCTCTCATTCTCTGGAAAATAAATTTCAAAGGGTAAAGGAGGTCGTGAAATGGAGTTAATTGAATTTGATAATTTGTGTGAAAGACTCTCAGAAATAGTGATCATGAAAACTGACTGGATTGTCATAAAAATTCAACTAGTTCATGAATGTCCATCGGGGAAGGGAACCCACTGTCTATCCTGGGCCCTCAATGGAAGAAGACAGCGAGAGTAGTGGAATACTTAATAAGACTGCTTCCTCTCTCCACATCACAGGAATAACAGTGACAGATCCTCTTCCAAGAAAGTCAAGACACTGAGTATGGGGGTAAATCACGTGTAGAATCCCCTCCCAGACACACATTGCCCTCTTGTGGACACATATTGCTGTTTTTTGACAGCTGCTGTCTGACAATCCTGTCAATCCTCAATGAACAGTGCTGTGGGAGAACTCTCACAGCAGCACAGCTGTGAATGCTGCTCTCTCTCATCTTGCTCATGTCCCAGTAATAAGATTAAATGTAAATTGATTTAGAACTGTTGTTGAGATTATTTTTTGCAAAAATATGCTTTTTTACATTGCTTTTATATCTGTACTTTTAAACCTTGAAAGGTACATTGAAAAATGAATCTCAAATGCCCACAGGAAAAAGTCTGATACTTGTTTTGCAGTCAAAAGGAGTCCATCACAGCCTTAGTCTGAGTTTCTAAAGGAGCTGACTCATTGCACAATACTTATATTTAAGCAACAGTTATCTTCTGCATATTTATTTCAATTTTTGTAGAACTGTTGACTGCCAACAGTGGCACAGTGGTTAGCACTGCTGCCTCACAGCGCCAGAGACCTGGGTTCAATTCCCACCTCAGGCAACTGTCTGTATGGAGTTTGCACATTCTCCCCGTGTTTCCTCCGGGTGCTCCGGTTTCCTCCCACAGTCCAAAAATGTGCAGGTTAGGTGAATTGGCCATGCTAAATTGCCCGTAGTGTTAGGTGAAGGGGTAAATGTAAGGGAATGGGTTTGCATGGGTTACACTTCAGCGAGTTGGTGTGGGCTTGTTGGCCCTAAGGGCCTGTTTCCACACTGTAAGTAATCTAATCTAATCTAATCTTACATGAAGCAAATTGTTATGAACGTACAATTACTAAAGAAGTTCAGATCTCAACAGGTTTTGCAGACAAAGAAGAAAATGACAGTGGGGTTTGACTTCTCGATAGTTACAATGAATCTAACTGCATTTCTGAACAATGTTGGGTACTGGGACCAGTTTACACGTATCTGAGGGAACACACCACAGAGCACAGAGTCCTGTGTCACGGAGCTGCTCGGGACAAATCTCGACAAATCCATTACATCTCTCTTCAGATATCCTTTGCGAAAGCACATCCCAGAGGGAGATGTGTGACAGTCTCATCCTCCTGAAGTCACTTCAACAGCAGCTTGTGGTAACACAAACTGACCAGGCAGATATAAAGAATCTCACATCTAGTGTCCTTCACATCACCAGCCAAACGATGGCTTGGTGCCTGTTAGAAAGAGTGTGGTGCTGGAAAAGCACAGCAGGTCAAGCACAATCTCGATTCTCCTGCTCCTCAGATGCTGCCTGACCTGCTGTGCTTTTCCAGCACCACATTCTCGACTCTGATCTCCAGCATCTGCAGTCCTCATTTTCTCCTGCTTGTCAGAAAGGTTTGGTGGTGAGGCATTCTGCCAAATTGCTTTGACAGCCTGCTCAAAAACCATGTGACAGGATCCACCCCCCCCCCCCCCCCCCCCCCCCAGGGTATCGAGGGCACTACAAGGACTGGTGGTCAAAGGTGCTTGTCTAGGCAGATTTCTCAACCAAGGACTGGTGACAGGAACAGACCAACCATTTGGAGCATTCTGCGGCAGCAAGGTCAGTCCCATTCTTTGCAAAATCCAGGACAGATCGAGCCTCAGTCCAGATGACACTTGGCGTTAGGGTACTGAGGGTGTACACACAGCTCGATGCAGCCATACACAAATGTAGCCATCAGGATGAGAGGAACATTGTGGAAATTCTTCATGCACTCCCCCTCCCCTTCCAGAGTTTTACATATGGAGTCCTTGCAGACCCAGTCTATGTTAGTCTCCTCCTGAAACGAATTCCTGAACTTTGAATAGACCCCTTCAGTTTCACAACAAACCCCAGGGAATACATCTCATGACAGTTTCCCATTGGAAGTTATTGGAGCCAGAAACCAGATTCTGGATTAGTGGTGCTGGAAGAGCACAGCAGTTCAGGCAGCATCCAAGGAGCTTCGAAATCGACGTTTTGGGCAAAAGCCCTTCATCAGGAATAAAGGCAGTGAGCCTGGAGCGTGGAAAGATAAGCTAGAGAGGGTGGGGGTGGGGAGAAAGTAGCATAGAATGGGTGAATGGGGGAGGGGATGAAGGTGATAGGTCAGGGAGGAGAGGGTGGAGTGGATAGGTGGAAAAGGAGATAGGCAGGTAGGACAAGTCCGGACAAGTCATGGGGACAGTGCTGAGCTGGAAGTTTAGAGGGTGAGGTGGGGGAAGGGGAAATGAGGAAACTGTTGAAGTCCACATTGATGCCCTGGGGTTAAAGTGTTCCGAGGTGGAAGATGAGGCATTCTTCCTCCAGGCGTCTGGTGGTGAGGGAGTGGCGGTGAAGGAGGCCCAGGACCTCCATGTCCTCGGCAGAGTGGGAGGGGGAGTTGAAATGTTGGGCCACGGGGTGGTGTGGTTGATTGGTGCGGGTGTCCCAGAGATGTTCTCTAAAGCACTCTGCTAGGAGGCACCCAGTCTCCCCAATGTAGAGGGTTAGGGTTACTGGGCAATTGAGCACGACATGTGGCGAGACATTCCAAGGACCATCCACCATCTACAAGGCACATGTCAGGAGAGCGATGGAATACTCCCCACTTGCCTGGATGAGTGCAGCTCCAACAACACTCAAGAAGCTTCACACCATCCAGGAAAAAGCAACCTGCTTGATTGGCATCACATCGACAAATATTCAATCTCTCCACCACCGGCGCTCAGTGGCAGCAGTGTGTGCTATCTACAAGAGGCACTGAAGAAATTCACCAAAGATCCTTCAACAGCACCTTCCACATCCACGACCACTTCCATCCAGAAGGACAAGGGCAGCAGGTACTTGGGTACACCACCACCTGCAAGATCCCCTCCAAGCTACTCACCACCCTGACTTGGAAATATACTGTTGTTCCTTTATAGAAATTGGGTCAAAATTCTGGAATTCCATCCCTGCCGGCATTGTGGGTCAACCCACAGCAAGGGGACTGCAGCAATTCAAGATGGCATCTCACCACCACCTTCTCAAGGGCAAGTAGGGATGGGCTATCAATGCAGGCCAGCCAGTTATGCCCAAGTCCTACAAATGCATAAAAAAACTTCCTATCTCTGTGAGCTCCCTCTTCTCCCAACAATCCCTCAGTACATTTGAAACCTATTCCAATGCTGATTACCCTTCCTATCTCTGTAAATTACTCCAATCTCCATAACATTTCCAATCTCTGCCATCTCCTCCTCCAGTCATTGCAATAATACCTATTTCTGTCATCTTGTCTTCTGTCATTCTGCAGCCTCTACCAACCTCCCCATCTGTGCACCTTATTCTAGCCCCTTACAGCACATGACATCACTGTAACTTTCTCCAGTCTCTACAACAGTCCTGCTTCCTGTCAGACAGTGCCTCATGACCTCTGTGACCCTCTATCATCCCTACTGACCTCCCTGTCTGTATATACTCCTCCTGTCCCTATCGCCTTTCCTGTCTGTGAAACCTGCTTTAATCCTTCAACCCTCCCTTTTTATAGTGTTCTGAAGCCACCAATTCCTCCCCATGTCTGCAATCTTATCCAGTCTCTGTAATCTCCACTGCCTCTGTGAACTTCTCCCATCACTACAATGCTCCTTAACTATATCTCCTCCTGTCAATACTAACCTTCTTAACACTGTAACCTCCAAAAGCCATGAAAACCATCCATGGAACAGTGATACCCTCTTGATTACTGAGTCCAACTTCAGCCCCTACAGCTGTCTCTATCTGGAACTTCCTTCAGTCTGAACAACTGTTACTCACCTCACCCAGTGTCTGCAGTATTACTAACTTCATTCAATCGCAAAAACCATTCCTGTCTCTGCAGCCTTCTCCAGTACCTGAATCCATCCCTTTTTAAGGCATTTGATAATGTTCCCCATGGTAGGCTGATGGAGAAGTTGAAGTCGCATGGGTTCCCAGATCGATGGATGTAGTACTGGCTGGGCAACAGGAGACAGAAAGTAACAGTGGATGGGAGTTTCTCAAAGAGGAGAATTGTGACTGGTGGTGTTTCACAAGGATCTGTACTGAATGATCTGGAGGAAGATATCAATGGTGTGATTAACAAGTTTGCAGATAACACTAAGATTGGTGGAGTCGCAAATACAGAAGGGGACTGTCAGAGATTACAGCAGAATATAGATAGATTGGAGAGTTGGGTGGAGAAATGGCAGATGGAATTCGATTCTGATAAATGTGATGTGATGCATTTTGAAAGATACAATTCAAGAGCAAACTATACACTAAATGGAAAAGTCCTGAGGAAGACTGATGTAGAGAGAGATCTGGGTGTTCAGGTCCATTGTTTCCTGAAGGTGGCAATGCAGGTCAATAGAGTGGTCAAGAAGGTACAAAGCATACTTTCCTTCATTGGACGGGGTATTGAATAAAGAGTTGGCACGTCATGTTACAGTTGTATAAGACTTTGTTTCGGCCACATTTGGAATACTGTGTACATGTCTGGTCGCCACATGGATGATTTGGAGAGGGTTCATTGAGGTGTTGTCTGGTTTGGAGGGTGCTAGCTATGAGGAGAGGTTGAGTAGAAGAGGATTATTTTCACAAGTAAACGGAGGTTGAGCGGGGACCTGATAGAGAGGCATAGTCAGGGTGGATAGCAAGAAGCTTTGTCCCAGAGTGGGGGACTCAATTACTAGGGGTCACGAGTTCAAAGTCAGAGGGGAAAGGTTTACAGGAAGATGTGTGTGGCAAGGTCACTGTGCAGAGGGTGGTGAGTACCTGTAATGCGTTGCCAGCTGAGGTGGTAGAGGTGGGCACGAAAGCATCATTTAAGATGTAGTTGACAGAAATATAAATGGGTTGGAAGCAAAGGGATACAGAGCCGTAGAAAATTAGTGCAAGTTGTAGATCGAGGATCTGGATCAGCACAGGCTTGGAGGGCCGAAGGGCCTGTTCCTGTGCTCTAATTTTCTTTGTTCTTTGTTCTATCTCTTTAATCATGTGTAGCCTCCAGAGCCCGCCTTATTGCTGTCAAGGAGTTCCTGACTCAACAGAATTCCCAACTCTTGTTTCGTCTATTGCCTCTGTGAAGGCGGTTTGTCAACCAGAGGGATGGAGAGAGACAAAAGAATCGGCAGATGCTGGAATCCAAAGCAGACAAACGGGAGGCTGGGAGAACACAACAAGCCAGGCTGCCTGGTTTACTGTGTTCTTCCAGCCTCCTGTATGTCAGATGGAGAGAGAGGTCTGGATCCTTTACTCAGTCCTGCAGCACGGTAAGTTTACTCACAATAAACAGGAGAGGGATGAGGTAGAGGATTTCTATAGTCAATGACTGAGGACACCACATGTTACAGTACTGGGCTAAGAACACAGAAGAGAAAGGTCCCAGGCTTCATTATCACCATCTTGTTTGTAATTTCCTCTGGTCCACAGAAAACTCTTTATCCCTGTCAGCTTCTCCAATCTGAATCAGTGCAGCCTTCTCCAGTAGATAGTACCATCCCTATCTCTGTAAACCCCTACAGTCCTGCCTATCCCAGTTGACTCCTCCTACCAATACAACCCTCCATGTTTCTGTATTTGCCTTTAATCCTATATCTGTCCCTATCTGTGTAATTTTCTTCAGACCCTATAGCACTCCTTATCTGTGAAAAAGAATTATTAGCCCCTTGAGCGAGCTCTGTCAGTGCAATCCTTTCCAGGCTGGAAAAAAAATCCTTTTTACGTATGAAGAAAGGATTGCGAGGATGATTCAAGAGAAGAGTGTAAGTAATAGGGTGGTTGTTATGGGGGACTTTAACTTTCCTGATATTGATTGGGAAAGCTATAGCTCAAGTTCGTTAGATGGGTCAGTGTTTGTCCAATGTGTGCAGGAGGGTTTCCTGACACAATATGTAGATAGGCCAACAAGAGGTGAGGCCATACTGGATTTGGTTCTGGGTAATGAACCAGGCCAGGTGTTAGAATTAGAGGTAGGTGAGCACTTTGGGGACAGTGACCACAATTCGGTGACTTTTACTCTCGTGATGGAGAGGGATAAGTGTGCACTACAGGGCAAGAGTTATAGCTGGCGGCAGGGAAATTATGATGCAGTGAGGCATGACTTAGGATGTGTGGCTTGGAAAAGTAAGCTTCAAGGCAAGGGTGTAATTGATATGTGGAGCTTGTTCAAGGAACAACTATTGAGTGTCCTTGATAAGTATGTAGCCGTCAGGCAGGGAGGAAAGGGTCGTGTGAGGGAGCCGTGGTTTAATAAGGAATTGGAATCCCTTGTTAAATGGAAGAGGGCGGCCTATGTAAAGATGAGGCGTGAAGGTTCAATTGGGGCGATTGAGAGTTATAAGGTAGCCAGGAAGGACCTGAAGAGAGAGCTAAGAGCAGCAAGGAGGGGACATGAAAGGTCCTTAGTTGGTAGGATTAGGGAAAACCCTAAGGCTTTCTATAGGTATGTCAGGAATAAAAGAATGACTAGGGTAGGAATAGGTCCAGTCAAGGATAGTAGTGGGAAGTTGCGTGTGGAGGCTGAAGAGATTGGGGAGACATTGAATGAATACTTTTCATCAGTATTCAATCAGGAACAGGACATTTTTGTCAATGTGAGTACTGAGTCACAATTAAGTAGAATGGATGGCTTTGAGGTATGTAGAGAAGAGGTGTTGGAAATTCTGGAAAGGGTGAAAATAGATAAGTCCCCTGGGCCTGATGACATTTATCCTAGGATTCTCTGGGAAGCAAGGGAGGAGATTGCAGAGCCATTGGCCTTGATTTTTATGTCCTCGTTGTCTACAGGAGTAGTGCCAGAAGACTGGAGGCTAGCAAATGTGGTTCCCTTGTTCAAGAAGGGGAGTAGGGATAACCCTAGTAACTATAGGCTGGTGAGTCTCACTTCTGTTGTGGGCAAAGTCTTAGAGAGAATTGTAAGGGATAGGATTTATGAAAATCTGGATAGGAATAATGTGATCAAGGATAGTCAGCATAGTTTTGTGAAGGGCAGGTCGTGCCTCACAAACCTTATTAAATTCTTTGAGAAGGTGACTAAGGAGGTGGACGAGGGGAAAGCGGTAGATGTGGTGTATATGGATTTTAGTAAGGCATTTGATAAGGTTCCCCATGGTAGACTACTGCAAAAAATACGGAGGTATGGCATTGAGGGTGAGTTGGAGGTTTGGATTAGCAGTTGGCTGGCTGGAAGAAGACAGAGGGTAGTAGTTGATGGCAAAGGTTCATCTTGGAGTGCCGTCACTAGCGGTGTTCCGCAAGGATCTGTTTTGGGACCATTGCTGTTTGTCATTTTTATAAATGACCTGGAGGAGGGGTTAGAAGGTTGGGTGAGCAAGTTTGCGGATGATACAAAAGTCGGAGGAGTTGTAGACAATGAGGAAGGATGTGGCAGGTTACAGCGGGATATAGATAAGTTGCAGAACTGGGCAGAAAGGTGGCAAATGGAGCTCAATGTAAGTAAGTGTGAGGTGATTCACTTTGGTAAGAGTAATAAAAAGATGGGGTACTGGGCTAATGGACGGATACTTGATAGTGTGGATGAGCAGAGGGATCTTGGTGTCCATGTACACAGATCTTTGAAAGTTGCCACCCAGGTAAATAGTGCGGTGAAGAAGGCATATGGCGTACTGGCTTTTATTGGTAGAGGAATTGAGTTCTGGAGTACTGAGGTCATGTTGCAGTTGTATAAGGCTCTGGTGCGGCTGCATCTGGAGTATTGTGTGCAGTTTTGGTCGCCATACTATAGGAAGGATGTGGAGGCACTGGAACGGGTGCAGAGGAGGTTTACCAGGATGTTGCCTGGTATAGTAGAAAGATCGTATGAGGAAAGGCTGAGGCACTTGGGGTTGTTTTCATTGGAGAAAAGAAGGTTTAGGCGTGACTTGATAGAGGTGTACAAGATGATTAGGGGTTTAGATAGGGTCGACAGTGAGAATCTTTTTCCACGTATGGAGTCAGCTATTACAAGGGGGCATAGCTTTAAATTAAGTGGGGGTAGGTATAGGACAGATGTTAGGAGTAGGTTCTTTACTCAGCGAGTCGTGAGTTCATGGAATGCCCTGCCAGTAGCAGTGGTGGACTCTCCCTCATTATGGGCATTTAAGCAGGCATTGGATAGGCATATGGAGGATAGTGGGCTAATGTAGATTAGGTGGGCTTGGATCGGCACAACATCGAGGGCCGAAGGGCCTGTACTGCGTTGTATTCTTCTATGTTCTATGTTCTATGTAACCATGTTATGCTCTTACGAACCTCACTATCTATGACACCTTCCCCTATCTCTGCAAAAAAAAACCTCCCTACCTTTATGACCCCCACCAGCTATTAGAATCTTCACTGTCTCTGGACACCATCCAGAGTTACTCTCCTTATCACATAATTTAGTCCCTGCAGTCCAAAGATGACTTTCAACTCCTCCTGTCTCTAAATCACACTCAATCACTGCAAACTTTGCCGATCCCTACTCCCCTCCCTTTGCATGTAATCTCCTTCAATCAGTACAAACCTTTACACCTTTAACCTCCTCCAGACATGATGACACAATTTATTTCCATTACCTACATGAGCTCCCATAATCCTCCCTGTGACTGTAACCACGTTACATTCCGACATACCTCTGTTTCTCTGTAAAATCCTTCCTCAGTCTGACACCTGTTCCAGCCTCCACAGTCCTCCCTATCTCTGTTAAATACTTTCCAGTTACTGCAGCCCTCTGTATCACAAAGTGCCACCAGTCACTACAATATCAGAATATGAAGTGAAGGCAGGAACATTGTACTGAGTTAGATGATCGGTCATGATCATATTGAATGGTGGGGGAGGCTCATGTGTTGAAGAAACGCAGAAAAGAATGATTACAGGCTTCATTATTACCTGTTCCTCTTTCGCTGTTTATCTATAAACTCCCTATCTCCAAAACCTTCTTCAGTCCCCACAACCCTCCCTATCTGTGTAAACTTTTCAAACTCTGGCAGGGCTCCCTATCACTGTAACCTCCTTCTACAAAGCCTAGAACATTCCATATATGTCCAACCTGCTCCAATACCTTCAACCCTCCCGATCTTTGTAACTTCCTTCGGTTGCTAAACCCTTCCTATTTCTGTTACATACCATCCTACAGTGTTGAAAGACCTCTATCTCTTTGTAAGTTCTTATGATCACTACAACCATCCCTTTCTTTGTAACATTTCCTTGCACCATGAAATCACCTGATTGCTGAAACCTCTTCAGGAACTGTACTGTCTCTATATCTGTTACTTTCCCCTGTTCTTAGAAACCTCCCTCTCAGTGTGATCCCCTGCAGTCTCTGCAGCCTTCCTATCTCTAACCTCCACCACCCTCCATAACCCTCCCTACATCTGTAATGTCTTCCAGTCCCGAACTGCAAACTTCTCCAGTCCCTATTTCACTCTCCATTTGTCAGGCCTATTTGCGTTCCTCCAATGTATGTCAGTATCTGAAACCCATGCTGTCACTAATGTCCAAATTTCTACAAGTCTCTCTATGAGGTTTTTTTAGATGAGATTCCCTACAGTGTGGAAACAGACCCTTTGGCCCAACAAGTCCACACCAACCCTCCAAAGAGTCACCCACCCAAGACCCATCTCACTCTGACTAATGCACCTGACACTATGGACAATTTAGCATGACCAATTCATCTTACCTGCACATCTTTGGACTGTAGGAGGAAACCGGAGCACCTGGAGGAAACCCTCGCAGACACTTGGAGAATGTGCAAACTCCATACAGGCAGTCGCCCGAGGCTGGAATCAAATCTTGGACCCAAGTGCTGTGAGGCAATAGTGCTAATGTCTGAGCCACCATGCCGCCCCCTTGTGTAAAGCTCTCCAGCCTAAACAAACATCCATACCTGACTTAGTTTCTCCAGACCCATGAAGCTTCCGATTCTGTACACCAGGCCTCCCAACCATGAGTGTGAGACAGAGGGACAATATGTAACCAGATTATGGAAAGATGTAGGAGCAGTAGGGTGGTGATGATAGAGGATTTTAATTTTCCCAAAAATGACTCGGATTCACTTATTGTTAAAGGTCTAGATGGAGCAGAATTTGTAGGGAGCACACAGAAAGTTTCAGTAGAGCAGAGAGTAAATAGTCCAACTTGGGAAGGGGCCAGAAATGACCTGGTTTGGGGGAATGGGCCTGGCCCATTCAGTGGGGGAGTGCTTTGGAAATAGTCATCACAATTCCGTAAGTTTTAGAATACTTTTGAACAAAGATGAGTGTGGTCATAAAGGAAGAGTGCGAAATTGGGGGAAGGCCAACGATAGCAAAATTTGGCAGGAAGTCGGGAATGTGGATTGGGAGCAGCTTTTTGAAGGCAAATCCACATTTGATGCGTGGGAGGCTATTAAAGAGAGGTTGATTATAGTGTAGGACAGACATGTTCCTTTGAAAATGTGGGATAGAACTGGCAAGATTAGGGAGCGATGGATGACAGGTGAAATTGTGAGACCATCTAGGAGGAATAACGAAGCATACATAAGGTCAAGGTGATAAAAACTGGCAAAACTTGGGAAGAATGTCAGGAAAGTAGGACCAATCTGAAATGATAAATTACAAGGATGAAAAGGGCTTATGAATTATCTTTAACAAACAGGGTTAAGGAAAATTCCAAAGCCTTTTAATTCACACAGAAGGAGCAAGAGGGTAACGAGAGAAAGCTTTGGCCCGCTCAGGACAAAAGGAGGAAAGTTATGCTTGGAGTCAGAAAAATATGGGTGAGAGTCTTAGCAAGTACTTTGCATCAGTGCTCACCGAGAGGAGGGACGTGATGGATGCTGAGTTTCGAGATAGATATTTGACTACTCTCAGTCAAGTCAGCATAAAAAGGGAGAAAGTGTTGAATATTCTAAAAGGCATTAAGGTAGACAAGTCCCCAGATCCAGATGGGATCTGTCCCAGGTTACTGAGGGAAATAAAAGAGGAAATAGCTGGGCATTAACAGATATCTTTATGCAGGCTTGAACACGGGCAAAGTCCAGGAGGACTGTAGATTTGTTAATGTTTCCTCTTGTTTAAGAAGGGCAGCAGGGGATAATCAAGGTAATTATAGATCGGTGAGCCTGATGTCAGTGGTAGGGAAACTGCTGGAGAAGATATTGAGGGATGGGATGACATTTAGAAGGGCTTAGCAGTGATAGGTAACATGGTTTTGTGCAGGGAAAGTCATGTCTTACCAACTTAACAGAAATCTTTGAGGAAATGACAAACGTGACTGATGAGAGAAGTATTATAAGTGCCACATACATGGACTTCAGTAAGGTGTTTGATATGTTTCCTCATGGTGGGCTGATGGAGAAAATGAAGTTGTGTGTGGTCCAGGGTTTGCTAGCTGGTTGGATAGAGAGCTGGCTGGTCTGCAGGACATAGAGAGTAGGAGTGGAAGGCAGTTTCTCAAAATGGAGAAATGGTGTTTCACAGGGATCAGTGTTGAGACCACTGTTGTTTATGATATACATAAGTGATCTGGAGGAAGATATAGGTGTTCTGATTAGCACATTTGCAGGCGACGCTAAGATTGTTGGAGTAGCAGTTAATGAAGGGATCTGTCAGAGAATGCAGCAGAATATAGATAGATTGGAGAGTTGGACGGAGAAATGGCAGATGGAGTTCAATCTGGGCAAATGTGAGGTGGTACATTTTGTAAGTTCCAATTCAAGAGCGAATTACACGGTAAATGGAAGGGCCTGTTGAAAATTGATGTAGAGAGAGATCTTGGTGTTCAGGTTAATTGTTCCCTGAAGATGGCAATGGAGTTCGATAGAGTGGTCAAGAAGGCATATGGCATGCTTTCCTTCATCGGACCGGGTACTGAGTATAAGAGCTGGCAGGGCCTGTCAGAGTTGTTTCGGACTTTGGAGTACTGTGTACAGTTCTGGTTGCCGCATCACCAGAAGGATGTGGATGTATTAAAGAGGGTGCACAGGAGGTTCACCAGAATGTTGCCTGGTATGGTGAGCAGTTGCTATGAAGAGAAGTTGAGTAGAATAGGATTATTTTCATGAGAAAAATGGGGGTTGAACCTGATTGATGTCTACAAAATCATGAGAGATAGAGAGAGGGTGGATAGCAAAAAGCTTTTTCCCCAGAGTGAGGATTAATTGCTCGGGGTCACGAGTTCAAGGTGAGAGGGGAAAAGTTTCAGGGAAATATGCATGGAAAGGTCTTTACACAGAGGGTCATGGATGTCCAGAATGCATTGGCTGTGGAGGTGATAGAGGCAGGTACGAAAGTGTCATTTAAGATGCATCTAGACAGACACATGAGTGGGCAGGGAGCAGAGGGATACAGATCCTTAGGAAATAGGCAACAGGTTTAGATAGAGGATTTGGATTGGCGTGGGCTTCGAGGGCTGAAGGGCCTGTTCATGTGCTGTAATTTTCTTTGTTCTTTGCTCTTTGTTCTGATACCTGTAAACTTCTTCAGTCTCCACAACCTTCCATATATCTGTTCGTTGCTCTAGTTTATACAATTGTCTTCTCTCTAAAATGCTCTTATCTTTGCCTTTCAGGTTGTCTGCCACTCTCTACCAACACCCAGCTCTATCTCTGGAATTTAATCCAGCCACCACTATCTCTGTAGCTTCCTCTAATCCCTAAAGTCCTTTCACCCACTATTATTCTCAACCGGTGCTTAACTTTGTAACATCTTAGAATCCCTATACGATTTGCTATCTCTGTAACACACCGATTGTCCCTTTACCCCCACAATCACTGAATCACTCCTTGCATTTGTGACAAGGCAGGTGGAATGACAGTATTATCTGAAATGATCTGATATGATTGAACTGTCAATATGAAGGTGCGGCTGCAGAATGACCATGGCTGGAAAGTGAACATAGAAAACATAGAAAACAAAGAAAAATACAGCACAGTACAGGCCCTTTGGCCCTCGATGTTGTGCCGATCCAAGCCCATCTAACCTACACTAGCCCACTATCCTCCATATGCCTATCCAATGCCCGTTTAAATGCCCATAAAGAGTGAGAGTCCACCACTGCTACTGGCAGGGCATTCCATGAACTCACGACTCGCTGAGTAAAGAACCAACCCCTAACATCTGTCCTATACCTACCACCCATTAATTTAAAGCTATGCCCCCTCGTAATAGCGGACTCCATACGTGGAAAAAGGTTCTCATGGTCAACCCTATCTAAACCCCTAATCATCTTGTACACCTCTATCAAGTCACCCCTAAACCTTCTTTTCTCCAATGAAAACAGCCCCAAATGCCTCAGCCTTTCCTCATATGATCTTCCTACCATACCAGGCAACATCCTGGTAAACCTCCTCTGCACCCGTTCCAGTGACTCCACATCCTTCCTATAGTATGGCAACCAAGACTGCACACAATACTCCAGATGCGGCCGCACCAGAGTCTTATACAATTGCATCATGACCTCAGGGCTCCGGAACTCAATTCCTCTATCAATAAAAGCCAGTACGCCATATGCCTTCTTCACCGCACTATTTACCTGCGATAGGTACATGGACACCAAGATCCCTCTGCTCATCCACACTACCAAGTATCCGACCACTAGCCCAGTATCCCATCTTTTTGTTACTCTTACCAAAGTGAATCACTTCACACTTACTTACATTGAACTCCATTTGCCACCTTTCTGCCCAGCTCTGCAACTTATCTATATCCCGCTGTAACCTGACACATCCTTCCTCACTGTCAACAACTCCACCAACTTTTGTATCATCCGGAAACGTGCTCACCCAACCTTCTAACCCCTCCTCCAGATCATTTATAAAAATGACAAACAACAATGGTCCCAAAACAGATCCTTGCAGAACACCGCTAGTAACTGCACTCCAAGATGAACCTTTACCATCAACTACTACCCTCTGTCTTCTTCCAGCCAGCCAATTCCTAATCCAAACCTCCAACTCACCCTCAATGCCATACCTCCGTATTTTTTGCAGTAGCCTACCATGGGGAACCTTATCAAACGCTTTACTAAAATCCATATACACCACATCTACCGCTTTACCCTCATCTACCTCCTTAGTCACCTTCTCAAAGAATTCAATAAGATTTGTGAGGCACGACCTGCCCTTCACAAAACCATGCTGACTATCCTTGATCACATTATTCCTATCCAGATGTTCATAAATCCTATCCCTTACAATTCTCTCTAAGACTTTGCCCACAACAGAAGTGAGACTCACCAGCCTATCGTTACTAGGGTTATCCCTACTCCCCTTCTTGAACAAGGGAACCACATTTGCTATCCTCCAGTCTACTGGCACTATTCCTGTAGACAACGAGGACATAAAATTCAAGGCCAATGGGTTGTAGGGATTGAATATCAAAGGGTTGTCGGGATTTAGGCAAAATAGGCAAAAAACCAAGTGAAGTCAAGTTGTGTTGTGAAGAACAGATGCAGTCAGTGTATTAGTGAGACAGCCATGTGGATTGGAAAATCAAAATGCAGATTCTTTCTGGCTGAAGCTGAGAAACAACAAGGGGCAGCAACTGTTAGTAGAAATTCTTGTGCAGGCACCAGCCAGTGATGGTCATGCAAATATGGTTTCAGTCAGGAAATTAGATGTACTTGTAGCAAGGGCACGAAAGTTACTACGTGTGATAGGAGTCTCATTCCCAACTGGATAACTGCAATGGATGGAATCCGAGATTATCTCTGAGATGGTTTTCTATCACAACATAGAATGGGCTATTCTGGATCAAATGCTGTGTAATGATAAATGTCTAATAATCTCATTATAAACGAGTTCTGTGAGCACAGAACCATAATATTATACAATCTTTTATTGAGGTTGAAACTGATTAAGCGAAGATCATACGACACAGAAGTGGAATTAAGCCATTTGGCCCATCAGGTATTTCTGCGATTGAATGAGATCATGGCAGATCTGATGATCCCAAACTCTACTTTCCCGTGTTTTCCATGTAACCCTTGTTTCCCTGCTTAAGTAAAATGTGGCCATTTCTACTGTAAACATACTCAAAGACCCAGCCTTGACAGCCCTCTGCAGTAAGGAATTCCACAGATTCATGATCCTCTGAGTGAACACATTACTCCTCATCACTGTCTTTAGATTAGATTCCCTACAGTGTGGCAACAGGCTATTTGGCCCAACAAGACCCTCTGAAGAGTATCCATTCCCCTACATTTTACCTCTGACTAATGCACGTAACACTGTGGTCAACTTAGAGTCATAGAGATGTACAGCATGGAAACAGACACTTCGGTCCAACCTGTCCATGCCGACCAGATATCCCAACCCAATTTAGTCCCACCTGCCAGCACCCGGCCCATATCCCTCCAAACCCTTCCTAATCATATACCCATCCAGATGCCTCTTAAGTGTTGCAATTGTACCAGCCTCCACCACTTCCTCTGGCAGCTCATTCCATACACGTACCACCCTCTGAGTGAAAAAGTTGCCCCTTAGGTCTCTTTTATATCTTTTCCCTCTCATCCGAAGGATGCAAAAGCAGGTTACCAGAATGTTGCCTGTGTTCGATGTTTTGAGAGTGTGTTAGCTTTCTGGTGAGATTGGACAAACGTGGATTGTTTTGTCAGAGTGTAAGTGACTGAGGGGTGACCAGGTACAGGAATATAAAATTAGGAGAGGCAAGGATAATGTGATTAGTTGAAATTTCTTTTTGAATGTGCAAGTATCAAATACAATGGTGCATAGGATTAAGGTGAGACGGAAATGTTTAAATGTTTAAATGCCTGAGGCAAGAATTTTTATTTATGTAAAGAATAGAAAGTGCCTTGGGAGATTGTAGAAGCAGAAATGTTAGCAAAGTTTTCAAATGGCATTTAGACAGACATCTGAACATATAGCGAGAAGAGCAATATGGACCATTTGCAGGCAGATGGTATTCGACTGGAATAACATCATGGTCAAAAAGGCCATGGTGAGCACTAATCTATTTTCTAACTTCCAGGCATCTACCCTGTCAAAACCCTTTGGAATCTTGAATGTTTCATGAAATATTTCACACATTCTTCTCAACTCCAATGAGTTCAAACTCAATCCATTCATGATCTTCTCATTAGCAAAGCCCTTGATTGTCAAGATCAGTCTAGTGAACCTTCTCTCGCCTGCCTTCAATGCAATCATTCTGTTCAGAACGTTCTGGGTGTGGCCTGACTCGTACCTTGCATAGTTTCAGCAACACCTCCCTGTTTTTATTCTCCATTCCCTTTGAATTAAATGCCAGCATTTGATTTGCTTTCTCCACTACCCGTGGAACCTGGAAGCAACCTTTTTCAGATTGATACACAAGGGACTCCCAAAACCCTTTGAGCAAATACTCTGAAACCAAATGGTGTTAGCCTGACAGTAAGTTTGAAATGTGCGGGAATGTATTAGAAAGGATATGACAATAAAGAATAACAGGACTCTTAGGAACAATGGGAGACATGTTTTATAAAAGATATTTCTTTTTATGAGCCTGCTTGATTTTATTTGTTGGTATGGCTATAGGCAGAATAATTGGTAGAATAGTTAAGAATGAGGGAGGGGAATGGTGGGTGGGGGAATATGGTTTATTTGAAGTTTCAGGAGCTTTTTGACAAGGTTCCACAAGGGCTAAACAATAAATAAGGAAAGAATAGAGGCCTGTAAAAACCAACAATGCCGTCTAGGTGTGGAACTAGAGTAGATGGTTAGGATATTAACAAATATTTCCCTTCAGAATTTACTGTGGAGAAATTCATGAACAGTTGGGAATATGGGAAATAAACAGTGATGCTTTGGAAAGATTCCACAACAGAGAAGAGATGGTGGTGGAACTCTTCAAACGTATAGAGGTAGCTTAATCCTCAGGAGCTCATTAGTTGGATCCCAGGGTATTCTGGCAATCTAGGGGCACTGAACAGAGATTATGTGTGTCATCGACAACCACAGTGAGGTGCCGTAAGACTGGAGTGTAGCTAATGCTGTTCCATCACTTCCTGCCATTGTAATACTGTCCTTCACGAACAATGCCACATCTCCCCCTCTTTCACCATCTTCCTTGTTCTTACTGAAACATCTAAACCCTGAAACCTGCAACAACATTCCTGCCCCTGTTCCATCTATGTCTCCGAAATGGCCACAGTATTGAAGTCCCAGGTACCAACACATGCTGTAAGTTTACCCACCTTATTCCGGATGTTCCTGGGGTTGAAGTAGATGCACTTCAAACCACCTTCCTGCTTGCCGGTACATTCTTTCGACCTTGAACTCTTATTTATGACCTCACTGCTCTCAACCTCATGTACAGTGGCGCTACAATTCAGGTTCCCAGCTGAATTAATTTAACCTCTCTCAAACAGCATGAGCAAATTTCCCTCCCAGGATATTGGTACCCCTTGGTTCAGGTGTAAACAATCCCATTTGTAGAAGCCCCACTTACCCCAGAATGAGCTTCAATTTTCCAAGTATCTGAGCCCCACCCCCTGCACCATCCCTGTGTTCAACTCCTCTCTCTTCCTATTCCTCACCTCGCCAGCACGTGGCATGGTTAACAAACCAGAGATAACAACTCTGTTTGTTCGAGCTCTAAGTTTCAACCACAACTCCCTGAATTTCTGCCTTAAATCCCAATCCCTTCTCCTACCTATGTCATTAATGCCTCTGTGGACCATGACTTGGAGCTGCTCCCACTACCCCCTCAAGGAATCCGAAAACATGATCCAAGACATAACAAATCCTGGCACCTGGGGGGCAACACACAAACTGTGATTCCACTCTGTTGATAAGACATGTCCTTCCCTGCACAAAATGCATGTTGCCTATCACTGATAAGCCCATTTTCTTCCAAATGGGACTAAATTCTATCCCTCAGTATCTTCTCCAGTAGTTTCCCTATCACGAATGTCAGGCTCATCGGTCTATAATGATCTGAATTACCCCTGCTACCCTTCTTAAACAAGGGGCAGCATTAGTAATTCACCAGTCCTCCGGGACCTCACCAGTGTTTAAGGATGCCGCAACTGTTAAGGCTCCAGCTATTTCTGATCCCGCTTCCTGCAGTAACCTGGGATAGATTCCATCCAAACAAAAGTGAGGGCTTCAGATGCTGGAAACCAGAGTTTAGATTAGATGGGTGCTGGAAAAGCAGAGCAGGTCAGGCAGCATCCAAGGAGCAGGAAAATCGATGTTTCAGGCAAAAGGCATTCATCAGGATTCACCTGATTCCAGCACTACTCTGATCTAGATTCCATCCAGACCTGGGGACTTGTCCACCTCAATGCCTTTTAGAATACCCAACACTTCCTCCCTCCTTATGTTGATTTGACCTAGAGTACTCAAAGATCTATCCCTAACCTCAATATCCGTCATGTCCCTCTCCTCGGAGAACACTGACACAAATTACTCATTAAGAATGTTATCCATTTTCTCTGACACCACACATATCTTTTCCTCCTTTGTCCTTGAGTGAGCTAGCCATTTCTCTCATCAGCCTCTAGTTCCTTATATATGAATAAAAGGCTTTGGGATTTTCCTTAACCCTTTTTGCTAAAAGGTATCTCATGACCCCTTTTAGCCCTGTTAATTCCTCATTTCAGATTGGTCCTACATTCCCGATATTCTTCCAAAACTTTGTCTGTCTTCAATCACCTAGACCTTATGTTTGCTTCCTATTTCCTCTTAGCTAGTCTCACAGTTTCACCTGTCATCCTTGGTTCCCTAATCTTGCCAATTTTATGCCTCAATTTCACAAGGGCATGTCGCTCTTGCAATCTAATCAACAACAACAATCTGCCATTCCAAGATGTCATAGTAGAGCCATTGCTCAATGGGGAACTTCAAACGTGTATCAACAGGAAAATAACATGCAATGACCAAATACTGAACAATGGAAGCAATCATCTTAAAACCCACAAACGAAACTGCATTCGGCCATTATTTCAATGAGCCGCCACACACCACAGCACTGAGGAACTACGAAGAGCAGAAGGGAAATACCTATACATTGTATTCAAGAAGAATGTGTACCCAGTAAACACAGTCTGCCGATTCCTCAGCAACAAACCCAAATAAGCAAACACAGCATGCCCAGAAACCCTGGCCACTTTACCCTACAACAAAAAGATCTCCGAAATAAAATCCAGCCTACTCAGACTGCTTGGCATCACGGTAGCCCACACACCTAACAACGCACTGAAACAGTGGCGAATTAACTTAAACATCCCGTGTCAAACAACAAGCAAAACGAATGTCATTTACAAAATACCTTGCAAGGACTGAAGCAAAAACCTCATGAGACAAACAGGCAGAAAACTAACTACCACAATGCATGTACATCAACCTGCCACAAAATGATATGACCCACTATCACTAGTACATACAGACAAATAAGGACACCACTTTGACAATACATCCATCCCAGGACAGGTATAGCTGAGATACACACAAGAATTCCTTGAAGCAAGGCATTCCAATCAGAACTCTATCAATAAACACATTGATTTGGACTCCATCTCCCATCCTCTGAGAAAAAGAACTGGAAATGACATCACCCACCCAAAGAAACCTAAACACATAAATAGAAAGCAGAACGGACCATCAGTACTTCACCAGAGACTCACTGATAATGTTGCCTAGTGTGGTGACGAAACGTCTGACAACAAACCTTCCAGATCAGTGAGCAGACTTACATCCGAAATGTCTACCTGAGCTACAAATCTGTTCAAAAATTGATTTCCATTTACCCTTCCACTACTACTCTCTGTCACCTGTTGCCCAGCCAGTTCTCTATCCATCTCGCTCATCCACCCTGGACCCCATACGACTTCACTCTTTCCATCAGCCTAACATGGGGAATCTTATCAAACGCTTTATATTGTTTTTTAAAATAAATATTTGTGTCTTGAAATCTCTTATGTTCTTTCAATTGATATTATGGGAGGTATCGAGTTATTATAGTAAGGGAATAATTGGTTTTCTTTGTACAGCTTCTGGGAGGAACTTCAAAATTTGTCACCCTTGGCAACAGTTTGAAGGAAACCAAATTGCGTACTGACGCACAACATGCAAAAGGTGAAAAGAAAGCAGGTAAGTCATCCTTTATGTTCCTTATCAGAAATGAAACATTCTGAAATTGTAATACATAAACTTTAAACTATACAACTAAGTCTGATTCATCTTTCCACAAACTGGCACTTTGTCCTCAATATGCCGTGAAACAGTTCTCCTTACAATTATAATGAAGGCATCAGCATTTGCATGTTTGAAGCTATAATCATGTGCTGTTTGCACGTACACATGTGTTGCTTTCTGAATAGAATATTTCTATGTGTAAGATGAGTAAACTTGTGGGCTGGGTTCATATGCATAAACATTTCCTATGTGGGAGGAAAAGGTGAGGACTGCAGATGCTGGATATCAGAGACGTGAGTGTGGGACTGAAAAAACACAGAAGATCATGCAGCATCCAAGGAGCAGAAGAATCTATATTTTGGGCAAAAGCCCTTCATCAGGAATCATTTCCCATGCCTGGTAAATACATCCAACATCTTGCTTCAAACATTGGCATTTTTCAATGTTCACAAAGTCAGGGATTGAGGTCTGCAATTGTTCATTCTTTTTAGGATAGGGAAGGAAGAACTGAACCTAGGTTATACAATAACTCAGATAGCCATCATCTGTGAAGCTGGCTCAATAGAGTATTCACGACAATGCCCTTTGTCTCTGCCCAAGTCATAAATCAGCCATCTATTCTTATCCCATTTTCTACCACTTAGCCCACAGCCTTCCAGGTATTTTTAATCAACATATTCTGACACATGATGACATTTGTCTGACACAAGTGAAACTCAAACCCAGATGTCCTCGCTCAGCACATGACCATTTTAAAGAATTTGCATTTCTTGTGTTTTAATCTATCTATTCAGACAGACTTATGACTATCTTCTGAAGCAGGAAGAACCTGAACTGGATCCCATGCCGCAAAGATAGGAATGATATCTACACAATGCCACAAGAGCACCACCCCAAACCACATCCCCACCCAGGAGCTTTGGGTGCTATGGCATTTCAAGAACCCATTAAAATAGTTCTTCAATGTCTCGAGGGTTCCTGTCTCTGCCAATCTTTTAAGCAGTGAGTTGCAGATATCCATCACCTCCTGGATGAAACGTTTTTACTCAATTCCCCTCTAAACATTCTGCTTCATGTATTACACTGTAGCCCCTGATTATTAACGAGGAAGGAAAGAAACTTTTCCACACCCTTTTCAATCTTTACACCTTAATCAGATTCCCTCTCAGCCTTCTGTGCTCTATTGAAGACATCCCCAGCTTATTTAGTTCCTTTCCACAGCTGAATTCTTCCAGACCAAGCAATTCTTCCAGACCAAACAGGAATCTCATGTGCATCCTCTCGTGTGCAGTTACATACTTGCTATCGTGTGGTGACAAGAACTGTACACGGTATTCCATCTGTAGCTTAACTAGTGTTATTTTCAATTCCGTCATTACCTCCTTGCTCTTACATTCAATGCCTTCACCAATAAAGGCAACTATACAATAGCTGCTTTAACCACCTTAACCACTGGTCCTCCTGCGTTCACGAATATATCTGATCCTCTGTACTTCCCAAAATTTTAATTTAGCATGCATTGTCCTGACTTATTAATCCTCCCACTTCAGCTCTCACTTTTCAGGACAGAATTCTACTTGTCTCTGCATAGGCCTTGTCACCATCTGTGTTATCCTAGAGACTAAGACATTTTGTGACTGAGTACATCTTCAAATGTTGTGTTGCCTATGAACTTACTGTTCACACTTGGAACATTTATGTCTTTATCATTAATGTGCACAGCAGTAAGGGACCAACACTGTACCTGTGATATATCGCTGGGTGAAAGACTCCAGTTGCAGAGGCCCCCTTCAAACATCATCCTTACTTTCTGCCATGAAGCCAATGTTGGATCCAATTTGTCAATGGCAGTGGATCTCTTAGGATTTTCACTTCTTAACCAACATTCCATATGAGACCACTAAATGAATTCTTGGGGTGAGACGATTCCTATGAAGGAACATTAAGAAGGACTATATTCTTGAGTTTAGAAGAATGAGACCTAATCTTACTGAGACAAAAATTTGGAGATCTGGAGAGATATGTTGTTGTCATCCTCAAGGGAAATTCTGCAATTCTTAGAAAACTTCCAATCTCCAATGACCAACTAATGCAAATGGGTCAAAACAATGACTGCAGATGCTGGAAACCAGATTCTGGATCAATGGTGCTGGAAGAGCACAGCAGTTCAGGCAGCATCGAGGAGCTTCAGCAAAATCGACGTTTCGGGCAAAAGCCCTTCATCAGGAATAAAGCAAATACTGAGTTTGGTTGACACTTCACAGATCAGGAATTAAACTCTGAACTTGCTTGACTTTTACAGGCCTATTTTTGTATTCCTCTGTATAACTGTGTCTAAGAATTGACTAAAAGTGTGTTTAAGTTGATTTTGTTGCGTGATAAAGCGGATAAATAAGGCATGAGTGGTATGTTTAGGAAATACATTCAATATGGATGAAACAAATTCACCTCACTTTTTATCGTGTTAAGGTCAGAGAATTGTGCCGTCCCTAACATATCTCAGAGTGCTGGATTCGGTTTTCCCTTACTATTGTTTTGTAAGTCTGTTTTACAAGATTTTGGATTCCTTATTTGCTGATGAGCACCAATTATTTCACTTTCATTGCAAGTTGCTTGTAGATGAAATTTAAACAAATAATTTTAAAAATCAGTATGTTTAATGATGTGGATTAAAATAATTTGGTGCTTTGTGCTGTGAATCAAATAACTTGTTAATAAAGGAACACATAAATCATTTTGCAGTTGATTGAATATTGACTTATTTCAGAAAAAGACGGAAGCATATGTCAGGTATAGACAGGATGGATCGAGTGAATCCTCAGAAGAGTATAAAGACAGTAGGAGTGTACCTTAGAGAGAAATCAGGAGGGCAAAAAGGGGATATGAGATAGCTTTGGCAAATCAGTGGGCGGCACGGTGGCACAGTGGTTAGCACTGCTGCCTCACAGCGCCAGAGACCCGGGTTCAATTCCCGCCTCAGGCGACTGACTGTGTGGAGTTTGCACATTCTCCCCGTGTCTGCGTGGGTTTCCTCCGGATGCTCCGGTTTCCTCCCACAATCCAAAAGGTGTGCAGGTCAGGTGAATTGGCCATGCTAAATTGCCCGTAGTGTTAGGTAAGGGGTAAATGTAGGGGTAGGGGTATGGGTGGGTTGCGCTTCGGCAGGGCGGTGTGGACTTGTTGGGCCGAAGGGCCTGTTTCCACACTGTAAGTAATCTAATCTAATCTAATCTAAATAGACTTAAAGAGAATCCAAAGGGATTTTACAAATACATGAAGGACAAAAGGGTAACTAGGGAGAGAATAGGGCCGTTCAAAGATCAGCAAGGCGGCCTTTGTGTGGAGCCGCAGGAGATGGGGCAGATATGAAACGTGTATTTTGCATCAGTATTTACTGTAGGGAAATAGATGGCGATATCTTGAAAAATGTTCATATTACAGAGGAGGAAGTGCTGGATGCCTTGAAACACATAAAAATGGACAAATCCCCAGGACCTGATCAGGTGTACCCTGGAACTCTGTGGGAAGCTAGGGAAGTGATTGCTGGGCCTCTTGCTGAGAAATTTGGATCATCGATAGTCACAATTAGGTGCCAGAAGACTGGAGGTTGGCTAACGTGGGGCCACCGTGTAAGAAGGGTGGTAAGGACAAGACAGGGAACTATAGACCAGCGAGCCTGACATCGGTGGTGGGCAAGTTGTTGTAGAGAATCCTGATGGACGGGATGTACATGTATTTGGAAAGGTAAGGACTGATTAGGGACAGTCAACATGGCTTTGTGCATGGGAAATCATGTCTCACAAACTTGATTGAGTTTTTTGAAGAAGAAACAAAGAGAATTGATGAGGGCAGAGTGATAGATGTGATCTATATGGACTTCAGTAAGGCGTTCGACAAGGCTCCCCATGGGAGACTGTTGAGCAAGGTTCGATCCAATAGAATACAGGGAGAACTAGCTATTTGGATACAGAGCTGGCTCACAGGTAGAAGACAGAGGGTGGTGGTGGAAGGTTGTTTTTCAGACTGGAAGCCTGTGACCAGTGGAGTGCCACAAGGATCGGTGCTGGGTCCACTATTTGTCATCATTTATATAAATGATTTGGATGTGTGCATAAGAGATATAGTTAGTAAGTTTGCTGACGACACCAAAACTAGAGGTGTAGTGGACAGTGAAGAAGGTCACCTTAGGATCTTAATCAGATGGGCCCATAGGATGAGAAGTGGCAGATGGAGTTTAATCGAGATAAATGTGTGGTGCTGCATTTTGGGAAAGCAAATCTTAGCATGACTTATACACTTAATGGTAAGGTCCTAGGGAGTGTTGCTGAACATAGAGATCTTGGAGTGCTGGTTCATAGCTCCTTGAAAGCTGATAGGATAGGATAGTGAAGAAGGCATTTGGTATGCTTTCCTTTATTAGTCAGAGTATTAGGTACAGAAGTTGGGAGGTCATTCCTTAGGCCACTGTTGGAATATTGAGTGTAATTCTGGTCTCCTTCCTGTTGGAAAGATGTTGTGAAACTTGAAAGGGTTCAGAAAAGATTTACAAGGATGTTACCAGGGTTGGAGGATTTGAGCTTTCGGGAGAGACTGAACAGGCTAGGGCTGTTTTCCCTGGAATGTAGGAGGCTGAGGGGTGACCTTATAGGGGTTTACAAAATTATGAGGGGCATGGATAGGGTAAATAGGCAAAGTCTTTTCCCTGGGGTGGGGGAGTCCAGAACTAGAGGGTTTAGGGTGAGAGAAAGATATAAAAGAGATCTAAGAGGCAACTTTTTCACTCAGAGGGTGATATGTGCATGGAAAAAATTGCAGGAGAAGCTTTTTTGCTCCGAGCAGGCAGTGCGCAGAACCTGCTGCCACCAGGGATTGTTGGGAAAATTAGCGTCAATGGACAGTATTTGAGGGAACTTTAGATGTCAAAAAGGGCACAGGGAGCATATTAAGAGTTTGAAGCAAGGTAGGAGAAGTGTAAATACCAGTATGGCCTGTTTTTGTTCTGCTGATTTGATGCAATTTCCCTTTCAGCGCTCACAACCAATTATAAAATGGACCAGATTATGAAGATGTTGTTAACTCCGTCTTGATATAACAAATTATTTTGCCCCATTAATGCTGTTGTGTGACCAGTACATCATATTGATGTATACCCCGAGCAGCAGCCTCTTCATTCAAAAGCAGTCAGCCATTCCCATCATTTTCGGAACTTCAAGTGGAAAGAAAGGATGGCCTCTTGGATAAAGGCCACAGCTTTGTAAATTGTTCAAAGCTCTGTCCTCCATACAACTCCCTACCACCATCCAAACACATCGAAATATCCCCTGTGTACTGAGAGCAATGGGGCCATTGACCATTAGGGTGATGGAGTGATGTCAGAATGGGTCAGACTGAACTCTCCAATACACACTGTAACACTAACTCTTATGATAACCCTCAATTTATGTAATATTCAGTCTTTTATTCTTTCTGAAATAATCACAGGTTCACATTTCCCAACATTGTATTCCATCTGCCAATGTGTTGCCTATTGCTTATCCATTTCCAGAGTCTTTGTTGAGAGATGTGAAGGAGGAGTGGAGGACTGCTGGGAGAGTGAGTAAAATGAGTACTTACCTCAGGTTTCGGGGCCTCCATTTGTTGAGAGTTGCAGAGGAGGAGCAGAGGACGGCTAGGAAGGTGTGTTAAAAAAATTTGTTTTTTTTACTGAGTAGTGAGGAGAAAGGGCAAAGAGAAACGAGGGCTGCCGGGAAGTTTTTAAGTGGGTGATATCTGAAAAGTGACCACAGAGAGCTAGGTTGGAAGCTGAAAAGCAGGACGAGATCTCGGGTTTGTTACCAGTGCTCCGAGATAGTGACAGGAGGAACAGTCAGTGAATGCAGCTTAACACGTGGCAGCGAGACTGGTGCACGAGGGAGGGCTTCAGATACCTAGACCATTGGGAGATCTTCTGGGGAAGGTGGGACCTGTACATGAAGGACACGTTGCACCTGAAATGGAGAGGCACAAATTTCCTGGGTGGGAGATTTGGTCGTGTGGTTTTGGAGGGTTTAAACTAGTCTGGTAAGGGGTGGGAATCAGAGCTACATATCTGAGAGGGGGGCACTAGTAGATGGGGCACAGAATGTAGTGAATCTATCGGGAAGGTTTCTCACACAATGAAACAAAGGGATTGGTTAAAGTGTGTCTGCTTTAATGCAAGGAGTATCAGAAATAAGAATGATAAACTTAGAGCATGGATCAGTACTTGGAGCTGCTGTACTGTGGCCATAACAGAGACGTGGGTTTCACAGGGAGAGGAATGGTTCCTTGATTTTCCAGGGTTTAAAACGTTTAAAAAGGGTGGGTGGAAAAACATGAGGGGGTGTAGCATTGCTAATCAGAGAGTTCATCACGGCTACAGAAATGAAGTTTGTTGAGGAGAGTCTGTCTACTGAGTTAGTATGGGTGGAAGTCAGGTGCAGCAAGGAACAGTCACCTCATTGGGAGTTTTCTACAGACCCCCTAATAGCAGTAGAAAGATTGAAGAACTCATAAGCTGGCAGATTTTGAAAAAATGCATATGTAGCAGGGTTGTTGTTGTGGGTGATTTCAACTTTCCCAATATCGACTGGAATCTCCTAAGTGCAGGTGGTTTGGATGGGGCCGGTTTTGTCTGGTGAGTTCAGGAGAGTTTCCTTACTCAGTATGCAGACAGGCCGACAAGGGGAGACACCATTTTGCATTTGGTCTACGTTTACCAGGATGCTGCCTGGATTTGAGGGCTTGCCTTATGAAGAAAGGTTGAATAAGCTCGGACTTTTCTCTCTGGAGAGAAGGAGGAAGAGAGGAGACCTGATCGAGGTGTACAAAATAATGAGAGGAATAGATAGAATAAATAGCCAGAGACTTTTCCCCAGGGCAGGATTGACTGGTACAAGGGGTCATAGTTTTAAGATATTAGGAGAAT
Source organism: Chiloscyllium plagiosum (assembly GCF_037043375.1). Taxonomy (NCBI): domain Eukaryota; kingdom Metazoa; phylum Chordata; class Chondrichthyes; order Orectolobiformes; family Hemiscylliidae; genus Chiloscyllium; species Chiloscyllium plagiosum. The sequence continues at coordinate 55,997,352 of NW_028270166.1, forward strand.
TGTATAAAGGGGACATCAGAGGAAGGTTCTTTATGCAGAGATTTGTGAATGCATGGACCGCGTTGCCAGTGGTGGTGGTGAAAGCAAAGTCATTAGGGACATTTAAGCCACTGCTGGACATGCACATGGATAGCAGTGAGTTGTGGGGTGCGTAGGTTAAGTTATTTTGTTTTACATTAGGATTACACTCGGCACAACATCATGGGCCAAAGGGCCTATTCTGTGCTGTATGTTTCTACATTCTATGTTCTAAAAGCACAGAACAGGCCAGTCAGCCCATTGTGTCCATGCGGTTCTCTAAATGATCTTTCTGACCATGTGCCATTTTCTTACATTGTTTATCATCAAATAATCATCTACTGCCTTTGATTGAACCTGCCGAAACCACTGTTTCATGCAATGTCTTCCAGATCTAATTACTCACTGAGCGAAGTTTCTTTCTCACATCCAGTTCCTTCTCTTACAATGTATTTGAAATCGACCCTCTTATTCTCAATGCTTCTACTACTGGGAGGGATTTGGTTGAGCCCAGTTGTCTGGGTCAATGGTTTGCAGAGCAGTGTGATGTCAACAGTGGGTTTAATACCCATTGCCTGTTTCAGGTTCCCATGAAGGGCTTTCCTTCACAACCTCTGTCCTTGTCTGAGGTCTGCTGACTCTCAGATTAAATCATCACCAGTTGCTTCTCTCTTGAATGAGGAAGCAGTGGCTGTGGTCTGGTTAGACTATGGCAACACGACATACTAGTCAGCCCAGATCTTTGTACAGCGAGTCCCTTCGGACCCGGTCCATCTTTGACCTCCATATAAACTGGAAGATTGCCCAGGTGACTGCAGCGGCACAGATTCTGTGAATAAGCCAGACCTGTGCCACGTATAACAGCAATTACAGTGCCTCACACCTGATGACCAGGTTTTTTTCTCGCGATGGAGAGCGACCGTAGCGTCCATCTGCCCAGTTTCTGCCTCACTTTACTGATACGCTCCTCCCAAGACTTGGCGCACGCCCCAGCCCCTCCGAACCAAATACCCAGCACCTTCAGGTGGTCGGTCCTGACGGTGAAGGGGATCGAGGATTGTCGGCCCAGTTCCCAAAGGGCATGGCCTCGCTCTTGCCTCGGTTTACCTTGGCCCCCGAGGCCCGTTCGAACTGGTCACATATGGACATGAGTCTGCGCACGGACAGCGGATCCGAGCAGAAAACGGCGACATCATCCGTGTACAGGGAGGCCTTAATCTGCAGGCCCCCGCTGCCAGGAATAGTCACCGTTCTCAGGCTCGCATCCTTCCTGATGGACTCGGCAAATGGCTCTATGCAGCACACAAACAAGGCAGGAGAGAGAGGGCAGCCCTGCCTGACTCCAGATCTGATTGGGAAGTTATCTGATTCCCACCCATTGATTGAGACTGCACTGACAATGTTGGTGTAGAGCAGTCTGATCCAATTGCAGATTCCCTCCCCAAAGCCCATTTTGGAGAGAACATCTCTCATATACCTGTGTGATATCCTGTCAAAGGCTTTCTCCTGGTCCAGGCTGATCAGGCAGGCGTCCAACCCTCTGTCCTGCACATAGGCGATCGTATCCCTGAGGAGTGCGAGACTCTCAGCGATCCTCCTGCCCGGAACAGCACAGGTTTGGTCAGGGTGAATCACCGACCCCAGAGCAGACCTGACCCGGTTGGCGGTTACCTTTGACAGAATTTTGTAATCCGCATTCAACAGTGAGATTGGTCTCCAATTTTTGAGTTCCTCCCTCTCCCCCTTCCGCTTGTAGATGAGGGTGATGATGCCTTTCCTCATGGATTCACTCATGGTACCTGCCCGAAGCATACTGACATACACCTCCAGCAGGTCCTGGCCAATCAAGTCCCATAGAGCTCGACCGGTAAGCCGTCACTTCCGGGAGTTTTATTCTTTTCAAAGGACTCGAGGGCATTCGTCCAGAGATAGCGGCTGGTCCAGCCTCTCCCGTGTTCTGTCGTCTAAGACCTCCGTGATAGAGGACAGGAACGACTGGGAGGCCGTGCTGTCAGTCAGCTTCGCGTCATATAGACTGGCATAGAAGGATTTACTGATCCTCATGACGTCAGCCTGAGATGACGTTATCGAGCCATCTTCTTCCTTCAGGCTGCTGAGCACGGAGCTCTCTTTGTGCACCTTCTGGAAGAAGAAACGTGAGCACATCTCGTCCTGCTCCACCGAGCGGACCCTGGACAAGAAGATTATCTTGGAGGCCTCCGAAGCAAAGAGCGAGGCTTGCTGGCCCTTCACCTCCTTGAGGTCCTCCGTGACATCCACCCCCATCGGCTGCAGCAGGAGCAGGTTCTGCATACTTTCCTGGAGCTGGGACAGTTTTCCCCGCCTCTCTCTCGCCTCCTGAACACCTTTGAGGATGAAGAACCTCTTGATGTTCCCTTTTACTGTTTCCCGCCAGTCCGCTGGGGACTCAAAGAGGGGCTCCACGGTTCTCCAACCTGCGTAGTCCCTCTTGAGCTCCTCAATGTTTCCCGGGGTCAACAGCTTTGTGTTCAGCTTCCACGTTCCCTTACCAGCCCGCTGCTCGTCCTGTAGGTGACAGTCGGCCAGCAGGAGGCAGTGGTCAGAGAAGAACACCGGCTTGACGTCGGTGGATCTGACCGAGATCGTTTGGGACACAAACAGGTAATCTATCCTTGAGCGGATAGACCCGTCTGCCCGTGACCAGGTGTATCTACGCTGCGCTCCGTCTGCAGGGGCGCTGAAGACGTCGTGCAGCTTGGCATCTTTTACCGTGTCCATCAGGGCTCTGGACGTGGTGTCCAGTTTACTGTCCCCCCCCGCCGGATCGTCCATCTGCATCAATGATACAGTTGAAGTCTCCGGCCAGAATGACCGGCCTGGACGTAGCCAGCAACAGTGGAAGCTGCTGCAGGACGGCCAACCGTCCACTCTTACCCACTGGGGAGTACACATTAATCAGTCTCAGGGGAGCATTCCTGTACATGACGTCAGCGACGAGGAGGCGCCTGCCCACCACCTCCTTAACCTCGGAGATGGTGAAGTTGCCTCCTCGCAACAGGATACCCAGGTCAGAGGCGCGGCTATCGTTGCCCCCCGACCAAACTGACGGCTCATGGGCCCACAAGCTCGACCATCTCCTGTAGCTGCTGAGGCGTGGTATCCCACACTCCTGCAGAAACAGGACGTTGGCTTTAACGTTGGCTAGGAAGGCCATCGTAGAAACACATCGCGTAGCCGATTTGATGCTACGCACATTGATGCTGGCAATTTTTAACACCATTTTAACAGTTTACAAGGTTAACACTGTCCATTTGCTGCTGGTCTTGCCCCTCTGGGGTAGCTGTGTACATTCCCGTGGTGACGGCAAACTGCTGGACCCTCCCAGGGCTGAGGTAGCTGTCCGGCTCCACGATGGAGCCATTTCCCCACTCTGGTGTCTTCGGGTCGGGCCCAGGGTCCGCATAGTTCAGTTCTCCATCTGACAACAGAGCTGTCACAGGACCGCTGCTCCCAGTTACCTGGAGCTGTGGGGAGGTGGGTACCTCTTGGTTCTCACTGGGTGGGGGGAGGCCTTTACCCATCCCTTCAGAGGGATCGTCTTTTCCTGCTTGGGCGGTGCTGCCCTCCTTTTTCCCCACGGCGCTCTGTCTCTTCCTCTGGTGACGACTCTCCTTGCGCCCGTCCTCACCGTCGGAAGAGCTGCCTGTATCCTCGTCGCGTAGGTGTCGCTTCCCCCCTCGCTGGGTGGCTTTGGGGGGTTTCCTCTTCCTGCTTTTCACAGTAATCCAATCCTCTGCCTCCTTTGATCCCTTCTCTTCCATTTCCTCCGTCTGTCCTGAAGGAGCTTGGATCGGCTGCTGCACCTCCCCGCTGTCTGCCGTCTGCTCCGCTACAGCCTGCCCTTCCTTCTGGGTGCCTCCAGACACCGTTCCCATGCTGTTTTTTGGTACCTTGCTGGTCTTAGGCGGTCCACGGCTCGTGTTGCCACCTCCGGCCATCTGTGCGTAGGTGGCGGCCCCTCGTCTTGGGCAGGCCTTGTACATGTGGCCCGCCTCTCCGCACAGATTACAGTACTTGGCCTCCTTACAGTCCTTGGTCGGGTGGTCTTCCTGCTTGCAGTTTCGGCAGACGGTCACCTTGCAATCCGCCGCCATGTGGCCTGACCTCCCGCAGGTTCGGCACACTTTTGGCTGCCCTGCGTATGTCAGGTAACCTCTGCTTCCTCCGATGGCAAAGCTGGAGGGTGGGTGGAGGATGTTCCCACTGGCATCGACCCTCAGGGTTACCCTGACCTGTCGTTTGCTGGTCCAGATCCCGAAAGGATCGATCACATCGGTACTCTCTCCCTCGACCTGGACGTATCTCCTCAAGAAGGTCAGGACATCTGCTGCTGGGACGTGAGGGTTGTACATCTGGATTGTTACGACCCGACTCCTCTGCGCAGGAAGCACACACAATGGGACCACTGACAAGATGGAGAACAGAGGTTCCCCTTCCTTCTATTTGAAGAACTTCAGGAGCTGCTCGCAATTCTTCACGCTCCTGAAGGTCACATTGAAATAGCCTGCCGCAGGGAAATCCTGCAGACAGTACACGTCCGCTTTTTTATTTATTTCAAAAATATACTTTATTCATAAAATAATTTGATGGTCTGTACAGTTGGTCATGCCATACTTATGTAAACATGTACATACAGAGATCAGAATTCATCATTTTTATACAGGCCTGTACATTTTCCAATCATATGCCCATATAATTAGCTGAGGTGTCAGCAGAGCCCAAATGACTGCATGGGCCCCCTGTTCTTCGTTAGGCAGGCAGACTTTAAACAGTGGTCTTTCCCCACCGCGCCTTGGCGGCAGCTGCCCCAAGCTTCAGCGCATCCCTCAACATGTAGTCCTGGACCTTGGAATGTGCTAGTCTGCAGCACTCAGTCAGGGTCAACTCCTTCAGCAGGTTTTGGACCACCCAGAGAGCGTCCTTCACCGAGTTGATGATCCTCAAGGAACAGTTGATGTTCGTCTTGGTGTGCGTCCCGGGGAACAGGCCGTAGAGCACGGAGTCCCGCGGGGCGTGCATAAAGGATCTCACAGGCAGAGCCCTTCTCACCACCAGCCAAGCCATGTCTTGGTGCTTGTTGGAAAGTTCTGGCGATGAGACAGTCTGCTCAGGGAACCGCTCGATAGGATCCGCCCTCTCCTTTTCCCGAAGGGTCTCAAGGACACTACGTGCTGACCACTTCCTGATGGACTTGTGGTCAAAGGTGTTTTTCTTCATAAACTTCTCCACGAAGGACAGGTGATACGGAACGGTCCAACTACTCGGAGCGTTCCGCGGCAGCGAGGCCAGGCCCATCCTTCGCAACACCGGGGACAGGTAGAACCTCAGTACGTAGTGACACTTGGTGTTTGCGTACCGGGGATCCACGCACAGCTAGATGCAGCCACACACAAAGGTGGCCATCAGGGTGAGGGTGGCATTGGGTGTATTTTTTCCCCCGTTGCCCAGATCTTTGTACAGCGAGTCCCTTCGGACCCGGTCCATCTTTGACCTCCATATAAACTGGAAGATGGCCCGGGTGACTGCAACGGCACAGGTTCTGGGAATAGGCCAGACCTGTGCCATGTATAACAGCAATGACAGTGCCTCACACCTAATGACCAGGTTTTTTCCCACGATGGAGAGCGACCGTAGCGTCCATCTGCCCAGTTTCTGCCTCACTTTACTGATACGCTCCTCCCAAGACTTGGCGCACGCCCCAGCCCCCCCGAACCAAATACCCAGCACCTTCAGGTGGTACACGAACGCTGCTTTGAACCCGCAGCACTCCAGAAAAATCTTCTTCACAAACACCATCCGATCGACCGGTGTGTGATCCTTCACCTTCTTCACAGTCACCCTGATTGTGTTGCGAATGCCCTGGCCAGGGCTGCGAGCGGCTGCTGAGGCCATAGCTCTGAGGTTGGCTGGTACCTGAATTGGCGTTAGGCCGAAGCCAGCATAAAGATCCACCAAGAGCAGGTCAGCACAACCAAACGATCCTCCAACGTCCAATCATGATCCAGCGAAGGTCTCCAGCAGCTCCGACGACTCGCAGCACAATCCCCGCGGTTTCTCCCCCGCCAGCACACGTCCGCCGCGCTAACTGACAGCACTCGAGCAGAATCTCTTCCTCTGGTCCTCAGAAACTACACATATTCCGAGCCAAAAGGCCGAGAAGCGACCGAACTCCAGTTACACACCAAGAAGAATGAAGCCGCTGTTTCCAGTCCCTGCTCCAATTTTCATTCCTGAGCTATCTCCTCGATCCCTCTCTCCTGTAACTCATTGTGATTCAGCCAGTTTGTTCACAACTTGGTGCTGCATTTGATTCTGAGAGGAGCTGCTGATCTCAGATTAAAGAAAAAAAAACAATTTTATATACTCAAAAACATCAGACCAGCTGATTGGTTTTATGTCATTCATAACGGTAAAATACAAATTCAGTTGGATTTTGGTATCTTGGACATAATTTAAACTGATTGGTCAAATTTGAATCTGTTGTGTACAATGGCAACGCAGCTCCAGCTATTTGTTACACAACCAAATGTTACATTTTTAAATGTTTCAGCACACTCTGTGACAGCCAGAAGTTTCAGCTCCCTTAAAGGTACAGTACAGTTTCAGAACCAAGAAGTCATGCTTCAGCAAGACAAGACACTGGTAAGACCTGGAGTATTGCATACAAGGATGTGGAAGCTTTGGAAAGTATTCAGAGTGGATTTACTAGGCTGTTGCCTAGTATGGAAGGAATGTCTTACGAGGAAACGCTGAGGGAACTGAGGCTGTTTTTATTGGAGAGAAGAAGATTCGGAGGTGACTGAATTGAGATTTATTAGATAATCGGGGGTTAGATAGGTTGGACAGTGAGAGCCTTTTTCCTTGGATGGTGAAGGCTAACAAGAGGGGATATAGCTTTAAATTGAGGGGTTGAAAAATTTATGACAGATATCAGGGTAGTTTCTTTACTCAGAGAGTAGTAGGGGTGTGGAACGGCCTGCCTGCAACAGGAGTAGACTCAAAGGCATGAAAATGGGCATTAGACAGGCACTGATAATAATGGAATGGTGTAGGTGAGATGGGCATCAGATTATTTTCACGGATCCGCACAGCATCGAGGGCCGAAGGGCCTGTACTACACTCTAACATTCTATGTTCCATGTTCTTTGAGTCACAAGATCATGGAGACAGTCAACAAGTTCAATGAGTGTATGGAAAGAAGAAGTTTATTCTTCTTTGAGAAATAAAACTCTTATAGCTGGAAGAATGCATTATAATGAATGAAAAGCTGTATCCATGGTATCGGTGTTGTTAAAGTTATAGTGGGAATCAGCTGGAATAACGTTGGCATTGAACAATTATTACAGTGACCATATTCTGTTTTATTCATTCACAGGATGAGGGCGTCACTGGCGAGGCAGCATTTTGTGTCCATCCCTAATTGCCCAAAGTGCAGTTAAGAGGCAACAATATTGCTGTGGGTCACATGGAGGTCAGACCATGTAAGGATGGTAGTTTCCTTCCCTAATGGACATTAATGAAGCAGACCCAAATCCTTGGGAAATAAATCAATAATGGGCATTCCCATGATCTCATGGTGTTTACCAGACATTGTAGTGTCCAGGCCATGGGATCTTTCTATGCATCCTATGCATTCGCATTCCGACATGACAAGTTATGCTCCCTCAGGTACGTTTCAGGCTTGCTTATATCTAATTTACTGTTCCTTCACGATCATTTTTTAGAATTCTTGGAATCCCCTTACAAACAGCTCTGTGCATTCGACTGTGCCACTTGGATAGAAGAGGTTCAAGGCGGCAGCTCTCTGTTACCTTGTCCAGAGCTGTGGAGAATAACAAATAAACTCACCACTTGCTGGTGCTTTCCAAAACCCATAAACAAATATGTTAAAATACCAAGATATTTTATGTTTTCGTGGTTTGTTCTGAACTCTCAGAAACGGAAGACCTTGCTGTATGAGTGTGACCCCAGTGACATCAGGAGCACGACATGACACTGAGGTAACAATCTCATTTGTTTTCAAACAGTCAGAGGATTGATCGTGTGATGCCAACGCCACTGAGTTCATCATTTTCATGACAAGTTATAAAAAAACAACACATCATCGACATCGGGACGTTTAATATGGACTCTGAGTAATTTCTCATTTACTGTCCATCACCAAATACTTGACAGTGCTCTGACACGGTAGCTTTGCTGTTCCCATTCACAGCAGACAATTTGTCATAGTTCAGAAAGAAGAGAAACTCAGTAGGTCTGGCAACATCTGAATAGACAAAAACTGAGTTAACGTCTTGACTCCAATATAACTTTTTCACAATAACTTCATATTAAAGTCGATACGTTAACTCTGTTTCTCTATTCAGATGTAACTTCATCTGCTGCAAGTCTCTCCCACTCCCTGTTTGAATTTCAGGTTTCCATTGTACCCAGTGTCTTGGTTTCTTTGATGAACCAAGAGGTTGAACTTGGTTACATTTGCCCAATATGGTCCATGACTTGAGCTGATGTGCCGGTGACACTTGTGTTACATCGGAGGCTGTATCTTCTTTAAGTTCCAAGGAAAAAATGTTTTGTTAAAATCCATCTAATGTGGGAATCTCAGGAATTCAATTTTACTTGAAAAGGCATTTTGCAGGCAACTGCACTTCATGAAACAACAGGAATAGATTATTGATGATGCCACAATCTATGGCCTTCACTGAACAGGTTTGTCTCCTCAGACTCCAAATGCTTTTAGTACATATCAGAGAATAATTGCAGCAAAACCGATTGGTCATTCAGCCAATTACCTCTGCACTGGCACAGAGTGAGTTAAATATCTGCTGCTTTTATCCTGGAATCTCCCTATACCCCTACACATTTTGTTGCCTGTGTCTATTTGAATTCTGAATATCCTGTTCAGGCATGAACAATCTTATCAGTCTGTTAGCCTGCGATGAAAGAGTGTGTCTGTAAAATATATTGCCTGAATCACATTTATAACTTTCCTGTTCTATTCAGATTATCGATTGACATTCCATCTCCCAAATGTAATCTGCCTCCTTGCTCTGCATTATATGTCATTCCATCTGTCAGAAAGAGTGATGTTTGAATACCGGTGACTGGAGGATGTCATTATACTCCCCTCCAACCTCCACAGCCAAAGGCCCCATTCCTCTGTATCTCCGAGGCAATGTCAAATTCATTCTGTCCCTGATTCCTTAATAAGTGATGTTTTAATAAACAAGATGATTGTACATGTCACATTTAGCTTTGGTCTAAAGTCAAAGAATGTAAATATTGCTGATTTAAAGCAAATAAACTGCAATAAGATATTTGTTATCTTTTTAAAAAAGCTGAAGCACATTTTGTGCTGAAATTACAAAGTTGCCTGACTAAATCAGTGAAACAAACATTCAGGCAAATCCATGGTCGGGGTAATTATGCCCAGTGACAATCTGTTGGTTGGCGGTTGATCGCATGATCAGCACAGTAACAACCTCTTGACTGCTTTTTTCGAGGGGGGGCTGTTGGGTGTAGCAGTGTACATGATCAACATGACAAAATCATGGGCAAAAAGGAAACATCCGTTATTCTCCCTCCCCACTGACTTCACAAGAACAGTTGGTATTGGGAGATAAGACCAATAGCCAGCGATGCCAACATCCAGTCCAGTCCAGTTATTGTTGTGAACTGGAAGTGCTGTATTGAAAAGGGGTTAACTGGAATTGTTTATTCAGTGACTGTGATTAATGTCAATCTCCATGGAATCTAATTGTGTAACTGGAGGCTTTCCCTCTCCTATTAGTAAGGGCGTCTTTCAATGCATCATCCCCTTGTTTCTGCAACTGCTTCACATCCACCACTCACGGCAGCTGCAGAGACAGGGAAAGGCGAGACCAGAATCTGAGAACAATGGACTGGAATGTTCCAACATTGGACAGGAGTTTATCTTTGGGTTTTAACTTTCTTTCCTGGTCTTTATTATCTTTTCGGATAGAAGGTGTACTGCTGATTATTCAGGCGGGTTACTATCCCATCCTCGCTATTGTTGGTGTTCCTGGTAAGTCTCTTTATGTCTATCTCCATTCATTCATTCCCTAAACCATGTTGAACTCCATTGCTATTTCTGTTGTCTGTATTTGACAAGGACAGGAACTATTAACTTTAGTTTCAATTAAACACTCCATTCATTATCCACAAATTTCAGACCCCTGCCTCACAAGCATCTGATACCGAGACTGCTCACAATGTCGAGGCCCCTTTTTGCCCTGAACCAATTTGTGTCTTGGTATTGTGTCCATCATCAAACCTGTCCATTGCCAGCTCCATAATATCACCAGACTCCACCCACATTTCAGTACTGTTGCTGAATAAACAATTCTCTAAGCCTTGGTAAAATTCAGATTTTACTGTTGCAACTCTCTTCTCGTCATGCTTTCAGTTGCAAATATTTTGATCACAAACTTGTTTTTGTCACTAAAATAATTCCATGATAGGGACACTGTGCCAGAGTATTAATGTCACTGGGAGGGTAAGTCAGAGCCTCAAGCTAATTTTCTGAAGGCACTCATTCATATCTAACAACAACGGGCGGCACGGTGGCCCAGTGGTTAGCACTGCTGCCTCACAGCGCCTGTGGACCCGGGTTCAATTCCCGCCTCAGGCGACTGACTGTGTGGAGTTTGCACATTCTCCCCGTGTCTGCGTGGGTTTCCTCCGGGTGCTCCGGTTTCCTCCCACAGTCCAAAGATGTGCAGGTCAGGTGAACTGGCCATGCTAAATTGCCCGTAGTGTTAGGTAAGGGGTAAATGTAGGGGTATGGGTGGGTTGCGCTTCGGCGGGTCGGTGTGGACTTGTTGGGCCGAAGGGCCTGTTTCCACACTGTAATCTAATCTAATCTAAAAAAAAACTGATAACAGACCTTAAATTCAAATGACAAGAATTGGAAAAAAATTGAATTTCACTAATAACAACCATAAGTCCCTCAGGGTTTTGTCCAAACACCGAGCTGTTTCACTGATGTCGTTTGGGAAAGAAATCTAACATTCTTATCTGGTTTGGGTAATGTGTGACTTCAGACCCAAAACATTGTGCTTGGCTCTATTCTGCCTTGTGGAATGGCCTCACAGTCAAGGTCAATCAGTGATGGTCATCAAATTCTGTCCTGACCTGTGATCCCGACATTCCCATGAAATCAAAGAAATTAAGAGTTAAATCAAACAAAGGACGACGCTGGCATTTTGAAACCAGAAAAAAAGTGTTGGGGAAAATGAACATGTCTGCCTGCCTCTGTCGAGAGAAAAACAGAGTTCACATTTCGAGTCCACTGACCATACATGAGAACTGAAAGCAGCTGGGAAATATTATGATTTTTTTAGTGACAGAATTGTTTGTTTTCAAGGGGGGAAGGAGTGAGTTGACCAGTAGGAGAAGGGTGGGGGTGGGGAGAGGGAGAGAAAAAGAAGCAATCAAAGAGATTGTTGATCGGCTGGGATGGAAATAAAATGTGGCATCATCTTATTTATTTTCTGCCTTTTCCCATACTCTTGAAAATCATTCCAAGTGGCTGTTTAAACTGAGTTATGTCCCCTCTGCCTCTCTTCCCAGATTGTGCTCATCTCCTTATATTCACTAATGGGACATGGGTATCAGTGACTGGGCCAGTATTTATTTCCCCTGCAAATTGCCCTTGAGAAGATGCTGCTGAGCTGCCTTCTTGACCAATTGCAGGTGCCTTGGCCCATTCAGTTTCATTTCTCTGAGACTTTGTAGTGATTGATCCAGCTGAGTGGCTGACTTGGCCATTTCAAAGGGCAGCTGAGAGGCAACCCTGTTGCTGAGTGTCTTGAGTCACATGTCGGTCAGACCAGGTGAAGGTGGTAAATTTCCTTTCCTGAAGGACATTAGATTAGATTAGATTAGATTACAGTGTGGAAACAGGCCCTTCGGCCCAACAAGTCCACACCGACCCGCCGAAGGGAAACCCACCCATACCCCTACATTTACCCCTTACCTAACACTATGGGCAATTTAGCATGGCCAATTCACCTGACCTGCCCATCTTTGGACTGTGGGAGGAAACCGGAGCACCCGGAAGAAACCCACGCAGACACGGGGAGAATGTGCAAACTCCACACAGTCAGTCGCCTGAGGCGGGAATTGAACCCGGGTCTCTGGCGCTGTGAGGCAGCAGTGCTAACCGCTGTGCCACCGTGCCGCCCACGACATTAGGGAGCCAGGTGGGTTTTCCTGACAACAAACGATGGTTTCATAGTTTCGTTTGAGTCATAAGTCCAGATGTTTGATTGAATTCAAACTCCACCATCTGCCGTGGTGGGATCAAATCCGGGGTCTCGGTTATTGCTTGGGTCCCTGGACCATCTGGAGACCTCACCTTCCCTGGATTAATAGACCACAGGCTGAACCATCGCCTCCCCGTCTTATCTAATCAACTCCCCATGCTGTCACCGTGACTGAGATATAGAAAATGGTGCAATTCTACTGCTATGGAGACTGGAATTGCAAATATTTCAGGACACTGGGACTGTGCAGAGATGTAACAGTTCATCAGCAACTGACAAGAATCTGAGAATGAAGGCATTTTCAACACAGAGTGGGTGTACCATGCATACAATGATTTTACCTGCTCCTGTCACTGGAACATCAGTGAAGGTTCTGTAAATGGCTTACTCAGGTTTGTGTATCAGCTGCTGCATTCATTCAGGGAGAGCTGAGGGTCTGGTGACCCCACTCTGAACAAGGTGTGGGCAGGGCATTCACAGTGTATCGGGGTCTTCAACACGGCTAACAAATGGAGCAGAGACTGCATAGAAGGGAAGCTCTGTAAACAGTGGGGAGCAGGGCACCACAATCTCCTCTCTGGCATTTCCAGGAATATTTTCCAATGTTGTACCTATTCCAGGTGCAATGTGTGAAGCCAGTTTGATTAGACAATGAGGAGGTCACAGAGCTGTGTCGCCTGCTTCAGCAGAACCTGTGGTCTCACACCAGGGAGAGGACTGTGCTGATACTGACCATGAAGTGAACTGGTTTGATTCTGGAACTTTCCGTGCAAGAATGGGTGTCATATCCATCATGTGCCATCGTGCCATCCTTGGAGGTATTCAAGAGGTGACATAGACTTTCTCTGTCCCCAGAGGTTGATTCAGTTTCCACAGATGAAGGAACAGAAAATCTTGCAGAAATATTAGGGAACAGGGTGACTGGTGAAGATGAGAAAGTGCAAGGAATTTGATTTATTAAAGAGCAATTACTTGAAAAACTGATTCCATTGAAGTGTGGTAATTGCTGCACCAAATAAGTGATGAATTTCATGGACTGCGGAGATGGGGCTGCAGATGACGTATGCTGGATAGCTCTTTTGGGAGCCAGTATAGAGATGATGGGTCAGTGGCCTCTTTTGGTCCTTTAATTCCTTGATTCTATGAGGCATTTCCATGACTATTGAGGGAAGTGAAAGTTCTCCAAAGATCTTTCGATTCTGGGAAAGATCCTGGACAGTTGTAAGTAGGTGCTGTGGCTGCAAATATTTAAAACATGATGCAGAGGGAATAATTTGATGTCAGTTGGTAGAAGATATGAGCACATTTTGTGAGGAATGTGATAACTGGATAATTGGAGAGTAATGATGTGATTTAGCAGAGCCAGCCTACATTCAGAAATTACCTTTAATAAATCTGCTGAGGTTTGTGGAAGATGTTGTTTGTGACATCTACAAATGAGAACAGTGGGACTGGAGTATTTCAGTTTTCAGATGAATATTGAAACGCTTGCACGTTGGTGAGTGAAGAAGGTTAGAGCCCAGGGGTAAGGGGGGATATACTACATGGATTGACGTAACAGAGTCGAAAGACTGCATGATCACTTTAAGAAAGATGATGCTGGAACCATGGTTTCGATGTCTGGCTGAAGGAGCAGCAAGTGTGTAGCTGGCAGTATTGCCAGTGCCACCTGGTCACCGAATGGCAGCGTATCATGGCAGTGCAGAAAGGGCTCCACAAACAGCAGCAGCGAGAGGAGGAAATGGGGATAACCGGCCCTTCTCTGGGGGCAGATGCCAGAAACATCAGCCTCCTGCCACGGGGCAAGCAACAGGCCAGCTCCCCAGCCCAATGTTGGAGGGAGACACCTCTGTCTCGGATAGGCATGGCCCCTCAATGGGGCAGCAGGATAAACAGGGCAGTGGCAACAGGAACAACAGTCTGTCTGCCCATGTGGTCCACACCTCTGACTCCTTTGATCATCCTCCTCGATACCAGGAGGTTTGAACTCAGTTTATCAAAGATAATTCCCCACTCCTGACACCAACCTGTTTTAATGCAGAGGTCTAGCTCCTCTGCTAATTAAAACCAACACCCCAGGAAAGGCTCCCTCACTTCGTAATCTGGGCAAAAAAATGGAATGGGAGTGAAAGAAAACTTCTGATTTCCACTGTTTAAAGAAAAATAACAATTTCCTTTTCCTAATTCTAACAGTGAACAGTAAACAAAACTATTAACAAATCTGAGCCCACTTTTTCTTAGCTAATCACTGCTTGACTCCAATTCTTAAAATTCTCCTCCAATAACACAATGATTACCCATTAAAGTAACTTAATCTCTCAAAGTCCATACAGACTCTTCCATTTCTGCAGTCATCTCCCTGGGCCATCTTCTTACACTTTTTCCTGTTTTCACAGGAAAAGGTATGTTTGATAGGTAGTGCCTTTAAAGAGATTTCTTTGAGAGGGTGAAGAGCCCCTTCAGATGACATGTGTTCTGACTAATTTTCAAAATGCACTTGCTTTTAAATGTCCAAGAGTCATTTGGTCAGATGTTGTCAATACAATTAAATTCAAATTCAATTGTTTTTTGGTATCCTGGGCATAATTTAAATTCATTGGCTAAATTCAAATCTGATTGCCTTGACATCAAAACACAACCCCAAGCTAACGGTTACATTTTCTCAATTTTCAGCAATCTCTGCACTCACCGACACATGGGCTGTCATAATCTCTCCACTTAGAAACACACCCTCTCTTTTAAAGTAACCTTACACTCCTTCGACTTTGTAACTATTGAGAATTGGTTCATGGAGAGAATACAGAGAGTCGGGTTCTGCTCTGGACTGAAGGTCATCACTCATGGGGTATCACCTGTATCAGTGCTTGGAGCATCGGGATTGACAAGGCAAAGGAATGATTTGGGTGTGGGCAACAAATACCATCCTTCTGATTTTATATTGATTAGAAGGTGTGAGGTTGGGAAGTGCTGTTGGTGAAAGGATCTGAATGCCCTTGGTCATGAGTCACTGATAGAATTCATACAGGGCAGCAAGTAATCAGGACTGTTAATAGTATGTTGTCCTTTGTCGCAAAATGATTCAAGTACAGGAATAAAGACAGCTTCCTGCTGTTATTGAGTGTTGGTGAGACAATATCTGGGGCACTGTGTACAGATTTTCTCTCCTTTATGAGGAATGATTTCCTAGCCACATAAACAGTGTAAAGGAGGTCCACCAGAATAATCGCTGGGAAGATGGTACCATGAGGAGAGTGTGAAGGAAATGAGTATATCATCTGTAGTGTTGGGAGGCAATAAGTGGTGGTAGTGCTGAACCGGTGGGTTATGGCCGAACACCCATTATGTCCAAACAAATGACACCGATAGCATGAAAAATTGCATCTTTATTTCCTCCATGATATGTGTTTCCTGATAGTTTACATACCTCTGCAACTCCCACGTTGGTTGAGAGAGAGCTCCAGGCTCTGAATGATCTCTCACCACCTCAGTGTGTGCTGCTGTGTGACTCTGCATTGAAAGTCACATTGTTCGCAAATCTGTCAGCAGCCACAATGCCTTTCTCCTGAAAGAGTTAGCCGTTCCCACCAGATTCCGACCACCAATGAGAATGCCAGTTTGTCTTCTTGGAGATGGAAGCTGCATCCTTGAGACTTGGCATAAACCATCCCCTTTCCCTCCTCACCCTAAGCAAACCTCAGTAAAGTAGCACATGCGTACCATTATCAATGGAGCCAGGAGGGACAATGTGGAGAAGTCTGCCTGTGCAGTCTCTGCATCATTGGTTTGTCATGTTGGAGCATCAATGACATCCTGCAATGTCTGTATAAGCAGCTTGAGGGGCTGAATGGTCTCTTCCTGTTGCTGTGTTAGGGACTCATGCAGTGATTTGGGAATCGAGAGTGTGGTTCTGGAAAAGCACAGCAGGTCAGGCAGGTCCGAGGTACAGGAGAATCGACGTTTCGGGCAGAAGTTCTCACTTTCTCCTCAAAAGGTGAGTTGTCCTGGTCCCATGGAAGAGGCTCAGTGAGCTGATTGGGTGATCGCTGGTTCCTGTTTAACAGCTCGATGTGCAGTACAGACCTCTTTTTCTGGGCCTCTTCTTCTCCAATAGTTTCAATGTTATTTTCCTGTGAAACCAGCTTGAGATGCTGAATGAGATCCTCTTCCTCTTCACTGTGGAAATGGGCAGTGTCCAACAGTCCTGTTGCATGAATGTTACAGACACTTTAACAGCACAAGCTGAAATGTTGTCCAGCCCTTGCTGCACATGGCCACAGGAGCTGAGGGCTAACAAATAGTTTTGAACATTGTGTAATCTTCAGTGAACATCCCCACTTCTGACCTTATGATGGGGAAAGACATTGATGAAGTAGTTGAAGATGTGCCGAGGAAACTATCCTGAGGATCTCCTGCGCAAATGTACCGGGACTGAGAGGATTGATGTTCATAGATCACAAACATGTTCATTTGTCCTCTGAATGACCCCAACCAGCGGGGAATTTACAACTCATTCCTATTAAGTTCAACTTTGTTTGCTTTCCTTGCTGTCATCCTTATTCAATGTCCAGATCCTTGGTTTTTTAGATTAGATTAGATTAGATTACTTACAGTGTGGAAACAGGCCCTTCGGCCCAACAAGTCCACGCCGAACCAGCGAAGCGTAACCCACCCAGACCCATTCCCCTACATTTACCCCTTCACCTAACACTACGGGCAATTTAGCATGGCCAATTCACCTAACCTGCACATTTTTGGATTGTGGGAGGGAACCGGAAGAACCCACGGGGAGAAAGTGCAAACTACACACAGTCAGTCACCTGAGGCGGGAATTGAACTCGGGTCTCTGGTGCTATGAGGCAACAGTGCTAACCACTGTGCCACCGTGCTGCCCACTCACTGTGCCACCGTGCTGCTCATGGTATTAACCCGTTGCCTATTTCATAGGGTGTGCATCCCTCTGCTCCCTGCCCAATCATGTATCTGTCTAGATACATCTTAAATGACACTATTCTTCCTGTCTCGACAGCCTCCACTGGCAACGCGTTCCAGGCACCCACCAACCTCTGTGATAAGACTTTTCCACTCATATCCCCTCAAAACCTTTTCCCTCTCACTTTGAACTCCTGACCCCTAGTAATTGGGTTCCGCACTCTGGGAAAAAGCTTCTTGCTATCCACACTGTCTGCACCTCTCATGATTTTGTAGACCTCAATCAGGTCACCCCTCACCTCCATCTTTATACAAGACTCATAAACTTATAGAGATGTACAGCATGGAAACAGTCCCTTCGGTCCAACCCATCCATGCTGACCAGATATCCCAACCCAATCTAATCTCATCTGGCAGCACCCGGCCCATATGCCTCCAAACCATTCCTATTCCGACACCCATTCAAATGCCTCTTAAATGTTGCAATTGTACCAGCCTCCACCACTTCCTCTGGCAGCTCATTCCATACACATATTACCCTCTGTGTGAAAACATTACCCCTTCGGTCTTTTTTATATCTTTCCCCTCTCACCATAAACTTATGCCCTCTAGTTCTGGACATCCCCCCCCGCCCAGGGAAAAGACTTTGCCTATTTACCCTATCCATGCCCCTTACAATTTTGTCAACCTCTAAAAGGTCACCCCTCAGCCTCCAACTCTCCAGGGAAAACAGCCCCAGCCTGTTCAGCCTCTCCCTATAGCTCAAATCCTCCAATCCTGGCAACATCCTTGTAAATGTTTTCGGAACCCTTTCAAGTTTCACAACATCTTTCCGATAGGAAGGAGACCAGAACTGCATGCAATATTTCTACAGTGGCCTAACCAATATCCTGTACAGCCATAACATGACCTCCCAACTCCTGTACTCAATACTCTGACCAGTAAAAGAAAACATACCAAACATCTTAATCACTATCCTATCTACTTGCGACTTCACTTTCAAGGAGCTATGAACCTGCAGCCCAAGGTGTCTTTGTTCAGCAACATTCCCTAGGACCTTACCATTAAGTGTATAAGATCTGCTAAGTTGCAAACTTACTAACTGTACCTCTAATGCTCATATCCAGATCATTTATGTAAATGACAAAAAGTAGAGGACCCAGCACCGATCCTTGTGGCACTCCACTGGTCACAGGCCTCCAGTCTGAAAAACAACCCTCCACCACCATCCTCTGTCTTCTACCTTTGAGCCAATTCTGTATCCCAATGGCTAGTTCTCCCTGTATTCCATGAGATCTAACCTTGCTAATAGTCCCCCATGGGGAACCTTGTCGAACGCCTTACTGAAATTCAATTAGATCACATCTTCCGCTCTGCCCCCATCAATCCTCTTTGTTACTTCTTCAAAAAACTCAATCAAGTTTGTGAGACATGATTTCCCAAGCACAAAGCCATGTTGACTATCCCTAATCAGTCCTAGCCTTTCCAAATGCATGTACATCCTTTCACTCAGAATTCCCTCCAACAACATGCCCACCACCGATGTCAGGCTCGCTGGTCTATAGTTCCCGGCTTGTCCTTACCACCCTTCTTAAACAGTGGCACCATGTTTGCCAATCTCCAGTCTTCCGGGACTTCATCTGTGACTATCGATGATACAAATATCTCAGCAAGAGGCCTAGCAATCACTTATCTAGCTTCCCACAGAGTTCTCGGGTACACCTGATCAGGTCCTGGGGATTTATTCATCTTTACCCGTTTCAAGACATCCAGCACTTCCTCCTCTGTGAAAATAATCCTAATCTATTCAACCTCTCTTCAAAGCTAGCACCCTCCATATCATGCAACACCCTGGTGAACCTCCTCTGCACCCTCTCCAAAGCATCCACATCTTTTTGGTAAAGTTGCGACCAGAACTGTCAGCTGAATTCCAAATGGGGCCGAACTAAAGTCCTATACAACTGTAACATGATCTGCCAACTCTTGTACGCAATACCCCGTCCAATGAAGGAAAGCATGCCATAAGCCTTCTTGACCACTTTGCTGACCTGCACCTTCCTGGAACAATGGACCTGGACACACAGATCTCTCTGTACATCAATTCTCCCCAGGACTTTTCCATTTACTGTTTTGTTCGCTCTTGAATTAGATCTTCCAAAATGCATCACCTTGCATTTGCCCGGCTTGAATTCCATCTGCCATTTCTCTGCCCATCTTTCCAATTTATCTATATTCTGCTGTATTCTCTGACAGTCCCTTTCACTCTCTGCTACTTCACCAATCTTGATGTCATCTGCAAACTTGTTATTCAGAGCTGAAAATGTGTTGCTGGAAAAGCACAGCAGGTCAGTCAGCATCCAAGGAACAGGAGAATCGACGTTTTGGGCATAAGCCCTTCTTCAGGAACTTGTTATTCAGGCAACCTATAGCTTCCTCCAAATCATTTATATATATCACAATCAAGAGTCAGCCCAGCACGAATCCCTGTGGAGCTCTACTGGTCACAGGTGACAGTGAAGCCTGTAGATGCTGGAGATCAGAGCTGAGAGTGTGTTGCTGAAAAAGCTGGAGCTCCCAGCCTTATTCCTGATGAAGGGCTCCGGCTCGAAATGCCGATTCACCTGCTCCTCAGATGTTGCCTGAACTACTGTGCTTTTCTAGCAACACACTGGTCACAGGTCTCCATTTTGAGAAACTCCTTTCCGCTACTACTCTACTGCCCAACCCATTCCCTATCCATGTAGCTAGAACACCCTGGACACCATGCAACTTCACCTTCTCCATCAGAGGAATCTTATTAAAAGCCTTACTAATGTTCATGAATATAGCCCTTCCCCCATCAGTCAATGTTGTCACCTCCTCAAAGAATTCTCTTAGGTTTGTAAGACATGACCTTTCCCGCATAAACTCATGCTGCCTATTACTGATAAGCCCATTTTCTTCCTAATGGAAATAGATTCTATCCCTCAATATCTTCTCCAGCAGCTCCCCTACCACTGATGTAAGGGCTATAATTTTCTGGAGTATCCCTGCTACCCTTCTAAGACAAGGGGACAACATTCGCAATTCTCCAGTCCTCCGGGTCCTCACCCGTGTTCAAGGATGCTGCAAAGATATCTGTTAAAGCCCCAACTATTTCTTCCCTTGCTTCCCTCAATAACCTAAGGTAGATCCCATCTGACCTGGGAACTTGATAACCTTTTAGAATACCCGGAACTCACTCCCTCCTTATGCTGACTTGACCTAGAGTACTCAAAGAACTATCCCTAACCTCAGCATCTATCATCTCCCTCTCTCCTTGGTGAAAACCAATGCAAAATACTTATGAAGAATCTCACCCATTTTTTCTGACCCCACACACATAACTTTCCTCCTTTGTCCTTGACTAGACCAACCCTTTCTCTTGTTACCCTCTAGTTCCTTATATATGAAAAAAAGACTTTGGGATGTTGCTTAACCCTGTTTGCTAAAGGTATCTCATGACCCCTTTTAGCCCTCTTAATTTCTCATTTCAGATTACTCCTAGATTCCCAATGTTCATCTAAAGCTTTGCCTGTGTTCAGCAGCCTAGACCTTATGTCTGCATCCTTCATCCAGGTAGCTAGTCTCACAACTTCACCTGTCAGGCACAGTTCCCTGACCTTGCCATTTCTATCCCTCATTTTCACAGGATCATACCTCTTCTGAAATCTAATCAACCTCTCTTTAAAGGCATATCGAAGGTGGATTTACCTTCAAACAGCTGCTCCCAATTTATCTTCCCCAGCTCCTGCTGATTTTGGTATAATTGGCCTTTCCCCCAATTTTGCACTCTTCCTTTAGGACCACTTTCATCTTCGTCCATGAGTGTTCTAAAACTTCCGAAATTGTGATCACTATTCCCAAAATAATCCTCGCCTGAAACTTCAACCACCTGGCCAGACTCATTCCCCAACACCAGGTCCAGTTTGGCCCCTTCCCTACATACTGCTCTAAAGAGTCCTCCTGGATGTTCCTTACAAATTCTGCTCCAAGCTCTAACACAAAGTGAATCCCAGTCATTGTTGGGAAAATTAAAATCTCCCATCACTACCACCTGTTGCTCCTCCATCTTCCCATGATCCTTTTAGATATTTGTACCTCTATCTCCCGCTTGCTGTTGGGAGGCCTGTAGTACAGCCCTAACATTGTCACTGCACCCTTCCTGTCTCTGAGCCCTGCCCATATCGCCTCACTGCTCGAGTGTTCCATAGTGTCCTCCTTCAGCCCAGCTGTGACATTCTCTCTGACCAGGAATGCAACTTCTCCACCCCTTTTACCTCACTCTCTTTCCTGCCTGAAGCATCGATATCCTGGGATATTTCACTGCCAATCATGATCTTCCCTGAACCAAGTCTCAGTGATAGCAATACGTCATATTACCAGCTACTAATCCAAGCCCTAAGTTCATCTGCCTCACCTACTACACTTCTCGCATTAAAACAAAAGCACCTCAGATCACCAGAGCTTTTGCTCCCTGCCTCCTCTTCCCCTTCGGCATGCTGACTTCATTATCTAGTTTATTATAGGCTTTAGTTACTATCTCCTCACTGTCAGTTTAAACCCTCCCCAACAGCGTTAGCAAAAGGACCCCCAAGGACATTGGTTCCAGTCCAGCCCAGGTGGAAACCATCCAATTTGTAATAGTCCCACCTCCCCCAGAACCGGTCCCAATGTCCCAAAAATCGAAACCCCTCCCTCCTGCACCATCTGTCAAGCCACTCATTCATCCTGTTTATTCTATCCCTCTGATGAGCACGTGGCACCAGTAGCAATATTGAGATTACTACCTCTGAGGTTCAACTTTTTAACTTGGCTCCAGACTCCCTAAATTCTATTTGTAGGCGTTCATCTTGTTTTTTACCTATATTGTTTGCGTCTTTATACACTACGACAACTGGCTGATCACTCTCCCCCCTTGAGAATGTTCTGCAGCCGATCGGAGATATCCCTGATCCTTGCACCTGGGAGGCAACACACCATTCGGGAGTCTCGTTTTCAAACATTGAAATGCCTACCTACTCCTCTACAATTGAACCCCCTCTGACTATAGCCCTTCCACTCTTTTTCCTGCCCTTCTGTACAGCAGAGACAGACATGGTGCGATGAACATGGCGACTGCTACCTTCCCCTGGTGAGCTCTCAGCGCCACTCGGTCCCACTCAGCACCTCATTCTCCCCACTCCCACTCAGCTCCTCGCTCTCCCCGCTCCCACTCAGTTCCTCACTCTCCACCCTCCCACTCAACTCCTCGCTCTCCCTGTTCCCACTCAGCTCCTCACTCATCCCGCTCTCACTCAACTCCTCGCTCTCCCTGTTCCCACTCAGCTCCTCACTCAAACTGCACCCACTCAGCTCCTCACTCTCCCCGCTCCCACTCAGCTCCTCGCTCTCCCCGCTCTCATTCAGCTCCTCTCTTTCCCCGCTCCCACTCAGTTCCTCATTCTCCCCCCGACTCAGCTCCTCACTCTCCCCGTTCCCACTCAGCTCCTCATTCTCCACGCTCCCACTCAGCTTCTCACTCTCCCCGCTCCCACTCAGCTCCTCACTCTCCCCCCTCCCACTCAGCTCCTCACTCTCCCCCCTCCCACTCAGCTCCTCACTCTCCCCATTCCCACTCAGCTCCCGTCTCTCCCTGCTCCCACTCAGCTCCTCTCTCTCCCCGCTCCCACTCAGCTTCTCTCTCTCCCCCCTCCCACTCAGCTCCTCACTCTCCCCCCTCCCACTCAGCTCCTCACTCTCCCCGCTCCCACTAAGCTCCTCACTCTTCCCGTTCCCACTCAGCTCTTCACTCTCCCCGCTCCCTCTCAGCTCCTCTCCCTGCTCCAATTCAGCTTCTCTCTCTCCCCGCTCCCTCTGTTGCTGAAAATAGGCAGCTGATGCTTGCGGTAAGTCCCTTTTAAGTGTCAAATATACCCCGGTCCTCTCTCTCTATCTTGCCCGTCCTGAAAATACTCTCCCCATCTCTGCCTCACACAAGGATCGTTCCCTTTGACAGTTCTTGTTTTGTGCCACTCTCCCCTCCACCAGGAACGTTGCCCTGCAACCGGAAAAGATGCAAAACCAGGCAAGTCCCAAAACCCCAAACAGTCCTTCGAGGTGAGACAGACCTTTACCTGCCTCACTTCCAACCCAGTTTACTGCATCAGGTGTTCCCGATGTGGCCTTTTCTACTTTGGGCAGACCGAATGTAAACTTAGGGAACTTAGGCAGCCAAATCCGCAGGGACCGACCGACCTCCCAGTCACTGCCCATTTCAATTCCCCCAACCATTCCCTTTCCAACATCACCATCCTCCCAGTCACTGCCCATTTCAATTCCCCCAACCATTCCCTTTCCAACATCACCGTCCTCCCAATCACTGACCATTTCAATTCCCCCAACCATTCCCTTTCCAACATCACCGTCCTCCCAATCACTGACCATTTCAATTCCCCCAACCATTCCCTTTCCAACATCACCATCCTCCCAGTCACTGCCCATTTCAATTCCCCCAACCATTCCCTTTCCAACATCACTGACCTCCCAGTCATGGCCCATTTCAATTCCCCCAAACATTCCCTTTCCGACATGACCACCTCCAAGTGCTCTGGTTTCCTCAAACAATCCAAAGGTGTGCAGATTGAGTGAATTGGCCATGCTGAGTTGCCCATCGTGTTCAGGGATGTGAGGTATGGGGCATTGATCAGGGGTAAATGTCAAGTAATTAGGGAGGGAAATAGGTTTAAGTGGGGATCCTCTTCAGAGTGTTGGTGTGGACTTGTTGGGCCAAAGGGCCTGTTCCCACACCGAAGAAATTCTATAAATGATACAGAAATTATCTGGAAAAGGGCACTGTTGGAATGATCAGCAAGTTTGCAGATGACACAAAGATTGGTGGAGTAGCTGGAAGCATAAGGGGGCTCCGGTTTCCTCCCACAGTCCAAAGATGTGCAAGTCAGGTGAATTGGCCATGCTAAATTGCCCGTAGTGTTAGGTAAAGGGGTAAATGTAGGGGTATGGGTGGGTTACGCTTCGGCGGGTCGGTGTGGACTTGTTGGGCCGAAGGGCCTGTTTCCACACTGTAAGTAATCTAATCTAATCTAATCTAATCTAATCTAATCTAATCTAATCTAATCTAATCTAATCTAATCTAATAAGGGACTGTCAAAGAATGCAGGAGGATATAGATAGACTGGAGAGTTGGGTGGAAAAGTAACAGATGAAGTTCAATCCAGACAAATGTGAGGTAACGCATTTCGGCAAGTCTAATTCTCGAGTGAATTATACAATGAATGAAAGAGCCTTGGGAAAGGTTGATGGGCAGAGAGATCATGGAGTGAGGGTCCATTGTTCCCTGAAGGTTGCTGCACAAGTTGCTAGGGTTGTGAAGAAGGCATATAGTATGCTTGCCTTCATCGGATGGGGTATTGCGTATAAGAGC
This sequence comes from Chiloscyllium plagiosum, assembly GCF_037043375.1. Classification (NCBI taxonomy): domain Eukaryota; kingdom Metazoa; phylum Chordata; class Chondrichthyes; order Orectolobiformes; family Hemiscylliidae; genus Chiloscyllium; species Chiloscyllium plagiosum. The sequence continues at coordinate 56,022,069 of NW_028270166.1, forward strand.
TGGCCAGTCATGTTAAAATTGTACAAGACATTGGTTCGGCCGCATTTCGAATACTGTGTCCAGTTCTGGTCACCACATTACCAATACGATGTGAACACGTTGGAGAGGGTGCAGAGAAGGTTGACGAGGATGTTGCCTGGTATGGAAGATGCGAGCTGTGAAGAGAGGTTGAGGAGGTTAAGATTGTTTTCCTTAGAAAAAAGGAGATGGTGGGGGGCTGATTGAGGTCTATAAAATCATGAAGGGTTTAGACAGGGTGGATAGAGGTACGCTTTTTCCCATGGTGAAGGATTCAGTAATGAGAGGTCACACTTTCAAGGTGAGAGGTGAAAAGATTAAGGGGGTTACACGCAGCAAGCACTTCACATAGAGGGTGGTGTGTGTCTGGAACGCGTTGCCATCAAAGGTGGTAAAAACAAGCACGCTAGATTCATTTAAGATGCATGTGGACAGAGGCACGAGTAGGTGAGGAGCAGTGGGAAACAGATGCTTAGGAATTGGGCGACAGGTTTAGACAGTGGATTTGGATCGACTCAGGCTTGGAGGGCCGAAGGGCCTGGTCCTGGCCTGTAAATTTTCATTGTTCTTCTCTTTGTTCTTTATAACTATAACTAACATCTCATCTTCCACCTGGGCAGCCAAGAGCCCAGAGGACTCACGAGTGATTCTCCAATTTCAAAATGCCTTCCTTCCCATCACCCCACCCCCTTCTCAACCCTCCCCATCCCTTCCACTGCACCCTGCCACCAAACGGATTCAGTCCTCCCACTGACCAATCAGGTTGTACCTTTCACCTGCCTTCACCTATCCCCACTTCACGACCCCACCCTCTGCAAACCCCTATATCTGCAGCTCCCCCTACACCCACACCAAGTCCTGAATAAGGGGTACACCTTCGATTTCTCCACTTCCTGATGTTGACCGGCTTGCTATCTTCTCCCAATTTATGGTGTCTGGGCTGATTCTCTTGGGGAGACTCAGAATTCCATGGAATAAACTGTTTCAGCTGATCTGGCAATGTCCTAATACAATTTTCTCATTGTTGTGACAGTACTCTCCAAGCTCTCACTCCTCCAGTTAGTCCCACTCCCTTGTCTTCTTCTCCATGTTCCCACACCACATTCTCCATAAATTAATTATCTGTTTCTGTCTTTAATATGAATCTTTGTGTCCCTCTGTATCTTTCCCTGGCCTTGGTTTATCGCTCCCCAGTCTATCGAGTGCTGCCATTGTGAAGCTCAGAAACAAGAAAAAGGTTTGTGTCGGGCTGTTGTTCACTTCCCGGTGTGTCCCATGTGACGCTCCATGTGGGACAGAGGGTTACAGCAGCTTTGACACACATCCTTGAAACTTGGTCTGTGCCTGTCCACTGAACGCCTGTGTTTGTCCCTCTCAGCTGATCGTGCGGTCCGTAACACGGGGAAACCCTCCGAGTATTATTGTAAAGGAGCAGGTGTCTGACTTGTAGCTGAGGGGCTTCTGACTGACTCCTGTTATTGAAACGTTAGTGGAGGTGCTGGGGATGGTTTGCTGGAAGTTGTGCTGTGAGCTGCCTCAGACATTCAGGGAGTCCTGAGGATTTGGTGACCCAACTCTGGATGGAGCCTGGGGACTGTAGTTCCAGCATCTGGGTCTGTAACATGAACAATAAGTGGAGCAGGGGCTGGAGAGAGGGGCAGCTCTGAAACCACGGAGTGAGTGTGGGTGGGGAAAGGGATCTGCCGTATTCATTCCGGGTTTTCCAAGAACAGCTTCCCAAGCGACACTTAACCTAGGAGCAGAGTGCGAGGGATTCCCTGATTGAACAAGGAGCTGGTCACAGAGCAGTGTCACCTCCTTCAACACGACCTGCAGCTTCACACCAGGGGTGGACGGTGCTGTCAGTGGCTGTTAGGGTCACAGCTTCATTCAGCTTCTAGCATCCGGAACTTTCCAGGCAGGCGTGGGGGACATATCCATCATCTCCCAGTATGGATCTCCCGCCATTTGGTGACGGAGGATATATATGCCGGATGAGGTGAATACAATGTTTCCTCCCTCAGCAGAAAGCTGCCAGGGCTACCCTCGTTTTCCCAGTATAGTGGGATTCCCGATGGTGTACATGGCTCTGCAGGGTCCCCATGTCAATGGGGAGAGTTAGAGGAACTGAAGGACCTCTCACTCCATTAATGATGCAGTGTGACCATGCACAGTACATCATGTTGGTGAATACCCACTGTCCTGGCAGTAGCCACAGCCTCTTCATTCAGAAGCAGTCAGCCATTCCCATTATCTTCAGGTCTCCACGTAGAAAGAAAGGATGGTGTCTCAGATGAGGCCACCCCCTTTGGACACGGTTCAACGCACCCTGCCCCTCACCACTCCCCACCGCCAACCAACCACATCAAAATATCCCGTGTGCACTGAGAGCAATGGGAACACTGGGAACATTAGGGATCAGACCATCAGGGAGATGGAGCAACACTTCCGATGTTTGAACAAGCTCCTGCAATCGCCCTCCATTTATGTAATCTATAGCCTTGTATCCTTTCTGAAAAATTCACAGGTTCACAGTTAGCCTCGCTACATTCCATCTGCCAAATGGTTATTTACTGCTTCTCCATTTACAGATCCTCCACCTCCTCTTCATAACTTTGTTTCCTTCTTATCTCAGCATCATCGCTGAATTTATTGTGAATGCATTTGTTCCATTTATCTAAACCGTTGATATAATTTGCAAATAGATGAGGACCCAGCAGGTGTCTGTGCAGTCATTATTTCCTGTTAAACTGATAAAGACTGATTTACCCCACTGGATGGTGTCTTCAATATGAGGCTGAGCCTTTCCTTCCACCAGGACTGTGTGCCGGCTGGTGTGGAGGCAGTAGATATCCATCATCAGGCACGCTCCTTGAACATCTTTGACCTGTCACCATGAGAATTCTTGGGTTCTGGAATCAATGTTGGGGAATTACAAGGTAACTCCTTTCTTGACTGTACAGCACGGTTCCATCACCATCAGTGGGTCTGTCCTGCCGTTGGGACAGGATATACCCAGGATTAGTGATGGGGCTTCGTGAAACATTACCCATCAGATTTGATTCTGTGTGTAATGGCAATATCAGACTGTTTCTTGCCTGGTCAAAATGAGGAATATAGGTGACAATGGAGCAGGGAATAATGGCTTAAAAAGCTGAATGAAAGACACGCCATCTGATTACACATTGTATCTTCAAAAATGATTGAGGAACTCAATGCATACATTGAGGTAAATGGATACAATTTAATGACATCAGAGTGTCTGATATTTGGAACTGAACATCCAGGACCTTTTATATTTGGGGACGTAATACAAAACATAAAAGGAGGTGGGGTAGATCTCCAAGTAAAAGTTGAGATCTGTACGATTGTAAACAGAGAATCTTACATCAAATCTTCAAGTTTTTGGCTTAATCTTATTGTTTCAGTACACAAAGTGCCAGTTGAGTTGGGTTTGGAGAGAGATTTTCACAATGACGCTGAGTGGGTTTCACCAAACCTAATGGACAGAAGGACCTTAGTGATGTGGCTTTTTATGACCCTATCACATTCTCAAACTGATATTCTCCGGAACATTCTCTAACCAACATTCCTCCGGAACAGTCTATGACTGACATTCTCCAACACATTATATAACTGATATTCTCCAGAACATTCTATAAATGGCATTCTCTGGAACATTCTACAAGTCACATTCTCTGAACATTCCATCACCAACATTCCCAGAATATTCTATTATTGACATTCTCTTAACACATTCTATAACCAACATTCTCTGGAACATTCTATAAACAGCATTCTCCAGAACATTCTCTGACCCACCTCCCCTGGAACAATCTATAACCAACATTCTCCAGAACATTCTTTTACCAACATTTGTAGGAAAATTCTACAGCCTACGTTCCCCGGAACATTCTGTAACTACATTCCCCTGAACAATCTATATCCAACATTCTCTTGATCATTCTATAAGCAACATTCTATGAGCAAGATCCAGTTCCATGGAGGAGGAAACACTGTTTCGAACTCCCCTCAGCAGTTAAAGGGCTTTCCCCTACGTTTACACTTCTTCACTTCAGAGGATCGATCGACCACAATTTAGACTAAAAGACAGAAATTTCTAACGTCCGTTTTCTTTAAAGAACTGCAAGAGAATTCTTCAGGATAGCAATGTTAATCCTCCGTATTAGGAACTGTAAAGACGTGACCTATCTGCTTTCGAGTGATCGAGAGTGTGGGAATATTCTAGAATCCATCTGTTTTTATAGATGCTTGTCTGTGCGTTTAGGGATGGAGGGTTTCTTTTGTATTACATCACATTTCTGTCAGTAATTCAGAATTTACCATGTGTTATTCCAGCTCCAACTACATCAATAAATCTCTGAACATTTCATTTTGAAAATCTCACTCTGATCTCAATCAATTGTAAAATGTCCTTCAGGTTGATGTATAAATTGTTGGTTTTCCTTCCTCACAGTTAACATCATGACGATCTTCGTCCTGCTTTATAAAGATTGTGGATTGTCTCCATGTATCAGGCGTTACCTGGAGGCAATGGCAGTGACGGATCTACTGGTCATTATCCTCGATCTGATATTGAGACACATTCCCATTGTTTATCGGGAACAGTTTTATTTCCTGTACTCCGTCCCCGTGTGTAATATCCACGCCGTCCTGCTTTATGCAGCCACTGACTGTTCTGTCTGGTTCACTGTCACTTTCACCTTTGATCGGTTTGTGGCCATTTGTTGCCAGAAGCTGAAAAATAAATATTGCAGTGAGAAAACGGCGGCTGTGGTTCTGGGAACAGTGACTGTGCTGAGCTGCTTAAAGAACATTTTCTGGTATTTCATGCTCACGGGTCTTTATCGGTTGGCGAACTCCCCCTGGTTTTGTTACATAATGAACGGTGTTCTATCTTCTCGTATCTGGGTCACAATCGAGTTCCTCCATCACATTCTAACACCAGCTCTCCCATTTCTCCTGATTCTGCTGCTCAATGTTTTCACCATTAGACACATTTTAGTGACCAGCAGAGCCCGCAAGAGACTCCGGATTCACACCAATGGGGACACTCACCATGATACAGAAATGCAAAATCGCAAAACATCGATCATTTTATTGTTTGTGATCTCGGCCAATTTCATCCTGTTATGGTCAACATTAATGCTGTATTCAATATGGACTCGGATGTATGCCTTGGCATATAATTTTGTGTATCTGCATCGCTTTGTGCGGGAATTGGGCTTCATGCTGCAGCTCCTCAGTTGCTGCACTAACACCGCGATTTACGCTGTGACCCAGACTAAGTTCAGACAGCAGCTGAAAAATGTGCTGAAATATCCCTTCGCCCAAATTCATCAATCAATCAAATTCACTGATTAGTCAATTTATCCAGGATTTTCTCATTTCAGTTCAATGTTTCAGCAACGAAAAAGCCTGTCGCTATGGTAACAGACTGAGGGCAGTGCTGGTTTTTCCAACCTGATTCAACAGGGGGTTACAGGAACACATTTCAATGTTTCTCAGCTCGGGGATCAGTGAAAAAAGGCACCATTTCACTGAATGTATCTGTCACTTCAATCTGTAAAAATGAAATTGTTCATTAAGAAGTACCAAGCAGCAGAACAAACTATTTTGTTGTTTGTGTTGAAGCAGCTGAGCTGGAGAGAGATAGACTCAGCCCCAAGTCCTGGTCATTAGGGAAGGGGAGGGAACTGGGTCTGAGCTCAGGAGTTGGGTTTAAGTCACTCTGTCCTTTACTTTCACCTCAGGGTCACTGACTCTGACCTGACCTCGGCAGATTTCATCTCTCTCTCCATATCCAGCTCTCATTCTCACAATGTCCCCCTCTTTCTCGCATCCTCCCATTTTTGTTTCCTGTTGCTCATATCTCAGATGCAACATCGGTCAGCCAAAGAAATTGTTTGAAGAATAACACAACTGTGCAACATGAGAGATTCACAAGCTGTGATGCTCTCACCACAGAAAAGATCATCCACTCATGTAGCGGCATGTAGCGACCAGCAGAGAGTGGCATTGTATCACATTAAACAGTTCCGGGGAGAGAGAGGGGTGTTTAATGGGGGCGTGTGTGTGCGTGTGTGCAAAGGAGACTCTGCCTTTGATTCATCACTTTTTAATTCATTCACTTATTCAAACTTCCCTCCAGTCCCATTGCACGAGAGACAGATCCACAGGCACAAATATATAGAGACACAATTTGGAGATACTCTCCAATATGACACTTTACACACAAGATAGACAGACAGAAAGAAAAGGGAGAGACGGGTAAACACCATTTCAATGGATTCACCCCCAGAACAACAGAGGTCACTGCACAGTGACACAGACTTAGAGACACACTGAGTCAGAGGGACGCACACTAATACACACACTCATCTTCAGCAGTTGATGGGCACACAGCTACAATAAGAGCTGAAATAGATCAGAAGAGACAGTTCAGTACAGATCTACACACACACACAGATACACGCATAGATACACACACACTGACACAAAGACACAGACAGATATACACACACAAACAGATACACACACACAAAGATGCACACATAGAGGTATACATACACACATAGATACACACACACATACAGATACACAGACACACACACACACAGATACACAGACACACACACAAACACAGATACACACATACACACACACACAGGTACAGATACACACACACACTCACACGCACACAGATACACACACACCCAGATACATGCAGACACACAGTCACACACACATGCACACAGACACACACAGATATACACACACATACAGATATACACACATACACAGATATACACACACACACTCACCCACACACACACAGGTACACACAGACATACACAGATACACACACACAGACGCACACAGATACATACACACACATGCACACACACACACAGATGTACACAAACACACACGCGCACACATATATGGAGATACACACAGGTACACACACAGACACACACAGATACACACATACACACACAGATACACACACATACAGACACACGCAGTTACACACATAGATACACACAGATACATATGCACACACGCACGCACAGATACACACACACAGACATGTACAGATATACACAGACACACATGCACACACAGACACACACATGCACACGCACATACACACAGATACGCGCACACACACAGACACAGATCAACACTAATACACACATCCATAAACACTGCCTCAAACACTCAGAGCTACGAATATGCAGATATAGTTCGTTTGGGATAGACACGTAGACAGTTACAGATAGAGAATCACATACAGACACAGAGATACACACAGGCACATTTATACACACAAACATATGGACCGACATAGATTCATACACATACAGAGACAGAAACAGACACAGACTGAGGTGCAGACGTGCAAACAGACCTTTACACAGACACAGACACAGAAACATATACATACAAACTCACACACACAACCAAGCGCACAGACACATGTTGTTGTGGGTAAAAACAAGGACTGCACATGCTGGAAACCATGTGGTGCTGGAAAAGCACAGCACGTCAGGCAGCATCTGAGGAGCAGGAAAATCAGTGTTTTGGACCAGGCCAGACCACCTCAAATATATTTTGGTAGCTTAGACCCTAACCTTTTTTTATTTTAAAGGCAGATGGGAAATCAATATTCCAGGTGTGATGCAGCTGGTCAGACCACTCAATACATAATTTATGAAAACACAGCAGTATAACAAAAGAAAATCAAATTTAGAATAACGTAATTATTGGAAAACCTAACTATCCAGATACAGCAAATTAATGAAGGGACTGTACCCATCCAGACATCCCAGAATACACACTTTGGCAAAATAGGGAAACTGAAACAGATTCTTGCAGGCAGGAGGAAACAACATCCAAAGAAATTCGAGAGCGACAGTAAGTTAGGATTCATCTGCTGAGGGTTGGAATCATTTCTGGACTCCAGCATCTTGTGACTGCCAAACTGGAAAGAAAAACGTGAACTGGGAGAACTGGCCACTCCCCTGCCATTGTTAACCTCGGCTCTTTCTAGCCCCTTCAACACCTCTGCCTTTACAATCTCTCTTATCCGTGTCGGTGGAATTGAAGAATTGCAAATGTATAAATAAAACCATAGTTGGAGTTATGTACAGGCCTCCAAACAGTCGTCAGGAGGGGGACGCAAGATACAACCGGAGATGCAAAAGATTTGAAGGAAATGCAAAGTTACAGTGATCATTGGGGATTTCAATATGCAGGTGGACTGGGAAAATCAGGTTTAGAATTTGTGGAATGTCTATGGGATGGCTTTTTGGACCATCTTGTGGTGGAGCCCAGTAGGGAACAGGCAATACTGGATTTAGTGATATGCAATGAGGCAGACTTGATCAGGGAGCTTAAGGTAAAGGAATCCTCAGCATAATATGATCATAATATGTCTGAAATTACTCTGCAATTTGAGAGGGAGATGATAGAATCAAAGGCAACAGCATTACAGCTGAATAAAGGCAACTACAGAGGCTTGAGAGAGGAGGTGGGTAGAATTGACTGGGAGAGGAGTGTATCAGGAAAGACAGTGGAACAGCAATGGCAGGAGGTTCTGGGGGAGTAACTCAGGAGACACAGCAGAGATTCATCCCGAGGGAAAAGAAGCATGGTACAGGGAGGATGAGGCAACCATGGCTGACGAAGGAATTCAGGGATACGGTAAAGGTAAAAGATAAAACAGATCATTTGGGGAAGGGCAGTGGGAAACCAAAGCATTAGGCACTTGCAAAGACCAATAGAGAGCAACAACAAAAGAAATAAGGAGGATCCCGATGAAATATGAGGGTAAGCTAGCCAGACATATCAAGCAATACAGTAAGAGTTTCTTTTGACAGATAAAGGGCAAAAGAGAGGAAGAAGAGGACATTGGGCCGCTAGCAAATGACGCAGAAAGATAGTGGCGGGGAAAAGGAAATGGCTGAAGAATTAAATAATTATTCTGTGTCAGCCTCGATTGTGGAAGATATGATTAATATCTCAAAAAAACTCAATACAGGGTAGGGACAGAGCTCAGTGTAGTGGCCATCACCAAATACATCAACTTCATCAATCTTGATCTGTTCCAGCCTGTTTCCCAGCTCCTCAAAGTTCTCATTCACAACAAGGTCCCTTTCCTTAGTGAAAACTGAAGCAAAACTCTCATTTACGGCTTCCTCTATCTCTTCAGATTGCGTATGCTAGTTCCGTATACAAGTTCCGTATGCTATCCCTGACTGACCCTATGCTCTCTTATTCCTCACATATGAGTAAAATGCCTTTGGACTCTCCCTAATCCTTCCTGCCAAGCCTTTTTCTTGCTCTCTCCTGGCTCTCCTCAGTCCATTTCTGAGCTCCTTTCTAGTAAGCCTGTAATCCTCTAAAGCTGTGCTCAATCCTTGATTCCTTCACCTCACATTAGCTGCCTTCTTCCTTTTGACAACAAGCTCCCCTGTTCTTTGAGGAGAAAGTAAGGTCTGCAGATGCTGGAGATCAGAGCTGAAAATGTGTTGCTGGAAAAGCGCAGCAGGTCAGGCAGCATCCAGGGAACAGGAGAATCGACGTTTCGGGCATAAGCCCTTCTTCAGGAATGAGGAAAGTTTGTCCAGCAGGCTAAGATAAAAGGTAGGGAGGAGGGACTTGGGGGAGGGGCGTCGGAAATGTGATAGTGGAAAGAGGTCAAGGTGAGGGTGATAGGTCAGACTGGAGTGGGGGGGGGGAGCAGAGAGGTCAGGAAGAAGATTGCAGGTTAGGAAGGCGGTGCTGAATTCGATGGATTTGACTGAGACAAGGTGGGGGGAGGGGAAATGAGGAAACTGGTGAAATCCGAGTTCATCCATTGTGGTTGGAGGGTTCCTAGGCGGAAGATGAGGTGCTCTTTCTCCAACCGTCGTGTTGTTGTGGTCTGGCGATGGAGGAGTCCAAAGACCTGCATATCCTTGGTGGAGTGGGAGGGGGAGTTGAAGTGTTGAGCCATGGGGTGGTTGGGTTGGTTGGTCCGGGTGTCCCAGAGGTGTTCTCTGAAACGCTCCGCAAGTAGGCGGCCTGTCTCCCCAATATAGAGGAGGCCACATCGGGTGCAGAGGATGCAATAGATGATGTGTGTGGAGGTGCAGGTGAATCTGTGGTGGATATGGAAGTTTCCTTTGGGGCCTTGGAGGGAGGTGAGGGGGAGGTGTGGGCGCAAGTCTTGCACCTCCTGCGGTTGCAGGGGAAGGTGCCGGGAGTGGAGGTTAGGTTGGTGGGGAGTATGGATCTGACGAGGGAGTCACGGAGGGAGTGGTCTTTACGGAATGCTGATAGGGGAGGGGAGGGAAATATATCCTTGGTGGTGGGGTCCGTTTGGAGGTGGCGGAAATGACGGCGGATGATGCGCTGTACATGGAGATTGGTGGGGTGGTAGGTGAGGACCAGTGGGGTTCTGTCCTGGTGGCGGTTGGAAGGGCGGGGTTCAAGGGCGGAGGAGCGGGAAGTGGAAGAGATGCGGTGGAGGGCATCGTCGACCACGTCGGGGGGGAAATTGCGGTCCTTGAAGAAGGAGGCCATCTGGGCTGTGCGTTTTTGGAACTGGTCCTCCTGGGAGCAGATGCGGTGGAGACGAAGGAATTGGGAGAATGGGATGGCGTTTTTACAGAGGGCAGGGTGGGAGGAGTTGTAGTCCAGGTAGCTGTGGGAGTTGGTCAGTTTGTAGTAGATGTCCGTGTTGATTCGGTCGACTGAGATAGAAATAGAAAGGTCGAGGAAGGGGAGGGAGGAATCTGAGACTGTCCAGGTGAATTTGAGGTCGGGGTGGAAGGTGTTGGTGAAGTGGATGAACTGTTCAACCTCCTCGTGGGAGCACGAGGCGGCGCCGATACAGTCATCGATGTAGCGGAGGAAAAGGTGGGGGGTTGTGCCAGGTTAGTTGCGGAAGATGGACTGTTCCACATATCCTACGAAGAGGCAGGCATAGCTGGGGCCCATGCGGGTGCCCATGGCTACTCCTTTCATTTGGAGGAAGTGGGAGGATTGGAAAGAGAAGTTGTTCAGGGTGAGGACCAGTTCAGTCAGTCGAAGGAGGGTGTCAGTGGAAGGGTACTGGTTGGTACGGCAGGAACAGTCCATCTTCCGCAACTACACTGGCCCCACCCCCCACCTTTTCCTCCGCTACATCGATGACTGTATCGGCGCCGCCTCGTGCTCCCACGAGGAGGTTGAACAGTTCATCCACTTCACCAACACCTTCCACCCCAACCTCAAATTCACCTGGACAGTCTCAGATTCCTCCCTCCCCTTCCTTGACCTATCTAATTCTATCTCAGGCGACCGAATCAACACGGACATCTACTACAAACCGACCGACTCCCACAGCTATCTGGACTACACCTCCTCCCACCCTGCCCTCTGTAAAAACGCCATCCCATTCTCCCAATTCCTTCGTCTCCGCCGCATCTGCTCCCAGGAGGACCAGTTCCAAAAACGTACAGCCCAGATGGGCTCCTTCTTCAAGGACCGCAATTTCCTCCCCGACATGGTCGACGATGCCCTCCACCACATCTCTTCCACTTCCCGCTCCTCCGCCCTTGAGCCCCGCCCCTCCAACCGCCACCAGGACAGAACCCCACTGGTCCTCACCTACCACCCCACCAATCTCCATGTACAGCGCATCATCCGCCGTCATTTCCACTACCTCCAAACGGACCCCACCACCAAGGATATATTTCCCTCACCTCCCCTATCAGCATTCCGTAAAGACCACTCCCTCCGTGACTCCCTCGTCAGATCCACACCCCCCACCAACCCAACCTCCACTCCCGGCACCTTCCCCTGCAACCGCAGGAGGTGCAAGACTTGCGCCCACACCTCCCCCCTCACCTCCCTCCAAGGCCCCAAAGGAAACTTCCATATCCGCCACAGATTCACCTGCACCTCCACACACATCATCTATTGCATCCTCTGCACCCGATGTGGCTTCCTCTATATTGGGGAGACAGGCCGCCTACTTGCGGAGCATTTCAGAGAACACCTCTGGGACACCTGGACCAACCAACCCAACCACCCCGTGGCTCAACACTTCAACTCCCCCTCCCACTCCACCAAGGATATGCAGGTCTTTGGACTCCTCCATCGCCAGACCACAACAACACGACAGTTGGAGGAAGAGCGCCTCATCTTCCGCCTAGGAACCCTCCAACCACAAGGGATGAACTCGGATTTCACCAGTTTCCTCATTTCCCCTCCCCCCACCTTGTCTCAGTCAAATCCATCGAATTCAGCACCGCCTTCCTAACCTGCAATCTTCTTCCTGACCTCTCCCCCCCCAACCCAGTCTGACCTATCACCCTCACCTTGACCTCTTTCCACTATCACATTTCCAACGCCCCTCCCCCAAGTCCCTCCTCCCTACCTTTTATCTTAGCCTGCTGGACAAACTTTCCTCATTCCTGAAGAAGAGCTTATGCCCGAAACGTCGATTCTCCTGTTCCCTGGATGCTGCCTGACCTGCTGCGCTGTTCAAGCAACACATTTTCAGCTCCCCTGTTCTTGTCAAAAAAAGGTTCCTTAGTCTTACCCCTTTTTGCCTGTGTCAGTGGACAAATTTGTGTATCACTCGCAACAACTGCTCCTTAAATACTCTCCACATGTCTGTTATACCCTTTCTGTGGAACAATTGCTCCCAATCTGTACTTCCCAACTCCTGTCTGATAGCGTCATAATTTCCTTTTCCCCAACTAAATATCTTCCCTTGGAAACTGCTCCTTTCCCTCTCCAAGGCTATGGTAAATGTGAGGCAGTTGTGGTCACTGTAACCAAAGTGTTTCCCACCGCGAGGTCTGCCACCTGTCCTGGCTCATTGCCGAGCACCAAATCCAAAATGGCCTCTCCCCTCGTCGGCCTGTCTACATACTGAATAAGGAAACTCACCTGAACACACCTGACAAAAATGGCTCCGTCCAAACCATCTGAACTAAGGAGGTTCCAGTCAATATTTGGAAAGTTGAAGTCACCCACAACAACCCTGTGACATCTGCATTTTTCCAAAATCTGCCTGCCGATGAGTTCTTTGATCTCTCTTCTGCTATTAGGGTGTCTGTAGGAAACCCCCAATGAGGTGGATGCTCCCTTGCTGTTCCATACTGACTCAGTAGACAAACCTTCCTCAACAGCCTTCCTTTCTGTAGCTGAGATGCACTCTCTGATTAGCAATGCTGCACCTCCTCCTCTTTTTCCATCCTCCCTGTTCTTTTTAAATGTTCTAAACCCTGGAACATCTAGCAACCATTCCTGCCCCTGTGAAACCCACGTCTCCGTTATGGCCACAACATCATAGTCCCAAGTACTGATCCACGCTGTCAGTTCATCACTCTTATTTCTGACACTCCTGGATGTACTGGCCCTGGAGTCTGTTCAGAGAAGGTTCACGAGAATGGCCCCAGGAATGAAAAGCTTAACATACGAGGAATGTTTCCGGACTCTGGATGTGGTTCAGAAGAATGAGGGGGAATCTAATTGAAACCTGGAATACTGAATGTCCTGGACAGAATGGATCAGATTAGATTATATTACAGTGTGGAAACAGGCCCTTCGGCCCAACAAGTCCACACCGACCCGCCGAAGCGAAACCCACCCATACCCCTACATTTACCCCTTACCTAACACTACGGGCAATTTAGTATGGCCAATTCACCTGACCCTGCACATCTTTGGACTGTGGGAGTTGGGAAGATGCTTCCATTGGTCGGAAAGACTAGGACCGAGGGCACAGCTTTCGGGTAAAGGGAAGACCTTTTTAAATGGAGTCAAGGAGAAACGTCTTCAGCCAAATACTGATGCATCTATGGAATTCACTGCCTCAGAAGGCTGTGGGGGCCAGGACTTTGAATATATTTAAGACGGAGAGAGATAATTTCTTAACTGTCAGGGGGATCAAGTGTTACAGGGAGAATAGGGACGAGAAATGTAGCAGCCATGATTGAATAGTGGAGAAGGTTCGATGGGCTGAATGGCCTAATTTCTGCTTTTATGTCTTATAGCTGTTTTTAAAAAATGAAGGACAAAATAAGCTTGTCACATCCAGATGCACTGACACAGACATACATACAGATACACAGAAACACACACACCAACACACAGAAACATGTACACACAGACACACTGACTCGCACATCTATACAGATACACAGAAACATGCACACACAGACACACTGCCTCACTCATATATACAGACACACAGAAACATATACACACAGTGCAGTAAATGACACTTGCCTGTGTATAACTATTGAGAGAGTGAAACAGTGCTGTGATGTCCCTCAGCTCTTGTCCGGGAGGGGGTGAATGTGTCTAACAAACCCATGATCATGAACAAACGTCCACTGGTACAATAGATCCATTAGTCCCTTTGTGTCCATCTGTGAAATAGTTTGACGTTCACTCTCAGAAACTTGTCTGTGTAGAAATGCGATGTTCCCCTGTGGGATAAATCTGTGTTCCTTGGCTGCAGAAGACTGTTCCCTTGTCTGAATAAAGGTATTTTGTAACTGGTTTGAAACTGCAGCTTTGTCTCTGTGTGGATTTCAGGTCTGGGGCCAGTTTGTGTGTGTGTGTGTGTGTGTGTGAGAGAGAGAGAGAGAGAGAGAGAGAATGTGGGTTCTGCTGGAAGCTCAGTTCCAGTTTTGAACTTTTATCAATCCATCACTGAAACAGACCCTGTCTGAAGTGACCCCTGGAGCAGTGGCTATCCCTCATGGGAGCGAGGGAGAGTGAGAAGTCAGACAGAGAGAGAGAGCTGGGAACCACAGGAATGGTGAGTATCACCGTTTCAGACTGTGTCCTTCATGAACTCCCGCCTGTCTCTGGCTGATTTCCCATCTCTTTCTCAAATTGTCATTTTATGTCTCTTTGTTTCTTACTTTGTGTCCCTGTATCTTTCTCTCAAAGTCTCTCCTCCTTTCTCTCTTTTGGTCTTTCTGTCTTTCCCTCCTGCATCTCTGTCTGTCACACTCTCAACTCTTTATTTCATTCTCCCTCTGTCTGTCCATTCCCTCCAGTTGTGTGTCCCCCTCCCTCTCTGTCTGCATTTTTTCTATCTCCTATCTCCACCTTTCTGCCCCTCCCTCTCTCTGCATTTTTCCTGCCCCTCCCAAAAATGTTTTTCTCGATCCAAAATTACTGAATGTGACTCCCTGCCAAATGTGACTTATCGAACTTTGTGTCATCCAATTTTGCGACCCCATACACCCCCCATTTCACACCCTCGCCTTCTCATTTTTGCCCCCGCAGATATTCCCTCAACATGTTTCACTACCTCCCACTTTTGCCCTTGTCATTACTCCACAACTTTGCAACACCCACACTGTAATTTGCCCCATCCCAAAATCTAGAGTCACTTCAGAAGAACATTACCACCCTCAGATGTTGCCCTCCCCCCGCACAAATATTTCGCCCACCATCTGCCAAATATTGTCTCGTCAAATGTAGTGTCCCATCAATTCAGTAGTCCCCAAATATCTTCCCACAGTTCACCCTCCATCCCAATTTTGGATCTTATGGGAAGACCCATGCCCTTAGTCACCAGGCCCCACAAACCTCTCCACAGATACAGCACTACCCCTGACACAGGAGGCTCTGCTGGATTAGGGCCAAGCCCTCAGTAGGGTCATTAACCTTCACCATGATTTGATAAAGGCAGCGATGCCCAGACCCCACCAGGAGCCACCTCATCCATTCCAACCTGGGGACTATGTAATGATCAAATCACTGAGAAAGGATTCTCGCTCTCCTCGGTGGAAAGGCCCATACTTGGTGCTGTCAAACTGAAGGGAAAACCTGATTGGACACATGGGACCTGCTGCAAGTGAGCTCCGCCCCCAAAAGACAACAACCAGGAAGCACAGCAAACGACAGCTCCACACCCCAAGGAAAGCTCCAGCTAACCGCCACAGCCATCACCATCTTTATACTCCCCCTGATCGTCCTGCCATGGGATGACTGGAACCAGGATCATGCAGTGAGACACCTTACCGTTCGCGAGTCACTGGTCAATACATTCCTCTGTGTGACCTGTGTGTATGCTCAGGGGGTCAGCCAGAGTAGCTGTTGGGTTTGTGCTCATGTCCCCATGCACTACCAAGGGGGCATTCCCCTGAGACCCTTCCCTTTTAATGAATCAGACAATGCTGAAAGGTGGGTGGGACGGGACAGGTCCCCTGAAGTAACCACTCTCAGCCTACCACCGTGAACGGGATCTTACAGAGATAATTCTCCAGCCTGCTGGAAATCTGCAGAGTACCCATTAAACAATTTTCAGGGATGGTTCTATCCCTCATACAATCTTCCCCATGAACCCCCAGCCCTACTCCTCACAGACATTCCCGGACAGGGCACACCCATCGGATCGATCTGCCTCAAAAGCAGCCATCCATCCGGATGGAATGCTGGCTGGAGCCAGTGCGCCAACTCCTTGCTCCTCACCCCGCAGCAAGTCAGTCCACAGCAGAGGGCAGGATACTGAACCTTCACATCCCCAACAGGAGCAGGCAAAACCCCACTTTCACCACCACCTGGACAGGGACCCAGACCGACCGCCTGAGAACCTATAATGGCACTTACTTTATTTACAGCCACAAAGCCTCCCCTTGGTTCCTGTTATCCTGGACCAGGAGCTGCTGTGTTGGGTATGTGGTCCCATTGTATAACATTCCCAGTCTTCTCCCTTCACGAAGCCACCGTCTCGCAGGAAGTGAACCCCCAACACCCTTGACCAGATTCTCTCTGTCTGTTCACCCACCTATGCAGCCATTCAATTGGAAATAGAAGTCCAGCTGCTGGCCATCCCCTTGGAGGAGGTAGCCAATGCCACATCCAAAGCACTCACCCAGCTGAATGCGGAAGTTCTTGCCGTTCACACTGTGGCCCAATAAAACAGGTCTGCCCCTGGATTATCTGCTGGTGGAGAAAGGGGCACATGTGCCCTCATCGGCTCTGATTGCTGCAGTTACATACCCGGCCCCAGTGGGAACATTACTAACTCAGCCCGACATATCCAACAGGCTGCCGCTGTACTGCACAACCCAAAACCAAAATGGGACCCATGGAATTGGGCACGCTCCTGGCTGGGTTCCTGTGGCACGGCCTTGCTCCAGGGTCTCATAGTCCTCATTCCTATCATTGTCATTATTGCAGTTCTTGTCATGGCTATTAAAATGTGCTGCCTGAGCTTGTGCTCAAAGCTGCTACACCCCTGTCCTGACCTTACCACCCAACTAGTGAAGATCCACAGGGACAATAACTTTGCCCCCAACACGGAATATGTGGTCTCAGACTCGGACTCCGAATACTACCCCACTGATTCCGACCCTCCCCCTGGCTCTGGCTACATTCCCCCCTTCGCCTCTACCTCTAACTCAACGCTTCCCTGACAAAAACAAAAAAAGGGGAATTCTAGGAGAAAAGATAAACCACTCTGCCTGCCCACTGCATGTTCACAGAAACCATGCCTGTTGTTAGCAAAACAGAGCATACTGGAACTGCAGGTCCATTGTACCCTGAAGTTTACTGCACAGGTGGATAGAGTGGTCAAGAAGGCATATGGTATGCTTGCCTTCATTGGATGCGGTATTGAGTGTAAGAGCTGGTAAGTCATGTTAACATTGTACAAGACATTCGTTCAGCCACATTTGGAATACTGTGTACAATTCTGGTCAGCACATTACCAAAAGGATGAGGATACTTTGGAGAGGGTGCAGAGAAGGTTTATGAGGATGTTGCCTGGTATGGATGATGCTAGCTCTGAAGAGAGGTTGAGTAGGTTAGTTTTATTTTCATTAGGAAAAAGGAGATTATGGAGGGACCTGATTGAGGTTTACAAAATCATGAAGGGTATGGACAGGGTGGATAGAAACAAGCTTATTCCCAGGATGAAGGATTCAATCGTGAGAGTTCATGTTTTCAAGCTGAGAGGTGGAAAGTTTAAGCGGGATAACAAGCGGCAAGTGCTTCACACAGAGGGTGGTGGTGGGCATTTGGAACGTGTTGCGAGCAGAGTTGGTAGAGGCAGGCACGGTAGATTCATTTAAGATGCGTCTGGACAAATGCTTGAATGAGTGGGGAGCAGAGGGGTACAGATGCTTAGGA
Source organism: Chiloscyllium plagiosum (assembly GCF_037043375.1). Taxonomy (NCBI): domain Eukaryota; kingdom Metazoa; phylum Chordata; class Chondrichthyes; order Orectolobiformes; family Hemiscylliidae; genus Chiloscyllium; species Chiloscyllium plagiosum. The sequence continues at coordinate 56,040,249 of NW_028270166.1, forward strand.
ATTGATCGACAGGTTTAGAGAGTACATTTGGATTGGCTCAGGCTTGGAGGGCTGAAGGGCCTGTTCCTGGGTTGTAAATTTTCTTTCTTTGTTCTATAATCCCTCAACTTCACGACAACCAGCTCAGGAACTAAAAAGCAAAACAAGACATTACCTAAACAGCTTCCAGACTGAAGGAATACACTCCTCAGATGATCTGATAACAGACTTCCTACCTCACAATAGCATCACCGCTCCTGCAGCCCCGAGGGCATTCACAGTGCCCTCAGGTACTGAAGCCCCACAAAGCCTCCCTAGACTGAGTGGCACCCAGATACCTAACAAGAATACGCACCCCCGTGCAGGCCCATTGGAACCAGGATCCTGGACATTAGCACCTGCTCTCGCAGAGGGACGGAACCTCCTGTTATAGTTATTACCTGATTGCTGTGACCGGCCAGCTGATTGTTTTCCATTGAATGTAATTTAATTCGTCTTGTCTTGTAATTAACACTACACTACTGTAACACCACTGTAACACTATAAAACTGTCTGTATCTGCAGCTTGGGGAAAAGAATCCATGACTTAACTGGGCAAAGTGTCCGTTTTCTATGAGTATTGTCAATTTCTCTTTCCCACCATATAGTGAGAAATAAACTAGTGTTCGTCAATTTCACAAGATCGGTGTGTGGCCTCTATTTGTAATTGGATGATTCTCCGACAGTGTCCTATATTGCAACAAGTGGCTCAGAGTCAAAATGTAATTTGCAGAGGCTGTGATTTTACATTTTCTTTCTCACTCTCTGTCCCGCTGTGTCCATTTCACTCTGCCTGCACCTCCCTCAGTCTTGGGTCTTCGTCCATTTCTCTCTCTCCATCGTCTGGCTCTTTCTTCCTCACTCTCTCTCTCTCACACACACACGCACACCTACTCACTTTCTGCTTCTCCATCACAATTCCTCTGTCTGTCATCTTCCCCCGCCTCCCCATCAAACTCTCTAGAACGTCCCATCATGTTAATCCATCAATGCTGTAATGTTTCGAGTCAGGTTTACAAAATGCAACGAACTCCAACATTTCAGAGACAGAGGTTTCAATCACAGAAACATTTTTTTAATATTCTTTTGTGGGGCTTGGGCGCCACTGGCTGGCTAACATTGACAGCCCATCCTTATTTGCCCTTGAGAAGGTGGTGGTGAGCTCCATCTTGAATCACTGCAGTCCCCTTGCTGTGAGTTGACCCACAATGCCGGTAGGGAGGGAATTCCAAGATTTTCCCCCAACAATTGTGAAGGAATGGCGATATATTTCCAAGCCAGGGTGGCGAGTGGGTGGTGCACCCCAGTACCTGCTGCCGTTGTCCTCCTAGATGGGAGTGGTCATGGATTTGGAAGATGCTGTTGAAGGGTCTTTGGGGGATTTCTGCAGTGCATTTTGTAGATAGCACACACTGCTGCCACTGGGCGCCAGTGGTGGAGGGGTTGAATATTTGTCGATGTGGTGCCAATCAAGTGGGTTGCTTTGTCTTGGATGGTGTCAAGCTCCTTGAGTGTTGTTGGAGCTGCACCCATCCAGGCAAGTGGGGAGTATTCCATCACATTCCTGACTTGTACCTTGCAGACAGTGGATAGAGTTTGGGGAGTCAGGAGGTGAATTACTCGCCACAGTATCCCTAGTCTCTGACCTGCTCGTGTAACCACTGTGTTCATGTGGTGAGTCCACTGAGTTTCCGGTCAATGGTAACTCCAAGGATGTTGACAGTGACGGTAACACTGTTGAATGTCAAGGAGTGGTGATTACAGTGTCTTTTATTGGTGATGGTCATGGTCTGGCATTTGTGTGGCGTGAATATTACTTGTCACTTGTTGGCCCAAGCCTGGATATTGTCCAGATCTTGTTGCATTTGAGCACGAATTGCTTCAGTACCTAAGGAGTCATGAAATGTGCTGAAAACTGTGCAAACATCAGCGAACATCCCCACTTCTGACCTTACGACAGAGGGAAGGTAATTGATGAAGCAGCTGAAGATCATTGGGCCTAGGACACTACCCATTTCTCCTGCAGAGACGTCCTAGAGCTGAGATGTCTGACCCTCTGCAACCACAATCATCTTCCTTTGTGCCAGGTATGACTCGAACCAGTGAAGTGTTTGCCCCCATTACCTATTGATTCCATTTTTGACAGGACTCCTTGATGCCATACCCGGTCAAATGCAGCCTTGATGTCAAGGGCTCACACCTAACCTCTGGAATTCAGCTCTTTTGTCCATGTTTGAACCGAGGCTGTAATGAGATCAGGAGCTGAATGACTTTGGCCAAACCCAAACTGGGCATCACTGAGCAGGTTGTTGCTGAGCAGGTGCTGTTTGATAGCCCTCGACAAAAGTGAGGAGTGCAGATGCTGGAAACCCGAGTTTAGATTAGAGTGGTGCTGGAGAAGCACAGCAGGTCAGGCAGCATTTCACTCCTCAGATGCTGCCTGACCTGCTGTGCTTTTCCAGCACCACTCTGTTTGATAGCCCTGTTGATGGAGAGTCGGCAGATTGGGTGGTAATTAGCCAGGTTGGATTTGTCAAGCTTTTTATGTACAGGAAATACCTGGGCAATTTTCCACATTGTCAGGGAGATGCCAATGTTGTAACTGTGAGGGAAGAGTTTGGCTAGGGGAGCAGCAAGTACTGGAGTGCACTTCTACAGTACTATTGCCAGAATGTTCTCAGGGCCCATTGCCTTTGCAGTATCCACGGGGAGTGAATCGAATTGTCTGGAGACTGGTATCTGTGATGCTGGGGAGCACTGGAGAAGTCCAAGATGGATCATCTACTCAGCACTTCTGACTGAACATTGATGCGAATGCATCAGCCTTATCTTTTGCACTGATGTGCTGGGCTCCTCCATTATTGAGGATGGGGATATTTTTGGAGCATCTCCTCCAGTGAGTTGTGAAATTGTCCATCACCATTCACGACTGGATGTGGAAGGACTGCAGAGCTTAGATCTGATGCATTGGTTGTGGGAGCACGTAGCTCTGTCTATCACTTCCTGTTTATGCCATTTGGCATGCAAGTACTCCTGTTTAGTACCTTCACCGGGTTGACACCTCATTTTTAGGTATGCCTGATGCTGCTCCTGGCACACTCTCCTGAACTCTCCATTGAAGCAAGATTGATCCCCTGGCTTGATGGTAATGGTTGAGTGGGGGATATGCTAGGCCATGAGGTTACAGATTGTGCTGGAGTACAGCAGTTTTGATGACCCACAGTGCTTCATGGATGCCCAGTATTGAGCTGCTAGATCGGTTCGAAGTCCGTCCCATTTAGCACAGTGATAGCACCACACAGCAAGATGGAGGGTATTCTCAATGTGAAGGCAGGACTTTGTCTCCATCAGGACAGTGCGGTGGTCACTTTTATCTATACTGTCATGGACCGAGGCGATTGCAACTGGCAGATTAGTAAGGGTGAGGTCAAATACATTTTCTGCTCTTGTTGGTTCCTTCACCACCTGCCAGAGACCCAGTGTAGCAGTTATATCCTTTAGGACCAGACCAACCCGATCAGTAATGCTGCTGCTGTCGAGCCACTCTTGGTGGTGGATGTTGAAATCCCCCACCCAGTAGATATTTTACCACCCTCAGTGCTTCCTAGAGGTGTTGTTCAACATGGAGGGGCACTGATTCATCAGCTGAAGGAGGATAATATGTGATAACCAGTAAGAGGTTTCCTTGCCTCTATTTAATTTGAAGCCATGAGAGTTCATGAGGTCCAGAGTCGATGTCAAGGACTCCCAGGGCAACTCCCTCCCGACCGTATGCCACTGTGCTACCACTTCTGTTGGGTCTGTCCTGCCAGTGGGACCGGACATATCCAGGGATGGTAATGGTGGTGTCTGGGTACATAAAGTATGATCTGATAAGAATGAATATATCAGGCTGCTGCGTGACTTGTTTGTGAGACAGTTTTCTCAATTTCGGCACTAGCTCCCAGATTCCAGTACAGAGGACAGGGCCGTTGTCTTTTCTGGTTTCAAGGTCGATGCCAGGTGGTCCAGGGTTTCATTTCTTTATTGTGAGTTTCTAGCGATTGATACGACTGAGTGGTTTGTGAGGCCATTTCAGAGGGCAGTGGAGAATCAACCACATTGCTGTGGCTCTGGAGTCACATGGAGGCCAGACCCAGTAATGATGGCAAATTTCCTTCCCTAAAGGACATAATGAATCTGATAGTTTTTTCCAACAATTGACAATGGTTTCACAGTTAACCCTTAATTCCGTTTTTAAAAAAAATTGAATTCAAACTCCATCATCTGCCATGGCACGATTTGAACCCAGGTCCCCAGAGCATTATTCTGAGTTTCTGGATTAAAAGTCAAGCGACAATACCACTAGACTATCAATTCCACTGAGGAGGTAGATGGGGATGCAGTGAGAGGGAGGGTGTGGAAAGGCAGGAATGGGAGTCAGCCTGGAGGGTCGTGGGAATGGGGATGTGTGGGGCAGGGAATAGGTACAAGGGCTGGGTTGGGGGTGGTGATAATCTCCTGTCACTGAGCATTGAAATTGCAGGAGAAATAGTTCTCAGCACATGAGTGAAGATGACAGCCTCGGATAGAGAGAATGAGACAGAGATAAGTTGGACAGATACACAAACATGAAGGGAGGGGGTGACAGTGTCTCAACCTTTGCAGTCTCTGGTTTCTAACCGTGTGTGTGATGTGCTTTTGTTGAAATGCAGTGAGACTGCGTGTGGAATCTTCCTTCATTCGACAAGGTATTGCACAAAAGGGCATAAGCTAAACATACAGGCCATGTATTAGCATGGATACAGGATGGGTTAACTGACAGGAAGCAAAGAGTGGGGATAAATGAGTGCGTTTCTGGTTGGTGATCAGTGACAAGTGTTTGCTTCAGTGATTACCATTAGGACCACAATTATTCACAATTTATAGAGATGATTTGGAGTTGGGACGACATTTAGTGTCAATGTTTATGGATGACACGAAGGTGAGTGGTAGAGTAAAGTGTGCAGAGCACTCTGAAAGTTTCCAAAGGGACATCGATAGTTCAAGTGAGTGGACAAAGGTCTGGTAGATGGAGTACAATGTTAATAAATGTGAAATCATTCAATTTGGAATAACTGTGAGAAGGATTGTTTCTGAATGGTGAAAGAAAACTGCAGCATGATGCTGTGCAGAGGGACCTGGGGGTCCTTGGGCGTGGATCAGAGAATGTTACTCTGCAGGTGCAACAAGTAATTCAAAAGGAAAGTGGAATTTTGTCTTTCATCGCTAAAGGGATTGAGTTTAAAAGTAGGGAGGTTACATTGCAGCTGTATAGGGTGCTGGGGAGGCCACACCTGGAGGACTGTGTGCAGGCTTTGTTTCCGTACTTGAGAAAGGATGTACTGGCACTGGAGGTGGTGCAGAGGAGGAGGTTCACTAGGTTGATTCCGGAGTTCAAGGGGGTGGCTTATGAGGAGAGACTGAGCAGACTGGGATAATATTCCTTGGAATTTCCTGGAATACTGGGGATGGTGGGGTGGAAGTGGAATAGATAAGATAGAAGTAAACAGGGTGTTTCCACCGGCAGGTGAAACTGGGACAAGTGGGCATAGCCTCAAAATAAGAAGGAACAGATTAGGACTGAATTGAGAAGGAAGTTCTTCACCCAGAGGGTTGGGAATCTGTGGAAATCCCTGCACAATGAAGTAGTTGAGGCTTCCTCAGTAAATGAGTTTAAAGTTAAAAGAGATAGATTTTTGAACAGGAAAGGAGTTAAGGGTGATGGTGAGAGGGTGGGTATGTGGAGATGATCCCAAAAAAAGACCAGCCATGATCATATTGAATGACTCAGGAGGCTCAAAGGGCAAGACGGACATTTCCCGCTCCTCATTCTTATGGTCTCATGGATTCGAACATTAACCTCTTCTGGGGGGTTGTGTGTATGTCTGTGGGGGTGGGAGGGTGAGGGTGGACATGTGTGTGTGGCGGGGTGGGGGTGGTGAGGATGGAGGTGTTGGGTAGGGTTGGGGGTGAGGATGGAGTCCTGAGCCTCTGAAGCTTTTTTTCAATCATTGTGGAAGGGTTGGATTATTACTTCAGACGGTGCTAAATGGAAGTTGCACGTGACACTCAAATGTAGTTTATTGGTCAGCTGAGGCTAATGGGGGAGGGAAAGAGAGGGTTGGATTTTTCTTTCTCTCCACCCAGCTGTTTTCTTTTCTGTATTTCCTCTCAGAATATCTGGGACAGACTCCACTGGGACTTGTCGCCATTTTAATGGGGAGGTGGGTGAGTGGTCAGTGGGGATCATGGTGTGGGAAGGGAGTGGGATCCCAACCCCTCCCCACCTCCCCCACAACATGTCCCACTCCCTCCTCCTACCCTTCTCAGTCTATCTGTGAGGTTTGGGGGATGAACAGAAGGAATTGTTGCCATTGACTGGGAACTTATTACGGGTAAAAACAATGACTGCAGATGCTGAAAACCAGATTCTGGATTAGTGGTGCTGGAAGAGCACAGCAGTTCAGGCAGCATCCGAGGAGCAGTAAAATTGACGTTTTGGGCAAAAGCCCTTCATCAGGAATAAAGGCAGAGAGCCTGAAGCGTGGAGAGATAAGCTGGAGGAGAGTGGGGGGGGGGAGAGAGTAGCATAGAGTACAATAGGTGAGTGGGGGAGGGGATGAAGGTGATAGGTCAGGGAGGAGGGTGGAGTGGATTGGTGGAAAAGGAGACAGGCAGGTAGGCATGGTTGAAGAGCTTCAGGGCAGAGGAAATGACCTGGGAGTTGCAGTGGCAGAGGGACTCCCTGAGATTCTTGTAGAGAGAGGAGGAAAACATCTTCAAGGCAGGCATCCTTGCAAGAGGATTCGCAGTAGGGTTAAGATCAACTAGGTAAAAGCAATGACTCCAGATGCCTCCCCCACTCACCTATTGTACTCTATGCTACTTTCTCCCCACCCCCACTCTCCTCCAGTTTATCTCTCCTACTTGTCACCTCTTCAGAGAATTCCAACAGGTTTGTCAGGCACGACCTCCCCTTACTAAATCCATGTTGACTTGTTCTAATCCGACCCTACTCTTCCAAGAATTTAGAAACATCATCCTTAATGATGGATTCTAGAATTTTACCAACAACTGAGATTAGGCTATTTGGCCTATAATTTTCCAACTTTTGTCTTGATCCTTTCTTGAACAAGGGGGTTACAACAGCGGTCTTCCAATCATCCAGGACTTTCCCTGACTCCAGTGACTTTTGAAAGATCTCAACCAACACCTCCGCTATTTCCTCAGAACTCTAGGATGTAGCCCATCGAGGCCAGGAGATTTATCAATTTTAAGACCTTTTAGCTTTTCTAGCACTTTCTCTTTTGTAATGGCAACCACACTCAACTCAGCCCCCTGACTCCCTTTAATTGTTGGAATATTACTCATGTCTTCCACTGTGAAGACTGATGCAAAGTACTTATTAAGTTCTCCAGCTATTTCCTTATCTCCCAACACTAGGCTTCTAGCATCAGTTTGAAGTGGCCCAATGTCTACTTTTGCCTGTCGTTTGTTTCTTATGTATTGAAAGAAACTTTTACTATCATTTCTAATATTACTGGCTAGCCTATCTTCATATTTGATCCTCGCCTTCCTTATTTTTCTCCTTGTTATCCTCTGTTTTTGTAGCCTTCCCAATCTTCTGATTTCCCAGTGCTCTTGGCCACTTTATAGGATCTCTCTTTTTCTTTAATACATTTCCTGACTTCCTTTGTCAGCCATGGCTGTCTAATCCCTCCCCGGAAAATCTTTCTCTTCTTGGGGATGAACCTCTGTACAGTGTCCTCAATTATACCCACAAACTCCCGCCATTTTTGCTCTACTGTCTTCCCTGCTAGGCTCTGCTTCCAGTCTATTTTTGTCAGTTCCTCTCTCATGCCCTCATAATTACCTTTATTTAACTGTAACACCATTACGTCCGATTTTGCCTTCTCTCTTTCAAACTGCAGACTGAACTCTACCATATTATGATCGCTGCTTCCTAAGTGGTCCCTTACTTTCAGATTTTTTATAAAGTCTGGTTCATTACATAGCACTAGGTCCAGAATAGCCTGCTCCCTTGTGAGCTCCATGACAAGCTGTTCCAAAAAGCCATCCTGTAAGCATTCCATGAATTCCCTTTCTTTGGATTCACTGGCAACATTATTTACCGAGTCTACCTGCATATTGAAGTCTCCCATGATCACCGTGACCTTGCCTTTCTGACATGCCTTCTCTATTTCCCGGTACATGTTGCGCCCCTGGTCCTGACCACTGTTAGGAGGTCTGTACATAACTCCCATTATGGTTTTTTTGCCTTTGTGGTTCCTCAATTCCACCCACAGCGACTCCATATCATCCAACGCTTTGTCATTCAGTGCCATAGATTTAATTTTGTTCTGAACTTACAAGGCAACCCCGCCCCTTTGCCCGCCTCCTTGTCTTTTCGATAAACTGAAAATCCTTGGATGTTTAACTGCCAGTCCTGACCCCCCTGCAACCACGTCTCTGTGATGCCTACCACATCATAATCATTCACGATGATCTGTGCCGTTAGTTCATCTGCTTTGTTACGACTGCTATGAGCATTCAGGTAAAGTGCCTTAATGCTAAATTCCTTATCATTAGAGATATTGGAAGTCATAAGATGTCCTAAGTTATCCTTCCTTTTTGCTGCACTCCCAGTCTGCCTCAAGTTTAAATCCGCCTGCACACATGCTATCCTGCTGCTTGCTTATCTTTCCATTTAACTCCATACTCCCTGTCGCTTTCACTTTCCCTTCCCCCCAACTCAGAAGATTAAAGTCTGACTGATGTAACACAAGTGTCACCAGCACATCAGCTCAAGTCACAGACCATATTGGGCAAATATAACCAAGTTCAACCTCTTGGCTCATCAAAGAAACCAAGACACTGGGTACAATGGAAACCTGAAATACAAACAGGAAATTGTAGAGACACCACCACAGGCAATGCATTCCATGCATTCACAACCCTCTGCGTAAAGAACCTTCCTCTGATGTCGTCTCTATACCTTTCTCCTAATATCTTAAAACTATGACACCTCATACCAGTCATTACTGCCCTGGGAAAAAGTCTCTGACTATTGACTCTATCTATTCCTCTCATTATTTTGTACACCTCGATCAGGTCACCTCTCTTCATCCTCTCCAGACAGAAAAGTCCGAGCTTATTCAACCTCTCTTCATAAGGCAAGCCCTCTAGTCCAGGCAGCATCCTGTTAAACCTTCTTTGCACCCTCTCCAAAGCCTTTGTATCTAGAACTGGACACAATATTCCAAGTGTGGTTTCACCAGGGACTTATAGAGCTGTCACAAAACCTCGCTGCTCTTAAACTCGATTCCCCTGTTAATGAAAGCTAAAACACCATATGCTTTCTTAACAACCCTATCCACTTGGGTGACAACTTTGAAGGATCTATGTACTTGCACACCAAGATCCCTCTGTTGCTCCACACTGCTAAGAATCCTGTCTTTAATCCTATATTCAGCATTCGAGTTTGAACTTCCAAAATGCATCACTTCACATTTATCCAGGTTGAATCCCATCTGCCATTTCTCAGCCAGGCTCTGCATCCTGTCTGTCACACTGCAGAATGCAATAGTCCTCGATACTATCAACGGCAACTCCAACCTTTGTGTCATCTGCAAATTTACTAATCCACCCCTCAAACTCCTCATCCAAGTCATTTATAAAAACGACAAAGAGTAGAAGCCCAAGAAAGAGCCCTGCGGGATCCCACTCAACAGTGACCTACAGGCAGAATACTTTCCAATTACAACCACTCTACAACCACTCTCTGACTTCTGTCAGCCAGCCATTTCTGAATCCAGATCGCCAAATCTCCCTGTATCCCATACTTCCTGAATGAGCCTACCATGGGGAACCTTATCAAATGCCTTGCTAAAGTCATATACACCACATCCACTGCTCGACATTTGTCGACCTGTCTTGTTACCTCCTCAAAGAACTCAATAAGATTTGTGAGGCATAACCTGCCCCTCACAAAACCATGCTGACTGCCTTTCATCACACTACGCTTTGCCAAATAGTCATAAATCCAACTCTCAGAATTCTTTCCAAAACTTTGTTGACCACAGACTAAGACTGACTGGTCTGTAATTGCCTGGGATTTCCCTATTACCCTTCTTGAAAAGAGGAACAACATTTGCCTCCTTCCAATCCTCCAGTACGACTCCCATGGAGAGTGAGGAGGCAAAGATCTTCACCAGTGTCTGAGTAACCTCCTTTCTTGCTTCCCGGAGCAGGCTAGGATAAAACTGGTCTAACCATGGGGACTTATCAATCTTAATGTTTTCCAATATTTCCAGTACATCAACTTCTTGATCTGGTCAAGCCTGTACCCCAGCTCCTCAAAGTTCTCATTCACAACAATGTCACTTTGCTCAGTGGAAACTGAAGCAAAAAACTCATTTAGGGCTTCCCTATCTGCTCAGACTCCACACACAAGTTCCCAACGCTATCCCTGATCGGCCCTACCTACTCCCTGATCGTTCTCTTATTCCTCACATATGAGTAAAATGCCTTTGGGTTCTCCATAATCCTTCCTGCCAAGCCTTTTTTTGTGCCCCCTCCTGCTCTCCTCAGTCCACTTCTGAGCACCTTTCTAGCAAGCCTGTAATCCTCTAAAGCTGTGCTAGATCCTTGCTTCCTCCACCTTACATAAGCGGCCTTCTTCCTTTTGACGAGAAACTCCTCTGTTCTCGTCATCCAAGGTTCCTTAATCCTACCCCTTCTTACCTGTCTCAGAGGAACAAATTTGTGCATCACTCACAACAACTGCTCCTTAAATAGTCTCCACATGTCTGCTGTTCCCTTATTGTGGAACAATTGCTCCCAGCCTGTACTTCCCAACTCATCTGATCGCATCATAATTTCCTTTTCCCCAATTAAATATCTTCCCTAGTTGACTGCTCCTTTGCTCCAGTGAACTGGATCAGTACCAAGCTGATAACATTCTTCATTGTTCAACTGCTCAGTAGGCAGTGACATCCAGGTAACGTATACACCTGTACAAAATAAAAAATGTGCAATTTATCCAAACTTGTCATGGCACAGAAAAAAATAAGTCAGAGAGAGTCATAGAGTCATAGAGATGTACAGCACAGAAACAGCCCCTTCGGTCCAAATATCCCAACCCAATCTAGTCCCACCTGCCAGCACCCGGCCCATATCCCTCCTAAGCCATCCTATTTATATACCCACCCAGATGCCTTTTAAATGTTGCAATTGTACTAGCCTCTACCACTTCCTCTGGCAACTTATTCCGCACACATACCACCCTCTGAGTGAAAAAGTTACCTCTTAGGTCTCTTTTATATCTTTCCCCTCTCACCCTAAACCTATGCCCTCTAGTTCTGGACTCCCCCACCCCAGGGAAAAGACTTTGCTTATTTACCCAATAATTGCGGTCTTTGAAGAAGGAGGCCATCTGGGTTGTACGGTATTGGAACTGTCCTCCTGGTAGCAGATGCGGCGGAGACGAAGGAATTGGGAATTCCCCCCAGACGTGATCAACGATGTCCTCCACCGCTTCCCGCTCCTCCGCCCTTGAGCCCCACACCTCCAATCACCACCAGGACAAAACCCCACTGGTCCTCATCTACCATCCCACCAACCTCCATATACATCGTATCATCCGTCGTCATTTCCGCCACCTCCAAACGGACCCCACCACCAGGGATATATTTCCCTCGCCTCCCCTATCAGCATTCCGAAAAGACCACTCCCTCCATGACTCCCTCGTCAGGTCCACACCCCCCACCAACCCTACCTCCACTCCCGGCACCTTCCCCTGCAACCACAAGAAATGCAAAACTTCCGCCCACATCTCCCCCCTTACTTCCTTCCAAGGCCCCAAGGGATCCTTCCATATCCACCACAAATTCATCTGCACCTCCACACACATCATCTACTGCATCCGCTGCACCCGATATGGCCTCCACTATATTGGGGAGACAGCCCGCCTACTTGCGGAACGTTTCAGAGAACACCTCTGGGACACCCGGACCAACCAACCCAACCACCCCGTGGCTCAACACTTCAACTCCTCCTCCCACTCCACCAAGGACATGCAGGTCCTTGGACTCCTCCATCGCCAGACCATAGCAACATGACGGTTGGAGGAAGAACGCCTCATCTTCCGCCTAGGAACCCTCCAACCACAAGGGATGAACTCAGATTTCTCCAGTTTACTCATTTCCCCTCCCCCCACCTGGTCTCAGTCAAATCCCTCAAACTCAGCAGCGCCTTCCTAACCTGCAATCTTCTTCCTGACCTCTCCGCCCCCAACCCCACTCCGGCCTATCACCCTCACCTTGACCTCCTTCCACCTATCGCATTTCCAACGCCCCTCCCCCAAGTCCCTCCTCCCGACCTTTTATCTTAGCCGGCTGGACACACTTTCCTCATTCCTGAAGAAGGGCTCATGCCCGAAACGTCGATTCTCCTGCTCCTTGGATGCTGCCTGACCTGCTGCGCTTTTCCAGCAATACATTTTCAGCTCTGATCTCCAGCATCTGCATTCCTCACTTTCACCTCCCTGACTGCAGGGAAAAGACTTTGCCTATTTATCCTATCCATGCCCCTCATAATTTTGTAGACCTTTATAAGGTCACCCCTCAGCCTCTGACGCTCCAAGGAAAACAGCCCCAGCCTGTTCAGCCTCTCTCTATAGCTCAGATCCTCCAACCCTGGCAACATCCTTGTAAATCTTTTCTGAACCCTTTCAAGTTTCACAACATCTTTCCAATAGGAAGGAGACCAGAATTGCACGCAATATTCCAACAGTGGCCTAACCAATGTCCTGTACAGCCGCAACATGACCTCCCAACTCCTGTACTCAATTCTCTGACAAATAAAGGAAAGCATACCAAACACCTTCTTCACTATCCTATCTACCTGCAACTCCACTTTCAAGGAGCTATGAACCTGCACTCCAAGGTCTCTGTTCAGCAACACTCCCTAGGACCTTACCATTAAGTGTATAAGTCCTGCTAAGTTTTGCTTTTCCAAAATGCAGCACCTCGCATTTATCTGAATTAAACTCCATCTGCCACTTCTCAGCCCATTGGCCCATCTGGTCAAGATCTTGTTGTACTCTGAGGTAACCCTCTTTGCTGTCCACTACACTTCCAATTTTGGTGTCATCTGCAAACTTACTAACTGTACCTCTTATGCTCGCATCCAAATCATTTATGTAAATAACAAAACGTAGAGGACCCAGCACCGATCCTTGTGGCACTCCACTGGTCACAGGCCTCCAGTCTGAAAAACAACCCTCCACCACCACCCTCTGTCTTCTACCTTTGAGCCAGATCTGTATCCAAATGGCTAGTTCTCCCTGTTTTCTATGAGATCTAACCTTGCTAATTAGTCTCCCGTGGGGAACCTTGTCAAACGCCTTACTGAAGTCCATATAGATCACATCTACTGCTCTGCCCTCATCAGTCTTCTTTGTTACTTCATCAAAAAACTCAATCAAGTTTGTGAGACATGATTTCCCTCGCACAAAGCCATCTTGACTATCCCAAATCAGTCCTTGCCTTTCCAAATACATGTACATCCTGTCCCTTAGGATTCCCTCCAACAACTTGCCCACCACCGAGGTTAGATTCACTGGTCTATAGTTCCCTGGCTTGTCCTTACCACCCTTCTTAAACAGTGGCACCATGTTTGCCAACCTCCAGTCTTCCGGCACCCCACCTGTGACTATCAATGATACAAATATCTCAGCAAGAGGCCCAGCAATCACTTCTCTAGCTTCCAACAGAGTTGTCAGGTATACCTGATCAGGTCCTGTGGATTTATCCACCTTTAACCGTTTCAAGACATCCAGCACTTCCTCCTCTGTAATCTGGACATTTTGCAAGATGTCACCATCTTTTTCCCTACAGTCTATATCTTCCATATCCTTTTCCACTGTAAATACTGATGCAAAATATTCATTTAGTATCTCCCCCATTTTCTGTGGCTACACACAAAGGCCACTTTGCTGATCTGTGAGGGGCCCTATTCTCTCCCTAGTCCTCAATATATTTGTAAAACCCCTTTGGATTCTCCTTAATTCTATTTGCCAAAGCTATCTCATGTCCCCATTTTGCCTTCCTGATTTCCCTCTTAAGTATACTCCTACTTTCTTTATACTCTAAGGATTCACTCGATCTATCCTGACTGTACCTGACATATGCTTCCTTCTTTTTCTTAACCAAACCCTCAATTTCTTTAGTCATCTAGCATTCCCTATATCTACCAGCCTTCCCTTTCACTCTGACAGAAATATACTTTCTCTGGATTCTTGTTATCTCATTTCTGAAGGCTTCCCATTTTCCAGCCCGTCTCTTTACCTGCAAACATCTGCCTCCAATCAGCTTTTGAAAGTTCTTGCCTAATACTGTCAAAATTGGCCTTTCTCCAATTTAGAACTTCAACTTTTAGATCTGGTCTATCCTTTTACATCACTATTTTAAAACAAATAGAATTATGGTAACTGGCCCCAAAGTGCTCCCCCATTGACACCTCAGTCACCTGCCCTGCCTTATTTCCCAAGAGTAGGTCAAGTTTTGCACCTTCTCTAGTAGGTACATTCACATACTGAATCAGAAAATTGTCTTGTACACACTTAAGAAATTCCTCTCCATCTCAACCTTTAACACTATGGCAGCCCCAGTTGATGTTTGGAAAGTTAATATCCCCTATTATTCTTACAGATAGCTGAGATCTCCTTACAAGTTTGTTTCTCAATTTCCCTCTGACTATTAGGGGGTCTATAATACAATCCCAATAAGGTAATCATCCCTTTCTTATTTCTCAATTCCACCCAAATAACTTCGCTGGATGTATTTCCGGGAATATCGTCCCTTAGCACAGCTGTAATGCTATCCCTTATCAAAAATGCCACTCTCCCTCCTCTTTTGCCTCCCTTTATATCCTTCCTGTAGCATTTGTATCCTGGAATATTCAGCTGCCAGTCCTGCCCATCCCTGAGCTATGTTTCCATAATTGCTATGATATCCCAGTCCCATGTTCCTAACCATGCCCTGAGTTCATCTGCCATCCCTGTTAGGCCCCTTGCATTGAAATAAATGCAGTTGAATTTATTAGTCCTACCTTGTCCCTGCCTGCCCTGACTGTTTGACTCACTTCTGTTCTCAGTTGTACCCGTCTCAGATCGATCTCTTTCCTCACTATCTCCCTGGATCCCTCCCCCCGACCTTACTAGTTTAAATCCTCCCAAGCAGTTCTAGCAAATTTCCCTGGCAGTATATTAGTCCCCTTCCAATTTAGGTGCAATCTGTCCTTCTTGTACAGGTCACTTCTACCCCAAAAGGGATTCCAATGATCCAAAGATGTGAATCCGTCTCCCAAATACCAGCTCCTCAGCCATGCATTCATCTGCTCTCTCCTCCTATTCCTGCCCTCACTAGCTCGTAGCACTGGGGGTATTCCAGATAATACTACCCTTCGATGGACCCAATAAGGAGAGACTTTTATTTTAATTCTACTTTCGGTTCAAAGCAGTAGAGGGAACCCCACATTGAGTCGAAGCCGTTGTTGTCTCTGTCGTTGGACTGTTTAATGACAATGATGAGGCAGCTGTACTTTCATTTTAAAAGAGTAGAGTCAGATTTAATTTCTATCTACCCTGTGCCAAACCTATTCCAAGGTGTCTGATGGAGACAGTATGTGGAGAAAGTGAGGACTGCAGATACTGGAGATCAGAGTCGAGAGTGTGCTGCTGGAAAAACACAGCAGGTCAGGCAGCATCCAAGGGACAGGAGAATCAATGTTTCAGGCATAAGCCCTTCAACAGGAATCAGGAGACAGTATGTGGCATGATTTAATGAATATCTAATTCCATGTTGAACACAGCCTGGGGATTTGAAAGAGCCTAGTGTAGAGAGAGATGTACATTGTAATTAAACATGTGCATACCTGTTCTCGAATGTTTGATGAGGGAGGTTTATTTTCCAAGTGGAGGCACAGGAAAGGTGTTGGCGAGGTGCTCATCCTCGTCGATAATGTGTTGCAGGCTGCAAAGAACGTGTTGCAGTCATTTGGCTCTCGGGAAGGACTGGACAATGAAGTGTACACTGTCTGTTGTAGACTGTGGCTGTCTCCTGAGGAGGTCACTACGCTTTCTCACTATGGCACAACAGAACTGGCAGTCGATGAGTTGAGCATTGTACCCTGTTCTTATGAGGGCATCCTTGAGCACTGTCAAGTGTCCATCATGCCTCCTCCTCATCTGAGTTGACTGAGTATGACATCAAGGACCTTGAGGAAGACTGTGATCAATGGGAATTGGAGAAAATTCTGCACTGGCAATGCCCTCAACTGTAAATGGGAAATCCAAACTCTGTCAGTTGTCTTCCAAGTCACTTAACACCCTGACCAGGGACTAATTTACTGCTCCTTCACTATCGTTTGTTAAAAATCTTGGAATCCCCTTCCAAACAGCTCTGTGTGTACGACTGCACCACTTGGATAGAAGAGGTTCGAGACGGCAGCTCCCTGTTACCTTCTGCAGAGCTGTTGGGAATAACAAATAAACTCTGTCTTTACTAGTAGAAAGTGAGGACTGCAGATGCTGGCGATCAGAGCTTAAAAATGTGTTGCTGGAAAAGTGCAGCAGGTCAGGCAGCATCAAAGGAGAAGGAGAATCGACATTTCGGGCATAAGCCCTTCTTCTTTGATGCTGCCTGACCTGCTGTGATGTTCTGGCAACACATGTTTAAGCTCTGCGCTTGCTAGTGCCTGCCAATACCCATGAACCGATGTGTTAAAATCGGTTTTATGTTTTCACAGTTTGTTCTGAAGTCTCAGAAAGGGAAGACCTTGCTGTATGAGTGCGACACCAGTAACATCAGGAGCACCACATGACATTGAGGTAACAATTCCCTTCGTTTTCACACAGTCAGAGGATTGATCGTGTGATGTCAATGCCATTGAGATCAACATTTACATCGCAAGTTATAAAAATGCAACACATCATTGATATCGGGACATTTAATATGGAAACTTAGTAATTTCTCATTTACTGTCCATCACCAAATACTTGTGAGTCCTTTGACACGGCAGCTTTGCTGTTCCTGTTCACATCAGACAATTTGTCACAGTTCAGAAAGAAGAAACAAAAATTAAACTGCTGGATAGAAACTCAGCAGGTGAAAAGACAGAAACAGAATTAATGTTTTGAGGCCAATGAAACTTACTCACAACAGCTTTATGTCAGAGTCAATATGTTTACTCTGTTTCCCTATTCAGATGTAACCTCATCTGCTGCATGTCTCTACCGGTTTCTGTTTGTATTTCAGGTTTCAGTTGCTTTTTCTGACGGGTCTCGAGGTTGAACTTGGTTATATTTGCCCAATATGGTCCACTCCTTGAGCTGTTGTGCCAGTGACAGTTGTGTTACACTGGAGTCTGTTTTTTCTTCATGTTCCAAAAAATCTCTTTTTGCTCATATCCATCCAAATATGCAAATCTCAGGAAATCGGTTTTATTTGAAAAGGCATTTTGCGGAAACTGCATTTCACGAAACAACAGGAATAGATTATTGATGATGCCGCACTCTATGGCCTTCATTGAACATGTTTGTCTCCTCAGACTCCAAAAGATTTTAATACATATCAGAGACTAATTACAGCAAAGCCCACCATCTCTGCACTGACCCATACTGAGTTATATATCTCCTTTTATTATCATGTAATCTCCCTGTACCACTGCACATTTTGTTGTCTCTGCCTGTTTTAATTCTGAATATCCTGTGCAGATGTGAACAATCTTAGCAACCTGTTACCCTGCGATGAAAGAGTGTGTCTGTAAAATCTATTGCCTGAATCACATTTATAATTCTCCTGTTCTATTCAGATTATCGATTGACATTCCATCTCCCAAATGTAATCTGTCTCCTTGCTCTGCATTATATTTCATTCCACCTGTTTGAAAGCGTGATGTTTGAATACTGGTGACTGGACGATATCATTGTACTCCTCTCCAATCTCCACAGCCAAAGCCTCCAATCCCCTGTATCTCCGAGGCAATGTCAAATTCATTCTGTCCCTGATCCCTTAATAAGCAATGATTTAATAAACTGTTGTACATATCACATTTTGGTCTAAAGTCAAAGAATGTAAATATTGCTGATTTAAACCAAATAAACTGCAATAATATATTTGCTATTTTAAAAAAATGCTGAAGAGCACTTTGTGGTGAAGTTACAAAGTTGCCTTATTAGATCAGTGAAAGGAACATTCAGGCAAATCCATACTTCCTGCAAATGGTCAGAGTAATTATGGTGACAATCTGGTGGTTGGCGGTTGATCGAGTGATCAGCACAGTAACAACCTCTTGACTGCTTTTTTTGAGGAGGGCTGTTGGATGCAGCATTGTGCAGGGAAAACACAACAGGATCATCCAGCCTGCGAAAAAGAAACATCCATCATTCTCCCTCCCCACTGACTTCACGAGAACAATTGGCAATGGGAGATAAGAACAATAGCCAGTGATATCAAATCCAGTCCCGTTATCAATGTGTACTGAAAGTGTTGTATTGAAAAGGGGTTAACTAGAAATGTTTGTTCAGTCACTGTGATTAACGTCAATCTCCATGGAATCTAATTGCGTAACTGGAGGCTTTCTCTCTCCTATTAGTAAGGGCTTCTTTCAATGCATCATCCCCTTGTTTCTGCAACTGCATCACATCCACCACTAACGGCAGCTGCAGAGACAGGGAAAGGAGAGATCAGAATCTGAGAACAATGGACTGGAATGTTCCAACAATGGACAGGAGTTTATCTTTGGGGCTTAACTTCCTTTCCTGGTCTTTATTATCTTTTCGGATAAAAGGTGTACTGCTGATTATTCAGGCAGGTTACTATCCCATCCTCGCTATTGTTGGTGTTCCTGGTAAGTCCCTTTATGTCTATCTCCATTCATTTGTTTCCCTAAATCATGTTGAACTCCATTGCTATTTCTGTTGTCTGTATTTGACAAGGACAGAAACTATTAACTTCAGTTTCAATTAAACACTCCATTCATTATCCACAAATTTCAGACCCCTCCCTCACAAGCATCTGATACCGAGACTGCTCACAATGTCGAGGCCCTTTTTATCCTGAACCGATTTGTGTCTTGGTATTGTGTCCATCATCAAACCTGTCCATTGCCGGCTCCATAATACCACCAGATTCCACCTACATTTCAGTACTGTTGATGAATAAACAATTATCTCAGCCTGGTCACACGTTCAGTTGTGAATATTTCAATTGCAAACTTGTTCTTGGCTCGAAAGTAATTCCATGACAGAAACACCATGTCATGAATTAATGTCACTGGAAGGATAATTCAGAGACACAAGCTAATGTGCGAAAGACACTGTTTCATATTCTATCACAACTGAAAACAGACCTTAAATTCAAATGACAAGAATTGGAGAAAAAGTGAGTTTCACTAATAACAACCATAAGACCCCCACGATTTTGTCTGAAATCCGAGCTGTTTCACTGATGTTGTTTGGGAAAGAAATCTAACATGCTTATCTGGTTTGGGTTAAGTGTGACTTCGGATCCAAAACATGTCATTAAACTTGTAATCTGAGGCCAAATAGTAGAAGATAGACTGGGACCTTTTTCACAGGAGTGCAGGAGATGGAGAGGCAACCTGATAGGAGTTTATAAAATGATGAGAGGAACAGATCGTTGTCTTTTCTCTATGATGGGGGATTTCAAGACTGAGGGCACCTTTTTCTGGTGAGAGGAGAGAAATGTTAAAGACATGAGAGGCAAAGCTTTTACACAGGAGGTGGTTCACATGTGGAATGAATTTCCTGAGGAAGTGGTGGATGTGGGTACAATTACAACATTCCAAAGAGATTTGGATAAGTACATGAGTAGGGAAGATTTGGAGGGTTTTGAACAAGGAGCAGGGAGGTAGGAAAAGTTTAGTTTGGGATTATGTTCAGCATGGACTGGTTGGACTGAAGGGTCTGCTTCTGTGCTGCTATGTAATGTGCTTGGCTCTATTCTGCCTTGGGGAATGGCCTCTCAGGTCAAGGTCAATCAGTGTTGGTCATCAAACGCTGTCCATACCAGTGATCAGGACATTCCCATGGAATCAAAAACATCAAGGGTTAAATCAAACAAAGGAATATGCTGCCGTTTTGAAACAAAAAAAAGTGTTGGGAAAAATGAACATGTTTGCCCGCCTGTGTCGAAAGAAAGACAGAGTTCACATTTCAAGTCCACTGACCATACGTGAGAACTGAAAACAGCTGGGAAATATTGTGATTATTTTAGTGACAGAAATGTTTGTTATGAAGAGGAGAAGGAGTCAGTTGAACAGAAGGAGAAAGAGAGAGGGAGAGAAAAAGGAGCAAACAAAGGGATTGCTGATCGGCTGGGATGGAAATAAAATGTGGCATTAATCTCATTTATTTTTCGCCTTTTCCCATACTCTTGAAAATCATTCCAAGTGGCTGTTTAAACTGAGTTATGTCCCCTCTGTGTCTCTTCCCAGAGTGTGCTCATCTCCTTATATTCACTAATGGGACATGGGTATCAGTGACTGGGCCAGCGTTTATTTCCCCTGCCAATTGCCCTTGAGAAGATGCTGCTGAGCTGCCTTCTTGACCAACTGTGGGTGCCTCGGCCCATTCAGTTTCATTTCTCTGACACTTTGTAGTGATTGATCCAGCTGAGTGGCTGACTTGGCCATTTCAAAGGACAAGTGTCAACCTTATTGCTGAGAGTCTGGAGTCACATGTAGGCCAGACCAGGTGAAGGTGGTAAATTTCCTTCCCTGAAGGACATTAGGGAGCCAGGTGGGTTTTCCTGACAACAAACGATGGTTTCAGAGTTTCATTTGAGTCATAATTCCAGATGTTTGATTGAATTCAAATTCCACCATCTGCCACGGTGGGATCAAATCCGAGGTCTCGGTTATTACCTGGATCCCTGGATTAATAGACCACAGGCTGGACCATCGCCTCCCCATCTTCTCTAATCACCTCCCCATGCAATAGTGGTGTTGCTGTCATCGTGACTGAGGTACAGAAAATGGTGCGATTGTCAACTACTTCTATGGAGACTGGAACTGCAAATATTTCGGGTCAGTGGGACTGTGCAGAGATGTAACAGTTCATCAGCAACTGACAAGAATCTGAGAACGAAGGCATTTTCAACACAGAGTGGGTGTACCATGTATATGTGGATTTGACCTGCTCCTGTCACTGGAACATCAGTGAAGGTTCTGTAAATGGTTTCCTCAGGTTTGTGTACCAGCTGCTGCATTCATTCAGGGAGAGCTGAGTGTCTGGTGAACCCACTCTGTACAAGGTGTGGGCAGGGCATTCACAGTGTATCAGGGTCTTCAACACGGCTAACAAATGGAGCAGAGACTGCACAGAAGGGAAGCTCTGTAAACAGTGGGGAGCAGGGCACCACAATCTCCTCTCTGGGATTTCCAGGAATATTTTCCAATGTTGTACCTATTCCAGTTGCAATGTGTGACGCCAGTTTGATTAGACAATGAGGAGGTCACAGAGCTGTGTCGCTTGCTTCAGCAGAACCTGTCACACCAGGGAGAGGACTGTGCTGATATGGACCATGAAGTGAACTGGTTTGATTCTGGAAGTTCCAATCCAAAAATGTGCAACAGAGGTGAATTGGCCTAAATTGCCCATTGGATTGGTTATTAGTGAGGGGTAAATATACAATAGCTGAATGGTTCTGGGTGGGTTACACTTTGGAGGGTCGATGTGGACTTATTGGGCCGAAGGGCCTGTTTCCACAATGTAGGGATTCTAATTCTAAAAGAATAGGTGTCATATCCCTCAGGTGCCATAATGCCATTTCTGAGATATTCAGGCTATCTCTGTCCCATGAGGTGAATATGTTGGTTCTGTCTCCACAGTGAAAGGAACAGAAAATCTTCCAGAAATATTAGGGAACATGAGTGAAGATGAGTGAGTGCAGGAAATTAGAATTATTGAAAAGGAATTACTTGAAAAACACATTACATTGAAGTGTGGTAATTGCTGCACCAAATGAGTAATGAATTTCGAGGGCTGCGGAGATGGGGCTGCAGACAGAGCATGCTGGACAGCTCTTTTGGGAGCCGGTATTGACATGATGGGTCAATGGCCTCTTTTCATCCTGTAAATTCCTTGATTCTATGAGGCACTTCCCTGAGTCTTGAGGGAAGTCAAAGTTCTTCAAAGCTCTTCCGATTCTGGGAAATATCCAGGACCGTAGTGAGTAGGTGCTGTGGCTGCAAATATTTAAAACACGGTGCAGAGGGAAAACAGAAAACAAAATCGTGGATAACTTGACATCAGTTGTGAGGAAAGTATTAGCATGTTTGTAAGGTATGTGATAACTGGATAATTGGAGAATAATGGTATAACTTAACAGAGTCAGCCCAGATTCACAAAAGGGAAATTATCTTTGATAAATCTGCTGGGGTTTGTGGAGAATGTTGTTTCTGACATTGACAAATGAGAACAGTGGAACTGGAATATTTCAATTTTCAGAAGAATTTGAGATGTTTGGTTACAGGTAAGTGAAGAACGTTAGAGCCCAGGAGTAAGAGGGGAATATACTGCAAGGATTGATGTTACGAAGTTGAAAGAGTGTTTGGTCACTACAAGAAGGAGGGTGCATTTCTGAGCTGAGAGAGTTTCATAGCCCATGTGCCTGTGACTAGGTGACAGCTGCAGAGAGTGCTGAGAATTGAGAAAATGTAACCAAAGGCTTCGAGTTGTGTTTTTGGGTTAATGAAACCGGATTTGAATTTATCCAATTAATTGAAGTTATGCCCAGGATATCAAAAACCAATTGAATTTGAATTTAATTGTATTGACAACATTTGACCAACCTGAGGTTATGAGTCTTCGGGTTTTAAAAGGAAGGACATTTTAAAAAGTAGTCCACCACCAGCGTCCATTTGTCTTTGAGGAACTGGGAGAGAATCCTTCAGGACAACAATGTTTATTCTCCATATTAGGAGCTGTAAAGCAATGACCTGTCTGCTCTCGAGTAATCACGTGTTTGGGAATTAGATTAGATTACATTACAGTGTGGAAACAGGCCCTTTGGCCCAACAAGTCCACACCGACCCGCCGAAGCACAACCCACCCATACCCCTACATTTACCCCTATATCTAACACTACGGGCAATTTAGCATGGCCAATTCCCCTGACCTGCACATCTTTGGACTATGGGAGGAAACCGGAGCACCCGGAGGAAGCCCACGCAGACACAGAGAGAATGTGCAAACTCCACACAGACAGTCACCTGAGGCGGGAACTGAACCCGAGTCTCTGGCGCTGTGAGGCAGCAGTGCTAACCACTGTGCCACCGTGCCGCCCAGTGTTCTGGGAATGTTCTAGAAACCATCTGTTCTTGTGGATGTGTGTCTGTGTGTTTAGGGAGGGAAGGATTCTTCTGTATTACATCACCTATCTGTCAGTAATTCGGAATTTGCCATGTGTTATTCCAGCTACAACTACATCAATAAATCTCTGAACATTTCATTTTGAAAATCTCACTCTGATCTCAATCAATTATAAAACGTCCATCAGGCTGAAGTATAAATTGTTGGTTTTCCTTCCTCACAGTTAACGTCATGACGATCTTCGTCCTGCTTTATAAAGATTGTGGATTGTCTCTATGTGTCAGGCGTTACCTGGAGGCAATGGCAGTGACGGATCTACTGGTCATTATCCTCGACCTGATATTGAGACACATTCCCAACGTTTATCGGGAACAGTTTTATTTCCTGTGGGACATCCCCGTGTGTAATATCCACGGCGTCCTGCTTTATGCAGCCACTGACTGTTCTGTCTGGTTCACCGTCACTTTCACCTTTGATCGGTTTGTGGCCATTTGTTGCCAGAAGCTGAAAAATAAATATTGCAGTGAGAAAACGGCGGCTGTGGCTCTGGGAACAGTGACTGTGCTGAGCTGTTTAAAGAACATTTTCTGGTATTTCATGCTCACGGGTCGTTATCGGTTGGCGAACTCCCCCTGGTTTTGTTGCATAAGGAACGGTGTTCTATCTTCTCGTGTCTGGGTCACAATCGAGTTCCTCCATCACATTCTAATACCAACTCTCCCATTTCTCCTGATTCTGCTGCTCAATGTTTTCACCATCAGACACATTTTGGTGACCAGCAGAGCCCGCAGGAGACTCCGGAGTCACACCAATGGGGACTCTCACCATGATAAAGAAATACAACACCGAAAAAAATCTATTGTTTTATTGTTTGTGATCTCGGCCAATTTCATCCTGTTATGGTCAATGTTAATGCTGTATTCAATATGGAACCGAATGTATAGTCTGGCATATGACTCTGTGTATCTAGATGCCTATGTGCAGGAATTAGGCTTCATGCTGCAACTCCTCAGTTGCTGCACTAACACCGCGATTTACGCTGCGACCCAGACTAAATTCAGACAGCAGCTGAAGAATGTGCTGAAATATCCCTTTACCCAAATTCATCAATCAATCAAATTCGCTTATTAATCAATCCATCCAGGATTTTCTCATTTCAGTTCCATGTTTCAGCAATGAGGCAGCCTGTTGCTATGGTAACAGACTGAGGGTAGTGCTGGTTTATCCAATCTTATCCCACAGGGTGTTACAGGGACACATTTCAATGTTTCTCACAACTTGGGAGCCAGTGAGAAAAGGCACCATTTCACTGACTGTATCTGTAACTTCAATTTGTAAATAATGAAAATGTTCATTAAGAAGTGCCAAGCAGTGGAACAAACTGCTTTATTGTTTATCTTTGTGTTGAAGAAGCTGAACTGGAGAGAGACAGACCCGACCCACGTCCTGGTCCTTAGGGAAGGGAAGGGAACCGGGGCCGAGTTCAGGAGTTGGGGTTCAGTCACTTTGTCCTTTACCTTCACCTCAGGATCACTCTCTCTGACCTGGCATCAGCAGGGTTCATCTCTCTCCCTTGATTCCTCTCCCTCCATTTACAGCTCTCACTCTCACAATGTCTCCCTCTCTCTCCTCTCCACCCATTGTTGTCTCCTTTTGCTCACATCACTGATGCAACATCAGTTGGACAAAACTGCTCTGTGTCGCCAAAGACATTGTTTGAAGAACGAGACACCAGCAACCTGAGAGATTCACAAGCTGTGATGCTCTGTCTGAAGGAAAATATCGGCCACTTTTGTAGTGGCATGTCGAGGCCACCAGAGGGTGGCATTGTATTACATTAAACACAGGAAGGGAGCAAGAGAGACTCAGCCTTTAATTCATCACTTTTTAATTCATTCATTCATTCAAACTTTCCTCCAGTCCCATTGCAGCCAGAGACACAGGCTGCACAAACACATACAAACACACATTTGGAGATAAACATCAAAAGGACCATTGAATGTGCACACAGATACATAACACAGTTCGGCCGACAAAGACACACATACACACACATACACACAGATACGGAGACACACACTAATACACAAATCCATATACATTACCTCACACACTTATAACTACAAACACGCAGAGATAGATCGACTGAGATAACGCACACAGTTCAAGAGAGAGAATCACATACAGACACACACAGGCACATTTATACACACAAACATGCAGACCGACATAGATTCATACACATACAAAGACAGAAACAGAAACAGACTGAGGTGCAGATGTGCAACAGGCCTTGACGCAGACACACACAAACACACAGAAACACATTGTTATGGACCAGGCCAGCCCACCTTAAAATATTTGAAGGCAGTAGCTTAGACCCTAGCATTTTACTCTTTTAAAGACAGATGTGAAATCGATATTCTCATATACTTCGGGAGTCTTGCTGAACAAAGAGACCTTGGAGTGCCGGTTCGTCGCTCCTTGAAAGTGGTGTCGCAGGTAGATAGGATAGTGAAGAAGGCGTTTTATATGCTTTCCTTTGTTGGTCAGAGTATTGAGTACAGGAGTTGGCAGGTCATGTTGTGGCTGTAGAGGACATTGGTTAGGCCACTGTTGGAATATTGCATGCAATTCTGGTCTTCCTATTGGGAAGATATTGTGAAACTTGAAAGAGTTCAGAAAAGATTTACAATGATGTTGCCAGGGTTCGAGGATCTGAGCTACAGGGAGAGACTGAACAGGTTGGGGTTGTTTTCCCTGGAGTGTCAGAGGCTGAGGGGTCACCTTATAGAGGAATACAAAATCATAAGGTGCATGGATAGGATAAACAGACAAAGTCTTTTCCCTGGGTTTGGGAGTCCAGAATGAGAGGGCATAGGTTTAGGGTGAGAGGGGAAAGATATAAAAGAGACCAAAAGGGCAACTTTTTCACACAGAGGGTGATATGTGTATGGGATGAGCTGCCAGAGGAAGTGGTAGAGGCTGGTACAATTGCAACATTTAAAAGGCATCTGGATGGGTATATGAATAGGAAGGGTTTGGATGGATATGGGCCGGGTGCTGGCAGGTGGGGCTAGATTGGGTGGGGATATCTGGTTAGCATGGAAAGGTTGGACCGAAGGGCCTGTTTCCATGTTGTACATCTCTTTGATTCTATATCTCTATTCCAGGTGTAATGCAGCTGGTCAGGCCGCTCAACTTTCAGCAAAACAGAGTTTATTTAAACATGAGAGTTTAACAAAACAAAACAGAATTTAGAATAACGTAACTATTGGAAAACATAACTGACCAGATACAGCAACTTCGTTCAGGCACTATTCCAATGCAGTAACATCCCATAACACACACAATCCTGATATATCAGGAATAAAAGAATGACTAGAGTAAGATTAGGACCAATCAAGGATAGTAGTGGGAAGTTGTGCATGGAGTCCGAGGTGGATCGGGAAGCATGAAATGAATATCTGTCAGTATTTACACTAGAAAAAGACAATGTTGTTGAGGGGAATACTGAGATACAGGCTACAAGGCTCGAGGTGAATGAGGTTCACAAGGAGGAGGTGTTAGCAATTCTAGAAAGTTTGAAAATAGATAAGTCCCCTGGACCAGATGGGATTTATCTTCGGATTCTCTGGGAAGTAAGAGAGGAGATTTCCAAGCCTTTGGCTTTGATCTTGATGTCACCATTGTCGAAAGGAATAGTGCCAGAAGGCTGGAGGATAACAAATGGAACACAGAATATAGAACAATATAGCACAGAACAGGCCCTTCGGCCCTCGATGTTGCACTGACCTGTGAACTATTCTCAGCTCGTCCACCTACACTATCCCATTGTCATCCATTATCCAATGATTGTTTAAATCTCCATAATGTGGAGGAGTTAACTACATTGGCAGGTAGGGCATTCCATACCCTTAACACTCTCTGAATAAAGAACCTGCCTCTGTCATCTGTCTTAAATCTATCACCTATCAATTTGTAGTTATTCCCCCTTGCACAAGCTGGCATCGTCATCCCAGGAAAAAGACTTTCACTGTGTACCCTATCTTATCCTCTGATCATCGTGCATGTCTCTATCAAATCCCCTCTTAGCCTTCTTCTTTCCAATGAGATCAGAGCCAAGTCTCTCAGCCTTTCCTCATGAGACCTTCCCTCAGAGCAGGCAACATCCTGGGTAAATCTCCTCTGACTCTTTTCCAGTGCTTCCACATCCTTCCCAAAATATGGCGACCAGAACTGTACACAATATTCCAAGTGTGGCCGCACAAGCGTTTTGTATAGTTGCAGCATAAAATTGCTGCCGCTGTACACAACTCTGGTGCAGCCGCACTTGGAGTATTGTATACAGTTCAGGTAACCGCATTATAGGAAGGATGTGGAAGCTTTGGAAAGGGTTCAGAGGAGATTCACTAAGATGTTGCCTGGTATGGTGGGAAGGTCTGACCAGGAAAGGTTGATGGACCTGAGACTGTTTTCATTAGAAAGAAGAAGGTTGAGAGGTGACTTAATTGAGACATATAAAATAATTAAAGGGTTAGATAGGGTGGACAGTGCAAACATTTTCCTCGGATGGTGATGGCTCGCACAAGGGGGCATACTTTAATTTGAGGGGTGATGGATATAGGACAGATGTCAGAGGTAGGTTTTTCACTCAGAGGATAGTAGGGACATGGAATGCACTACCTACTACAGTTGGAGACTCGCCAACCTTAAGGACATTTAAATGGTCATTGGATAGACATATGGAATAGTGTAGGTTAGATGGGCTTCAGATGGGCTTCACAGGTCGGCGCAACATTGAGGGCCGAAGGGCCTGTACTGCGCTGTAATGTTCTATGTTCAATAATATAAACTGGAACACAGATTCTTACAGGCAAGAGGCAGACTTGGTCAGGGAGCTTAAGGTGAAGGAATCCTCAGCAGGCAGTGATCATAATATGACTGAAATTACTCTTCAATTTGAGAGGGAGATGATAGAATCAAAGGTAATGGAATACAGCTGAATAAAGGCAACTACAGAGGCATGAGAGAGGAAGTGGGTAGAATTGACTGGGAGAGGAGTGTATCAGGAAAGACAGTGGAACAGCAATGGCAGGAGGTTCTGGGAATAACTCAGGAGACACAGCAGAGATTCATCCCAAGGGAAAGAAGCCTGGTACAGGGAGGAAGAGGCAACCATGGCTGACTAGGGAAGGCAGAGATAGCATAAAAGTTATAGAGAAAACAGATCATTTGGGGAAGGGCAGTGGGAAACCAAAGGATTGGGAACTTGCAAAGACCAATGGAGAGCAACAACAAAAGATATAAGGACGGTCACGATGAACTATGAGGATAAGCTAGCCAGACATATCAAGGAATACTGCAAGAGTTTCTACAGATATATAAAGGGCAAGAGAGAGGCAAAAGTGGACATTGGATCACTGGAAAATGAGGCTGGAAAGATAGTTGTGGGGAAAAGGAAATGGCTGAGGAATTGAATAATTATTTTGTGTCTGATTCATGGTGGAAAATACGAGTAATATCAAATATATTCAAGAGAGTCTCGTGGCAGAGCTGAGTATGATTGTCATCACCAAAAGAGAAGGTTCTAGATAAACCGAATGGCCAGAGAGACACAGACAGACAGAGATGCACGGTGGCTCAGTGGTAAACACTGCTGCCTTAGTGCCAGGGACCCAGGTTCAAATCCAGCCTTGAATGACCGTCTGTGTGGAGTTTGTACATTCTCCTTGTGTCTGCCTGGGTTTCCTCTGGGTGCTTTGGTTTCCTTCCACAGTCCAAAGATGAGCAGATTAAGTGGACAAGCCATGGGAAGTGTAGGGTTACAGAGATGGGAAAGGTTTGGGGAGGCTGTCCTTCAGAGGGTTGGTGTGGAATCAATGGGCTGAATGGCCTGCTTCCATCCTGTGGGGAATCTATGGAAACCCAAGGAGAGAAAGAAGTCGGTGGGGAGAAAGGCAAACAGATACCATTGAGCATGAGCGATGGAGAGGGACAGAGAACAAGGGGGATGTGGCTCAAATGACCCTCAGGGAGCAATAGCAAGATCACAGAGGGCAGAGAGAGGTTGGCGGGAAAGGCCAAAGATCGGAAATACTGAATGACAGATCAGTTCCTGAAAAACCTGGGGAGAGGGTGAGAGAGTGGGCAGGGGTAGATGTGAAGGATATGGCAGAGACAAGAATGTATAGAAAGCTGCGTGAGGGACAGGCAGCTGGGAATATGGAGGCAGAGAGAGAAGGAGGCAGTGAAATCTGTGGGATCAGACTGTGCAGCAACTCCCTTTTTGCCCTTCTGTCTTCCCACACCCTCTACCCCCCCAGAGTTCACCCCCTTGTGGTACAAACCCCAGAGACTGCCTGAGCCCCACAATTGTTCTCCCCCGGGAGTGTGTGTTTGTGTGTAAATGAATGACAGGAGATGGGACAGTTTATAATAATTGTCTCTCTCTCTGTCTCTGCATCATCCCGTGTTTCAGCTCCCGAAACAAATCTCCCCGGGAATGGGGGCGGAAGGACTGAGAGAGAAATGAAAATTAATTAGTTTTTCACAAACTCCTGCACCAAAAGCACAGCAAGATCCCACCGCTCGCTGCCTCCACAATCTGACAGGCTCCTCCCAACACAGCCCCTGATATTAAATACATGGATCGGGAACGGGAAGGTTACTCAGACTGCCTCAGGACTGTCCCAGTGTTTCTGTTTGAGGGGAGCAGGGTCAGAAATATTTATTGTCTCCCATCATCCCAACTCCCCCTCCCCACACACCACCCCCATTTCCACTGTCAGAGTATGTCTCTCCCTCAGTGTCCAAGGTTCAGTGTCTCAGATATCCCCCCAGGAGAGAGATGGAAATTGATCAAATCAAAGCTAAGATGTTCTGAAACAAAACTGGGGAGAAACAAATGAGATCCCATCACTGACTGACTTCCAAAGTCTCTATGTTTAATCAGCACCTCGCCCTGATCTTAAACCCAGAGAATAGGAACAGATTTCAAATGGGATCAGGGGCAAATGCTTTCTGACTGCCCCCAGGGTTTATTTTCTGAGGGGCTGGGCAATGACTCAGTGGTGGAGAGTCACTCACCACAACTTGTGTCCCTCTCCCCCTTTTCCCACCACTCGCCCCCAGCCCCCACCATCCATTGGGTTTCATCTGCCCTGTCCAGCTGGTTCTCTGACACTCCAGGGGGTACGAAAAGCACAAGAAATAAGACCAATGTTCCCCTGACCCACTCCCATTCAAAGGGCGCCACCCCCGTGCCCACTCCATCTGGGATTAGTGCAGTTTCTATATGAAATATTAATGAGGAACCTTCCCCTGGTACAGGCACCTCTCTATCTGTGTGTCCCTGTCTCTCTCTTTCACTCCTCTCTCCCTCTGTCTGACCCTATCCACTTGTCCATCTCTGTTCAGCTTTCTCCTCCTGTTCTCGCAAATCAATCAATGTCTTTCCTTCTCTGACCCCTTCTCCCTCTTCCTCTTTCACTGTCCCAGCCACACCTCCATCTCTGGTCAGATTTCCCTTTCCTCTCGATAATCTCTCTCTCTTTCTCTCCATTCCACACATGTTTTGATTGAAATGCCCTCTCCTGCCTCACGTTTGCCTTGTGCTCCAATCTCTGCACCATGTCTCGGAGAGTGTGGGGATGACGAGAAGTGGTGGGAGGGTCAGAGCTATGGGGGAAATGGAGGCTCGGTGCACCCCAACTACTATCAGACCATCAGTGACCTCAGCCTGGGGCCCGATGGATAGGCTAACGTAACATGTGAGGGTGAGCTGCAGGCCGAGGGAGTGCACTGCAAGAGCCCATAGGTAGCTGAATGCAGGACTGCCATGGCATTCCTTCAACAACCTGTCAGAGCCCACATCCACTCACCAACCCCCCTACCTCCCCAGTGCCCCCACAGAGAGGGGCTGACATTGGAGTGAAGGGTATTCTGCACAGCTGGATCCTACCAGCTGTCCCTAGTTTCCCCCACTCCATGGTGAATGAAACTGAAGGTTTCTGTACCTTCACCATCCACGTTCAGAACCCCTTGCCCTCACCTCCTGAATTTCCTGAATGTGAAAAGTGTTGCTCCCTGCTACTGTAAAGGAAATGGCTGCAGTCTATCCCTGCACAGCAAGATCCCACAGGCTGTAATGTGAAAACAGCACCCCCCCCCCCCACCCCCCATCCCCACTAAGCCACCAGCAAATACTAAACCCTCCCGTTTCAACCTGGAGCTGGGCTGGGACTGAACACTGGAGTAAACCCTCACACCCTCCCTCTAGATCCCGTACCTTGCCCCCCACCACCCCATCCCTCTTTCACTCCAACAGCCCTATCTTCACCCCCCCGCCCCCACACTCCCTGCTGTGCAGGATCCCACAAGAAGCAAAATGAAAAAATGGCCAATCGTTGATGGAGTGGGTTAATATCATCCTGAACGTTGGCCAAAAGGGAGTGGGGCGGCGGGGGAGGGTGGTGAGGTGGGGGCTGTGCAGGTCCTGCATTTCTTGCACCTTTGCAATGCTGAGGACCCTCCTCAGTCCCAGAGCCTACTCCAAAACCCCACCCCCTAACCCCAGAGACAGTAATAAGATCCCAGTCAATAGCAACAATTCCTTCTGTTCATCCCCCAATCCTCACAGATAGACTGAGAAGGGTAGGAGGAGGGAGTGGGACATGTTGTGGGGGGAGGAGGGGTCTTGTGATCCCCTCTGACCATTCACCCACCTCCCCATTAAAATGGCGACAAGTCCCAGTGGAGTCTCTCCCAGATATTCCGAGAGGAATTACAGAAAAGAAAACGGCTGGTGGAGAGACAGGAAAATCCAACCCTCTCCGCGCACCTCCCACCGCCGCCATTAGCCTCAGCTGACCAATAAACTACATTTGAGTGGCACCTGCAACTTCCAACTGTCTGAAGTAATAATCCAACCCTTCCACAATGATTGAAAAAAAGCTTCAGAGGCTCAGGACTCCACCCTCACCCCCAACCCCCCCCCACCACCAACACCTCCATCCTCACCGCCCCCTCCCCTGCCACACACACACCTCCACCCTCACCCCCCACTGCCCTAACACCTCACCGCCCCCCACCCCACACATACACACAACCCCCAGAAGAGGTTAATGTTTAAATCCATAAGACCATAAGAATGAGGAGCAGGAAATGGCCGTCTGGCCCTTTGAGCCTCCTGCGTCATTCAGTGTGATCACGGCTGGTCTTTTTTTGGGATCATCTCCACATACCCACCCTCTCACCATCACCCTTAATTCCTTTCCTGTTCAAAAATCTATCTCTCTTAACTTTAAACTCATTCACTGAGGAGGTCTCAACTGCTTCACTGGGCCGGGATTTCCACAGATTCCCAACCCTCTGGGTGAAGAACTTCCTTCTCAATTCAGTCCTAATCTATTCCTTCTTATTTTGAGGCTATGCCCACTTGTCCCAGTTTCACCTGCCGGTGGAAACACCCTGTTTACTTCTATCTTATCTATTCCACTCCCACCCCACCATCCCCAGTATTCCAGGAAATTCCAAGGAATATTATCCCAGTCTGCTCAGTCTCTCCTCATAAGCCACCCCCCTGAACTCCGGAATCAACCTCGTGAACCTCCTCCTCTGCACCACCTCCAGTGCCAGTACATCCTTTCTCAAGTACGGAAACAAAGCCTGCACACAGTCCTCCAGGTGTGGCCTCCCCAGCACCCTATACAGCTGCAATGTAACCTTCCTGCTTTTAAACTCAATCCCTTTAGCGATGAAAGACAAAATTCCACTTTCCTTCTGAATTTCTTGTTGCACCTGCAGACTAACATTCTCTGATCCACGCACAAGGATCCCCAGGTCCCTCTGCACAGCATCATGCTGCAGGTTTCTTTCACCATTCAGAAACAGTCCCTCTCACAGTTATTCCAAATTGGATGATTTCACATTTATTAACATTGTACTCCATCGACCAGACCTTTGCCCACTCACTTGAACTATCGATGTCCCTTTGGAAACCTTCAGAGTGCTCTGCACACTTTACTCTACCACTCACCTTCATGTCAACCGCAAACATTGGCACTAAATATAAATTGTGAATGATTGTGGTCCTAATGCTAATCACTGAGGCAAACACTCGTCACTGATCACCAACCAGAAAGGCACTCATTTATCCTCACTCCGTGCTTCCTGTCAGTTAACCTATCCTGTATCCATGCTAATACATGGCCCGTATGTTTAGCTTATGCCAGAATCTTTTGTGCAACCCCTTATCGAATGAAGGAAGATCCCACACGCAGTCTCACTGCATTCCAACAGAAGCACATCACACACACGGTTAGAAACCAGAGGCTGCAAAGGTTGGGACACAGTCACCCCCTCCCTTCATGTTTGTGTATCTGTCCGACTTCTCTCTGTCTCATTCTCTCTATCCCAGGCTGTCATCTTCACTCATGTGCTGAGAACTATTTCTCTTGCAATTTCATTGCTCAGTGACTGGAGAAAAATAAATAGCCCTGTCCTCCAACCTGGAATCTGGGAGCTAGTGCCGAAATTGAGGAAACTATCTCACAGACGAGTCAAGCAACATCCTGATATAATCATTCTTATCAGATCATACCTTACATACCCAGAAACCACCATTACCATCCCTGGATATGCCCGGTCCCACTGGCAGGACAGACCCAGCCGAGGTGGCAGCACAGTGGCACACAGTCAGGAGGGAGTTGCCCTGGGAGCCCTTGACATCGACTCTGGACCTCATGAGGTCTCATGGCTTCAAGTGAAACAGAAGCAAGGAAACCTCTTACTGCTTATCACCTATCGTCGTCCTTCAGCTGATGAATCAGTGCCCCTCCATGTTGAGCAACACTTGGAGGAAGCACTGAGGGTGGCAAAATATCATACTGTGTGGGGGATTTCAGTGTCCACCACCAAGAGTGGCTCGGCAGCAGCAGCATTACTGATCGGGTTGGTCGGGTCCTAAAGGATATAACTGCTACACTGGGTCTCTGGCAGGTGGTGTAGGAACCAACAAGAGCAGAAAATGTATTTGACCTCACCCTTACGAATCTGCCAGCTGCAATCACCTCTGTCCATGACAGTATTGATAAAAGTGACCACCGCACTGCCCTTATGGAGACAAAGTCCCGCCTTCACATTGAGAATACCCTCCACCTTGCTGTGTGGTGCTATCACTGTGCTAAATGGGACAGACTTTGAACCGATTTAGCAACTCAATATTGGGTATTGAGCTGTGGGTTATCAACAGCAGCAGAACTGTACTCCAGCACAATCTGTAACCTCATGGCCCAGCATATCCCCCACTCAACCATTACCATCAAGCCAGGGATCAATCTTGGTTCAATGGAGAGTTCAGGAGGGCGTGCCAGGAGCAGCACCAGGCAGACCTAAATATGAGGTGTCAACCTGGTTCTAAACAGGAGTACTTGCGCGCCAAATGGCATAACCAGGAAGTGATAGACAGAGCTACGTGCTCCCACAACCAACGCATTAGATCTAAGCTCTGCAGTCCTTCCACATCGTGAATGGTGGTGAATGGTGGTGAACAATTTAACAACTCACTGGAGGAGATGCTCCACAAATATCCCCATCCTCAATAATGGAGGAGCCCAGCACATCAGTGTAAAAGATAAGGCTGATGCATTCGCAACAATCTTCAGTCAGAAGTGCTGAGTAGATGGTCCATCTCAGGCTACTAGAGTGGTCCCCAGCCTCACAGATACCAGTCTCCAGACAATTCCATTCACTCCCCGAGACATCCAGAAATGGCTGAGGCACTGGATAGGGCAAAGGCAATGGGCACTGAGAACATTCTGGCAATAGTACTGAAGTACTTACCACTCCCCTAGCCAAGCTCTTCCAGTACAGTTACAACACTGGCATCTCCCTGACAATGTGGAAAATTGCCCAGGTATTTCCTGTACATGAAAAGCATGACAAATCCAACCCGGCTAATTACCACCCAATCTGCCGACTCTCCATCAACAGGGCTATCAAACAGAGTGATGCTGGAAAAGCACAGCAGGTCAGGCAGCATCCAAGGAGTGAAATGCTGCCTGACCTGCTGTGCTTTTCCAGCACCACTCTGATCTAAACCCGGGTTTCCAGCATCTGCACTCCTCACTTTTGTCGAGGGCTATCAAACAGCACCTGCTCAGCAACAACCTGCTCAGTGATGCCCAGTTTGGGTTTGGTCAAAGTCATTCAGCTCCTGATCTCATGACAGCCTCGGTTCAAACATGGACAAAAGAGCTGAATTCCAGAGGTTAGGTGTGAGTGACAGCCCTTGACATCAAGGCTGCATTTGACCGGGTATGGCATCAAGGAGTCCTGACAAAAATGGAATCAATAGGTAATGGGGGCAAACACTCCACTGGTTAGAGTCATACCTGGCACAAAGGAAGATGATTGTGGTTGCAGAGGGTCAGACATCTCAGCTCCAGGACATCTCTGCAGGAGAAATGGGTATTGTCCTAGGCCCAATGATCTTCAGCTGCTTCATCAATTACCTTCCCTCTGTCATAAGGTCAGAAGTGGGGATGTTCGCTGATGTTTGCACTGTTTTCAGCACCTTTCACGAATCCTTAGATACTGAAGCAATCCATGCTCAAATGCAACAAGATCTGGACAATATCCAGGCTTGTGCCAACAAGTGGCAAGTAACATTCACACCACACAAATGCCAGACCATGACCATCACCAATAAAAGACACTGTAATCACCATTCCTCGACATTCAACGGTATTACCATCAGTGAATCCCCCCACTGTCAACATCCTTGGAGTTACCATTGACCGGAAACTCAGTGGACTCACCACATGAATACAGTGGTTACAAGAGCAGGTCAGAGACTAGGGATACTGTGGCGAGTAATTCACCTCCTGACTCCCCAAATTCTATCCACTGTCTCCAAGGTACAAGTCAGGAATGTGATGGAATACTCCCCACTTGCCTGGATGGGTGCAGCTCCAACAACACTCAAGGAGCTTGACACCATCCAGGACAAAACAATTCACTTGATTGGCACCACATCGACAAATATTCAAACCCTCCACCACCGGTGCCCAGTGGCAACAGTGTGTGCTATCTACAAGATGCGCTGCAGAACTTCACCAAAGATTCTTCAACAGCACCTTCCAAATCCACGACCACATCCGTCTAGAAGGACAAGGGCAGCAGGTACTTGGGAACACCACCACCTGCAAGTTCCCCTGCAAGCCACACACCACCCTCACTTGGAAATATATCACCATTCCTTCACAATTGTTGGGTGAAAATCTTGGCATTCCCTCCCTACCGGCATTGTGGGTCAACTCACAGCAAGGGGACTGCAGTGATTCAAGAAGGCAGCTCACCACCACTTTCTCCAGGGCAAATAAGGATGGGCTGTCAATGTTAGCCAGCCAGTGATGACCAAGTCCCACAAAAGAATATTAAAAGAAGTTTCTATGATTTAAACCTCTGTCTCTGAAATGTTGTAGTTCCTGTCATTTTGTAAACCTGACTCGAAACATTACAGCATTGATGGTTTAAACTGATGGGATGGTCTGGGGCGTCTGATGGGGAGGCGGGGAAAGATGACAGACAGAGGAATTGTGATGGAGAGGTAGAAAGGGAGTGTGTGTGTTTGTAAGATATCATGGGAAAGAGAGTTGACCAGACTGACAGAAAACGGACACTTTGCTCAGTTATGTTAGGAATCTATTCCCCAAGCTGCAGATACAGACAGTTTTTATCATATTACAGTAGTGTACTGTTAATTACAAGAAAATACGAATTAAATTACATTCACTGGAAAACAATCAGCTGGCCAGTCACAGCAATCAGGTAATAACTATAACAGGAGGTTCCGTTCCTCTGCGAGAGCAGGTGCTAATGTCCAGTATCCTGGTTCCAATGGGCCTGCACGGGGGTGCGTATTCTTGTCAGGTATCTGGGTGCCACTCAGTCTATGGAGACTTTGTGGGGCTTCAGTACGTGAGGGCACTGTGGATGCCCTCAGGGCTGCAGGAGCGGTGATGCTATTGTGAGGTAGGAAGCCTGTTATCAGATCATCTGAGGAGTAGTAATCCTTCAGTCTGGAAGCTGTTTAGGTAATGTCTGGTTTTGCTGTTTAGTTCCTCAGCTGGTTGTAGTCAAGCTGATGGATTATGGTATGCTCTGTTCAGATAAGAACAGACATGGTTTCTGTGAACACGCAGTGGGCAGGCAGAGTCGTATATTTTTTCTCCGACAATTCCCTTTTTTTGTTTTTGTCAGGGAAGCGCTGAGTTAGGGGTAGAGGCGAAGGGGGGAATGTAGCCAGAGCCAGCGGGAGGGTCGGAATCAGTGGGGGAGTATTCAGAGTCCGAGTCTGAAACCACATATTCCATGTCGGGGCAAAGTTCTTATCCCTGTGGACCTTCACTAGTTGGGTGGTAAGGTCAGGGCAGGGGGTAGCAGCATTGAGCACAAGCTCAGGCAGCACATTTTAATAGCCATGACAAGAACTGCAATAATGACAATGATAGGAATGAGGACTATGAGACCCTGGAGCAAGGCCGTGCCCCAGGAACCCAGCCAGGAGCGTGCCCAGTTCCATGGGTCCCATTTTGGTTTTGGGTTGTGCAGTACAGTGGCAGCCTGTTGGATATGTCGGGCTGAGTTAGTAATGTTCCCACTGGGGCCGGGTATGTAACTGCAGCAATCAGAGCCGATGAGGGCACGTGTGCCCCCTTTCTCCGCCAGCAGTTAATCCAGGGGCAGACCTGTTTTATTGGGCCACAGTGTGAATGGCAAGAACTTCCGCATTCAGCTGGGTGAGTGCTTTGGATGTGGCATTGGCTACCTCCTCCAAGGGGATGGCCAGCAGCTGGGCTTCTATTTCCAATTGAATGGCTACATAGGTGGGTAAACAGACAGAGAGAATCTGGTCAAGGGTGTTGGAGGTTCACTTCCTGCGAGACGGTGGCTTCGTGAAGGGAGGAGACTGGGAATGTTATACAATGGGACCACGTACCCAACACAGCAGCTCCTGGTCCAGGATAACAGGAGCCAAGGAGAGACTTTGTGGCTGTAAATAAAGTAAGTGCCATTATAGGTTCTCAGGCGGTCGGTCTGGGTCCCTGTCCAGGTGGTGGTGAAAGTGGGGTTTTGCCTGCTCCTGTTGAGGATGTGAAGGTTCAGTATCCTGCCCTCTGCTGTGGACTGACTTGCTGTAGGGTGAGGAGCAAGGAGTTGGCGCACCGGCCCCAGCCACCATTCCATCCGGATGGATGGCTGCTTTTGAGGCAGATCGATCCGATGGGTGTGCCCTGTCCGGGAGTGTCTGTGAGGAGTAGGGCCGGGGGTTCATGGGGAAGATTGTATGAGGGATAGAACCATCCCTGAAAATTGTTTAATGGGTACTCTGCGGATTTCCAGCAGGCTGGAGAATTACCTCTGTAAGATCCCATTCACGGTGGTAGACTGAGAGTGGTTACTTCAGGGGACCTGTCCCATCCCACCCACCATTCAGCATTGTCTGATTCATTAAAAGGAAAGGGTCTCAGGGGAATGCCCCCTTGGGAGTGCATGGGGACATGAGCACACACCCAACAGCTACTCTGGCTGACCCCCTGAGCATACACACAGGTCACACAGAGGAATGTATTGACCAGTGACTCGCGAACGGTAAGGTGTCTCACTGCATGATCCTGGTTCCAGTCATCCCGTGGCAGGATGATCAGGGGGAGTATAAAGATGGTGATGGCTGTGGCGGTTAGCTGTCGTTTGCTGTGCTTCCTGGTTGTTGTCCTTTGGGGGCGGAGCTCACTTGCAGCAGGTCCTGTGTGTCCAATCAGGTTTTCCCTTCAGTTTGACAGCTGTCGGGGCTGTCAGAGGCACCAAGTATGGGCCTTTCCACCGAGGAGGGAGACAATCATTTCCCAGTGATTTGATCATTACATAGTCCCCAGGTTGGAACGGATGAGGTGGCTCCTGGTGGGGTCTGGGCATCGCTGCCTTTATCAAATCATGGTGAAGGTTAATGACCCTACTGAGGGCTTGGCCCTAATCCAGCAGAGCCTCCTGTGTCGGGGATAGTGCTGTATCTGTGGAGAGGTTTGTGGGGCCTGGTGACTAAGGGCATGGGTCTTCCCATAAGGGCCAAAATTGGGATGGAGGACAAACTTTGTGATGATATTTGGGGACTACTGAATTGATGGTAACACAACATTTGATGAAACAATATTTGGCAGATGGTGGGCAAAATATTTGTGCGGGTGGAGTGCAACATCTGAGAGAGGATGATATTCTTTTGGGGTGACTCAAGAGTTTGGGAAGGGACATATTATTGTGAGGGTGGGGCAAAGTTGTGGAGTAAAGACAAGGGCAAAAATGGGAGGTAGTGAAACGTGTTGAGTGAATATTTGAGGGGGAAAAAGAGAAGGCGAGGGTGTGAAATGGGGTGTGTATGGGGTCACAAAATTGGATGACACAAAGTTCGAGAAGTTACATTTGGCAGGGAGTCACATTCAGCAATTTTGGATCGAGAGAAAAATTTGGAGGAGGGGCAGGAAAAATGCAGAGAGAGGGTGGAACAGAAAGATGGAGACAGGGGACAGAAAAAATGCAGTCAGAGAGGAAGGGGGACACACAGCTGGAGGGAACGGACAGACAGAGGGAGAATGAAATAAAGAGTTGAGAGTGTGTCAGGCAGATTCGCAAGAGGGAAAGACAGAAAGACCAAAAGAGAGAAAGGAGGAGAGACTTTGAGAGAAAGATACAGGGACACAAAGTGAGAAACAAAGAGACATAAAGTGACAATGTGAGAAAGAGATGGGAAATCAGCCAGAGACAGGCAGGAGTTCAGGAAAGACACAGTCTGAAATGGTGATACTCACCACTACTGTAGGTCCCAGCTCTCTCTCTCACTGATTTCTCACACTCCCTCGCTCCCATGAGGCATGAACACTGCTCCTGCGGTTCACTTCAGACAGGGTCTATTTTGGGGACAAGTTGGTAAAGGTTCAAAACTGGAACTGAGCTTCCAGCAGTACTCCCCCCCCCCCCCCCCTCCCCCCACACACACACACACAGATGACAGGTTTAGATGGAGGATCTGGATTAGCACAGGCTTGAAGGCCCAAACGGCCTGTTCCTGTGCTGTAATTTTCTTTGTTTTTTTAGTTGTTTAGAACATGGAACATAGAACAATATAGCTCAGTACAGGCCCTTATGTCTTTGATATTGCGCCAACCTGTGGAGACAATCTGAACTGATCTATCTTACACTATTCCATTTTCATCCATATGTTTTGGGTGTAGGTTTGCTCGCTAAGCTGGAAGGTTCATCTCCAGATGTTTCGTTACCTTACTAGGTAACGTTTTCAGTGGGCCTCAGGCGAAGCAATGCTGAAAATTCCTGCTTTCTATTTATATGTTTGGGTTTCTTTGGGTGGTTGATGTCATTTCCTTTGGTGATGTTATTTCCTGTGGTGAAGTCACTTCCTGTTTCTTTTCTCAGGGGGTGGTAGATGGGGTCTAACTCGATGTGTCTATTGATAGAGTTCGGTTGGAATGCCATGCTTCTAGGAATTCTTGTGCGTGTCTTTGTTTGGCTTGTCCTAGGATGGATGTGTTGTCTCAGTCGAAGTGGTGTCCTTCGTCATCCGTGTGTAAGGATACTCGTGACAGAGGGTCACGTCTTTTTGTGGCTCGTTGATGTTCATGTATCCTGGTGGCTAGTTTTCTGCCTGTTTGTCCAGTGTGGTGTTTGTTACAGTCCTTGCATGGTATTTTGTAAATGGCATTAGTTTTGCTTGTTGTCTGTATAGGGTCTTTCAAGTTCATTAGCTGCTGTTTTAGTGTGTTGGTGGGTTTGTGGGCTGCCATGATGCCAAGGGGTCTGAGTAGTCCAGCAGTCATTTCCGAGATGTCTTTGATGTAGGGAAGAATGGCTAGGGTTTCTGAACGTGTTTTGTCTGCTTGTTTGGGTTTGTTGCAGAGAAATCGGTGGACTGTGTTCATTGGGGACCCATTCTTTTTGAATACACCATATAGATGATTTTCCTCTGCTCTGCGTAGTTCCTCTGTGCTGCAGTGTGTGTTGGCTCATTGAAATAATGTTCTGATGCAGCTTCATTTGTGGGTGTTGAGATGATTACTTCTGCAGGTCAATATTTGGTCTGTATAGTCTTTGGTCCAAGGACAAGTCAAGCAAAGACACACACGAGAATTCCTGGAATCACAGCATTCCAATCGGAACTCTATCAACAAACACATCGAGTTAGACCCCATCTACCACCCCCTGAGAAAAGAAACAGGAAGTGACTTCACCACAGGAAATAACATCACCAAAGGAAACGACATCACCAACCCAAAGAAACCCAAACATAAATAGAAAGCAGGAATTTTCAGCATTGCTTCACCTGAGGCCCACTGAAGATGTTACCTAGTAAGGTAACAAAATGTCTGGAGATGAACCTTCCAGCTCAGCGAGCAACCTATATCCAAAACCTCAACCTGAGCTACAAATCTTCTCAAAACTTGCTCATCCATATGTCTATCCACTGACCATTTAGATGCTCTCATGTTGGTGAGTCTACTACTATTGCAGGCAGTGCGTTCCACGCTCCTACTACTCTCTGAATAAGAACTACCTCTGACATCTGTCCTCTATCTAACACCCCTCAATTTAAAGCTATGACCACTCATGCTGGCCATCAACATCCAAAGAAAAAGGTTTTCAGTGTCCACCCCATTTAACCTTCTGATTATCTTGTATGTCTCTATTAAGATACCTCTCAAACTTCTTCTCTCTAATGAAAACAGGTTCAAGTCCCTTAGCGTTTCCTCTTAAGAGTTTCCCTCCAAAGCAGGCAACGTTCTAGTAAATGTCCTCTGAATCCTCTCCAAAGCTTCCACCTCCTTCCCATAATGCTGTGACCAGATCTGTACACAATACTTCAAGTGCAGCTGCACCACAGTTTTGTACATCTGCAGCATGACCTCGTGGCTCCTCGTGGTAGAAGGATTGAGATTCCTCCACCAATAAAAGCGAACATACAATATGCCTCCTAACAACCCTGTAAACCTGGGTGGCGACTTTCAAGGATCTATGTGCATAAACACCAAGATTTCTCTGCTCATCTGCACTACCAATAATCTTACCATTAGTCCAGTCCTTTTTATTCCTGTTGCTCCTTCCAAAGTGAATCACCTCACTCGCTCTGTGTTCACCATATGTTTTGACACCGGGACGAGGAAACAATTCTCACCTGGAACAGTTCATGTTCAGCTTCTTACTTTTAACTGTTTCTTCTTCATAATTAACTTTTCAGTCACCTTTGAGTTGACTGTTTTGTTTTTGTGACTCCCAGATGTAAATCTTGTAAGTTGTCTGGATCTATGCTGGAGTCCTATCCTAGAACAGGGCTATCCTGCATCTGTCAGTCAGTAAACTGCTATAAAATCTTTCTTCACAAGATCAAAGACTGAGTATTTTCTGTAACAGTACATTTCTGAAGATTTTATCGGGTTATGAGACAGTCATTTCCCACAATCTGTTACTAGGATTATAATTGGCTCCATTCCTGTCCCATTGGGAATTCCAGACCAGATAAGAGAGCACACATTTGGGGGCTCTCGCTTCTCCACCAATCCCCATTCCCTTTCATGCTGGTGGAGAATGAAGAAGCCGCTGTGAGGAACTTGCAACTCAGTCAGAATTGTCAGCAAGAATCCATCAGCACATTCTCATTGGAGATGCTATTGAGTAGAATATCTCAGATACAGAATTGCAAAGTTTGCAGCAAAATCAATTCAGGATGAAATCAGAAAGTGCATAAAGTGATTTTAAAGTATTTCTGATGTAAGTTCCTGTATTATGGGGAATGATCAGATGGAGATGGAAATGTGTTGCTGGAAAAGCGCAACAGGTCAGGCAGCATCTAGGGAACAGGAGAATCTTCAGGATTCCTGAAGAAGGGCTAATGCCCGAAACGTCGATTCTCCTGTTCCCTAGATGCTGCCTGACCTGCTGCGCTTTTCCAGCAACACATTTCCATCTCTGATCTCCAGCATCTGCAGACCTCACTTTCTCCTCAATGATCAGATGGAGCTTTTTAAAGGGACATGGCAGCCATGACAGTCCAATCGGTTGTGGATCCAGTACCTCAATCTCCAGTTACTGGCTGTATTAAAATTGGCAGAAACAGACAGCAATTTTCAGAAGGAACATGGGTCAGTCCTTGATGTGTGTAATTACAGAATCATTGCTGCAGTTGCTTGTCAATGCACTAGTGTCTGCAACTGGGATGAGTCAATGAATCCCTTCCCACACTGAGAGCAGGTGAATGCTCCTTCCCCAGTGTGACCTCACTGGTGTACAGTGGATTTTTTCGGTCTGATTGAACCTCTTTCCACAGTCAGTTCTGAAGGACCTCTCCTCAGTGTGACCTTGCTGGAGCCCCAGAAGTGTAGCTTTCGAGTAAATGGGAAAGTGTTCTTTTCCAGGCTCTGGAACTGGCTAAAAGTTTTTTGTAACCTTCAATTCACTCAAACACTCTCACAGGTGTTTTTTTTTTCTTCTGCTTTTCCAGTCTCAGACTGATATTTGAAAGATTTTTTTCCCACTGATAGATCAGATGTACACAATGAAAGATCACATGAAGGTGAAGGATTCAGTGACTGTCTCAGATCTTAGTGTGATGTACGATTGAAGTTTCTCATCAGCAATTCATATCTTA
Organism: Chiloscyllium plagiosum; assembly: GCF_037043375.1. NCBI lineage: Eukaryota > Metazoa > Chordata > Chondrichthyes > Orectolobiformes > Hemiscylliidae > Chiloscyllium > Chiloscyllium plagiosum. The sequence continues at coordinate 56,084,399 of NW_028270166.1, forward strand.
CTAATTTCTTGAAAAATGTATTTATATAAGTTAGCACTGTTAAATACAGGATGGAACTTCGAAACAGACAATTTCAGTTTGTTTCCCGAAGCTGCAAATCCCTGTCTCCCATTTCTACCCTCCTTCTGCCAATCCAAATAAAGGATTGAATAATCCTTTCTGAAAGTTTAACAGAAATGTGCACCGACAGATAGCATATGTTCCATATCTCACTTTATAGAAACATAGCTAATAGGAGCGTGAGGAGACTGTTTGATCCATTGAGCCATGATTCAAAATGATCCTGGGAATAGGCCCTTCAGCCCAACAAGTCCACACCTACCCTCTGAAGAGTATCTCATCCAGACTCATTTTCCCTACATTTCCCCCTGGCGAAAGCACCTAACATATGGGCAATGCAGCATAGCCAATTCATCTAACCTGTACATCTTTTGGAATGTGGGAGGAAACCCACACAGACAAAGGGACAGTGTGCAAACTCCAAACATACAGTTGCCCAAGGCAAGAATTGAACCTGGGCACCTGCTTCTGTGAGGCAGCAGTGCTAACCATTGAGCCACCATGCTGCTAGGAATAATTCAGGGGTAAATGTAGGGAAATGAATCTGGCTGGGTTACTCTTCGGAGGGTCAGTATGGACATGTTGGGCCGAAGGACCTGTTTCTACACTGCGCAGAATCTAATCACATGATTTATATCTACTTCCTTTTATAAAACACACTCTTTGGCCTCAACTGCTTTCTGTGGTGTGAATCCCACAGGCTCACCACTCTCTGGGTGAAGACACTTCTCCTCATCTCAGATCTAAAAGATTTACCCCTAAATCTTAAACTGTATCCCACGGCTCTCGATACACCCACCATCAGGGATATCCTTCTTACATTTAATCTGGCTGGTCCCAGCAGAATTTTATAGGTTTCCATGTGATCCCTCATTCTTAGTTCCAGTGAATACAATCTTTACCTCAATCTCTCCTCATGTGTCAATCCTGTCATCTCAAGACTCAATTTGGTAAATCTTCACTTCACTCCCTTGATTGCAAGAACATTCTTTCCCAAACAAGGATACCAAAACTGCACCCAGTATTTCAGATGTGGCCTCACCAATGCCCTGTTTAATCACAGTGAGACATGTTATTCCTTTCCTCTTGCTATGAATGCCAACTTGCAGTTAGCCGACTTTACTGCCTCCTGCACCAACGCACTTCCTTTCAGTGACTTATGCACAAAAACACCCTTCTCCCAATTTACAGCCATTCAAATAACCTGCCTTTCTGGTTTTGCTACCAAAGTGGAAAACTTCACATTTATCCACACAAAACTACATCTGCCACGCAGATTGCCCACTAACGCAGCCAATCCAATTAACTTTACATCCTCCTCAAAGCTGACCCTTTAATACAGCTTTGTGTCATCTGCAAATTTTGAAACATTACATTTCTATCTGAATCATTGACATACCTTATGAGTAGCTGGGGTCCTAGTCCCAATCTCTGCACATTCCTGTCATTCATATCACTCAACATACTGAATAGCAGAAGTTCAAAACTGACTATGTGGAGGTTCAATTAGCAATTGTGATTCACCAAATTATAAAAGCACAGAAACAGGCCAGTTGGCCCATTGTGTCCAAGCTTTCTGACCATGTGCCATTCTCTTACATTGTTTATCATCAAATAATCATTTAATGCCCTTGATCGAACCTGCCGAAACCACTGTTTCATGCAATGTCTTCCAGATCTAATTACTCACTGAGCGAAGTTTCTTTCTCACATCCAGTTCCTTCTCTTGCAATGTATTTGAAATCAACCCTCTTATTCTCAATGCTTCTACTATTGGGAGGGATTTGGTTGAGCCCAGTTGTCTGGGTCAATGGTTTGCAGAGCAGTGTGATGTCAACAGTGGGTTTAATACCCATTGCCAGTTTCAGGTTCCCATGAAGGGCTTTCCTTCTCAACCTCTTCCCTTGCCCGAGGTTTGCTGACTCTCAGATTAAATCATCACCAGTTGCTTCTCTCTTGAATGAGGAAGCAGCCCCTATGGTCAGGTAAGACTATGGCACCATGACATACTAGTCAGCATGGCATCACATTATCTACTCTGGCTAGGCTGTGCATGATTTTGAAAACTTCTTTCAAATCTTCTGCCAGCCTTCTCCAATCTAACTTTCTGACTGAAATTTCTTACTGCTGGAGCCATTTAAGTGAAGGCGGTTTCTCCAAACCCCCCAGTATTCCTTCTGCTCCTTCTCTTCAGCTGAAACTAAATTAACCCCAGAACAGTTTCATGGTCCATCGTGGTGCCTGAGTCTCTTCATGCTGATAAACTAACTCCAGTTCAACACCAAGAAGAATGAAGCCGCTGTTTCCAGTCCCTGCTCCAATTTTCATTCCTGAGCTACCTTCTCAATCCCTCTCTCCTGTAACTCATTGTGATTCAGCCAGTTTGTTCACAACTGGTGCTGCATTTGATTCTGAGAGGAGCTGCTGATCTCAGACCAAAGCAAAAAGAACAAAGTAAAATACAGCACAGGAACAGGCCCTTCGGCCTTCCAAGCCTGCGCCGATCCAGATCTTCTAACTAAAAGTATCACCTATTTTCCAAGGGTCTATATCCCCCTGCCCCCTGCCCATTCATGTATTTGTCTAGATACATCTTAAATGACACTATCATGCCTTACTCTACCATCTCTGCTGGCAATGTGTTCCAGGAGGTAAAAACAATGACTGCAGATGATGGAAACCAGATTCTGGATCAATAATCCTGGAAGAGCACAGCAGTTCAGGCAGCATCCTAGAAGCTTCAGCAAAATCGACGTTTCGGGCAAAAGCCCTTCATCAGGAATAAAGGCAGAGAGCCTGAAGCATGGAGAGAGAAAGAAGGCTTGCCATATGCTTTCCAGACCACTCCATTGACCTGCGTTGCCACCTTCAGGGTACAATGAACCTGAACACCCAGATCTCATTGATAAACCCATTTTCTTTCAAATGTAAATAGATACCATCCCTTAGTAACTTCTCCAGCAGCTTCCCTACCACTGATGTCAGGCTCACTGGTCTGTAATTACCTGGATTATCCTTGTTACCCTTCTTACAAATGGGGACATTAGCAGCTCTCCAGTCCTCCAGTACCTCACCCGTGTTCAAGGATGCTGCAAAGATATCTGTTAATGCTTAGCTATTTCCTCATTCGCTTCCCTCAGTAACATGGGATAGACCCCATCCAGACCTGGGGTCTTGTCCACCTTAATGCCTTCCTCCCTCCTTATGCTGACTTGACCTCGAGTAATCAAACATCTATCCCTCATCTCAATATCCGTTATGTCCCTGTCTGCGGTGAATGCTGATGCAAAGTACTCATTAAGAATCTTACCCATTTTCTCTCACTCCACGCATATCTTTCCTGCTTTGTCCTTGAGTGATCCAACCCTTTCTCTAGTTATCCTCTTGCTCTTTATATAGGAATAAAAAGCTTTGGGATTTCCCTTATCCCTGTTTGCTAAAGTTATTTCATGACCCCTTTTTGCCCTCTTAATTCCTTGTTTCAGACTGGTCATCCTTTCCCGATGTTCTTCCAAGGCATTATCTGTCTTCAGTCACCTCGATCTTATGTATGCTTCCTCTTAGTTAGACTCACAATTTCACCTCTCATCCATGGTTGCCTAATGTTGCCTTTTTTATCTCTTGTTTTCACAGGGACATGTCTGTCATGCACTCTCATCAATCTCTCTTTAAAAGCCTGCCACATATCAAATGTGGATTTACCCTCAAACAGCTGCTCCCAAACTACATTCCCCAGCTCCTGCTGAATTTTGGTACAGTTGGCCTTCCCCAAAATTACCTTTCTTCCTTTAGGACAACTCTTGTCTTTGTCCATGAGTATTCTAAAACTCACAGAATTGTTATCACTGTTGCCAAAGTAATCCCCTACTGGACCTTCAGCCACCTGGTCGGGCATATTCTCCAACACCAGGTCCACTATGGTTTCTTCCCAAGTTGGAATATTTCCATCCTGCTCGAAAAAAGCCCTCCCTGATGCTTATACCGACACAGGGTAAACCTTTCTGCTAATTTAAACCAGACATACAGAGAAGCTCACCTCGCACTGTAATGTGTTACATTTTGAGTAGCAAAGTACAATCCCAAAGCTCACTACTGAAGAAAACTCAACAATTTTATTCTTTAAGTCCAAAGGAGAACATTAAACAACTATTTACAACTCCTTTCTCTGAAACCTATTTTGACCTTCCACTCGCCAAAACTGGTCCGATAAATTCCCTCTTAAATTTTACGGCAAATCAATTTTCAAACCTCATTATCATCTTCAGATGTCAAACCTCCTCTGTAGATTCCTCGAGGTCGTCTTTGGTCTTCTGCTGCACGAATTTCTTACAGACAGATACCTTTCAGGGAGCCATTCTGCAGGGAGTCTGTTGGTGCTTGGCTGTTTTTTGCTGTTCTCCCCAACTGTTCAAAATACCTGATTTTATATACCCCAAAACATCAGACCAGCTCATTGGTTTGATATCATTCATGTCAGTAAAATGCAAATTCAATTGGATTTTGGTATCTGGGGCAAAGTTTAAAGTGATTGGCCAAATTTGAATCTGTTGTGTACAATATCAATGCAGCTCCAGCTATTTGTTACACAACCAAATGTTACATTTTTAAATGTTTCAGCACACTCTGTGACAGCCAAAAGTTTCAGCTCCCTTAAAGGTACAGTACAGTTTCAGAACCAAGAGGTCATGCTTCAGCAGTACAAGACACTGGTAAGGCTACACCTGGAGTATAGCATCCATTTCTGGTCACCACATTATCGAAAGGATGTGAAAGCTTTGGAAAGGGTTCAGAAGAGATATACTAGGATGTTGCCTGGTTTGGAAAGTAAGTCTTATGAGGAAAGTCTGAGGGAACTGAGGCTTTTTCGTTGGAGAGAAGACGTTTCAGAGGTGATTGAATTGAGATTTATAAGGTAATCAGAGGGTTAGATATGGTGGACAATGAGAGCCTTTTTCCTTGGATGGGGAAGGCTAACACGAGGGGACGTAGCTTTAAATTGAGAGGGCGAAAAATTTAGAACAGATATCAGGGGTAGTTTCTTTACTCAGGAAGGAGTAGGGGTGTGGAATGGCCTGCCTGCAACAGGAATGGACTTAAGGGAATTTAAATGGGCATTAGACAGACATGAATAATAATAGAACGGTGTAGATTAGATGGGCATCAGATTATTTTCACAGGTCGGCAGAGCATTGAGGGCCGAAGGGCCTGTACTACACTGTAACATTCTATGTTCCATGTTCTTTGAGTCACAAGAACATGAGACCCAATCATGGAGACAGTCAACAAGTTCAGTGAGTGTCTAGAAAGAAGAAGTTTATTCTTCTTTGAGAAATAACACTCTTACAGCTGGAAGTCTGTATCATAATGAAGGAAAAGCTGTATCCAATATATTGGTGTCATTAAAGTTATAGTGAGAAACAACTGGAATAACATTGGCATTGAACAATTATTACAGTGACCATATTCTGTTTTATTCATTCACAGGACGAGGGCGTCGCTGGCGAGGCAGCATTTTATGCCCATCACTAATTGCATCCTGTGCATTTGCATTTCAACATTACTAGTTATACTTCCTCAGGTATATTTCAGGCTTGCTTATATCTAATTTACCGTTCCTTTACTATCATTTGTTAGAAATCTTGGAATCCCCATCCAAACAGCTCTGTGCATACAACTGCGCCACTTGGATTGAAGAGATTCAAGGCGGCAGCTCTCTGTTACCTTGTCCAGAGCTGTTGGGGATAACTAATAAACTCTACCCTTGCTGGTGCCTTCCAAAACCTATGAACACATACGTTAAAATACCAAGATATTTTATGTTTTCACAACTTATTCGGAAGTCTCAGTACGGGAAGACCTTGCTGTATGAATGTGACCCCAGTGACATCAGGAGCATGACATGATATTGAGGTAACAATCTCATTTGTTTTCAGTCAGAGGATTGATCATGTGATGTCAATGCCACTGAGGTCAACATATTCATGGCAAGTTATAAAAACGCAACATATCATTGATATAGCGACGTTTAAGAAGGAAACTTCGTAATTTCTCATTTGCTGTCCATCACCAAATACTTCAGAGTCCTCTGACATGGTAGCTTTGCTGTTCCTGTTCACATCAGACAATTTGTCACAGTACAGAAAGAAGACACAAAAATTAAACTGCTGGAGAGAAACGCAGGAGGTCTGGCAGCATCTGAATAGACAGAAACCGAGTTAACGTCTTGACTCCAATCTTGGTTTTTCACAACAACATCATATCAGAGTCGATATGTTTACTCTGTTTCTCTATTCAGATGTAACCTCAGCTGCTGCGTTTCTCTCCCATTTCCTGTTTGTATTTCAGGTTTCCATTGTGCCAACTGTTTTGCTTTATTTTGATGAGTCTCGAGGTTGAACTTGGTTATATTTGCCCAATATGGTCCATTACTTGAGCTGTTGTGCCAGTGACACTTGTGTTACATCGGAGTCTGGTTCTTCTTCATGTTGCAAAAAAAAATGTTGTGCTAAAATCCATCTAAATATGCGAATCTCAGGAAATCGGTTTTATTTGAAAAGGCATTTTGCAGGCAGCTGCACTGCATGAAACAACAGGAATAGATTATTGATGATGCCACACTCTATGGCCTTCATTGAACATGTTTGTCTCCTCAGACTCTGAAAGCTTTTAATACATATCAGAGAAAATTGTGGCAAAGCACATTGGTCATTCAGCTCACCATCTCTGCACCGGCACAGATTGAGAAATACTTCTACTGTTGGAGCTTCATCCAGAGGCTCACTGAAGATGTTACCCAGTATGGTGACGAAACGTCTGAAAATGAACCTAACAGCTCAGCCAGCAAACTTACATCCAGAACCTCAACCTGAGCTACAAATCTTCTCAAAACTCGCTAACATCTACTGTTATTATCCTGGAATCTCTCTGTACCCTTGCACATTTTGTTGTCTGTGCATGTTTAAATTCTGAATACCCTGCGTATTACCCTGCGTAATACCTCTTATCAACCTGTTACCCTGTGATTAGACAGTGTGTACAAAAAATATGTTCCCTCCCTCACATTTACAACTCTCCCATTCTGTTCAGATTGTTGATTGACAGTCCATCTCCCAAATGTAATCTGTCTTCTTTCTCTACATTATATTTCATTCTATATGCCAGAAAGAGTAATGTTTGAATACTGGTGACTGGAGGATATCATTATATTCCACCCCAATCTCCACAGCCAAAGCCCCAATTCCTCTGTATCTCTGAACCAATGTCAAATTCATTCCATCCTTGGCTCTTTAATAAACAAGGTTTTAATAAACAAATTGATTGTACATGCCACACTTGGCTTTGGTCTGAGGTCAAAAAATGTAAATATTGCTGCTTTAAAACAAATAAACTGCAAGAAGAAGTTCATAGAATCTGTACAGTGTGGAAACAGGCCCTTCAGCCCAACAAGTCCACACCAACCCTCACCCAGGCCCATTACCCAAAACTAATACTATACATTTACATCAAACTAATGCACCTAACCTACATATTCCTGAACACGATGGGTAATTTAGCATGCCCAATGAACTGAACCTACACATCTTTTGATTGTGGGAGGAAACTGGAGCACCCTGAGGAAACTCAAGCAGACACTGAGAGAATGTGCAAACTCCACACAGACAGTCAGCTGAGGCTGGAATCGAACCCATGTCACTGGACCTGTGAGCAACAGTGCTAACCACTGAGCCACCATGCTCCAATAAACTTTATTAAAAAAAAGTTGAAGCTTGTTTTGCAGTGAAGTTACAAAGTTGCGTTACTAAATCAGTGAAAGAAACATTCAGGCAAATCCATATTTCTTGCCTATGCTCAGGGTAATTATGCCCAGTGACAATCTGTTGGTTGGCGGTTGATCGCATGATCAGCACAGTAACAACATCTTGACTGCTTTTTTTGAGGGGGGCTGTTGGATGCAGCACTGTATATGATCAACATGACAGAGTCATGAGCAAATAGGAAACGTCCATCATTCTCCCTCCCCACTGACTTCACTGCAACAATTGGTATTGGGAGATAAGACCAATAGCCAGCGATAACAACATCCATCCCAGTGCAACTATTGTTGTGAACTGGAAGTGCTGTATTGAAAAGGGGTTAACTGGAAATGTTTATTCAGTGACTGTGATTAATGTCAATCTCCATGGAATCTAATTGTGTAACTGGAGGCTTTCCCTCTCCTATTAGTAAGGGTGTCTTTCAATGCATCATCCCCTTGTTTCTGCAACTGCATCACATCCACCACTAACGGCAGCTGCAGAGACAGGGAAAGGAGAGATCAGAATCTGAGGACAATGGACTGGAATGTTCCAACATTGGACAGGAGTTTATCTTTGGGTCTTAACTTTCTTTCCTGGTCTTTATTATCTTTTCGTATAGAAGGTGTACTGCTGATTATTCAGGCAGGTTACTATCCCATCCTCGCCATTGTTGGTGTTCCTGGTAAGTCCCTTTTTTATCTATCTCCATTCATTCATTCCCTAAACCATGTTGAACTCCATTGCTATTTCTGTTGTCTATGTTTGACAAGGACAGAAACTATTAACTTCAGTTTCAATTAAACACTCCATTCATTATCCACAAATTTCAGACCCCTCCCTCACAAGCATCTGATACCGAGACTGCTCACAATGTCGAGGCCCTTTTTATCCTGAACCGATTTGTGTCTTGGTATTGTGTCCATCATCAAACCTGTCCATTGCCGACTCCATAATATCACCAGATTCCACCCATATTTCAGTACATTTGCTGAATCAACAATTCTCTAAGCCTTGACAAAATTCAGATTTTACTATTGCAACTCTCTTCTCGTCACGCTTTTAGTTGCAAATATTTTGATCACAAACTTGTTTTTGTCACTAAAATAATTCCATGATAGGTACACTGTGCCAGAGTATTAATGTCACTGGAAGGGTAATTCAGAGCCACAAGCTAATTATCTGAAGACACTGATTCATATCCGACAACAACTGATAACAGACCTTAAATTTAAATGACAAAAATTGCAACAAAATTTAATTTCACTACAAACAACCAAAAGTCCCTCAGGAATTTGTCTAAAAACTGAGCTGTTTCTCTGATGTCATTTGGAAAAGAAATTGAACGTTATTATCTGGTTTGGGTTATGTGTGCCTTCAGACCCAAAACAATGTGCTTGGCTCTATTCTGCCTTGTGGAATGGCCTCACAGTCAAGGTCAATCAGTGATGGTCATCAAATTCTGTCTCGACCAGTGATCCCGACATTCCCATGAAATCAAAGAAATTAAGAGTTAAATCAAACAAAGGAAGATGCTGCCATTTTGAAACCAAAAAAAAATGTGTTGGGGAAAATGAACATGTTTGCCTGCCTCTGTTGAGAGAAAGACAGAGTCCACATTTCGAGTCCACAGACCATACATGAGAGATCAAAGCAGCTGGGAAATACTGTGATTATTTTAGTGACAGAATTGCTTGTTATGAAGAGGAGAAGGAGTGAGTTGAACAGAAAGAGAAAGAGAGAGAGGGAGAGAATAAGAAGCAAACAAAGGGATTGTTGATTGGCTGGGATGGAAATAAACTGCACCATGAATCTCATTTATTTTTTGCCTTTTCCCATACTCTTGAAAATCATTCCAACTCACTGTTTAAACTGAGTTATGTCCCCTCTGCCTCTCTTCCCAGAGTGTGCTCATCTCCTTATATTCACTAATGGGACATGGGTATCACAGACTGGGCCAACGTTTATTTCCCCTGCCAATTGCCCTTGAGAAGATGCTGCTGAGCTGCCTTCTTGACCAACTGTAGGTGCCTCGGCCCATTCAGTTTCATTTCTCTGAGACTTTGTAGTGATTGATACAGCTGAGTGGCTGACTTGGCCATTTCAAACGGCAGCTGAGAGTCAACCCTGTTGCTGAGTGTCTGGAGTCACATGTAGGCCAGACCAGGTGAAGGTGGTAAATTTCCTTCCCTGAAGGACATTAGGGAGCCAGGTGGGTTTTCCTGACAACAAACGTTGGTTTCACAGCTTCATTTAATTCATGATTCGCAATGTTTGATTGAATTCAATTTCCACCATTTACTGTGGTGGGATCAAATCTGGGGTCTCGGTTCTTACCTGGGTCCCTGGATTAATAGACCACAGGCTGGACCTTCACCTCCCCGTCTTCTCTAATTAACTCTCCATGCAATAGTGGTGTTGCCGTCATCATGACAGCGATACAGAAAATGGTGTGATTGTCAACTAACTCTATGGCGATTGGAACTGCAAATATTTCAGGACACTGGGGCTGTGCAGAGACGTAAGCAGTTCATCAGCAACTGACCTGCCTGACCTGCCGTGCTTTTCCAGAATCACACTCTCGATCCCCAAATCACTGCATGAGTCCCTAACACAGCAACAGGAAGAGACCATTCAGCCCCTCAAGCTGCTTATACAGACATTGCAGGATGCTCCAACATGACAAACCAATGATGCAGAGACTGCACAGTCAGACTTCTCCATGTAGTCCCTCCTGGCTCCATTGATAATGGTACGCATGTGCTACTTTACCGAGGTTTGCTTAGGGTGTGCTTGGGAAAGGGGATGTTTTGTGCCAAGTCTCAAGGACACAGCTTCCATCTCCAAGAAGACAGACTGGCATTCTCGATGGAGGTCAGAATCTAGTGGGAATGGCTAACTCTTTCAGGAGAAAGGCATTGTGGCTGCTGACAGATTTGCGAACAATGTGACTTTCAATGCAGGGTCACACAGCAGCACACACTGAGGTGGTGAGAGATCATTCAGAACCTGGAGCTCTCTCTCAACCAACATGGGAGTTGCAGAGGTATGTAAACTATCAGGAAACATCTAACATGGAGGAAATTAAGATGCAATGTTTCATGCTGCGGTGTCATTTGTTTGGACATAATGGGTGTTCGGCCATAACCCACCGGTTTAGCACCACCACCTCTTATTGCCTCCCAACACTACAGATGATATACTCTTTTGCTTCACACTCTCCTCATGGTACCATCTTCCCAGGGATTATTCTGGTGGACCTCCTTTACACTGTCTCTGTGGCTAGGAAATCATTCCTCATAAAGGAGAGAAAATCTGCACACAGTGCCCCAGATATTGTCTCACCAACACTCGACAACAGCAGGAAGCTGTCTTTACTCCTGTACTTGAATCATTTTGTGACAAAGGACAACATACTATTAACAGTCCTGATTGCTTGCTGCCCTGTATGAATTCTGTTAGTGACTCATGACCAAGGGCATTCAGATCCTTTCACCAACAGCACTTCCCAACCTCACACCTTCTAATCAATATAAAATCAGAAGGATGGTATTTGTTGCCCACACCCAAATCATTCCTTTGCCTTGTCAATCCCGATGCTCCAAGTACTGATACAGGTGATACCCCATGAGTGACGACCTTCAGTCCAGAGCAGAACCCGACTCTCTGTATTCTTTCCATGAACCAATTCTCAATAGTTACAAAGTCGAAGGAGTGTAAGGTTACTTTAAAAGAGAGGGTGTGTTTCTAAGCTGAGAGATTGTGACAGCCCATGTGCCTGTGAGTGCAGAGATTGCTGAAATTTGAGAAAATGTAACCGTTACCTTGGGGTTGTGTTTTGATGTCAAGGCAATCAAATTTGAATTTAACCAATAAATTTAAATTATGTCCAGGATACCAACAATCAATTGAATTTGAATTTAATTGTATTGACAACATCTGACCGAATGAGTCTTGGACATTTAAAAGCAAGGGTATTTTAAAAATTAGTCTGAGCACATGTCATCTGAAGGGCTTCTCAACGCTCTCAAAGAAATCTCTCAGAAGGCACTATCTCTCAAACATACCTTTTCCAGTGAAAACAGCAAAAAGTGTAAGAAGACGGCCCAGGGAGATAACAGCAGAATTAGAAGGATAGAAGGGAGACAGCATAAGGGTCTGTATGGACTTTTAGAGAATGAGTTACTTTAATAGGTAATAATTGTGTTATTGGAGGAGAGTTTTAAGAGTTGGAGTCGTCATGATTAGTTAAGAAGAAGTGAGCTCAGATTTGTTTATAGATTTGTTTAGTGTTCACTGTTAGAGTTCGGAAAAGGAAATTGTTATTTTTCTTTAAACAGTGGAAATCAGGAGTTTTCTTTCACTCACTCAGCCTTTTTTTTTTACCAGATTACGAAGTGAGGTGAGCTTCCCTGGGGTGTTGGTTTTAATTAGCAGAGTAACTAGACCTCTGCATTAAAACAGGTTGGTGTCAGGAGTGGGGAGTTATCTTTGATAAACTGAGTTCAAACCTCCTGGTATCGAGGAGGACGATCAAAAGAGTCAGAGGTGTGGACCACATGGGCAGACGGACTGTTGTTCCAGTCGCCACTGCCCTGTTTACCCTGCTGCCCCATTGAGGGGCCATGCCTATCTGAGACAGAGGTGTCTTCCTCCAACATTGGGCTGAGGAGCTGGCCTGTTGCTTGCCCTGTGGCAGGAGGCTGGTGTTTCTGGCATCTGCCTCCAGACAAGGGCCGGTTATCCCCATTTCCTCCTCTCGCTGCTGCTGGTTGTGGAGCCCTTCCTGCACTGCCATGATACGCTGCCACTCGGTGACCAGGTGGCACTTGTGGCACTGGCAGTACTGCCAGCTACACACCCGCTGCTCCTTCAGCCAGACATCGAAACCATGGTTCCTGCATCGTCTTTCTTAAAGTGACAATGCAGTCTTTCGATTTTGTAACATCAATCCACGTAGTATATTCCCCTCTTACCCCTGGGCTCTAACCTTCTTCACTCACCAGTGTGCAAGCGTTTCTATATTCGCCTGAAAATTGAAATATTCCAGTCCCACTGTTCTCATTTGTCGATGTCTCAAATAACAGCCTCCACAAACCGCAGCAGATTTATTTAAGATAATATCTGAATGTAAACTGGCTCTGCAAAATCATATCATTACTCTCCAATTATCCTGTTATCACATTACTCATAAAATGTGCTAATATCTTCTACCAACTGCCATCAAATTATTCATGACTTGGTTAATAATTCCCTCTGCATCATGTTTTAAATATTTGCAGATGCAGCACCTACTCACTACTGTCCAGGATCTGACCAAGAATCGAAAGGACTTTGACTTCCTCATTTAGTGCAGCAATTACCACACTTCAATGCAATCAGTTTTTCAAGTAATTGCTCTTTAATAATTCAAATTTCCTGCACTTCCTCATCTTCACCAGTCACCCTGTTCCCTAATATTTCTGCAAGATTTTCGGTTCCTTCCTCTGTGGAAACTGAACCAACCTCTGGAGACAGAGAAAATCCATGTCACCTTGTGAATACCTCTGAGGATGGCACGATGGCACATGGTGGATATGACACCCATTCTTGCACGGAAAGTTCCAGAATCAAACTAATTCACTTCATTTTTAGTATTAGCACAGTCCTCTCCCTGGTGTGAGACCACAGGTTCTGCTGAAGCAAGCGACACAGCTCTGTGACCTCCTCATTGTCCAATCAAAGTGGCGTCACACATTGCACCTGGAATAGGTACAACATTGGAAAATATTCCTGGAAATCCCAGAGAGGAGATTGTAGTGCCCTGCTCCCCACTGTTTACAGAGCTTCCCTTCTGTGCAGTCTCTGTTCCATTTGTTAGCCGTGTTGAAGCCCCGATACACTGTGAATGCCCTGCCCACACCTTGTTCAGAGTGGGGTCACCAGACCCTCAGCTCTCCCTGAATGAATACAGCAGCTGATACACAAACCTGAGGAAACCATTTACAGAACCTTCACTGATGTTCCAGTGACAGGAGCAGGTCAAATCCATGTATACATGGCACACCCACTCTGTGTCGAAAATGCCTTCGTTCTTAGATTCTTGTCAGTTGCTGATGAACTGTTACATCTCTGCACAGTCCCACTGACCTGAAATATTAGCAGTTCCAGTCTCCATAGAGTAAGTTGACAATCGCACCATTTTCTGTACCTCAGTCATGATGACAGCAACACCACTATTGCATGGGAAGTTGATTAGAGAATATTGGGAGGCGATGGTCCAGCCTGTGGTCTATTAGTTCAGGGATCAAGGTAATAACCGAGACCCCAGATTTGATCCCACCATTTCCAGATGGTGGAATTTGAATTCAATCAAACATCTGGAATTATGACTCAAATGAAACTATGAAACCATCGTTTGTTGTCAGGAAAACCCACCTGGCTCCCTAATGTCCTTCAGGGAAGGAAATTTACCACCTTCACCTGGTCTGGCCTACATGTGACTCCAGACTCTCAGCAACAGGGTTGACTCTCAGCTGCCCTTTGAAATGACTAAGTCAGCCACTCAGCTGTATCAAACATTACAAAGGCTCAGAGAAATGAAACTGAATGGGCCGAGGCACCAGCAGTTGGTCAAGAAGGCAGCTCAGCAACATCTTCTCAAGGGTAGTTGGCAGGGGAAATAAACGCTGGCCCAGTCTGTGATACCCATGTCCCATTAGTAAATATAAGGAGATGAGCACACTCTGGGAAGAGAGGCAGAGGGGACATAACTCAGTTTAAACAGTGAGTTGGAATTATTTTCAAGAGTATGGGAAAAGGCAGAAAATAAATAAGATTATGCCACATTTTATTTCCATCCCAGCCGATCAACAATGACTTTGTTTGCTTCTTTTTCTCTCCCTCTCCCTCTCTTTCTCCTTCTGTTCAACTCACTCCTTCTCCGCTTCATAACAAGCAATTCTGTCACTAAAATAATCACAATATTTCCCAGCTGCTTTCAGTTCTCATGGATGGACAGTGGACTCGAAATTCGAACTCTGTTTTCTTTTGACACAGGCAGGCAAACATCATCTTTCTCCCCAACACTTCTTTTTGTTTCAAAATGGCAGCATCTTCCTTTGTTTGATATAACTCTTAATTTTTTTGATTTCATGGGAATGTCGGGACACTGGTCAGGACAGAATTTGATGACCATCACTGACTGACCTTGACTGTGAGGCCATTCCACAAGGCAGGATAGAGCCAAGCACAATGTTTTGGGTCTGAACTCACACATAACCCAAACCAGATAAGAATGTTAGATTTCTTTCCCAAATGACATCAGCGAATTAGCTCGTTTTTTTGGACAAAAACCTGAGCGACTTTTGGTTGTTATTAGTGAAATTCAATTTTGTTGCAATTCTTGTCATTTGAATTTAAGGTCTGTTATCAGTTGTTGTTGGATATGAATCAGTGTCTTCAGATAATTAGCTTGAGGCTCTGAATTACCCTTCCAGTGACATTAATACTCTGGCACAGTGTACCTATCATGGAATTACTTTAGTGACAAAAACAAGTTTGTGATCAAAATATTTGCAACTAAAAGAGTGACGAGAAGAGAGTTGCAATAGTAAAATCCAAATTTTGACAAGGCTTAGATAATTGTGTATTCAGCAAATGTACTGAAATATCGGTGGAGTCTGGTGATATTATGGAGCTGGCAATGGACAGGTTTGGTGATGCACCCAATACCGAGACATATGTCAATTCAGGGCAAAAAGGGGCCTCCACATTGTGAGCAGTCAGATTATCAGATGCTTGTGAGGCAGGGGTCTGAAATTTGTAGAAAATGAATGGAGTATTTAATTGAAACTGAAGGTAATAGTTTCTGTCCTTGCCAAATACAGACAACAGAAATAGCAATGGAGTTCAACATGGTTGAAGGAATGAATGAATGGATAGACATAAAGAGACTTACCAGGAACACCAACAATGGCAAGGATGGGATAGTAACCTGCCTGAATAATCAGCAGTACACCTTTTATCCGAAAAGATAATAAAGACCGGGAAAGAAAGTTAAGACCCAAAGATAAACTCCAGTCCATTGTTCTCAGATTCTGATCTCTCCTTTCCCTGTCTCTGCAGCTGCCGTTAGTGGTGGATGTGATGTAGTTGCTGAAACAATGGGATGATGCATTGAAAGAAGCCCTTACTAATAGGAGAGGGAAAGCCTCCAGTTACATAATTAGATTCCATGGAGATTGACATTAATCACAGTCACTGAATAAACATTTCCAGTTAACCCCTTTTCAATCCAGCACTTTCAGTTCACAATCATAACTGGACTGGACTGGATGTTGGCATCGCTGGCTGTTGGTCTTATCTCCCAATACCAACTGTTCTTGTGAAGTCAGTGGGGAGGGAGAATGCCAGGCGTTTCCTTTTTGCTCATGCTTCTGTTGTGTTGTTCATGTACAATGCTACATCCAACAGCCCCCCTCAAAAACAGTCAAGAGGTTCCTGTACTGACCACTTGGATCAACTGTCAACCAACAGACTGTCACTGGGCATAATTACCCTGACCATGCGCAGGAAGTATGGATTTGCCTGAATGTTTCTTCCATTGATCTAATAAGGCAACTTTGTAACTTCACCACAAAATGCGTTTCAGCTTTTTAAAAAAGAGCAAATATCTTATTGCAGTTTATTTGGTTTAAATCAGCAATATTTACATTCTTTGACTTTAGACCAAAGTTAAATGTGACATGCACAATCATCTTGTTTATTAAAACATTGCTTATTAAGGGATCAGGGACAGAATGACTTTGACATTGCCTCGGAGATACAGAGGAATGGGGCCTTTGGCTGTGGAGGTTGGAGGGGAGTACAATGACATCCTCCAGTCACCGGTATTCAAACATCACTCTTTCTGACAGATGGAATGAAATATAATGCAGAGCAAGGAGGCAGATTACATTTGGGAGATGGACTGTCAATCGATAATCTGAATAGAACACGAGAATTATAAATATATTTTACAGACACACTTTTTCATCGTAGGATAACAGGTTGATAAGATTGTTCATATCTGCACAAGATATTCAGAATTCAAACAGAAACAGGCAACAGAATGTGTAGGGTACAGGGAGATTCCAGAATAATAACTCATTCTGTGCCAGTGCAGAGATGGTGAGCTGAATGACCAATGTGTTTTGCTGTAATTATTCTCTGGTATGTTGTTACCTCCTTAGTGTCACTAACCCTCTCAATTGGTTACTATTTCCCACCACATTAGTTTAAACCTTCCCTAACAAATATGTTCTCAAACTTATTTAAAGAAGAAGGCTGTGAATCTAGCAGCTTTTCCCAGTCAGACTCGGTTCCAACACAGAGAGTATCGCACAAACTGGAGGAGGTTCCGAAGGTGGAGATGGTTGTGAGGGAGGGTGAAGTTTACATAGATGAGGGTGAACGAGCTGGAGAAGGATATGGAGATAAGTAGAGGGATGGAATGACTGGATGAGCTAACATTGAAAGTCAGCCTTACAGGAAGTGGAGAGTCACATGGATTTGAGTAGGTGCCTCAGATCAGGAATTCTGCAGGGACTTGAAGGAATTACCCAACTCAGGAAGATTGTAAAAGCTCCACAGGTTGAGAGTGTCATCAGGACTGAAAGAGGTTACGCAGAAAGGGAGGGCTTTAGGGGCTGCGGAATTTTCTGAACATCGTGGAAGTGTTGGAGCAGTTTCCAAAGTCAGGGCAGTTTTTAGGCATTGCAGTAAGATACACTGAAAAATAATGTTTCTGGTGTTAGTGTATGAAAGAATCAGAAACTTCATGGGTCTGGAGAAACTAAGGGAGTTATGGACAGTTGTTTAGGCTGGAGAAGTTTACACAAATGGGGTGGCATGTTGGCTCAGTGGCTAGCACTCCTGCCTCACAGCACCGTGTCCAAAGTTTGATTCCAGCCTCGGGCGACTGCCTGTGTGGAGTCACATTCTCCCCGTGTCTGCGTGGGTTTCCTCCTATGGTCCAAAGATGTGCAAGTTTAGTGAATTGGTCATGCTAAATTGCCCATAGTGTTAGGTGCATTAATCAGAGGGAGATGGTTCTGGGTGGGTTACTCTTTGGAGGGTTGGTGTGGACTTGTTGGGCCAAAGGGTCTGTAGGGAATCTCATCTAAAAAAACCTTGTGGAGAGACTTTTAGAAATTTGGATATTAGTGACAGCATGGGTTTCAGATACTGACATACATTGGAGGAACGCAAATAGGCCTGACAAATGGAGAGTGAAATAGGGACTGGAGAAGTTTGCAGTTAGGGACTGGAAGACATTACAGAAGTAGGGAGGGTTATGGAGGGTGGTGGAGGTTAGAGATAGGAAGGCTGCAGAGATTACAGGGGATCACACTGAGAGGGAGGTTTCTAAACAGGGGAAAGTAACAGATATAGAGAAAGTACAGTGTCTGAAGAGGTTTCAGCAATCAGGTGGTTTCAAGGTGCAAGAAAATGTTACAAAAACAGGGATGGTTGTCGTGATCAAAAGAATTTACAAAGATACAGAGGCCTTTTAACACTGAAGGATGATATATAACAGAAATAAGAAGAGTTTAGCAATTGAAGGAAGTTACAAAGACCGGGAGGGTTGAAGGCATTGGAGCAGCTTTGACATATATGGAATGTTCTTGGCTTTGAAGGAGGAGGTTACGTGATATGGAGCCCTGCCAGAGCTTGAGAAGGTTACACAGATAGGGAGGGTTGTGGGGATTGAAGAAGGTTACGGAGATAGGGAGTTTACAGAGAAACAGGGAAAGAGGAACGGGTAATAATGAAGCCTGTGATTGTTCTCTTCTGTGTTTCTTCAACACATGAGCCTACCCCACCATTCAATATGATCATGACTGATCATCTCACTCAGTACAATGTTCCTGCCTTCACTTCATATTCTGATATTGTCGTGACTGGTGGCACTTAGTGATACCGAGCGCTGCAGTAACTGGGAGGGATTTAACAGAGATAGTGGAGGATTGTGGAGGCTGTAACAGGTGACAGAGTTAGGAAGCATTTTACAGCGGAACAGAGGTATGTAGGACTGGGAAAAAGTGAGGACTGCAAATGCTGGAGATCAGAGCTGAAAATGTGTTGCTGGAAAAGAACAGCAGGTCAGGCAGCATCCAAGGAGCAGGAGAATCGACGTTTCGGGCATAAGCCCTTCCTGAAGAAACTCCCTTCCACTGTTACTTTCTGTCTCCTGTTGCCCAGCCAGTTCTCCATCCATCGACCTGGGAACCCATGCGACTTCAACTTCTCCATCAGCCTACCATGGGGAACATTATCAAATGACTTAAAATAGGATGGATTTAGGTACAGGAGAAGGCTGCAGAGACAGGAATGGTTTTTGCGATTGAATGAAGTTAGTAATACTGCGGACACTGGGTGAGGTGAGTAACAGTTGTTCAGACTGAAGGAGGTTCCAGATAGAGACAGCTGTAGGGGCTGAAGTTGGACACAACAATCAAGAGGGTATCACTGTTCCATGGATGGTTTTCATGGCTTTTGGAGGTTACAGTGTTAAGAAGGTTAATAGTGACAGGCGGAGATATAGTTAAGGAGGATTGTAGTGACGGGAGAAGTTCACAGAGGCAGTGGAGATTGCAGAGACTGGATAAGATTGCAGACATGGGGAGGAATTGGTGGCTTCAGAATACTATAAAAAGGGAGGGTTGAAGGATTAAAGCAGGTTTCGCAGGCAGGAAAGGCTATAGGGACAAGAGGAGTATATACAGACAGGGAGGTCAGTAGGGATGATAGAGGGTCACAGAGGTCATGAGGCACTGTCTGACAGGAAGCAGGACTGTTATAGAGACTGGAGAAAGTTACAGTGATGTAAAAACAATGACTGCAGATGCTGGAAACCAGATTCTGGATTAGTGGTGCTGGAAGAGCTGGATTAGTGGTGCTGGAAGAGCACAGCAATTCAGGCAGCATCCGAGGACAGGCAAAATTGATTTTGCCTGTCCTCGGATGCTGCCTGAATTGCTGTGCTCTTCCAGCACCACTAATCCAAAGTTACAGTGATGTCATGTGCTGTAAGGGGCTAGAATAAGGTGCACAGATGGGAAGGTTGGTAGCGGTTGCAGAATGTTATCCTGACAGGGTGGACTATAGGTCCGAGACAAGATGACAGAAATAGGTATTAATGTAATGACTGGAGGAGGAGATGGCAGAGATTGGAAATGTTATGGAGATTGGAGTAATTTACAGAGATAGGAAGGGTAATCAGCATTGGAATAGGTTTCAAATGTATTGAGGGATTGTTGGGAGAAGAGGGAGTTCACAGAGATAGGAAGTTTTTGTATGCATTTGTGGGACTTGGGCATAACTGGCTGGCCAGCATTGATAGCCCATTACTACTTGCCCTTGAGAAGGTGGGGGTGAGATGCCATCTTGAATTGCTGCAGTTCCCTT
This sequence comes from Chiloscyllium plagiosum, assembly GCF_037043375.1. NCBI lineage: Eukaryota > Metazoa > Chordata > Chondrichthyes > Orectolobiformes > Hemiscylliidae > Chiloscyllium > Chiloscyllium plagiosum. The sequence goes on from NW_028270166.1 coordinate 56,104,681, forward strand.
GCTGTGGGTTGACCCACAATTCCGGCAGGGAGGGAATTCTGGAATTTTGTCCCAACTCAGCAAGTACAATGCACCCCACAAACCTATATATGTGTGTGTGTGTGTGTGGAGAAATGGTTATGAGTGTCCGTGAGAGAGTGTGTGCATGTGTATAAGTCTGCATGTAAAGGAGTATAAGTCTGTGAGAGGATGCGTGAGTGTGTGAGTGTATGTGTGAGCATATGAGAGAGAGCTTGTGCATGACAGAAGGTCTGTGTGAGTATATGGGTCTGTAGGTGTGTGCGTGTCTGTGTGTGTCATCACTTGTGGTGTGAGATCAACCAAAGGTGCTAATTGAGACCATCCTCATGTGTACCGAACTTGGCTATCAGCCTCTGCTTGGCCACTTTGCGTTTTTGACTGTCCCAAAGTCCGCCTTGAAGGACTGTCACCCGAAGGTCCATGGTCGAATGTCCCAGCCTGCTGAAGTGTTCTCTGACTGGGAGGGAGCTCTCCTGTCTGTTGATTGTTGTGCGGTGTCCATTCATCCATTGCCATAGCCCCTGCTTGGTCTCGCCAATGGACCATGCCTCAGGGCATCCTTGCCTGCAGAGTATGAGATAGAAAACATTAGCTGAGTCTCCTGAGTACCTGCCGCATACACGGTGGGAGGTGTCCTCATGCGTAATAGTGGTGTCCATGTTGAGACTCTGACATGACAACGTTGTGTGGGCTTGTCCTGAAAGCCGGCAGTTTGCTGCTAAAAATGATCTATTTGAGGTTTGGTGGTTGTTTAAATGTGAAAAGTTAATGTGTAGGGAAGATCTTGACGAAGTGCTCATCCCCATTGGTAATGAGTTGCAGGCTGCGAAGAACATGGTGTAGTTCTTCGGCTCCTGGGAAGTACTGGACAATGAAGGGGACCCTGTCGGGTGCAGCTCATATCTGCCTCCTGAGGAGGTCATTACGGTCTCTCGCTGTGGCAGTTGATGTCACAACTGGCAGTTCATGAGTTGAGCATCATAGCCCATTTTTATGAGGGCATCCTTGAGTACTTTCAGGTGCCCATCACGTTTTTCCTCATCTGAACAGGTCCTGGCATGTATTAGTTTTGGAGCCACAAGGTCATGCTGTTAAGCACCTATAGTACTGTGTACAGTTCTGATCACTGCATTATAACAAGGATGTGGAAGCTCTGGAAAGAGTTCAGAGGAAATTTACTAAGATGTTGCCTGGTATGGAAAGGCTGAGGGAATTGAGGCTGTTTTCATTGGAGAGAAGAAAGTTGAGAGATTTTTAAGATTAGATTCCCTGCTGTGTGGAAACAGGCCCTTCGGGCCAACCAGTCCATACCGACCCTCCAAAGAGAAACCCACCCAGACCCAGTTCCCTGTGACTAATGCACCTAACACTACGGGCAATTTAGCATGGCCAATCCACCTGGCCTGCACATCTTTGGACTGTGGGAGGAAACCAGAGCAAACCCACACAGACATGGGGAGAATGTACAAACTCAGTTGCCCGAGGCTAGAATCAAACGTAGGACCCTGGTGCTGTGAGGCAGCAGTGCTCACCACTGAGCCACCATGCCGCCCTAAACCGTGACTTAATGGAGTCTATAAGATAATCAGAGGGTCAGATTGGGTGGAGTGAGTATCTTTTTCCTCAGATGGTGAAGGCTAACACAAGGGGACATAGCTTTAAATTGAGGGGTGGTAGTTTTAGGACAGATATCAGGGGTAGTTTCTTTACTCAGAGAATAGTAGGGTCATGGAACATCCTGCCTACTACAGTGGTAGACTCACCAACGTTAAGGGCACTTAACTGGGCATTGGACATGCATATGGGTAATAGTGGCGTGGAATGGTATAGATTAGATGGGCATCAGATTAATTTCACAGGTCAACACAACATCGAGGACCAAAGGGCCTGTACTACGCTGTTATTTTCTATATTCTACCTGTAATTCTACTGAAAGGCCACATCCCCTCGATTAGATTCGAGCCTGTAACTCTGTGCTGTCCCTGTCCTCGGAATGTTTAATAGGGACAGCAGAGATGGAGCTTCAATTTTTATCTAACTCCGTGCTGGAACTGTCCTGAGATTGTTTGATCAGGACAGTGTTATGGGAGATATTATTCCACATCTAACATTGTGTCAGACTCTCCTGAGTGGTTGATGTGAGCAGGGTGCAGGTGAGTCCTCTGACTGCTTGATGGGTGACAGTGCAGATCGAGATTTAAACTGTACCCAACCCTTATTGTGGAGAAAATGAAGACTGCAGATGCTGGAGATCAGAGTCGAGAGTGTGGTGCTGGAAAAGCACAGCAGCTCAGGCAGCATCTGAGGAGCAGGAGAATCGACGTTTTGGTCATAAGGCCTTCATCAGGAACCAGGAGAATCAATGTTTCGTGCATAAGAATTTCGGGCGTTATGACCAAAACATTGACTCTCCTGCTTCCCAGGTGCTGCTTGACCTGCAGGTACCTTATGGTACCTGTCCTGGGCATATTTGATGGTGATAATGTGTAGGAAGCTTTACTTTATATCGAACGCTATGCTGGATCTGTCCTGGGAGGATTGGATGGGGGACAGTGTTGACTGTTTAAAAGTGTGAAAGCAATTTTACTTTCAGGTTAAAAAAGAAGAGGTTGAACACGGCCTGCTTATTTGAAAAGAGTGAGGGTTGGATCTGCTCCACTCTCTGTCGAAATCCATGTTTCACCTGTTCAGAAGTGTTTGATGGGGACTATGCAGAATGACTTTACTCTGTCTCTAATCCCATGCTGTACTGTCCTTCAGTGTTTGATGTGGGAGTGCAGAATTCATACTTAACACTGTACTGTAGCTATCCAGAGATTGCTGGATGAGGACAGTTCTGGGCTTGATTTAATAAAAATCTACCATGCTGAATATGGCCTGGGTAAATGATAAGGACTAGTGTCGGAGAATGTTTACTTCATATCTAACCCGTACTGTTCCTGTCCTGGGAGAATTTGATGGAAACAGCGTGGGCAGAGGTATATTCATTATTGAACCGCACACTGAACATGGTCTGTATGTTTGACAAAGGCCAGTGTAGGATAATCTTTACTCTATTCATAACCTTGTGTGGTGTCTATCCTGGACTGTTTGATGGGAACAGCCCAGAGTGATCTTTCAGTATCTGTGGAGAGAAAGCGGAGTTGACAAAGGATTCTGTAGAAGCGTCACCGAAATTGAAACATTAACTCTGTTTTCCCTCCTCAGATGCTGCCAGACCTGCTGAGATTTTCCAGCAGTTCCCAATTTTGAGCACTTGCAGTTTTCTCCTTTTTTAAAATCAAAGTGACCTTTATTTGGTAAATAATATTGTGCTGTACCTATCCTGGGACAATGCAGCAAACCTTTATTCTGTATTGAACAAAAAGCTGCAGCTGTCATAAAAGTGTTTGATGAAGACATCGCAGAGGGAGATAACTTTCTGCTTAAAAGAGTGGCAGGAGCTCTATACTGTATCTAACACTATCATGGATTGATGGGAGGAAGCAGAGGGTAATAGTGGAACGATGCCTGGAGGGCTGGGAGGCCTGTGACTCGTGGACTGCCTGAATTGCTGTTTATTATCTGTATCAATGATTTGAATGAGAATGTACGAGACATGGTTAGTAATTTTCCGATGACACTAAAATAGACGGTATTCTGGACAGTGGGAAAGGTTATCAGAAATTACAGAAGGACCTTGATCACCTGTGGAAATGGGCTAAGAAATGGCAAATAGAGTTTAATATAGATAAGTGTGAAGTCTTGGAGTCAAATCAAGTTAGGAGTTTCATGGTGCAGTGGAATAGACAGACTTTGGAGATGAGGTGTTCAGTTTTCTGAAAGTGGAGTCACAGTGGACAGGGCAGTGAAGAAGGCATTTGGCTCACTGGCCTTCATCAGTCAGGGCACTGAGTACAGAAGTTAGGAAGTTATGTTGCAGTTGTACAGGATTTTGGTGAGGTCGCACTTGGAGTATTGTATTCAGTTTTGGTCACCTTCCTACAGGAAGATATGATTTAACAAGAAAGAGTGTAGAAGAAGTTACAAGGATATAGCCAGGACTCAACAGTCTGAGTTATAGGGAGAGGGGTAGGACAAGCTAGGATAGTTTCCTTTACAGCACAGAAGACGGAGCGGGGAATTTATAGAAGCATATAAGTGAATGAGAGGCATGGATAGAGTGAATACATCCAGGGGTGGGGATTCAATGACACAAGGACACCAGTTTCAGATGAGAGGGGAAAGAATAAAAGGGGACCTGAGGGGCAACATTTTTACACAAAGGGTGGTACGCATCTGGAATGAGCTGCTGGCAGTGATTGTTGAGGCAGGTACATTAACATCATTAAAAAGGCATTTGGACAAATATATGGATTGGAAAGGTTAAGAAGGATATGGGTTAAGCGCAGGGAAATGGTGTTAACAGAGATTGACATTTTGAATGGCATGGACCAGTTTGGGCCAAAGGGCTCTCTGACTCCATGACTGTATGTCCCTGTCCTAGGGGTATTTTCAATGCAGCCAATAAGGAGGGACTTTTATTTTAATTTTACTTTCAGTTCAAAGCAGTAGAGGGAACCCCACATTGAGTTGAAGCCATTGTTGTCTCTGCCGTGGGGGTGTTTAATGACAAAGTTGAGGCAGCTGTACTTTCATTTTCAAAGAGTAGACTCGGATTTAATTTCTATCTACCCTGTGCCAAACCTGTTCCAAGGTGTCTGATGGAGACAGTATGTGGAGAAAGTGAGGACTGCAGATACTGGAGATCAGAGTCGAGAGTGTGCTGCTGGAAAAACACAGCAGGTCAGGCAGCATCCAAGAAGCAGGAGAATCGATGTTTCGGGAATAAGCCCTTCAACAGGAATCAGGAGACAGTATGTGGCGTGATTTAATGAATATCTAATTCCATGTTGAACACAGCCTGGGGATTTGAAAGGGCCTAGTGTAGAGAGAGATGTACATTGTATTTAAACATGTGCATACCTGGAATGTATTGGAATGTTTGATGAGGGAGGTTTATTTTCGAAGTGGAGGCACAGGAAAGGTGTCGACGAGGTGCTCATCCTCATCGATAATGTGGCAGGCTTTTAAAGGGAGATTGATTAGAGTGCATGACAGACATATCCCTGTGAAAACAAGAGATAAAAAAGGCAAGATTAGGGAACCATGGATGAGAGGTGAAATTGTGAGTCGAGCTAAGGGGAACAAGGAAGCATACATAAGGTCGAGACAACTGAAGACAGATGATGCCTTGGAAGAACATTGGGAAAGGAGGACCAGTCTGAAATGAGGAATTACGAGGGCTAAAAGGGGTCATGAAATAGCTTTTTGTGTGTGTGTGGGGCGGGGGCAGAGCGGTGAGGATGCAGGTGCTGGGAAGGTGGGGGATGAGGGTGGAGTCCTGACCCTCTGAAGCTTTTTTCAATCATTGTGGAAGGGTTGTATTATTACTTCAGACAGTGCTAAATGGAAGTTGCAGGTGCCATTCAAATGTAGTTTATTGGTCAGCTGAGGCTAATGGGGGAGGGAACGAGAGGGTTGGATTTTCCTGTGATTCCACCCAGCCGTTTTCTTTTCTGTAATTCCTCTCGGAATATCTGGGAAAGACTCCACTGGCACTTGTCGCCATTTTAATGGGGAGGTGGGTGAGTGGTCAGAGGGGATCATGGTGTGGGAAGGGAGTGGGATCCCACCCTCCCCCCCTCCCCCCCACCTCCCCCACAACATGTCCCACTCCCTCCTCCTACCCTTCTCAGTCTATCTGTGAGGACTGGGGGATGAACAGAAGGAATTGTTGCTATTGACTGGGATCTTATTACTGTCTCTGGGGTTGGGGGGTGGGGGATTGGTGAGGGGGTGGGGTTTTGGAGTAGGCTCTGGGACTGAGGAGGATCCTCAGCATTGCAAAGGGGTAAGAAATGCAGGATCTGACCACCTCCCCCACCCCACCACCCTCCCCCGCCGCCCCACTCCCTTTGGGCCAACGTTCAGGATGATATTAACCCACTCCATCAACGATTGGCCATTTTCACAGTTTGCTTCCTGTGGGGCCAGGGGAGTGAAGATGGCAGTGTTGAAGGGAAAAGGAAGACAGCTGAAAGAGGGATGGGGTGGTTGGGGGGCTAGGTACCAGATCTGGAGTGAGGGTGTGAGGGTTTACTTCAGTGTTCAGTCCCAGCCCAGCTCCTGGTTGAAACGGGAGGGTTTAGTATTTGCTGGTGGCTTAGTGGGGATGGGGGGTGGGGGGTGGGGGGGAGTGCTGTTTTCACATTACAGTCTGTGGGATCTTGCTGTGCAGGGATAGACTGCAGCCATTTCCTTTACAGTAGCAGGGAGCAACAGTTTTCACATTCAGGAAATTCAGGAGGTGAGGGCAAGGGGTTCTGAACGTGGATGGTGAAGGTACAGAAACCTTCAGTTTCATTCACCATGGAGTGGGGGAAACTGGGGACAGCTGGTGGGATCCAGCTGTGCAGAATACCCTTCACTCCAATATCAGCCCCTCTCTGTGGGGGCACTGGGGAGGTGGGGGGGTTGGTGAGTGGACGTGGGCTCTTACAGGTTGTTGAAGGAATACCATGGCAGTCCTGCATACAGCTACCTGTGGGATCTTGCTATGCACTCACCTGCAGCTCACCCTCACATGTTACGTTAGCCTATCCATATGGCCCCAGGCTGAGGTCACTGATGGTCTGATAGTGGTTGGGCTGCACCGTCCCTCCATTTCCCCCATAGCTCTGACCCTCCCACCACCTCTCCTCATTCCCTCACCCTCCGAGCCATGGCGCAGAGATTGGAGCACAAGGCAAACGTGAGGCAGGAGAGGGCATTTCAATCAAAACATGTGTGGAATGGAGAGAGAGAGAGAGAGAGAGATAGATAAAGAGATTATCGAGAGGAAAGGGAAATCTGAGCAGAGTTGGCGATGTGGGTGGGAGCAGTGAAAGAGGAAGAGGGAAAAAGGGACAGAGAAAGAAAGACATTGATCGATTTGCAAGAACAGGAGGAGAAAGCTGAACAGAAATGGACAAGTGGATAGGGTCAGACAGAGGGAGAGAGGAGTGAAAGAGAGAGACAGGAACACACAGATAGAGAGGTGCCTGTACCAGGGGAAGGTTCCTCATTAATAGCTCATGTAGAAACTGCACTAATCCCAGATGGAGTGAGCACGGGGGCGGTGCCCTTTGAATGGGAGTGGGTCAGGGGAACATTGGTCTTGATTTTTGTGCTTCTCGTACCCCCTGGAGTGTCAGAGAACCAGCTGGACAGGGAAGGTTAAATCCAAGGGATGGTTGGGGGCTGGGGGCGAGTGGGGGGAAAAGGGGGAGAGGGACACAAGTTGTGGTGAGTGACTCTCCACCACTGAGTCATTGCCCAGCCCCTCAGAAAATAAACCCTGGGGGCAGTCAGAAAGCATTTGCCCCTGATCCCATTTGAAATCTGTTCCTATTCTCTGGGTTTAAGATCAGGGCGAGGTGCTGATTAAACATAGAGACTTTGGAAGTCAGTCAGTGATGGGATCTCATTTGTTTCTCCTCAGTTTTATTTCAGAACATCTTAGCTTTGATTTGATCAATTTCCATCTCTCTCCTGGGGGGACCTCTGAGAGACTGAACCTTGGACACTGAGGGAGACAAAGACTCTGGCAGTGGGAATGGGGGTGGTATGTGGGGAGAGGATGTTGGGGGGATGGGAGACAATAAATATTTCTGTCCCCGCTCCCCTCAAACAGAAACACTGGGACAGTCCTGAGGCAGTCTGAGTAACCTTCCTGTTCCTGGTCCCTGGGTTTAATATCAGGGTCTGTGTTGGGAGGAGCCTGTCAGATTGTGGAGGCGGCGAGCAGTGGGATCTTGCTGTGCTTTTGGTGCAGGAGTTTGGAAAAAAAATTAACTTTCATTTCTCTCTGTCCTTCCACCTCCCGTTCCCGAGGAGATTTGATTCGGGAGCTGAAACAAGGGATGATGCAGAGATTGAGAGAGAGACAGTTATTATAAGCCATCCTGTCTCCTGTCATTCATTTACACACAGGAGAAAGTGAGGTCTGCAGATGCTGGAGATCAAAGTTGAAACTTTATTGCTGGAACAGCACAGCAGGTCAGGCAGCATCCAGGGAACAGGAGATTCGACGTTTCGGGCACAGGCCCTTCTTCAGGAAGGATTCCTGAAGAAGGGCCTGTGCCCGAAACGTCGAATCTCCTGTTCCCTGGATGCTGCCTGACCTGCTGTGCTGTTCCAGCAATAAAGTTTCAACATTCATTTACACACACATTCACGGGGGAGAACAATTGTGGAGCTCAGGCAGTCTCTGGGCTTTGTACCACAAGGGGGTGAGCTCTGGGGGATAGAGGGGGTATGGGAATTCAGATGGGCAAAAAAGGAGCTGCTGCACAGTCTGATCCCACAGATTTCACTGCCTCCCTCCCTCTCAGCCTCCATATTCCCAGCTGCCTGTCCATCTTTCTATAAATTCCCCTCTCTGCAATAGCCTTCACTTCTACCCCTGCCCACTCTCTCACCCTCTCCCCAGGTTTTTCAGGAACTGATCTGCCATTCTGTGTTTCTGATCTTTGGCCTTTCCCGCCAACCTCTCTCTGCCCTCTGTGATCTTGCTATTGCTCCCTGAGGGTCATTTGAGCCACATCCCCCTCATTCTCTGTCCCTCTCCATCGCTCATGCTCAATGATATTTCTGTTTACCTTTCTCCCTACTGACTTCTTTCTCTCCTTGGGTTTCCATAGATTCCCCACAGGATGGAAGCAGGCCATTCAGCCCATCGATTCCACACCAACCCTCTGAAGGACAGCCTCCCCAAACCCTTCCCATCTCTGTAACCCTACATTTCCCATGGCTCATCCACTTATCCTGTTCATCCTTGAACTGTGGGAGGAACAAAAGCACCCAGAGGAAACCCAGGCAAACACAAGGAGAATGTACCAACTCCACACAGACGTTCATTCAAGACTGGATTCGAAACTGGGTGTTTCTCTCTCTCTCTCTCTCTCTCTCTCTCTCCCTCTCTCTCCCTCTTTTCTTCTGTCTCTGTATCCCTGGGTTTATTTTACTCTCTTTCTCCTTCTCACTCTCTACATTTTCCCCTATTCTCAATGAGATTTCTCACTCCTGCTTCCTGTCTGTCCTTTTTGCTTTGTCTCTCTGGGTAGCACGGTGGCACAGTGGTTAGCACTGTTGCCTCACAGTGCCAGAGACCTGGGTTCAGTTCTCGGCCTCAGGCAACTGTCTGTGTGGAGTTTGCACATTCTCCCTGTGTCTGTGTGGGTTTCCTCTGGGTGCTCCGGTTTCCTCCCACAGTCCAAAAATGTGCAGGTTAGGTGAATTGGCCATGCTAAATTGCCCATAGTGTTAGGTGTAGGGGAATGGGTCTGGGTGGGTTGCTCTTCGGAGGGGTCGGTGTGGACTTGTTGGCCCAAAGGCCCTGTTTCCACACTGTAAGTCATCTAATCTCTTTCTCCATGTGTCTCTCTCACTCACTATTTCTTTCTCTGTATTGCTCTGTGCCCCCATTTTCACCTTTTCTGTCCCAGTTTCTTTCTCTTCTGTCTGTCCTTGTATCTCTCTCTCTGGGGTCTTTCTGCCCCCCTCAATCCGTCCCTCTACTTCTCTTCCTCTGCCTCGGCATCTCTGTCACTGTTCTGCACTGTTTCTCTCCCGAGGATCTTTCTCTGTCTCTCCCAAGATTTCTCTCTCTCTCAGTCTACCCTTCTGACTCTCCAGATGGAGCTTTCCCTCTGTTTACCTATGTCTCCCTATTCCCCACCTCTCTCCCTGGGGTTTCACTCTCCATTTGCCTGTGGCTGTCTATCCCTGTCCTATCCCCTGGGAGCAAATTTCGGGTGGAATGGTGGCGGGATTGAATACTTATTGGAGTGGGATTCTCCCTCTGTTTCCTTCTCTCTCCCTGTCGGTCCACCTCTCCCTATGGCTGTTCTCACCTTTATGTTTCTTTTCTCGTCTTGAATTATTTCTGTCTCCCTCCTTCCCTCTGTCCGTCCCTCTTCTTCACTCTTTCCTTCCAACCATCTCTGTCAGGCACAAAACTTTGTTGGGGGTTAAATAGTTTAGCGGACACAGGGAGTGCAGATTAAAAAATTGGGATGGGGGGCAAAATATTTGACAATATTCAGGGGGAACAGAAATGGAGGGAACACAATATTTGATGACAATATTTGTCAGGTTGTAGGCAACATATTTTTGTGGGGGAGTGCAATATGTGATGGAGGGCAATATTCGTTTGGGGTGAATCAACATTTGGGGATGGGGCAAATAGCTGTGTGGGTGGGGTGAAGACAGGGCAAAAGTGGGAAGTAGTGAAACATGTTGAGGGAATATCAGGGGGGCAGAAAATGGAAGAAGGGGAGGGTGTGAAATGGGGGGTACATGGGGTCTCAAAATTGGATGACACAAAATTCAAAAGGTCACATTTGGCAGGGAGTCACATTCGGCAATTTGTTTCGGGAGAAAAAAGTTTGGAGGGAGTGCAGGAAAACTGCAGAGAGACAGAGGGGAGGAAAGGTGGAGGGAGGGGGCAGACAGAGGGAGAATGAAATAAAGAGTTGGGTATGTGAGAGACAGAGACGCAGGAGGGAAAGAGAGAAACACCAAAAGAGAGAAAAGTAGAGACACAAAGTGAGAAACAAAGAGACATAAAGTGACAATGTGAGAAAGAGACGGGAAATCAGTCAGTGACAGGCAGGAGTTCAGGAAAGACACAGTCTGAAAAGGTGATACTTACCATTACTGAGTCCCAGCTCTCCCGCTCGCTCGTTTCCCACACTCCCTCGCTCCCATGAGGACTAGATTCTCTGTGTGGAGTTTGCACATTCTCCCCATGTCTGCGTGGGTTTCCTCCGGTTGCTCCGGTTTCCTCTGACAATCCAAAAATGTGCAGGTTAGGTGAATTGGCCATGCTAAATTGCCCGTAGTGTTAGGTGAAAGGGTAAACGTAGGAGTATGGGTCTGGGTGGTATACGCTTCGGCGGGTCGGTGTGGACTTGTTGGGCTGAAGGGCTTGTTTCCACACTGTAAGTAATCTAATCTAAACTAGACACTTCTCCTGGGGGTCACTTCAGACAGGGTCTGTTTCAGGGACGGGTTGGTAAAGTTTCAAAACTGGAACTGAGCTTCCAGCAGTACCCACACTCTCTCTCTCTCTCTCACACACACACACACACAAACTGGCCTCAGATCTGAAATCCACACAGAGACAAAGCTGCAGTTTCAAAACAGCTACAAAATGCTTTTATTCAGACAAGGGAACAGTCTTCTACAGGCAAGGAACACAGATTTATCCCACAGGGTAACCTCGTATTTCCACACAGACAAACACAACATGTGAGTGGGATGAACTTAACCAGTAAAGTTAGTGAGTTTCTGAACATCAAACTATTTCACACAAGGACATGAAGCGACTATATGGATCTGTTGTACCAGTGGACATCATTTTACAAATGATCATGAATTTATTAAACACATTCACCTCCTCCCTGACAACAACTGGGGGACACCACAGCACTGTCTCACTTCCTCATTGAGATTTTTTTTACAATTCTGACACTGTGTGAACAGGCTCTCCAGCCCAACACGTCCACACTGACTCTCCGAAGAGTAACCCATCCAGACCCATTTCCCCATCCTATATTTACCCCTGACTAATGCACCTAACATACACATTCCTGAACACTGAGAGCAATTTAGCACAGCCAATTCACCTAACTTGCACAACTTTAGACTGCGGGTAAAAATCGGAGCATGTTGACAGAGGGAGAATGTGCAAACTCACATAGTCGTCCGAGGCTGGGATCGAACCCTAGTTCCTGGCATTTGAGGCAGCAATGCTAACCACTGAGCCACCTCTGATTGACACAAGCTGTGTTCAAGATGGTTAATCTCAGGGAAGTGTAATTTACTGCTGACTTTGCCTATTTTACCATACACTTCCAATTATTCAGAAATCTCATCTTTCACAATGGATTCCAGGATCTTCCCCATGACCGAGGTTAGGGTAATCAGACTGTAATTTTCTGTTTTGTGCATTACTTCCATTTAAAACAAGTATGTGTGCATGTTTCTGTGTATCTATATGTATGTGAGTCAGTGTGTCTGTGTGTTTATGTGTGTCAGTGAGCATGTTTCTGTGTATCTGTATACATGTCTGTGCCAGTGTGCCTGGATGTGACAATGCTGTCACTTTAATAAGGTTATTTTGTTCTTGGTTGTTTTTTAAGACTATAAGACATAAAAGCAGAAATTAGGCCATTCTGTCCATCGAGCCTGCTCTGCCATGTTTCTCATCCCCATCCTCCCTGTAACACTTGATCTCCTTGACAATCATGAACTTATCTATCTCTGCCTTAAATATATTCAATGACCTGGCCTCCACAGCGTTCTGTGGCAGTGAATTCCATAGATTCACCACTCTCCAGCTAAAGAGGTTTCTCCTTGTCTCCATTTAGAAAGGTCTTCCCTTTACTGCTGTGCCCTGGCGTCCTACTCTTTCCTCCTAATGGAAACATCTTCCCAACATCCATGCTGTCCAGGCCATTCATTTAGATTCCCCCTCATCCTTCTGAACTCCATTGAGTACAGACCCAGAGTCCTGCAACATTCCTCGTACGTTAAGCTTTTCATTTCTGGGGCCATTCTCTTGAACTGTCTCTGAACACACTCCAGGGCCAATACATCCTTCCTAAGATATGGGGCCCAAAACTGCACACAATTCTCCAAATGTTGTCTGACCAGAACCTTCTAGAGCCTCAGAAGTGCATGAATTCATATTTCTCACATTATACTCCACCTGCCACTTCTTTGCCCACTTTTCTAACCTGTCCAAATCCTTCTGCAGACTCCCTACCTTTTCACTGTTACCTGTCTCTCGACCTATCTTTGTATCATCTGCAAACTTAGCCAGAATGCCCTCAGTTCCTTCATCTCGTTAATGTATAAAGTGAAATGTTGAGCTCCCAACACTGAGCCTTGCAGAACACCACTCGTCACTGGCTACTATCATGAGAAGGACCCTTTTACCCCCACTCTCTGCTTTTGGCCAAGCAGCCAATATTCTATCCATGCTAGCACCTTGTGTCTAACACTATGGGTCCCTCGTTTACTTCGCAGCTTCCTGTCTGTCACCTTGTCAAAGGTCTTCTTGAAGTCCAGATAGATAACACCCATTGGCTCTCCTTGGTCTAACATGTTTGTTATTTAGAGTCATAGCTAATAGAGATATACAACACAGAAACAGACCCTTCGGTCCAACTTGTCCATGCTGACCGTTGATGCTAAGTCTTTCTAATCTCTCAAGTATTTCTAGCTGATTTGTCAAGCATGACCTCCCCTTGATGAAACCATGCTGACTTTGCCTATTTTATCATACACTTCCAAATATTCAGAGATCACATCCTTCACAATGGATTCCAGGATCTTACCCATGACTGAGGTTAGGGTAATCGGACTATAGTTTTCTGTTTTAGACTAGATTAGACTAGATTACATACAGTGTGGAAACAGGCCCTTCGGCCCAACAAGTCCACACCACCACGCCAAAGCGCAACCCACCCATACCCCTACATTTACCCCTTAGCTAACACTACGGGCAATTTTTTTGCATGGCCAATTCACCTGACCTGCACATCTTTTGGACTGTGGGAGGAAACCGGAGCACCCGGAGGAAACCCACGCAGACACGGGGAGAACGTGCAAACTCCACACACGTGCACACGTGCAAATTCCCGCCTGAGGCGGGAATTGAACCCGGGTCTCTGGCGCTGTGAGGCAGCAGTGCTAACCATTGTGCCACCGTGCCGTTTTGTGTGTTAGTCGCTTATTAAACAAGTGTCCCATTAGCGAATTTCCAGTTCTCTGGGAACCTCTTTGACTCGAGCAATTTCTGAAAGATCACCACTAATGCTTCTACTCTCTCTTCAGCTAACTGCCTGAGAACTCTGGGGTGTAGTCCATCTGGTCCAGGTGATGTATGCACCTTCTGGCCATTTGGTTTTTCCAGAACCTCCTGTTTTGGTGATGGCCATCATACTCAGTTCTTCCCGAGACTCTCTTGAATATATTTGATATTACTTGTACTTTCCACCATGAAGTCAGACACAGAATAATTTTTCAATTCCTCAGCCATTTCCTTTTCCCCACAACTATATTTCCAGCAGCCCAATGTCCACTTTTGCCTCTCTTTTGGCCCTTTATGTATCTGAAGAAACTCTTGCAGTATTCCTTGATATGTCTGGCTAGCTTACCTTCATATTTCATCGTGACCCTCCTTATATCTTTTGTTGTTCCCCTCTATTGGTCTTTGCAAGTTCCCAATCCTTTGGTCTCCCACTGCCCTTTGCCAAATTATCTGCTTTTTCTTTTACTTTCATGCTATCTCTGCCTTCCCTAGTCAGCCATGGTTGCCTCATCCTCCCTGTACCATGCTTCTTTTCCCTTGGGATGAATCTCTGCTGTGTCTCCTGAGTTACTCCCAGAACCTCCTGCCATTGCTGTTCCACTGTCTTTCCTGATACACTCTTCTCCCAGTCAATTCTACCCACCTCCTCTCTCATGCCTCTGTAGTTGCCTTTATTCAGCTGTAATACCATTACCTTTGATTTTGTCTTCTCCCTCTCAAATTGAAGAGTAATATCAGTCATATTATGATCACTGCCTGCTGAGGATTCCTTTACCTTAAGCTCCCTGATCAAGTCTGCCTCTTGCCTGTAAGCATTGTGTTCCCGTTTATCTTTTTTTTGCCAAGGGGTATGCTGTAGAACATAGAACATTACAGCGCAGTACAGCCCTCAATGTTTCGCCCATGAATGAAGCCCATCTGAAGCCCATCTAACCTACACTATTCCATTTTCGTCCATATGTCTATCCAATGACCAATAAAATGTCCTTAAAGTTGGCGACTCTACAACTGTTGTCGGTAGTGCATTCCATTTCCCTACTAATCTCTGAGTGAAAAGACTACCTCTGACATCTGTCCTATATCCATCACCCTTCAATTTAAAGTATGTCCCCTTGTGCAAGCCATCACCATCCGAGGAAAATGTTCGCACTGTCCACCCTATCTAACCCTTTAATTATTTTATATGTCTCAATTAAGTCACCTCTCAACCTTCTCTCTAATGAAAACAGCCTCAGGTCCATCAGCCTTTCCTGGTAAGACCCTCCCTCCATACTAGTCAACATCTTCGTGAGTCTCCTCTGAACCGTTTCCAAAGCTTCCACATCCTTCCTATAATGCGACGACCTGAATATTATACAAGTGCGGCTGCACCAGAGTTGTGTACAGCGGCAGCATGATGTCATGGCTCTGAAGCTCAGTCCCTCTACTAATAAAAACTAACACACCAAATGCCTTCTTAACAACCCTATCAACCTCGGTGACAACTTTCAGGGATCTATGTACATGGACACCAAGATCTCTCTGCTCATCGACACTACCAAGAATCTTACCATGAGCCCAGTGCTCTGTATTCCTGTTGCTCCTTCCACAGTTAATCACCTCACACTTTTCCTCATTAACTCCATTTGCCACCTCTCAGCCCAGCTCTGCAGCTTACCTGTATCCCTTTGTAACCTACAACATCCTTCGGCACTATCCACAACTCTACCGACCTTAGTGTTATCTACAAATTTACTAACCCATCTTTTGATGACCTCATCCAGATCATTAATAAAAATGAAAAAAGCAGTGGACCCAAAACAGATCCCTGCAGTACACCACTAGTAACTGCCCGGTACGCCACTTCTGCCCCCGGAGCTGCAGTCGCCGCAGCAACTTCCGCCCCCAGTGATGTCACTCACCTGCTCAAGGACCACACCGTACGCTATACCACTCCCACGTCGTTCTCCGCCCCACGTCGATCTCCGCTCCCACATCGATCCCCGCCCCACGTAGCTCTCCGTCCCCACATTAATCTCCGCCCCCACGTTAATCTCCGCCCCAACGACCAACTCCACCTGCACAACTAACTCCGCCCCCATGACTAACTCCACTCCCATGCCTAACTCCGCCCCCACTCCCAGCTCCAGCCCCACACCAGGTCCTAGCTCCCAGCCCTACCATATTTTCACCATCCCTCCAGCCCTCCCCCTCTCTGAGGATGAATGATCAATCCTCAGCAGAGGCCTCACCTTCATCCCCCTACGCTCCCGGATCAATGAGTTCGACACGCAGTTAGACATTGAGCATTTCTTCCACGGCCTTCGCCTCCATGCCTACTTCTTTAACCAGGACTCTCGCCCACCCTCTGACAACCCCTTCTCCCGCCTCCAACCTACCCCATCCACCTGGACACCCCGTGCTGGCCTCTTATCCACCCTCGATCTCTTCATATCCAACAGCCGCCGCGACATTGACCGCCTCAACCTGTCCACACCTCTCACCCACTCCAACCTCTCACCCTCACAATGCGCAGCCCTCCACTCCCTCCGCTCCAACCCCAACCTCACCATCAAACCGGCAGACAAGGGAGGCGCAGTGGTAGTTTGGTGCACCGATCTTTACACTGCTGAAGCTAGACGCCAACTCGCGGACACCTCCTCCTACTGCCCCCTTGACCATGACTCCACCTCCCACCACCAAACCATCATCTCCTAGACCATCCATAACCTCATCACAACAGGAGTTCCCCTCCCGCCCATCTTATCTCAGTCCTAACCCCCGGATTCAGCACCGCCCTCTTGACCTGCAATCTTCTTCCTGACCTCTCCACCCCCACCCCCTCTCCGGCCTATCACCCTCACCCAATGTTTTGTTTAGACCTTGATTTTTTTTTAAAAAAAGAAAAAATGCAATACTTCTTGCTCCCTGTAATCTCAAATACAGACAGATAGACAGGACGGTAGGCAGGGGTCAGAGATGGGCAGGTACTGGTATAGTATTGTAACGTTAGTAGTATTAACTGTTCAAGGAGGCGGGAAAAATGACTTCACTTCACTATGCCAAAATTATGCTGAACAAAAGGGACTGTTGGGTCTGTGCAGAGGTCCCACACCATGGCCAATCTGGGCTCCCCACCTCGGTAATACCGCTCACTAAAAGAGAAGTGTACGATGTACAACAATTTGACTCGGGCTCAAATGATACAAAGTGGAGATCTGACAGGGGTCAGATGGTTCCCTAGACCAGCCCCGAAAACCCAGGGTGCTATCGATGGCCTTAGAGTTTCCCCACCGAAAGGAGCAGTAAATCCCACCTGTTTCTGTAATCAGAATGACGCCGCACCCTTCCGATTAGGAAAATCATCTTGTGTCTACACCAGCCAAGCCACTGCCACGACCGTTCCCCTTATATTAAACGGAAAATATTGAAATATGCGGCCTGAAGGCCTATCCATTTATTCCCGGGGAAAAATACATTCCTAATGTAACCTAATGTATAGGAATGCATGCATGTTATGATGTTGATGAAACACTGCCTCAAAGTCAGAAAGGCTGGAGTGGCTGCTGTTACCTCACTTATATAGTTCCTCACCTCCGATTAGAAAAACATGAGCACAAACTGAGAAAGAAGGGGAGAATAAGACGTAAGGCCCGAGAGGTCTCTGAAGGAGACCATCTGTTGTGGACACTATTCCAAACTACGGCGCTGCAAGGGCAGGGGTAGAAATACAGAAACTGGCGGCTGCCCTTGAGAACTTAATTAATGAAACCGGGAGAAACTTAGTCCCAAATATCGGCCATAACCACCGAAATGATTGCCACAAGACTAACAGCTTTACAGAATCGAATGGCTTTAGACTATCTCTTGGCTGAAAAAAAGGGAACTGTGCTCTGATTGGTAAGTAATGTTGCACCTTCATCCCAGACACCTCTTCCACAGTGGAAGATAAGGAAGAAATAGTAAAGAAAAAGATAAATAATATAAGAGAAATTCGGCATGAACTTCGAAAAGATGAGGGATGGGGATGGGGCGACTGGGGACTGACTGGTTGGGGAAAGTGGCTAGTTAATTTAGGCATTTATGTATTACTGATAATAGGAGGTCTAATGATAGGATTTAACATGTTAAAGTGGATAATGAGTAAGTTGGTAATGTCTTTAGGAGGACAACAATCAATGTTGGTCATGACAACAGCATGCGCACAAGAAAGAGAGAGTAGCAGATTACTCCTAGAGTTTGAAAAAAGGCAGACTTAGGAGGGCAAAAATGGCAAGATTGTGAACCTCTGCACTTTAGTGTGAAAAGAGGGCAGAAAATAAAATTGCCAAAACAACAAATGGTAAAAGAAAAGCATTAGGGGAGTTGTAAGAAATGGGGAAGTGTGTTGTTTTCGCAAAAAGGTAGTGATAGAACATAGAACATAGAAGAATACAGCGCAGTACAGGCCCTTTGGCCCTCGATGTTGCGCCGATCCAAGCCCACCTAACCTATACTAACCCACTATCCTCCATATACCTATCCAATGCCCGCTTAAATGCCCATAAAGAGGGAGAGTCCACCACTGCTGCTGGCAGGGCATTCCATGAACTAAGCTGAAGTATAGTGCTGATAAATCAAGTGTAAAGGGCAGCTGCAGACAATGATTAAATCAGCAAGCACTAGGAAAATGTATAATTGGGTACTAACTTTAGTGCATAATTATCCTAGTAAATAATCTATTTTATCATGATAGTTTAAATAAGTTAGTCTCAGCAAAATAGCTGAGATAGCTGAAACACATAAACTAGGCAAGAAAAGACACATTGTTAAAATGTATATTCAGGAACGGAATGTACCTATGAACAATGGAAGATGTTACAAGCAAACAGATAAAGTGAAAGGAACATCAAGATCCAAGTTTAGCAAAATCTTCCTTATGTCAGCACTTACAGAGGGAAGGGTTGCCAACTTGGAGAAGGGGAGAAATAATAAGAGCAGATCGCAAGTTAGTCAGAGAATAAAGTTGATTGGGTAATGTAGGAGTCAAAAGAGGTGACCTCATGCAGCTCAAAAGTATAACTGTGTACTAGTTTGAATGTTCATTGCTCATCTGCTTCTGCATTTGATGCTCTTTCTTGCAAGATCGTAGAATAAATTGTCTTGTTTCTAGTTTTGGTGGTCTCATCTAAATTTTATTAAATTTGTTTCTAACATCCAGCATGCTCCGTCTGCAGCCCTATCTCCACAGTCCTCGAAATTCATGACTCATTTGGCGCAGCAACTTACCACACTTCAATGCATGGGTTTTTCATGTAATTCCTCTTTAATAATTCTAATTTCCTGCACTTCCTCATCTTCACCGATCATCCTGTTCCCGAATATTTCTGGAAGATTTTCTGTTCCTTTCACTGTGGAGACAGAACCAACATATTCACCTCATGGGACAGAGATAGCCTATGTCACCTCGTGAATACCTCAGAAATGGCACTAGGGCACCTGAGGAATATGACACCTATTCCTTTAGATTTAGAATCCCTACACTGTGGAAACAGGCCCTTCGGCCCAACAAGTCCACACTGACCCTCCAAAGAGTAACCCACCCAGAACAATTCAGCTATCGTGTATTTACCCCTCACTAATAACCAATCCAATGGGCAATTTAGCATGGCCAATTCACCTATGTTGCACATTTTTGGATTGAAAGTTCCAGAATCAAACCAGTTCACTTCATGGTCCGTATCAGCACAATCCTCTCCCTGGTGTGAAACCACAAGCGACAAGCTCTGTGACCTCCTCATTGTCTAATCAAACTGGCTTCACACATTGCACCTGGAATAGGTACAATATTGGAAAACATTCCTGGAAATCCCAGAGAGGAGATTGTAGTGCCCTGCTCCCCACTGTTTACAGAGCTTCCCTTCCATGCAGTCTCTGCTCCATTTGTTAGCCGTGTTGAAAAGACCCCGATACACTGTGAATGCCCTGCCCACACCTTGTTCAGAGTGAGCTCACCAGACACTCAGCTCTCCCTGAATGAATGCAGCAGATGGTACACAAACCTGAGGAAACCATTTACAGAACCTTCACTGATGCTCCAGTGACTGGAGCAGGTAAAATCCATGTGTACATGGTACACCCACTCTGTGTTGAAAATGCCTTCGTTCTCAGATTCTTGTCAGTTGCTGATGAACTGTTACATCGCTAGGTAAAAACAATGACTGCAGATGCTGGAAACCAGAGTCTAGATTAGAGTGGTGCTCGAAAAGCACAACAATTCAGGCAGCTTCCGAGGAGCAGTAAAATCGACGTTTCGGGCAAAAGCCCTTCATCAGGAATACAGGCAGAGTGCGTGAAGGGTGGAGAGATAAATGAGAGGAGGGTGGGGGTGGGGAGAAAGTAGCATAGAGTACAATAGGTGAGTGGGGGAGGGGATGAAGATGATAGTTCGAGGGTGGGGGGAGGGTGGAATGGATAGGTGGAAAAGAAGATAGGCAGGTAGGACAAGTCATGGGGACAGTGCTGAGCTGGAAGTCTGGAACTGGGGTGAGGTGGGGGAAGGGGAAATGAGGAAACTGTTGAAGGCCACATTGATGCCTGGGGTTGAAGTGCTCCGAAAGGACAGCATTTGATGACCAACACTGATTGACCTTGACCTGAAAGGCCATTCCACAAGGCAGAATAGAGCCAAGCACATTACATAGCAGCACAGAAGCAGACCCTTCAGTCCAACCAGTCCATGCTGAACATAATCCCAAACTAAACTTTTCCTACCTCCCTGCTCCTTGCCCAAAACATAAGAATGTTAGATTTCTTTCCCAAACAACATCAGTGAAACAGCTCGGATTTCAGACAAAATCGTGAGGGTCTTATGGTTGTTGTTAGTGAAATCCTCTTTTTCTCCAATTCTTGTCATTTGAATTTAAGGTCTGTTTTCAGTTGTGATAGGATATGAAACAGTGTCTTTCGCACATTAGCTTGTGTCTCTGAATTATCCTTCCAGTGACATTAATTCATGACATGGTGTTTCTGTCATAGAATTACTTTCGAGCCAAGAACAAGTTTGCAATTGAAATATTTACAACTGAAAGTGTGACCAGGCTTAGATAATTGTTTATTCATCAACAGTACTGAAATGTAGGTGGAATCTGGTGGTATTATGGAGCCGGCAATGGACAGGTTTGATGATGGACACAATACCGAGGCATAAATCGGTTCAGGATAAAAAGGGGCCTCGACATTGCGAGCAGTCTTGTGAGGGAGGCGTCTGAAATTTGTGTATAATGACTGGAGTGTTTAATTGAAACTGAAGTTAATAGTTTCTGTCCTTGTCAAATATAGACAACAGAAATAGCAATGGAGTTCAACATGGTTTAGGGAATGAATGAATGGAGATAGACATAAAGAGACTTACCAGGAACACTAACAATAGCGAGGATGGGATTTTAACCTGCCTCAATAATCAGCAGTACACCTTCTATCCGATAAGATAATAAAGACCAGGAAATATAGTTAGGACCCAAGGATAAACTCCTGTCCAATGTTGGAACATTCCAGTCCATTGTTCTCAGATTCTGATCTCTCCTTTCCCTGTCTCTGCAGCTGCCGTTAGTGGTGGATGTGATGCAGTTGCAGAAATAAGGGGATGATGCATTGAAAGAAGCCCTTACTAATAGGAGAGGGAAAGCCTCTAGTGACACAATTAGATTCCATGGAGATTGACATTAATCACAGTCACTGAACAAACATTTATAGTTAACCCCTTTTCAATACAACACTTTCAGTAGACGTTGATAACTGGACTCAACTGGATGTTGATATCACTGGCTATTGTTCTTATCTCCCATTACCAATTGTTCTAGTGAAGTCAGTGAGGAGGGAGAATGATGGACGTTTCGTTTTCGCAAGCTGGATGAATCTGTTTTGTTTTCCCTGCACAATGCTGCATTCAACAGCCCTCCTCAAACAAAGCAGTCAAGGGGTTGTTACTGTGCTGATCACTCGATCAACCACCAACCAACAGATTGTCACCATAATTACCCTGACTATGCGCCTGGGCGTTCCTTTCACTGATGTAAAGAGGCAACTTTGTAACTTCACCACAAAATGCTCTTCAGCACTTTTTTAAAATAGCAAATATCTTATTGCATTTTATTTGCCTTAAATCAGCAATATTTACATTCTTTGATTTTAGATCAAAGCTAAATGTGACATATTCAATAATTTTGTTTATTAAAGCATTGCTTATTAAGGGATCAGGGACAGAATGGGGCTTTGGCTGTGGAGATTGGAGGGGAGTACAATAATATCCTCCAGTCACCAGTATTCAAACATCCCTCTTTCTGACAGATGGAATGAAATATAATGCAGAGCAAGGAGGCAGATTACATTTGGGAGATGGAATGTCAATCGATAATCTGAACAGGAGAATTATAAATGTGATTCAGGCAATAGATTTTACAGACACACTTTTTCATCGCAGGGTAACAGGTTTATAAGATTGTTCACATCTGCACAGGATATTCAGTAGTAAAACAGGCAGAGAAAACAAAATGTGCAGGGGTACAGGGAGATTACATGATAATAACAGAAGATATGTAACTCAGTCTGTGTCGGTGCAGAGATGGTGGGCTGAATGACCAATGTGCTTTGCTGTAATTAGTCTTGATATGTCTGAAAAGCTTTCGGAGTCTGAGGAGACAAACTTGTTCAATGAAGGCCATAGAGTGCGGCATCATCAATAATCTATTCCTGTTGTTTCGTGAAATGCAGCTTTCGCAAAATGCCTTTTCAAATAAAACCGATTTCCTGAGATTTGCATATTTGGATGGATATGAGCAAAAAGTGTTTTTTTGGAACATGAAGAAGGAACAGACTCCAGTGTAACACAAGTGTCACTGGCACAACAGCTCAAGTAGTGGACCATATTGGGCAAATATAACCAAGTTCAACCCCGAGACCCGTCAGAAAAAGCAACTGAAACCTGAAATACAAGCAGAAAACGGTAGAGACATGCAGCAGATGAGATTACATCTGAATAGAGAAACAGAGTAAACATATTGACTCTGACATAAAGCTGTTGTGAGTAAGTTTTATTGGCCTCAAAATGTTAATTCTGTTTCTGTCTTTTCACCTGCTGAGTTTCTCTCCAGCAGTTTAATTTTTGTGTCTTCTTTCTGAACTGTGACAAATTGTCTGATGTGAACAGGAACAGCAAAGCTGCCGTGTCAGAGGACTCTCAAGTATTTGGTGATGGACAGCAAATGAGAACTTACTCATTTTCATCTTCAACGTTCCTATATCGATGATATGTTGCATTTTTATAACTTGCGATGAAAATGTTGATCTCAGTGGCATTGACATCACACGATCAATCCTCTGACTTTGAAAACGAAGGGAATTGTTACGTCAATGTCATGCTGTGCTCCTGATGTTACTGGTGTCGCACTCATACAGCAAGGTCTTCCCTTTCTGAGACTTCAGAACAAACTGTGAAACCATAAAATATCTTGGTATTTTAAAACATTGGTTCATGGGTTTTGGAAGGCACTAGCAAGGGCAGAGTTCATTTGTTAATCCCAACAGCTCTGGAGAAGGTAACAGGGAGCTGTCTTCTTGAACCTATCAATCCAAGTGGTGCAGTCATGTACACAGAGCTTTTGTAAGAGGATTCCAAGATTTTTAACAAATGATAGTGAAGGAGCAGTAAATTAGTCCCTAGTCAGGATGTTAAATGACTTGGAAGACAACTTGCAGAGATTGGATTTCCCATTTAGAATTGAGGACATTGCCAGTGCAGAATTGTCTCCGGTTCCCATTGATCACAGTTTTGCTCAGGGTCCGAGATGTCACACTGATCAACTCAAATCATCAACACCACCAAAATAGAGGAAGACGAAGCAATGATCTCATTCGACGTAACAGCACTGTTCACCTCCATCAACATCGACCTGGCAAAGGAAACACTTACCACACTTTTAGAGGAGACCATCACACACACTCCAACCACCATCAATCACATTACCAACGAAAACATCATGAAGCTAGTGGACCTGTACCTCACCACCCACTTCACCTTCAACAACATAATCTACAAACAAACCAACGGCACACCCGTGGGATCTCCGCTATCAGGATTCATCGCAGAAGCAGTAATGCAAAGACTAAAACAAACAGCCCAACCAACCATCAAACCAAAAATCTGGGTCCGCTATGTAGATGACACCTTTGTCATCATAAAACGAAACAAGATAGGAGAGACATTTAACATCATCAACAACACCCTCACAGGCATAAAGTTCACCAAGGAGGAAGAAACTGACAACAAACTTGCATTCCTGGACGTCACAGTCGAAAGAAAGGACAATGGAGAACTACAAACCTGCGTATACAGAAAACCGACAAACTGACCAAATACTTAACTACACCAGCAACACACACAAACGAAGCTGTATCAGAACACTATTCCAACGAGCCACCACACACTGCAGCACAGACGAACTTCAGAAAACAGAGGAGAACCACCTATACAACGTATTCAAGAATAACG
The DNA here is from genome assembly GCF_037043375.1 of Chiloscyllium plagiosum. Lineage (NCBI taxonomy): Eukaryota > Metazoa > Chordata > Chondrichthyes > Orectolobiformes > Hemiscylliidae > Chiloscyllium > Chiloscyllium plagiosum. Next base: position 56,129,112 of record NW_028270166.1, read on the forward strand.
GATACTTAAAAAATACTGGTGCGCAGATTCCTCAAGAACAAACCACGACAAGCAGACCAAACACAGCCAGAAATCCTAACCACCTTACCATACATCAAAGAAATTTCAGAAATGACAGCCAGACTACTAAGACTGCTCAGAATCCTGGTAGCACACAAACCCACCAACACTCTCAAACAAAAACTAACCAAGTTAAAAGACCCGGTACAACCCATGGACAAAACCAACGTCATCTACAAAATTCCATGCAAGGACTGTGACAAACACTACGTAGGACAAACAGGAAGAAAGTTAGCCACCAGGATACATGAACACCAGCTAGCCACAGAAAGACACAACCCTCTCTCCCTCGTAGCCCTACACATGGATGAAAAAAAACACCATTTCGACTGGGACAACACATCTATCCTGGGACAGACTAAGCAAAGACATGCCAGGGAATTCCTAGAGGCCTGGCACTCCAACCACAATGCCATAAACAAACACATAGATCAATCAACCCCTCAGAAAACGAACAGGAAATTACATCACCACAAACCCCAGGAACCCCATCCAGGACAAACATATAAATAGAAAGCAGGAGGCAACAGCTTCGCTTCACCTGGACGTTGCCACTACCTAGTCAGGTAATGAAACATCTGGATATCAAACCTACAGCTCAGCGAGCAAACCTACAAAAGTCCAAAGGAGAACATTAAACAACTATTTACAACTCCTTTCTCTGAAACCTATTTTGACCTTCCACTCACCAAAACTGGTCCGATAAATTCCCTCTTAAATTTTATGGCAAATCAATTTTCAAACCTCATTATCATCTTCAGATGTCAAACCTCCTCTGTAGATTCCTCGAGGTCGTCTTTGGTCTTCTGCTGCATGAATTTCTTACAGACAGGTACCTTTCAGGGAGCCATTCTGCAGGGAGTCTGTTGGTGCTTGGCTGTTTTTTGCTGTTCTCCCCAACTGTTCAAAATACCCGATTTTATATACCCCAAAACATCAGACCAGCTCATTGGTTTGATATCATTCATGTCAGTAAAATGCAAATTCAATTGGATTTTGGTATCTGGGGCAAAATTTAAAGTGATTGGCCAAATTTGAATCTGTTGTGTACAATGGCAACGCAGCTCCAGCTATTTGTTACACAACCAAATGTTACATTTTTAATTTTTTCAGCACACTCTGTGACAGTCAAAAGTTTCAGCTCCCTTAAAGGTACAGTACAGTTTCAGAACCAAGAGGTCATGCTTCAGCAGTACAAGACACTGGTAAGGCCGTACCTGGAGTATTGCATCCACTTCTGGTCACCACATTATAGGAAGGATGTGGAAGCTTTGGAAAGGGTTCAGAAGAGATATGCTAGGATGTTGCCTGGTTTGGAAAGAAGGTCTTATGTGGAAAGTCTGAGGGAACTGAGGCATTTTCGTTGGAGAGAAGTTTCAGAGGTGACTGAATTGAGATTTATAAGATAATCAGAGGGTTAGATAGGGTGGACAGTGAGAGCTTTTTTCTTTGGATGGGGAAGGGTAACATGAGGGGACGTAGCTTTAAATTGAGGAGGTGATAAATTGAGGACAGATATCAGAGGTAGTTTCTTTACTCAGGGAGTAGTAGGGGTGTGGAATGGCCTGCCTGCAACAGGAGTAAACTCAAGGGCATTTAAATGGGCATTAGACATGAATAATAATAGAACGGTGTAGATTAGATGGGCATCAGATTATTTTCACAGGTCGGCAGAGCATTGAGGGCCGAAGGGCCTGTACTACACTGTAACATTCTATGTTCTATGTTCTTTGAGTCACAAGAACATGAGACCCAATCATGGAGACAGTCAACAAGTTCAGTGAGTGTCTAGAAAGAAGAAGTTTATTCTTCTTTGAGAAATAATACTCTTACAGCTGGAAGTCTGTATTATAATGAAGGAAAAGCTGTATCCAATGGTATCGGTGTCATTAAAGTTATAGTGGGAAACAGCTGGAATAACATTGGCGTTGAACAATTTAATAATTGAACATATTCTGTTTTATTCATTCACAGGATGAGGGCGTCGCTGGTGAGGCAGCATTTTATGCCCATCACTAATTGCCCACTGTACAGGTTAGAGGCTACCACATTGCTGTGGGTCTGGAGTCACATGCCTGACGGAGTGCGACCCCAGTGACATCAGAAACATGACAAGACATTGAGGTAACAATCCCATTTGTTTTCAAACAGTCAGTGGATTGATCATGCAATGTCAATACCACTGAGATCAACATATTCATGGCAACCAAATCAATAATGGGCATTCCTGTGCACAGCCCCAGGTTCCCATGATCTCATGGCGTTTTACGGACATTGTAATGTCCAGGCCTTGGGATCCTTCTATGCATCCTATGCATTCATATTTCAACATTACTAGTTATACTCCGTCAGGCATATTTCAGGCTTGCTTATGTCTAATTTACCATTCCTTCATGATCATTTGTTAGAAATTATGGAATCCCCTTCCATACAGCTCTTTGTGTATGACAATGCCATTTGGATTGAAGAGGTTCAAGGTGGGCAACTCTCTGTTACCTTGTCCAAAGATGTTGGGGATGCCAAATAAACTCTGCCCTTGCTGGTGCCTTCCCATGAATGAATATGTTAAAATACCAAGATATTTTATGTTTTCACGGTTTGTTCTGGAGTCTCAGTACGGGACGACCTTGCTGTATGAGTGCGACCCCAGTGACATCAGAAACATGACAAGACATTGAGGTAACAATCCCATTTGTTTTCAAACAGTCAGTGGATTGATCATGCAATGTCAACACCACTGAGATCAACATATTCATGGCAAATTATAAAAATGCAACTGATTATTGATATAGGGACGTTTAATAAGGAAACTTCATGATTTCTCATTTACTGTCCATCACCAAATACTTGTGAGTCCTCTGACATGGTAGCTTTGCTGTTCCTGTTCACATCAGACAATTTGTCACAGTTCAGAAAGAAGACACAAAAATTAAACTGCTGGAGAGAAACTCAGGAGGTCTGGCAGCATCTGAATAGACAGAAACCGAGTTAACGTCTTGACTCCAATATAGGTTTTTCAGAACAACATCATATCAGAGTCGATATGTTTGCTCTGTTTCTCTATTCAGATGTAACCTCAGCTGCTGCGTTTCTCTCCCATTTCCTGTTTGTATTTCAGGTTTCCATTGTGCCAACTGTTTTGCTTTATTTTGATGAGTCTCGAGGTTGAACTTGGTTATATTAGCCCAATATGGTCCATTACTTGAGCTGTTGTGCCAGTAACACTTGTGTTACATCGGAGGCTGTTTCTTTTTCATGTTCCAGAAAAAAACGTTATGCAAAAATCCATCTAAATATGCGAATCTCAGGAAATCGGTTTTATTTGAAAGCTTTTAATACATATCAGACTGACTGTGTGGAGTTTGCACATTCTCCCCGTGTCTGCGTGGGTTTCCTCCGGGTGCTCCGGTTTCCTCCCACAGTCCAAAGATGTGCAGGTTAGGTGAATTGGCCATGCTAAATTGTCCGTAGAGTTAGGTAAGGGGTAAATGTAGGGGTATGGGTGGGTTGCGCTTCGGCGGGTTGGCGTGGACTTGTTGGGCTGAAGGGCCTGTTTCCACACTGTAAAGTAATCTAATCTAAAATAATCTAATCTAATTTCTCCTGTTGGAGCTTCATCCAGAGGCTCACTGAAGATGTAACCCAGTATGGTGACGAAACGTCTGAAAATGAACCTAACAGCTCAGCCAGCAAACTTACATCCAGAAGCTCAATCTGAGCTACAAATCTTTTCAAAACTCGCTAACATCTACTGTTATTATCCTGGAATCTCTCTGTACCCTTGCACATTTTGTTGTCTGTGCATGTTTAAATTCTGAATACCCTGCGTAGATATGAACAATCTTATCAACCTGTTACCCTGTGATTAGACAGTGTGTACAAAAAATATGTTCCCTCCCTCACATTTACAACTCTCCCGTTCTGTTCAGATTGTTGATTGACAGTCCATCTCCCAAACGTAATCTGTCTTCTTTCTCTGTATTATATTTCATTCTATATGTCAGAAAGAGTAATGTTTGAATACTGGTGACTGGAGGATATCATTGTATTCCACCCCAATCTCCACAGCCAAAGGCCCCATTCCTCTGTATCTCTGAACCAATGTCAAATTCATTCCATCCTTGGCTCTTTAATAAACAAGGTTTTAATAAACAAATTGGTTGGACATGCCACACTTGGCTTTGGTCCGAGGTCAAAAAATGTAAATATTGCTGCTTTAAAACAAATAAACTGCAAGAAGAAGTTCATAGAATCTGTATAGTGTGGAAACAGGCCCTTCAGCCCAACAAGTCCACACCAACCCTCACCCAGGCCCATTACCCAAAACTAATACTATACATTTACATCAAACTAATGCACCTAACCTACATATTCCTGAACACGATGGGTAATTTAGCATGCCCAATGAACTGAACCTACACATCTTTTGATTGTGGGAGGAAACTGGAGCACCCTGAGGAAACTCAAGCAGACACTGAGAGAATGTGCAAACTCCGCACAGACAGTCAGCTGAGGCTGGAATCGAACCCATGTCACTGGACCTGTGAGCACCAGTGCTAACCACTGAGCCACCATGCTGCAGAAAACTTTATTAAAAAAAAGTTGAAGCTTGTTTTGGAGTGAAGTTACAAAGTTGCCTTATTAAATCAGTAAAAGAAACATTCAGGCAAATCCATATTTCTTGCCTATGGTCAGGGTAATGATGTCCAGTGACAATCTGTTGGTTGGCGGTTGATCGCATGATCAGCACAGTAACAATCTCTTGACTGCTTTTTTTGAGGGAGGCTGTTGGATGTAGCATTGTACATGAACAACATGACAGAGTCATGAGAAAAAGGAAACGTCCGTCATTCTCCCTCCCCACTGACTTCACAAGAACAGTTGGTATTGGGAGATAAGACCAATAGCCAGCGATGCCAACATCCAGTCCAGCCCAGTTATGATTGTGAACTGGAAGTGTTGTATTGAAAAGGGGTTAACTGGAAATGTTTATTCAGTGACTGTGATTAGTGTCAATCTCCATGGAATCTAATTGTGTAACTGGAGGCTTTCCCTCTCCTATTAGGAAGGGTGTCTTTCAATGCATCATCCCATTGTTTCTGCAATGGCATCACATCCACCACTAACGGCAGCTGCAGAGACAGGGAAAAGAGAGATCAGAATCTGAGAACAATGGACTGGAATGTTCCAACAATGAGTTTATCCTTGGCTCTTAATTTTCTTTCCTGGTCTTTATTATCTTTTCGGATAGAAGGTGTACTGCTGTTTTTTCAGGCAGGTTACTATCCCATCCTCGCTATTGTTGGTCTCCTTGGTGTCCCTTTATGTCTATCTCCATTCATTCATTCCCTAAACCATGTTGAACTCCATTGCTATTTCTGTTGTCTGTATTTGACAAGGACAGAAACTATTAACTTCAGTTTCAATTAAACACTCCATTCATTATCCACAAATTTCAGACCCCTGCCTCACAAGCATCTGATACCGAGACTGCTCACAATGCCGAGGCCCCTTTTTGCCCTGAACCAATTTGTGTCTTGGTATTGTGTCCATCATCAAACCTGTTCATTGCCGGTTCAATAATATCACCAGACTCCACCCATATTTCAGTACATTTGCTGAATCACCAATTCTCTAAGCCTTGACAAAATTCAGATTTTGCTATTGCAACTCTCTTCTCGTCACGCTTTTAGTTGCAAATATTTTGATCACAAACTTGTTTTTGTCACTAAAGTAATTCCATGATAGGGACACTGTGCCAGAGTATTAATGTCACTGGAAGGTTAATTCAGAGCCACAAGCTAATTATCTAAAGAGGAGAAAGTGAGGTCTGCAGACGCTGGAGATCAAAGCTGAAACTTTATTGCTGGAACAGCACAGCAGGTCAGGCAGCATCTAGGGAACAGAAGATTCGACGTTTCGGGCACATGCCCTTCTTCAGGAATGAGCAGAGAGTGTTCAGCAGGAGAAGATAAAAGCTAGGGAGGAGGGACTTGGAGGAGGGGCGTTGGAAATGTGATAGGTGGAAAGAGGTCAAGGTGAGGGTGATAGGTCGGAGTAGGGTGGAGGCGGAGAGGTCAAGAAGAAGACTGCAGGTCAGGAAGGCGGTGCCGGGCTGGAGGGATTCGGCTGAGACAAGGTGGAGGGAGGGGGGATGAAGAAACTGGTGAAGTCCAAGTTCATCCCCTGTGGTTGGAGGGTTCCCAGTCGGAAGATAAGACGCTCCTCCTCCGACCGTCGCGTTGTTGTGGTTTGGCGGTGGATGAGTCCAATGACCTGCATATCCTCAGTGGAGTGGGAGGGGGAGTTGAAATGCTGTGCTACAGGGTGATTGGGTTGGTTCGTCCGGGTGGCCCAGATGTGCTCTCTGAATCGCTCCGCAAGTAGGCGGCCTGTCTCCCCAATATAGAGGAGACCACACCGGCTGCAGCGGATGCAGTAGATAATGTGGGTGGAGGTGCAGGTGAATCTGTGGCGGATATGGAAGTTTCCTTTGGGGCCTTGGAGAGAAGTGAGGGGGGAGGTGTGGGCGCAAGTGTTGCACCTCCTGCGGTTGCAAGGGAAGGTGCCGGGAGTGGAGGTTGGGTTGGTGGGGGGTATGGATCTGACAAGGGAGTCGCGGAGGGAGTGGTCTCTACGGAAAGCTGATAGAGGAGGGGAGGGAAATATATCCTTGGTGGTGGGGTCCATTTGGAGGTGGCGGAAGTGACGGCGGATGATGCGCTGTACATGGAGATTGGTGGGGTGGTAGGTGAGGACCAGTGGGGTTCTGTCCTGGTGGCGGTTGGAGGGGCGGGGCTCAAGGGCGGAGGAGCGGGAAGTGGAGGAGATGCGGTGGAGGGCATCGTCGATCACGTCGGGGGGGAAATTGCGGTCCTTGAAGAAGGAGGCCGTCTGTGTTGTGCGTATTTTGAACTGGTCCTCCTGGGAGCAGATGCGGCGGAGACGAAGGAATTGGGAGAATGGGATGGCGTTTTTACAGGGGGCGGGGTGGGAGGAGGTGTAGTCCAGGTAGCTGTGGGAGTCAGTCGGTTTGTAGTAGATGTCCGTGTTGATTCGGTCGTCTGAGATAGAAACAGAAAGGTCTAGGAAGGGGAGGGAGGAGTCCGAGACTGTCCAGGTGAATTTGAGGTCGGGGTGGAAGGTGTTAGTGTAGTGGATGAACTGTTCAACCTCCTCGTGGGAGCACGAGGTAGCGCCGATACAGTCATCAATGTAGCGGAGGAAAAGATGGGGGGTGGGGCCAGTGTAGTTGCAGAAGATGGATTGTTCCACATACCCTCGAAGAGGCAGGCATAGCTGGGGCCCATGCGGGTGCCCATGGCTACTCCTTTTGTTTGGAGAAAGTGGGAGGATTGGAAAGAAAAGTTGTTCAGGGTGAGGACCAGTTCAGTCAGTCGAAGGAGGGTGTCGGTGGAAGGGTACTGGGTGGTACGGCGGGAAAGGAAGAAGCGGAGTGCTTTGAGTCCTTCGTGATGGGGGATGGAGGTGTACAGGGACTGGATGTCCATGGTGAAGATGAGGCGTTGGGGACCGGGGAAGCGGAAATCCTGGAGGAGGTGGAGGGCGTGGGTGGTGTCACGGACGTAGGTGGGGAGTTCTTGGACTAATGGGGACAGGACCGTGTCGAGGTAGGAGGAGATGAGTTCGGTGGGGCAGGAGCAGGCTGAGACGATGGGTCGTCCGGGGCAGTCAGGTTTGTGGATTTTGGGCAGGAGGTAGAAACGGGTGGTGTGGGGCTGTGGGACTATGAGGTTGGAGGCGGTGGATGGGAGGTCCCCTGAGGTGATGAGGTTATGGACGGTCTGGGAGATGATGGTTTGGTGGTGGGGGGTGGGGTCATGGTCAAGGGGGCAGTAGGAGGACGCAGATACCTCCTCCTACTGCCCCCTTGACCATGACCCCACCCCCCACCACCAAACCATCATCTCCCAGACCGTCCATAACCTCATCACCTCAGGGGACCTCCCATCCACCGCCTCCAACCTCATAGTACCACAACCCCGCACCGCCCGTTTCTACCTCCTGCCCAAAATCCACAAACCTGACTGCCCCGGACGACCTATCGTCTCAGCCTGCTCCTGCCCCACCGAACTCATCTCCTCCTACCTCGACACGGTCCTGTCCCCATTAGTCCAAGAACTCCCCACCTACGTCCGTGACACCACCCACGCCCTCCACCTCCTCCAGGATTTCCGCTTCCCCGGTCCCCAACGCCTCATCTTCACCATGGACATCCAGTCCCTGTACACCTCCATCCCCCATCACGAAGGACTCAAAGCACTCCGCTTCTTCCTTTCCCGCCGTACCACCCAGTACCCTTCCACCGACACCCTCCTTCGACTGACTGAACTGGTCCTCACCCTGAACAACTTTTCTTTCCAATCCTCCCACTTTCTCCAAACAAAAGGAGTAGCCATGGGCACCCGCATGGGCCCCAGCTATGCCTGCCTCTTCGTAGGGTATGTGGAACAATCCATCTTCCGCAACTACACTGGCCCCACCCCCCATCTTTTCCTCCGCTACATTGATGACTGTATCGGCGCTACCTCGTGCTCCCACGAGGAGGTTGAACAGTTCATCCACTACACTAACACCTTCCACCCCGACCTCAAATTCACCTGGACAGTCTCGGACTCCTCCCTCCCCTTCCTAGACCTTTCTGTTTCTATCTCAGACGACCGAATCAACACGGACATCTACTACAAACCGACCGACTCCCACAGCTACCTGGACTACACCTCCTCCCACCCCGCCCCCTGTAAAAACGCCATCCCATTCTCCCAATTCCTTCGTCTCCGCCGCATCTGCTCCCAGGAGGACCAGTTCAAAATACGCACAACACAGACGGCCTCCTTCTTCAAGGACCGCAATTTCCCCCCCGACGTGATCGACGATGCCCTCCACCGCATCTCCTCCACTTCCCGCTCCTCCGCCCTTGAGCCCCGCCCCTCCAACCGCCACCAGGACAGAACCCCACTGGTCCTCACCTACCACCCCACCAATCTCCATGTACAGCGCATCATCCGCCGTCACTTCCGCCACCTCCAAACGGACCCCACCACCAAGGATATATTTCCCTCCCCTCCTCTATCAGCTTTCCATAGAGACCACTCCCTCCGCGACTCCCTTGTCAGATCCATACCCCCCACCAACCCAACCTCCACTCCCGGCACCTTCCCTTGCAACCGCAGGAGGTGCAACACTTGCGCCCACACCTCCCCCCTCACTTCTCTCCAAGGCCCCAAAGGAAACTTCCATATCCGCCACAGATTCACCTGCACCTCCACCCACATTATCTACTGCATCCGCTGCAGCCGGTGTGGTCTCCTCTATATTGGGGAGACAGGCCGCCTACTTGCGGAGCGATTCAGAGAGCACCTCTGGGCCACCCGGACGAACCAACCCAATCACCCTGTAGCACAGTATTTCAACTCCCCCTCCCACTCCACTGAGGATATGCAGGTCATTGGACTCATCAAACCACAACAACGCGACGGTCGGAGGAGGAGCGTCTTATCTTCCGACTGGGAACCCTCCAACCACAGGGGATGAACTTGGACTTCACCAGTTTCTTCATCCCCCCTCCCTCCACCTTGTCTCAGCCGAATCCCTCCAGCCCGGCACCGCCTTCCTGACCTGCAGTCTTCTTCTTGACCTCTCCGCCTCCACCCTACTCCGACCTATCACCCTCACCTTGACCTCTTTCCACCTATCACATTTCCAACGCCCCTCCTCCAAGTCCCTCCTCCCTAGCTTTTATCTTCTCCTGCTGAACACTCTCTGCTCATTCCTGAAGAAGGGCATGTGCCCGAAACGTCGAATCTTCTGTTCCCTAGATGCTGCCTGACCTGCTGTGCTGTTCCAGCAATAAATTATCTAAAGACACTGATTCATATCTGACAACAACTGATAACAGACCTTAAATTCAAATCACAAGAATTGGAACAAAAGTAAATTTCATTGATAATAACTATAAGTCCCTCAGGATTTTGTCTAAAAACCGAGCTGTTTCGCTGATGTCGTTTGGAAAAGAAATCGAACATTCTTATCTGGTTTGGGTTATGTGTGACTTCAGACCCAAAACATTGTGCTTGGCTCTATTCTGCCTTGTGGAATAGCCTCACAGTCAAAGTCAATCAGTGATGGTCATCAAATTCTGTCCCGACCAGTGATCCCAACATTCCCATGAAATCAAAGAAATTAGGATTTAAATCAAACAAAGGAAGATGCTGCCATTTTGAAACCAAAAAAAAATGTGTTGGGGAAAATGAACATGTTTGCCTGCCTCTGTTGAGAGAAAGACAGAGTCCACATTTCGAGTCCATAGACCATACGTGAGAACTGAAAGCAGCTGGGAAATATTGTGATTATTTTAGTGACAGAATTGTTTGTTATGAAGAGGAGAAGGAGTCAGTTGAACAGAAGGAGAGAGAGAGGGAGAGAAAAAGAAGCAAACAAAGGGATTGTTGATCGGCTGGGATGGAAATAAAATGCACCATGAATCTCATTTATTTTCTGCCTTTTCCCATACTCTTGAAAATCATTCCAAGTGGCTGTTTAAACTGAGTTATGTCCCCTTTGCCTCTCTTCCCAGAGTGTCCTCATCTCCTTATATTCACTAATGGGACATGGGTATCACAGACTGGGCCAGCGTTTATTTCCCCTGCCAATTGCCCTTGAGAAGATGCTGCTGAGCTGCCTTCTTGACCAACTGTAGGTGCCTCGGCCCATTCAGTTTCATTTCTCTGAGACTTTGTAATGATTGATACAGCTGAGTGGCTGACTTGGCCATTTCAAAGGGCAGCTGAGAGGCAACCCTGTTGCTGAGAGTCTGGAGTCACGTGTAGGCCATACCAGGTGAAGGTGGTAAACTTGCTTTCCTGAAGGACATTAGGGAGCCAGGTGGGTTTTCCTGACAACAAACGATGGTTTCATAGTTTCATTTGATTCATAATTCCAGGTGTTTTATTGAATTCAATTTCCACCTTTTACCGTGGTGGGATCAAATCCGGGGTCTTGGTTATTACCTGGATCCCTCGATTAATAGACCACAAGCTGGACCATCGCCTCCCCGTCTTCTCCAATCAAATCCCCATGCAATAGTGGTGTTGCTGTCATTGTGACTGAGGTACAGAAAATGGTGCGATTGTCAACTAACTCTATGGCGGGTGGAACTGCAAATATTTCAGGACACTGGGGCTGTGCAGAGATGTAAACAGTTCATCAGCAACTGACAAGAATCTGAGAACGAAAGCATTTTCAACACAGAGTGGGTGTGCCATGTATACATGGATTTGACCTGCTCCTGTCACTGGAACAACAGTGAAGGTTCTGTAAATGGTTTCCTCAGGTTTGTGTACCATCTGCTGCATTCATTGAGGGAGAGCTGAGTGTCTGGTGAGCCCACTCTGAACAAGGTGTGGGCAGGGCATTCACAGTGTATCAGGGTCTTCAACACGGCTAACAAATGGAGCAGAGACTGCATAGAAGGGAAGCTCTGTAAACAGTGGGGAGCAGGGCACTACAATCTCCTCTCTGGGATTTCCAGGAATATTTTCCAATGTTGTACCTATTCCAGTTGCAATGTGTGAAGCCAGTTTGATTAGACAATGTGGAGGTCACAGAGCTGTGTCGCCTGCTTCAGCATAACTTGTGGTCTCACACCAGGGAGAGGACCATGAAGCGAACTGGTTTGATTCTGGAACTTTCCGTGCAAGAATGGTTGTCATATCCACCATGTGCCACAGTGCCATCCTCTGAGGTACTCACGAGGTGACATAGATGATCCCTGTCCCCTGAGGTGAAAACGTTGGTTCTGTCTCCACAGAGGAAGGAACAGAAAATCTTGCAGAAATATTAGGGAACAGGGTGACTAGTGAAGATGAGGAAGTGCATGAAATTTGAATTATTAAAGAGCAATTACTTGAAAAACTGATTGGATTGAAGTGTGGTAAGTTGCTGCACCAAATGACTGATGAATTTAGAACACTGGAGAGATGGGGCTGCAGACTGAGCATGCTCTTTTGAGAGCCAGTCTGGACATGATGGGTCAATAGCCTCTTTTCATCCTGTAAATTCCTCGATTCTATGCAGCATTTCCATGACTAATGAGGGAAGTCAAAGTTCTTCAAAGTTCTTCAAATTCTGGGAAAGATCCAAGACAGTGGTGAGGAGGTGCTATGGCTGCAAATATTTAAAACATGATGCAGAGGGAATTATTAACCAAACAGTTAGTAATTTGATGCCAGTTGGTTAAAGATATGAGCACGTTTTGTGAGGAAGGAGGTAACTGGATAATTGGAGAGTAATGATATGATTTTGCAGAGCCAGCCGACATTCAGAAATTATCTTTAATAAATGCGCTGGGGTTTGTGGAGGATGTTGTTTGTGACATTGTCTAATGAGAACAGTGGGACTGGAATATTTCAATTTTCAGATGAATTTTGTAATGCTTGCACACTGGTGAGTGAAGAAGGTTAGAGCCCAGGGGTAAGAGGAGAATATATTACACGGATGGGTTTACAAAGTCGAAAGACTGCATTGTCACTTTAAGAAAGACGATGCAGGAACCATGGTTTCGGTGTCTGGCTGAAGGAACAGCGGGTGTGTAGCTGGCAGTACTGCCAGTGCCACAAGTGCCACCTGGTCACCGAGTGGCAGCGTATCATGGCAGTGCAGAAAGGGCTGCACAAACAGCAGCAGCAGGAGGAGGAAATGGGGATAACCGGCCCTTCTCTGGGAACACCAGCCTCCTGCCATGGGGCAAGCAACAGGCCAGTTTCCCAGCCAGTGTTGGAGGGAGACACCTCTGTCTCGGATAGGCATGGCCCCTCAATGGGGCAGCAGGGTAAACAGGGCAGTGGCGACAGGAACAACAGTCCGTCTACCCATGTGGTGCACACCTCTGACTCCTTTGATCATCCTCCTCGATCCCAGGAGGTTTGAACTCGGTTTATCAAAGGTAACTTCCCCACTCCTGTCTCCAACCTGTTTTAATGCAGAGGTCTAGTTCCTCTGCTAATTAAAACCAATATCCCAGGAAAGCTCGCCTCACCTCGTAATCAGGTAAAAAAAAGGCTAATTGAGTGAAAGAAATGATTTCCACTGTTTAAAGAAAAATAATTTCTTTTTCCTAACTCTAACAGTGAACACTAAACAAAACTATTAACAAATCTGAGCCCCCTTTTTCTTAACTAACCGCTACTTGACTCCAACTCTTTAAAAATGCTGGTCCAATAACACAATTATTACCGATTAATGTAACTTAATCTCTCAAAGTCCAAACAGACCCTTCTGCTGTCTTCCTTCTATCCTTCCAAATCTGCTGTCATCTCCCTGGGCTGTCTTCTTACACTTTTTCCTGTTTTCACTGGAAAAGGTATGTTTGATAGATAGTGCCTTCTGAGAGATTTCTTTGAGAGGGTGAAGAGCCCCTTCAGATGACATGTGCTCAGACTAATTTTCAAAATGCACTTGTTTTTAAATATCCAAGTCATTTGGTCAGATGTTGTCAATACAATTAAATTCAAGTTCAATTGGTTTTTGGTATCCTGGGCATAATTTATATTCATTGGTTAAATTCAAATTTGATTGCCTTGACATCAAAACACAACCCCAAGCTAACGGTTACATTTTCTCAATTTTCAGCAATCTCTGCACTCACAGACACATGGGCTGTCACAATCTCTCAGCTTAGAAACACACCTTCTCTTTTAAAGTAACCATACATTCCTTTGACTTTGTAACTATTGAGAATTGGTTCATGGAGAGAATACAGAGAGTTGGGTTCTGCTCTGGACTGAAGGTCATCACTCATGGGCGTCACCTGTATCAGTACTTGGAGCATCGGGATTGACAAGGCAAAGGAATGATTTGGGTGTGGGCAACAAATACCATCCTTCTGATTTTATATTGATTAGAAGGTGTGAGGTTGGGAAGTGCTGTTGGTGAAAAGGACCTGAATACCCTTGGTCATGAGTCACTAGGGATTCATACGGAGCAGCAAGTAATCAGGACAGTTGTCCTTCATTGTTGTCCTTCATTGTTGTCCTTCATTGCAGAATGTTCATTGTAGGAGCAAAGACAGCTTCCTGCTGTTGTCAAGTGTTGGTGAGACAATATTTGGGGCACTGTGTACAGATTTTCTCTCCTTTATGAGGAATGATTTCCTAACCACATAGACAGCGTAAAGGAGGTCCACCAGAATAATCCCTGGGAAGATGGTACCATGAGAAGAGTGTGAAGGAAACGAGTGGTTAATCTCTCGTGTTGGGAGGCAATAAGAGGTGATCGCATTGAAACCGGAGGGTAATAGGCTAACATTCATTATGTCGAAAATAATGATACTGACAGCGTAAAAAAATGCATATTAATTTCCTCCATGATACATGTTTCCCAATAGTTTTTCTCTGCGAAGCTCCCATCTTGGTTGAATGAACTCTCACCATCTCAGTGTGTGCTGCCGTGTGACCCTGCACTGAAACTCACGTTGTTCACAAATCTGTCAGCAGCCACGATGCCTTACTCCTGAAAGAGTTAGCCATTCCCACCAGCTTCTGACCTCCATCGAGAATGCCAGTCTGTCTTCTCGGAAATGGAAGCTGCATCCTTGAGATTTGGCACAAACCATCCCCTTTCCCTCCTCACCCTAAGCAAACCTTGGTAAAGTAACACATGTGTACCATTATCAATGGAGCCAGGAGGGACAACATGGAGAAGTCTGTCTGTGCAGTCTCTGCTTCATTGGTTTGTCATGTTGGAGCATCAATGATATCATCCTATCAGAGGCTTGAGGGGCTGAATGGCCTCTTGCAGTTGCTGTGTCAGGGACTCAAGCAGTGATTTGGAGATCGAGAGTGTGGTGCTGGAAAAGCACAGCAGGTCAGGCAGGTCCTAAGTGCAGGACAACCAACGTATTAGGAATAAATCTCCTGAAGAGGTGAGTTGTCCCATGGAAGAGGCTCAATGAGCTGATTGTGTGATTGCTAGTTCCTGTTTTCCAGCTCGATGTGCAGTACAGACGACTTTTTCTGGGCCTCTTCTTCTCCAATAGTTTCAATGTTATTTTTCTGTGAAACCAGCTTGAGGTGCTGGTTCTTCCTCTTCACTGTGGAAATGGGCAGTGCCCAACAGTCCTGTTGCATGAATGTTACAGGCATTTTAACAGCACAAGCTGAAATGTTGTCCAGGCCTTGCTACACATGGCCACAGGAACTGAGGGCTAACAAATTGTTTTGGACATTGTGTAATCTTCAGTGAACATCCCCACTTCTGATCTTATGATGGAGAAAGACATTGATGAAGCAGCTGAAGATGTTTGGTTCAGCGAGGAAGCTATCCTAAGGAACTCCTGCACAAATGTACCGGGACTAAGAGGATTGATGTCCAGGGATCACAAACACGTTCATTTATGCTCTGAATGAGCCCCTTCCAAGCTGTACTATTTACATACTGCTCTAAAAAAAAACCCCTGGATGCTCCTCACAAATTCTGCTCCAAGCTCTAACACGAAGTGAATCCCAGTCACTGTTGGGAAAATTAAAATCTCCCATCACCGCCACCCTGTTGCTCCTCCATCTTTCCATGATCCTTTTACATATTTGGACCTCTATCTCCTGCTTGCTGTTGGGAGGCCTGTAGTACAGCCCTAACATTGTCACTGCACCCTTCCTGTCTCTGAGCCCTGCCCATATCGCCTCACTGCTCGAGTCTTCCATAGTGTCCTCCTTCAGCCCAGCTGTGACGTTCTCTCTGACCAGGAATGCAACTTCTTCACCCATTTTACCTCCCTCTCTATCCTGCCTGAAGCATCGATATCCTGGGATATTTCACTGCCAGTCATGATCTTCCATTAACCAAGTCTCAGTGATACCAATAATGTCATACTCCCAGCCCTAAGTTCATCTACCTTATCTACGACACTTCTTGCATTAAAACAAATGCACCTCAGACCACCAGCCCCTTTGTGTTCATCATCTGCTCCCTGTCTCCTCTTCCCCTTCGTCATCCTGACTTCATTATCTAGTTTATTACAGGCTTTAGTTACTACTCACTGTCAGTTTAAACCCTCCCCAACAGCGTTACCAAAAGGACCCCCAAGGACATTGGTTCCAGTCCAGCCCAGGTGGAGACCGTCCAATTTGTAATAGTCCCACCTCCCCCAGAACCGGTCCCAATGTCACAAAAGTCTAAACCCCTCCCTCCTGCACCATCTGTCAAGCCACTCATTCATCCTGTTTATTCTATCCCTCTGATGAGCACGTGACTCTATTAGCAATCCTGAGATTACTACTTCAGAGGTCCGAATTTTTAACTTGGCTCCAGACTCCCTGAATTCTGTTTGTAAGCCCTCATCCCATTTTCTTTACCTATATTGTTTGTGCCTTTATACACCACGACAACCGGCTGTTCACCCTCCCCCTTGAGAATCTTCTGCAACCGATCTGAGACATCCCTGACATGTGCACATGGGAGGCAACATACCATCTGGGAGTCTCGTTTTCAACCACAGAACTGCCTACCTACTCCTCTACAATTGAACCCCCTCTGACAATAACCCTTCCACACTTTTTTCTTTCCTTCTGTCAGCAGAGCCAGCCACGGTGCCATGAACATGGCTACTGCTGCCATCCCCTGGTGAGCTCTCCCCGCTCCCAGTCAGTTCCTCCCTCACCCTGCTCCCACTCAGCTCCTCACTCTCCCCGCTCCCACTCCTCACTCTCCCCGCTCCCACACAGCTCCTCACTCACCCCGCTCCCACACAGCTCCTCACTCTCCCCGCTCCCACTCAGCTCCTCACTCTCCCCGCTCCACATAGCTCCTCACTCTCCCCGTTCTCACTCAGCTCCTCGCTCTCCGCACTCCCACTCAGCTCCTCACTCTCCCCACTCCCACTCAGCTCCTTCACCTGCCTCTCTTCCAACTGGGCTTGCTGCATCAGGTTTTCCCACTGTCACCTTCTCTACATCGGAGAGACCGAATGTAAACTTAGGCTCACGAGCATCGCCGCCGGGTCCACAGGGGCCGACCAGACCTCCCAGTCACTGCCCATTTCAATTCCCCAACCACTCCCTTTCCAACATGACCATCCTCCAAGTGCTTTGGTTTCCTCCCACAATCCAAAGATGTGCAGATTGGGTGAATTGGCCATGCTAAATTGCGCATATTGTTCAGGGATGTGAGGTATGGAGCATTAGTCAGGGGTAAATGTCAAGTAATAAGGGAGGGGAATAGGTTTGTGTGGGATCCTCTTCGGAGTGTTGGTGTGGACTGGTTGGGCCAAAGGGCCTGTTCCCATACTGGAGGGTTTCTGTAACTATAACTATCGTCTCATCTTCCACCTGGGCAGCTGAGAGCACGATGGACTCACAACTGAGTTCTCCAATTTCAAAAAGCCTTCCTTCCCATCGCCCGACCACCTTCCCAGCCCTCCCCATCCCTTCCACTGCTTTCTGCCACCAACTGGATTCGGTCCTCCCATTGACCAATTAGGTTGTACCTTTAATAGATTAGATTAGATTTTTTTAGATTAGATTAGATTAGATTAGATTACTTACAGTGTGGAAACAGGCCCTTCGGCCCAACAAGTCCACACCGACCCGCTGAAGCGCAACCCACCCATACTCCTACGTTTACCCCTTACCTAACACTACGAGCAATTTAGCATGGCCAATTCACCTAACCTGAACATCTTTGGACTGTGGGAGGAAACCGGAGCACCCGGAGGAAACCCATGCATTTACGGGTAGAATGTGCAAACTCCACACAGTCAGTCGCCTGAGGCGGGAATTGAACCCGGGTCTCTGGTGCTGTGAGGCAGCAGTGCTAACCACTGTGCCTCCGTACCTTTGACCTGCCTTCACCTATCCCCACTTCACCACCCTGCCTCTGCCACCCCCATTATCTGCAGCTTCCCCTACATCCGGTTAAGGGAAATCCTAAAGCTTTTTATTCCATTATAAGGAGCAAGAGGATAACTAGAGAAAGGCTTGGATCATTCAAGGACAAAGCAGGAAAGATATGTGTGGAGTGGGAGAAAATCAGTAAGATTCTTAATGAGTACTTTGCATCAGCATTCACCGAGGACAGGGACATGACGGATGTTGAGACGAGGGATAGATGTTTGATTACTCGAGATCAAGTCAGCATAAGGAGGGAGGAAGGCATTAAGGTGGACAAGACCCCAGGTCTGGATGGGGTCGATCCCATGTTACTGAGGGAAGCGAATGAGGAAATAGCTAAGCATTAACAGGTAACTTTGCAGCGTCCTTGAACACGGGTGAGGTACTGGAGGACTGGAGAGCTGCTAATGTCCCCATTTGTAAGAAGGGTAACAAGGATAATCTAGGTAATTACAGACCAGTGAGCCTGACATCAGTGGTAGGGAAGCTGCTGGAGAAGTTACTAAGGGATGGTATCTATTTACATTTGAAACAAAATAGGTTTATCAATGATAGGCAACATGGTTTTATGCAGGAAAGGTCATGTCTTACCGGTTGAAAAGAATTCTTTGTGGAAGTGACAAATTTGATTGATGTGACTGTAGATGTCAAAGACATGGACTGCAGTAAGGAGTTTGATAAGGTTCCCCACGGTAGGCTGATGGAGAAAGTGAAGTCACATGGGTCCAGGGTGTACTAGGAGATGGATAGAGAGTAGTAGTGGAAGGGTATTTCTCAAAATGGAGAACTGTGAACAGTGGTGTTCCACAAGGCTCCGTGCAGAGACACTATTGTTTGTGATATCCATAAATGGTCTGGAGGAAGCTGTAGATGGTCTGAATAGCAAGTTTGCTGATGACACTACTTTTGGTGGCGTAGCAGATTGTGAATGGAACTGTCAGAAATTGCAGCAGAATGTAGATAGATTGGAGAACTGAGCAGAGAAATGGCAGATGGAATTCAATCTGGAAAAATGTAAGGTGATGTATTTTGGAAGATGCAGTTCAAGAACTATACAGCAAATGGAAAAGTCCTGGAGAAAATTAATGTACAGAGAGATCTGGGTGTTCAGGTTCATTGTACCCTGAAGGTGGCAACACAGGTCAACGGAGTGGTCTGGAAGGCATATGGCAAGCTTCTAGACGCGGTATTGAGTACAAGAGTTGGCAGGTCATGTTACAGCTGTAGAAGCCATTGCTTCAGTCACACTTGGAGTACTGTTTGCCACATTATCAGAAGGATGTGCTTTGGAGAGGGTACAGAGGAGATTGATTGGTATGTTGCCCGGTCTGGAGGGCGCTGGCTATAAAGAGAGGTTGAGTAGATTAGGATTATTTTCATTAGAAAGGCAAAGGTTGAGGGGGCACCTGGTTGAGGTCTACAAAATCATGAAAAGTATGGACAGGGTAGATAGCAAGACACTTTTTCCCAGAGTAGGGGATTCAATTCCTAGGGGTCACAAGTTCAAGGGGAGAGTGAAAACCTTTAAATGAAATATGCGTGGAAAGTTCTTTACACAGAGGGTGATGGGTTCCTGGAACACATTGCCAGCAGAGATGGTAGAGTAAGGCATGATAGTGTCATTTAAGATGTATCTAGACAGATACATGAATGGGCAGGGGGCAGGGGGATACAGACCCTTGGAAAATAGGTGACACTTTTAGTTAGAAGATCTGGATCGGCGCAGGCTTTTTCTTTGTTCTTTTTGCTTGGTCTGAGATCAGCAGCTCCTCTCAGAATCAAATGCAGCACCAAGTTGTGAACAAACTGGATGAATCACAATGAGTTACAGGAGAGAGGGATCGAGAAGGTAGCTCAGGAATGAAAATTGGAGCAGGGAAAATTGGAAACAGCGGCTTCATTCTTCTTGGTGTTTAACTGGAGTTAGTTTATCAGCATGAAGAGACTCAGGCACCAGGATGAACCATGAGTCTGTTCTGGGGTGAATTTAGTTTCACCTGAAGAGAAGATTAGATTAGATTAGATTAGATTCCCTACAGTGTGGAAACAGGCCCTTCGGTCCAACAAGTCCACACTGACCCTCCGAAGAGTAACTTATCCATTCCCATTTCCCTCTGCCTAATGCATCTAACACTACGGGCAATTTAGCTTGGCTAATTCACCTGACCTGCACATCTTTACTATGGGAGGAAACCGGAGCACCAGGAGGAAACCCACGCAGACACAGGGAGAATGTGCAAACCCCATACAGACAGTAGCCCGAGGAGGAGAAGGAGCAGAAAGAATACTGGGGGGTTTGGAGAAACCGCCTTCACATAAATGGTTCCAGTAGTAAGAAATTTCAGTCAGAAAGTTAGATTGGAGAAGGCTGGTAGAAGATTTGAAAGAAGTTTTCAAAATCATGCACAGCCTAGCCAGAGTAGATAATGTGATGCCATGCTGACTAGTATGTCATGGTGCCATAGTCTTACCAGACCATAGGGGCTGCTTCCTCATTCAAGAGAGAAGCAACTGGTGATGATTTAATCTGAGGGTCAGCAAACCTCAGACAAGGACAGAGGTTGAGAAGGAAAGCCCTTCATGGGAACCTGAAACTGGCAATGGGTATTAAACCCACTGTTGACATCACACTGCTCTGCAAACCATTGACCCAGACAACTGGGCTCAGCCAAATCCCTCCCAGTAGTAGAAGCATTGAGAATAAGAGGGTTGATTTCAAATACATTGCAAGAGAAGGAACTGGATGTGAGAAAGAAACTTCGCTCAGTGAGTAATTAGATCTGGAAGACATTGCATGAAACAGTGGTTTTGGTAGGTTCAATCAAGGGCAGTAGATGATTAATTGATGATAAACAATGTAAGAGAATGGCACATGGTCAGAAAGCTTGGACACAATGGGCCAACTGGCCTGTTTCTGTGCTTTTATAATTTGGTGAATCGCAATTGCTAATTGAACCTCCACATAGTCAGTTTTGAACTTCTGCTATTCGGTATGTTGAGTGATATAAATGACAGGAATGTGCAGAGATTGGGACTAGGACCCCAGCTATTCACAAGGTATGTCAATGAATCAGATCGAAATGTAGTGTTTCAAAATTTGCAGATGACACAATGCTGTATTAAAGGGTCAGCTTTGAGGAGGATGTAAAGTTAATTGGATTGGCTGCGTTAGTGGGCAATCTGCGTGACAGATGCAGTTTTGTGTGGATAAATGTGAAGTTTTCCACTTTGGTAGAAAAACCAGAAAGGCAGGTTATTTGAATGGCTGTAAATTGGGAGAGGGGTGTTTTGTGCATCAGTCACTGAAAGGAAGTGTGTTGGCGCAGTAGTCAGTAAAGGAAACTGACTGTGTGTTGACATTCATAGCAAACAGAAAGGAATAACGTGTCTCACTGCGATTAAACAGGGCATTGGTGAGGCCACATCTGAAATACTGGGTGCAGTTTTGGTATCCTTGTTTGGGAAAGAATGTTCTTACGATCGAGGGAGTGCAGTGAAGATTGACCAAATTGAATCCTGAGATGACAGGATTGACACATGAGGAGAGATTGAGGTAAGGATTGTATTCATTGGAACTAAGAATGAGGGATCTCATGGAAACCTATAAAATTCTGCTGGGACCAGCCAGGTTAAATGTAAGAAGGATATTCCTGATGGTAGGCGTATCGAGAGCCGTGGGATACAGTTTAAGATTTAGGGGTAAATCTTTTCGATCTGAGATGAGGAGAAGTGTCTTCACCCAGAGAGTGGTGAGCCTGTGGAATTCACACCACAGTTGAGGCCAAACATTATATTTTCAAGAGGGAATCACATCTAAATCATGTGATTAGATTCTGCGCAGTGTGGAAACAGGTCCTTCGGCCCAACATGTCCATTCTGACCCTCCGAAGAGTAACCCAGCCAGATTCATTTCCCTACATTTACCCCTGAATTATTCCTAGCAGCATGGTGGCTCAATGGTTAGCACTGCTGCCTCACAGAAGCAGGTGCCCAGGTTCAATTCCTGCCTTGGGCAACTGTCTGTTTGGAGTTTGCACACTCTCCCCTTGTCTGTGTGGGCTTCCTCCCACATTCCAAAAGATGTACGGGTTAGATGAATTGGCTATGCTGCATTGCCCATATGTTAGGTGATTCTGTCAGGGGGAAATGTAGGGAAAATGAGTCTGGATGAGTTACTCTTCAGAGGGTAGGTGTGGACTTGTTGGGCTGAAGGGCCTATTCCCAGGATCATTTTGAATCATGGCTCAATGGATCAAACAGTCTCCTCACGCTCCTATTAGCTATGTTTCTATAAAGTGAGATATGGAACATATACTATCTGTCGGTGCACATTTCTGTTAAACTTTCAGAAAGGATTATTCAATACTTTATTTGGATTGGCAGAAGGAGGGTAGAAATGGGAGACAGGGATTTGCAGCTTCGGGAAACAAACTGAAATTGTCTGTTTCGAAGTTCCATCCTGTATTTAACAGTGCTAACTTATATAAATACATTTTTCAAGAAATTAGTAAAATATGTGGGCGGCACGGTGGCGTGGGCGGCACGGTGGCACAGTGGTTAGCACTGTTGCCTCGCAGCGCCAGAGACCCGGGTTCAATTCCCGCCTCAGGCGACTGACTGTGTGGAGTTTGCACGTTCTCCCCGTGTCTGCGTGG